>NC_135961.1:38700459-40151860 GCF_053455715.1 Rhinoraja longicauda | reverse complement strand
CCCTCTCCCTCTCTTCTCTCTATCTCCTCTCTAAATAGTTTGGGGCTTTACCCAGCCAAAACGGTACACGAAAAGCGCAACAATTTTAGGCCCACCTTACTCATCGTTCCCCCGTGGATGGAATAAACCCACTTTTGTTACTTTTAAAAAACAATTTAACATAAACTTTAATAAATCCCCCCCGTCCCCGGAGGACTGGCGCCCGTCCCGGCGTGCCCCGCGCCTGACCTTCCTCCCATGGTGCAGCGCGCAGCTGAGGCGGCGGTAAAGGGTCTAACAAGATGGCCGACCCGCCAATCGTAGCAGGAGAAATGGGGCCGAGGTCAGTGCCTTCTCCCTGTCCACTCTCGCCCACCCACGGCCCCGGGAGACGCTCCCCGCCCGGCAACGGGTCCATGCCGTCGCCACCGTCCCCGCCGCAGATTGCAGCCGAGCTGCAGGAGGCGCTTCGGCTCTGCAGGAGAACGGGGCCGAGGTCAGTACTTTTTCCCTGTGCCCCCTTGCCCGTCCCCGCCCGGTCCTAACAAGATGGCCACTCGCCGCCGATCAGCGCAACACGCACGGGGCACAGGTAAGTGACTTTCGCCACCATCGGTAGTCCCGTTTATATTGAGAGGGGATGGGGTGGGGAGATTGGGGTTGGGGTGGGGTGGGGGGATTGGGGGGGAGGGGGGCACTGGAGGGGGAGTGGGGTGGGTGGGTAGGTGTGGGTAGGGCTGGGAGTGGGGGTGGGGGGGAGAAGGGGGGGGGGAGGGGAGGAGGGAGTTGGGGAGGGGGAATGGGGGTAGGGGGAGTAGGTGTAGGGGGCTGGGGTTGGGGGGGGATAGAGTGGGGCAGAGGAAGGGGGGGGATAAGGGGGATTGAGTGGGGGTGAGGGTGCTAGACCAATACAGGGAAGCTTTGGGTCCACGCTCGCTCCGGCTGCAGCGCTGGCGCCACGGGGCTGAGGTGAGTGGCTCCCTCTCCCTTCCCTGTCTCCCCTCTATGAGGAATGGGCCCAATGGGTCCACTTGGTCTAGTTTATTACTAAAACTCTCTGTTTGTGTGTACATTAATATATTTGTGCCTGACACAGCCAAAATGGTACACGATAGCGCGACAATTTTTGGCCACCTTACTCACCATTGTCCTGGGGTTGGAATAAATGTTACATTTTTAAAAAATCACTTTTTAATCTTTCAAAATATATTTTTAAAGTTTAAAAATCGCTTTTCTCTCCCTTTCACCGTCACCCACGTAAGACGTCATAATGGGAAATCCGAGTCCACACCTGCGCAGTTGGGAGCAGTCGATGTCACCCACAACCCCATTGCATATACACACACACACATAGTAATAATAATTATGTAATATAATAATACTTAAAATATAATAATATTTATAAGAATATCAAATGTTATATTGTGTGTGTGCAGTGGGGTTGTAGTCCGGTGATTGTCTAGTGCGCTGGGACTACACCTCCTGGTGGGTAGCGCGGTGGCGGGAGGCGTGCACAAGATGCTGGAGCGGGAGGAGGAGAAGGAGAATGGCCGCCATTTTTGTCGTCATCGGTTGAAGAGGCGCTGGAGGAGACGTGGGGGTTGGGGTGGAGTGGTAGAGAGTGGGGGAGGGGGTGGGGAAGGTAGTTGGGGGGAAGATAGGGGGTGGGAGGGGAGAGTGGGAAGGGGGGAAGGGGGAGGGGGTAGTGAGGGGGGATGGAGTGGGTGGGGGAGGGGGGATGGAGTAGGTGAGTGGAGGGGGTGAATGGGGGGGATGGAGTGGGGGGGCGGGCAGTGGAGGGGCGGGCAGTGGAGGTGGGCGAGGTTAGATTGCTACACCAATGCAGGAGAGCTTTGGGCCCGAAGGATGGCTGCCGCTTGCGCGGTTGGGGGAGGATTGCAATTTTGTGTTCAGGTGCGGCGCGTGCGCATTTGGGGAGGGTTTCCATGTTGTCTTCAACTCTGACCTCACGCTCGACGCCCGATTGGCCCGGGTCCCACGTGGGGGGAGCACCGGTGCTCCCCACTCTGGTCGCCGGCGTGTCCTGATTTGCTCCTGTCGCTCACCCCCACGTGGGGTCCATTCATTGGCTCCGACCTCCCGCTTGACACCCAATTGGCCCGGGTCCCCACGTCAGGTCGAATGATTGGCTCCGACCTCCCGCTCAACACCCAATTGGTCCGGGTCCCACGTGGGGGAACGGTTTCTTCTCGCTCAAAGCAACTGCCCCTCGCAGTCGAGCTGACGCTGCTGCTGAATGAGGGCACAGTCTCGAGGATCTCCAAGAGAGGATTTTAACCATAAAAAGCAAAAACATTCCAGATAAGATTTCTTTTATTAAGAAAAAAAAAAGCCATTTATTTTAAAGAACAAACGTGGTTTTCCCATGTCACGATGGAAGCCAATGAGGAATGGGCCCAACGACACTTGGTCTAGTCTCCATTAAAATTTCCTCTCTCACCTTATAACTATGCCCTTTAGTGTCGGACATTTCCTTCCTGGGAAAAGGCTCTGACTGTCTATCGTATCTTCGCTTCTCATAATTTTGTATACTTCTATCAAGTCTTCCTTCACCGCAAATGTTCCAAATAAACCAATCCAAGTCTATCCAACCTCTCCCTGCAGCTGAAACCCTCTAATTCACGGGCGGCACGGTAGCGCAGCGGTAGAGTTGCTGCTTTACAGCGAATGCAGCGCCGGAGACTCAGGTTCGATCCTGACTACGGGTGCTGCACTGTAAGGAGTTTGTACGTTCTCCCCATGACCTGCGTGGGTTTTCTCCGAGATCTTCGGTTTCCTCCCACACTCCAAAGACGTACAGGTATGTAGGTTAATTGGCTGGGTAAAATGTAAAAATTGTCCCTAGTGGGTGTAGGATAGTGTTAATGTACGGGGATCGCTGGGCGGCACGGACTTGGAGGGCCGAAAAGGCCTGTTTCCGGCTGTATATATATGATATGATATGATATGATAATTCAGGCATTATTCTGGTAAACCTCCTCTGCACTCTCCAAAGCCTCCACGTCCTTCCTGAGTAGGGGAACAAAACATTTGAGGGCAGAGGTTCAAGATGATATTTTCTCAGCTTCTCACTCACATGTGTATTTGGAGGGACAAAACTTGGCAAGTGAAAGATGGATACACATGAATTTGCAGATTTTGGTCAGGACTCTTTGAGGGGATTTCGCAGTGAAATGTGGAAACGAGGAACTGCAGATACTAGAATCTTGAGCCAAATACAAAGTTTTGGATGAACAAAGCGACTCAGGACGAAATGGATAGATGACCTTTTTGGTCAGAACTCTTCTTTAGACTGACTGGAGCAGGAGGAGAAAACCTTTAAGAACATGTGGTAAGATTTGTGATACTCTCTTGTACCACCCATTGCTAATAGCTGAGTATTATATGCCTTTAATGAAAGATGTATTTGAGACTGCCCATATTACTTTCCTTGCTAAACAGCAATGCAAAATAATCCACGAACACAACAGAAAATGTATGATCTAAAGACACAAAGTGCTGGAGTAACTCAGCGAGTCAGGCAGCATCTCTGTAGAACAAGGACAGATGACATTTCAGATTAGAACACTTCAGTCTGATTGTGGTAGGGGAGAAAGCCGCAAGTGATTTGATAAGCAGATAGTTGGATGAAGACCAGTGATTGTTTCGTTTTTAGTTTAGAGAAACAGCGTGGAAACAGGCCCTTCGGCCCACCGAATCTGCACCAACCAACGATCCATGCTCATCAACACATACGAGAGACAATTTACACTTATACCAAGCCAATTAACCTACAAACCTGTTGGTGTTTGGAATGTGGGAGAAGACTGAAGATCTCGGTGAAAACCCACGCAGGTCACGGGGAGAACGTACAAACAGATTGCGTCCTCAGTTGGGATCGAACCCGGGTCTCTGGCGCTGCAAGCGCTGTAAGGCAACAACTGCCGCTGCGCTACCGTGCCACCCGAGTAGCGCAAAATGTGAAACCAGAGGAAGGATTATAGGTAGACAGGAAAAGTGGGGTGGGGGTTGGAGGAGAATGGGTACACAGATGAGGGTTGGGAATGGTTCAGATATTGCTAGGTCTTGAGGGCCTGAGCTATTGGGAGTTGGGCAGGCTAAGACCTTATTCTTTGAAGAGCAGGAGGCTGAAGAGTTATCTTATAGAGGTAAAAAATCATGAGCCGAATCGATAGTGTGAATGTACAGAGGCTTTTAATCGGGTAGAGGAATTAAGAACAGGAGGACATGGGTTCAAGGTGAAGGGAAAGATTTAAATGGGAACTTGAGGGGCAACATTTTCACACAGAGGGTGGTGGGTATATTGAATGAACTGCCAGAGGAGGTAGGTGAGGGGGGTACTATAACAATATTTACAAGATGTGGGCATGTGGCATCTTCAGTTATATGGATCTCCTTATCACTATATTCTTTAGTTTAGAGACACAACAGGAACAAGGGTCCTTTGGCCCACCGGGTCTACACTGACCATCGATCACCCGTTCACTAGTTCTCTCTTATAGACGAAATTATATTTGCTGAAATAACATAACTAGTTCAGATGTTCTGACAGCTCCCTCAATCATTGCAGAAATGACCACTTTCTCATCTACTCCCTACACAATTCACAGCGGCCCAATTAACCTACAAAGCCATGCTTCTCTGGACCCTGGGAGGAACCGGGGAAAAGAGTCACTGGTTTAGGTTTGTTATTGTCACATGTACCGAGGTACAGTGAAAAGCTTTGTTTTGAATGCTATGCAATCAGATCAGATAATACTGTACATGGATTCAATCAAGTCAAACTCAAGCACAATTGGTAGGGCGAAGGGGAACCAGCATCTGCAGTTACTTGTGTTAAAGTGGCTGTTATTTTTATTTTGGCAGGATGCGGGAATCAAACTCCACATTGATGCCATTGAGCAGTACAACTCAATGAAGATTTACAAGGTGGGTAAACCTCGTACAAAATTTATCCGTTTGAAAATGAACAAGAAGCAGGACTACTTGGTGGTGGATAACACTTTGGACTGCCAGCAACAAAGTACCAAGGATGGATATCAACAATTATTAGAACTTCTTCCGGACAAAAGCTGCTGCTTTTTGATTTGTGATATCTCTTACAACACCAAGGATTCTGTCACCAAGAATGAGCTGATTTTAATCATGTGGTACGTTCTTCAGTATATATTGAGATTGTTTTTTTCTTGTCATGTGTACTTAGGGTGGCACAGTGGCGCAGCGGTAGAGTTGCTGCCTCACAGTGCCATTGAACTGGGTTTGATCCTGACTTTGGCTGCTGTCTGTGTGTCGCACACTCTAAAGATGTACAGGTTTGTAGGTTAATTTGCTTTGGTAAAGTTGTAAATTGTCCCCTAGTTTGTAAATTGTCCCCTAGTTTGTTAGTGTATGGGGTGTTTGGGGGGTTGGCACGGACCTGGTGGGCCATACTGTCCCCTAGTTTGTTAGTGTATGGGGTGTTTGGGGGGTTGGCACGGACCTGGTGGGCCATACTGTCCCCTAGTTTGTTAGTGTATGGGGTGTTTGGGGGGTTTGGCACGGACCTGGTGGGCCATACTGTCCCCTAGTTTGTTAGTGTATGGGGTGTTTGGGGGGTTGGCACGGACCTGGTGGGCCATACTGTCCCCTAGTTTGTTAGTGTATGGGGTGTTTGGGGGGTTGGCACGGACCTGGTGGGCCATCTATTTCCGTGCTATTTCTAAACACACTTTAGACTTTGCTTTAGAGGTATAGTATGGAAACAGGCCCGAAGGCCAACTGAGGCCACGCCGACCATCGATCACCCGTTTGCACTAGTTCTATGTTAGAAACAAAGAAACATAGAAAATAGGTGCAGGAGGAGGCCATTTGGCCCTTCGAGCCAACACCGTCAATTCATTGTGATCATGGCTGATCATCCACAATCAGTAACCTGTGCCTGCCTTCTCCCCATATCCCTTGATTCCACTAGCCCCTAGAGCTCTATTAACTCTCTTTTAAATTCATCCAGTGAATTGGCCTCCACTGTCTCCTGTGGCAGAGAATTCCACAAATTCACAACTCTCTGGGTGAAAAAGTTTCATCTCACCTTAGTTTTAAATGGTCTCCCTTTTATTCTTAGACTGTGGGCCCTGGTTCTGGACTCCCCCAACATTGGGAACATTTTTCCTGCTTGTCCAGTCTAGCTTGTCCAGTCCTTTTATAATTTTATACGTCTCTATAAGATCCCCTCTCATCCTTCTAAACTCCAGTGAATAACTCCAGAAAACTCCAGTCTTTGCAATCTTTCCTCATATGACAGTCCCGCCATCCTGGGGATTAACCACGTGAACCTACACTGCACTGCCTCAATAGCAAGGATGTCCTTCCTCAAATTAGGAGACAAAAACTGCACACAATACTCCAGATGTGGTCTCACCAGGGCCCTATACAACTGCAGAAGGACGTTTACTCCTATACTGAAATCCTCTCGTTATGAAGGCCAACATGCCATAAGCTTTCTTCACTGCCAGCTGTACCTGCACGCCATCTTTCAGTGACTGGTGTGGAAGGACACCGAGGTCTCGCTGCACCTCCCCCTTACCTAACCTGACACCATCGAGATAATAATCTGCCTCCTTGTTTTTGCCGCCAAAGTGGATAACTTCACATTTATCTACATTATACTGCATCTGTCATATATCTGCCCACTCACTCAACCTGTCCAGCTCACCCTGCAACCTCCTAACATCCTCTTCGCAGTTCACACTGCCAGCCAGCTTTGTGTCATCTGCAAACTTGCTGGTGTTACTTCTAATTCCATCATCCAAATCATTAATATATATTGTAAATAGTTGCAGCCCCAGCACAGAGCCTTGCGGCACTCCACTTGCCACTGCCTGCCATTCTGAAAAGGACCCATTTATTCCTACTCTTTGCTTCCTGTCTGCCAACCAATTCTCTATCCATGTCAATACCCTACCCCTCAATACCATGGGTAGACTGATGGGACTGAAGGCTGATAAATCAGGGCCTGATGGTCTGCATCCCAGGGTACTTAAGGAAGTGGCTCTAGAAATCGTGGACGTATCGGTGATCATTTTCCAATGTTCAATAGGTTCAGGATCAGTTCCTGTGGATTGGAGGGTAGCTAGTTATCCCACTTTTCAAGAAAGGAGGGAGAGAGAAAATGGGAAATTATAGACCAGTTAGCCTGACATCAGCGGTGGGGAAGATTATAAAAGAATAAATTGCGGAACATTTGGATAGCAGTAACAGGATCGTTCCGAATCAGCATGGATTTACGAAGGGGAAATCATGCTTGACTAATCTGAAATTTTTTGAGGATGTAACTTGGAAAATGGACAAGGGAGAGCCAGTGGAGGTATTGTACCTGGACTTTCAGAAAGCCTTTGATAAGGTCCAACATAGAAGATTAGTGGGAAAGATTAGAGCACATAGTATTGGGGGTAGGGTGCTGACATGGATAGAAAATTGGTTGGCAGACAGGAAATAAAGAGTAGGGATTAACGGGTCCCTTTCAGAATGGCAGGCAGTGACTAGTGAGGTACCGCAAGGCTCGGTGCTGGGACCGCAGCTATTTACAATATAAATGACTTAGATGAAGGGATTAAATGTAACATTAGCAAATTTGCGGATGACACAAAACTGGGTGGCAGTGTGAACTGTGAGGAGGATGCTATGAGGATGCAGGGTGACTTGGACTGGTTGTGTGAGTGGGCAGATGCATGGCAGATGCATGGCAGATGCAGTTTAATGTGGATAAATATGAAGTTATCCACTTTGGTGGTAAGAACAGGAAGGTAGATTATTATCTGAATGGTGTCAAGTTAGGAAATGGGGATGTACAAAGGGATCTGGATGTCCTTGTTCATCAGTCACTTAAAGTTAACATGCAGGTACAGCAGGCAGTGAAAAAAGCTAATGGCATGTTGGCCTTCATGACAAGAGCAAAGAATCCTTCTGCAGTTGTACAGGGCCCTAGTGAGACCACACCTGGTGTACTGTGTGCAGTTTTGGTCTCCAAATTTGAGGAAGGACATTCTTGCTATTGAGGGAGTGCAGCATAGGTTCACTAGGTTAATTCCTGGAATGGCGAGACTGTCATATGTTGAAAGACTGGAGCGACTAGGCTTGTATACACTGGAATTTAGAAGGATGAGAGGGGGTCTTATTGAAACATATAAGATTATTAAGGGATTGGACACATTAGAGGCAGGAAACATGTTCCCGATGTTAGGGAAGTCCAGAACCAGGGACCCCAGTTTAAGAATAAGGGGTAGGCCATTTAGAACGGAGATGAGGAAAACCTTTTTCAGTCAGAGAGTTGTAAATCTGTGGAATACTCTGCCTCAGAAGGCAGTGGAGGCCAATTCTCTGGATGCTTTCAAGAGAGAGCTAGGAGAAGGCACGAACGGGGTACTGATTGTGAATGATCAGCCATGTTCACATTGAATGGCGGTGCTGGCTTGAAGGGCTGAATGGCCTACTCCTGCACTTATTGTCTATTGTGCTCTAATTTTGCTCACCAATCTCCCGTGTGGGACCTTATCAAAGGCTTTCTGAAAGTCTAGATACACTATATCCACTGGCTCTCCTTCATCCATTTTACTTGTCACATCCTCAAAAATTCCAGAAGATTAGTCAAGCAGAATTCCCCTTTCATAAATCCATGCTGACTTGGACCAATCCTTTAAATGCTGTCCAAATGCACTGTTATTACCTCTTTAATAATTGACTCCAGCATCTTCCCCACCACTGATGTCAGGCTAACTGGTCTATAATTCCCCGTTTTCTCTTTCTCTCCTTTCTTTAAAAGTGGGATAACATTAGCTACCTTTCAAAGCACAGGAACTGATCCTGAATCTATAGAACATTGGAAAATGATCATCAATGCGTCCACCTCCTTGAGTATCCTGGGATGCAGACCACCAGGCCCTGGGGATTTATCAGCCTACAATCCCATCAGTCTACCCAATACTACTTCTCGCCTAATGCAAATTTATTTCAGTTCCTCTGTCTCCCTAGATCCTTTGTCCTCTAGTACAGGGGCCTCCAAACTTTTCAGCATGAGGGCCACATTATATATTTGGCACGTTTTTGTGGGCCGTAGGAAAAAATAAAGTATGAGTTTTATATATTTAATGAACTCAAAAAAGTTTAGACTAGGTTACTTTAGATTAGATTAGGAAAGGTTAAACTAGATTAGGTTTGTTTATATTAGGTTTATAAGGCAACAAATAAATAATGTTCAATTTTTGTAAAGAGCTTGAAATATTGGAATATATATATATACCCTAGGTATACAATTATTTATAAAACAGAAAAATACAGTGACCGCCACTGGGGGGGGGGGGGGGGAGAGAGAGGGTAGAGGATAGAGGGGGAGAGAGAGAGAGAGAGAGAGAGAGAGAGAGAGAGAGAGAGAGAGAGAGAGAGAGGGGAGAGAGAGGATTAGAGGGGGGCAGGAGAGAGAGAGAGAGAGAGAGAGAGAGAGAGAGGGGGTAGAGGGGGAGGGGGAGGGGGAGAGAGGGGAGAGAGAGGGTTAGAGGGGGGCAGGAGAGAGAGAGAGAGAGAGAGAGAGAGAGAGAGAGAGAGAGAGAGAGAGAGAGAGAGAGTGAGTAGCGGGTGAGAGCGAGCGCAGCGGGTGAGAGCGAGAGCGCAGCGGGTGAGAGCGAGAGCGCAGGGAGGAGGAAGGTGTCAGAGGGTCCAGTGAAAGAGCGCGGCCACTTGCGGGGGCTGCTCCCCCCTCTCTCTCTCCCAGCGCCAGCAAGATCTGCGCCGCGTCTCCATTCTCTTCCCCGGCCCCGTCTCCCTCTAACGCAGCGAAATAAGAACAAACAGAAGTGTAGTTGTTGTTCAGAAACCCCGCATCCCTGGGGTGAGCGGGTGGCGGCGAGGGGGGAAGTTTCACTTGTGTTCTTATGTTGCTGCGTTCGAGGGAGACGGGGCCGGGGGGAGTGTGGAGGAGCAGCGCAGATCTCGCTGGCTCTGGGAGAGAGAGGGGGGGAGGGAGCAGCCCCCACAAGTGGCGGCGCTCCTTCACCGGACCCTCTGACACCCTCACCCTCCCCGCGCTCCCGCTCTCACCCGCTGCTCCCTCTACCCCGACTCTCTTCCCCTCCCCCTCTCTCTCTCTCTCTCTCTCTCCCCAGGTTCAGAGGTGGCGAGGAGAGAGGTTTCCTTTGGTTTGTTGTGCGAGGGGGCGCTGCGGTCTCTCGCCTTGTCCCGGCTCTGGGTCGGTGGCGATCCGCTCTCCGGTGAACCTTCGCCGGCAGCTTCTGCCTCCAGTCCCCGCCGCCTGAGAGCTTCCTGCAGACTGGATTAAATCTTGTGGCGGGCCGGATGTGGCCCGCGGGCCATAGTTTGGAGACCGCTGCTCTAGTACATCTGGGAGATTGCGTCTTCCTTAGTGAAGACAGATCCGAAGTACCTGTTCAACTTTTCCGCCATTTCCTTGTTACCCATAATAATTTCACCTGTGTCTGCCTTCAAGGGACCCACATTTGTTTTTACTAATCTTTTTCTCAACATACCTAAAGAAGCTTTTACTATCCTTCTTTATAGTTTTGGCCAATTATCCTCGTACTTCATCTTTTCTGCCCGTATTGCCCTTTTTGCTACCTTCTGTTATCCTTTGAAAGTTTCCCAATCCTCTGGCTTCCCGCTACTCTTTGCTATGTTATACATCTTTTCTTTTAGTTTCATTCCATCCCTAACTTCCCTTGTCAGCCATGGTTGCCTCTTACTCCCCTTAGAATCTTTCTTCCTCTTTGGAATGAAATAATCCTGCATCTTCTGGATTATGCCCAGAAATACCTGCCATTGCTGTTCCACTGTCATTCCTGCAAGGATCCTTTTCCAGTCGACCTTGGCCAGCTCCGTTCTCACGCCTTCATAGTCCCCTTTGTTCAACTGCAACACTGTCACTTCTGATTTAACCTTCTCCCTCTCAAATTATTGTCACTACCTCCAAGCGGTTCCTTTACCTTGAATTTCCTTATTATATCTGGTTCATTGGACAACACTAAAAACAATTGCCTTCTCTCTGGTAGGCTCCAGTACAAGCTGCTCTAAGAATCCATCTCAGAGCCACTCTACAAACTCCCTTTCTTGGGGTCCAGAACCAACATGATTTTCCCAGTCTACCTGCATATTGAAATCCCCCATAACCACAATGGCATTACCTTTGTTACCTGCCAGTTTTAACTCGTGCTGCAACTTACTCCCTATATCCCAGTTACTGTTTGGGGGCTTGTAGATAACTCCCATTAGTGTCTTCTTACCTTTACAATTCCTCAACTCTATCCACAGTGACTCTACATCATCAGTCCCTATGTCACCCCTCGCAAGGGACTGAATTTCATCCCTCACCAACAGAGCTATCACACCTCCTCTGCCAACCTGCCTGTCCTTTCTATAGGACGTATAACCCTGAATATTCAGTTCCCAGTCCCGATCCTCCTGCAGCCACGTCTCTGTAATCCCCACAATGTCATACCTACCAATCTCTAACTGAGCCTCAAGCTCATCCACTTTACTTCTTATACTTCGCGCATTCATATATAATACTTTTAATCCATTACTCACCTCGCCTTTCGCATCGATTCCTATAACACTTGGCGATACTCTCCCATCCCTTCGTGAGCTTTCTTAACTTTTCCTATACTCTCTTTCCCTTTAACTCCATCCTTGTCTATCCCGTTTGCCCCCCCCCCCCCCCCCCCCCCCAATTATTTAGGTTAAACCCACCCGTGTAGCAGTGGCAAATCTGCTTGCCAGAATGCTGGTCCCCGCTTGTTGAGGTGCAACCCGTCCCTTTTGTACAATTCACCCTTACCCCAAATCTGATCCCAGTGGTTTAAAAATCTAAATTCCTGCCCCCTCCACCAGCTCCTCAGCCACACATTCAGATCCCCTATCTCCCTGTTCCTGCCCTCACCAGCACGAGGAACTGGAAGCAAACCAGAGATAACCACCCTGGAGGTCCTGCTTCTCAGCCTTCTGCCGAGCTCTCTAAACTCTCGCTGCAGAATATCTTTCCTCTTCTTTCCGACGTTGTTTGTGCCGACATGCACTATCACTTCCGGCTGCTCACCTTCACCCTTGAGGGTGCTCTGTAATCGGTCCGTGACGTCCTGGATCCTGGCACCAGGGAGGCAACACACCATCTTTGAATCCCGCTTGTTGCCGCAGAAACCCCTGTCTGTACCTCTCACGATGGAGTCCCTTACTACCACGGCTCTGCCTGACATCGGTCTCTTCGGCTTGGCCTCAGTGCCACGTTTTGCCTCGCAGACCTGTCCGCCGCTCAGACTGGCCGTGTCTTCTGTCCAAGAGGGTGAACCTGTTTTCAAGAGGTACAACCCCCGGGGTCTCTTGTACTCCAAGCTTCCTGCCCTTCCTCACCTTCTCCCGGTAACTTCAGTGTAACAATCTCGCTGTAGGTCCTGTCCAGGAAGTTCTCGTTTTCTCGGATGATCCTGAGGTCATCCAGTTGCCTCTCCAGTTCCCTAAAACAGTCCTTCAAGAGCTGAACCTGGACACACTTTGCACAGTTGTAGCAGGCAGAGGCACCAGCGGTCCCTGACCTCCCACATCCTGCAAACATCACATTGACTCAGTTTACATGTCATTTCTTTACAGTATCTCACCCTCTCCAACTTTTGACGTAGTCTCCTCTCTCAGCCTCTTCGCCGAAGACTCACAAGCCAAAGATTCACGCTTTACTCGACAAGGCCTCTCCCCAACAGGCCACTCCCCTAGAGCAAACCTTGCTTATATTAGTTGATTAGCTAACTTACCAATTTACTAATTTAATCCTTCAGCCGCTCCCTGCACTCCTCCTGCCGCTCCTCTGCCGACCTTGAAGGTATGTTATCCCACCTTTTCATCCACTCCCTACACACTAGGAGAAAATTACAGAAGCCAATTAAACTAAAAACCCACAAATCTTTGGGATGAAGACCCGGAGGAAACCCACGCAGTCTCAGGGAGAATGTGCAAACTCCACACAGACAGCATCTCAGGTTTGGATTGAATCTGGGTCTCTGGTGCTGTGAGGCAGCGAGTCTATCCACTGTGCTGCCCTTATGTTGCATTAAACCGACTAGACTTGTGATCTTTTAGTCAGAGAAGGTGGTTATCAAAGAATTGCAGTGGGATTCTGGTCAGCTGGGCATATGGTCTCAAATGGAAGATTTGGTGAATGCAGAGTCTTTTACATGGAGTGGGGGAATCAAGAACCAGAAGACATAGGCTTAAGGGGAGAGGGGAAAGATTTTAAAGGAACCTGAGGGGCACCTTTATGACTCGGGTGAGTATATGGAACTGCCATTTAACTGCCAGACTCATGGACTCTGACTGTTAGTTCAAGAGTCAAGGGGATTAAGTGTGTTTAATTGTCATATGTGTTCAGTTGTCATATGTGTTCTGTCCCTGAATCTGCAGTTGTGCGTTTTCACACTTCTGTACCTCTTGCCTGATTGGAGGAGATTAAGAAGTTAAGAGTAGAACTCTAAGAGTAGAACATAGATAGAATAAGAAATGCTGGTGTTGTAGTGGGGGTTTAAAAGAGTGGAGCGATTGTAATGAATGATTGCTGTGCTGCTCATTGTATAACATTTGTTCCCATCCTAATCCCCCCCCCCCCCCAGACCCTCTGCTCCCTGTCTTGAAACCTCAGTAAAAGTAAAGCCAACTGTTGACTTTTCCAGGTGCCCGTCTAATGCAGGAGCAAGGGAAAGGATGCAATACACAGCAACTAAAAAGGAGTTCAAGGCCAAGCTAAGCGGTTAGTTACTTTCTGCTGCAAACGTGCTACTGAATTTACCTCTGGGACAAAGTGCCCAGCAGTGTCGCGGTGATGGAAGTATGCCTCCAATTCATCGGTTTGCAATAAAACTTGGAGTTTTGAGCACCCAGACACATTACAAGCTCCTACACCTCTGTTACAGATTCGTACAGCACGGAAACAGGCCCTTCGACCTAACCCATCCATGCTGTCCAAGATGCCCCATCTACGCTAGTCCCATCTGCCTGCGTTGACCCATATACCTCTCAACCTTTACTGTCCATGTCCACGACCAAATGTCTTCTAAATGTTGTTATAGTACCTGTTTCACCTACCACCTATGGAAGCTCGTTCCATACACCCTCCACCCTCTGTGTGAAAAGTTGCTCTTCAGATTGCTATTAAATCTTTCCCATTTCACTTAAACCTATGCGGTCTGCTTCTTGAGCTAAAAGCACAAATTGTTGGAGTAACTCAGCAGGCCAGGCAGCATCTCTGAAGAACATGGATTGGCGATGTTTCCGGTTGGGACCCTGCCCAAGATTCCAGAATCTGCAGTTCCTTGCAACTGTCATTACTTTAGAGATACAGCATGGAAACGGTCCCTTTGGCCCACTAAGTCTGCAATGACCAAACACTAGTTCTATGCTGCACACTAGGGACACTGTACAGCGGCCAATTAACCTACAAACACGCAAGTCTTTGGGATGTGGGAGGAAACCGGAGCACCTGGAGGAAACCCACGCAGTCACAGGGAGAACGTGTAAACTCCACACAGACAGCACCCGAGGTCAGGGTCAAACCCTGGTCTCTGGTGCCGTGAGGCAGTGGCTCTACCCGCTACACCAGTGTGCCGCCCCAAAATTATGCACAGCTGCGTTCCTGCGGGCGGATTTGCTGCTGCTGTAATTGGCAGGATTTGTACCTGAGCGAAGAAAGCCCAATGGACTTTTGAGTCCATCGCCTCAAGCACTGTGCCATGAGGGACCACCTCTAGTTGTTGATTCCCCCACTCTGGGTAAAAGACTATTTACCTTCACCCTATCTATTCTCTCCCAGGACGGGCAGGAGGGGTTGATTAACACAAGATGAGCACAAAGGTGCAGGTGGTCACTGCAAACATGATGTCTTCACAGGTTTGAAAACCACAATTGAGGCTACTTCCAAGGACGATCTAGCAATAGAAGAGCTTGCGGAAGCTCTTGGATCAGACGTGACTGCAGTGGAGGGATTGCCCGTGTGATATTGTATTGCCTGGCAGTGTGCACAGCTTTCTGACAATTCTGTATTGTGCCTTTATACATCTATGCCCAATGCCACTTCAATCTACTTTTGACTCTTTAACATTCCAGCTCGTCACTTTGTATTTTTTTCCAGTAAAAATGGAAGTTCTTTATCTGAGACTGCTTTTTCTTAGAGTGGGATTTGTCTTAATTAATATGCAGTGATATCTGGTATTAATGATTTCAAATCTTTGGAAAGTACTTGTCAACCTCTCGGAAATTTCAGTGCTTTGTTTCATGTTTTGGAAGTAATTGGAAATTTAGCAACCTAATTAAAAAAATAAAGGCTATGTTTTAAGTTCCCACACAGTGTACTACAAGTGATGGCTATCTGTTACTAGGTTCAGAAACTTGGTAATCTCCATCTTTTCTACTTTTTAATTAAAAGATTTCTAATAATGTCTGTACAGTTGACAAATGAAGCTGTAATCTCAAATAATAAACCTTAATTGGCACAAAATAACCAAAGACTCCACTGTGCTAGTTTGTTCCTGATCATTGTCTTTGCCAAAGGGTTTGTGAGGTCATTGGCTCGTGGGGTAGAGGTGGGAGGGAGAATCCGGGAACATTGGGAGAATACAAGGGAAAATTACTGGGGCGATGGGATTGAGAGTCGAATGGGCAAAGTGGTGAAGAAGGTGTGTGGCTCCCTAGTGTTAGGTAGGATATTGAGTACAATCTTTGGGATGTCATGATGCAGTTCAGTTCAGAGATACAGCACGGAAAGAAGATCTTCGGCCCACCGGGTCCATGCCGACCAGCGATCCTTGTGCACTAGCACTACACTATCCTACACACTAGGGACAATTCACAATTTTACCCGCCAATTAGCTTACAAACCTGTACATCTTTGGAATGTGGGAGGAAACCGGAACACCCCGGAAAAACCCTCTCAGGTCACGGGGAGGCACCAAGAGTCAGGATCGAATCCGGGGCTCTGGTGTCCTAAGGCAGCAACTATCGCTGCCCCAACTCGGGTGGTGCCGTGTGGTGACAGCCTCACCAACAGTCTGTCTAGTCCTTTTCTTCTTTTGTTGTTTTTAGTGTGTTGTTAAATGTATGTTTTAGTGCATCTTTAGTTTTGTATTATGTGGGGGGGGGGACTTTTTAATATCTTTCCCCGATGGAGACGCGACTTTTTCTGTATCGTATCTCCATCTGCACTGCGGCCTAACATCGTGGAGCTGCCGGTCAGGGATCAACTTCGGGAGCTCCAACCGCAGGAACCTGCGGACTTAACATCGTGGAGCTTGCAGTCCCTTGGTTAGGGATTGACTTCGGGAACTCTAACCGCAGTATCTTCGACCGCCCCCCAACGCGGGAGCTTCGATCGCCGGCTGTGGGAGCTTCGATCGCCCCGACTGCGGATGGTTCGACTACCCTGACCGTGGGAGAAAAGGAGGGAAGAAGACAATGCGTTGTTACCTTCCATCACAGTGCGCTGTGGTGGATATCTATAGTGATTTTTATGTAGTTGTGTGTCTTGTTGTGTTTTTGGTATGACTGTTTGGCAAATCAAATTCTTTGTATGTTTTTTTTGTGTCTGTGTGCTGTGATGTCTGTTTCTTATTGTGTTTTTAGTACCTGCTCTGATGTTTAGCACTTTGGTCAACGTGGGTTGTTTTTAAATGTGCTTTTAGAAATAAATTTGACCTGACTTGACTTTTTACATACTTGGCTAATAAATTAATTACAATTAATTACCACGGCACGGTAGCGCAGCGGTAGAGTTGCTGCTTTACAGCGAATGCAGCGCCGGAGACTCAGGTTCGATCCTGACTACGGGTGCTGCACTGTAAGGAGTTTGTACGTTCTCCCCGTGACCTGCGTGGGTTTTCTCTGAGATCTTCGGTTTCCTCCCACACTCCAAAGACGTACAGGTATGTAGGTTAATTGGCTGGGTAAATGTAAAAATTGTCCCTAGTGGGTGTAGGATAGTGTTAATGTACGGGGATCACTGGGCAGCACGGACTTGGTGGGCCGAGAAGGCCTGTTTCCGGCTGTATATATATGATATGATAATACAATACAATACAGATGTACAAGTCATTGGTGAGATCTCACTTGCCTCCGTTGCTAGGGGCTTTGAATGGAAGAGTCCAGAAGTCATGATGCAATTCTGTAGGACTTTGATCAGGTCACATTTGGAGGATTGTGTACAGTTCAGGTTGCCCCATTACAGGAAAGATGCAGAGGCTTTGGTTTGGACACAGAGGAGGTTTATTTGAATGTTGCCTGGTTCTCCCTTTCCTCAATCTCACAACCTCAGGACTTCCCCAACATTGGGAACATTTTTCCTGCATCTAGTTTGTCCAGTCCTTTTATAATTTTATATGTTTTTATATGTTTCTATATGATCCCCTCTCATCCTTCTAAACTCCAGTTTTCCTTAGTTCCCGGCAACGCAAACTCCGGCTCCGTCATCCCAGGCACCGACATCCCAGGCTCCATCATCCCAGGCTCCATCATCCCGGGGGGGGGGGGGGAGGGGGAGAGGGTGCTGCACCAATGCACCCAATGCGTGCGCAGAACCCAAAGGGTCCCGCCTGAGCAGTTGGGTCCTGTTGATGTGGAAGGGGGATGGAGTGGGTGAGTGGATGAGTCGGGGGGGGGGGGGGGGGGGGGGGTGGAGGTGGGTGGAGTGGGGGAGGGGAGGGTGCAACACCAATGCAGGAGAGGTTTGGGCCCAACAGGTCCACAGTAGCTAGTGTTAAACTAAACTCAACCCAATTGCTGACTCTTGCATATACTCAGTTGGCTGTTTCTATGTATTATGTATCTGACCAGGGATTGTACTTAGGTACGGCAATAATTTACGGATATGTATGGAAAAATAGAATTCCACTGCACCTTGGCTCATCTGATAATGAAGGAACCACTGAACCATTAATTTAATAAACTTCCATCCGGTCTGCCCTCAGTTTCTGATGTACTGTGACGTGTGACAACCACTCTTCTGGTGATCGAGGGGACGGCAAAGTCAGGAGAAATGGGAAACAGTTTGGGATTTGCACTTCCTCTCCATTTTGCACAGCGGTAGAGTGGAGTGCAGAGACACTGGGCTGTCAAACCATCTGGATTTGTTATGGTGTGGAGTGGAGTGGCCACTCGGGGGAGCTGCTGCTCTCTGATCTGTTAGACTTTAGAGATACAGTGCGGAAACAGTCCCATCGGGCCACCGAGTCCCAGCGATAAGGCAGGGGGATGTGAACCAATGCGGGGAGACAGAGGGCCGTAAAATGGGGGCAGAAGCGAGAGGTAGAAGGGAGAAAAGAAAAACAAACCTGAAAGCTTTGTGCCTTAAAGCGAGGAGCATTTGTAACAAGGTGGATGAATTGAGTGAGCAGTTGGTTGATAAGGAATATATAGTTGGGATTACGGAGATATGGCTCCAGGGTGGCCAAGGCTGGGAGCTCAATATGCAGAGGTATTCAATATTCAGGAAGGATGGACAGAAAGGAAGAGGAGGTGGGTTAGCATTGCTGGTTAAAGAGGAGATTAATGCAATAGTTAGGAGAGACATTAGCTTGATTTTTAGATTTTTTTTTAGATTTAGAGATACAGCACAGAAACAGGCCCTTCGGCCCACCGGGTCCGTGCCGCCCAGCGATCCTACACCCACTAGGGACAATTTTTTTTTCTTCTTACATTTGCCCAGCCAATTAACCTACATACCTGTACATCTTTGGAGCGTGGGAGGAAACCGAAGATCTCGGAGAAAACCCACGCAGGCCACGGGAAGAACGTACAAACTCCGTACAGACGGCGCCCGTAGTCAGGATCGTAGTTGGATGCTGTAGAATCGGTATGGATAGAACTGCAAAATAGCCAAGGGCAGAAAACGCTTGTGGAGTAGTGTACAGACTACCAAACAGCAGTAGGGAGGTTGGGGATAGCATCAAGCAGGAAATTAGAGATGTTTGTTGCAAAGGCACAACAGTTATCATGGGTGACTTTAATCTGCATATAGACTGGGCCAACCAAAGTGATAACAGCGCTGAGGAGGAGGATTTCCTGGAACGTATGCGAGATGGTTTTCTAAGCCAATATGTAGAGGAACCGAATAGAGGATAGGCCATCCTAGACTGGGTATTGTGTAATTAGGAAGGATTAGTCATCAATCTTGTTGTGCAAAGCCCCTTGGGCAACAGTGACCATAATATGGTGGAATTCTGCATTAAGATGGAGAGTGCCACAGTTAATTCAGAGATGAGGGTCCTGAACTTAAAGAAAGGTAACTTTGATGGTATGAAATGGGAATTTGCTAGGATAGACTGGCAAATGATAATTAAAGGGTTGACGGTGGATATGCAATGGCAAAGATTTAAAGACCGCATGGATGAATTACAACAATTGTTCATCCCTGTCTGGTGTAAAAATAAAACTGGGAAGGTGGCTCAACCATGGCTAACGAGGGAAATTAGGGTTAGTATTAAATCCAAGGAAGAGGCAAATAAATTGGTCAGACGAAGCAGCAAATTAGAGGACTGGGAGAAATTTAGAATTCCACAGAGGAGGACAAAGGAGTTCATTAAGAGGGGGAAAAAAGAGCAAGAAAGAAAGCTTGCGGGAAATATAAAAAGTGACTGTAAAAGCTTCTTTAGATATGTGAAGCGGAAAAGATTAGTGAATACAAATGTACAAGTAGGTTCCTTACAGTCAGAAACAGGTGAATTTATAATGGGAAACAAGGAAATGGCAGACCAGTTAAACAAGTACTTTGGTTCTGTCTTCACGAAGCAAGACACAAACAAATTCCCAGAAATACTAGGGGACCGAGGATCTAGTGTGATGGAGGAACTGAAGGAAATTCACGTTAGTCATGAAATAGTGTTGGGTAAACTGTTGGGACTGAAGGCAGATAAATCCCCAGGGCCTGATGGTCTGCATCCCAGAGTACTCAAGGAGGTGGCTCTAGAAATTGTGGACGCATTGGTGATTATTTTCCAATGTTCTATAGCTCTGGATCTGTTCCTGTGGATTGGAGGATAGCTAATGTTTTTCCACTTTTTAAGAAAGGAGGCAGGGAGAAAACAGGGAATTATAGACCAGTTAGCATGTCATCGGTAGTGGGGAAGTGCTTGAGTCGATTGTTGAAGATGTAATAGCAGCGCATTTGGAAGGCAGTGACAGGATCGGACAAAGTCAGCATGGATTTATGAAGGGGAAATCATGCTTGACTAATCTTCTGGAATTTTTTGAGGATGTAACAAGTAGAATGGATAAGGGAGAGCCAGTGGATGTGGTGTATGAGGATGCTATGAAGCTTCAGGGTGACATGGTTAGGTTGGGTGTGTGGGCAGATGCATGGCAGATGCAGTATAATGTGGATAAATGTGAGGTTATCCACTTGGGTGGCAAGAACAGGAAGGCAGATTCGCTGAATGGTGTCAGACTAGGAAAAGGGGAGGTGCAACGGGACCTGGGTGTCATTGTATATCAGTCACTGAAAGTAAGCATGCAGGTACAGCAGGCAGTGAAGAAAGCTAATGGCATGTTGGCCTTCATAGCGAGAGGATTTGAGTATAGGAGCAAGAAGATCCTACTGCAGTTGTACAGGGCACGGGTGGGAGTATTGTGTGCAGTTTTGATCTCCTAATTTGAGGAAGGACATTATTGCTATTAAAGGGAGTACAGCGTAGGTTCATCAGGTTAATTCGCGGGATGGTGGGTCTGACATGTGATGAAAGAATGGATCAACTGGGCTTATATTCACTAGAATTTAGGATAAGAGGGGATCAGGGCTAAATCTAATTCTCTTGCAAACATCCAGTGAATTGGCCTCCACTGCCTTCTGTGGCAGAGAATTCCACAGATTCACAACTCACTGGGTGAAAAGGTTTTTCCTCATCTCAGTCCTAAATGGCCTACCCCTTATTCTTAAAATGTGACCCCTGGTTCTGGACTCCCCCAACATCGGGAACATTTTTCCTGCATCTACTCTGTCCAATCCTCTAAGAATTTTATATGTTTCTATAAGATCCCCTCTCATCCTTCCAAATTCCAGTGAATACAAGTCCAGTTGACCCATTCTTTCATCATATGTCAGTCCCGCCATCCCGGGAATTAACCTGGTGAACCTACACTGCACTCTGTCAACAGCAATAATGTCCTTCCTCCATTTATGAGACCAAAATTACACACAATACTCCAGATACAGTCTCACCAGGGCCCTGTACAATTGCAGGACCTCCTTACTCCTAAACTCAAATCCTCTTGCAATGAAGGCCAACATGCCATTAGCTTTCTTCACTGCCTGCTGTACCTGCATGCTTACTTTCAGTGACTGATATACAAGGACACCCAGGTCTCGTTGCACCTCCCCTTTTCCTCGTCTGACACCATTCAGAGAATAATCTGCCTTCCTGTTCTTGCCACCAAAGTGGATAACCTCACATTTATCCACATTATACTACATCTGCCATGCTTCTGCCCACTCACCCAACCTATACAAGTCACCCTGCGGCCTGATAGCATCCTCCTCACAGCTCACACTGCCACCCAGCTTTGTTATCCGCAAACTTAGAGATGTTACATTTAATTCCCTCATCTAAATCGTTTATATTGTAAACAACTGGGGTCCCAGCACCAAGCCTTGCGGCACGCCACTAGTCACTCACTGCCTGCCATTCTGAAAGGGACCAGTTAATTCCTACTCATTGCTTCCTGTCTGCCAACCAGTTCTCTATCCATGTCAATACCCTACCCCAATACCATGTGCTCTAATTTTGCACACTAATCTCTCGTGTTGGACCTTGTCAAAGGCTTTTTGAAAATCCAGGTATACCATATCCACTCTACTTGTTACATCCTCAAAGATTAGTCAAGCATGATTTCCCCTTCATAAATGCTTGCTGACTTTGACCGATCCCATCACTGCTTTCCAAATGCGCTGCTATTTATCTTTAATCTTTATCTTTAATATGTGTTGCTATTTATCTTTACTGGTCAACTCCAGAATTTTCCCCACTATCGATGTAAGGCTAACTGGTCTATAATTCCTCGTTTTCTCTCTCCTTCCTTTCTTAAAAAGTGGAGTTACATTGGCTACCCTCCAGTCCACAGGAACTGATCCATTGTAGCGCATCAGTTCCATAGACAAAGTCCAATGACCGCAAAGGTGTAGAGGTGAATCGGACCGTACTCTTGCTTATGGATGGACCGCTCAGAAACCTGATAACAGAGGGCAAGAAGCTGTTCCTGAGTCTGGTGCTGCTTGCTTTCAAGCTTCTGTACCTTCCGTCATTCAGGAGAGAAGAAGGAATGACCGGGATAGGACAAGTTTGTGATTATATTGGCTGATGAAAAAAAACTCGGTCACACAACAGTAGTTACAATGTTTTATTGATTTGATGAACAACTTTGGAAATAAAAAGGAAAGAATTCCTCAAAGACCCAGTCAGGTCATTGGCTGAGATTTTCCCAGTTCATTCCCCCTCTTTCTTGAGAAAAGGCAGGCAGTAATAGATTGCATAATTCAACATACACTCCCCACAAGTACATGGAGGTTCCCTTATAACATAAACGGAACAGTCAGACCCAATCGTAGATCGCAGAACACCGGCCCAAGTCTGATGGAATGTGTTTTGAAATGATTGGGGAGGGGGGAAAGAAGGGAAATCAAATAAAGCTTTTTTCAAAAAACAATAAAATTATTGATGGCAGCAACCTTTCTCGAAATTGTGTTTGGCTCACTAACTCCTTGGTTAACTACAGTACAATACTGAGCAGGTGGTTTAGGAAAGGCATTAGAATTATTGTAAGGCATCTGGCAAGATTGAGTAGTGTTTACTGTGGGCAGCCCTCGCTCAGACAGACGTGCCCTCCTTTAATCCGTCCTCCACCAACACAGGCCCTTCCTCTTCCTCTTCCTCTCCCTGTAAAAAAACAAGAGAACAGCATCACAGAGCATCCTGGTCAGGCTGCGTTTGGAGTATTGTAAGCAGTTCTGGTCATCCCGTTACAGGAAGGATGTGGAGGCTTTGCAGAGAGTGCAGGCGAGATTTAACAGAATGCTGACACAAGGATCTGCAGATGTGGGAATCTTGCGTACAACGTAAATTGTTTTATTGAGAGATACGGCATGGAAATAGGCCCTTCGGCTGTGGGGCAATTACACAGGCTGATTAACCTACAATACCCCACGTCTTTGGGATGTGGGAGGAAACCGGAGCACCCGGAGGAAACCCTTGTGGTCACAGGGAGAATGTATGAACTTCACACAGACAGCACCAGAGGTCAGGATCGAACCCGGGCCTCTGGCGCTGTAAGGTAGTGGCTCTACTTGTGCCATTGTCCAGCATGTTCTGCAGAAATGCTGCCTGACCCGCTGAGTTACTCCAGCACTTCGCATTCTTAACAGAAAGCTGCCTAGGTTAGAGGGTATTAGTTGCAAGGTTGGATATACTTGGAAAATGGAAAATATTTTAAGGAGATGTGTGGGGCAAGTGTTCTTAAAAAACGCAAATGGAGGTGAGCACCTGGCACTGCCAGGGGTGGTGGTGGTGTTTAAGTGGATTTTGAATAGGCATATGGGTATGGAGGAAATGGAGGGGTATGGATCACATGCAAATTTAACTTAGAATCATGTTCATCATGGACATTGTAGGCCAAAAGGTCTTTTCCTGTGCTGCATTGGTCTATGTTCATACACACAGGCTGCCTGCCTTTATCAGTTCTCTCTATAGGAGAAGGAGAGGTAGGTTGGTTGGACTGGTGGCTGTGGTTTATGCTGGCAGAACGGAAGGGGCTGAATGCAAAGTGAGACAGGAGGACAGGGAGTGTGCACACCCTGGCATACACAGCAGCTAAGAGAGGCCAGAGCGAGACAGGTGCCTCGATGGAGCGAATGCCAGACGGCAGAGGTACGTGGATGACCCGTTTGCAGTGCCAGGGTTGCTGAGGTGCTACACTGCCCTGTCACCACTGACCTTTCCCTCTCCTGTGCCTAGCAGCCTCTGCACGGTCTCCTTCTCCTTGTCCAGTTGTTCCTGGGTGGTCTTCAGCATCTGCTGTAGTTTGCTGGCAGCCTGCCCCAAATCCTTGGTCATTTTCTTTTCCTTGTCAAGCCTTTCCTATCAACAGAGAGACCAAAAGAACATATCGTTGCAGTCATAGAGTCATACAGCACGGAAACAGGGCCTTCGGCCCAACTTGCTCATGCCAACCAAGATACCCCATCTACAATAGTCCCACGTGCCTGTGTTTGGCCCATATCCTTGGTTTTTAATTGTTGTTAATATACCTGCCTCAATGCCCTTCTCTGGTAGCTTATTCCATATAGCCATCACCCTCTCTTTGAAAAAGGTTGCCCCTTACGAATCTGCTTGTTTCTCGAAAAAGGAACCAAAAAGGTTGACGAGGGCAAAGCCACAGACGTCGTCCATATGGATTGGGCAGGCTACGACTCTAATCCTTGGAGCACAGGAGGATGAGGCGTGTATAAAATCATGAGGGGAATAGATTGGATAAAATATTCTGTGCATTCATCCTAAGTAGGGGAAACAAGAACCAGAGGACATAGGTTAAAGGTGAAGGAATAGATTTAATGGGAACCTGAGGAGCACCCTTTCCCCATAGAAGGTAGTGGGCATATGGAACAAGCTGCCAAAGGAGGTAGTTGAGGCAGGTACGATAACAACATTTAAAAGATACTTGACCGGGTACATGCAGAAGAAAGGTTTAGTTGGATATGGGTCAAACCTGAGCAGGTGGGACTAGTGTATGAGGCATCTTGGTCAGGATGGGAAAGTTAGGCTGAAGGGCTGACCAAAACTGCACCCAGTGCACTACACATGCAACATCATCAATGTCTTGTACTCCTTAAGAAGTGGCGAGGATGTGGGGAGAGGCACCCGGGTTCCACCCCAACCTCAGATGTTATCTGTGTGGAATTTGCACGTTCTCCTTGTGACCATCTGCATTTTCTCCGAGTGCTCTGGTTTCTTCCCACATCCCACAGACGTGCGGATTTGTAGATTAATTGGCCTCTGTAAATCGCCCCTGGTGCAGGTGTGAACGGGAGATTGATGGTCAGTATGAACGCGGTGGGCCGATGGGCCTGTTTCCGCGCTGTGTCTAACTGCGTGAGTTAGCTGAGACTACCTTTAGCTGAAGGAGGTCCTCACTATCGCCGCCCCTTGCTGCCCGCAACGTCTCCAGCTCTTCCTGCAGGTCCAGTGCAGATTGTTGGGCCTGAGAGAGGATTGTACAAACATCTGTCAGGGTCTGGATACTGGCCAAACCATCCCGACACAGTCTCCCCCCAAACCATCCCGTCCCGTCGCAGTAACACCATCCGGCAATAACCCCAAAGATGTACAGGTATGTAGGTGAATTGGCTTGGTGTACGTGTAAATTGTCCTCAGTGTGTGGAGGATAGTGTTAATATGTGGGGATTGCTGGTCGGTGTGGACTCAGTGGGCCGAAGGGCCTGTTTCCACACTGCATCTCTAAACTAAACTAATAACGGCAGTGAAAAGTGCCAGCGGGTTAGGCAGTGACCATGGGGGCAGAACATTCCTGTTCGGGAACAGAACACACCAAAAACTGGCAGAACAGTGGCACAGCTGGTAGAGCCACTGCCACACAGCGCCAGAGACTCAGGTTCCATCCTGACCTCAGGTCTGTGTAGAGTTTGTACATTCTGTTGGTACCTTTGAGGGAGTGCAGGGTCGGTTCACCAGGTTAATTCCTGTATTGTTCTGTTTGAGTACACGAGAGCACCCTAAACACAGGCACTGTTTGAGGTGGTCACGGGTAGTGGTGTTGGTGGAGGCAGTAGCGGGAGGCCCTACAGCAGCCGGGTGAGCGAGGGGATTGAGCGCAGCCTGCGGCAGCTGCATAGAGCAGCAGTGGAAGGGGCTGACGGCATTGCGTGGGCCAGGCCAGGCCTACCCCTACTTCACCAATCCAGTGCCGTCAGCACACCGGCCCTTAATCTGCAGATCTCCATGGGCCAAGATTGGGCTGTTCAAAGATTTGGAAGTTGCAAGATGGCTCTGCGCGCTGTTCCAGAAGAGGATCCTTTGTGCTCATGTACGGGGTGATTTGACTGGATACCACATAGAACAAGCTTTTCACAGTATCTCTGTACACGTGACAATAAATACATTAAACAGAAGAGAAAGTTGGTGACACTAGACTAGAATGTGGGCCTCTGCCAGGGATGCCCACGAAGACCTTTCTGTCATAATCCCGACCTCACCCTCGGATAATGATTTACCTTCAGAGGGGAAACAGAATATACATGAAAATATCAGCAACAAGGAACGCAGTGGGTCAGGCAGTGGGTCAGGCAGTGGGTCAGGCAGTGGGTCAGGCAGTGGGTCAGGCAGTGGGTCAGGCAGCATCCAGCGAGGGAATGGACAGGTGACCTTTCGGGTTTAGATTTTTAGATTTTTTAGATTTAGGGATACAGCGCAGAAACAGGCCCTTCGGCCCACCGGGTCTGCGCCGCCCAGCGATCCCCGCACACTAACACTATCCTACACCCACTACGGACAATTTTTACATTTACCAAGCCAATTAACCTACGTACCTGTACGTCTTTGGAGTGTGGGAGGAAACCGAAGATCTCGGAGAAAACCCACGCAGGTCACGGGGAGAAAGTACAAACTCCGTACAGACGGCGCCCGTAGTCAGGATCGAACCCGAGTCTCCGGCGCTGCATTCGCTGTAAGGCAGCAACTCTACCGCTGTGCCACCGTGTCGCTCGGCTCCCCTCGCTCACCCGGAAGGGTTGGGACCCTTCTTCAGACTGGAGTAGGGGGGAGGAATGCTGGAAAAGAGAGGTGGGGGCAGGACAAAGCCTGGCAAGTGATAGGTGGATACAGGTGAGGGGGGGGTGATCAACAGATGGGTGGAGTAAGTGGCAAAGGCTGGAGGTGAAAAGGAGACAAAAGGGTGTCAGATAAGGAGAGAAGATGAAGAGTGAAATGTAAAGCCTGAGGGTGGGGTATGGGTGGAGGGGGACGGGGGGAAGGGAAAGAGGGGGGATAAAAGGGAAATGGGAGATGATTGTAGGGAGGAAGGGAAAGGAGCACGGTGACGGGTGGGGGGGGAGATGGCGGGAGAAATGTGTGCACACCTGGGTGGAGACGCAGGGGAGAGGGATGGGTTTTACTTGAAATTGGACAATTCAATGTTCACATCAGCTGGATTGAAGCAAAAACAAGTGGAATACGAGGAGCTGTTTACAGATGCTGGAAACCCAAAATAAAAACAGAAAACGGCGAACGATTGTCGAGCTGAGATATTGACTCCAGAGGTTGCCTGCCCCTGCATTTTACAACAGGTCGGCATTTTAATTCTTCAAAAAAAAAAAGAGGCAAACCTTTTCAAATTCTTCAGCCAGCTTCTGTCTCTGTGCTTGTTCACTGAGCACGGTTTCTTCCAGTTGGAGCTTAACCTGGAGAGAGGCAAGGAGCGGGGTTACTCTGTGATTGGGAGCCGGTGGATGGCCAGTGAAGGCCATGGCTCCCAGGACATGGTGGGCAGTGAGTAGGTGGGCACGTGGGCACACAGCAGGGTGGATGGGTGGGCAGGGATAGGAGAGGGGACAAGGGGCAGATTGGCACACAGCGGGGAGGTGGCACAGAAAGCATACAGTAAACCCTCGGTATAACAGACCGGGGAGGGTGGAGGGGGGGGATGTCCCTTATTACCGAGTAAGGGATTATCATTGAATAGAATTGAAACAAACAACTGCAGATGCTAGTTAATACTGGAGAATTAATGCTTCCCCTCGTACTTCATCTTTTCAGCCCATATTGCCCGTTTTGTTACCTTCTGTTGTCCTTTGAAAGTTTCCCAATCCTCTGGCTTCCTGCTACTCTTTGCTGTGTCATACATCTTTTCTTTTAGTTTTATTCCATCCCTCACTTCCCTTGTCAGCCACGGTTGCCTCCTACTCCCCTTAGAATCTTTCTTTCGCTTTGGAATGAAATGATCCTGCATCTTCCGGATTATGCCCAGAAATTCCTGTCATTGCTGTTCCACCGTCATGCCTGCTAAGATCCCTTCCCAGTCTACCTTGGCCAGCTCCTCTCTCATGCCTTCATAGTCCCCTTTGTTCAACTGCAACATAGACACTTCCGATTTAACCTTCTCCCTCTTAAATTGCAGATTGAAACTGGTCATATTATGATCACTACCTCCAAGCGGTTTCTTTACCTCGAGCTCTCTTATCAAAATTGGTTCATTGGACAACACTAAATCCAGAATTGCCTTTTCTCTGGTAGGTTCCAGTTCAAGCTGTTCTAAGAATCCTTTTCGGAGGCACTCTACTCTATGTTGTATGAGGAGTAAGAGGCACCCGTGGCTGACAAGGGAAGACAAGGGATTTTACTCTACAAATTGAGAGAGAGAAGGGAAAATCGGAAGTGTCAGTATTACAGTATAGCAAAGGAGATTACAGAGGCATGAGGCTGGAGCTGACTAGCAGGGAAGACGGTGGAACAGCAATGGCAGGTATTCCTGGGAATAATACAGAAGTTGCAGGATCAATTTATCCCAAAGAGGAGGAAAGATTCCAAGGGGAGTAAGAGGCACCCGTGGCTGACAAGGGAAGTCAAGGACAGCATAAAAATAAAAGAGAAGTACAACAAAGACTGAAAAAGTTTTTCCTCATCTCCGTTCTAAATGGCCTACCCCATATTCTTAAACTGTGGCCCCTGGTTCTGGACTCCCCCAACATTGGGAACATGTTTCCGGCCTCTAACGTGTCCAACCCCCTAATAATCTTATAGGTTTCGATAAGATCCCCTCTCATCCTTCTAAATTCCAGTGTATACCAGCCTAGTCGCTCCAGTCTTTTAACATATGACAGTCCCGCTATTCCGGGAATTAACCTAGTAAACCTACGCTGCACGCCCTCAATAGCAAGAATATCCTTCCTCAAATTTGGAGACCAAAACTGCACACAGTACTCCAGGTGCGGTCTCACTAGGGCCCTGTACAACTGCAGAAGGACCTCTTTGCTCCTATACTCAACTCCTCTTGGCTTTCTTCACTGCCTGCTGTACCTGCATGCTTCCTTTCAGTGACTGATGCACTTGGACACCCAGATCTCGTTGTACGTCCCCTTTTCCTAACTTGACACCATTCAGATAATAATCTGCCTTCCTATTCTTACCACCAAAGTGGATAATCTCACACTTATCCACATTAAACTGCATCTGCCATGCAACCGCCCACTCACACAACCTGTCCAAGTCACCCTGCAACCTCATAGCATCTTCCTCACAGTTCACACTGCCACCCTGCTTTGTATCATCTGCAAATTTGCTAATGGTACTTTTAATCCCTTCATCCAAGTTATTGATGTATATTGTAAATAGCTGCGGTCCCAGCACCGAGCCTTGCAGTACCCCACTAGTCACTGCCTGCCATTCTGAAAGGGACCCATTTATCCCCACTCTTTGCTTTCTGTCTGTCAACCAATTTTCTATCCATGTCAGTACCCTACCTCCAATACCATGTGCAATACCATTCCCTCCCAACCCCATTTTCTGCCTTCTTACTGTAACCTTTGACGCCCTTACTAATCAAAACGTATCAATCTCTGCTGTAAAAATACCATTAAAATATCTACTAAACCCTAACGTAAAACACACGGGGGATTATGGAGGAGGGAGACGTTACTGCTGGCCTACATGGACTGTACCTCGGTACACGTGTCAATAATAAACCCTAACGTAAGGAGGGGGTTTAGGGAAGAGTTGCCGGCTATACCGGGCGTCACTGACTGCTGTGGTTGACCCAGCCGTGCACGGTGCATGCAGGGGGTTATGGAGGAGGGGCGTGTTATGCCAGGTCTCACGTCCATATGCGATACACACGCGGGGGGTTATGGAGGAGGAGCGTGTTATGCCGGGTCTCGTCCACACGCGGTGCACATGCAGGGGGTTAGGGAGGAGGGGCGTGTTATGTCAGGTCTCACTCCATGCACGGGCTGCTCACCACCCTGACCTCGGCAGTTCCTCGCTGGGCCTCGCCACCAGCCGCCTCGACTGACACCCCGTGATGCACGTGAACCTCCATCTCGCACAGCTGCTGCCGCACCTGTTGTTTCAAGCGTTTCGGGGACAAGAGAGGTCCGTTACACTCCAGCCTCTGACCAGGCCCAGTGGCCCTCCACACTGCCGAGGGGCCTGTCACTGGAAACGCCATGCCGGCCTGGTCCACGTGCCATCCGAGCCGCAGCAGATGGATGCAGCGTGACAAGGCCCCAACACTCATCGCCACGGTACGGGCAACACACACTGCACCACCCCATCTGCCCAAACACTTGTAGCCACCGGACCTTGATTGATTGAAAGATACAGTGCGGACAAAGGCCCTCTGGCCCACGGAGTCCACGCCGACCAACAATCACCTGTTCACACGAGTTCCACGTCAACCCACTTTCTCATCCCACACACTCGAGGCAATTTAGAGAGGCCGATTAACCTACAAACCCACACATCTTTGGTATGTGGGAGGAAACCAACACAATCACAGGGAGAACATGCAAACTGCACACAGACAGCACCTGAGGTCAGGATTGAACCTGGCGCTGTGAGGCAGCAGCTCTACCCGCTGCCCCACGATGCCTGCGTTGGTCGGCTGGTGTGTTGCGGAGTATGATGTTACTGCCTCAGGTGGTTCAGGCATCAGACCACTCGGGGAAGGCCCAAATGTCAGGCCTGCCCTGTCCGGATGGGACGGTGGCTTCTCAGAGAGATTGGTGCCCTGGCCACTACGAGTCTGCAACCAGCCTCACTAACACTTATCTGGGCTCTAGCTTATGACAGTGGATAGAACAGGCCCCTTGACCCACAGAACAGGAGGGCCGAGGATGGATGAAGACAAATAAAAGATGCAGGAACAAAAGAAACTGAAAGGAGCACAAAAAAACAAGAATTAAGTACAGCATGGGAACAGGCACAATGTCCGTGCTGAACATGATGTCAAGATAAACTATTCTCCTCTGCCTGCACATGGTGCATAGCCCTCCATTTCCTGCAGATCCATGTACCTATCCAAAAACCTCTTAAATGCCACTATCGTATCTGACTCCACCACCACTGCTGGCAGCAGTTACAGGCAATCACCACTCTCTGTAAAAACCTGCCCCGCACATCTCTTTCTACTTTGCCCCTCTTTCCTCAAAGCTATGCCCTCTGGTCTTTGGCATTTCCACCGGGGGAGGAAAAAGCTTCTGACTGCCTACCCTATCTATGCCTCTTATTATTTTATACACTTCTATCAACTTAAAACATTCCAGATAAAACAATCCAAGTCTGTCCAACTTATCCCTGTAGCTACTACCCTGTAATGGAGGCCTCATTCTGTGCAGCTCCTCTGCACCCTTGCCACAGCCTGCACAGGGTTCCTGCAAGGGGCGGGGGGGGCAGGTCAACCTGCATTGGTGGAGGTGAAGGTGAAGGTGCATCATCCTCACCAGTGCGAGCTCCTCGCTGTGTTTCTGGACCTCCCGATTGGCTGCCTCCAGCTGGCTCTGTGACTCCATTAGGAGCTCGCTCAGCTGCCGATGAAGAGAGGAAACAAGTTAGCGACCGCGCCAGACCAACAAACCATTGCACCAAGCAGTAGGGTTGAGGGAGGCCCTTCAACCCATCGTGTCCCTGCCAACCAGCACACACCAAACTAGTTTTAGTCTCCCCACACTCCCCTCAATTCCTCACCTGATCCCACCACTCTCCTGCACACCATGGGTGAGTTACAGCCACCAAGTACCCCAACACCAGGAACTAACAGGGCTTCTGTGGCCCTGGGTCAGGTGTGAGGATGTCTTGCAGCTGGTCACAACAGCCCCACAACGCTTACAGTCCGTCGCCTTCCATCAACTCCGCACTTGCTGTTTACACGGGCTCATGATGCAGCTCTGCAAGACCTTTGGTTTGGCTGCACCTTTAGTATCGTGTACAGATCCGGTCACCCAATTTCAGGAAGGTTGTGGAGGCTTTGGAAAAGTCTATCTATGGCCCACACAATCCTACACACCTCTATAAGATCACTCCACAGCCTCCCACACTCTAAGGAATGAAGACCTAGCCTGCCCAACGTCTCCCTATAGATAGGGGCCTCGAGTCCTGGCGACATCCTTGTAAAATCATCTCTTTCCAGTTTAATGACATCGTCAGGGAGCGGGAGATGGGGTGAGGGTTGAAAAGTGACAGAGGTTGAGCGTAGGAGGTCAACAGGATTGGATCAACAGGCAGGAAACACACTGCTCCTGAGCACTGGTGGCACTGCATCCCAGTCAGAGTTCCCACCTGCTCCTTCCTGCAGATCAGCCCACTTTGATCGATTGATCGAAAGATCTCCTCCCAACCTCCTGCGTTCCAGAGAAAACAATCCACGTCTGTCCAACCTCTCCCTGTGGCTAATACTCCCTATCCCGGCAGCATTCTGGTAAATCTCCTCTGCACCCTCTCCAAAGTCTCCACTAACCTTCCTGTAATGGGCGACCAGAACAGTATACATTACTCCAAATGCGGCCTAACTAAAGTCCTATAGAGCTGCAACATGACTTCCTGACACTTGTACTCAATGCCCCGACTGATGAAGGCAACCATTTTGTTTGCTTTTCGATCACTCCATCTGCTTATGTTGCCACTTTCATGGAGTTATGGACACGGACCCTTTCCAAAGCCTCCACATCCTTCCCGTAATGGGGTGACCAGAAATGTACGTAACACTCCGGGCGGGGACCAACGACCTTTGCCCGGGACATTTCATTGTCACGTGTATCGCTACAGAGCAACGACGTCTTTACTTGCTTCAGCTTAACAGGCCATTGATGCATGAATGCACAGATATATAATAATCAATAACAATGAATTACTGCTCAATAAGTGAATATGGAAGTTGGGAGGTCATGTTGCAGTTGTATAAGACAAAGGTGAGGCGGCATTTGGAGTATTGTGTTCAGTTTTGGTCAGCCTATTATAGGAAAGATGTTGTCAAGCTGGAAAGGGTGCAGAGAAGATTGACGAGAATGTTGCCAGGATAAGGGTCTGAGCTATAGGGAGAGGTTGAGCAGGCTAGGGCTCTATTCCTTGAAGCGCAGGAGGATGAGGGGTGATCTTATAACGGTGTATAAAATCATGAGAGGAATAGATCGGGTAGATGCGCAGTCTCTGGTCCAGAGTAGGGGAATCAAGAACCAGAGAACATAGGTTTACAGTGAGGGGGAAAGATATAATAGGAACCTGAGGGGTGACTTTCTTTGTGCACAGAGGGTGGAGGGTGTATGGAACAAGTGGCCGGAGGAGGTCATTGAGGCAGGTACTATTGTAACATTTAAGAAACATTTAGACAGTTGGATGGATAGCAGAGGTTTAGAGCGATATGGGCCAAACGCAGGCAGGTTGGGATGAAGGGCCTGTTTCGACCCTGCGAGACTATGACTAATACGTGTAACTGGAGTGTGATGGAATGGAATGGAACTCGTGGAGGCGGGAGAGGGGAACAGAGGGCCGCGGCCGTACCTACCTCCTTCACCTCCACCGAGTAGGTCTGACACTGAGTGTGAACCATCTCTAACTGCTGCTTCAGTTGACCCTCCAGCTCAACGACCAACTCCTTCAGCTGCAGGAGAGAAGGGAGAGTCACCTGTCAATCACACAGCTCACTCAGTGATGATGCGTCTGATAAACCCCTTGGGGGAGTGGTTTAACAGACGCAGCACCACTGTGAGCAGGACCACGTTTGGGACAGAGAGCCTAGAGATCCATGCAAATCCAGGATTAGCTTAGTTTAGAGATACAGCGCGGAAACAGGCCCTTCGGCCCACCGGGTCCGCGGCGACCAGCGATCCCCGCACATTAACACTATCCTACACCCACTAGGAACAATGTTTACATTTACCAAACCAATTAACCTACAAACCTATACGTCTTTGGAGTGTGGGAGGAAACTGAAGATCTCGGAGAAAACCCACGCAGGTCATGGGGAGAATGTACAAAATCCGTACAGACAGCACCCATAGTCAGGATCGAACCCGGGTCTCCTGCACTGCATTTGCTGTAAGGCAGCAACTCTACCGCTGTGCCACCGTGTCCGCCTTAATGAATGGTGGAGTAGACTTGATGGGCCGAATGGCCTAATTCCCTCCTATAATTTACCTGGGGCCGGGTCCAGGCCAAGTCCAGGCCGGACCAGGATCTAGAGCCGGGGACCCAGGCCAGACCAATGGTTCATTATGTTGGCTGCTAGTGCTAATCTTCCAACCTACCTCATTGTAGACATTGGGGCTTTTCTCCTGTAACTGTAACGCTGTAACACTAATATTGTGCACTGATACTTTTCTCTTCGCTTCACCTGTCGCATGTTTGTTTGGCCACTATAGGTGACTGTACTCATGTGGTGTGATTGGATTTGACTGGGTACCATGTCCCTATAACGCAGTACACGTGATAATAATAAACACGGCCACCCCACCTGGCCCTGGAGCCCTACCTGCTCGCTGTTTTGGGAATCTAGCTTCAGCTTCTCCAAGGTGGCCTCTAACGTTTTAACTTGTGATTGTGCCTGTAAAATAAACACAGAAAGTACTCCTTACGATGTCCCGGGCCTCGTTCACCACTCTGGTAACACATTCCTCAGTACAGCTGGACATAAAAGGAATCACACCCGACTGCTCACACCGCAAGGAGCTTAAATTACATCAAACCACCTCAGGATGGGAGAGAAATGGATGCATGGAGCAGCACTGGGAGAACAGTACAGAACAAGAAAAGACAAAGTGCTGGAGTAACTCAGCAGCTCAGGCAGCATTCCTGGAGACCAAGAATAGATCCACCTATCACTTGCCAGGCTTTGTCTCATCTCCACCTCTCTTCCAGCGTTCTCCCCCTACTCCATCAGTCTGAAAAAGGGCCCTGACCTGAAATGTCCTGTTTATTCCCTCCACAGATGCTGTCTGACCTGTTGAGTTCCTCCAACACTTTGTGTTCTATGCCGGAGGAAGTAGTTGAGGCATGTACAATAACGACATTTAAAAGGCATTTGGACAGGTACGTGGATAGGAAAGGTTTAGAGGGAACGTGGACAGGTGGGACTAGCATTGATAGGGTACCTTGGTCAGTATGGATGTAGAGGGCTAAAGGGCCAGTTTTCTTGCTGCATGACTCTAACCAGTGTAGGAGAAAAGACAAGTAGAGAGAGCAGGAGGCAATAATTAAAAGAAAGACTGCAGCCCAGCAGGCAGGGTCCAGAGGCTGAATCAGGGAGACTGCCCCGGACCCTCCAGCTCACAAGGTGCAGAGGGGGCACGACCTGTCCCAGTCTCCACGCACTCACCTGCTGGACCTGTGCTTCCGACTCTGCTATCTTTGCTTTCCACACGTGTTCCTCCTCCTCCACGCTTTTCTGCAGGTTCCTCAGCATTCCCTCCTGTGAAGAAAGACAGAGGAGAGCGAGGGAGTGAGGGGATGGCACAGTGGCGCAGCTAGTAGAGCCAGTTCCTCACAGCGCCAGAGATCCCGCGATCGATTCTGATCTCCGGCACTGTCTGCCTGGAGTTTGCACGTTCTCTCTATGAGTTTCCTCCAGGTGCTCCGGTTTCGTCCCACATTCCAAAGACGTGTAGGTTTGTAGCTTCATTGGCTCTTTGTAAATTCCCCCCAGTGTGTAGGAGATGGATGAGAAAGTGGGCTAAAGTAGAACTAGTGTGAATGGGTGATCGACTTAGCTAAGGAGTGTCCCTGGGAGTGCGGGCAACCCCGGAGGGGGGGGGGAGGGGGGGGAGGGGGCAGGGAAGGGGGGGAGGGGGGGGCGAGGAAGGGGGGGGGCGAGGAAGGGGGGGGGGAGAGGGCGGCGGTGGGGAGCGGGGGAGGAGGAGTGGGGCTGATCACACTCACCGTCTCGGCCAGAACCGTCCTATACTGCTCACAGTCTGCTTGTAAAGTACTTTGGGCTTCTTCTGCTTCTCTTAATTTAGGTTCTGCATCCTAAAAAAAGTGCAGTAAGGAACATAAATGAATGGATGCAAACATTTCCAATGGTAAAAGTGTCATGGGTCCATACTGCACAGGAACAGGAGCATAGGGCGGGTTCCCGGTTCTATCAACCGCCAAACCTCTGGTTCTCGATTCCCCAACTCCGGGTAAAATACTCTGTGCATTCACCCCATCTATTCCCCTCATGATTTTGTACACCTCTATAAAGTCACCCCTCATCTTCCTGCGCTCCAGGGAATGAAGTCCTAGCCTGCCCAACCTTTCCCTACAGCTCAGTCCCACGAGTCCTGGCTGCACCCTCATAAATCTTCACAGCACTCTTTCCAGCTTAATGACATCCTTCCCATAGTAGGGTGACCAAAATTGAACACAATACTCTAAACGTGGCCTCACCAAGGTCTCACCAAGGTCTTGTACTGCTCAGAAAGGGGCGAGGAGGTGGGCAGAGGCACCCAGGTTTGATCCTGGCCTCTAGGTTGCACATACTCGCTGTGACCTTGTGGGTTTTGCCTGGGTGCTCCGGTTTCTTCCCACATCCCAAAGACGTGCGGATCTTTAAGTTAATTGTCCTCTGTAAATTGCCCCGAGTGTGTAGGGGGTGGATGAAAAATTGGCATCATATAGAACTATTGTGAATAGGTGATCGATGGCCAGCGTGGACTCGGTGGGCCGAAGGGCTTGTTTCCATGCAGTATCTGTCAATTAAATCAAATCAGATGGATACGCAGGGAATGGAGGGATATGGATCATGAGCAGGCAGAGGAGATTAGTTTAATATGGCAACCTGTTTGGCACAGACATTGTGGACCTCTTTCCGTGCTGTACTATTCTATGTTCTAGAACGAGACAGAGGTGGGAGCAGGATGAAGAATTAAAGTGACAGGTGATAGGAAGCATAGAGTACAGTGTAGAGTTTAGACTCATTATTTAATGAAGAATACAAGGCAATGTAGAACTTAGAGCTGAACAGTATAAGAACAGGCCCTTCAGCCCACAATGAATGTGCCAAACATGATGCCAAAACCACCTCCAGATTCAGGGACAGTTTCTTCCCAGGTGTTATCAGACTTTTGAACCATCCTACCAAGAACTAGAAAGCAGTCATGAGCTGCTATCTATCTCATTGGAGATCCTTGGATTATCTTTGATCGGACTTTATCTTTCACTAAACATTATTCACGTTACCCCCTTTATCCTGTATCTGTACACTGTGGACGGCTCGATTGTAACCATGTAGCATCTTTCGGCTGTCTGGAGAGCACGCAACAAAAAAGCTTTTCACCGTACACGTGACAATAAACGTAACTAAACTAAAAGCCAGAGCTTGTCGATGATCAGCAGATGGGAAAATACTGAAATGTCAGCGCCTGCAGGAAGCCACATTCACAACGTGGAAACATTCATGCTTGAGCTGTGTACTTACAGAGGGAACATTCATACTTGAGCCGTGTACTTACAGAGGGATCTGTGCATCTTTGGTTCAGAGACTCCTTGGCCTTCTGCCTGAACTCCTGCAGCCACTCGCTGTGGGGCTAAAACCAAGAGTACGATCAATGTGTAGACCCACTACTAAACAATGCAGAGTCACAGACACAGACTGCTTAAAGATGAGCCTTCAGCCCATTGTCACCCTTCCAGACCGTGGGTAGACCAACCACATCCTTCACAAATGAGAAAAGGGGTCCATGTTACAGAAAACTGGGGATGCGAACAGTTTTTTAGGAATGCGGGGACTGCCTGCAATCTTTTTACCAGGATGAAAAAATCTTAAGGTGATGGGGACAAAGTTTAAATGAGATGTGCAAGGCAAGTTTTCTTTTTACACAAAGGATGGTGGGTGTCTGGAACGTGCTGCTAGGGGTGGTGGTGGAGGCAGATGTGAGAAGCTTTTGGATAGGCAGGTGGGAATGCAGGGAATGGAGGCACATTGATTATATGCAAGCAGACAAGAGATGGTCTTGACATCTTGTTCAGCACCGACGTAATAATGGGAGAGTCTAGGACCAGAGGGCACTGCCTCAGAATAAAAGGGCATACCTCTAGAATGGAGATGAGAAGGAATTTCTTAAGCCAGAGGGTGGTGAATCAGTCGAATTCATTGCTGCAGATGGCGGCAGAGGCCAAGTCATTAGGTACTTTTAAAGTGGAGATGAATAGGTTTTGACTAGTAGGGGTGTCTAAGGTTACAGGGAGAAGGCAGGAAAATGGGGTTGAGAGGGAAAATAGATCATCCATGAATGAATGGCTTTGCAGACACAATGGTCTAATTCTACTCCTTGATCATATGGCGTTATGACATCGTGGGCCAAAAGGCTTGTTCTTGTGCTGTACTGTTCGGTGCTCTAAGTTTGCCAAAGCCATCAGGAAGTGAGGTAGATTCACTCTGTTCACCTGCTTCTGCTATGCCGGCGTGTTGCCTACCTGTGGTGAGGACACGGACAACTCTGGGAAGAGCTCCAGCAGCACCTCTATGGTTTGCGTGTGGGACACGTGCAACTGCTGTTCCGTCTGTTCCTGCAGGAAACGCACAAAAGGTGGAGTGAGACGGCGGGCAAGGCAAGGGGTCCACACAGCCGGCAGAGAGCGACACCACTGACACCACTGGAATCAGGGTCTGGGTCAACCACCGAGGCCCCTGACAGGGCAGCAGGCCCTCCGTCATCCGGGCAAGAGCTCAGCAAGCTGAAGCGGCGATGGTAAGTGGCCTTCTCCTTTTCCCACTACTGGGAAATCAGGATTGCCAAGTCATCAGTCCGGAATGAAGTTAATTGCTGAATTACCTTCCCAACAATTCTTCCATTGGTTCAGTTCAGAGAGACAGCATGGAAACAGTGGGAGCAGTCACCAGGACCGCCGCAGATCACATGGTAAATACCACTGCATCCTTTCCAGACAAATGGTGGTAATGCCCGGATGCCTGTTGGCCCACCAAGTCCACATTGACCATCGATCACCCGTTCACACTAGTTCTATGTTATCCCACTTTCTCATCTACTCCCTACCCACCAGGGACAATTTACAGAGGACAATTAGCCTACAAAACCAAAGAAGACATCCACCATAATCAGTCTGAAGAAGAGTCCCAACCCAATACGTCACCTATCCATATTCTCCAGATATGTTTGACCCGTTGAGTTACTCCAGCACTTTGTATTCTAGGCCGGAGGAAGTAGTTGAGGCAGGTGTCATTTAAAACAAATGTGTAAACCCGCACGCCTTTGGGAGGAAACTGGAGGACCCGGAGGAAACCCACGCTGGTCACAGGGAGAACGTGCAAACTTCTCACAGACAACATCTGAGGTCCGGATCGAACCCGGATCTCTGGCGCTGTGAGGCAGCGGCGCTATCCATTGCGCCACCTCATGTTCATTTTTGAGATCCGGGCATTACCGCCATTTGTCTGGAAAGGATGCAGTGGTATTTACCACGTGATCAGCGGCGGTCCTGGTGACTGCTCCCACTGTGTCACCGGGGGGGGGGTGGGGGGAAATACAGCTCTGAAACCCAGCTACAAATGAGGACCGGTGATACATTCCCAAAGCAAGATGGGGTGGGAGCCTGTAGGGAACCAAGCCCCCGTTGCCCTGGTGTGGAGACCGCAGCTGTGGGAGGCCGTGTCGGAATAGCAGGGTGTGGAATGGCCAGAGTCATAGCAGCAGAATCAGGCCATTCGGCCCAATGAAACTGCTGCAACATTCGATCGTGGCTGATTTTGAGTTTCCTCTCTTAAGCCCATTCTGCTGCCTTTTCCCACCTATGGATTGCAGTGCCAACGACAGATGGCAAACACATAGCTGCCACTCAAGCAGGCTGCTTCATTATGGTTATATATTATCGTTATTGATTATTATATATTATCTATGTGTTATTGTGTTTATAGGCCTGTAAAGTTAAGCAAGTTAGAATTTCATTGTTTCGTTGTGGGTACATATGACAATTAAACACTCTTGACACCCTCTCTCTTGATCTCCTACTGCTCCAGTTTACACAGAGGATGGTGGGTTTATGGAACGAGCTGCCGGAGGAGATAGTTGAGGCAGGTACGAGAACAACATTTAAAATACACTTGGATAGGTACATGGATAGGAAAGGTTTAAGAGGGATATGGGCTAAATGTAGGCAGGTTAGACCAGTGTAGATGGGGCATCTTGGTCAGTATGGATGAGTTGGAATGAAAATCGTGTTTCCATGCTGTTTGAAGGTATGATTCTATCAGATTCATAACAATGACAGGGTAGATGGAGCAATAATGACTCCTGGTCACTTGGTGTGTTCAGCCCCGAGAGGTGTGGTGAGAAGCGGACGCCCGGCAGAAGGACAGAGTAGGAAGAAAGCAAACCATGCAATCCGAACTAAACGCTAAGTGAAAAATACTCAGCAAGTTGGCATGGACATAATGCCAGGTTAAACTAATCTCCTTTGCCTGCGCTTGATCCATATCCCTCTATTCCCTGCAAATCCACGTGCCTATCTAAAGGCGTTTACACGCCACTATTGTATCTACCTGTACTACCACCCCCAGCAGCGCGTTCCAGGCACCCTCCACCCTCTGTGCAAAAAAAACTTGCCCTGCCCATCTCTTTTAAACTTTGCCCCTCTCACCTTAAAGCAATGCCCTCGAGTCTTTGACATTTCCGTCCAGGGAAAAGGTTCTGACTGCCTGTCCGATCTATGCTTCCCATAATATTATATACTTCTATCACGTCTCCATTCAATTTCTGGCATTCCAGAGAAAACAATCCATGTGTCCAACCTCTCCCTGTAGCTCATACCCTCTAATGCAGGCATCATTCTCGTAAACCTTCCCCGCACCCTCTCCAAAGCCTCCACATCCTCCCTGTAATGGTGCGACCAGAACTGCACGCAGTACTCCAAATGCAGCCTAATCATCTGCATCTTGACTTCCTGACAGTGCCCTGACCAATGAAGGCAAGCATACCAGATACCCTCCTTACCACTCTATCCCATTGTGGACATTGGACTTTGTCTCAGTAACTCACGCGCTACAATGCTGAGGACTATATTATGCACTCTGTACCTATCCGTTAACTCTACTTATTGTACTCGAGTTTGGCTTGTTTGTATTTGTGTATAGTATTATCTGATTTGTTTGGATAGCATGCAAAAAAAGTTTTCACTGTACCTCGGTACACGTAACAATAGTAAACTAAACCCAAACTCTACCCACTTGCATTGCTTATTTCAGGGAGTTATGGACTTGAAACCCAGGATCCCCCAGTACATCAGTGCTATTAAATGTCTTGCCATTCATGGTATACCTTCCCCTTACATTTAACCTCCCAAAGTGCAGCATCTCACACTTGCTTGGATTTCTTTGAAAGTAGCCTCCGCGAGAGCGAGTGGCGGTTCCAATCCCCTCTCTGTCTCCCTCCTTGCACCGCGCATGGAAGGCAACAATGATTGGGAATGTCCGCATCCGTTCTCCAGTGATACGGGCAGTGATCAGTCTGAGGATGGACCCCACTGCACTAGTCCACCTTTGCCAGAGTGCCTCAGTGGGAGCACATTTATTTAGTTTAGATTATAGTCATGTGCACCCTGCACAATGAGAAGCTTTTTTTGTCGTGTGCTATCCAGTCAATGGAAAGACTATACATGATTATTGATTATAAATCAAGCTATCCACAGTGTACAGATACAGGATAAAGGGGATAATGTTTAGTGCAAGATATAGTCCAGTAAAGTCCAATTAAAGGTAGTCCAAAGGCCTCCAATTACATAGTTGGGAGGACAGGACTGCTTTCTAGCTGGTGATAGGATGGTTCAGTTGCCGGAAAACAGCTGGGAGGAAACTGTCCCTGAATCTGCAGTTGTGTGTTTTCACACTTTTGTACCTCTTGCCCGATGGGAAAGGGGATAAGAGGGAGGGACCGGGGTGATTTGTGTAGGAAAATAACTGCGGATGCTTGTACAAATTGAAGGTATCACAAAATGCTGGAGTAACTCAGAGGGTCAGGCAGCATCTCTGGAGAGAAGGAATGGTTGATGTTTCGGGTCGAGACCCTTCTTCAGACCCGAGACCCTTCTGCAGACCTGAAGAAGGGTCTCGACCCGAAACGTCACCCATCAGCCACCAAGCACGACATCCGGAGGCTGCAACGGATCGTTTGCACAGCTGAGAAAGTTGTTGGCTGCAACCTTCCCCCCATTGACGAACTGTACACTGCAAGGGCCAGGAAGCGAGCGGGCAAGATCATCTCTGACCCCTCTCACCTTGGCCACAAACTCTTCGAAGCACTTCCCTCCGGAAGGCGACTCCGGACTGTCAAAGCAGCCACAGCCAGACATAAAAACAGCTTTTTTCCACGTGTGATAGTTCTACTCAATAACCAAAGTCTGTGGTCTCTTTTTTGCTCTGGTTTATAAACGATAGACAATAGGTGCAGGAGTAGGCCATTCGGTCCTTCGAACCAGCACCACCATTCAATGTGATCATGGCTGATCATTCTCAATCAGTACCCCGTTCCTGCCTTCTCCCCATACCCCCTGACTCTGCTACCCTTAAGAGCTCTTTCTAGCTCTCTCTTGAATGCATTCGGAGAATTGGCCTCCACTGCCTTCTGAGGCAGAGAATTCCACAGATTTACGACTCTCTGACTGAAAACGTTTTTCCTCATCTCCGTTCTAAATGGCCTACCCCTTATTCTTAAACTGTGGCCCCTGGTTCTGGACTCCCCCAACATTGGGAACATGTTTCCTGCCTCCAACGTGTCCAACCCCTTAATAATATTATATGTTTCGATAAGATCCCTTCTGTACCTGCATGCTTCCTTTCAGTGACTGATGCACTAGGACACCCAGATCTCATTGTACTTTTTCCTAACTTGACACCTTTCAGATAATAATCTGCCTTCCTATTCTTACCACCAAAGTGGATAACCTCACACTTATCCACATTAAACTGCATCGGCCATGCATCCGCCCACTCACACAACCTGTCCAAGTCACCCGGCACCCTCATAGCATCCTCCTCACAGTTCACCCACATGTTTAGACCATAATGTTGTATCCTTATTGTTTTGATGTGGTTATGCTTTATTCTTAATTGTTAACTGTATGTTTGTGTTGTATTTTGTGAGCGGAGCACCAAGGCACATTCCTTGTATATGCATACTTGGCTAATAAACTTATTCATTCATTCCTTCTCTCCAGAGATGCTGCCTGACCCTCTGAGTTACTCCAGCATTTTGTGAGACCGGGGTGAGACTCATCCTTGATTATGCTGGTGGCCTTGCCGAGGAAGTGTGAAGTGTAGTTGGAAGGGAGGTTGGTTTGCATGATGACTTGGGTGGAAAGCCCCATGGGCGCCTCTAAACAAAATACAAGCCCCGACCACCACTATTCATCCCCCCCCCCCCCCCCCCCACCCCCACCCCATACCACCTTCATTTGCTTAGCAGCACTCAGTTTCTCCCCGTATATTTTTTCCGTTGATGCCAAAGCCTCCATGGCCTTCCAGTTTCTCTCACGGAGCTCCTATTTGGAAACAAGTTTGAATAACACACCGTGCAAGCTTCTCCACTTCAATGCCAACCCTGATTTGTTCAGCCTCTCGGGATGTTGATGAAAACTCTATCAAACATCTATCTGTGTGTACAGTAGAGAGCACACTGCCTGGTAGCATCACGGCCTGGTTCAGTAATCAAACGCCAAGAAACAAAGGATATTACAGAGAGTGGTGGAGACTGCCCGGGCCATCACGGGTACTGACCTCCCCACTTTCAAAAGGATCAACAGGAGGTGCCAAGATCTTTAAAGACCCACACCGGCCATGCTACCATCTCGCTGCTACCATCGGGAAGAAGGTACAAGAGCCTGAAAATCGTGACTTCCAGGTTCAAGAACAGCTTCTTCCCAACAATCATCAGGCTCATCATTGTGCACTGCACAATACTAACCTCAGCAGCTATGATCTTCTATGGACCGTGTCTTTCACTTTGTACTATTACCACGTATTGCTGATTATTAACTTTTGTATTACCAATTATTGTGTGTGTGTATATATATATATATATATATATATATATATATATATGTGTGTGTGTGTGTGTTAATAAGTTTACACACCAGTAGAACTGCAGCAAGTAACCATTTTGTTGTTCAGTCATTGGTACATATACACCAAGGTGGGGTGGGGGTATGGGAAGGGGGTTCATTACTTGATACTGCATCTACCTCTCATGCCGTCTTGCTCACAGCTTCGTTGCCTTCACAGTTCAAAGACTTGCATCTTTGAACAAACATCGCCAGACGGATTGACCTTTCATAGTCATACAACACCGAAACAGGCCCTTTGGCCCAACTCGTCCATGCCGACAAGATGCCCCATTACACTAGTCCCACCTGCCCTCGTTTGGTCCATACCCCTCTAAACCTTTCCTATGTACCTGCCCAAGTGTCTTTTAAAGGTTGTTATAGTACCTGCCTCAACTACCTCCTGTGGCAGTTCATTCCATACACCCACCACCTCCTTGTGCCTAAATCTGCTCAAACTCCACAGTGGTAGAGTTGCTTCCTCACACCACCAGACACCCAGGTTCAATCCTAACCTCAAGTCAAGTCAAGTCAAGTCTACTTTATTTGTCACATACATATACAAGATGTGCAGTGAAACGAAAGTGGCAACGCCTGCGGATTGTGCTAAAACTACAAAACAGAATAGATTTTTTTTTTGAAAAAGGCACAACACAAAAAAATAAATTAATACAGTAAATTAGTCCCTGGTGATATAAGAGTTAACAGTCCTGATGGCCTGTGGGAAGAAACTCCGTCTCATCCTCTCTGTTTTCAGAGCGTGACAGCGGAGGCGTTTGCCTGACTGTAGCAGCTGGAACAGACCGTTGCTGGGGTGGTAGGGGTCCCCCATAATGTTGCTGGCTCTGGATCTGCACCTCCTGATGTATAGGTCCTGCAGGGGGGCGAGTGTAGTTCCCATAGTGCGTTCAGCTGAACGCACTACTCTCCGCAGAGCCTTCCTGTCCTGGGCACAGCTGTTCCCAAACCAGATTGAGATGTTGCCGGACAAGATGCTTTCTACAGCCCCAGAGAAGAAGCACTGAAGGATCCTCAGAGAGACTCTGAATTTCCTCAGTTGTCTGAGGTGGTAAAGGCGCTGCCTTGCCTTACTCACCAGTGTGGCAATGTGTGTTGTCCATGTCAGATCCTCTGATGCGGACTCCCAGGTATTTAAAGCTGCTCACCCCATCCACAGTAATCCCATTTATCTCCAGTGGCGTGTATGTCCTCGGATGTTGAGCCCTTCTAAAGTCCACAATCAGCTCCTTAGTTTTGGTGACATTCAAGAGGAGGCTGTTGTCCTGACACCAGAGTGCCAGATCAGCCACCTCCTCCCGGTAGGCCTTCTCATCGTTATTGGAGATCAGGCCCACCACCACAGTGTCATCAGCAAACTTGATGATGGAGTTGGAGCTGACCCTGGCCACACAGTCATGTGAGTATAGGGAGTACAGTAGGGGGCTAAGGACGCAACCCTGGGGGGATCCTGTGTTCAGGGTGAGGGGGGTTAGATGTACATCTCCCCATCTTGACCACTTGGGGCCTGGTGGTGAGAAAGTGCTGTGTCTGGAGTTTGCAAGTTCTTTCCGTGACTGCGTGGGTTTCTTCCGGCTGCTCCGGTTTCCTCCCACATCCCAAAGATGTACGGACTTGTAGATTAATTGGCCTCTATAAATTGCCCTTAGTGTGTAGGGAGTGGATGAAAAAGTGGGATAACGTAGAACTAGTGTGAATGGGTCAGTGTGGACTCGGTGGGCGGAAGAGCCCGTGTTCATGCTGCATCTCTAAACTAAACTTTCAAGTCAGCTGAGGAAACCCAGCTCCATGGCAACTTTATTGACCATATCGCGGTGGCCACTTACTTCCATTCTGGGAGCAGCTAACTCCCTTGTCTCCTAATAATGGTCTCAATAACACTAATGCCCGTGTTTGGTCATATCCCTTGAAACCTTTTCTATCCAAATACCTGTCCAAATACCTTTTACGTTTAAAAGCATTCCACAATTCATTTGTTTACTTTAGAGATTTAGTGTGGAAACAGGCCCTTCAGCCCACCGAATCAACGATCATTCGTACATTAATATCCTGTAAACTAGGTACAATTTACAGAAGCCGATTAACCTACAAACCTGCACATCTTTTGGATGTGGGAGGAAAGCAGAGCACCTGGAGAAAACCCACTGGTCACAGGGAGAATGTGCAAACTCCACACAGACAGCACCCGAGGTCAGAATCGAATGCAGGTCTCTGGTGCTGTGAGGTCCAGCCCCAGTGCCCCAGTGCCCCGCCCTAACCAGTTCAATCTATGCCTCTCGCAGTTTGATAACCCCTGCTGCGATTTCCGTGAGGCTGGATCTCTGTGCAAGGCCAGGCACGGACGGGATGGGATAGGGTGTGCTCCATCTCACGAGTGAGCTCTCCTGCCCTGTCACTGGACGCTGCCCGCAGACTCTTCCACAGACGAAAAACCAGAACGCGGGTGGAAACACACTCACGTTGTTCTTCTTCTTTTGGTGTTCGACGGTTTCTTTGAGCTGCAGCATCTCCTGTTCCAGGCTGGAAATGTGGGCATCTTTATCCTTAAGCCTGAAGACAGAAGGGCGAGGTTTAGACCAAGAGTAATCACAGCAAAAGAAGACACTAAGTGCTGGAGTAACTCAGCGGGTTAGGCAGCATCTGTGGAGAACATGGATAGGTGATGTTTTGGGTCAGGACCCTTCTACGGGGGGGACTATCATATGTTGAACGACTGGAGCGACTAGGCTTGTATACACTGGAATTTAGAAGGATGAGAGGAGTTCTTATCGAAACGTATAAGATTATTAAGGGGTTGGACACGTTAGAGGCAGGAAACATGTTCCCAATGTTGGGGGAGTCCAGAACCAGGGGCCACAGTTTAAGAATAAGGGGTAGGCCATTTAGAACTGAGATGAGGAAAAACTTTTTCAGTCAGAGTTGTGAATCTGTGGAATTCTCTGCCTCAGAAGGCAGTGGAGGCCAATTCTCTGAATGCATTCAATAGAGAGCTGGATAGAGCTCTTAAGGATAGCGGAGTCAGGGGGTATGGGGAGACGGCAGGAACGGGGCACTGATTGAGAATGATCAGCCATGATCACATTGAATGGCGGTGCTGGCTCGAAGGGCCGAATGGCCTCCTCCTGCACCTATTGTCTATTGTTTATTCAGACGTCACCAATCCATGTTCTCCAGAGATGCTGCCTGACCCACTGAGTTACTCCAGCACTTTGTGACTTTTTTTGAAAACCAGCATTGGCAGTTCCTTGTTTCTAGTAATCAAAGCAGATGAACCATTTTCTCTCTCACATGCACACACAGACGACAGAGAGTGGTGGACACTGCCTAGTCCATCACAGGTACTGGACCTCTCCACCATCGAAGGGATCTACAAGAGCAGCTGCCTCAAAACAGCAGCCAGCATCAAAGACCCACATCGCCCTGGCCACGCCTCATCATGCAGCTACCATCGAGAAGGTGGTACAGGAGCCTGAAAACCATGACTTCCAGGCTCAAGAACAGCTTCTTCCTAGCAACCATCAGGCTCTTGAAGACTGCACAACACTAACCTCAGCAACTATGATCTTCAGCAGACTGTGTCCATGGTTGCACTATGGACTTTGGTTTTGCACTATTATGGTTACCTAGTTTTTCAGATTATTAATTTATGGTATTATTGATTATCAATGTTAATGCGTGTGTTATTGCGTTGATGGGCCTGTAACGCTGCAGCAAGTAAGAGTTTCATTGTTCTGCCACCAGTACATATGACAATTAAACAGTCTTCACTCCCAACTCCCTCACCCCCTCAGCTCAGCATGCCTCAAACAGCCCGTACCTGTTCTCCAGCTGTTCCACTTCCACTTGTTTGGTGGCCTGGAATGTTGAAAAAAAAGTAAAGCAGGTTTAACGGTCAGTAACTTCTACAGATCAGTAATCCCCTTTTCAATCAGTTGGTGGCCCTCGTGTCCCACTGTAAGTCATTTAAGTACAGAAGAGGTTTACCAGCAATACTGCCTTGATTAGAGCTAATTAGCTACTGGGAGAGAGAGAATGGACAGGCTGAGATTGTTTGGAAGGTTACACAGGAGCCTGACCTCCAGGGTCAAGAACAGCTTTGTCCTGCTCTAGAACACCAGGCTCTAGAACACCACACAACATTAACCTCAGTAACTGTGATCTACTATGGACTGTGTCTTTGGTTGCACTGCAGATTTTGGTTTTGAACTGTCTGGATATTGAATATCACTGATTATTAATTTATTGTATTATTAATTATTATATATTTATTGCATTAATGGGCCTGTAAGGCTGCAGTTAGTAGGAATGTCAATGATCTGTTGCCAGTACCTGTAACAATTTAATACTCTTTTAAATAAAAGTAAGTCTCTTACCCTGAGTCTCTCTCCCTGCCACAGATCTCTCGGTTACACTAAAGCAGGCTCTCCATCAACTTCCTCGTTCTTTGGAAGTGCAACCCAAAATCGCTCAGAAAATACAACAGCAAACCTAGTGGAACAGTGACCAGCTGATAGAGCTGCTGTCTCAGTGCCAGAGACTCAGTTCAATCCTCGGCTGCTATCTGTGTGGAGTTTGCATGTTCTCCCTGTGACCGCGTGGGTTTCCTCCAGGTGCTCCAAGTTTCCTCCCACATTCTAAACACGTGCAGGTTTGTAGGCTAATTAGTCCTCCGTAAATTGCCCCTCGTGTGTGGGGAGTGGATGAGAATGTGGGATAACATAGAACTAGTGTGAATGGGTGATCGGTGGTCTGTGTGGACTTGGTGGGCCAAAGGACCGGTTTCCAGGCTGAACCTCGAAACTAAAATGCTCACACATTGCTGGTAGAAAACCCCAAGAATGGGTTGAGGAGAAATGTCGTGGCAGTTTGAGTATTAGGGGAGTGGTTGCTGGATATTGAATCGATTTTTATTTTATAGTTTTACAGAAACAGGCCCTGTGGCCTGCCGAATTCACCGACCATCAATTCACATCCACTCCCTACACACGACGGGCGATTTAGAGGCCAATTAACCTACTAAACCGTACGTCTTTGCGATGTGGGAGGAAACCAGAACACCAGGAGGAAACCCACGTGGTCACAGGAAGAACGTGCAAACTTCACACACAGACGGCACCCGAGGCCAGGATGGAATCAGAGTCTCGAGGTAGTGGCTCTACCAGCTGCGCCACAGTGCAAACTAAGCTAACTGTAACAGAATGCGACGTGTTGTTCCCTGACCTGCACGAGCTGGTCTCTCTCCGTCTCCTTGCTCTGGCTGGCCTCGAGCAGGGCGTCAATCGATTGCATCCTCTCCTCCAGCCGCCCTTTCTCCACGCTGACCTCCGACAGCCGACTCCCCAGCCCCTCCACCTCCTCCGCTTTGTTCTTGAGCTCGGCCTCACACACCGTGAGTTTAGCCTGAAGATCTGTGGCCACGCAGAGCAGCACAGGAGAAACAGGGGGTTACCCAAAGACTTGTTTTAGTTTAGTTTATTATTGTTGCATGTACTGAGGTACAGTGAAAAACTTTTTTGTTGCATGCTGTCCAGTCAGCGGAAAAATTATACATGATTACAATCATGTCGTCCAGAGTGTACAGATAAAGGATAAAGGGAATAATGTAAAGAGCAGGAAAAAAGTCTGGACTGAATGGTGTGATTCTGCTGCTGCGACTGACGATGCCACTGGTGGTCGCCACTCGCACGGACTCACCGGTGCAAGTGCTGGCGGCTGAGTGCTGCTCCTCCCTCGCTCTCTCCGTGTCCGCCAGCAGGCCGGCGTAGCTGCTCTGGGAGCGTCGCAGTTCCTCGCCTACCTCGTCCAGGCGCCTCTGCAGCGTGCTCTCCGTCTCCTGCTGGCTCCCCTGCCAGGGCCATGGGAGAGACAACAACAACTCAGTGATCCAGGGCTGGGGCAGCAAGAGATGCACCAGGCAAGGCCATTCCGCCCTTCTACTCAGTGATTCCCCCCACCCACTCCTCCGTGGATCGGGGTCGTACTCTGCTATCCTAGTTCTCTCTTGAATGCATTCAGAGAATTGGCCTCCACTGCCTTCTGAGGTAGAGAATTCCACAGATTCACAACTCTCTGACTGAAAAAGTTTTTCCTCATCTCCGTTCAAAACGGCCCCTTGTTCTGGACTCCCCCAACATTGGGACCATGTTTCCTGCCTCTAACGTGTCAAACCCCTTAATAATCTTATACGTTTCGATAAGATCTCCTCTCATCCTTCTAAAGTGTGGAAGTGGTAGGGGGTAGTCCCCAAAGATAATAGAGCAGAGCAAGATAGACCACTCGACCCTAAAAACCGTAGTATGTCATGGCGCCATTTTAGTAGGCAGAAACCTGCAGGAACATTTAAAAAGACAGATAACAAAAATCTGTGAATTGATAGATGAGATATATCCTGCATTTTAATGGTATCATCACATATACTGTTCCCCCAAACCACTGATTACACTGCGAGAGGCGGGTTTTGCCTACTAAAATGGCGGACGTTACGCTCCTTTGCGTACTACACTTCAGTGTAGCCGATTTCAACGGAGTGGTCCATCTTGTTCCTCTAGTATCTTTGGTGGTCCCTCTCCCTCTCACCCCCTCTTCCCCCACCCCCTTGATCCCCTTCTGGCCCCCTCACTTTCTCCCCCCTCCCTCCTCACCTGTTGCTCGGCCAGCTGTTGCTGATAGGTGGTGATGCGGGCCTCCAGCGCCTCCCTCTGCTGCCCGTCCTGCCGCAGGGCCTCACTCTGCTGGCCCAGCTCCTTGCTCAGCCGGGAACACTCTTGCTGCAGCTTAGCCAGCTCCGCATTCTGCCTGGGGCCAGGGAGGGGGGGGGGAGGGGGGTCAGTCAGCGGCCGCAGGGTACACACACAGATCACAACACGGCCCTCCCTGACGTCAGCTGCTTCCCAGTCTGGTTGTGGCTCGACAGTGGGCTGAGTAACCCTGCCCCTGCACTCTGGCCAGACCCCTCACCCAGTCACATACCCTCCGACCACCCCTCATCCTCTGCTGGCCCAACCACCCCTCCTCTTTGCCACCCATCCCTGGCCCACCCCACCCTTCCACCCACCTCACAGACCCAACCCCTCTCCCTCTTTTCCCTGTCTCCCCCCCACCCACCTGCCCCCCATCCTCCCTCAGCCTGCTCTACACCATCCCACCATCCCTCAGCCCAACCTCCGCCCCTTCCCCCAGCCTATTCACCCCTCTCCTGACCTGCTCCCAGCCAGTTCTCTCTCCCCCCCCCCCGCCTGGTAGCACGGCTGAGGGTGAGCCCGAGGACAGAGTTCACCTGCTGCAGCCCCCGGTCTCGAGTCTTCTCCACCCATTAGCCGCTCCCTCCCTCTGCTACACCTCCCCCCACCCTCCCCCACGTCGGAGTCGGCCTGCCCCCCTCACTTGCTCTCGCTCTGGCTGGTGGCCTGGTTGAGGGCGTCCCTCAGGATTGAGTTCTCCTGCTGTAGCCGGGCGATCTGTGCCGTTGGCCCGTTGTCCAGCTGCTCCTGTAGGGTCCGCACCTGGGTCAGAGGAACAGGGTAAGGGGGGGCGGGAAGGAGGGCGGGGCGGACGGGATGGGGGGGTGCAGGGGAGGGGAGGGCAGGGCGTGGGCGGGGGTGAGGCGGATGAGATGGGGGGTGCAGGGCGGGGGTGACGGGAGTGCGAGGCGACCAGGGGGGCGACGGGGGGACAGGGGGCGGGGTGACAGTGGGTGGAAGACAGGAGGTGTAGTTCCCTACCTTGGCCTGCTGCCGCTGGCTCTCAGACAGGTGCTCCTGGTAGCTGGCCTGCATGCGGCTCTGCATGGCGTTGAGCTCCTCCTCCCTCACCACCAGCTGCTCCCGCAGCTTGGTTTCGCCAGCGCCCGCCCGCACCTTCTCCGATGCCAGCTCCTGTGGGCAACCCCTGGACATGAGGGGCCGGGATGCAGACACTGCCCTGTCTGTGCCCACTGCCCAACCCCTGCCATGTAACCAGCCCCCGACCAACCACTGACCCCCACCCAGCCCACAGTCGCCTGACACCCGCCTCCCTCCGTTCACCAAGAAAGGTTTAATGGGTCGGTTATTTTACACCTTACAGCTACTAAATACTAAGTTATTGACAAACCACACGGAACCAGGCCCTTTGGCCCAATTTGCTCACGCCGACTAAGATGTCCCATCTACACTAGTCCCACGTTTGGCCCATTAGCCTCTAGACCCTTTCCTATCCATATACCTGTCCAAGTGTTTTTGAAATCATGTGATAGCACCCAACTCAACTACCTCCTCTGGCAGCTCGTTCCATACTCCCACCATCCTCTGTATGCCCCTTAGGTTCCTATTAAACCTTTACATAATATTAAGTACAGTGGTGACCCAACAGAGATCGTAGAACAGTAATTGGGCCTTCGCCCCAGTGTCTCTGCAGAACACGATGTCAGGATAAACTAATCTCTGCCAGCACATGGTTCACATCCCTCCATTCCCTGCATATCCATCTGCCTTTCTAAAAGCCTCTTACATGCCTCTATTGAATCTGCCTCCATCACTAACCCTGCCATTGTGTTCCAGGCACCTACAACCTTGTGTAAAATCATCCGCTTTAAGCTTTGCCCCATTTTAGCTATTGACATTTTCATCCTGGTGGGGGGGGGGGGGGGGGGGAAGAAAGGTTTTGACTGTCTATCCTATCTATGCCTCTCATAATTTTATATCCTTCTATCAGGTCTCCCCTCAACCTCCGGGGTTAAAAAAACCCAATCCAAGTCTGTCCAACCTCCCCCTGTAGCTACTACCCCCTAATCCAGACAGCGTTCTGGTTAAACCACCAACGGCCATTCTTGTTTCTTCATCATTCTATAAACCTTTTCTGCACCCTCTGTGGAGCCTCCACATCCTTGTAGTGAATCCTCTCCGCCCCTCCCCAACCGTGTCGTTTTGCTAGTTTCACTGTTTGTATCTCTTCATTATCACCTCTTCCAGAGTTTACAATGGGTCATTGTGGGCTCCACCTTTCCTTGGTCATCGGTGCCAGTTCTGATTCGTTTTGTACCTTTTCGTGCTTCTAGTTTCCCTCTCCCCAGTCTGAAGGATCTCAGCCTACCTATTCCTTTTCTCCAAAGATGCTGCGTGTCCCGCTGAGTTACTCCATCATTTTGTGTCTACCCTGGGGATACTGACCTTGTTGAGCTCCCGAAGCTTGGTCTTGGCAGCGCTCGAGTCCTCCTGCTCAGCCACCAGCTGTTTCTCCTTCTCCTCCAGCTGCCGCCTCAGGGCTGTCATTGGGTCCCCTTTCTGTGTCGCCTGGCAGCCACAAACCCAGAGTCAAGACTGTTTAATTGTCATCCGTACTAAACGGAGCAATGAAATGCTTACTTGGCGCAGCAGCATAACATAATATAAATGCTGTACTCAATAGATAACATGATAAGCAAACAAAAACTGTAATCATTTATTTTAAAATCACACTATAGTGTTAAACAATACAAAGCTCCAAGTTCCTAGGTTTAACCAGGGCAGTTTGGTGTTTAGTTAGAATTAGTGTTCATGAGCCTGTACTCTCTTCCTGATAAAAGGGACCACATCACTCCGATTCTGGCCTCTCTCCACTGGCTCCCAGTACAATATAGAATCAACTTCAAGCTCCTCCTATTCACATACAAAGCCCTAAACGGGCTTGCCCCCTCCCCCCCCCCCCCCCCCCCCCCATATCAAAAATCTTCTAACCCACCACTCTATCTCCAGGTCCCTCAGGTCGGCCGATTTGGGGCTACTCACTATCCCGCGGTCTAGGCTTAAGCTCAGGGGTGTCCGCGCTTTTGCGGTTGCAGCTCCTAGACTGTGGAACAGCATCCCTCTCCCCATCAGAACTGCCCCCTCCATCGACTCCTTTAAGTCCAGGCTCAAAACCTATTTCTACTCCCTAGCGTTTGAGGCCCTCTGAGGGGGCACTGTGAATTGTTTATGTATGTGTTGTTATGTTTGTGTGCCATTGTATGTTTGTTCTTAGTACCTGAACTGATGTACAGGACTTTGGTCAACGTGGGTTGTTTTTAAATATGCTATACAAATAAAATTGACTTGACTTGACTGATGGCATGAATGAATTGTGAACAAGGCCAAGGTGGTGTGGTCTTAGATGATACTGGCTGCCTTTTGGAGGCACCCTGGAGATGGGCATCTAATGGGGAAAGGATGGTCTACGTCCGCCCTAAGACCCTCAATCCCAGCCACTTAAAGTTTACCTCCACTAGAGTCACCTGCTCCACAGCAATCAGGAGATAACCACAGCTTTTCCCTCACAGCTCCCACCCCCCAACAGCAGGGGCCTGGTCCGCGGCAAATGCCTTGCTCGGCCTACCGTGTGCCAGGTGTCCTGCACGATGCCAGCCTTGTCCATCACGATCTCGATGAGTCGGTGGGCCTCACCCTCGCTGAAGTCCATGCTGCTCACTGTGGACAGCAGAGTCTTGAAGGGGATGTAGAGAGGGCTGTCCAAGGAGTCAGCTGCCACTGTTACTGGGGGAGAGGGACAGGCCATGATTAGATACTGGTCTGCCTTCAGGACAGACACGAGGAACTGCAGATGCTGATTTACAAAAGGAAAAAAAAGTGCTGGAGTAACTCAATGGGTCCAGCAGCCACTGGAGAACATGGATGGGTGGTTTTTCAGACTCATTTCGGTACCCTTCTTGACACTCGTAGGTGACGTTTCAGGTCGGGATTCTACTTCAGACTCTGATGGATCGCAACTTGAAATGTTACCCATCCAGGTTCTCCAGAGATGCTGCCTGACCCGCTGAGGTACTCCAGCACTTTGTGTCTATTTTAGGTTTAAGTTTATTATTGTTACATGTACCAAGGTACAGTGAAATGCTTTATGTTGCATATTATCCAAACAGGTCAGATAATATTATACATATACTAGACGATACTACAATCAAGTCAAACTCAAGTACAATAGGTAAAGGGAGATACAAAGTACAGCATATAGTTGTCAACATTGTAATGCACAGCTCTGGAGACAAAGTCTCCAATTCCGCAATAGGGTAGAGTCGTAAATAAGGAAAATGGTATGCTTGCCTTCATTGGATGGGTCATTTAGTACAAGTCAGAAAGTCACGATGCAGCTTTATAGAACTTTGGTTAGTTGCACCTGGAGTATTGCGTGCAGTTCTGGATGCCCCATTACAAGATGGATGTGGAGGCTTAGATACAGAATTCTGAATATAGTTCTCAGCATTACAGCACACCAGTTCCAGAGACAAAGTCCAATCTCTGCAATGGGGTACAGGTGAATTGGACAGTACCCTCACTTTTGGAAGGACCCATCAGAAGCCTGTTTTTAGAGGGGAAGAAGCTGATCCTGTCCTCAGTTCTAGCTGTAAGGTTCGGCACTGGCAGAAGTTGTGTTTTATTAATCAGTGTACACTATTTTCTAAATGGGGAGAGAATTCAGAAATCGGAGGTGCAAAGGGACGGGAGTGCTGGTGCACGATTCTCAAAATGTTAATTTGCAAGTTGAATCAGAGTAAGGAAGTAAGGAAGCCAAATGCAATGCTAGCGGTTATTTTGAAGGGGCTAGAATACAAAAACAGGGAAGTAATGCTGAGACTTTACAAGGCACTAGTCAGACAGCATTTGGAGTATTGTGAGCAGTTTTGGGCCCCATATTTGAGGAAGGATTTATGAGAATGATCCCAGGAATGATTGGGTTAACATATGATGAGTATTTGAAGGCACTGGGCCTGTACTCACTGGAGTTCAGAATATTGAGGGGGACCTCATTGAAACTTACCAAAAGGCTGGATAGAATGGATGTGGAGAGGATGTATCTACTAGTTAGTGGGAGAGTCTAGGACTAGAAACCGTAGCCACAGAATAAAAGGACATGCCTTTGGAAAGGAGTTGGAGGAACTTATTTTGTTAGAGGGTGATAAATCTGTAGAATTCATTACCAGAGTAGGCTGTGGAGGCCAAGTCAAAGGATATCTTTAAAGCGGTGATAGGCAGATTCTTGATTAGTACAGGTGTGGGGGATTATGGGGAGAAGGCAAGAGGATGGGGTTGAGAGGGAAAGATAGAACAGCCAAAACAAAATGGCAGAGTAGACTTGATAGGCAGAATGGACTAATTCTGCTCCTAGAACTTATGAACTTTTACTCATTTTGTAGAGGGGGCAGCACATATTCAGTAATATTCAGTGTGCTGGAGGAACTCAGCGGGTCAGGCAGCATCTGTGGAGGGAATGGACAGATGACATTTCAGGTCGGTATCCTTCTTCAGACTGATGCAGTAGGGGAAAGAAGCTGCAAGTGCTCATTGGAAGCTTGTTCTGCAAAAAGCTCGAGACATCCAGCAAGCCACTCCTGTGGGGTACAACCAAGGAGAAACCAGCCATCAGGGGCTGCCCGTCACTTCCCCAGTGCCTGGCAGAACAAACACGGCACAATCTGTGGCAGGCGTCTGTAGGGAAAGCACACAGTTCCCGGCACCCTCACTGAAACAAGCCAGGTCCATATAACGGAGACATATCACATAACACAACAGACTATAGAGAATGCAATCTCCAGCACTCTACAACACAGAGTGCTGGAGTAATTCAGCTGGTTAGGCAGCATCTACGAGGGTAACAAAAAAGGCACAAAGTGCTGGAGTATCTCAGTAGGTCAGGCAACATCTGAGGAGAACATGGATGGGCAATGTTTTAGATAATAGGACCCTTCTTCAGTCCCGAGTGTAGATAGAGTTGATAGTGGGGAGGCTGCACTGTGTGATGGGCTAGGCTACATCCACAACTGCAAACCTCAAACACTGTGTGCTCACTCAGCTTGTCACGAGCCACAGCACGTACAACATAACCGACATCATGTGCTTTTAGGAGCAAGGTCACCTATCCTCAGACGTTGCCAAACTATTAAAAGAAAACTCATTCAGTTACTAATTAAACCGAAGATGACGATAACCAAACATTCACCATTAAATCTGGGACTGATGTCCCAACCTTCTGCAAGACTCCCCATGTGGAGTATTGTGTTCAGTTTTGATCGCCCTGTCACAGGAAGGATACCGTTAAGCTGAGAAGATTTACGAGGATGTTGTCAGGACTCGAGGGCCTGAGCTATAGGGAGAGGTTAGGCTAGCATTTTATTCCTTGGAGCGCAGGTGCATGAGGGGTGATCTTATAGAGGTGTAGAAAATCCTAGGGGAATAGATGGGGTGAATGCACAGAGTCTTCTGCCAAGAGTAAAGGAATAATAAAACCAGAAGACACAAGTTTAAGGTGTAAGGGGAAAGATTTAATAGGAACCTGGGGGGCAAATTTTTCACTCAGAGGGTGGTGGGTGTATGGAACAAGCTGCTAGAGGAGGTAGTTGTGGCAGGTACAATAACAGCATTTAAAAGACACTTGGACAGGTCCATGGATACGAGCCAAATGTGGGCAGGTGGGATTAGCATAGATGGGGCATCTTTGTCAGTATGGACGTGTCTGTCCAAAGGGCCTGTTTCTGTGCTGTGACACTGAGTGTTCAAGTGGATAATGATGGGATGGGATATGCTCAGACATTCATGCTCTCCTCACATTTTACAATATCACTCTGCCTCTGCAGTTATTCACTTTTGCAAACTCCCCTGGCGAGCACATCACCGTTTCGCACACTGGGAACAGGCAGGCTCACAGTGCATTGTCAGCTGAGATTTTAATTGTAAACCAGCATCTGCAGTTCTTTGTGGCTACATTATGCTGCTCCACTGTGAGATCCTCAAGGCGTGCGTTTCACTTGCCAGGTTTTGTCCCATCCCTACATCCCCTCCAACTTTCTCCCCTCTACTACAATCAGTCCGAAACATCGCCCATCCATGTTCTCCAGAGATGCTGCCCGACCCACTTCCTTTTTGTATAACCAGCAGTTCCTTTTGCCTACATGACCTCATCACTCATCTGACTCCTTGCTCCGAAAACTCTCTTCCTAGACTGATAATCAATGCCCATCAATGCTTGAAAATATACACAAAGTGCTGAAGTAACTCAGTGGGTCAGGCAACATCTCTGGAGAACATGGAGAGGTGACGTTTCGGGTCCAGACACTTCTTCAGACTGATTATGGTGAGTGAGAAGAAATCTGTAAAAGAGGAGGGACAGTACAAAGCCTGGCGAGTGAGGTGGGTTTGATAGACAGATAGATGGACAAAGGCCAGAGATGAAAAGACATACGGTATGAGAGAAGGGTGGAAGATGTGCATCTTGTCATGCTAGAGGAAGGATTGTAGGTGGAAAGGGGTGGCAGAAAGGGAGAAATGGGTGCTAGTCCAGGTGGAGCACAGGGAAGAAGGGTCTCGACATGAAACATCACCATGTTCTCCAGCGATGCTGCCTGACCCGCTGAGTTAGTGCCATACAGTGTGGAAACAGGCCCTTCGGCCCAACTTGCCCACACCGACCAACATGCTCCACCAAATGTCTCTTAAATGTACCTGCCTCAACTACCTCCTCTGGCAGCTCATTACATACACCCACCATCCTTTGTGTAAAAACGTTACCCTTCGGATCGCAATTAAATCTTTCCCCTCTTACCTTAAACGTATGTCCTGCTCTCGATTTTCTACTCTGGGCAATAGACTCTGTGCATTCACCCAATCTATTCCTCTCATGATTTTATACACCTCTAAGGTCACCCCCTCATCATCCTGCGTTCCAAGGAATAAAGTCCTAATCTGCTCAATCTCTCCCTAGAGGAAAGAGATTGATAGATTATTGATGACTACTGGTGTCAGGGGTTACGGGGAGAAGGCAGGAGAAAGGGTTTGAGAGGGAGAGACAAATCAGCCATGATTGAATGGCAGAGTAGACTTGATGGGCCAAATAGCCCAATTTAGCTCCCATCGCTTATGAACATGGCCTCCCAACTTCGATACTCAGTTAATCCAGCACTTTGTCTCTTTCTTTACATAAGAATGTCTTTGGTGCCATGCACCGTGGTACAGTGTGGGCTGTGGGGTCCAACATGATGGGGGTGGGGGAGTTTGTTGTCTTCGGTGGCTGTGGACGCTGAGCTCGTGTCTTTGGCTGACTGCAGGCTTTGTGTGAGAGAGCCGCAGCACTGTGCCAAGGTCCACGCTCCATCAGCTGTGCTGACAATGGGCACAGGCAGCTGTTCCTGCAGCCTGCGATCGCTCCAAGTGACACACAGGCATTTCCCAGTGGGTGCAGGCACCATCTCTACAAAGTCAGCCTTACAGAAACTCTGGGTGCCTTCTAGTACTGACCACAGCCAGGTGCCCATCACCTTCCTCTCAACAACACCCTCATCATCATTTCCACCTTAGAGGAAACATGACTTCATCCTGTGGGATTCATTAATCCGGCTGCAAACAGCATCCAGGTTTTGTCCCGCTCCCACCTCTTTTCCACCCTACTCTATCAGTCTGAAGAAGGGTCCCGACCCAAAACAGCACCTGTCCATTCCCTCCATAAATGCTGCCTAACTCGTTGAGTTCCTCGAGCACTTGATGCTTCGTCCGTTCATTTTTATTTCCTTTTTGACATGGTAAACACGTCTTGTCAAAGGACTTTGAACAGTACAGCGCAAGAACAGGCCCTTCAGCCCACAACGAACATGATGTCAAGTTAAACCAATCTCCTCTGCCTGCAAGTGATTTAAATCTCTCCATTCCCTGCATATCCACGTGCCTATCTAAAAGCCTCAAACACCACTAATGTATCTGCCTTGACCACTACCCCTGGCAGCACGTCTGTGTGTTAAAAAAAATAAATATCCCACATCTCCTTTAAACTTTTCCCCTCTCACCTTAAAGCTCTGCCTTCTAGTCTTTGACATTTCCTGGGAAGAAAGGTTCTGACTGTCTACCCTATCTGTGCCTCTCATAATTTTAACTGGGGCTCCCCTCAGCCTCCGATGTGTCAGAGAAAGCAATCCAAGTTGGTCTAACCTCCCTTGTAGCTAATACCCTCTAATCCGGGCAGCATTCTGGTAAACCTTTTCTACACATTAGCCTTTATCATTTGCATGCAATAGTAAACATCGAATTAATCTTTTGGGATTTTTATTTCAGGAAACTGCCTCACAGCGCCAGAGACCCGGGTACGATCCTGATTATGTGTGCTGTGAGTTTCTACGTTCTCCCTGTGAAGTGTAGGTTTCATCCGGGTGCTCCAGTTTCCTCCCACACTCCAAAGACGTTCAGCTTTGGCTTCTGCAAATTGCTACTTGTGTAGGAAAGAACTAGTGTACAGGTGATTGCGGGTCAGTGGGCACTTGGTAGACTGAAGGGCCGGTTTCCACACTGTATCTCTAAACTAAACTAAATCCCAAAGAGATGCAGGTTTGTAGGTTAATGGGCCTGTGTAAATTGCCACTGGTGTGCAGGTAGTGGATGAGGAAGTAGGATAATAGAACTAGCGTGAACGGATGATGGATGGTCGGCATGGACTTGGTGGGCTAAAGGACCTGGCTGCATACTGTATCTTTAAACAAAACAGTGGAACAGTGTTAACTGCAAGGTGCACTGGTCTGCTTGCAGTAACTTGTTTGAGGATATTGTGCGTGTTCTACTCAGCAGCAGGTTCAAAGGTCAGCAAATCTACTGCATTAGGAACATAGTCACCTGCACACAGACCGAAGGATTAAGAAATCAGCTCCTCAGAGCACAGGGAGCTGAGGAATGATCTTATGGAGATGTATAAAATCATAAGAGGAAAATATGGGTGAATGAAGCAGTGGATAATAACCCTCAATCGCTTGAGGACAGGCGTCGGACGCTATGGAGTAGCGATGAAGTGGGGTCTCGTGGACAATGCCTTCTGCGAGTGTGGGGACCCAACACAGACAGTGGAGCACATAGTCACCAGTTGCCCCAAATACCGGCCACCGAATGGTGAACGAGGTCTAATTGACCTGGACGATGACACATTGGCCTGGCTCGCCTCAACGCAGCTGCAGGTCTAAAAGACATACGACAGAAGAAGAAGAACAGAGTCATTTACCCAGCATAGGGAATCAAGAACATAAGGTGAGAGTGGAAAGATTTAATAGGAACCTGACAATTGATCATCTGTTCACACTAGTTCTAGAGTTCACACTAGTTCTAGAGTTCACACTAGTTCCAGAGTCCACACTAGTTCCAGAGTCCACACTAGTTCTATTGCACGAAAGCAAAGCTGAGGGCCTCGCAGAGAACAATGATATTGCTAAGAGTCGTGTTCAGTTTTGGCTGAAACACAATATCTAGCACGTGTGGACACGATAAGAAGTTCTATGTTATCCCACTTTCCCATCCACTCCCTACAAACTAGTGGCAATTTACCGAGGCCAATTAACCAGCATACCCGCATGTCTTTGGGACGTGGAAGGAAACCGGAGACCCCAGAGGAAACTCATGTGGTCACAGGGAGAACATGCAAACTCCACACAGACAGCACCCGAGGTCAGGACTGAAGCTGGATAATATGCCTTTATTGTCATTGTACACAAGGTACAACAAAATTAGAAGTGCTACAGCTGATAACAGTGCGACAGTGCAGAGACAATTGCAGACATACGAACCAACACAACAAATGCCAGTATCAAATAAAAACCAATTTAAAAACCTAATAAATAATGAATGGGTTAAACACTTAAAATTCTTAAAAGAAAGTTCCTTTTTAAAAAAAAAGAGAATAGTCGAGGCATGTGCTTCCGTTCACTGCTCTTATGGCCCAGGGAAAGAAACTGTTCTTGAGTCGATTTGTCCTGGCCCTTAGGCTCCTGTAGCGCCTCCCAGAGGGCAGGAGAACAAACAATTTGTGTCCTGGATGAGTGCTGTCCTTGATTATGACTCTGGCCCTGTTCAGACAGCGCAAGCTGGTGATGTTCTTCAGAGTAGGTAGTGGACAGCCGATGATTTTTCTGCTGTCCTGATGACCTTCTGGAGGGCCTTCTGGTCTGCAGCCGAGCAGCCAGCATACCACACAGTGGTGCAGTATGCCAGTACGCTCTCGATGGTGGAGCGGTAGAAGGTCACCAGCAGATTCTCCTTCAGTCTGTTTTTCCGCAGTAATCTTAGGAAGTGCAGTCTCTGCTGTGACTTTTTCCACTACCGCCTTGGTATTTGCAGTCCAGGAGAGGTCCTGGGAGATGGTGGTCCCTAGGAACTTGAAGGTGGAGACCCTCTCCACTTCCTCCCCATTTATATGAAGTGGGGTGGGAGCCGCTCTTTGTTTCCTGAAGTCCAGCACCATTTCTTTTGTCTTGCTAGTGTTTAGTGCTAGATTATTTGCCTCGCACCATCTGGACAGAGCACAGACCTCGTCTCTGTACGCAGACTCATCCCCTCCAGTGATCAGACCGACCACAGTTGTGTCGTCTGCAAATTTGATGATTGAATTGGAGGGGTGGATAGGAGTGCAGTCGTATGAATACGACTCTGGCGCTGTGAAGCAGCAGCTCTACCAGCAGCACCACTGTGCCGCACAATATTTTGGGGAAACATGGAACTGCAGATGCTGATTTACCAAGGAAAGACACAATGCGTTGGAGTAGCGGGTCAGGAAGCATCTCTAGAGAACATGGGCAGGTGACGTATCATCTGAAGAAGGGTCCCGTCCCAAAACGTTACCCATTTATTTTCTCCAGGGATGCAGCCTGAGCCACTGAGTTATTCCGGCACTAAGTTTTTCCGATATTTTGGGGAAGGAAGTTTTGAAGCTGGGGTAGTGAGGGAACTCTGGGTGTACCAAGGCCATCTCGACATTCAGTGGGCTGTTAAACAGACCAGTAAGGCGACAGGCTGGGCAGCCATGCTTGTTAGTTTGATATTGCACTTTTACAATAATACTGCGCTGTATTTTTCAAATAAGAGTTCCAACTCAAATAAAACGTGTGCTGGCAAGTGTGGAGAGCATGATCCTCTGTGCGTCCCAAAATTCCTTGCCAGGAAAGTGATACAAATTTCAGGCAATCAGCCATAGTCAATTACATACCAATCACTATATGATTAAATCTCTAAGCTTTTTAAAATTTCTAACATATACACATTTAAATGGCTTTCAATTGAATGGAAGAAATTATTGACGTTTACAGAGTCATGGCTGACCAAGTTGGCATTCTGGACTTGTCCCATTTGTCCGTATTTGGCCCATATCCCTCTAATCCCTTCCGATCCATATATCTGCCCAAAGCCTTTTAAAAGTCGTCAATGTATTTGCTTCTATTGCTTCCTCCACTGCTCATTCCAGGTACGGACCACCCTCTCTGTGGAAAAAGTTGCCCGAGGTCCCTCTTAAGTCACTCCCCTCTCACCTTAAGCCTGTGCCCTCTCATTTTCAAATCCTCTACCCAGGGAAAAAGATTGAGCATTCACTTTATCCATGTTCCTCACGATCTTGTACACCTCAAAACGTCATCCCTTCATCCTTCTATACTCCAAGGAATAAAGTCCCAGCCTATCCAACCTCTCCCTAAAGCTCAAGCCCAGGTAATATCCCCGGTGAATGTCTTCTTTGATTACACTACGGACTTTGGTTTTACACTATTAAGGTCTGGTAACCGAGCATTAATAATTTATTGTATTACCGATCATTATATATTTATCTGTGTTATTGTGTTGACAAGCCTGTTGAACTGCAGCAACTAAGAATTTTATTAATCTGTTATGACAATTAAACACTCTAGTTGCTGTTGATAAACAAACATCAAGCTACGATCCACAGGATATTCAGACACCACTCGAGGTATTTCTTTTAGGGAAAAAAGACAGATCCAGTCTCTCAACACACTTATTGGATGAGTGATACTCATCTGGAATGCCTTCCTTAAATAAGGGCACCAAGTTGTGGTGCGCTCTCACCAGCATCCTGCAAAATTAACGCTACACAGCATGGAAACAGGCCCTTCAGCCCATCTTGTCCATGCTGACCAAGAAGTTTCATCTAAGCTAGTCCCATTTGCCCATGTTTGACCCATATCCCTCTAAACCTTTCCTATCACTGCACCTGTTAAATGTTGTTCTAGTACCTGCCTTAATTACCTCCTCTGACAGCTCATTCCATCCACCCACCACCCTCGGCATGAAAGAGTTTCTCCCCAGGTTCCTATTAAGTCCTTCGTTTCTCATCTTATACCCGTGTCCTCGGGTTCTTGGTTCCCCTACCCTGGGTAAAAGACTGTGTATTCACCCTATCTATTCCTCTAATGATCTTCTACACCTTTACAAGGTCACCTCTCATCCTCATGAGCTCCAAGAAATAAAGTCCCATCCTGCCCAACCTCTCCCTCTAGCTCAATCATCATGTCCTGGCAAATTCCTCGTAAAACTTCTCTGCACACTTTCCATCTTCACAATATCCTTCCCATAGCAGGGTGACCTAAACTGAACACAATATCACAAGTGCGGCCTTGCCAGCGTCTTGCACAACTACCCCGACACACTTGCAACTGCTCCACTTCCCCAGAGGCCCAGACTGCCCTCCCTCTGGAATTCCGATCGGACACGAAAAACATCGGCAGGGATTCTTCCCAATCTTGTGCCACGCTGGCACTTCATGAACTGAACACTAGGTGTCGCCCCTATGCTCATCCACCAGTGCTTTGAAGAAACCGATTCTCATTCCCCCTCTCTCATTCTCCGACGGGAAGTTCTGAAGCTGGGGGGGGGGGGGGGGTGGGGAAAGCAGCGAGAAATTGGCACTAACTAGCACCAGGCACTGGAGTTAGATGGTGCACACAATCTTGAGGCCGGTACAAACCAGTTACTTGCAACCAAATCGGTGTTTACCATTGGAGCTGCTGTTGAAACCAGAGCATAAAACCTTGGCCGTCACTCCAGTGTCAGAATTGCCACGTGTTGGATGGAAAGAAGAGACTCCAATTGCTCTGTGTGCAGTTCTGCTTGCCCCATTACTGAAATGATGCAGAGGTTTAGGAGAGGGTGCAGAAGATTACCAGAGTGTTGCCTAGATTAGAGGGTATTAGATGCACAGAGAGGTTAGATAGTTTTCTGTGGAATGTCAGGGGTTCAGGGGAGACCTGATAGAAGTTTATAAAATTATGAGAGGCATGCATAGGGAAGAGTCAAAACCTTTTTCCCCAGGATGGAAATGTCAAAGACTAGAGGGCAAAACTTTAAGGTGAGAGGAGCAAAGTTTAAAGTTTTACACAAAGGGTGGTGGGTGCCTGGAATGCACTGCCAGGGGTGGTGATGGAGGCAGATACGATAGTGATATTTAAGGGACATTTGGATAAGCACATGGATATACAGGGAATGAAGGGATATGGATCACGTGCAGGCAGAGGAGATATTTATCTTCACATCATGTTAGCAACAAACATTGTGGGCCAAAGGGCCTGTTCCTGCGCTGTGATATATTCTACAAAGGTAATGAGCAGGGCAGACACCAGGAACAGGAAATGGACAGATGGCAGTTTGGGTCAGGATTCTTCTTCACACTGATACTGAATCAGAAACATAGTCTGTCCATTCCCCCCAACGATGCAGCCTGCCCACAGAGTTTTGTGTCCGTCTTTGTAAACTAGCATCTGCAGTTCCTGCTTTCTACCCTTTGTGCAAGAGGTCAGACGCTGGCCATCTCCCCTATCCGTGGCCTTTGGTTAGAACACGACTGTAGAGAGGAGTGGTGCTTCAATGGTTAACCAGCCAGCAATCTGCTGACCAGATGTTGTTCCAGTCAAACAAGCGTTGCACTTTTCCCTCTGGAGGGACGGGACGCATAAGCAAACAGAGGCAGGCCGAGAGGGCGCTGACGTCAGCCCAGCAAGCCTGCACCCCGCTCACTGCGGGAGGGAGAACAAGGCTCCTGCTAGTCCCAAGACCAAGGCAACAGACAGTCTCCAAGAGGGCCTCTGAAGTCAGGCTCTGCTAGCCCCAAGGAGCTCACAGCCCCGCTGCCCATCCCCCACTTTGTGGGTCAAGTGAAACTTTCTTTTGAACTGTGCAGTCTCACCTTGTTCAAACATTTAAAGTACAGCTTCTGAAGGATTAGCAGAAGCGAGCATCCGGGAGTTCATAACCACCGTCATCGCTCAACAAACATGGCAGGGTAAAGATCAGGCAGGAACCTCCGTCCTTCTACACACACACACATTTCCTTCAACAATCACCTTGTCTTCAGTCTGCAGAAGCATACCAACCCAAAACGTCATCTGTCCATTCCCTCCACAGATGCTGCCTGACCCTGACTGTAGTAAAGAAAGCAAACTCAATGCTTGCATTTATTTCAAGAGGGCTTGTACACAAAAACAGGGATGTAATGTTGAGGCTCTATAGGGCGCTGGTAAGGCCGCATTTGGAATATTGCGAGCAGTTATGGGCACCATATCTGAGGAAGGATGTGTTGGCTCTGGAGAGGGTTCAGAGTAGGTTTACAAGAATGATCCCAGGAATGGTAGGTTAACCATGGTGAGTATTTGTCAGCACTGGGCCTGTACTCGCAGGAGTTTAGAAGAATGAGGGGGACCTCATTGAACCATACAGAATAGTGAAAGGCATGGATAGAGTGGATGTGGACAGGATGTTTCCACTAGTGGGAGAGTCCAAGACTAAAGGTCATAGCCTTAAAATTAAAGAACATTCTTTTAGGAAGGAGACGAGGAGAAATTTCTTTAGTAAGAGGGTGGTGAATCTGTGGAATTCTTTGCCATAGAAGGCTGTGGAGACCGTCAGTGGATATTTTTAAGACAGAGATAGATTCTTGATTAGTACAGGTGTCAGAGGTTATGGGGAGAAGGCAGGAGAATGGGGTTAGGATGGAGACTTGATGGGCCAAATGGCTTAATTCTACTCCTATTCCTCATGACCCGCTGAGTTACTCCAGCAAGTGTTTTGTTCAAGATTCCAGCATCTGCAGTCTCTTATGTTCAGTTGTCAGTATACATATAATTTCACTGTACCTCAGTGCACATAACAATAATACACATAAGCTTACGCAGATGGTTACAGGATTGTTTCAGTATACCTGCCTGACTTTGTGAATATAGAAACAAGAACTGCAGATGCTGGTTTACAAACAAAAGACACAGAGTGCTGGAGTAGCTCAGCGGGTCAGGCAGCATCTCTGGAGAACATGGATAGGTGACGTCTCTGGTCAGGCCCTTCTTCAGACTGGTCTTTGAAAATAACAGTGTGTTAAAAGCAAAGGAAAAATTACAGCACAGGGGAATTATTCTTCTTATTCCCATGCATCCTTGATGTTTAGTTTTGTGCACTGCCCTTTCAACCACAATCTCTTCCCTGTAGAACTATTACTCAAGAGTTTAACAAGGTCTCCGGCATTTCTTCACCTCTGCCCATTCCCAATAAATAAAGGACTCTGCAGGGTAACACAGTATCTCCGCGGCTTCCCAGCGAGCTGCCAGACAACTGTGTCAAAGGGCAACTCTTCTAATTTACAAATTAATCTCAAAAAGTCAAAGTCCACAAGGTGCTGGCTGATTTAATGCAAGAGTGCCTTTGTGGGCTGTAAAGCGTTTTTACGGCTTAGGTGTCACCAGGTCAGAGAACGCACTTGTGCCCCGGAATAGCAGATACCACAAGGCTCATGGAGACCTGGGCCTCCTTCATTGCCAGAGCGAAGCCACATGCAAATTGGAGGAACAGCACCTCATATTCTGCTTGGGTAGCTCACAACCCAATGGTATGAACATTGAATTCTCCAATTTCAGGTAATTAACTATTAACAACCCCCCCCTCTCTTCCCTGTGCCCCATCTAGTTTTGGACCCATTGCTTCCCTTCCCCCCCCCCCCCCCCCCCGTCCCCTGCCACATATATTCCTTCCTCTAGCTTCATAATCTTACCTCAAATTTGTGTCTATTCATCTCTGGCCTTTGTCCAACCATCTGGCAAACACGCCTCCCTCATCCGTATCCACCTATCACTTGCCATAACACTAGAACTAGTGTGACAGAGGTAGTGTGGGGCACGACAAGCAGGGAGGCCATGATGGGGGGGGGAAGGGATCGATGGGGGGGGAAGGGAGGCACCAATATCAAAGAACCACACCACCCTGGGCCCACTCTCATCTCCATGCCACCATCAAGGTGGTACAGGAGCCTGCAAATCATGACCTCCAGGTTCAAGATCAGCTTCAGCCCAGCAACCATCAGGCTCTTAAACACCACACAATACTAACCTCAGCAATTTTGATCTTTTATGGACCATATTTGGTTGCTCTATGGGCTTAGGTTTTTTGGACTAGTGTAACAGTTATTAATATATTGTACTTTTATTATATTTATATAATAAAGTGTGTGTGCGCCATTGCATTTACAGGCACTACCCGGAGAGTAGTGTGTTCAGCTGAACGCACTATGGGAACTACACTCGCCCCCCTGCAGGACCTATACATCAGGAGGTGCAGATCCAGAGCCAGCAACATTATGGGGAACCCCTACCACCCTAGCAACGGACTGTTCCAGCTGCTACGGTCAGGCAAACGCCTCCGCTGTCATGCTGTGAAAACAGAGAGTATGAGACAGAGCCTCTTCCCACAGGCCATCAGGACAGTTAACTCTCATATCACCATGGACTAATTTACTGTATTAATTTATTTTTTGAGTACATTTTTTTTTTTTCTATTCTGTTTTGTAGTTTAGCACAATCCACAGGCGTTGCCACTTTCATTTCACTGCACATCTTGTATATGTATGTGACAAATAAACTTGACTCGACTTGACTTTAAGCTGCTGCAAGAAAGAATTTCACCGTTCCGTTGCCTGTGCCTATGACAATTAAACATTCTTGATTTTTATTCTACCCTAGCGTTAACAAACCTCCTCCAGTGGCGCGGTGGACGAAGTTTGTTAACGCCAAGGTAAAATAATCTGATTATTGGGTTAACAAAATCCTGCCTTGCTGCATGGTGAAGCCTGCATGGGGTTAAGAGACTCTAGGAAGTGTAGCTCAATGACACACACTCAGCCCGTGTCTCTGGGCATTCAATGCACAGAAGACCCAAGAATAGTGAGCGATATTTCAAACCATATAAACAGGAAAGGGGCAGTAATCAGGGAATTAGCCACATTTCTGTGGGGCCTGAAACTATGAGGCCATTTCCTGCAGAGTTTGTGCAGCCAAGGACAGCAAAGGTAGAAGACGAATACACCAAAGACCCTTTGGCCCTCTGTGTTGTCTCTTTGACATGGTCTCAGTGCCTCTGCCTTTCAGACTGGGATTCCCCAACCCTGTGCAATCATCCCATCAATCCCCTTCATGATTTTATACACCTCTAAAAGATCATCCCTCAGCCTCCTGCACTTCCAAGGAATAAGGTCCTAGCCTGCCCAAGACCGAGGAAGTTCGGCATGTCCTGAAGAACCGTCACCAACCGCCATAGAAGTATTTTATCGGGATGCTTCACAACATGGTTTGGGAATAACTCCAAGACAGCAAAAATTGCAGTCACGGATGAAGCCCAAACCATCACACAAACTAATCTCCATTCCACTTTCTACCCTGCTGAACCATCCGATCACTAACTAGAGAGCGGTCCTGACCTACCATCATCCTCATTGGACACACTCAGACTATCTTTAATTGGACTTTACTGAACTTTAGTTTAGTTTTAGTTTTAGAGATACAGCGCGGAGACAGGCCCTTCAGCCCACCGAGTCCACACCGACCAGCGATCCCCGCATATTAACACTATTCTACACACATTAAGGACAATTTTACATTTACACCAAGCCAATTAACCTACAAACCTGTACGTCTTTGGAGCGTGGGAAACCAAAGATCTCGGAGAAAACGTATGTAGTCACAGGGAGAATGTATAAACTCCGTACAGACAGCACCCGTAGTTGGGATCGAACCCGGGTCTCCGGCGCTGTAAGGCAGCAACTCACCCGCTACGCCACCGTGCCGCCCTATCTTTGCTGTCATTTTGCACTAAACGTACCCTTTATCCTGTATCTGTACACTGTGGGCGGCTTAATTGTAATTACCGGATAGCACGCAAAAAGCTTTCCACTGCACTTCGGTACATGTGCCAACAATAAACTAATCAACCTCTCTCTGTAGCTCTAGCCCTGGATTCCAGACAACATCCTTGTAAATCTTCTCTGCACACTTTCCAGCTCAATGACATCTTGACCCGAAAACATTTTGCTGCTCCTTCACCGGCGCTGGGTGACAATCCTGCAACTCATAGCAGCATCGTGGATATACTCACACCAAGGTCGGCAGCGGTTCAAGAAGGCAGCTCTCTGCCACCTTCTACCAGGCACCTAGGAATGGCCAATTAAATGCTGGCACAGCCTTGAATTAATCAAATAGATTTAACAAGGTTACACCTGATAAATCTTTAGTAGTTAGATCAAAATCACCAACAACAGCCAGCACGATTTAGCTCGTTAATTTTGTTTCAAAGATGTTATGATAAGCAGGTTGCCATGGTTACTGACAAGGTGTCTGCAGTAGTACAAAAAGATAACATACTAAGACAAAAATAAAGGAACTGCACATGCTGGAAATCTGAAATCTGAAGACAAAACACCCAGGGGATCAAACAGCATCTGTGGAGTGAAGCGATCTTGAAATATTAACTCTGGTTTTCTCTCCATGGATGGTGTTGTACTTGCCAAATATTTACAGCATTTTCTACTTAAAAGGTATTGCTTTCCTCCCATGGCCTAAAGACCTGTAGATTGTCGGGTTAATTGATCACGGTAAATTGCTCTTCATGTCTAGCTGAATTCATCAAAATCAGTGGTGGTCAATTCAAGGGGACGTGGGGAAGAATAAAATGGTGTTGGTATGTGATTATTATACTATGGGTTTGTGGGATAATTGGCCTCGTTAAATTGCCCCTAGAGTGCAGGGAATGGATGTGAAAGTGAGATGACAGAACTAGTGTCAATGGTCCGACTCTGTGGGCCGAAGGGCCCCCGTTTCCTTGCTGGATCTCTAAACTTAAAATAATAAAATGTGCTCGATGGCTGGCCAAAGAGCCCGATTCTAAACTTTATAATCCAACATATGGTATGCTTGCCTTCGTTGGTCAGGGCATTTAGTACAAGAGTCAGAAAGTCAGGACTTTGGTGAATCCGCATGTGGAGTATTGCATTCAATTCTGGTTGCCCCATTACAGGAAGGATGCAGAGGCTTTGGAAAGGGCGCAGGGGAGGGTTACCAGAATGATGCCTGGATTAGAGGGTATTAGTACCAGAGAGAAATTGGTTAGACACGAGTTGTTTTTTACTGGAAAACAGAGGGAAGACCTGAGAAAAGTATATAAATTATGAGATGCACAATTAGGGTAGACAGTCAGAACCTTTTTTCCTAGGAAGCAAATATCTAATACTAGAGGGCATAACATTAAGGTGAGGGGAAAAGTTTAAAGGAGATGCAAGGGCAAGTATTTTTTAAAACACAGGTAGTGACGTGTCTGGACTGTGCTGCCAGGAGTGGTGGTGGGGCAGATATGATAGGGCGATTTTAAGAAGCTTTTAGGTAGGGACATGGACATGCAGGGACTGGAGGGATTGGGATTATGTGCAATTTAGCATCCTGTTCTGCACAGACATTGTGGACTGATGGGCCTGTTCCTGCGCTGTACTGTTCTACAGAGACACACGGAACTGCAGACGCTGGTTTACAAAAAAGACACAAAAGGCCGAAGTAACTCAGCAGGCCAGGCAGCTGCTACGGAGAACATGGAATGGTGACTTTTCGGGTCGGACTGATGAAAGGTCCCGACCCAAAATGTCACCTAACCACGTTCTCCAGAGATGCTGCCTGACCCACTGAGTTACTCCTGCACCATAGAGTTCCTTGTTCTCCAACTCTAAGGGGATGATGACTGAATCGGGTAGGGAGGAGGTGAAGACATTTCAGACAAATAAGCATCTTGTGACACACTTGGCAACGGCGAGAGGACTAGGGACCATCCCACATAGGGCAGACCTCTCAGAAGTACTCACCGGGTTCGGACTTTTTCTTGGGTGCCACTTTCTTCTTTGCTGGACCTTCCTGCTTTGGATCATCTTGACTGGCAGAGGCGTCTGGCTTCTTGGCACCAGGAGCAGGAGGGGCGAGGGGGGTACTCAGCTGGGACCCCACCGGTGGGACGGCCATCACGGGCACCTCCCTGCTGACTGGCTCCAGCAAGGGGCTGGCGACGGGGGTCTGCCTGGTGATGCCCACTCCCACGGCTGGTGCTGGAACCGAACCAGGGGCTGGATCCACTTTGGCGACCTTCTTCTCCTTCCTCCTCTTTTCTTTGGAGGCCGGGGGAGGAGACGACTCTGGGGCAGAAGCAGGAGGAGGGGGGGCGGCGGTGGCCAGGATGGGAGTCTCCACGCTTGGCACAATGACGGGTTCCGCTTCCCCCTCGGTCTCAGAGACATCGGGCATTGGTTCAGTCTCCGGGATTCTCCCATTGGCCTTCTCCTCTCGTTTCTTCAGCTTTCCTTTCTTTTCCACAGACTTCTCCTTCTTCTTCTTCTCCGACCTGGCCAGCTGGGCTTTCTCCTGGTCCCGCTTCTGCTTGGCCAAGGCCTCTTCATACGAGGTTTCTTTCATGGAGAAGGTGGAGACCAGGAATATCCCGATGGCGGAGATGACCATGAAACCGCCGAACACCATGAAGCCCAACGTCTGTGGGTCGTAGATGTCCATCTTCATTCAATCCTTGCTTCCTTGCCCAACCTGCAAAAGCAACACAAGAACAGTGATACTGAGCTGCTCTTTTTGCAGGTTAAGGGGCCACCTTAACACCAAGTTTAGGTTTATTAGTTTAGTTTATTATTGTCATGTGTACCAATGTACAGTGAAGAGCTTTTTGTTGTGTGCTATCCAGTCAAAGACAAGACTACACATGAGCCGCCCACTGTGTACAGATACGGGATAATGGGTATAATGTTTAGTACAACATAAAGTGCAATAAAGTCAGATTAAAGATAGTTCAAAGGTCCCCAATGAGATAGAGTGGAGGTCAGGACCGTTCTCTAGCTGGTGAGAGGATGGTTCAGTTGCCTCTGTCATGTGTACCTAGGTACCATGAAAAGCTTTGTTTTGCATGCTATCCAAACAGATCAGGTAATACTGTACGTCAGTACAATTAAGTCAAATTCAAGTACAATAAGTAGAGCAAAGGGGAAGATAGAATATAGTTCTCAGCATTGTGGCTTGTCAGCTCCAGGGACAAAGTCTCATGTCCAAAATGAGGCAGAGGTGAATTGGGCAGTAACCTAGCTTATGGAAGGGCCATTTGGAAGCCCGATAGAGGAAGAAGCTGTTCCAGAGTCTGGCGGTGCTTGCTTTCAAGCTTCTGCACCTTCTGCCTGACGGGAGCGGAGAGAAGGTATGACTGGGGTGGGACAAGTCTATGATTCTGTTGGCTGCTTTTCCGAGACAGCGTGAATTGTAGATGGAGTCGATGGTGGGGATTCTATCACCGCTGAGCCAAGCCACTCTTTGAGCACGACACAGAATGCAACATTGTTAAACGGTGCCAGGATTAAGGCGTATCGAGTTCCCCATCTGCATTTTGTCGGCTTGCTCCGACTTTGAATCCCATGCAAAGTGGCGAAGTCTTATGAAATGACGGAGGGGAGGAAAAAGTACCCCCTGACAATCCCCCATCGAGAAACAGTGTTGGATTGTAGACTTCACTTCCCCACTCAATTCCCCAGCCCTCCACCCCCATAGCAAGTCAGTAAATATTTATTCTTGACTGAGCCAAGCAGACTTAACTCCCAGCCCCGATTACAGGAGTCTGGAATTTTAAGCTCTCGGTGTTTTCAGGCAAGAAACACAAGATGACTGCACAGAAAACTCCGTTACTGTCAGAATTACAAGAGGGGAAAAAAGTACAATTCACAAAGGAAGAGCTCGCTGAAGAAACAGTGGATGTTATTGTGGAACAGATCAAGGTTTGCAGGGGGTGTGAGCAGTAGCTTCAGTACATGGCACAGACAGGTCAGGGGTTTTGTAGGCGATCGGAGAGTGGCTCTCCTCCACACAGGGCCCACCGGTTTTAAACTTAGTGACTAATCCACTTTCACTTGTCTTTCAGCCATCTCTGCTCAGCTTTTCACGTGCAGTTTCAGGCAGATGCCCAAATCTTGCTCCCTCTACTCTCTCCCCCCCCCCCCCCCCCCTTTCTCTCTCTAAACCCCCTCCTTCTACCTCTGCCTCCCCCCTCTCTCCCTCACCATCTTGCTTCCTAGTACCCCCTCCCCTCTCTCTCCACCCCATCCCCTTTTGCACCATTTTTGGCCACACTTGTCATCGAATCATATAGTGTGGAATTCCACATTCAGAGTATTCTACACTCTGGCTTTATTTTCTATGCATTACCTGTTGTACGTGTGTATGGCTTAGTTGTACACATCTATAGTACGAGTCGATTTGACTGGATAGCAGGTAAAGGTTTCTCACTGTATCTTGGTCAATGTGACAGGCAGCACAATGGTGCAGCTGGTAGAGCCACTGCCTCAGTGCCTGAGATCTGGGTTCGATCCTGACCTCAGGTGCTGCCTGTCCACGTGGAGTTTGCATGTTGTCCATGTGACCGCGTAGGTTTTCGTCCGTTGCTCTTGTTTCCTCACACAGCCTAAAGACGTGCAGGTTTGTAGGTTAATTGGCGTCTGTAAATTATACCTAGTGTGTAAGGAGTGGATGAGATGGATAACAAATGCAAGGAACTGTAGACATCGGTTTACAAAAAAAGAAATAAAGAGCTGGAGTAAGCTAGTGTCTCAGGCAGCATCTCCAAGAGACCCAAGGGTCCTGACCAAAAACATCACATATCCATGTTTTTCAGAGATGCTACCTGACCCAGAGTTACTCTACCACTTTGTGTCTTCTTTTGAAATGACATAGACCTAGTGTGGTTGTCGGCATGGAGTTGATGGGCCAAAGGGCCTGTTTCTGTTTCTCTAGTCTAAACTAATAAACCAATAAATACCACTAGGACAGTTGCAAGCTGTCATTAAACTCTCTTCCAATGATGTGTCACTGCTTGAAGGAACTTCCTCGAGGCCTGTACTTTTCCGAAGCAATTGACAATGTTTCCCAACAGCCCTGCCTCTTGTTCTGCATGACTCAAGGTGATTACTTGGCCATGGTGGGGGGAGTCCAGAACCAGGGGCCACAGTTTAAGAATAAGGGGTCGGCCATTTAGAACGGAGATGAGGAAAAACATTTTCAGTCAGAGAGTTGTGAATCTGTGGAATTCTCTGCCTCAGAGGGCAGTGGAGGCCAATTCTCTGAATGCATTCAAGAGAGAGCTAGATAGAGCTCTTAAGGATAGTGGAGTCAGGGGATATGGGGAGAAGGCAGGAATGGGGTACTGATTGAAAACGATCAGCCATGATCACATTGAATGGTGGTGCTGGCTCGAAGGACCGAATGGCCTACTGCTGCACCTATTGTCTATTGAGATGCCTCGGCAGGTTTTACTCCATTAAAGCTGCTGCAATACACACATATTAACTCTGACTCACGGTTGCTGACTGACTGCGTTGTTAATGCGTGTTTGAGCTGGGAGCGTGTGTCTCTGCAAGTTTCATAAAGGAGGTCCTGTTTACGTTGGCCGACAGCAACACAACTTAGCAACTTAAAAATAAATTCCATCAACGGTGTGCTCAAGGTGCAGCAGAGCTTAGAAACAGGGACTGCTTAATACTTGAGGACAAGAGATACCATGAATACTGAAGCCAAGTCACTTAGCTAATATTTGCATAGATATTGTGATTATAACTATAACAGATAAAATTATTGCTGGAATATAACTGTGCCCGATACAAAGTCAAAGCTTATTAAATGGTGCAGCTGTACTTTCTTATCTTGGTTCAAGTTAACAGAGTACAAAATAGGAATCCCTTTACAAACAATGTTCTTAACCTGGGCACAGCCCACACCCATTCCGTGCCTGCATTTGGCTCATCGTTAAGTTTGTCAACTTTGCTTCTTTCTGTTCCTTTCTCTCTCCTGGACCCAGCACATCAAAGCAATCACTTGTGGGCACACAGTGGCACAGCGGGTAGAGCCACAGCCTCACAGCAACAGAGGCCTGGGTTCATCCTGACCTGTCTGTGTGGAGTTTGCACCTTCCCCATGACCACATGGGTTTCCTCCGGGTGCTCCGGTTTCCTCCCACATCCCCTCTGTAAATTGCCCCTAGTGTATAGGAAGTGGATGAGAAAGTGAGATAACATAGAACTAGTGTGAACGGGTGTGCAATGGTCAGCATTGACTCAGAAGGCCCAAGTGTCTGCTTCCTAAAACAAAAACACAAGCAAAGTCCATCAACGCCTCTACTTCCCGAGAAGATTGTGGCGATTTTTTATGTCGACAAATACTCTATCGAACCTCTACAGGTGTACAGTAGAGAGCACCCTGACTGGTTGCACCAGGGCCTGGTTCAGCAACTTGAATGCTCAGGAAAGAGCGAGAGTTACAGAGAGTGGTGGACACAGCCCGCATAGGTACTGACCTCAAAGGGATCTACAGGAGGCTTAATGACCCACACCATCCTGGCCACACTCTCATCTCGCTGCTACCATTGGGGAAAAAGGTACAGGAGCCTCAAAACCCTGACCTCCAGGTTCAAGAACAGCCTCTTCTCAGCAACCATCAGGCTCTTGAACACTGCACAACACCAACCTCAGCAACTATAATCTTCTACAGACTGCGTCTTTGGTAGCACTACAGACATTGTTTTTCCACATTTATGGTTACCTAGGATTACAGTTATTAATTTATTGAAATTCTCCTTTGATTATTATATATTATCTGTTTTATTGCATTTACAGGCCTGTAAAGCTGCAACAAGTAATAATTCCATTGTTCTATTGACAATTAAACACTCTTGATTAATCTTGCCTTACAACCCTGAATCAAACAAAGACCACGTACAAGGCGACCTTACATCCCACCCACTTGCTGGTCCTCATTGTGCATCAGAGTTGAGCACACACTCAATTAACTTTTGAGAACTTGTAGAAGTCCCACAAGCATTGCAGGGGTTTGCCGAGGAAGCTGTCATTAGTCCCATTATGCCCACCTTGACATGGAGGAAAGAAAAGCAAGACACACTCAGTCCAAAATTAGACAGATTCAAATGGGTCAGGTTAATTGGTACTGGTAGATACAAGGAACTGCAGATGCTGGATTATAATAAAAGACAAAATGCCGGAGTAATGCAGCAGCTCAGGTAACACCTCTGGAGAATATGGATAGAACATAGAAAAGTAGTATAGGTCCTTCAGCCCACAATGTCTGTGCAAACATGATGCCAAGACCAACCCTTATCTGCCTGCACATAATCCAAATCCCTGCATATCCACGTGCTTATTCAAAAGTCTCTTAAATGCCACCATCATATCTGCCTCCACCACCACCCCTGGTGATGCATTCCAGGCACACACTATTTTCTGGGTTAAAAAAAAGCTTGGCCTGCACATCTCCTTTAAATTTTGCCCCTCTCAACTTAAAGCCTTGCCCTCAGGTCTTTGACATTTCCACCCTGGGACTAAAGGTTCTGATTGTTCCAGACAGGCAACGTTTTAGGTCGGGACTATGTTTGGAGAGGGGGAAGAAAGCTGGGGACAAGACAAAGTGATAGGTGGATACAGATGAGGGGAGATTTTATTGGCAGATGGCTGGATAAAGGTCAGAGATGAAAAGACAGTGTGCAATAAGGATAGAAGAACCTCAAAATGTGAATCCAGAGGAAGGAATATAGATGGAAGGGGGCACAAAAAGAGGGGATATGGTTGTTTATAGGTTAGTTACCTAAAGTTGAATTCATTGTTTGTTCATAATGATAGGTTTATTACTATCACGTGTACCAAGATACAGTGAAAAGCTTTTGTTTGCATGTTGTCCAATTATCTGTGTGTTATTGCATTTACAGGCCTGTTTTTCTGGTGCAAGCAAGAATTTAATTGTTCCATTGTTGGCACATGTGACAATTTACACACTTAACTCTTGAAAGTGAACCTTTTTCTCCTTCCGTCGCTCTTCAGAAGAATCGACAACTAGAAGTCACCATTTAAAAATGAGATCCTCATCCACTTCAAGACAAGAAGTGGTGAAATTTGACTGCAAAGGAGATTAGAGTTCAGAGTTGAAGTACAGCACATGATCCATATCCTTTCATTCCCTGCATATCCATGTGCCTATCTAAAAGCCTCTAAAACACCACTATCCTATCTGCCTCCACCACCACCTCTGGCAGCACATTCCAGGCACACACCACCCTCTGTGTAAAAAAAACATGCCCTACAAGTCTTCTTTAAAATCCCCATCCCCCTCCTCACCTTAAAGCCATGCTCTCCAGTCTTTGACAAAAAGGTTCCGACTATATCCTGTATCCACTACTCACCTGCATTATCCACCTAGCTATTGCTCGGCTTTGTCCTGCCCTCTCCTCTTCTAACTTTCTCCCCCCCACCACAATCAGTTTAAAGAAAGGTCCCAACCCAAAATGTCACCTATCCATGTTCTCCAGAGATGTTGCCCGACATGCCGAAGTACTCAAGCATTTTGGGTCTTTTTATTTTGTAAACCAGCATTTGTAGTTCCTTGTGTCTCCATTTCACCAGACCAGCTTTGTTGAATGCTGGAATGGACTCAAGGGGCTGAGTGGCCTATTCTTGCTTGTAATCCATATGTTTTGTAAGGAAGTTAAAGAGAACCAGTACTCGCCCAGACTGACCCAAATACCTTCCCATTTTGTTAACCTGTAAGTGAAGGAGCAAGTCACACAGTTCACACTGAGTAGTTGGACTGCAGAAGGAGAAAGCAGCCACTATCGATGGCGACTCAGACCAACTAAGCAGGAGGCCATACAGCCCCTGCTTTTCCAAAAGCAACGCCTCTTAGTTGGAATTTTAACAGAGCAGTAAAAATTGCAAATACTTCCCTTTCCTGGTCGGCTTTGAGACGGGTTTGTGCACATCATAAAAGAGGAGATTTTGTAATCACGTTTTAGATAGGTTACCTACTGTTTCCAATGTCTTAAATTTCAGCCACTGCTGAAGTACGGAAGGACTTGCTAAAATTAACCACTAAACAGTCTTTGTATAATTGCCAGTTACCTCACCGCTTAGCGTGTTAATCCCTGCCTTTCTTGCCTGAAGGATTCCAGATTGGGTGGAGTAAGAAAATAACTGCAGATGCTGGTACAAATCGAAGGTATTTATTCACAAAGTGCTGGAGTAACTCAGCCGGTCAGGCAGCATCTCAGGAGAGAAAGAATGGGTGACGTTTCGGGTCAAGACCCTTCTTCAGACTGATGTCATGAGGGCGGGACAAAGGAAAGATATAGGTGGAGACAGGAAGACAGTGGGAGATCTGGGAAGGGGAGGGGAAGAGAGGGACAGAGGAACTATCTAAAGTTGGAAAAGTCAATGTTCATACCACTGGGCTGCAAGCTACCCAGGCGAAATATGAGGTGCTGTTCCTCCAATTTCCGGTGGGCCTCACTATGGCACTGGAGGAGGCCCATGACAGAAAGGTCAGACTGGGAACGGGAGGGGGAGTTGAAGTGCTCAGCCACCGGGAGATCTAGTTGGTTAAGGCGGACTGAGCGAAGGTGAAGCGATTGCCGAGCCTGCGTTTGGTTTCGCCGATGTAAAGAAGTTGACATCTAGAGCAGCGGATGCAATAGATGAGGTTGGAGGAGGTGCAGGTGAACCTCTGTCTCACCTGGAAAGACCAGATTGGGCACAGGCAACCTACAAAGCTACTTTACAGCTGAAAAGTTCTGGGTCAGACTAGGATGTGGGTGGAGGGAGAGCAAGCAAGTGAAAGGGAGAAGGTGGAGGCGAGAGAAGGAGGAGCAGGCATAAGAGAGATACAAAGAGAGTGATTTCTCACACCACTTATGCATCGCTCTGCTTAACATTTAGACAAAGGTCATCAAAGTAGCTGCATGTGCGAATCTGCAGGCGGGAGAAACCAGAGACTAATGCGGTCCAATGGTGCACTCCCTGAAAACCTCCCTGACCTCCAGGTTCAAGAACAACTTCTATCCAGCAACCATCAGACTCTTGAACACTACACAACACGAACCTCAGCAACTATGATTTTCTATGGACTATGTCTTGGTTGCACTGCAGACTTGGGGTTTGCGTATTTATGATTACCTTGTATTACTTTTCTTTTTTTATTTTCTTCTATTCCCCCCCTCATTCCCCTCTCCCCTTCCATCCATCTTGCCTTACATTCCACTCCTACTCATCTTTCTTGATTCAATGCCTTTTTGTCTCCTTTTCTCCTCTAGCTCTTGTCACAAGGAGCTTCTTCAAGGACCCACACCACCCTGGCCACACTTTCATTTCACTCCTGCCATCAGCAAGGTGGTACAGGAGTCTGAACATTGAACACCAGCTTCAGGAACAGCTTATTCCCAACAACCATTCGGTTCTTGAACACTACAAACACCAACTAAACTTCGAACTACAAACTGCCGTGGTCACACGTTTGACTTCAGGCTTTTGCTCTGTTTACACTTTTCTTGAATGTTTTTATTTATTGAACGTTTTTATTGTTTGCTTCCAGTTATCTATTAACTACAGTATTTACAGACTTATTGTACAACTGCAAGTAAGAATTTAATTGTTCCGTTTCGATACATCTGACACTCTTGATTTACTCCACCCATCTGCCTATCACCCCTGTTCACCTATATCCACCTATCACTTGCCAGGGTTTGCCCCATCCCACCTCTCTATTCCAGCGTTTTCCTCCCTGCTCCATTAGTCTGAAGTGTCCCAACCAAAATGTTATCTCTCCATTCCCTCCACAAATGCTGCCTGACCCATTGAGTTCCTCCAGCACTTTGTTTTGCTCAGGATTTTAACATCTGCAGTCCTTGTGTCACCAAATGCTTCTGCAAGACGTTGGTGAGGCCACATCGGAGGACTGGGTTCAATTTTGGTCACCATGTTATAGGAAGGACATCGTTAAACTGGAAAGAGTGCAGAGATTTACGAGGATGTTGCCAAGTATCGAGGGCCTGAGCTATAGGGAGAGGTTGGGTAGGCTAGAACTTTATTCCTTGGAGCGCAGGAGGTTGCAGGGTGATCTTATTGTATTTTACCTAGAGTAGGAGAAACACAAACCAGAGGGCATATGCTTACGGTGAGAGGTGCAAATTTAATAGCAACCCAAGGGGCAACTTTTCACAGAAGGTGGTGGGTATATGGAACAAGGTACCAGGAGAGGTAGTTGACACAGGCACAATGACAACATCTAAAAGACATTTGGACAGGTTCATGGATAGGAAAGGTTTAGAAGGATAGAGGCCAAACACAGGCAGGTGGGCCTTGTGTAGATGGTGCATCATGGTTGGCATGGGCAAGCTGGGACGAAGGGCCAGTTTCTGTGCTGTATGATTCTATTCAGCTCTGCACTGAAGCACCAACTGCAGTATTTTGTTGGCCAAAAATTTATTTGAGAATTTATCCCAGTGGCAAAAATCCAGAGATTTTTCTTTTCTTCTTCTGTTGCTAAAAAGTTGAAGGCTCAGAAATAAAACAACCAATCTCCTTCCGTTAGAGGGTCAAGGTATAAAATGGAGAGAAACCGGTAACCCAGTGTGCTTCGAATGTTCCAAATGCCTGGTCATATTTTCTGAGGTACGTGCACAGCCAAGAGTAGGAGTCCAAATAATCCCAGCTAATCGAAGCCGAGAGCTTTGGGTGAATGACACCAACTCACCTCCAGGTCAGCACATTGAGGTCAAAGTCAGGATGAACCAGCCTGGGCTGGTTCTGCACACCAGTAGACAAGTAGCTGCCACTGTCAAAACAACCAGAGAGAAATAAGAATCCGAGGGGTAACTTTTTCCACATAAAGGCTGGTGGGTGTATGGAACAAGCTGCCAGAGGAGATTGTTGAGGCTGGGACTATCCCAACATTTAAGAAAAAGTTGGACAGGTACATGGATAGGACATTTGGAGGGATATGGACCAAGCGCAGGCAGCTGGGACTAGTGTAGCTGGGACATGTTGGCCGGTGTGGGCAAGTTGGGTCGAAGGGCCTGTTTCCACACTGTATCACTCTATGACTAGCTGGAGACTGAAAAGGCAGGAATCTTGAGCAAAATACAAAGTGCTGGAGTAACTCAGAGTCAGGCAACATTTGTGGAAGGAATGGACAGACGATGTTTTTGGCTGAATCCCAGGCTAACCACATAGACATCTGTGGAATGTGGCAAGGTTTGCACGCTATGAAGGGTTACAAAGCAAAGACAGCCAGTATTGCTGGCAACAATGGGTCCCTCCCCAATGACTTCAATACATTCTACGCTTGCTTTGAACAGGTCAGTGGAACAACATCCGCCCTGTCAGTCTCGGGTGTGCCTGTACCCATAGTTACTGCGCCTGACACAAGATTGGCCTTCCCGAGAGTGAACCCATGAAAAGCAACTGGCCCGGATGGAGCCACCAGTCACAACACCAGGACCTGGGCAGATGAGCTGGCAGAGGTATACACAGACATCTTTAACCTCTCACTACTCCTTTCAGAGGTCTCCACCTGCTTCAAGAAGACCACTATAATCCCAGTGCCAAAGAAAAGTAAGGTGGCTTGCCTTAATGACTGCTGTCCATTGGCCCTGACATCCAGTGCTCGAGAGACTGGTGATGATACCCATTAACTCCAGCCTCCCAGCCAGCCTTGATCCACAGCAGTTTGGTTACCGTTGCAACAGATCTACAGCAGATGCCACCTCCCTAACCCTAAACTAACCTCTGGAACACCTGGACATCAAGCATTCCTACTTATTGACTATACCTCTGCCTTCAACACCAGAGTCCCATCCAAACTTGTATCCAACCTCTTGAACTTAGGAATCAGCACTCCCCTATGTCACTGGATCCTCGTCTTTCTGACACACAGACCTCAATCAGTGAGGATAGTTGACAACACTTCCTCCACAATATGTTCAACACCAGTGCCCTGCAAAGATGCGATCTCGGCCCCCTACTATGCACCCAATACACTCACAACCGTGCGGCCAAATTCAACTCTATGCATCGACAAATTTGCAGATGACACTGCTGTGGTGGGCCGGATCATGAACAATGACAGAAGGAGGTCGAGAACTTTGTGGCATGGTATCAGAACAATAACCTCTCCCTCAATGTCAGCAAGACGAAGGAGTTGATCATCGACTGCAGGAAACATGGAATATACGCCCCAGTCTGCATCAATGATGCTGAAGTGGAAATGGATGACAGCTTCAGATTCTGAACGTGACCAATTTGTCCTGGACCAACCACATTGACACTACAGCCTAGAAAGGCCTTACTTCCTCAAACGGCTAAAGAAGGCTAGGAGTCATATCCTCCATTGGCTCTACAATTTCTACAGATGCACCACAGAAAGCATCCTATAAGGATGCATAACAGCTTAGTTTGGCCACTGCTCTGTCCAGGACCGCAAGAAACTGTAGATAGTTGTGAACACAGCCCAGTCCTTCACATGGACCTACTTCCCCTTCAACTCCATCTAGGCCACGTTGCCTTGCGAAAGCAGTCAACATAATGCAGGCACATTCATTACCCAATCATCCCCCGATCATTCCCTCTTCTCCCCAGTCCCATCAGGATGAAGGTAGAAAGCTTGAAACTGTGCACCACCAGATTCAAGATCACCCTCTTCTCCAGTTATCAGACTTTTGAATGGATCTCTCGTATGCCAAGGATGAATGCCCGATCTTCCTATCTACCTCATTACAGCCCTTGCATTCTTTATCTGCTCTTTCTCAGCAGCTCTTTCTGCATTGTTTATTTTCTCTTTTGCTCTACTTGACATACCGCGTACGGTATGATTTTGCAGGATAGAACGCAAAACAAGTTATTTACTACTTAATTTAAAGTTTAGAGATGTAGTATGGAAACAAGCCCTTCACACTAGTTCTATGTTATCCCACTTTCTCATCCACTCCCTACCCACTGGGAGAAATTTACAGAAGCCAATTAACCTACAAACCTGCATATCTTTGGGATGTGGGAGGAGTACCCGATGGGAACCCACATGTCACAGGGAGAACGTGCACACTCCACACAGACAGCACCCGAGGCCAGGATGGAACCTGGGGTCTCTGGCGTTGTGTGGCAGCGGCTCTACCAGCTGCATTATTGTGTCGTCCATGTAGGTATATGTGACAATAATAGACCAATACCAACAATAACCCCATTCTCCTGCCTTGATTTAAATTCTTTTAAATTGACACTAGTAATGCAAGTGTAGGAAATGTATTTTCTTTTCACCCAATTTCAAGAGAATTGAGCATCTTTGCCGAGCCTCTGTATTGCAAACAGGGAAAGGGGATCTCTTAAGCACTCTTTGGAATATTAAAATCAGCCAGCCACGATGTTATTGAAGTACAAGTTGAGGGGCTGAGTGTCTACTCTTGCTCCACCAGAGGCTGAGGGGAGACCTGATATACTTATATCAGATGATGAGAGGCATAGACAGAACCTTTTTTTCCCCAGGGTAGAAATATCAAAGACTAAAGGGCATAGGTGAGAGGGGGGATGTTTTAATGGAGATGTACTGGGCAAGGTTTTTTTTTTTAAAGCAGAGGGCAATGGGTGTATTGAATGCGCTGCTGGGGGTGGTGTGGAGGAAGATACGGTAGTGGCATTTAAGAGAATTTTAGATAGGCATGTGGCTATGAATGGAGGAATATGGATCAGATTTGTTTATTTTAGCATCATGTTCAGTACCCCTATTGTGGACTGAAGGGCCTGTTCCTATGCTGTAGGTTCTAATTCTAATTCACATCCATTCTGGGTAAAAGGGTCAACGTATGAGATCAACTTGTATTCACTTGAGTTTAGAAACTTTAAAGAGCTAATTTAAGGGTGTTGGTTAAAATGCTTAAATATGCGTTGACAGGTTGGATGGAGAATGTTTGCTCAGGGAAAGGTCAGGACAAAGCAAGGCATCCTTAAATTAAATCACTCAGGGCTAATCTTAGGAAGAACTTCAACCAAAGAATCGTGGGAATCTCCTCCCTAACCCGTTGGAACCAAGTGAAGCAAGCTGGTCTTAATAAAGGGATTGATAAATTTTGGTCAATCAAGATACAAAGATTATAATAGAATCAAGGGATATGGGGGGGAAAAAAGATCAGGAACAGGGTACTGATTTTGGATGATCAGCCATGATCCATATTGAATGGCAGTGCCGACTCCTGCATCTATTTTCATTGTGTCTATGTTTTTATTAAGGAATGTGGAACTTGGGGAAAAATGGATCAACCAAGGACCAGTTTCAGCCCAGTCACTCCTTCTCCCTCCCATCAGGTAAGAGGTAGAGAAGAGTGAAAATGCACACATCCAGATTCAGGGACAATTTTTTCCCCAACTGTTATCAGGCAACTGAGACCTCCCATCACCAACTAGAGAGCAGTCCTGACCGCCCATCTTACTCAATGGAGACCTTTAAACCATCTTTAATCGGACTTTACTTTGCACTAAACATTATACCCTTTATCATGCATCTGTACACTGTAGATCGTTTGATTATATTCATGTATAGCCTTTCCACTGACTGGATAACACACAAAAGCGCTTTTCACTGTACCTCGGTTCACATGACAATAATAAAATAAACTACCATGATTTAACCAGTGGATGAACCACTGCAGTGGCCCACTCTCATTCCTAATGCTGTCAGTGTATTTATTTTTAACGGAAGTTGTTGCAACAACTTCCAACAACCCATGAACTTCACACAGCAAACACGAAGCAACAGTAGAAATCAGAATGTTCAAATGCAGCCCCTCATCCCTGGTGCGTAATTCCAAAAGATCTTTGACCACTGTGGCACTTTCCTGCATTAACCCATGTCCCAAGATTCCCAAATACCCTGGCCTAAACTCAGCAATCTTACTCCTGCTCTTGCTGTGTCTCTTGGATAGAGAATTCTATCCACTGCCCTCTGGATGAAGTAATTTCTTCTCCTCTCAAGTAATCTTCAATGGTACTTTGTTGCCACATACACCTTGATACAGTGAAATTCCTTTTTTTACATAGTTCAATAAAAGTTTTACTATACATAGGCTCAATCATAATTAAGAACAAGAGCATAGGAATAGTAGCTTACACAAGGCAGTTCATAGTGTCACCACATTTCCTGTACCATCTTGCAAAGGTGTATGGAATCATGTGGGACAGATCGGGTGAATGCACAGTCTTTTACCCACTGTGGGGAATGACGAACCAGAGGACATAAGTTTAAAGTGAGAGGAAAGATTTAATAGGAACACAGAGGATGGTGGATATATGGAACGAGCTGCCAGAGGAGGTAGTTAAGACAGGTATAATAAGAACATTTAAAAGATATTTGGACAGGTACATGGATAGGAAAGGTTCAGAAGGATATGGACCAAATGCAGGAAAATGGAACTAGCTTAAATAGGCATTTTGGCCAGTATGGATGAGTTGGGCTGAAGGGCCTGTTTTGTGGCTCTACTCCTCAGCATTACCCTTCCCCCCACACCACCTGTACTATGCAAAACAATAGTATATCACTAATTTACAGAGCAGAGGATATCCATCTAGTATCATAGCATCAATTTTAAAATAATATTAGCTCAATATTATCATATTGGTGTTTATGGGGATTATGTGGGCAAATTTCCGTGCAAGACATCAGAGAATGAACCACAAAAGTAGTTCCTGGCTGCAAAGTGGATTTCAATTCTGACAGCTCTGTCTTTATAGAAATCCAGGTTTTCCTTTTACTGCAACGTAGGGAGCTTGCTTTTCACCAAATTAAACTCCAAGGACATTTTATGGAAGTTCTACAACATGTTCTATGTATGACTATCTGTCTGGAGTTTTGAGTTTGACACCGATTTGTTATTTTGTAGTACAACTAAAACTCTGACGAGCTCTGCGGACTGGAAAACACAGCGGTGGGTTCAGGGTATTTCTCAAGCTGATTTGCCCCATGGAATCAGAAGCAACTCACTCATCTCCTCTTCTAACCCTACACTGAGAATACAAGGAACTGCAGATGCTGGATTACAAAACAAGACACAAAGTGTCATACAACATGGAAGCAGGCCCTTCGGTCCAACTTTCCCACACCAACCAACATGCCCCATCCACACTACCTGCCTGTGTTTGGCCCATATCTCTCTAAACCTTTCCGATCTATGCACCCACCTAACTGTTTCTTAAACATTGTGATAGTATCTGCCTCAACTACCTCCTCCGACAGCTCATTCCATACTAACCACCCATTGTGTAAAAGGTTTCCCCATAGATTCCTATTAAATATTTCTCCCCTCACCTTAAACCTCTGGCTCAGGTTCTCCATTCCCATACTCTGGATAAAAGACTGTGCGCATTTACCCTATCTATTCCTCTCATGATCTTATACACCTCTGTAAGATCACCCCATCCTCCTGCACTAAGAAATAAGGCCTGGCCTGCTTAACCTCTGTTGAATTAACTCAGCGAGTCAGGCTAGAGAACAGACAAGTGACGTTTTGATCGGAATCCTTCTTCAAACTGATTTGTGGCGGGGGGCGAGAGGAAGGGCACGACAAAGCCTGGCAATTAATAGATTGATACATGTGAGGGAGGGTTTTGATAGGCAGATGGTTGGACAAAGGCCAGAGATGAAAAGAGGTTCACATGCACCTCCTCTAGCCCAGTCTACTGCATCCACGATCAGATTGTAGAAGGGCCCCCAACCTGAAACGTCACTTAGCCATGTTCTCCAGGGATGCTGCCTGACCCACTGAGTTACTCCAGCACTTTGTGTCCTTTTGTACAAACCAGCACCTGCAACTCCTTGTTTCTACAGGACAGATTTATATTGTGGCGCAGCAAATAGTGTTGCTGCCTTCAGTTTGATACTGACTTCTCGCACTCTGTGTGGAGTTTGCACATTCTCTCCTGTGACTGCATAGGGACTTTCCTCCCAGGGCTCCTAACAGGTGGTAAAGCAAGCAGCTGCTGTAGATTACCCCGTGAGGGTGGATGGTAGGTGGAATCGGGGAGGGGAGCTGTTGCAGGAAAACATGCAAGGGAAGAGTATTCGTGGGATTGCTCTGAGTGCTTCACAGACTCAATGGACCAAATGGCACACAGAATGTGGGGTAAACAAAATTAGATCAGTGAAGCGTGTGGCTGATGGTCAGCATGGACTGGGTGAGCTGAAGAGTCTATTTTCTGTGCAGTATGATTCCATGAAGAACAATGGAGGACCCGGCGTGGGGAGACCGGCATGAGAACAAAGGGGGACCCCAATGTTGGGCGGGGGGTCACTAGTTTTAGAATCCTCTGCCCGGGGGATAAACCTGCATTTGTTTAGTTGTTCATTCAGATTAAGGCCCTGTGCACATGGCAGCTCGCCAACAGTCGCTTGTCTTTTTCTTTTTCCCCTCTTTTAATTTAATTTTAATTTCAAGTTTTTGTCTATCTTGTATGTTGGCAGACCAACAGACCAATTTCCCTCCTGGGATGAATAAAGTTCTATCATATTGTAAGAAAGTACAAGAACACTGTCCAGCAGGTCAACTGGGAAGAACATCCATGGTTAAGAACATGGAACAGTAAAGCACAGGAACAGGCATTTCACCCATAATGTCTGTGCTGAACATGATGCCGAGTTAAACTAATCTCCTCTGCCCATACATGATCCATTTCCCAACATTCCCTGTATATCCATATGCCTATCTAAAAGCCTCTTAAACACCACTATCATATCTGCCTCCACCATTACTCCTGACAGCACATACCAGTCACCCACAACTCTGTGTAAAAAAAACAACTTGTTCCACACATCACCGTTAAACTTTGCCCCTCTCACCTTAGTCTTCATAATTTTATACACCATCAGGTCCCCACTGAATGTTCTGGAGAAGATTCAAGACTCTAATGTTCTAGAGAAAACAATCCAAGTTTATCCAATACTGCCTTATAACTAATACCCTCTCATCCAGGCCACGGAAAAGTAGCCAACATAATCAAAGACTGGTCCCACCCCAGTCATTCCATCTCCCTGCTCCCATCCAGCTAACGGTACTGAAGCTTCAAAGTGTGCACCACTAGACTCAGCAACACCCTCTGTCATCAGGGTTCTGAATGGTCCTTCCATAAGGTAGGTTACTGTCCGATTCAGGAACCATTAAAGAATTAAATATTTCCAATAAATTAAATACAAATGATAAAGGGACCATTGAACCTCTCCCCCATTGCAAACATGGACTTTGTCTAAGGAACTGATGCGTTTCAATGTGCTACAAATGCTAAGAACTTTCTATTATACTTGAGTTTGAACTGACTGTATCTATGTATGGTATACCTGATCTGCTTGGATAGCATGTCAAACGTGCGGCACGGTGGCGCAGCGGTAGAGTTGCTGCCTTACAGCGAATGCAGCGCTGGAGACTCAAGTTCGATCCTGACTACGGGCGCCGTCCGTACGGAGTTTGTACGTTTTCTCCGAGATCTTCGGTTTCCTCCCACACTCCAAAGACGTACAGGTATGTAGGTTAATTGACTGGGTAAATGTAAAAATGATCCCTAGTGTGTGTAGGATAGTGTGAATGTGCGGGGGATCACTGGGCGGCGCTGACTCGGTGGGCCGAAGGGCCTGTTTCCACGCTGTATCTCTAAATCTAAATCTAAAAATCAAACAAAGCTTTTCACTGTAACTAGGTGCATGTGACAATAATAAACCCAAAGCTCTTCTGCAAGCTTCCACATCCTTCCTCTAATGGGAGCGACCAGAACCGTACCCAATATGTCTGCACTCTTGCTGGTTAAAGGCTGCGAGGTTGGAGATATTCGCTGCAAAGAAGTGAGAAGAAGGGAAAGAGGTTTCTCCACTCTAAAATCAAAAGCAGCTGAATTTAAACCATGAATTTCACAACCCAAAAATCCCAAAAGCATATTCCATGTTCAAAATATTTAATTCTGTAGTCACATTTCAGCAGTCAAGCTCCTCTAGTGAAGTTGATTGAAAGTTCAATATTGGCCAGGCCACAGAGAAAGCAATTCAATCTTCTTTGAAATGGCAGCCTTTTCACGCAGGGATGACAGAATGACATAGCGGGTAAAGCCGCTGCCTCACAGCACCAGAGACTCCGGGTTCAAACCTGACCTTGTGTGCTGTCTGTGTGGAGTTTGCATGTTCTCCCTGCGATTGTTCAAGATTCTTCCAGGTGCTCTGGGTTCTTCCCACATCCCAAAGACATGCGGGTTGGTAAGTGAATTGGCTGCTGTAAAATGCCCCTAGTGCATTGGTGAATGTGTGGGAGCCAACGAGAATATAGGGAGACAAACACCACAATCCCATCTGCTTCCACCACAACTTCTGGCAACCCCGCTTATGGTTGTTATGGTTTATTATTGTTACATGTACCAACGTTCAGTGAAAAGCCTTGTTTTGCATTCAATCTAATCAAACATTACATAAATACAATCAAAATTCCAATTCAGGCAGGTGAGACATCTTGGGGCATCTTGGTCAGCACGGGCAAGTTGGGCCAAAGAGCCTGTTTCCATGCTGAATGATTCAATATCGGTTGCGCTCCTGCAAGTAGGAATTTCATTGTTCCGTTGTGGGACATACGACAATAAAGCACAGAATGTGGAAACAAAGAATGCAGATGCTGGTAAATACACAAAGGGCGACAATTTGCTGGAGTAACACAGCAAGTCAGGCAGCATCTCTGGAGAACATGGATAGGCGAAGTTTCAGGTCTGAAGAAGGGTATCAACCCCAAATGTCACCTATCATGTTCTCCAGAGATGCTGCCAGGCCCGCTGAGTTACTCCAGCAATTTGTGTCCTTTTGACAATTAAACACTCTTGATTCTCTATGACAAACTCACGTTTAAGTACTCTCCAAAGAGGGAATTAAACTGAGACTATGTAATAAAATGTAGCTTCTCCTTCCCATCTCTGCACCAACAAAAAAAAATTAAATGCTTGTTGCTTTTGCTTGCAGTTTATAATAAGCAGAGATAGAGAATTGAACACCGGCGTTAGGACCACGCGATCGCGCTCTCTCTGCGCTAGATCCTGGTGACACGGTATTAAGCAAGATGAGGCAGTTCCTGAGTGGTCAGATTTCAGCGCCGGATCGACAGTGTTTAAGAAAGCCAACGTGTACACACATTCCTCAGTCTGCCCCCTCGCAAACCGTTAGTTGCTGAAAATAACTGCTGCACAATATGCCCCTCCTCCTTTTTTATATGAAAAAAGAGACAATCTTATAAAGTCTAAATACATGGATAAAAGGAGAGAGGAGTTAAAAAACAAAAGATACTTATTTTAACGTGGCCTTAGAGAATGAAAGATATTTCTCAATAAAGGTCTCTTTTTTAGGAATGTCAGACTTAAAGTTCAGCTCCAGTTCCCTCTAAACCGACATTTCCAGATGGAGAAGCATTTTTACATTCAAAATAATATCACTACCAGGTGCTATCTTTTAGCTTTCGGCAGATTTTGATTCTCTGAAGCATTCAGAAAGGATCTTTTTTTCCTCAGTAAAGACTCCTTCTGTTTCCAGGCTCTCTCCCCACCACCCCCACCACCCCCACACTCTCCCCTGGACATTGCTGTCGTCCATAAGTCTGGAGCCGTCATATTTATTCCGGACTAAAATGAAATTGAAACAGCAATTCTTAACAGGGTTATTAGCTTTTCCAGAAGTTCGCTGAACGTCACTCTGCACAACTGTCTTCTTGCAAGGTAAATGACTCAAACAGAGGAAAAGTACTGTATCAAACACTACTTCAAAGGGCAAGGTCTATAAAGTTCCGATCTTATATTCTGCAGCCTTCGCTGAAATACCTGCGAGATACAAACATGTAGCATTTGTTCACCTTATTGCATGTTTCAAAACGCGGTGTTTCAACAAAAAGAAAATCAGTTCGGTTTAGGTTTTTTTTAATAATCTGCCCTCAATTCTCCACCCTTCCAGACAAATGCAATTAAAAGTTACTTCTTACAGCTGTTTCACACTGTTGATCTAACCATTTGACAAGTCTTCTCCTTAACCCGTCCACCAATACTTTTCATCCAAGTTTCCACCTCCCGATAAAACATTAAAGACACTGGATTTTTAATTCATTCCCACCCTTCCCCCCTTTGCTCTTCCCTCCTCACCTCGAGTTGAACACGTATGTATTGTATTTAATGCAGAGGAGCCGTTATCATCACTGATATGACCAGTGACAAGGCGGTGAGGAGGGAGGGGGGCAAACAGTGACCCCGAGATACCCCCCAACCCCTTGCAGAGACAGTGCCATGCATTGCTCCCAGTGGAGAATCTTTACCTCTAAACGTGAGCCAAGCCTTGGATCCAGGGGTGTTCAATGCAAATGCAGGCCGTGTGAGGGATGCTTCCTTGTTTTATATCCTTCAAGCCTTTTTCCTTTTCCTTCACCTTCCCGGCTGCTTGTCTGCCTCTCTCCCTCCCTCCCCGCCGATGCTCAGGACGAAGTGAGCTCCAATGCCTTGAAGTCGTGGCACTTCTCTCCTCCAGCGCCTGGCAACCAGCCCACCGTAGCCCCACCCGTCCCGTTCATCGCCGCCCGTCATTGGCCCGACCCTCTCGCTCGGTCCAACCCGCGGCCAATCGGCGGACGGGAGGCGACAATGTGGCCGCTTTGAATTGTGGGGAGTGTAGTTTCATCTCCTGAATTCGAGCTACTTTAGTACAAGGAGCTGCAGATGCTGGTTTACGAGTTCAAGGTAGCATGGATTCCCTTGCTCCCTGTACTACATTTCCCAGCTCGAGTCAATCCTTGCTCCCTCTTTTTAAAGATTTTTTAAAAAAGTGTAATTGTTTCAGCCTTCAACCTGTCCTGGTACTGGCATAGTCTGAAATGTGAAGGCAAGATTCAGATCCCCAGCTTTCAACTGTCACTCGGAGGGAATGACCGATGGTTGCCCTGGTTAAAAAATCTGGAGTTATGAATGAATGCATTCCTCTCAAAAGCATCTTCAGGTTTCCAAATGGACGTGCAGTCAGAACTAATCCTGAAAATCGTGAGCAGGAGTGCCCTCAATCTTTACCAATGTGTGACAGCTCTGTAGGTTTTATTAAAGATTTGTGCAGCAGTTTGCAATGTATTGTCCTAAAGCTGGCTAAATAAAAACGAAGATAGACACAAAAAGCTGGGGTAACTCAGGAATAGGTGAAGTTCGAGTTGAGACCCTTCTTCCGCGGGCCTGTTTCCGCGCTGTATCTCTAAATCTAAATCTAAAAAATCTTCAGACTTTAAAAAAATGAGTCTTGCTGTTTAAGTGTAGTCTCTGATTTTATCAGTGCAAACATTTAAGAAGCAAAAAAACAAAGCTATATTAAGTTTAAGTGACGACAATTCATACTGAAACTGAGATAACGATGCATTGTGACTGAAATGGATATTGTCCCGTTTCACCAAAATTGACCACTGCAATTCATTGTTGCCAGCTTTGGGGTAAATGAATTGAAAGAATTTAGACACAAAAAACTGGAGTAACTCAGCGGGACATGCAGCATCTCTGGAGAGATTTGGGTCTCGACCCGAAACGTCACCCATTCCTTCTTCCATTTTCGGTTTAACCAGCATCTGCAGTTCTTTCCTGCACTATTGAAAGAATTTAACGGCCATGAAGTTGTGAGAATGTGTAGAGATGAAGCTGTGTTGCATTAATTGTATTTTAATGTTAGTTGGGTGTGCTACAAAATGAAGTGTGTGAAGATAGTCTTGGATTCCACGCTGCCAATTGCATTGGTATAGAGACACATCATTCACACCCTGGCTCCCATTCCTTTAAACGAGTAACTCAACTCCATTTACCTGACTTTAATCCACATCCATCGATAAACCCGCCCAACAAAAATCGATAAAATGTAATGACGAAGGTTCTATTACAATAAATGATGGTGGTAGCAGAATTAGCTCAGGCCACTTCCAATTTCCAGCCCCACAACATAGATGCTTCTGCTATGAGGTACAGAACAGATCAAACATTTTGGGCAGATTACACGAGAGTGGCTCTTGCTGTTCAACAATTGCGTAACCCTCTCCCAGCTACCTAAAATATGGCAGAAAGCTCGTATGATAGCTATCTTTAAGCCAGGGAAAGATCCTAAAGAAGCAAAAAGCTACAGACCAATCTCCCTACTATGCCATCTCTTCAAGCTCTTTGAGCGCCTCATCTTGAACAGGCTAGGCCCAATCACAGACCAACACCTTATACCAGAGCAAGCTGGCTTCCGGCCAGGGAGATCGTATACCAGCCAAATGCTCAATCTAACTCAGCACATTGAGGAGAGCTTTGAGAGGAATAAACCAACTAGCATTGTCTTTGTTGATCTAACAGCTGCCTACGACACTGTGAACCACCGGCTGCTCCTCAACAAGCTCCATGGCATGACAGAGGACTTCCACTTGACAAAACTGATTCAACTGTTACTGGAAAACAGACGCTTCTATGTTGAGTTAAATGGTAAATGCATCAGATGGAGGAAACAAAAGAATGGCAGCGTCCTTGCTCCGGTGCTGTTCAATATATACACTAATGATCAGCCAGTGTTTCCAGGAACGAGAAGCTTCATTTACGCTGACGATTTTGGAATAGCAGCCCAGAGCACTCACATAAATGAGGTAGAAGCTACCCTCTCATCATCCTTAGACAACTTGACAAACTACTACAAGGACAATCACTGGAAGGCAAACCCTGCTAAGACCCAAGTTAGCCTGTTCCATCTTCGTATTCGCGAAGCTGGGAGGAAGCTGTCCTTAACATGGACTGGTGTCCCTTTGAGACACTGATGACCCTGTTTATCTTGTGGTCACTCTGGACCGAACCCTTCCCTTCAAGCAACACATCGAAAAGGTCAAGGGCAAAGTGAGGACGAGGAACAGCCTCCTACATAATCTGGCAAACTCGTCATGGGGTACCAATGCATCCACACTGCGGTCAACTGCTCTTGCACTGTGCTACTCTGCTGCAGAGTATACGTGTCCTGTCTGGGAGAGATCACCTCATGCGAAGAAAGTTGATGCCGCCCTTAATGACAGCTGCAGATGCATCACTGGCAGTCTAAAACCAAAGGATGCATGTCTTGGCCGGTATTGCTCCAGAAGGAATCCGCAGATCAGTTGCCGGTGGAACTGAACGTAGTAGGCAAGTTGGGGACACCCACCATTCCTGTCACTCCCATCACCCAGCCCCAAACCGCCTGGAGTCGAGGAAGAGCTTCCTTCACACAGTCCAGCCACTGTCACAGTCTCCTCAAGCAACTGGACTAGCCTTGTGGGAAAAGAAACGCAGTGAAAACCACCATCACGAAAAGCTGCCAATCCCAACCAAGGAACAGCTACCTCCTGGTCACTGGTGTGACTGGAAGACCTGGAAGTCCCTCAATAGGCTTCGTACAGGGATGGGCCGATGCAAGACCAATATGAGCAAATAGGGCTATACAGATGCGGAAGACATAGAATATGAATTTACAATCCATGCCACACCTACTAAGATGCCCACTTCTTGGTGAACAATGCTGCCTGGAAGATCTAGCGGTGGCAAACAAGAAGGCTATCCATGCATGAGCCTGGCCGAACATTTGAAACATAGATGATGAATACGAAAGAAGAAGAACAAAGGTTCTATTGACCCAGCGTTCAGGTTAATAAAGAGAGAGAATACTTGCACTATTACATGCTGTAATCATTTTAGACGCCTTGATCAGATCACCATTCAACCTGGACTCAAGGCAATGTCTGCTATGTTAAAACAACCTGCAAGTCTCAAACCTTTTAGACTCCGATATAATTTAGATGGATCGGTCCCATATGACTTCCATAGTCAATACATGTTTTGCAAGGTTCATTGTCTCAACCCGAATACTGGACCGAGATTTTGTTTGTATCAGCCAGATCAATTTCACTTTAATATCACCCTAATAACTCTTTGTCCTATTATAACAATAAAGAATGCATAAGAAAGAATTTATAAATATGGTCTTTCGTGGCATTTTACAATGTTGCCACGCAGAAGGAGAATACAATTGGATCATCATTTACTCTTTGATTATATTTCCCAAGTCTCATCTACACACCCAAACTTTCTGTTTGTCTTGGCTATAATTGGTAGTAGGCTTTGTAGTCATGCAACAATTTTCATACACAGCTAACAGACACACCCTAATATCTTATACAACTATACGATTATTACTGTGTAATTACATGTATCTATTCTTAACATCTGAAAGCTCTAATTTGGCATTTCTCATTATTAAACCAACCAATTTCCGTGTACCCAGGTGCAAAGTGCCTTTATTTCACAGCAATTGGTGTTGCCTGCAACTTTAATCATTTGCTTGCAAACAAAGATGCTGGAATCAGTCCCTGGAGATGTAAGAAGTCAAGGGCACATTTAAACCTTATCTAACATCCTTTAGTCTCCTTTTCTTGAGAATGTCTTGATTAATACAGGTGTCAGAGGTTATGATGAGAAGGCAGTAGAATGGGGTTAGGAGGGAGAGATCAGCCATGATTGAATGGCAGAGTAGACTTGATGGGCCGAATGGACTAATTCTACTCCTTTCCTTATGACCTTTTGACCATATGACCTTTTCACCTCCAGCCTTTGTCACTTACTCCACACATCTGCATGGGAATGTCGGAATCAACCAAATCCCTCGATGGGCATAAGTGTAGCACTCATAAGAGGGAAGTCAGAAGGCCTTGAGAAGGATCTGGCAAGGAAGGTAAAGGAAAATCATACATAGATACATAGACAATAAGTGCAGGAGTAGGCCATTCGGCCTTCGAGGCAGCACCGCCATTCAATGTGATCATGGCTGATCATCCACATGCCTTCTCCCCATATCCCTTGATTCTGCTAGCCCTAAGAGCTCTATCTAACTCTTTTGAATGCATCCAGTGAATCGGCCTCCACTGCCTTCTGAGGCAGAGAATTCTATAAATTCACAACTCTCTGGGTAAAAAAGTTTTTCCTCATCTCAGTTCTAAATGACCTACCCCTTATTCTTAAACTGTGGCCCCTGTTTCTGGACTCCCCCAACATCGGGAACATGTTTCCTGCATCTAGCACGTCCAATCCCTTAATAATATATGTTTCTATAAGATTCCCTCTCATCCTTCTAAATTCCAGTGAGCCTAGTCACTCCATTCTTTCATCATATGTCAGTCCCGCCATCCTGGGAATTAACCTCGTGAACCTACGCTGCACTCCCTCAATGGAAAGAATGTCCTTCCTCATGTTAGGAGACCCAAAGTGCACATAATATTACAGGTGTGGTCTCACCAGGGCCTTGTACAACTGCATAAGGACCTCTTTGCTCCAACACTCAACTCCTCTCGTTATGAAGGCCAACATGCCATTAGCCTTCTTCACTGCCTGCTGTACCTGCATGCTTACTTTCAGTGACTGATGTACAGGGACACTTAGGTCTCATTGCACTTCCCCTTTTCCTAACCTGACACCATTCAGATAATAATCTGCCTTCCTGTTCTTGCCACCAAGTGGATAACCTCACATTTATCCACATTCTACTGCACCTGCCATGCATCAGCCAACCTGTCCAAATCACCCTGCATCCTTATAGCATCCTCCTCACAGTTCACACTGCCATCCAGTTTTGTGTCATCTGCAAATTTGCTAATGTTACTTTTCATTCCTTCATCTAAATCATTGATGTACATTGTAAATAACTGGGTTCCCAGCACTGAGCCTTGCGGCACCCCACTTGTCACTGCCTGTCATTCTGAAAAAGACTAGTTAATTCCGACTCGTTGCTTCCTGTCTGCCAACCAGTCATCCACATCATCCATGTATCCATGTCAATACCCTACTCCCAATACGACGTGCTCTAATTTTGCCCACTAATCTCCTGTGTGGGACCTTATCAAAGGCTTTCTGAAAGTCCAGGTACACTACATCACTGGCTTTCCCTTGTCCATTTTACTTGTTAAATCCTGAAAAAATTCCCGAAGATTAGTCAAGCATGATTTCTTTCCCCTTTGTAAATCCATGCTGACTTGGACCGATCACGTTACTGCTATCCAAATGCGCCGCTATTACATCTTTAATAATCATCTCCAGCATCTTCCCCACCACCGATGTCAGGCTAACTGGTCTATAATTCCCTGCTTTCTCTCTCCCTCCTTTCTTAAAAAGTGGGATAACATTAGCTACCCTCCAATCCACAGGAACTGATCCAGAATCTATAGAACATTGGAAAATGATTACCAATGCATCCACGATTTCTAGAGCCACCTCCTTGAGTACCCTGGGTTGCAGACCATCAGGCCCTGGGGATTTATCAGCCTTCAGTTCCATCAGTCTACCCAACACCATTTCCTGACTAATGTGAATTTCCTTCAGTTCCACCGTCACCCTAGGTCCTCTGTCCCCTAGGACGTCTGGGAGATTGTTTGTGTCTTGGACAGTGCCACAGGCAATGATGGTCCAATTCTATCCTGCTATCATTGAGTCCATCCTCACCTTCTCCATTATGGTCAGGTTTGGCTCTGCCACCAAGCACGACATCCAGAGGCTGCAATGGATCGTTCGATCAGCTGAGAAGGTTGTTGGCTGCAAACTTCCCCCCATTGTCGCTGTACACTGCAAGGGCCAGGAAGCGAGCGGGCAAGATCATCTCTGACCCCGCTCACCCTGGCCACAAAATCTTTGAAGCACATCCCTCTGGAAGGCGACTCCAGACTGTCAAAGCAGCCACAGCCAGACATAAAAACAGCCTTTTTCCCACGAGTAGTAGTTCTACTCAATAACCAAAGTCTGTGGTCTCTTTCTTGCTCTGGTTTATTTTCACCCACATGTTTTGACCGTAATGTTGTATCCTTATTATTTTGATGTGTTTATGCTTTATTCGTAATTGTTAACTGTATGTTTGTGTTGTCATTTGTGAGCGGAGCACTAAGGCACATTCCTTGTATATGCACATACTTGGCCAATAAACTTATTCATTCATTCATTCATTCATTCTTCCTTAATGGAGACAGAACCAAAGTACCTGTTCAACTCACCTGCCATTTCCTTGTTCCCCATAATAAATTCACCTGTTTCTGTCTTCAACGGACCCACATTTGTCAACTACTTTTTTCCTCTTCACTTCCTGAGAGATTCTACAAGTATATTAGGAGTAAAAGGTGGCCTAGGGAAAGAATTGTTTCCCTGAAACATCAGCATGGCCATCTATGTGTGGAGCCACAGGAGATAAGTGGGTGAAATTTTTAATGAGTATTTTTCATCAGTTTTTACTGTGAAAAAGATCATGGAAGCTAAGGAAGTGAGGCAACTGAATTGTAGTTTCTTGGAACATATACAAATTTCCAAAAGAGGAGGTTTAGTTTAGAGATATAGTATGGAAACCAGCATCTGCAGTTCCTTGTTTCTATAGTATTATCTGATTTGATTGTATAACATACAAAACAAAGCTTTTTCTTGTACCTGTCAATAATAAACCTGAAACAAAATGGATTGCTCTATAAGCAGCAGGACTCAGTGATCTAAACAACAATCTCTGCATTTACCAATTTTATTTACCACAGTGCTATCATCTAATTGCTTGGAATAGCATGCATAAGTCAGCAAGCAGTGACTGGGCCATGGAGGTGCTTAGTTAAGAGTCTTCATCACACAACTAGACAACTCTCGGCCTTTTCTGTCCAACTATAGGACAAAAATATCGAATAGAAATGTTTTAATTATCATAAGATGCACCCTGCAACATCTACATGTTAATCCTGAGTTCCCAGAAACTCTTACACAATACATTAACTAAACTAAACTAAATACTGGAGAATTGTCTCCTCTACAAGGTACACCCACAGCCATCATTGACTTTCTCTGTTTGTAACTTCATTCACAAATCATTTTTACTGCAGGACCAGCACAGGTGTTGAGCAGAAGGTGGTTTTGCGAGATTGGTGGTTCATTTAAGGTGTTAGTGACTACACCAGGAAAGCACAGTGGTGCAGCTGGTGGAGCTGCTGCCTCACAGCACCAGAGATCTGGGTTTGTACTCAGGTGTTGTCTATGTATGGAGTTGGCACGTTCTCCCTGTGGCCACGTTGGTTTCCTCAGGGTGCTCCAGTTTCCTCCCACGTCTCAAAGACTTGCAAATTTGTAGGTTAATTGGCCTCGGTAAATTGCTCCTTGTGTGTAGGGAGTGGATGAGAAAGGGGAATAACATCGAACTAGTGTTAGTCTATGTGGTTGCTGTGGACTCGATGGACCGAAGGGCTTTTATCCATGCTGTATCTTTCAATTAATTCAATCAAAACCAAATAGGTGGTTCATATGAGATTCACAGCCATGTGTTTAGAAGTGATTTCACAGCTTGCAAGAAAAGTTTACAAAGGAATTGCTTACAAAACAATGCTGTTGGAGACTAGTTTAATTAATTGATTGTCCTGATGAACTTAATAAGAAAAGTCCAGGATTTATTGTGACTTGAAGCACCCTTTTATCAAATAGACACACCCAATAATAGATTGCAAGTAAATGGATACTAATTAAATTAAACAAGTGCCCACATACTACCAGATGTGATGGTGTCCACTGAGGATGGACAATAGACAATAGACAATAGACAATAGGTGCAGGAGTAGGCCATTCAGCCCTTCGAGCCAGCACCGCCATTCAATGCGATCATGGCTGATCACTCCCCATACCCCCTCACTCCGCTATCCTTAAGAGCTCTATCCAGCTCTCTCTTGAAAGCATCCAACGAACTGGCCTCCACTGCCTTCTGAGGCAGAGAATTCCACACCTTCACCACTCTCTGACTGAAAAAGTTCTTCCTCATCTCCGTTCTAAATGGCCTACCCCTTATTCTTAAACTGTGGCCCCTTGTTCTGGACTCCCCCAACATTGGGAACATGTTTCCTGCCTCTAATGTGTCCAATCCCCTAATTGTCTTATATGTTTCAGTAAGATCCCCCCTCATCCTACTAAATTCCAGTGTACACAAGCCTAATTGCTCCAGCCTTTCAACATACGACAGTCCCGCCATTCCGGGAATTAACCTAGTTAACCTACGCTGCACGCCCTCAATAGCAAGAATATCCATCCTCAAATTTGGAGACCGAAACTGCACACAGTACTCCAGGTGCGGTCTCACCAGGGCCCGGTACAACTGTAGAAGGACCTCTTTGCTCCTATACTCAACTCCTCTTGTTATGAAGGCCAACATTCCATTGGCTTTCTTCACTGCCTGCTGTACCTGCATGCTTCCTTTCAGTGACTGATGCACTAGGACACCCAGATCTCGTTGAACATCCCCTCTTCCTAACTTGACACCATTCAGATAATGATCTGCCTTTCTATTCTTACTTCCAAAGTGAATAACCTCACACTTATCTACATTAAACTGCATCTGCCATGTATCCGCCCACTCACACAACCTGCCCAAGTCACCCTGCAGCCTTATTGCATCTTCCTCACAATTCACACTACCCCCAGCTTAGTATCATCTGCAAATTTGCTAATGGTACTTTTAATCCCTTCATCTAAGTCATTAATGTATATCGTAAATAGCTGGGGTCCCAGCACCGAACCTTGCGGTACCCCACTGGTCACTGCCTGCCATTCCGAAAGGGACCCATTTATCCCCACTCTTTGCTTTCTGTCTGTCAACCAATTTTCTATCCATGTCAGTACCCTACCCCCAATACCATGTGCTCTAATTTTGCCCACTAATCTCCTATGTGGGACCTTGTCAAAGGCTTTCTGAAAGTCGAGGTACACCACATCCACTGACTCTCCCCTGTCAATTTTCCTAGTTACATCCTCAAAAATTTCCAGTAGATTTGTCAAGCATGATTTCCCCTTTGTAAATCCATGCTGACTCGGAATGATCCTGTTACTGCTATCCAAATTCTCAGCAATTTCGTCTTTTATAATTGACTCCAGCATCTTCCCCACCACTGATGTCAGACTAACTGGTCTATAATTACCCGTTTTCTCTCTCCCTCCTTTCTTAAAAAGTGGGATAACATTTGCTATCCTCCAATCCACAGGAACTGATCCTGAATCTATAGAACATTGAAAAATGATCTCCAATGCTTCCACTATTTCTAGAGCCACCTCCTTAAGTACCCTGGGATGAAGACCATCAGGCCCTGGGAATTTATCAGCCTTCAGTCCCATCAGTTTACCCAAAACCATTTCCTGCCTAATGTGGATTTCCTTCAGTTCCTCCATCACCCTAGGTTCTCCGGCCCCTAGAACATTTGGGAGATTGTGTGTATCTTCCTCAGTGAAGACAGATCCAAAGTAACGGTTTAACTCGTCTGCCATTTCTTTGTTCCCCATAATAAATTCCCCTGCTTCTGTCTTCAAGGGACCCACATTTGCCTTGACTATTTTTTTCCTCTTCACGTACCTAAAAAAACCTTTGCTATCCTCCTTTATATTATTGGCTAGTTTACCCTCGTACCTCATCTTTTCTCCCCGTATTGCCTTTTTAGTTAACTTTTGTTGCTCTTTAAAAGAGTCCCAATCCTCTGTCTTTCCACTCTTCTTTGCTATGTTATACTTCCTCTCCTTAATTTTTATGCTGTCCTTGACTTCCCTTGTCAGCCACATGTGTCTCTTACTCCCCTTAGAGTCTTTCCGCCTCTTTGGGATAAATTGATCCTGCAACCTCTGCATTATTCCCAGGAATACCTGCCATTGCTGTTCTACCGTCTTCCGTGCTAGGGCCTCCTTCCAGTCAATTTTGGCCAGCTCCTGCCTCATGCCTCTGTAATCCCCTTTGCTATACTGTAATACTGACACTTCCGATTTTCCCTTCTGCCTTTCCATTTGCAGAGTAAAACTTATCATGTTGTGATCACTGCCTCCTAATGGCTCTTTTACCTCTAGTCCCCTTATCAGATCAGGATCATTACACAACACTAAATCCAGAATTGCCTTCTCCCTGGTAGGCTCCAGTACAAGCTGTTCTAAGAATCCATCTCGAAGGCACTCTACAAACTCTCTTTCCTGGGGTCCATTTCCAACCTGATTTTCCCAGTCTACCTGCATGTTGAAATCTCCCATAAACACCGTAGCATTACATTTGTGACACGCCAATTTTATCTCCTGATTCAACTTGCACCCTATGTCGAGGCTACTGTTTGGGGGCCTATAGATAACTCCCATTAGGGTCTTTTTACCCTTACAATTCCTCATTTCTATCCATACTGATTCAACATCTCCTGATTCTATGTCACCCCTTGCAAGGGAATGAATATCATTCCTTACCATCAGAGCAACCCCACCCCCTCTGCCCACCTGTCTGTCTTTTCTATACGTTGTGTACCCCTGAATATTCAGTTCCCAGCCCTGGTCCTCTTGTAGCCATGTCTCAGTGATCCCTACAACATCATACTTGCCCATGACTAACTGAGCCTCAAGCTCATCCACTTTATTTTTTATACTACGTGCATTTAAGTACAACACTTTAACTTCTGTATTTACCTCCCCTCTCACATCGGTCACAAATGGCCCTGCCCTTAATCTCTTTTCCCCTCTAGAACTTCTGTTCCCATTCTTCTGAGAGTCTTCTGCAATATCTCCTGTATTCCCTTTAACCTCATCTTCATATTCACAATTTGTTAACCCCTCCCCCCCACTACTTAGTTTAAAGCCACAGGTGTCGCACTAGCAAACCTGCCTGCCAGAATGTTTGTCCCCCTGCTGTTAAGATGTAACCCGTCCCTTTTGTACAAGTCACCCCTAGCCCAGAAGAGATCCCAGTGGTCCAGAAATCTAAATCCCTGCTCTCTGCACCAGCCCCTCAGTCATAAATTCATACCCTCTATCGCTCTGTTCCTGGCCTCACCAGCACGAGGTACCGGTAGCAGTCCAGAGATAACCACCTTCGACGTCCTACTTCTCAGTCTTTTTCCTAACTCTCTAAACTCCCGCTGTAGCACCTCCTTCCTCTTCCGCCCGACGTCATTCGTGCCCACGTGCACAACGACTTCAGGTTGATCGCCTTCCCTCACTAGGATTTTCTAAAGCCGGTCCATGATGTGCTGAACCCTGGCACCAGGGAGGCAGCAGACCATCCTCAAGTCCCTCCTGCTGCCACAGAATCTTCTGTCCGTCCCTCGGACGATGGAGTCACCCACCACTACGGCTCTTCCTGACTTCGGTCTCCCCTGTCGAGTATCCTTGCCAACAGGTCCGCCACTCGGACTGGAAACGTCTTCTGCCCCGACAGTTCCCAAGAGGGTATACCTATTTGCAATAGGCACAGCCACTGGGGTCTCCTGTAGTCCACGTCCACTCCCCCCTGAAACAGTCTCCCACCTTTGCTCGACCTGGACCCTTGGCGTGACAGCCTCACAATAGGTCCTGTCGAGGAAACTCTCGCATTCCCGGATGGCCCTGAGGTCATCCAGCTGCCTCCCCAACTCCACCACACGTCCATTCAGGAGCTGCACCTGGGCACAGTTCTTGCAGGTGTAGCTCCCAGAAGCTCCAGCGACGTCCCTATCTTCCCACATCCTGCAGGAAACACACTGCACCAACTTTTCCGCCATTACTTTGTGTCTATAACCAGTTCAGGCTTAAAACAATTGTAACCTCCTCACCTCAGCCTCCTCGCCGAAGACTCGCAGCCAAAGACTCGCACTTTTCTCACTGACTCGCACTTCCCTCACTGGGCACTTCCCTCACTGGGCACTTCCCTCACTGGGCACTTCCCTCACTGGGCACTTCCCTCACTGGGCACTTCCCTCACTCGGCACTTCCCTCACTGCATGGAGACACCAGATATTTAGCCAGGTAGTACATTTCTTCTGCCGTTCCCAGAAACTCTATCAACCGTACGAGTTGCCTCCCCTCTCCTATGGTACAGCAACCCCACACTCTCATCTCGCTGCTACCATGGGGAAGGTGGGACAAGAGCTTGAAAACCGTGTCCTCCAGCTTCAAGAACAACTTCTTCCCAGCAACCATCAGGCTCTTAAAAACTGCACAACACTGACCTCAGCAACTATGATCTTCTACGGATTGCGTCTTGGGTCGCACTATGGACCTCAGTTTATGCACTATTACGGTTACCCAGTATTGTGGTTATTAATTCTTGTTTTCTTGATTATTATCTATTATCTGAGTGTTTATCATGACATGGAAAAGTTAGGCCATTTTGGATGCCAAATTTGCTCTGCCATTCACTCACGGCTGATTTATTTTTCCTTCTCAACCCCAATCATCTGTCCTCTCTTGTCTTCTCTTCTCTGTAAAAATACCCTATTATTTGGCCTCCACGGCCAACTGTGGCACTGAATTCCACAAATTCACCACCCTCTGGCTAAAGAAATTCATCTTCATCTCCATTCTAAAGGTATGTCCTTTTATTCTGAGGCTGTTCCCTCTGGAACTAATCTGTTAAGTTGCATAGAACATAAAACAATATAGCACAAAAATAGGCCTTTCGTCCCACAACATCTGTGCTGAACATGATATCAAGACCAACTCTTATCTGCCTGCTCATAATCCATATGACTCCATTCCCTGCATATCCATGTGCCTATCCAAGAGTCTCTTAAATGCCACCATCGTATCTGCTTCAACCACTACCCCCTGGCAGCACCTTCCAGGCACCCGCCACCCTCTGTACCCCTACAATCTTAAGGCTTATGCCTTTTACTACTTGATTTTTCCAATCTGGGAAAAGGTCACTGATTGTCTACCTTATCTATGCCACTCATAATTTTACATGCAGCATGTAAGAATTTCATTGCACTGGTGTCCGTACATAACAGCAGCGCAGTGGTGCAGGTGGTAGAGTCGCTGTCTCACAGCACCAGAGACCCCAGTTCCATCCATACCTCAGGTGCTGCCTGCGTGGTGTTTGCACGTTTTGTCTGTGACCATGTGGGTTTTCTCCAGGTGCTCCGATTTTCTCCCACATCCCAAAGATGTGCGGGTTTGTAGGTTAATTGATCTATGTAAATTGCCCCAAGAATGTAGGGAGTGGATGAGATAATGGCATAACGTAGAACTCGTGTGAATGGGTGATCTGTAGTTAGCGTGTACTTGGTGGGCCGACGGACCTGTTCCAATGCTATTTCTCTAAAAACGAAAACATATGACAATTAAACACAAAAGCACAAGTGCTGGAGTAATTATGCAGGTCAGGCAGCATCTCTGGAGAACATGGATAGGTGACGTTTCAGGTTAGGACCCTCCTTCAGACTAGAGACCCTTCTTCAGACTTAAACACTGGGTAACAGAGTACTCAAAGCCTTCTCTCATTACTTAACAGGGTCCTGTATCAGATTGTTTTGAAGGAACGTCCAGTGGTTGAGGACTTCTCTGCAAGGCCGGCAGTTGTTCCTGTTCGTGACTGGCCTTGGGGAGTTGCCAGAGCTCTCCTCAAGAACTGTGCATCTGTTTGATGCCATTGAATGTTTCTGAGGTAATTATGTGTCAACAACCTTGGCGTTAGACTGGAGTTGCACGTGGCTCAGGCCAGAATAAGGATGTCAAGTTTACTTCTTGAAAGAACAACAATGAAGGACATTATGCTCTTATCCGAGTCAGACAGACGCTGGAATCAACATTATGGAAAGTAGAGTTGATGCCAAGATCAGGTCAGCCATGTTGAGTGAGGGAACAAGCTACTTTTGTCTTACGTTCTTATGACTTGTTGGCTTTTTACTGCACTTAAGAACTAGATTTTTATTGGAGAAGTCAGCCACTTTCCTTCATTATTGAAAAATGAATTTAAATCCATTCAAAGTGTATCTTGCACATTGTTCTATCTATTGTACATGAGCATGTTTTGACTGTATTTATATATGTAGAAACAAGGAACTGCAGATGCTGGTTAATACACAAAAAGCACAAAAAGATGGAGTAACTCAGTGGGTCAGGCAGCATCCCAGGAGAACATGGATCGGTGACTTTTCGGGTTGGTCTGTAGAAGGATCTCGACCAGAAACAACACCTATTCATGTCCTACAGAGATATTGCCAGACCTGCTGAGTTACTCCAGCACTTTGTGTCCTTATCTATTTTTATAGTCATCATAGAGTCATCCAGCACGGAAACAGGCCGTTCAGCCCAACCTGCCATGCCAACCAAGATGCCTCATCTATACTAGTCTCACCTGCCCACGTTTGGCCCTTCTCCCTCTAAACCTTTCCTATCCATGTACCTGCCCAATGTATTTTGAAGTCATCAGTGTTGTCTGATCTGATTGGATAGCATGTAAGATAAAGCTTTTCACTGTATCTCGGTATAATAATAAATGTGACAATGTGACAATAATAAATGTAAACCTAATAATGCTTGTGCTGCCATTTCCCTAATGATTATTACTAGCCTTTGCTTGGATTTGCAGCACTGAGAGCATCGTTCAGGGATCCCACAGAACTATAAAACCAAAGAGGTGAGAAATGTAGCCACTTTTCCTAACACGGGAAATAAAACAATCAATTTGCACACAACAAATTCTCACAAAGCAAAACGATAATAACAGGTGCAAGATAAATTTGATCAGGACTCGAGGTAAACTCCTTGTCTTTTCTTTCCAACTAGTGTTGTGGGATCACCTACATTGGAGGACCCAGAGACTTATTTCAATAGTTTGCCTAAAAGGTAGCACTCCAATCAATTCTGGTGCTCAAGTTCTTAGAATAAGGCTTGAAACCACAACTTTCTCACTCGACCACAGTGTGAATCACATTCAAGGATTGATTTATAAATCACTGCTGTTCGGAGGTAAAAGTGTCAATGGAGATGTTGCTGGGCATGTGCGGGAGAATAATTAGCCACTTATTTTGGAAACTAGCATCTGTAGCTCCTTGTGTCCATAAGAGAAGGAAAATGGCTAGGTACGGGCCAAGATGTCCCATCTATACTAATCCCACCTGCCCACATTTGGCCCATATCCCTCTAAACCTTTCCTATCCATGTACATGTCTAAATGTCGTTTAAATGTTGTTATAGTACCTGCCTCAACTACCTCCTCTGGCAGCTCATTCCAAATACCTAACACACTCTGTGTAAAACAGTTGCCCCTCAGGTTCCTATTAATTTTTTCCCCTCCTTAAACCTCTGCCCTCTGGTTCTCGATTCCCCTACCCTGGGTAAAAGACTCTGCATACACCCTATCTATTCCGTTCATGATCTTGTGCACCTCTATAAGATCACACTTCAGCCTCCTGTGCTCGAAGGAATAAAATCTTAGCCTGCCCAAGCTTCCCCTTTTGCTCAGGCCCTCACGTTCTGGCACCATTCTCATAAATATTCTCTGAACTCTTTCCAGCTCAAGGAAATCCTTCCTATGGCAGGGTGTCAAAGACTGAACACAATATTCCAAATGCCTGAAGTATTGTGTGCAATTTTGGTCTCCTATTTTAAGGAAGGACATTATTGCTATTGAGGGAGTGCAGCGTAGGTTCACCAGGTTTATTCCCGGTATGGCGGGACTAACATATGATGAAAGAATGGGTCGACTGGGCTTGTATTCATTGGAATTTAGAAGGATGAGAGGGGATCTTATAGAAACATATAGTTCTTAAAGGATTGGACAGGCTAGATGCAGGAAAAATGTTCCCGATGTTGGGGGAGTCCAGAACCTGGGGTCACAGTTTAAGAATAAGGGGTAGGCCATTTATGACTGAGATAAGGAAAAGCTTTTTCACCCAGAGAGTTGTGAATCTGTGGAATTCTCTGTCACAGAAGGCAGTGGAGGCCAATTCACTGGCTGTTTTCAAGAGAGAGTTAGATTAAGCTCTTAGGGCTAAAGGAATCAAGGGATTGCAGGCTCCAAGGGCCAAATGGCGTGTTCCTGAACCTATTTTTCTATGCGGCCTCACCAACATCTTGTACACCTATAATATAACACATAGAAGAATGTAGAAACAAGGAACTGCTAATGCTGATTTACAAAATAAGTCACAAGGAGTAACTCTGCGGGTCAGGCAGCATCTCTGGAGAACATGGATAGGTGACGTTTCAGGTCGGGACCCTTCTAACATCCCAACTTCTATACTCAACACCTTGAGTAATGAAGGCCAACGTACTGAAAGCCTTCTTGACCACCCTATCTACTTGTGATGCCACTTTCTGTGTATGCCACCTTGCAGAGGAGTAATGCCATCTCTCTCAGTTCCCTTCTCTTGTACTCTTGCTATTTATTCGCTCTCACATGTCCAACCACTCCTCCTCTGACTATCTCTAACCTACCGTACGTTACAGTAGCCAGTTAACATGCCAGCATGTCTTTGGGATGGGGAAGGAAAGCAGAACAGCCAGAGCAAACCCATGTGGTCACATCAAAAATGTGTAAATACTGCATAGGCAGCACCAGAGGGCAGGATCAAACCTGGGCCTCTGGTGCTAAGGTACTGCTATGCCACCAAGCCACTTCATGCCAACTAGAAAAATAGACCATAAATAGTAGTATGGTATCCTCTTTTCTGTTTTGTTTGGAAAAATAAAGAGGTGGCCTTCTTCTGCCAAAAGATTTGAGTAGTGAGAGCCAAAGGGCTCTCCATTAATAGGCTGTCTAGACTGAGGAAAGGTTTGTTAGGATACTCAGCCAAGCACTAATGGTGCAGAGAAAAAGACAGATCTTTTTCTGCAGTCCAGGCCCACAGAAGCTTTGGATTCCCGCAAACTGCTCTCTTTCCTTCCTTCTGCTCAGTCAACCGGGCAATTTGGGAAGTCTCCAAGCTCCTTGCTCATGTTACCCACATGTATTTGTGCTCAGGGGATGTTTGGACAAACAATTCAGTTTAGTTATTGTCACATGTACCGAGGTACAGTGAAAAGCTTTTGTTGCGTGCGAACCAGTCAGCGGAAAGACAATACACGATTACAATCGAGCCATTCACAGTGTACAGATACATGACAAGGGAATAACGTTTAGTGCAAAATTAAGCCAGTAAAGTCTGATCAAAGATATTCTGAGGGCCAATGAGGTAGATAGTTATTCAGCACTGCTCTCTGGTTGTGGTAGGATGATTCAGTTGCCTGATAACAGCTGGGAAGAAACTGTTCCTGAATTTGGAGGTGTGCATTTTCACACCTATATCTTTTGCCTGATGGGAGAGGGGAGAAGAGGTAGTGGCCAGGGTGCGACTCATTCTTGATTATGCTGCAGGCCTTGCCGAGGCAGCGTGTGGTATGAATTGAGTCAATGAAAGGGAGGTTGGTTTGAGTGATGGTCTGGGCTGCGTCCACAATTCGCTGCAATTTCTTGTGGTTAGAAAGTTTTAGATATGCTTTATTTTGGCTAATCATATACCTTGCTCCAAATCTTTTAATATCCTTGCTTAAAGAAAACTATCGATTTGAAATTAGCTTTAATCTTAAGGTTAAATTCTCTAGTTCCAATTCTTTCATCAGGTGAAATGGTTTCCCATCTATCAACCCGACTGAATCCTGTAATCATCATAAATCCTTCAATTAGTCAGAGGATTGAAAGCACAGTTGATGCATCGTCTTACATTAAATCCTTGTTCATTACACTGTTGTTGAGAACATAGAACTGTATAGCACAGGAACAGGCCCTTTGTCCATGAGAGACATATTGCCAAGTTAAACTAATCTCCACTGCCTGCATGTGAGCCATATACCTCCATTCCTTGCATATCCATGTGCCTATCTAAAAGCTTGTTAAATGCCTCTATCATATCTGCCTCCACCACTACCCTTGGCAGTGTGTTCCAGGCAACTACCACTCTCTGGGTAAAACAAAACTTGGCCTGCACATTTCCTTTAAACTTTGCCCCTCGCACCTTAAATTTATGTCCTCTAGAATTTGATATTTCTGGGGTGAAAAGTTTCTGAATGTCTACCCTATCTATGCATCTCATAATTGTATATACTTTTAGCAGGTCTCCCATTAACCTCCAATGCTCCAGAGAAAACAATCCAAGTTTGTCCAACCTCTGTCAATGTCACTGGGCCATTTTCTTCAGACAGGTCTCCACCCAAAACGATTCTGTCCACCTCTTCTTCAGCTGTTGCCTGACCTTCCAAGTTCCTCCAGCACATTGTGTTTTGTTCAAAACGAAGATCTCGATAATTTTATTTGTGACAGGGTCAGTGAAGGACTCTTGGCAATTAGCAGGCCACAGTTGTCAATATGCTGTAGCTAAAACACAACAGAACCCTTTACAGATTGATCCACTGAGTTCCTCCAGCACTTTGCATTTTGCTCTAGAAACAGTGAAGCTGGCCTGAGGACATGGACATATTGGTGCTCATTGTCAGAGATGGAGCTGGAACCTTGACTCGCAAATGATTGTTGGAAACAGTGACCCTGATCTTTACAACTTGGAGACACAAGAAACTGCAGATGTTGGTTTACAAAAGAAAAATAGATGACATTTTGGGTCGGGATCCTTCTTGAGATGGTTTGTGGATGGAGTCAGAGAGGAGAACTGTTTCAAAGTAGGCATACCATTAGATTTCACAATGGAGCAGTAAAATGTAGACACAAGGAACTACAAATGCTGGTTTACGAAGACACAGAGTGCTGAAGTAACTCAATGGGGCAGGCAGCATCTATGGAAAACACTGATAGGTGGCATTTCAGGTGGGTCGGGGGGGAAGCTACAATTGGTTTGAGGAAGGGTCCCCACCCGTAATGTAGCCTATCCATGTTCTCCAGAGATGCTGTCTGACCTGCTGATTTACTCCATCACTTTATGTCTGTTTTACAACTTGGAGGCTTCTTTGAGAGACTGAAGCTCCCATCTTGAGAAGTCGGCAGCAATTGTCACCATTTAGCCACTGACTTTCCTGACCCCTGGAAAACATGTGGACCAGGAATATATGGATCACATTTCCATTTGCACTGTGGGAGCCTAATTCAAAAGCAGCTGCAGGCGCGTGCATTGCTGTCCTTTCTACGTTTCATTTCTTTGATGTTTGGCCCAACATCTTGCATCTCTTCAGAAACTTTATATCGAGCATAACAAATAACTTGCCAGACCACTTTGGAGTACAATTGTGTAGCTGGCACAGGGGTCACTCCTGAGTCAGACCAACTAATGCAGAGCTTTCTTCCTCTTATCCAAATTAATAAATGTTCATTCCAATCACTCCAAAGACATACAGGTATATAGGTTAATTGGCTTGGTGTATATGTAAAATTGTCTTGTCCCTAGTGTGTGTAAGATAGTGTTAATGTGCGGGGATCGCTGGTCGGTGCAGACTCGGTGGGTCGAAGGGCCTGTTTTTGCATTGTATCTCTAAACTAAAACTAAACTAAAGTCGGGCTTCTATGACAGTCATTTTTAATTGACACCAGCTTTACATATGACTAACATCAAATCCGAGGGTAGATTTTTAGCTCTGCATTTCTGGTTTACGTACTTTCTTTTCTCAGGTGGTCTCATGATGAAGGGTAAGCTGTTTCCTCTACAGATCAGATGAATGGAAGATGCCTGGACAGGAATTCTTTTGATGTGGGATGGTCATTGCAGACCAGCCACTCAACAAAGCCCGAACAGATAGAGGTCTTGCTCAAATGGCAAGGAGACTGATTGGAAACATGTCCACCCACCCACCCACACAAGGTCATTACACATGCGTCTTGGTAGTTTGTGCGCATTGCTATCATGTTTGGCTGCCTCACTGGCTGTGAAACTGGGGTGTGCAATAAACTGGAAACAGACACTTTGGCCCACGCCGACCATCGATTCTATGTTATCTCACTTTCTCATCCTCTCCCTACACACTAGGGGCAATTTGCAAAGGCCAACTAATCTAAAAACGTGCACGTCTTTGGGAAACCTGAGCACTCGGAGGAAACCCGTGTGGTCACAGAGGGAACATACAAACTCCGTATAGATAGCACCTGAGATCACGATCGATCGTGGGATCCTGGCGCTGTGAGGTAGCAGCTCTACCAGCTGCGCCATTGTGCCGCCCCTTAGAGGGACCCGGCGTGGGGGGGGAGGCGCCGAGAACAAACTTTGTACTTATAACTCTGTTGTCGCCCTATATGTGGCGACTCTTTACATACATATTGTGTACGGTATGCAAAACAAAGAATTTCACAGTGACATGCCACATGTGATAATAAAGTAATCAATCAATCCAATGACACTAAAGTAATGGCAGATAAGTTGGTGCAGTGTGTTTCCTGCAGGATGTGGGAAAGTAGGGACTCAGCTGGAGCTTCTGGGAGCTAAACCTGCAAGAACTGTGTCCAGGTGCAGCTCCTGAATGGACGTGTGGTGGAGTTGGAAAAGCAGCTGGATGACCTCAGGGCCATCCGGGAATGCGAGAGTTTCCTGGACAGGACCTACTGTGAGGCTGTCATGCCAAGGGTCCAGGTCAAGCGAAGGTGGGAGACTGTTTCAAAGGGGAGTGAACGTGGACTCCGGGAGACCCCGGTGGCTGTGCCTATTGCAAACAGGTACACCCTCTTGGGAGCTGTCGGGGCAGAAGACGCTTCCAGTCCAAGCGGCGGACAGGTTGGTGGCTCTAATCCAGGCAAGGAGACTCGACTGGGGAGACCGAAGTCAGGAAGAGCCATAGTAGTGGGTGACTCCATTGTCCGAGGTACGGACAGTAGATTCTGTGGCGGCAGGTGGGACTTGAGGATGGTCTGTTGCTTCCCTGGTGCCAGAGTTCAAGACATCATGAACCGGCTTCAGAACATCCTAGCGAGGGAAGGCGATCAACCGGAAGTAGTTGTGCACATGGGCACGAACGACGTCAGGAGGAAGAGGAAGGAGATACTGCAACGTGAGTTTAGAGAGTTAGGAAGAAGACTGAGAAGTAGGACGTCGAGGGTGGTTATCTCTGGACTGTTACCTGTACCTCATGCTGGTGAGAGCAGGAACAGAGAGATTGGGGATATGAATGTATGGCTGAGGGGCTGGTGCGGGGAACAGGGATTTAGATTTCTAGACCACTGGGATCTCTTCTGGGGTAGGGGTGACCTGTACAAAAGGAACGAGTTGCACCTTAACAGCAGGGGGACCAACATTCTGGCAGGCAGGTTTGCTAGTGCTACACGTGTGGCTTTAAACTAAGTAGTGGGGGGGAGGGGTTGACAAATTGGGAATATGAAGATGGAGTTAAAGAGGAAGCAAATACAGGAGAAATTGCAAAGGACTCTCGAATAAATGGGAAGGAAAGTTCTAGATGGGATAAGAGAGTAAGGTCAGGGCCAATGGTGACCGGTGTGAGAGGGGAGATGAATACCGAAGTGAAAGTGTTGTATTTAAATGTGCGAAGTATAAAAAATAAAGTGGATGAGCTTGAGGCTCAGTTAGACATTGGCAAGTATGATGTTGTGGGAATTACAGAGACATGGCTACAAGAGAACCAGGGCTGGGAACTGAATATTCAGGAGTACACAACATATAGAAAAGACAGACAGGTGGGCAGAGGGGGTGGGGTCGCTCTGTTGGTGAGGAATGATATTCATTCCCTTGCAAGGGGTGACATAGAATCAGGAGATGTAGAATCAGTATGGATAGATATGAGGAATTATAAGGGTAAAAAGACCCTAATTGGAGTTATCGACAGGCCCCCAATCAGTAGCTTCGACATAGGGTGCAAGTTGAATCAAGAGCTAAAATTGGCATGTCGCAAATGTAATGCTACGGTGGTTATCGGTGATTTCAACATGCAGGTAGACTGGGAAAATCAGGGTGGTACTCGACCCCAGGAAAGGGAGTTTGTGGAGTGCCTCCGAGATGGGTTCTTAGAACAGCTTGTACTGGAGCCTACCAGGGAGAAGGCAATTCTGGATTTAGTGTTGTGTAATGAACCTGATCTGATAAGGGAACCCAAGGTAAAAGAGCCATTAGGAGGCAGTGATCACAATATGATAAGTTTTACTCTACAAATTGAGAGGGAGAAGGGAAAATCGGAAGTGTCAGTATTACAGTATAGCAAAGGGGATTAGAGGCATGAAGCAGGAGCTGGCCAGATTTGACTGGAAGGAGGCCCTAGCAGGGAAGATGGTGGAACAGCAATGGCAGGTATTCCTGGGATTAATACAGAAGTTGCAGGATCAATTTATCCCAAAGAGGAGGAAAGATTCTAAGGAGAGTAAAGGCACCCATGGCTGACAAGGGAAGTCAAGGACAGCATAAAAATAAAAGAGAAGAAATATAACATAGCAAAGAAGAGTGGGAAGCCAGAGGATCGGGACTCTTTTAAAGAGCAACAGAAGATACCTAAAAAGGCAATACGGGGAGAAAAGCTAGCCAATAATATAAAGGAGGATAGTAAAAGCTTTTTTAGGTATGTGAAGAGGAAAAAAATATTCAAGGTAAATGTGGGACCCTTGAAGACAGAAGCAGGGGAATTTATTATGGGAAACAAGGAAATGGCAGACGAGTTGAACCGGTACTTTGGATCTGTCTTCACTAAGGAAGATACAAACAATCTCCCAGATGTTCCAGTGGCCAGAGATCCTGGGGTGACGGAGGAACCGAAGGAAATTCACATTAGGTAGGAAATGGTGTTGGGTAGACTGATGGGACTGAAGGCTGATAAATCCCCAGGGCCTGATGGTCAGGATCAGTTCCTGTGGATTGGAGGGTAGCTAATGTTACCCCACTTTTTAAGAAAGGAGGGAGAGAGAAAACAGGAAATTATAGACCAGTTAGTCTGACATCAGTGGTGGGGAAGATGCTGGAGTCAATTATAAAAGAGGAAATTGCGGAGCATTTGGATAGCAGTAACAAGATCGTTCCAAGTCAGCATGGATTTACGATGGGGAAATCATGCTTGACTACTCTTCTGGAAATTTTTGAGGATGTAACTAGGAAAATTGACAGGGAAGAGCCGGTGGATTTGTGTACCTTGACTTTCAGAAAGCCTTCGACAAGGTCCCACATAGGAGATTAGTGGGCAAAATTAGAGCACATGGTATTGGGAGTAGGGGACTGAAATGGATAGAAAATTGGTTGGCAGACAGAAAGCAAAGAGTGGGGATAAATGGGTCCCTTTCAGAATGGCAGGCAGTAACTAGTGGGGTACCGCAAGGCTCAGTGCTGGGACCGCAGCTATTTACAATGTACATTAATGACTTGGATGAAGGGATTAAAAGTACCATTAGCAAATTTGCAGATGATACAAAGCTGGGTGGCAGTGTGAACTGTGAGGAAGATGCTATGAGGTTGCAGGGTAACTTGGACAGGTTGTGTGAGTGGGCGGATGCAGTTTAATGTGAATAAGTGTGAGGTTATCCACTTTGGTGGTAAGAATAGGAAGGCAGATTATTATCTAAATGGTGTCAAGTTGGAAAAGAGGACGTACAACGATATCTGGGTGTCCTAGTGCATCAGTCACTGAAAGGAAGTATGCAGGTACAGCAGGCAGTGAAGAAAGCCAATGGAATGTTGGCCTTCATAACAAGAGGAGTTGAGTATAGGAGCAAAGAGGTCCTTCTGCAGTTGTACAGGGCCCTAGTGAGACTGCACTTGTAGTACTCTGTGCAGTTTTGGTCTCCAAATTTGAGGAAGGATATTCTTGCTATTGAGGGTGTGCAGCGTAGGTTTACTAGGTTAATTCCCGGAATGGCGAGACTTTAGCTTATGCTTGTTTTGGGGGCTAGTCCCCTTCAGTTTTCTCTTCAGCATATAAAAGGCATGCTCAATTGGGTTCAGATCGGGTGATTGACTTGGCCACTCAAGAATTGACCATTTTTTAGCTTTGAAAACTCCTTTGTTGCTTCAGCAATATATTTGGGATCATTGTCTTGCTGTAGAATGAACCGCAGGCCAATGTTTTGAGGCATTTGTTTGAACTTGAGCAGGTAGAATGTGTCTCTACACTTCAGAATTCATTATGCTACTACCATCAGCAGTTGTATCATCAATGAAAATAAGTGAAACAGTTCCTTCAGAAGACATACATGCCCAGGCCATAACACCCCCACCACACCATTCTGCTTTAGTTAAACATTTTGTTCAAGATGGCCGCGCCGTTGTGTTTGGCTGCCTGCCACTGTATGTTTCTTTTTTTTCCTAATCAGATGTGCAGCACTTTGGTCAACGTGGGTTGTTTTTAAATGTGCTATACAAATAAAATTGACTTGACTTGACTTGACCGTGTTTCACAGATGAGGTGGTATGCTTTGGATCTTGGGCAGTTACCTCTTTCCTCCATACTTTGCTCATGCCATCACTCTGATATAAGTTCATCTTCGTCTCATCTGTCCACAAGACCTTTTTCGAGAACTGTGGTTGCTCTTTTAAGTATTTCTTGGCAAACTGTAACCTGGCCATCCTATTTTTGTGGCTAAGCAGTGGTTTGCATCTTGCAGTGTAGCCTCTGTATTTCTGTTCATGAAGTCGTCTGCAGACAGTGGTCATTGACAAATCCACACCTGACTCCTGAAGAGTGTTTCTGATCTGTCGGACAGATTTGTCGGGGATTTTTCTTTATTATAGAGAGAATTCTTCTGTCATCAGCTGTGGAGGTCTTCCTTGGCCTGCTAGTCCCTTTATGATTAATAAGCTCATTAGTGCACTCTTTCTTCTTAATGATGTTCCAAACAGTTGATTTTGGTAAGCCTAAAGTTTGGCTGATGTCTCTAACAGTTTTATTTTGGTTTCTCAGTCTCATAATGGCTTTGTTGACTTTCATTGGCACAACTTTGGTCCTCATGTTGATAAACAGCAATAAAAGTTTCCAAAGTTGATGGAAAGACTGGAAGAAAGACTGTGTACTGAGAGCTCTCTTATACCTGCATTAAGGAGGCATTTAAACACACCTGAGCAATTACAAACGCCTCTGAAGCCATGTGCCCCAAACATTATGGTGCCCTGAAATGGGGGGACTATGTATAAACACTGCTGTAATTTCTACATGGTTAAACCAAACTGTATAAATATCTGACAATGTGCACTTTAACCACATGTGATTTTATTTCTATTACAAATCTCAAATTGTGGAGTACCGAGACAAATAAATAAATGGTGGGTCTTTGTCCCAAACATTATGGAGGGCACTGCACCATCTTACCCAAAATCAAAAAACAATCATAGCAAAGGAAGCCTTCAGCCCACTGAGTTCATACTGGCCCTATGCAAGAACAATAGCCCTCGTGATATCTGTGTTTACTACAGTAATTTAGATAGTTTTAACTGAAGTGGTTCTGCAAAACACCTCACTGATCTTTAGCTGAAATGTCATGTCTAAACCCTTCCTTGGATGGACTGGTTGAGCTACTCAGAGTTTTCCATAACAGCTGTTGGCAATACCGTTGCCACGGCAACATAGCTTAAAGCACTGCATGATTTGTCTTTCTTTAAATTTGTTCCCTAACTGCATTCAGTTCCATCACAGATTTTTTGCTTAATGGAAGGACTTTCACATACAGACAAGCATCATAGAGAGAGAATTAGGAGCCGGTAGAAGGTGGTCAGAAAACTAGCTAATATTGACAAAGTTATTTAAAAAAATACCAAGTGCTGGAGTAACTCAGTGTGTCAGGCATCATCTCTGGAGAACATGGACAGGCAACCTTTCGGGCTGGGACCCTTCAGATTGAAGGAGTAGGTGGGAGAAAGCTGGTAAAGAGAGGTATGGGTGGGACAAAGCCTGGTAAGTGATAGGTGGATAGTGAGTGGGGGGGGGATTGGTAGTAGACAAAGGCAAGAAATAAAAATCAGACAAAATGGTGTAAGGTAAGGAGAGGGGTGAAATGAGAAGTCAGAGGAAGGGATATAGGTGGAAGGATTTGGGGGGGGAGGGATAGGGGGACGGGATAGCGGGAGCAATGGGTGCGTACCCACTTGGGGCACAGGGTAGAGAGGTGGGTGGGGGGGTAGAATGGGGGTGGAGTGTTACCTAAAATTTCAATGTTCACGCCGCTGTGTTGTAAGATAGGGTGGAGTTACAAGTGTATGTCAGTAGAAACCCTCCCACCAAGTCCAATGAAGTGGCATCTGTAATCTAAACCCCACTCACTGGTTTGTTGGAAGGAACTGCAGATGTTGGTTTAAAATGAAGACAGACACAAAATGCCAGAGTAACTCAACGGGACAGGCAGCATCTCTGGATAGAAGGAATGGGTGTCGAAGGGTCTCAACCCGAAACATCACCCATTTCTTCTATCCAGAGATGCTGCCTGTCCCGCTGAGTTACTGCAGCATTTTGCGTCTATTTACTCACTGGTGTGATGAATTCAAATGCCTAGAACACTGAACACTGTTTACCATCCTCTTGGGTTGAGGAATCTAGGGAGGCCATGTCTAGATTTGACATGGGTGCTAGGTGCCAATTTGGCATTTGCATGCATTTCACTGCCGTTCCAAAAACAAGTGGGGCCCAGTTCTTGCATCTGACATTCGGACCAAGTACATTCTCACACTGGGGGGCAGACACCCTCATTTTTAAAGCTGGTCAATTTGTAAAGTAAGTCACCACCTAAAAGGTGGACTGATTAAAAAAATATTTACCCGAGTGTATGGTTTCAGCAATTTGCCCAATTCTGCTGTAGAGCAAAGGATTGTTATCAGTTCCTGTTTTACTCTCTCCAAATCTCCTATCCCTTTCTGATCACTGTTTGGTGAAGAGGCACGTTGAATGTGACAGGCTGGATCAGTTAAGTCTGTGCGTCACAATTTAGAATAATGGAGATTAAAAGTTGGCTTGGGCAAGGAAAATATCTTAGCCCAAATGGCTGTACTACAAGCTTATAGATTACGTGAACTGTATTAAAGGAGCAAATGAATAAAGCTATTGTGTGACCTGCAAATGAGTTGGTTTTCAGTGGTATATACCATTTATTCACCCATGGTTGAGTCTTACTTTTGGGCCACCGTTTCAAATCAATTCAATGCGGGTGCTCGGTTCATGGCAGTGGTCGTAAATGAGCAGGGAACATGATTGATGGAAATATTGGCACCTCAGTACCATATAGTACTACAGGGAGCAGCACTGTTGGAGAAACTGTCTTTTTGATAAACCATTACCCTAAGACTCCCATCTGCCCCCAGAGGTGGGTATAAGCATCCCATGATACTGATACGAGAACAGGAGAGTTATACTGTATCTGGTGACCGAGGGAACATTCATTCCATTGTCAACATCACATAAACACATTATCTTGACCACTATTATATTGAGCTTTATGAGAGCGTGCTCTGTGCAAGTTCACTGCTGCTTCTCTTAAACTGTAAAAATAGTGTCTTGCAATCTTTTTACACGTGCAGCTCAGATTGATGTCAAAGAGAGTTGGAATGGAAACAGGCCCTTCAGATCACATTGCTATCTCATTGAAAAGGCAGCATTCTGGGAGTCACGGAGTCACACAGCACAGAAGCAGGCCCATCGGCCAAACTCATCCATGCTGACCAAGGTGCCCTGTTGAAGTTAGTCCCATATTCCCATGTTTGGCCCATATCCCTCTGGACCTTTTTCATCTGAGTATATGTCCAAATGTCTTTTAAATATTGTACCTGCCTCCATTACGGTAGCGCAGCGGTAGAGTTGCTGCTTTACAGCAATGCAGCGCCGGAGACTCAGGTTCGATCCTGACTACGGGTGCTGCACTGTAAGGAGTTTGTACGTTCTCCCCGTGACCTGCGTGGGTTTTCTCCGAGATCTTCGGTTTCCTCCCACACTCCAAAGACGTACAGGTATGTAGGTTAATTGGCTGGGTAAATGTAAGAGTTGTCCCTAGTGGGTGTAGGATAGTGTTAATGTGCGGGGATCGCTGGGCGGCACGGACTTGGAGGGCCGAAAAGGCCTGTTTCCGGCTGTATATATATGATATGATGATTACATCCTCTGAGTACTGCCATGGACTGTCATTTTATACAATGTTAGAACTGACACAATTTTGCTTTCGTGCCCTGTAATGTCTTAAATCTCACACAATGAGTTTTACAAAGTTAAGAAGGATCTCGACCCGAAATGTCACCCATTCCTTCTCTCCCAAGATGCTGCCTGACCCGCTGAGTTACTCCAGCATTTTGTGTCTACCTTCGATTTAAACCAGCATCTGCAGGGTTTTTTCCTACACTTTCTTACAGTTACTAGGTCTCCCTCTTTCTTTTTAAAGATTGGCATTTTTGAATTTAGTAAAGGAATAAAAAGAAATGTCTCTGCCCCTTGTGAAGGTTTACATTTCTCCTTATTCCTTCTCCCAAATTGTTGGTGGTCAATGCCACTGTGCAGCATCTTGCCTCTCAGGTGAGTGAGTTTATCAAAGTCTTCATGAACACGGTGATGCTTTCCCTGCAGGCATGGCTGAGTAGAGAGGGCTGCATTAGGACTGCACTATAAGTCTCAGAGGGCAAACAAATCACTCAGACAGCAATAAAGATCTTACTATTCTTCTTCTTGCGTTTGAGGCAGCAGAAGTTATGAAGCAGCTTCTGCTTCTGCTGTCTCTGTTGTCGTTCGCCTGACTGAGGTCAGTTGACTGGGCTCACCACGGGGAGGTCGACAACGTGAGCCCCGATCTTACTATGTGCAAAGAAAATCATCCCTACACCATGATTAAATTGTCAATATATAAAGCCTCAGTAAACATTGCATAAAGCATTCCAATAATGTACATCCAAGCCCTTTAAAGCATGTCTGAGTGTACATATATAAAATAACACAGTACACTGCACGTAATATCCACACTGCCTATAAATCTTATATATTGTATATATATTTTAATGTTTTTTATATATCTGCGAGTAGTGGTGTATTCATACAAATGTGTGACCATGTATGCATTCGTTACAAGGTACTTGGAGATGTTAAGCAAAGAGATCAGCTGTGATCTGAAAAAAGGTAGAACAGGCATGATGATTGAATAGTCCAGTCATTCCCATGTTCATGTACAAATGTAAAGCTGTAGGAAGAAGGGTCTCGAACCGAAACGTCACCTATTCCTTTTCTCCAGAGGTCATAAGAAATAGTAGAATTAGGCCATTCGGCCCTTCAAGTCTACTCCGCCATTTGATCATGGCTAATCTATTATTCCCACCTAACCACATTCTCCTGCCTTCTCCCCATAACCTTTTGGACATTCAATCATTCTCCTTTCAGTTTCAGTTCTCTGAAACAGCTCCGACTTGCATTTCACTGCTTTAATGTGTTTTTATCTCTAATTACTCACAAATCTATCAAACAGATGATTTGGTAAACAGCGTATCACCATAGAAACCCTAGCCTCGCCCTTTCAGAGATATTCCTTTTGTCCCTCCCCACCCTCTTTTCTTGAAACTAACCTGTTTCTTCGCTATCAGATAAAAACCTATTGAGCTGAAATGTTAGCAGTTCCTTTTTCTAATTCTGCCAGACCTGCTGAATTTTTCCTGCATTTTCTCGATGAAGGTGGTCTTACATCGCAGAGTAGATAGGATGCATAAAATAATACCCTGCTGTAATTGCTCTTTTTTTTAAATGGCACAACTGTGTAAGAGAATCTTTGAGATTATCATGACCTGGATAATGAAGTTTTTTAAAATGTACTCACCATTGTAATGTAACATAGATACGTACAAAAATAGGTGCAGGAGTAGGCCATTCAGCCCTTCGAGCCAGCACCGCCATTCAATATGATCATGGCTGATCGTTCAAAATCACTACCCCGTTCCTGCTTTCTCCTCATGTTCTTTGATTCCATTAACCCTAAGAGCTATATCTAACTCTCTCTTGAATACATCTCGCCATCAGTCTGTCTGTGCTTTCTTATTTTTTGTTATTTTTAGTATTAAAAAGTATGTTTTAGTGTTCCTTGGTTAGTTTTATGTGGGGGGGAAGGGAGGTTGCGGGGAAACTTTTTTTCAATCTCTTACCTTGACGGAGATGTGATTTTTTTCCCATATCGTATCTCCGTCCCCACTGCGGCCTAACATTGTAGAGTTGGCGGTCTCTCCTGGAGACCGACCTGGCGCTCCAAGCTGCGGGACTTTAACATCGCGGAGCTTGCGATCCTTTTATTGGGAATCGAAGCTCCAACCGCGGGGCCTGTGGACTTTAACATTGTGAAGCCCGCGGTCTCTGGTAAGAAGAGGCCGACTCGGGAGCTCCATGCCGCGGAAAGAGTTTCAACCGCCCCGAAGCGGGAGTTTTGATCACCCTGACGGGGGCTTTGATCGTCGGCTGCGCGGGCTTTGATGGCCCCGACTGCAGATGGTTTGACTGCCCCGACTGTGGGAGACCAAAGAGGAAGTAGATTGAACTTTATTGCCTTCCATCACAGTGAGGAATGTGGAATCCACGGTGTTGGATGGTTATGTTAACTTTGATGTGGTTGTGTCTTGTTGCTTTCCACTTAGTATGGCTGTATGGTAACTCAAATTTCATTGTACTTTAACTGGTACATGTGACAATAAACTCACCTTGAAACCTTGAATACATTGCAGCTGTCAATGTCTGCACATAGGCTTCCTCTCGTAGCAAAATTATAGTGACTATACTGTAACTAGATGCACAAAGTCTCTTGCCCTGAGGAGGTGGATCGAGGACCAGGGGACATAGTTTTAAGGTGAAGGGGGAAAGATTTAATAGGAATCTGAGGGGTAACTTTTTCACACAAAGGGCGGTGGATGTATGGAACAAGCTGCCAGAGGAGGTAGTTGAGGCTGGGAAAATCCTAACATTTAAGAAATAGTTAGACAGGTACATGGATAGGACAGGTTTGGAGGGATATGGACCAAATGCTGGCAGATGGGTCTTGTGTAGCTGGGACATGTTGGCCGGTGTGGGCAAGTGGGGCCGAAGGGCCTGTTTCCACACTGTATCATTCTAGGACTCTATGACTATAACTATTTAGTGACGTTGCTGATGGACTGGGCAGTGTCTACCCATCAAAGCTAGCCCCATATGTCTGCACCTGGCTCTTTAAACCTTCCCTATCCATATATCTGACCAAATGTCTATGAGTCTATGACCAAATGACACTTCATTGTACTCTCCATATGAGGAAAAAAAACCATGGAACTATTTCCAAGGAACAGGGCAGACCATTGTATTGGCTAATACTTATTTATCAGCAACGTCACTAAATAGTTATAGTCATAGAGTCCTAGAGTGATACAGTGTGGAAACAGGCCCTTCGGCCCCACTTGCCCACACCGGCCAACATATCCCAGCTACACAAGACCCATCTGCCAGCATTTGGTCCATATCCCTCCAGACCTGTCCTATCCATGAACCTGTCTAACTATTTCTTAAATGTTAGGATTTTCCCAGCCCATCAACTAGTTGAAAAAACAAAGGAGAACAAAGGAGGACCTGGCACAGGATACTTTCTAACTTTGTCAGCGCCCTTTATGTGGCGACTATTTGCATACCTTAGGTATGCAAGCAAAGAATATCACTGGGACTTGCACACGAGACAATAAAGTATTCATTCATTCATTCATTCATTCGCAAAAGGTGTGCGATAACAGTAGAATTATGAAACCAGAGGAAGGAAAAGAGGTGGAAGGGAAGAGGGAGGGGGAGGAATGGATGCAGGTGGGTTGAGGGAAAGGGGGAATGGAAGGAAGTAAGCAAAAGGATTGTTTACAGGTTAGTTACCTAAAATTGGAGAATTCAATGTTTATACCATTGGGTTGTAAGCTACCCAAGCGGAATATGAGGTGCTGCTCTCCAGTTTGTGCGTGTCCTCACTTTGGCAATGGAGGAGACTCAGTATGGAAAGGTCAGCATGGGAAAGGGAAGGGGAGTTAAAATGATTCCACTCAGTGACCATTTAGCTGAACACAAGCTCAATCTGCCAAGGCCTGATGATCTCCCAGTTGCTAACTATTTTAACTCCCCTTTCATTACCACACTGCTCTGCCTCACCTCTCTTCCATGTTACCCCGTTTCCCAACCACAATCAATCTGAATAAGGGTCCCGACCCAAAACATAGCCTATCCATGTTCTCCAGAGATTCTGCCTGACTCGCTGATTTACTCCAGCATTTTGTGATTTTTTTTGTAAACCAACATCTGTAGTTCCTTGTATATCATTGTAACCAACTCTATCTGGCTCGAAGGGCCGAATGGCCTACTCTTGCACCTATTGTTTATTGTCTATCACTTGTATAGATTAAAGTTCATTTAATTCAGGTTCTGTCAACACCAAGTGTCGTGTGGATAATTGGCATTTCTTTAGAGTTAACATTGTTTGTATTTAATTGTTCACAGGGTGTGGACGTCACTGGCAAAGCCAGCATTTATTATCCACCTTTAATTGTCCCTGCACTGAGGAGTATTGGCAGATCTGGAGTCACACTCAGACCTGACCAGTTAAACACAGCGTTCCCTCCTCTGAAGAGCAAGAAGCAGATGAGCTTTTTTATAACAATCATGAATTTCACGATTGCAGTCACTGAGACTAGTTTTCGTCATGTAATATGTCTGGAAATGAAACTTGCATTTAAATTCTCCATCCATTCAAACTCATGTTTCTAGATCCGTAGTCTGGAACTCTGGCTGCTTGTCGAGTAACTGCTGCATTAGCACGTAACTGTTCTAATTGTATTGTTCGTCCTCCAATATTTGACCTGCGATTTGTTTCTGCTTCAAAATGTCCTTATAACCAGTTCTGTTCTATGTGAGCACATCAAATTGACAACTGTTGAATTAAATTGAATATTTTATTGTCACATATGACAAGTCACAGTGAAATTCTTTGCTTGCATACCCAAAGTATGCAAATAGTCACCCATAAAGGGCACTTGCAAAGTTCTGTGGCCTGCTAATTGCCCAGAGTCCTTCACTGACCTCATTACAAATTAAGCTATTTGATCTTAGTTTTCCTTAAAAAGAAAAAAAAATGCTGGAGGAACTCAATGGTTCAGGCAGCATTTGGGGAGGGAAGTCACGGACTGCGTTTCAGGTCAGAACGTGAAGAAGTGTCCCAATCCCAAGCGTCACCTGTCCATACCCTCCACAGATGCGGAAGTGGCGGCGCCTAACGGCTGCGGCTCGCTAGCAGTCTGTTCGTCTTTTTTCCTTTTTTTTTTTTGTTGTGTGTCGGTGTTGGGATGGTTTTTTTTTTTTTTTGGTTGTGTATGTGTGGGGGGTGGTGGTGTGGGTGGGGGGGTGGCGGGGGGGTGGGGGAAACCTTTCTCTTTTAGGTCTCTTCCTCACGGCGCGGGTTGCGGCTCGGCCGCGGGGCCTAACATCGCCCGGTGCGGCTCGGCCGCTAGACTTAATAGTGCCTGGTGCGGCTCGGCCGCGGGACTTTACATCGCTGGTGCGGCTCGGCCGCTGGACTTAACAGTGCCCGGTGCGGCTCGGCCGCGGGGCCTAACATCACCCGGTGCGGCTCGGCCGCGGGGCTTAACATCGCCCGGTGCGGCTCGGACGCGGGGCTTAACATCGCCCGGTGCGGCTCAGCCGCGGGACTTTTCATCGCTGGTGCGGCTCAGCCACGGGACTTAACATCGCCCGGTGCGGCTCGGCCGCGGGGCTTTACATCGCTGGTGCGGCTCGGCCGCTGGACTTAACATCACCCGGTGCGGCTCGGCCGTGGGACTTAGCTGCGCAAGGCTCGGTCGCGGGGCCTTCCATCGCCCGGCTCGGCCGCGAGACGTTTCAGCGCCCGGTGCGACTCGGCCGCGGGGACTTCCACCCCCTTGCGGGGACTGTGCGGGTCGGTCGGGGATGAGCTGTCTGTCCGTGGGCGTGGGGAAGAGAGTGGAAGTTTTGTTGCCTCCATCACAGTGAGGGGGTGTTTGGAGTCACTGTGATGGACGTTTGTGTTGGGGTTATGTGTCTTGTGTTCTTTTTTGTGTATGACTGCTATGTAGTTTCATTCGGTACCTTGGTACCAAATGACAAATAAAGCTCTGTTGAACTGTTGAACTGTTGAACTTATCCGCTGAGTTCCTCTAGCATCTTTTGTTCTGCTCAAGATTCCAGCATCTTATATCTCCGGTTCAAGACTGTTCACTCAGCGGATCAAGAAGCATCTCTGGAGAACATGGATAGGTGATGTTTTGGGTCGGGACCCTTCTTTTGTGACACCTTGAAAAGAGCCCAAATTAAAGAAGAGGAGGTGCTTACGAAGCACATGGAGATAGCTAAATACTGGGGACCTGATCGAATGAATCCTCAGACATTGTAGGAAGCTAGGAAATATATTGCAGAGCCACTGGCAGAGACATTGCAGTGTACTTGCGGGTTCTTTGAACCAATCTTTAAGTATCACTGTCACTCATTTATACTCTTAGACATGGCGCTTCAAGTAACAACAACCTTTATCTGCAGCAGTTGGCCTTTGTGCTTGCTGAACTGAAAGCAAATTTGATTTAGTTTAGTTTATTATTGTCGTGTACCAAGGTACAGTGAAAAGCTTTTGTTTGCTATTCAGTCACAGAATAGACTATACACAAAAACAATCAGGCCATCCGCAGTCCACAGATAAAGGATAAAGGGTACATTTAGTGTTAGATAAAGTCCAATTAAAGATAGTTCAAAGATCTTCAACTAGGTAGATGGGAGGTCAGGACTGCACACGAGCTGATGAAAGGACGGTTCAGTTGCCTGATAACAGCTGAGAAGAAACTGTCCCTGAATTTGGAGGTATGTGTTTTCAAGCTTCTGTAACTCTTGCCTGATGGATAGGGGAGAATAGAGTGACTGGGGTGATAATATTACAAGACATATGCATACAATACTGTTTCCTATGTAGTTGTAATCCACAACTCTTAAAGTAGCACTTTCCCTTGCACTTAACGGACACACACAACGACCACGATCAGTCGTATTGATAGCACGAGAAGCAATGCAGGGAAGGGCTGTACACATTGGGGGTAATTGGTGGAAGGATTGGAAGAGAAATGGGAAAATTGTCATCAGAGATTGGTAGGGACTGAAGGTTGCCGTCTGACAGGATGGTGAAGGCAGAAACTCATCACTTGGAGCCATCACCCAGCAAGGGCCAAGTATGGTGAACTGTTTCCTTCAGTGTAGTGACTTCCTATGATTCCAACCTTCCAAGCTGCACACCACGATCTGGGACTAGGCAGAGCAAAACTGGAGCCATAGAGTCCATCTACATCGGCTGAATGACTGACTTCTGAGATGTAATGCACTTGTTTTTTAATTAAAGGAAATTTATTGAAGATATGTTTTGATACTCCAAAGCTAAGAAATTAATGCATCCACGACACCATTCTGCTTTAGTTAAACATTTTGTTCAAGATGGCCGCGCCGTTGTGTTTGGCTGCCTGCCACTGTATGTTTCTTTTCTTTTTTTTCCTAATCAGATGTGCAGCACTTTGGCCAACGTGGGTTGTTTTTAAATGTGCTATACAAATAAAATTGACTTGACTTGACTTGACAGTCACTTAACCTGAGATATCACAATGACATTTCAAGGGAGCCTTTGTAATGTTTAGTGTTTGGTTGCATGGGGGCAGAAACTGAACTTCTACTTTGAGTAATGAGTTCTCAAAACACGTGTGGTGTACTTTAAGATTTTACATCAGATTGCAGTGTTATTGGAAGACCAAAGACCAATTGACAGATGTGTGATAAGTTGAATCATATCAGGAATGTAAAGGGTACTAATTCAGACTAATTTTCAAAGCAGTCATTATAGACTTGGGTAATATTGCAATTTAACATGGCAGGAATGCAAACATTTTCATTAGAGGCTAGGACCTGTTGAATACTGGCAGTGAAGGGTCTGTGAAAGGTCATGAACTCATGAGATTGGGCTTGCCACCCCTGCTAACAGCAGCGTTATCCCACCTTCAGACATTCTGCACATTGGGTGAGCAATCAATCTCAAAACAAGATGCTCTCCATCTATGAGCTTATGGACAGCAACGATTTACCACAAAAGATGAAGGAAGTTCCTGATGTGAGAAGACTGTAAATATATAGATAACCCACATTCATCTAAACCTGGAGCGCTTGAAACATGTGATTCTTGCATTCGCTGAGCAAGAGCCAGACTTTAAGTCTTACGCATTATGATATTTCTACCAAGCTTGCAGTTTGGCAAGCAGAAAGGCTTTATCTGCCTCAAACATGTAAATACAAAATTATAATCCCTCCTATAATAATCTCATCTATAAAGGCAGAAGAGGTGAATGCAGTTATTATCTCACATATTCTATGGAGAAAGGGAAGTTACTACCGCTTACTATCAAGGTCCCAAGGTACTACCCTTCTTCTTTTGTGTCCATCATCTATGTTTCAATTGTTACATCACTGTCATCGTCCGTCCTGAAAAGAGCGCAAGCTTCCGGTGACAATCAGTGGGAGCCATCACTTGTACAGTAGATGATGGAGGTAGCAGAATTAGCTCAGGACACTTCCAGTTTCCGGCCCCTTGACGTGGATGCTTCTGCTATGGGACCGGTGCTACTCTCATTCAAGTGGAAAGAACATGCATTTCGAACAGTGCCTTCTAGCAAATGCCAAAGTGCAAGCCAACCAGTGAGGTCGTTTTGAAGAGCAGTCACTGCTGTAATTTGGAAAAGCTAACCTAAGCACAACAGCTATCACAATCTGTTTCTTCAGCAATCTGTACTGAAAGATAAATATTGGTCAAGAGGACAAGGAGAACGCTCCTATCCATCTCAAAAATAGAACCTTGACATTTTTATGTCCGCTTGTGAAATCAGGTAAACTCGTCAACCAAAAGGCAACAATGCACGTTCCTTGATGACTGTTTTGGGAGCATTGGTGTGGGTTACATGCATCTGTTTTGGGAATGACTCAAACCTATACTGTATTGAAACAGAAGAAAGAATACTAAGTCAGTTGACAGCAATATCTTCCATGAGTTATTTTTTAGATTGAACTGCAGTTGAAATATGTGCATCATTGAATAAAAAATAATAAGTGCAAGAAACTGCAAAAGTCAGCATCAGATTGTTGAACTGAAATGTAGTGTATGTGACATTAAATTGCTTTAGATAGTTTGCTCCAATGCAGATTTGCTTCCACCCTTTGTGCAGTAAGTTTCATCAAACTTTACCTCTACTCAGTCTACCCTTAGTTTAGACTGAAAGAGTAGAGGGGAAGTAGCCTGAATAAAGAGGCGGAAGGAAGGAATGAGGCAAGAGCGAGCAAGCGATAGGTGGATGCAGGTGAGGAAGGGTTGATTGGGGGGCAGGGATGGGGACATGGCACCAGAGGAGAGCAAAAGGCTACAGATTTTGGAATCTGATAGGAAAGGAAGGAAAGGAATAGAGGAAGGGGTAGGCTGTATGGTACGCGGGAGGGGGATATTAAATGGGAGGGATAAAAATGGATGATGGGGCTGGGGGGTCAGCTGACAAGGGTGCGTATGAGATGATTGGGGTAGATAGGAGAGGGAGGGAAAGAGACAGGTTACTGATTTTTTTTTTTCATTTTCAACATTTCGATCAAATCACCACAATGTCTTTCAAGTTGAAGTGGATACCAGCCACATTTATGCAAACCATCCTTGTAAACACTCCTCTATACTCCCATTCCTTCCCCCTTACTCTGTTGTGAGTAGGTTGAAAATCTGGTGACAGTCTTAAACCAGTCACAAAATGATTCAAGCTCTTTTGTCCCAAAGTAGTTTGGAATAAAAATGGCCCAGACTCTGTAAATATCCAGCTGGCTGCTGCCACGTCCATGGGAATTTATTGAATATTCTCTGTCTATGCCATGTTAATTTGCATTTATTCCATTATTTGGAATTTTGAAAGCTGGAGGGTTATCATCTGCCATTAATAGTCTCATGTGGTCTGATTTCTACACACAGACACATTTAATGAAATAAGTCACTAAATAAATGCTACATATGCAGTCAGATAAACATGAAACTCACAACTATGACTTTTTAACATAAGTGTGCTGCACTGTTAGTGGCAGGGCCGTTTTTACAGCATTATGGGCCCCCGGGCAAAGCAGTGGCCCCTACCGTTACTCTCCCCCACCCCCCTTTCCCTACCAGACCCCCCCCCCCCCCCCCCTGTCGTGCCGGCGAAAATCACTTACCGAAAAGCACTTATCGATGGACTTAGGGTGCTACATTGTTGCGAAAAGCACTTACAGATCGCTGTGAGAAGCACTTAGTGGCCGAAAATGTTGCGAAAAAAGCACTTATTGAACCTACATTTTTAAAGTAGTATTTATTTATTGCAAGTCACTTAACATACACAGATCAGCATGGGGCCCCTATGCTCGTGGGCCCCCGGGCAAGTGCCCATCAGGCCCATGTGTTAAGACGGCCCTGGTCAGTGGTGATATCTTACAGGAAGGAGAGGTTGGGGGTTAAAACAAGGAAGTTCAAACGACATAGTAGTTCTTCTCAGCATCCTGAATACTACTTTTCATTAGGTCAACAATAGACAATAGACAATAGGTGCAGGAGTAGGCCATTCAGCCCTTCGAGCCAGCACCGCCATTCAATGCGATCATGGCTGATCACTCTCAATCAGTACCCCGTTCCTGCCTTCTCCCCATACCCCCTCACTCCGCTATCCTTAAGAGCTCTATCCAGCTCTCTCTTGAAAGCATCCAACGAACTGGCCTCCACTGCCTTCTGAGGCAGAGAATTCCACACCTTCACCACTCTCTGACTGAAAAAGTTCTTCCTCATCTCCGTTCTAAATGGCCTACCCCTTATTCTTAAACTGTGGCCCCTTGTTCTGGACTCCCCCAACATTGGGAACATGTTTCCTGCCTCTAATGTGTCCAATCCCCTAATTATCTTATATGTTTCAATAAGATCCCCCCTCATCCTTCTAAATTCCAGTGTATACAAGCCCAATCGCTCCAGCCTTTCAACATACGACAGTCTCGCCATTCCGGGAATTAACCTAGTGAACCTACGCTGCACGCCCTCCATAGCAAGAATATCCTTCCTCAAATTTGGAGACCAAAACTGCACACAGTACTCCAGGTGCGGTCTCACCAGGGCCCGGTACAACTGTAGAAGGACCTCTTTGCTCCTATACTCAACTCCTCTTGTTATGAAGGCCAACATTCCTTTGGCTTTCTTCACTGCCTGCTGTACCTGCATGCTTCCTTTCATTGACTGATGCACTAGGACACCCAGATCTCGTTGAACTCCCCCTCCTCCTAACTTGACACCATTCAGATAATAATCTGCCTTTCTATTCTTACTTCCAAAGTGAATAACCTCACAACCTCCTTTAAGGAAATGATTTGGTCATTTATCTCATTGCTGTTTGAGAACCTCGCTAGGTGCAAATTTACAGCCACTTTTTCTACATAACAGCAACTAGACTTCAGAAACCCAGAAAGATTTTGCAATATTTATAAGAGTTGAGGGATATGGGTTTAGTGGAGGAAAGTGAGGCTTTTATTTCTCATGAAAACAGTCTAAGGCATTTTGAGGTAGTGAAGGATGTTACAGAAATACCACTCTTCCTTTGTTCTCCAGGCGCATTAGGCTTTTCATAGAGCTATGCAGAATGGAAGCAGGCCCCTCAGCCCAACCGGTCCATGCAGATCAACATGTTCCATCTACTCTAGTCCTATCTGCCCAGGTTCAGCCCATATCCCTCTAAACCATCCCTATCCATGTAACCATCCAAATATCTTTTAAGTGGCTCTTTGTGATTCCATTGGATCAGTAACAATCATGGTTCACATTGGATTCATCCAGGCATTCCCATGAAAGCAAATGTGCTGCAAATCAAATATTTGTTAAGCATTAATAGAAATAATTATTTAACTTTGGTCTTATCCTCAACGTTTTGAGGATAGATTCCTTCCAGTTTCATATCTTCACCGAGATGTGCTTGCTGTTTTCAGTAGCTCTAGCCCAAACTCATCAAATTCTGTTTATGTTACACATTAGCCTTCAGCATTTTAAAGATTTGGATCAAAGCTCTTTCTCAATTTTCTGTTTCTGAAACAAAAACAGGTTCATCTTTACCATAAAAATAAAATTGGGTCCAGCAACGCCAATTAAACTTCAATACCTTCTTATGCACCAGTTGAGACTGACCGATCAAATCAAGGCATTAGCAGGACATACTGGCAGGATAAAGGGAAGGTATGTTTTAAAGTAATCTTTGGGAGGCCATGATTCTTCCAACAAATTCAGGATCACTTTAGCCCTGGGCTCCACCCACTGTCTATTCCTCAACCCTACTGAACTACTGAAGATAGGGCAATGGATGTGGTCTCCATGGACTTTAGTAGGACATTTGATAAGGTCCCTAATGGTAGGCTGATCCAGAAGATTAAGATGCAAGGGATCAATAATGACTTTGTAGTTTGGATTCAGAACCGCCTTACTCAAAAGAGACAGAGGGTAGCAGTGAAAAGTGTCGCTCAGACTGTAGAGTTGTGACCAGTGCAGCTCGGCAGGGATCTCAGCAAGGATGTAAATGTAGATGGGTTGGTTCGTACGTTTTCCGAAGACACCAAAATTGGCGAAGTTGTAGACAATGAGGAAGGCTGTCAAAGGATAAAGAGAAATATAAATCTGTTAGAGATGCGAGCAGAGAAATGTCAGATGGAGTTTAATGTGAGTAAGTATCCGATATTCCACTTTGGGAAATTAGTTGTAATGGAAAAGTATATAATTAATGACAAGACCATTAATAGTGTTGATGTACAGAGGGAAAGTACCATCACGTAGATGGAGTAGTAAAGAAGGCATATGGTATGTTTGGCTTCATCGATTGGGAAATTAAATATGAGTCACAAAGTCTAAGCTTAAAAAACTTTGGTTAGGCTTCCTTTGGAGTATTATGTGCAGTTCTGTTCACCACATTACAGGAAGGATGTGGAGGCTTTGGAGAAGATGCAGAAGAGGTTTATTAAAATGATGCCTGGATTAGAGGATATTAGCTACAAGGAGAGGTTGAAGAGACTTGGATTGTTTTCCAAAATGTTGGAGAAGTTTATACAATTATGAGGCATAGATAGGGTAGACAGTCAGAATCTTTTTCCCAGGGTGGAAATGTCAATGACTAGAGGGCGTAGCGATAGAGCTACTGCCTTACAGCACCAGAGACCCGGGTTCAATCCTGACTACGGATGCTTGTCTGTACGGAGTTTGTACGTTCTCTCCGTGACCTGCGTGGGTTTTCTCTGATATCTTCGGTTTCCTACCATACTCCACAGGTTTGTAGGTTAATTGGCTTGGTGTAAATGTAAAATTGTCCCTAGTGTGTGTAGGATAGTGTTAGTGTGTGCAGGGATCGCTGGTCAGTGTGGACCCAGTGGGCTGAGGGGCCTGTTTCCACGCTGTATTTCTAAACTAATCTAAACTAGAGGGCATAGATTTGAGACAGAGGGGGAAAATATAAAGATGTGCAGAGTCGAAGAAGAGTCCTGACCCGAAAAGTCACTCCCCCTTTTTCTCCAGAGATGCTGCCTGACCCGTTAAGTTACTCCAGCACTTTGTGTATATTTTTGGTGTAAACCAGCATCTGCAGTTCTTTGTTTCTACAGAGAGTAGTTCAAGTTGCTATCAAATTCAACATGAAATTGTGGGCTGAAGGGCCTGCCTTCCTCTCCCACCCCTCCTTTGACAATTCCACATGCCACTGGTATCAGCGATCACCCACTGTTCACATCAGCTATCAAAAACCCATCTGCACTAATCCTTTTCTCTTATTCTCCCCACATTCGCATCAACTCCCACAAATTCTGGCACTCAAAAACACATTCAGGGAGCAATTTTACAGTGGCCAATCCACGTGGATGGATGGAGAGAAAAATGGAGAGATAAAAGCAGAAATTGCTGCCCTCAGCAATTCAGGTAGCAGCTTTGGAAGGAAAAAATCAGTCAGTGCCAACCCAATGTGTTGAATGTTTCTCTTTCCAAAGATGCTGCCTGACTTGCTGAATTGTTTGCCAGCATTTTCTGGCCTGAAATGGTAGTTCTATTTCTCTCCTCGGATATTGGATCGGTGTTGAACGTTTCCCTTTCCAAACATGCTGCCCAGCCAGCTGATCATTTCTGTTAGCTTACGCATTACTTTAATAAAATGAAAGAAAAGTGGATTGATGAAACACGTAAAGCCTGTCTGATAAGTTTATTAGCAGACTTTTGGGCGCAGTAGTTGGCGATGGCATATTTGGTATGCCGGCTGCTCAGCAGCAGGCAGGAGAGCTCTGCAGAGAATCATCAAAACTGCCCAGAAAATCATCGGCTGCCCTCTGCCATCCTGGGAAGACATCTCCAGCTCTCGGTGCCTCTGCAGAGCCAGGAAAATAATCAAAGACCCCTCCCATCCTGGACAGTTCCTGTTCAACCGCCTACCAGAGGGCAGGAGCATCAAAAGCCAGACAAACAGACTCAAGAAGAGTTTCTTTCCCTGGGTCATCAGAACTCTAAATTCCTCAAATATTCGCACGACATGAGAAATGCTGTCATCCATTCCACTAATTTATTTTTAAGTATTTATTACATTTTAAAGTGCAATATTCTCCCAAGTGCAATATTCTACCTAGGTGTGATAAATGTATATTCATTTACTACTTTAAGCATTTAAATTACATATTGGATGTGCTTTTATCTTATTTTAACGTGTTTTGGTTGCACTGATCAGGAGTAGCTCTCCTAATTTTGGTGTATCTCTAAATACAATGACAATAAAGGCTTATTATTATTATTATTATTATCTTGGTGAAAGTTATCCGTGTGGAAGTAACCTTGGAAGACATAAATTTCGAACAGCTTGTTGCTTTTCTAAAATACCAGCGCATAAAAAAAATACAGAGGAGACTTTAGAGAATTTAAGAGCCATCTTTCAAGATTGCATGGATTAGCATAATGCAAAAGAACATTTATTGACAGAGCACTTTTGGTTAATGCTGATTTCAGTAACAAAAATGCCACCCTAAAGCAAATGAAAGGGCCACAACTGTCTGACACAACCATAATGAGGGGTGTTGACGGGATTGGAAAACAAATCTGACACAATTAACTGCAGCTACCTTTGGCAGCTGGATGTTTTAGCATTGCACACTACAGATGACGTCTCAAAATGATGCCACTATTTGTTTAAGATACAAATAGTGGCATCTACACAAGTCATTGTATAAAATTACGTTGTTAAAGAGCAACTAGCACTGGATAAATTCAAAAGGTGCGATCTGATACGATAGTACTTTATTTATCCAAGGAGGGAGATTGATCTGCCAACAGTCATAAAAACACAAAATACATGGAATATGAAATTAAAGTGACGAGTGGAAAGGATTGTGACTTTTCGGGTCAGGACTCTTCTTCGACTCTGCACATCTTTATATTTTCCCCCTCTGTCTCAAATCTATGCCCTCTAGTTTAGATTAGTTTAGAAATACAGCGTGGAAACAGGCCCCTCAGCCCACCGGGTCCACACTGACCAGCGATCCCTGCACACACTAACACTATCCTACACACACTAGGGACAATTTTACATTTACACCAAGCCAATTAACCTACAAACCTGTGGAGATGTGCAAAGATTGGGGAGGGAGGAGTCAGTCTCAGGTAATGTGGTTCCCACATTGAGAGATTTTTGTCAAAGTGGCACATACAAGAAAAAAAATGACGAAACTCATGGGTTTAAATCACAGCCCCACACCTCCACCAATGTGGGGAAATTGTTCTTTATGATTACTTACTGTTCAACATCCCTAATGGGCCTCTAGGTGTGGTGATCTGCATTCTTGAACTTGGTGCAGTCCTTCTGGTGAAGTTATGTCCACATTGCTGTTGGAGAGGGACAATAAGGAGTGGTGATATTTCCAGGTCAGGATGGTGTGTGACCTGGAGGGTAACCTGCAGGGGGTGCTGTTCCTCGTGCATTGCCCTAGCCATTGCACATGCTGTGTCCCCTCTGTTCCCAGAAGATTTAACTGGGGGTAATTGCTGGGGAGCACCTGAAGAGGCAATATCAGATAGACAATTGAAATCATGGCACTGTTAATTCTATTGCTTATCGGGCTAAATACCCTCTGGTGCTGGTATCCAAAATCTCAATGAAAGGGAAGTCTTCAAAACGATATGAATCTCTTCTCGCTTAGGCTGGGATTTGATAAGGCATGGGATCAGAATTAGCCCATTCAGCCCATCGAGTTTGCTCCACCATGTGATAACAGCTGGTCTATTTTTCCCCTCTCAACCCCGTTCTCCTACCTTCGACCTATCACCTTTGATGTCCATACTAATCAAGAACCTTTCAGCTCCACTTTAAAAAATACCCAATGGTTTGGTCTCCAGAGCCGTCTGTTGCAATGATTTCAACAGATTCACCACCCTCTGGCTGAAGAAATTCCTCCTCCTCCTGTCCATTCTAAAGGTACATTCCTTTATTCTGAGATTTCAGTCAAGGTTAATGTTGAATCAGGTAATCTGAGATGAGTTAGCAGTTCACCTTGGCTATCATGGGTTAATGAGGGGTGATTGTGAGCAGGGTATTCAGCAGGGTATTGTATTTGATTACTTTTCAAATGATCTGTTGGAAATAATAGTTTAAAAGAGACAAGCCCAAGACACATAGCAACACTTGCAATGGCCCACACAAAGCTGTCAAAAACACTAATTCTCACGAGTGTGTCCATGAGGCTGATGGGTTGGGGTGAGCCTTAGTGGAAATGGTGTTGGCGAAGAATCGTCCCAGACTGTGTTTGCATAGATTTCATTGGATAATGCTATTTTTTTTAAGCACAGCCTCTTAATCAAATTAAACTGGAAAAGATGCTGGCCGGCAATGACACCCTGTGCTCTGGATATCTGTGCAACCCCTGAAGTCTGAAGAAGGGTCTAGACCTAAAACATCACCCATTCCTTCTATCCAGAGATGCTGCCTGTCCCACTGAGTTACTCCATCATTATGCGTCTATCTTCGGTGTAAACCAGCAATTGCAGTTTCTTCCCACACTAATCCAATTCATGTTTGTGGTGAAGCGCTCGAATAGTGTTGAGATAGAATTTGACCTGCTTTGGCTTTTGAAAACTCCTGGAGCCACATTTGACTTTCCAATGCAGAGGCTGACTGTGACAGGTCAGGCCACTAGCGAGTCTGATTAATCAGACTATTTCCACACAATCTGAACTTTCAATGTTCTGCCACACTGGAAAAGCGATTCTCAGAGGGTGGGTTGATAGGACAAACAGTGCTTGATTAACATAGTAGCAAAAATAGCATTTGCTACGGGCCCCGCACTTTCGAGGGCCCCGCACTAAATGCTTGAAATCGGCATCGCACTGAGGGGGGCGGTGTGTCGCGCGCGCCGCTCCCCAACTGCCGCGGTTTGAATGTGTTGGCGGCGGGGCTGCACGGACCAATGGGCAGTCAGCGCGTCACCGCCCAACCACCCAGTCTCCGGCCCTCTTACTCCACACACCACCGGCCTCACCCAAACACCTCACTCCTCCGGACCTCTCTGCTCGAATATTGGCCTTGTCTCCCCACACATCCCGGCCCTCTCACTCCTCGCTCATCGGCTCTTTTCCCTCAAGTTCCTGGGCCACTTTCACCACCTCATCATCCGCCCCCACCCCACCCCCATCTCTCCCACTCCTCCAGCCCTCCTCCCAATTCCTCCAGCGCTCTCTCCCCACTCCTCTGGCACTTGCTTCCCCGAATCCTCCGCTGCTCACTCTTCCGCATACCTTCTGCCTGTTCTTTCCCTACCCCTCTGCCCCTCCCTCTCCTTGCTAGGACCTTCTCTCTCTTCACTCCTGCGGTCTTCCCTCTCTCCTTCTCCCCACTCCACTGGGCGTCTCTCTCCCCAAACTCCCTTCCCTCTCGCCTCCCAGACTTTCGTCACCAAATAGTAACTGTTCCAGTCCTCTTTTCCGCCAATCTACCTCCCCCCTTTATTCCCAGTCTTCTGTCCCACTCTCCCTCCTCTTGTCCATCCCACTCTACCCCTGCGCATCTCCATTACGCTCTCCCCGTTTCCTCCAAACCGTTTTCCCCCACAGCTCCTCGACACCCCTCCTCCGGCCTTTACTTTCCATTTCTATAGGCACTTTCCTTCACACTTTCGGCCTTTTCTCAGCCCCTACCCATCCGTACCTCTCTCTCTCTCTCTCTCTCTACTCTTCTGGCCCATGCTCCCAGAATCCAGCGCCTCCCTCTCACCCATCCCAAAGGCTCGGGCCTTCTTTCTCACCAATCCCCCAGCCTTCTCTCCTCACTTCCCGGGCCCTGTCTCCTCCTCCACTCTTCCACAACCTCCTCTACCCACACCTTGCATGCCTCTCAGCATCCACTGCTCCAACACTCCCTACCCCTACTCCGTCCCTATACTTCCAGTCCCGCCTCTATTCACTCCTCCGGCCCTACCTTTTCCACATTCCTCCGGCTCTCCCTGTCTCTACTTCCCTGGCACTCTCGGCTCCCACTCCTCCGGCCCTCTTCTCATAATCCTGCGTCATTCGCCCAACGGTGGCACAGCAGTAGAGTTGCTGCCTTACAGTGCTTGCAGCACCGGAGACCCGGGTTCGATCCCAACCACAGGTGCTGTTTGTACAGAGTTTGTACATTCTCCCCATGACCACATGTGTTTTCTCCGAGATCTTCAGTTTCCTCACACACTCCAAAGATGTACAAGTTTGTGGGTTAATTGGCTTGGTGTACGTGTAAAATTGTCCCTAATGTGTGCAGGGATTGCTGGTCAGTACGGATGGTGAGCCGAAGGGCCTGTTTTCGCACTGTATCTCTGAACTAAACTCCTCCATCACACACACTGAGAGTACCGCATAAAGGGGCTGACCGACTTAGGCGATTTTTTTGGTGACTGCCAGGGACTGTCAAAGTCGTAGCAGATCGCCGAAATTTTCTTTTACCCGACGACAATGACCACGACAATGCTGAGTCAGGTCGAGATTAAACCGTCTTCGGAAACATTGCAAAAATTCCCACGCTGTCAATGCTTCTCCGGCGTCTTAATTTTCGATGAAATCATTGACAAGTCGGTAAGTACTTGAGAGTTTTGAAATATAACATCTTGCCCAGGTAACCTGAAAACCAAACTTCACTGTAACAAGGCATAAACTGGATTTACTTCCAGTTTACTAATAACGGTATTAAAAATAATAATTTTTAAAGTGGTTAAGTGGATTTTTGGGAAATGTGTGTGGGCATTCTTTGAAAATGTAAGGGAGATGCATATCTGGTTTCTGGGTTGCATATCTGGGTTTGGAGCCCACTTTAAATGTAATGGCTGATGGCCATAAACATCGCGAAAATACCCACGCTCACCTGACCGTCAAACTGTCGTCTCCAATCCACCTGTCAAATGTCCTGACGGTAAATAAATTGGTTAAACACAAGTATTTTATGGTATTTTGAAATGACTTTACTTTTAATATTATGTGCTTCTAAATGCATCTAAGAGATCCTATCAAACCTGGGGACATCATGCGACAGTGCCCGCAATAAGCAACGATACCTGCCGACAAGCCAGCTGTCGCCGAGAAATTTCAAACCGGATGATTTCTCAGCGACGCACGGCGATCCACTACGATTTTTGGAAGACTCCTCACGATCATGCCGGCGAACTGTCGGCGACAGCCTAGTCGCTACCAGTCGCCTTAAAATTGCCTAAGTGGGACAGGCCCTTTAGGCCCACGGGCCGCTGTAGGCCCCAACACTATAGGCCCGGACAGTGTAGGCTAATGGAGCTCGTTAACGTTAATGGAGTTCGTGGAGTTGGGCCGAGTGTGTTCGGGGAGCGGGGCCGAGTGTGTTCGGCGAACGGAGGTTGCAACCTGCCTCCGGGCCCGGGCGGCTGTCATTGGTGGAGCAGGAGCACGTGGCACGTGGGCGATGACGTCACCTTGTCCCGTATTTAAGACCCCTTTATAACATATGCTACGGGTCCAGCACTAGCTTAATCCGGCCCTGAGGACAAAGGAAATGCCGGATAGGGTGCGGGCAGGATTGTGGTGATGATGTATTGTTTACAAAGCCATCTGGTGATGGATAATAAAAGAAAGCTAGATGGAGGTAAAACAAAGATAAGAGGTGTGAATTGCAGGTCATAAGTCAGAACAGTACAAGGAACTGAAACTGAAAGAAGATTGTGTTTTACTCAAAGTGCTGGAGCAACTCAGCAAGTACATGGACAGGAAATGGTTAGAAGGATATGGCCAAACGCAGGCAGGAGGGACCAGTGCAGATGGGACAACTTCATCAGCATGGGCAAGATGGGCCGAAGGGCCTGTTTCCATGCTGTAATACTCTGAACTCATCCCTAAACTACAGGACTTTGATTTTGGGGCCTCTGTAATCAAGAACCAGGTGTTTACCTAGATTTTCTGCATTTGGCAGTTGATCTAAGCCGGGGGGGGGGGGGGGGGGGGGGGTGAAGTGAGTACAACTTCAGTGACATGGCTGCTTCAGAACTTGAAGTTTCAAATGTCTCTTCAGCAGCTGAGGGGTATAAACATTGCCCTACACATCTCATTTGAACTTTTCCCTCTCATCTTAAAGCTATGCTGCTGGTCCTTGACAGCACCACCCTAGAAAAAAGGTTCAGCCTTTCCATCCTATCTATGCCTCTCATAATTTTAAATACCCGAGGGCCTGAACTATGGGGAGAGATTGAGCAGGCCAGGACTTTATTCCTTGGTGCGCAGGAGGCTAAGGGGTGATCTTATGGAGGTGTTTAAAATCATGAGGGGAATCGATAGAATGAATGCACAGAGTCTTACCCAGAGTAGGGGAAATCGAGAACCAGAAGACATAGGTTTAAGGCGAGATGGGAATGGTTTAATAGGAATCTGATGGGCAACTTGGTTACTTAGAGGGTGGTGGGTATATGGAACAAGCTGCCAGCAGAGGTAGTTGAGACAGGAACAATAACATCATTTAAAAGACACTTGCACAGATAAATGGATTGGAAGGGTTTAGTATATGGAACTAGCTTAGATGGGACATCTTGGTCAGCACAGACAAGTTGGGCTGAAGGGCCTGTTTCCCTGCTGTATTCTGAGACTCCTAACTTGGATCTCAGGAATTGTCGATCATTTGCTCACCGGCAGTCTCTGTCTTTTTTTGTCTTTGTCTATTATTATCGTTTAAATGTATGTTTTGATTTATTTTTAGCTCTGTATATGTGGGGGTGGTGGGGGAAACCTTTTTTTCGAATCTCCTCCTCAACAGAGATGCGACCTTTATCGTGTCGTATCTCCGTTCGCGCTACGGCCCAACACTGTGGAGTCGGCGGCCTCCAGCTGGGATCGACCTTGAAGACTCCGGTCGCAGGGCCTGGACTTACCATCTTGGAGGCTTCGGCCGTGGGCCCTGCAGACCGCAACATCGGGAGCTCGCAGGTCCCTGGCTGGTGACCGGTTTTCGGGAGCTCCAGCCGTAACCGCCCCGAAGAGCGAGGTTCGATCGACCCGCTCGCAGGCCCTTCATCGCCCTGCGTGGCTCGGCCTGGGACATACCATCGCCCGGTGGGGGCTTCAAAAACCGGGAGCCTCGATCGCCTCGAGGCAGCAGTTTGACTGCCTGACCGCGTTAGAAGAATGAGGAGGAGATAAGACTTTTCTTTGCCTTCCATCAGTGAGGGTGTGCCTGGAGCAATCACTGTGATGGTTGTTTGTGTTAAATTGTAATTGTGTGTCTTGTGTTCTTTATTGTTTACTGCCGGACCCTGAGAGAGGACGCTGGCGATATTTGTTCGCCGCTTCTCCGTCAGGACAAATCTTTTGTTTGTTTGTTTGTTTTTATGTCTTGTTTGCTCTGTAAAGCGTCTTTGAGTATCCTGAAAAGTGCTATATAAAATAAATGTATTATTATTATTATTATTGACCTGGCTAACGTAGAGAACAATCTTGACAAAAATAAATAATAAGAGCATTAGAAAAACTGTGAGCAAGTCGCATTTTCCTTTTGAAATCTTTAGTGTGTTAATTACGAAAATATTGGAAATGGTGAACTTGGCAATCTGATTTGGACTGGCCCTGTGATAAAATCTCCAAGAATCCGTCCAACTCAGTAATTGGCAACGCAGTGATTTCTGGAGTTTGTTGCTCACACATTCCACGGACACTTATGTCGGAGCATAGCTGAAGCCAAATTGCTGTAAACTTTGGCAAATTGACTGCTGCCCTTGAGTTGGATAATGGGTGACCAGCAGCAATCCAGCATGACATTGTGCTTCAGGTTATGCAATCATTTTGGGCAGCCCAGCTGCGGCCATATTTCACAGTAGACAAACCTGGCAGTGGCCTTCCTGCAACCTGGCAGTAGATCGCCATCAGCAACAGGAATCCAGGAATCATGTACAGTGAACAATAGTCAGGTGTGTGGCTTTGACTCAAGGTTCTGTAGTAGCTCAGTGTTTCAGGCAGCACCACTGGGGAACATGAATAGGTGACGTTTCAGTTTGGGATCTTTCTCCAGACTGATTGGTGAGAGGTGGGGGGAGAAAGCTAGAAGAGAAGAAGGCCAGGATTAAGTGTGGCAGGTAGTTGGTGAACAAAGGCGAGAGAGGTTTGATAGACAGATAGTTGGACAAAGGGCAGGGATGACAAAAAAGGTGAGACACAAAATAATTTAACTATTGCAAATCCAGAGGTAGGAGGGGACAGTCCAGGTGAGGCATAATGGAGGGATGGTGGGGGATTGTTAGAGGTTGCCTAAAATTGGAGAATTCAATGCTCATAGTGTTGGTAGACACAAAATGCTAAAGTAACTCAGCGGGACAGGCAGCATCTCTGGGCCATTCCTTCTATCCAGAGATGCTGCCTGTCCCGCTGAGTTACTCCAGCATTTTGTGTCTATCTTCGGTGTAAATCAGCATCTGCAGTTCCTTCCTACTCATACCGTTCGTTTAAGAAAAATAGGCATATGTCCTGGCAATGGAACAGTGCAATCCTTAATTGCTGCAGCTTACAGGCCTGTAAACACAATAACCCACAGATAAATACATAATTAATCATACATTAAATTAATAACTGTTATACTAGGCAATCAGAATTGTTCAAAAACCAAATTTCTTAGTGCAACCAAATGCAGTCTGTAGAAGATCATAAAGACACAAGGAAATGCAGATGGTGGAATCTTGAGCAAAAGCCAAAGTACTGGAGAACCTCGGCAGGTCAGGCAACGTCTGTAGAGTGAGTGAACAAATGACATTTCGGTTCCCTTCAAAGGCAGGTGCGGACCTGAAACATCATCTGCCCGCTCCCTCCACATTGGCTCTCTGACCCACTGTGTTCTTTCAGCACTTGGTCTTTTGCTCACAGAAGCTCACAGTTGCTATGTTTAGTGTTATGCAGTGTTCAAGAGCACGAGGGTTGCTCTGAAGAAGCTGTTCTTAAACCTGGAGGTTATGGTTTTCAGGCTCCTGTACTTTCAACTTGATGGTAGCAGCGAGATGAGAGCATGGCCTGGCTCTTGTGGGTCTTTAATACTGGTTGTTTTTTTGAGGCAGCGTAAGGCATCGCCTCCTGTGGATCCCTTTGGTGGTGCGGAGATCAGTACCCGTGATGGACCGAGCATCTTGGTCTCGATTAGCATCCACTGAAACTCTGCTGTACTCACCATGTTTTCCCATTCTGTAACATATTATGAGTTCAAGTTCACAATCAGTATCTATTGAATCCAATCAAAATGGCAGTTGTCAGCTCTACATTTAAATATTAGATCCCAGAGAAAAAATAATAACTATGTTTAAAAACCGAAGACTACTTATCAATTCCCCCCACAGTGCTACCGAGTCCCTCAACCATATTGTTTGCTCAAGATTCCACCATCTGCAGTTTGGTTTGTTTTTGTAGTAATTCCTTCAATCTCAAGGGAGCTGAATTATCTCTTTGTGCTTTGGTTTATTGAAAGGGAGATTATGGGGAAGTTAATCACTACTGAATGTACTTTGAGATATAACTGCTAGCCAAACACTTAATTTATATCAATAATAAATTTGTCGCAATGGCTAAACAAGTAAAATGTGGGTAGACACAAAATGTTGGAGTAATTCAGTGGACAGGCAGCATCTCTGGATAGAAGGAATGGGTGACGTTTCGGGTCGAGACCCTTCTTCAGACTGAGAGTTAGGGGAGAGGGAGACATAGATATAAGGAAGGGTAAGGTGTATTAACGTGACATCAAAAGAGATGATTATAAAGGAAAATATAGAATATATCAAAGTTAGCTGGGAGAAGGTGACAACACAGCAAACAGAAAAAATATATAAACGGGGACAGTCAGACCGGTTGGAGAACTAGGAAGGGGGAGGGATGGAGAGAGAAGGAAAGTAAGGGTTACTTGAAGTTAGAGAAGGCAATATTCATACTGCTGGGGTGTAAGCTGCCCAAGCGAAATATGAGGTGCTTTGCCTCCAATTTGCACTGGGCCTTACTCTGACAGCGGAGGTGGCCCAGGACAGAAAGGTCAGTGTGGGAATGGGAGGGGAGGTAAAATGTGGGATTAGCTGACCACACATCGTACCATTAGCTGTAAAGGACAAAGTGCTGCAGTAACTCAGCGAGTCAGGCAGCATCTCTGGTGATGTTTTGGGTTGGGACTTCAATAGGCTGATTGTAGGGAGGGGGGGGGGGGGTGTTGTTGGCTGAACAAAAGCTGGGAGAGAGGAGGTGCAGGACTAAGTATGGTAATAGGTGGACAGGCGAGGGGAGTTTTTTTTTTACACAGTATTCGTTGCAACCATCAAAGTCACCACTGCTCATCTCTTGCCCACACACATCTCCCTCTCCACCCGAAGTCTCTAGTTACTTGGAAACAGTAGTTCTAATTAAACCATGATTTGTAGGTCAGAATAAATTGTGATGAGTGTCATTAATGGTCTCTTAAAGATATGATACCTGGTGCATTTGAGGCTGAAATTGGGGGAAAACAATTTAGTGATTGTTTTGTGACAAAAGTAAAGGTGCACAGGAAACTAACCTAACCCTTTCTATCTTCAGGTCAATTCAGCTCAAGTGATGCTGCGTTCAGCCAGTGATCGGTCTCCAAGGCAACAAGAGTTACATGGACAGCAATTCTATGCCTCCAAAATCAGCATGTCTCACCCAGACTTACCCACTGTTCAAAGCTCGAATGTCAACAATCAGATTTCTATGTCTGCCAAATTAACAAATGGCTTCTGTTCAAGCTGCCACTTTGTGTGCCAGTGACAGAGCTCATTGATCTGCCTGCAACCTTCGACCACCTCCTCCAGCATGGGACCACATTCACCTGGCTTCATTTGGGGCCATCCAGGCATAGCCAGAGTATCTCCTGGTGTCTCAAACTGGTGTCTTGTTTCTCATTTACAGTATATGCTGATAGTTGACTACAGTCAATGGTAACCTCTCACCCTCTCAGAGCTCGTCATGCTGCTAGGCCAAGGCACAATGCTGGATCAGCAGATAGTGGACTAAATGTTGGGAAAACCTATGTTCTTGTTTCCAATGTCCATGTCAAATTTCATCTCCCCTCCCCTGTCCACCTATTACCATTTGACAATCTGAGTGAACCAGTCTGTTTGTAAATCACCCTCTGAAGAATACCTGACCACATGTTCAGACCCTCATTTCATTCGAATCATTGGCTGATTCTATCCCAGGCTCCCATGCTGAGGCTCTAAGCCCTCTGTGCAAAGAAGGGTCTCGAACCGAAACGTCACCCATTCCTTCTCTCCCGGATTGCTGCCTGTCCTGCTGAGTTACTCCAGCATTTTGTGTCTCCCCCCTTGTCCCAACTTTCACCAATTCCTCTTCATATGACAGATAAGTGATGGACACAATACTCATTAGTTAAGCACTCTCATGATTTAAAAATTCACTTGCGTCCAAATCCTTCGTTGACTTTCCTCTGAAAGTTTCCAGTCTTACAATCCCTCACCTCAGATCATCATTCGCATTATTCTGCTCTCTTGTTTCAACCAACCTTCCTTCGCAACACCTTTGACCAAATACATCAGGATCCATCAACTGGGAGTCCTTCCTCTGAAAGCCAGCTACTTCCCAGCAGCCACCAGGCTGTTGGAGACTGCACAACACCAAGCTCAGCAACTATGATCTTCTATGGACTGTCTCTGGTTGCACCGAGGACTTCAATTTTGCATTATTACAGTTACCTAGATTTACTATTTATTTTTCATGAATTATTTATACCCGAGTATTAAATTAATGTATTATCCACCATTATATATTTATGTGTTATTACATTTGCAGTAAATATGTCGCAAGTAAGAATTTCATTGTTCCATTGCCAGTACATACGACGACTAAACACTCCTGACTTTCCCTTAATCTCTCAGCTTCCCAGTCTTTCTCTCCAAGCCCTCAAGTGTATCCTGCCTCATTGTCCAAGCTTTGGTGAGTCCACTATTGGTGCTTTTGTTGCACTAATTACACTCCTGCGAAGTGCTTTGAGACATTTTCGAAATAGCAGAAGTGCAGCTGAGCTCAAGTGCATGTGGTGTGGAGGATGGGAAGCCAGCCAGGAGACCAATGAAATGTCCGGGTGCAGAGATGACAGTGCAGAATTTCAGCTGAATTAATGTTTTTCATTCCTGCCATTCAAAGTCCTTTGGAGGATCAACTGCACACTCAGTCAGACTAAACCTTCAATTAAAAACAAGCAATTATCATAACTTCCTTTGAATTGTTGTGACCTTGCCTTTAGAACTCAACAGTGTTATTGTGAAGTATGCAAACCCGGGTTAAAAAAAGAGGTTGGATGTTTATAATGAGCCGCAAGATTGGCTTTCATTTGGTCAATACCAAATATGGATGCTGTTACAAAATTTTAATCTGCAAGAGTTGTTTATGTATTACTCTGACAGGCGATTAGCATTGTACTGGCTATGAGTCACTGTCGGCTTTCCTAAAACTGAAGGAAATTGTTCTTCCCTTGCATTTAAGCACAAATGATTTTAAGATATTTTTAAAATAACACTGAAAACAGAGGATATTGTAGAGACCTTGCATCATTAAACTATGCTGACACTGACTGCACGGAACATTCAAATCCAAAACATTGGCAGCTTTGTGCCAATTGTCAGGGTAAATAAGCATAGCTTACATTGTGGTCCAACACAGTAACAGCCATTGAGACGGTGTTGGAATGTTTGTTTCACCAAGGAGTTGCTTAAGACAAAAGTGCTTCGACTGAGTCACCAGTCTACCAGCAATGCACTGCTGGGGGCTCCTTCCTGCTTCTGTATTAGTTGTGTTGTGTGTGGTGAAGAGGTGGCATCGTACAGAGAGAGAGAGAGAGAGATACAGCATAGAAACAGGCCCTGTTTCTCATACCACAGTAACCATCAACCACCCATTTGCACTAATTCTACACTAATCTAATCCACCTCTATTCTCTCCATATTGTCATCAACTTCCCCCCAGATTCCACCACTTGTCTGCACACACGGGGTAATTTACAGTGGCCAACTAACCTACCAACCCACACATCAATGGGATGTGGCAGCGAACCCATGTGGTCACAGGGAGTGCGAGCAAACTCCACACATGCAACAGTCGGGGTTAGGATCAAACCAGGGTCTCGAGCTCTGAGGCAGCAGCTCCATTTATACGACTTCATATATATCTCACGCTGCCTCGGCAAGACTAACAGCATAATCAAGGAGGAGTTGCACACTGGCCACTCCCTCTTCTCATCTCTCCCATCAGGCTAAAGGTATAGAAGTGTGAAAACGCACACCTCCAGATTCAGGGACAGTTTCTTACCTGGCAAATGAATCATCCTACCATAACCAGAGAGCAGTGTTATCGGGCAACTGAATCATCCTACCACAACCAGAGAGCAGAGCTGAACTACTGTCTACTTCTTTGATGACCCTCAGACTATCCTTGATTGAATTTTGCTGGCTTTACCCTGCACAAAATGTTATTCCCTTATCATGTATCGATGCACTGTAAATGGATCGATTGTAATCATGTATTGCCTTTCTGCTAACTGGTTAGCATGCAACAAAAAGCTTTTCACTGTACCTCGGAACACATGAATAAACTGAACTGAACTCCCCAGGCTGCGGCCCTGTGCTGCCCTGCATCAGCTGGCCCACTAACAGTGGTGACAACAAACCAGCATTGCACAAACATTCTTAACGCCAATTCATTAGCCTGCACACCCTGAGCTACTCAGATTGCCAAAGAGCAGAAGCTGTGCCCAATCAGAATTAAATCTGATACCCGCCCCAGTTTTGCAGCCATGGTGCCAATAGTATAAAAGACCTCGTCCACACACATGAATAGGATGTAATGCACACTGCTCATATTCATATGTCACTACACAATTACACATGCACAAGTGTTTTTATTGTCCTGAATGACAGGAAATATTTCCTCCAGACAGACTGCGAGTGCCCCAGTAAATTTCTGACCTCAAGTAACACTACAGTTAAGTTTCATTTCTCCACTGCCATGTTACCCACGTTTTGCATTTGTCCCTGATTAGTTTTGGATTATGGTTAAGTAGTTACACTTAGTGGGGGAGGGGGGGGAATGCCGTTAGAGCTGGGGTGGTTGGCATGACGCTTGGTGACGGACAAGCTCAGAACTGGACGGATGGAGGGTGGGAAAGTAAATGTTGCAGACATTAAATTGTATGAGCATTGAATTCTCCAATTTCTATGATCTTCCCCCCACACCCACATTTCTCTCACCATTCACTTAGCTCCTTTCCTCTCCCCATGCACTCATCTCCCAATCATGATTTGCCAACTTCCGTTTCAACCTACTCTTTCTCCTCCCTCCACCCATATCCCTCCCTCCGGCCTTACAATCCACTCCCCCTTATCTGGCACCCTCTTGTTTCCTTTTCACCATTGGCCTATGTCACTTATTTCACCCATCTGCCAGTCCCCCCCCATCCCATCTGTCACTCCTCTATCCACCCATCACTTGCCAGGCGTTGTCCTGCTCCCACCTTTTGTTTCCAGCTTTCTCCCCTTTGGAAGGATCCAAACCCAAAACATCATGTTCATTCCCTCCACAGATGCTGCCTGACCCGGTGAATTCCTCCAGCACTGAAGAGGCTAGAATCTTTGGCAAAACAGTTTCTAGTGTCTTCTCCACCACTTATTTTTGCTGTAAACTTTGTTGAACCTCTTACTCTTACAAAATGTCCACATCCATTTCCTGGAAGGGACATCCACAGGGTGAATCAAAGCAAACTTGTCTATTTATGCAAAATAGTGCGCAAATGCTATTCTTTAATGAAAGACCTAGATAGAGTGGACGTGGAAAGGATGTTTCCACTAGGAGACTGTGGAATCTGTGGAATTCATTGGCACAGAAGGCTGCAGAGGCCAAAACATTCGACATCTTTAACGCTGAGATATCTTTAACGCTGAGGTTCTAGATTAGTAAGGATGTCAAGGTTACAGTGAGAAGCCAGTAGAATGGGGCTGGGCGGCAAAGATAAATCAGCCACGATTGAATGGCAGAGCAGACTCGATGGGTCAAATGGCCTAATTCTGCTATGTCATGAACGAAACTGGAAGTGAAATCAATGCTGTCCCAAATAAATATGTTCATTATACTTGTCTCAACTAACTCCTCTTGCAGTTTGCTTCATATACCCACCACTCTGTGTGCAAAAGTTGCCGCTTTTCCCCTTTACCTTATTGATTGGCGAGTCCCCTACCCTGGGTAAAAGACTGCATTCACCCCATATATTTCCATCCTGATTTTCTACATCCCTATAAAATCTCCCTTCAGCCTCCTGCACTCCAAGGAGTAAAGTCCTAGCCTGCCAATCTTTTTCTTTTCGCTCAGACGAGTCCTGGCAATATCCTCATAAATCTTCTGCACTGTTTCCAACTTAATGACATCTTTCCTATAGTAGGGTAGCCAAAATCGAACATATACTCCAAGAACAACACAATACTTCCAATTTAAAGAACTGCAGAACAAGGGACAAGGGTTATACTACAGCTATACAAAGCCCTGCTTCAGTTGCCATCACCCTCCAGGAAGGATATATTGGCCTTGTAAGGGAGTAGGTTTATCACAATGTAATCTATGTGGCACGTCGGATTAAGGGCTAGATTGTTCAATTTTTAAGGAAATAAAGTGAATCTGCTAAGTGGATAGAAAGAAATATTTTCAAGATGAGAGTGAGAAAGATAACTAGCATCTAGAGGGATTGGACCCTTTCAGACATTTGCCAAGGCACAATGGGCCAGTAACATAATGGCAAGAGGAAGATGGCAGGAGAAAGGGTAACTTAAAGACAATTACAATGGTACATGGGCAGAGTTGGCTGAAGTAGATGGGGTAAATAGATTAAAGGAAAGAAAGGCAACTATTTCAGAGGGTCTATGGAATAGTTGGCAGAGGAAGATGAGCAAGATACAATAATAACATTTGGACAGGTACATGGATAGGAAAGGTTAAGGGATATGGTCAAACGCAGGTAAGTGGGACTCGCTTAAACGAAGCACCTTGGACGAGTTGGGCTGAAGGGCCTGTTCCCAAGTGTAAATTAGCAAATAGTGTAAATAGAGCTTAGAACTCATCGATGTTGGTCCCTCTGAGAGAGTCATTGGGGAATTAATATTGAGAAATGGAGTGGCAAAAATTCTAAATAATAATTTTTGATTTGTCTTCATATAAATCAGAGCATCGAGTATAGAAGTTGGGATGTAATGTTGAAATTGTACAGGGCATTGGTGAGGCCGAATCTGGAGTATGGTGTGCAGTTCTGGTCGCCAAATTATAGGAAGGATGTCGACAAAATGGAGAGGGTACAGAGGAGATTTACTAGAATGTTGCCTGGGTTTCAGCACTTAGGCTACAGAGAGAGGTTGAACAGGTTGGGTCTTTATTCTTTGGAGCGTAGAAGGTTGAGGGGGGACTTGATAGAGGTTTTTAAAATTATGAGAGGGACGGACAGAGTTGACGTGGGTAGGCTTTTCCCTTTGAGAGTGGGGAAGATTCCAACAAGGGGACATAGCTTCAGAATTGAGGGACAAAGGTTTAGGGGTAACATGAGGGGGAACTTCTTTACTCAGAGGGTTGTGGCTGTATGGAATGGGCTTCCGGTGGAAGTGGTGGAGGCTGGCTCGATTTTATTATTTAAGAGTAAATTGGATAGGTATATGGATAGGAGGGGATTGGAGGGTTATGGTCTGAGTGCAGGTAGATGAGACTAGGTCAGGGAGAATGGTCGGCGTGGACTGGTAGGGCCGGACAGGCCTGTTTCCATGCTGTAGTTGTTATATGTTATATGTTATATGTTATACACAAAACATCTAAAATAATCAAGGGTATGTAGGGAGAGGGGAGCTTGAAACACACTCTTACTAGAGATCAAGTACTGGGCAGATTAGTGGGGCTGAAGACCAACTAGTTCTCCAGACCTGATGACTTGCATCCATGATTTTAAAGGAAGTGGCTGCCGTTTACAATCTCCCAAAAGTTACCAAACTATCAAGAGGTCCCAGAGGACTGGAAAACCATAATTGTGACATTGATTCAAGGATGGAGGCAGAAAGCAGGAAACTGTAGGGCAGTGGCCAAACATCTGTTGTCAGGAAAAGGATGGATTTCAGCATGAAGGAGGTGAAAGATTTATAGTTACATGGATAGGAAGATTTGGATGGATATGGGCAAAATGCTAATGTGGGACTAGCCCAATATGCGAACTTGGTCAGCATGGATAAGGTGGGCGAGGGTCCTTTTCTGTGCTGTACAGTTCAATGGGCCTAAAAGCAAGTAATTCAGAAAATCTATAATACAAGCTACTTGGTTTTATGAAAGGGAAATGGTTTGACAAGGTTACAAAGTTGTGAATGTAGCAAACAGGGAAGATAAAGGGGAACTAACAGATGCAGTGTATTGGGATTTCCAGAAGGCCTGTGAAAAGATGCCACATCAAAAGGTAACTGGTCTAGAACACATGGCAGCAAAGGTAAAAAAAAAGACAGTGCCGGAGTAACTCAGCAAGTCAGGCAGCGTCTCTGGAGAACACGGAAAGATGATGTTTGGGGTCGGGACCCTTCTTCAGTTTATTGTGTCTGCAACAGGGATACTATGTTGGCATAGGTAGGGGAGATGCAAACTACCAGGAAACACATTGCAACCTCTAGATTCAAGATGGCGGTGGACACAGGAAAGTAATAGTGCTGGTGAGCAAGCTGGGGCCTTACCTTCCACGCCCTAGGAGGCGCTCTGGATGTTCTGAGATCAGGTTCCCCAGGGCATGGAGATGAAGCGGTGGCCATACGAGGTGAGCGACAGCACATTGGTGGGTCAATGTGTCCAGATCAAGATGTCAATGGAGTGGGTCACTGGAGGCCCTACAGCAGCCTGGGGCTCGATTAGATCAGGCACCACTCCAACATGCCGAGCGTGCGGATCAGACGCTGCATGCAGCAGCATGGAGCAGATTGGCAATGGAGGACATCGACAACATTGCCTAGTCGACCCTATAACTCCAACCCTGTGCTGCCACCAGGACAATGGGCCTTTACGGCCAAGTTAACACTACAACTTTGGACCTGTATCGCAAAATGTGGTGCCAGAAACGTGCCGACTCTTGTGCACTGTTTCAGTGTAATCTACAGTTCTGAAGATAGACACAAAAAGCTGGAGGAACTCAGCGGGACAGGAAGCACTCCAAAGAAGGAGTGGGTGACGTTTTGGGTCGAGACCCACATTCACTGCAAATCTACTATTCCTACAGTCTTGTAGTTAAGTATGATGGTGCCTGTGTAGTTTAGTTTATTGTCACATGTACCGAGTGTGTGCTATCCAATCAACGGAAAGACTATACATGATTACAATCAAACCATCCACAGTGTACAGATACAGGATTAAGTCCAGTAAAGTCTGATTAAAGATAGTCAGAAGGTTTCCAATAAGGTAGATGGTAGCTCATGACCACGCTCTAGTTGGTGATAGGATGTCTCCATTACCTGATGACAGCCGGGAAGAAACTGTCCCTGAATCTGGTAGTACGATTTTTACTGAACTGTATGCAACAAAATAATTTTACTCTACCTATGTACACATGACAATAAAGTACCATTGAAGCAATGGGTCATTATTAAATTGACATTTACAAGTCAAGAATGTGTAATCGTCATATGTACCGGCGACAGAACAACATAATCCTTACCTGTTGGATTACCAGGCCCATTAAATAGCAAAAAAATATACAATAATACATAAATTAATAATCAGTAATACTAGGTAACCAGACCACAATAATGCAACACTGAAGACTATAGATCAACCAAAACAAAGTTTGTAGAAGATCATAGTTGCTGAGGTTTGTGTTTAACAGCCTGATGGTTGTTGGGAAGAAGCCATTCTTGAACTTGGGAGTCAGTGTTCAGGCTCCTGTACCTTCTTCCCGATGGCAGCAGCAAGATGGGAGTGACATTCGTGAACTAGTGTGGTGCCCTTCATTAACGCCAGGTGATGGGACAGAGTTTTCTGTAGCCGTTTCTACCAATGATCGAAAGTTAGCGATTTGTGAGGAGGTAAAAGATCCCGTAGAGGGGTACTGACAGGATAAGTGATTGAACAAGAAATTGGTAGATGGCGTGTAATTTGGGAAAGTGTGTCATTATCTACTCTGGAAGGAAGAATTTAAAAAAATTACTTGAATGAAATGAGACTACAAATGTTGTGGTACAAACAGATCGGGGGTCCCAGTACATGAACCACAAAAATGTCAGTGAATGTACAGCAAGTAATTGGGAAGTAGAATGGAAAATTGACATTCACTGCAATGGGTATGGAGTATAATTAGGAACACTTTGATGCATCTTTATATGGTGCTAGTGAGATTGAATCTGGAATATTGCAAAACATTTTGTTCTACTTATTTACAGTAGGGTATGTTTGTTTTGGAGAGTGTGCAGAGAAGGTTCATTAGGTTCATTCCTGGGATGAAGGCATTGACTACGGTGGAGCAGCAGTTTGTGCCTATGCTCACGGGGGGGGGGGGGGGTGGGAAGGGTGTGAAGTGCTGAATTGTCATATGCATCAGCAAAGGAATGAAATTCTCACTTGGTTCAGCATAAAAGGCCCATTAATGCATTAACGTACAGACAATATGTTACAGTTTAATTTAGAGATAAGGTGATACAGTTTGGGAACAGTCCCTTCATCCCACCGAGTCCATGCCGATCACTGAGGCGCCAGTTCTATCCACACTAGCGATCATTCTTAAAGTCAATTAACCTAAAAACCTACACGTGTTTGAAATAGAAACATAGCAAATAGGTGCCGGAGGAGGCCATTCGGCCCTTCGAGCCAGCACCGCCATTCATTGTGACCATGGCTGATCATCCACAATCAATAACACGTGCCTGCCTGCTCCCCATATCCCTTGATTCCACTAGCCCCTAGAGCTCTATCTAACTCTCTCCTAAATCCATCCAGTGATTTGGCCTCCACTGCCCTCTGTGGCAGACAATTCCACAAATTCACAACTCTCTGGGTGAAAAAGCTCCTTCTCACCTCAGTTTTAAATGGCCTCCCCCTTATTCTAAGACTGTGGCCCCGGGTTCTGGACTCGCCCAACATTGGGAACATTTTTCCTGCATCTAGCTTGTCCAGTCCTTTTATAATTGTATATGTCTCTATAAGATCCCCTCTCATCCTTGTAAACTCCAGTGAATACAAGCCTAGTCTTTTCAATCTTTCCTCATATGACCGTCCCGCCATCCCAGGGATCAATCTCGTGAAATGTTAGAGGAAACCAGAGCACCTGTCGAGAAAACCCACGTCACAGGGAGAAGATACAAACCCCGTACAGACAGCACCCATAGTCAAGATTGAACTTGGGTCTCTAACGCAGCAAGGCAGCAATTCCACCGCTGCACCACCCTAAACAGTAATACAATGAATAATCAGTATACAGCAAGCATTGAGCAAAAAATAAAGTACTAGAGGAACTCAGCAAGTCAGGCAGTAAATGTTGAGAAAATGGACAGACAATGTTTTGGATGGGTCCTTTCAGACTGATGGAGTAGGGAGAAAAAGCTAGAAAAGAGATGGAGTGGTGCAATGGAGGGGGAAAGCTGGAAAGGCATGGTGGGGCTTGCAGCATCTCCAGTTGCTTGTCTCTCAGTGTCAAGTATTCCTGCTTTACCAGTGACATCCATCTATTTGAATAACCAGCAAGCAGACATTGTGTTGGAATGTTTACCTACGATTAATAAAGATGCCAACTTGTCATTCGGAAGATGGAAAGAACCCCTCAAAAAGGTGACTTCGAATGAGTGCTCCAAAATTAACCCAGTCTGTTGCCTAGCAACCACCACTGGTTTATTTTCTCACTTATTAAAAGGCACGACAGGAACTGTGCAAGGTCTGAAATTCCCCTACAACAGCTGGTAAAACAACTTATTTGTAACCTCGTCCACACATCACTGGAGCCTCCTGGCTCCACTATCTGTCCACAGCATCACCACTGGTTCTGCGCATCCCTTGTTATGATCCCTCCAAGCTCCTTGTCACCTTGACACTCGTACCCCAGTAGTGCCCGGACACTCCCAATTCTGCAAACTCTCCAATGCCAAACTCCACAGACATTCCAGCTGTGGGGAGAATTCCCAATGTCTGCTCACCTCCAAATTGTAGCTTCAGTTTTCATCCAAGAAAAGATCATTTTCTCTGCAAGTATGCCAAAGTCAAAAGTGTTTAATTATCATATTACCAAAACAGAACAATGAACCCATTTCACCAAAAGGATACACAGTGCTGGAGTGACTCGGTGGGCAGGCAGCTTCTCTGGAGAACATGGACCTTCCCCCCCCCCCCCAGGGTGGAAATGTCAAAGACCAGAGGGCAGTGCTTTAAGGTAAAAGAGGCAAAGTTTAAAAGGAAATGTTAAAAGTTTTATTACAGAGGGTGGCAGGTGCCTGGAACATGCTGCCAGACTTGTGGTGATATCAGCCTCCACATCCACCTAAGGCAGCATGTTCTGGGCATCATTCCTTGCTTGATAAAGCCTGTGACCCAACATAGGACATCTCATAAGGTAAGTCACACTGAAATATAAGAGTTTTGATTCTGTTAAACAGAATGAACAGGCATTTGTTTTCCTTTATTAATTAGAATCCAAAAGCTGCGCAAGACGTTGACGAGACCGCACTTTGAACATTGTGTTCAGTTTGGGTTGTCCGGCTGTAGGAAAGATGTCATTAAGCAGGACAGTGTGCAGAGGGGAGTTACAAGGATGTTGCCACGACTTGAGGGCTTGAACAACAGGGAGAGGTTGGGAAAGCTGGGACTTTATACATTAAGGCTGAGGGGTAATCTTATAGAGGTGTATAAAATCATGAGGGGAATAAATAGAATGAATGCAGTCTTACCCAGATTGGGGGAATCAAGAACAGTAGGTGAGAGTTTAAGGCGAGAGAGGAAAGATTTGTTTGGAACCAACAGGGCAAATCTTTCACACAGAGGGTGAGGGGGAATACATGGAGCAAGCTGCCTGAGGAGATAATTGAGGCAGGTATTATAACATAAAATAAATTAGGGCAGGTAAACAGAGGAAAGAGGTTTAGAGGGATATGGGCCAAACGCAGGTAGATGGGACTACTGTAGGTATAGTATTTGAGTCAGCATGAATGAGTTGGGTCGAAGGGCCCGTTTCCATGCTGATTGACTCTATGAAGGGATGTGCAGCTCCTTGACAAGACATGCACGAGAGCTGCAGGACACGGCAGGAATGCAGGTGGAGCAACCACATCCTGTTGATCCAGGATGTAAACACTCTCAGCTTTCAGGATGCCATGAAGCTATTTCTCACGGTGTGTGAAGTGAGGCAGGGTTAAATCCACCTGGATGCCCATACCTCAGATATAGATATGCAGATAATGGAGGGATATGAATGACCTGCAGGCAGAGATCAGCTTAATTAAGCACAGACGTTGTGGGCCGATGCCTGTTCCTGTGCTGTTCTATGAGCAACATCTTACTCTAATAGCTCGCTCAATCCAAATTATACTGGATCCCCAGTTGCTGACTATTTTAACTTCCCTTCCCATACCGACCTCTCTGTCCTGGGTGTCCTTCATTCCCAGTGACGCAACACACAAACTGGAGGAAAAGCACCTCGTATTCCACTAGAGTAGCTTACAATCCAATAGCAAGAACATTGAAGTCTCCAATGTTAGGCAACTAGCCGACAAACACCTCCCTCCTCTCTTCCCCCTTCCCTGTGTCCAACTGGATTTGCATATATCTCTCTTTCCATCTATATTCCTTTATTCCTGGCTTCACAAAACACACCTCTTCTATCCTTACCTCCCACTTCGTCTTTTCATCTCTGGCCTTCGTCCACTCATTTGGAAATCCAAACCCCCCTCACTTTATCTATCTGTCACGTGCCATACTTTGTCCTACCCCCACCTCTCCCAGCTTTTCAACCCATCACCAGTCTACAGAAGGGACCTGACCCAAAATGTCACCTATTCATGTTCTCCAAACAGGCTGCCTGAACTGGTGATTTATTTCTGAATTTTGTGTCTTAATTCAAATAGCTGTATTGTTCTGGGCTGCTGGTGGGTGGGAGTGGTACTCTACAATGGGTGGTAGGCTGGAGCTTGTTCTGTGCTCGATGTTGTAGGCCATTTATTTACTACTACATTAACAGCACTGGAAATGCAAAGGGACAAGGGATGTTATGGGGCAGGTAATGGAAGGAAGTGCACAGATAATGAACAGATAATGATCAGTCTGAAGAAGGGTCTTGACCCGAAACGTCACCCATTCCCACTCTTCTAGATGCTGCCTGACCTGCTGAGTTACTCCAGCATTTTGTGATACCTTCGATAATGAACACTTGTCTAACCACTGATTTGTAAACCAATTATAGCTCATACACAGACTCTTCAGCCCACGAAGTTTGTGCTGCCCATCAATCACACATTTATACTAATACTATCATAATCCCTTTTTATTCTACCTACATTCCCATCAACTCCCGCTCCCCTGGACTCCAACGGCAAATTCCAGAAGCCAGTTAGTCCATAACCCCACAAGTCTTTGGGATGTGGGAGGAATCCAGAATTTGCGGAGGAAACCCACGTGGTCACAGGGAGAACATACAAACAGCATCTGTGGTCAGGATCGAACCTGGGACCCTGGCGCGGCAAGGCCGCTACTCTACTGCTGCGCCACTGTGCCGCATGTGGAGGGAAATGGATGGACAACATTGCATGTCGGGATCTCAACCTAAAACAGTCTGTCCGTTCCCTCCACAGATGCTGCCTGACCCGCTGAGTTCCTCCGGCACTGTTTTGCTCAAGATTCCAGAATCTGCAGTTCCTGGTATTTTTGAGGGGTTGTTTCAATACTATTTGGCTTGAGCTTGAACACCTCGAAGCCCTGTGGTAGTGGTGGAAGGAGTGCTCCATCTTACAGGCTACCCAGCTGCTCACCACCTGCCCCTCAAGGCAGAGATTTGTTGCTGCGTTTCAGAAACTGACACCAAAGTATGTGCTTTTAACCCATTAGCGCCATCTGCCAGCAGATGGCAGGATTTTAGTACAATATTTTAAAAAGGACAAAGTGCTGGAGTAACTCAGCAGGTCAGGCAGCATCTCAGGAGAACCTGGATCGGTGATGTTTCGGGTCAGGACCCTTCTTCAGACACAAAACAATCACCTATCCATGTTCTCAGAGATGCTGCCCAACCAGCTGTGTAACTCCAGCTCTGTGTTCCTTTGTGTAAACCAGTGTCTACAGTTCCTTGTTTCTACAGGATATTAATACAGCCTGGTATCTCCGTTCCCAGTTCAAGTGTAGCTGTCACATGTACCAGCAACAGAATAATGACATTCTTAGGCACAAGGAACGACAGATGTTGGAATCTGGTGTAGAACAAAGCACCGGAGTAACTTAGCTGGTCAAGCAGCATCTCTGGGGAACACAGACAGGTCAAAGTCTGTGGTTCAGGTCAAGACTCTTCAAGATAGACACAAAGTTTTAATTCAGCAGCATCTCTGGAGAACATGGATAGGTGACATTTTGAGTAGGTACCCTTCCTAAGACCCAAAACATCACTTATCCTCTTCTTCTCCTCCCCCCCCACCCCCCCCCCCCACTTTCAGTCCAAAGGGTTCTGACCCAAAAGGTCAACTATCCTTTCTCTCCAGCAATGCTGCCTGACCCAATGAGTTACTCAAACCAGTATCTGCAATTCTTTGACCGTAGAGGTGTAAAAGATTATGCGGGCCATGGATAAAGTGAATGCTCACACAGTCCCTCCCCAAAGACTTACAGATTCTACACCCATGTTCAGCTTTTACAAACATGCAAACATTTGTTGGCCAAATTACAAAAACCAGGCATTATTGCAGTTTGAAACCATCTTTACTGTTTAAACTTCAACAGACATCAACACAGGCTTTGCAGTTGTAAAACATCAAAGGCAACAACGCACAAAACAACAAGGTGTTAGTGGAAATGGCAATGGTTTCTTTATGGAATGAGGAAGGGATGCAGCTATGAAATCTTGCCTGCTGGCGATCAGACTGAATCCACGTCCAGGGCAGGTATTGGAAACTTCACCTGTCAATATAATTACGCCCTTCACTGATAGAGTCGTCTTCAAAACCAGAAGATGATGAATACCAGGGATACACCTGCTTTGGAGGGAGAAGTCCTGCGAAAGAGCATGGATGAAGGAGACCAACACAAGAGAGGGAACAGGGAGATCAGACAGAACTAGTATAAAGCCAAGCCTAGTCCCAAAGTCTGGGCAGAATATTGTTCGATACACTCAAGGCACAGACGGCAATAACTAATCTAGCTCCTCCAAAATACAACAAACGCTCTGTTTGCACTTCCTTCCCACTATCCACTGGCACCTGATGTGACAGGCACTAGGTTAGGATGCAAAAACCTTTAAACAGATATAAAAGCTGTAACTATATGTCCATTTCTTCCTCCAACTCAACTTACAAGAGTCACCCCAATAATATCCTTTTACAAAAGTGGGGAAAAAGCAGTTACTTAAGAGGCTGCACATTTTAGAGGCTTTTTAACCAAAATAGCTGCAAAATTTTAAGATAGGGTGCAATAATAGGGATTAATTATACAGGAGATGGGGTGCATATTTAACCCTTGAAGGGCCACACTGCAATCCGTGCAAACTTGAAGTTTCCCTGGAGGCCCTTTAGCAATTGCTTTCTTATACTGAGGAAGCAGAGGAGAAACATTGCAACAGCCCTGACCATCATTAGATCGTTCGATTAGTAAAGGCAAGGTAAACAGAGAACACAGTCATTGGTTTGGAATAGTTAGTGCAGGGTTAAAAATGGGAAGACTCAACACATCAATCAAAGAATGACATTTGTCATCACACACAATTAACTGGAGGAATTGTTAAAACAAATTTCACACAATTTGACTTGACTCATCATGTAGTTAATCTAGGTTTGCATTATTAGAGGTCCATTTTACAATTTTGTTTGTATCAAAATTAAATTTGCATCGGAACACCCGCTTACAAAGTTTGGTCCAGCTTCGATTTGGGAACTGAGGTACGGCTACAGGTAGGCACTTGTGTGGAGCAAAGCTTAGCTTCTTTACAAAATACTTTACACTTCATCCATGCTTTAGGGAGTCGAGCAGTAGTGGGGACACACGCTGCGAAAGGTCAGAGTGGAGCCACACACAGCCCATGGAACACTCACTGGGTGGACAGTGACGTCAGGCCACAGATTTTACATGCGTCTCTCTGGTGGGCAAAACACCAGTGTGAGAAGCCCCGGTCTCCTCCGTCAGGATGTCCTAGTTACTCAGCATGGCCAAGCAGCTCTGCAGCATCTGGACGTTGTTCTGGAACAGAAATGGATCTATGACAGTGCAAGGTGATAAAGTGGGATGCAGATACAGCACAAAGGGAGGCAAGTCTTCTAAACCCCAAGCTTTAGACGAGATACAGTGCAGAAACAGTCCCTTCGGCCCACTGTCCACACCAATCAGCGATCAACCCCATACACTAATGCTGTCCTACACACTAGGGACAATTAACCTATAAACCCGTATGTCATTGGCCACAGTTCTCTCTCCCAGACCTGCCTCGGATCTCTCCATTTATTCCTCTGCCTGATCCATATCGCCTTTTATCTCCAACTTTTTCCCCTTCCACTTGTATCCTCAGAAAGGAGACGAGGAGGAATTTCTTTAGCCAGAGGGTGCTGAATCTGTGGAATTCATTGCCACAGACATTGGCTTGGAGGTCAAGACAATATTTTGAAAGCGGAGATTGATAGGTTCTTGATTTTTGAGGGTGTCAAAGATTACAGAGAAGGCAAGAGAGGGGAAAATAGATCAGCCATGATTGAATGGCAGACTCCGGCATTATATTTCACCCCTTCTCCGACACCCTTTGCCTCCTTTTCACCTCCAGTCTTTGTCACTTACTCCACCCATGTGCCTGTCATCCCCCTCACATCTATCCACCTATCACTTGCCACACTTTGTCCTGCCCCCATCTCTTTTTTGCAGCTTTCTCCCCTACGCCAGTCTGAAGGGTCCCGACTCAAAACGTCATCTGTCCATTCTCCCCCCCACAGATGCTGCCTGACCCACTGAGTTCTTGTAGCACTTTGTTCATCGGGATAAATTGTCTGCAGTGTTTGGCGTTAGAACCACCAGGTTGAATCTATGCATCATAAAGCTGACTGCTCCCCAGCAGACAGGCCAGGACCATGCACTGGTTTACACTGCACCCAACCCTCCCAGATCACAGGACACAGCCACCCACTCCACGCTTTGTGCCGACTGATGATTCTAGGTGCAGGTCCCTCAGAGTGAGGTGGGGAGAGGGCGATGGGGTAACCATAAGCAGCTGGGTTCCCAGCCAGTGGCAGGTAACCCCCGTGGACTCTGGCAAAGGCTGCCCCCTCTGAACCTGCCCCTGGAGAGCACACGAGGCTGGCATTACCGAGCATACAGCGGGCACTGTGCACTGCCAGTCATTGATAGCTGGGCAAGGGGGAAATCCACACGCAGTTGATGTATGCACACACACCATGGTATACCTATTGATGTACACACAGTCTCCACGGCTTCCCCAGTCGGTGTATGCGCACACACCCCTCTACTCATGTACACACAGAGCAATATTGGATGTATACACACACACACCTCCACAGTATCCCTATTGGATATACACAAAACACACCACGTCTACAGCACCAATATTGTATGTACACACCCACCTTGGCGTGTTTCAGCTGCAGCTCCGTCATTTCAATCAAGTTTTTGCGGAATGCCGCCACCCTCCTTGTTCTGAAAGCCATCAGCTCTGAAAACAGGAAGGTTCCCAGTCAGCAACACAGCGGGACGAACCTGGGGACTCCTGGCAGATACAGCTGCCACTGGTGTACAGCAGCTCACCAGACAAGCGGGTCGAGTGGTGGCTTCTGTTCAAAGTCATGGTCGTGAAAACTCCAAAAGATCGGAGCTCAAATCATAAAGCAAATGCACTGTTACCTCGTGTTATGATTATTTTTATTATTGATTCTATATCCATTATAGGTTGAGAGGGATATTGGCCAAACACAAATAAGGACTAGCTGAGGGACGGCATCATGTCTCAATACATGATAAATGGCTCGATTGCAATCATGTAGTCTTTCCTGCTGACTGGTTAGCATGCAACAAAAGCTTTTCACTGCACCCCAGTATAACTTTTCACTGCACAATAAACTAAATAAAATATCTTGGTCGGCATGGATGAGTGGGGCCGAAAGGCCTGTTCTGAGCTGTACGACTGGATGAGTTGCGAAACGAGACTAGCGAGCAGCCCCACTTTTGAATTAACAGCAGCTACTGTAAAGTTTCAAAGAATACGAGTGGTGAAGGAAGGAGAGGGGGGCTGCCTGGGACTGGGTGCTCGTACCTTCCTTGGCAGAGGCAGAAAGCTTCTCAAACTTCTGGCTGCAGAGTTGCTGCTGGACCTCTGCCTGCTTCATGTCTTTTCCCTTGATCCGAGCCTTGTCCAGAGCCTTGCTGGCATTTTCAGAATCCACCAGAGAACGGGCCCTCCTGTACAGGAGATCCTACACAGTGATACAGGGTTCATACAGTTAAAGCAACAGCAGAGGGTGGTGGGTCCAGGGAACGAGACGCCACAGGAAGTAATTGAGGCAGGTACTATCGGTCCACCACCAATTTTCCAGCAACTGGTGGTTCAGCACCTCTTTTAATCTGGACAAAATCTGGAGCGTACTTGAAAACCCTCACAGAAGTCCCCCTGAAAATGTGGTGCCTAGGCCAGGTGAGACGGTCAATCTTGAACTCATCGGCTGATTGGCGTGTCAAATTTGCGCCCCCTATGGCTGGGACTCTGGAACTCCCTCCCAGCCGGAGTTTGCAGATCCGCTCGCACAGCCGAATTCCGAGGTTGACTTTGCAGGCCAGTTTCTCAGCTCTCCGGCGCCCTGTTCCAGTACCGTTCGACTCCACTCAGGGCCCATGGCCTCTGTTGTTGGTCTGGCAAAACGGATAATCCGACAGGGCTCTGGAACCAAGGGTGCCGGAAAATCTGTTGTGGACCTGTATGACAACTTTTAAAAGACTCTTGCACAGGCACATGGATAGGAAAGGTTTAGAGGGATATGGGCCAAACATGGGCAGGTGGAACTAGCAGATGGGTCATCTTGATCTTGCCGAAGGGCCTGTTTCCATGCTGTAAACTCTATGCCTCTTCTCAGCAACCGAGTTCTGTTACAAAGCAAACTTCATTTGGTATTGGAAAACAGAGGGCAGGAACAGTGGCACAGCTGGTAGAGCTGCTATCTCACAGTACCAGAAAACCTGACCTTGGAGAACTGTGCAGAGTTGCATGTTCTCCCAGTGACTGCGCAGTGGAATGAACTGCGAGAGGCAGGCACAATAACATTTAAGAGACATCTGGATAGGAATTATGGATAGGATGGGTTGAGAGAGATATGGGTGAAATGTTGGCAAATTGGGACCAGCTTAGATGGAGAAATCTTGGTTGGCATGGATTAGTTGGGCCGAAGGGCTCGTTTCCATGCTGCACGACTCGATAAGTGGCCCAAGACAAAACCTAACACCGATTGCAGTGATGCAGAGTGTCATCCCAAAATGGCAATACCTTTCCCCACACTGACATTCCTAAACCAAGCCAAGGTCCTCCAGCAGCTTGCACTAAGCGCCAGATTCCAGCAAACAATAGACAAGAGGTGCGCAAGGCAGCAACTCGACTGCTGCACAATTGTGTGATGCTGGAATCTGGCCAAGCATGATTTCTTCTTCGTAAATCCGGAACAATCCTATTACTGCTATCCAAATGTTTCGCAATTTTTTCTTTTATAATTGACTCCAGCATCTTCCCCACCACTGATGTCAGACTAACTGGTCTATAATTTCCTGTTTTCTCTCTCCCTCCTTTCATAAAAAGTGGGATAACATTAGCTACCCTCCAATCCACAGGAACTGATCCTGAATCTATAGAACATTGGAAAATGATCACCAATGCATCCACAATTTCGAGAGCCACTTCCTCAAGTATCCTGGGATGCAGACCATCAGGCCTTGGGGATTTATCAGCCTTCAATCCCATCAGTCTACCCCACACCATTTCCTGCCTAATGTGAATTTCCTTCAGTTCCTCTGTCACCCTAGGATCTCTGGCCACTAGAACATCTGGGAGATTTGATCTGACTTCACTAAGGAAGACACAAAGTACCTGTTCAACTCATCTGCCATTTCTTTGTTCCCCATAATAAATTCACCTGCTTCTGTCTTCAAGGGACCCACATTTGTCTTAACTATTTTTTTCCTCTTCACGTACCTAAAGAAGCTTTTACTATCCGCCTTTATATTCTTGGTTAGCTTACCTTCGTACCTCATCTTTTCTCCCCGTATTGCCTTTTTAGTTATCTTCTGATGCTCTTTAAGTCTCAATCCTCTGGCTTCCCGCTCATCTTTGCTATGTTATACTTCTCTTTTATTTTTATACTGTCCTTGCCTTCCCTTGTCAGCCACGGTCGCCTCTTACCCACCTTAGAATCTTTCTTCCTCTTTGGAATGAACTGATCCTGCACCTTCTGTATTATTCCCAGAAATACCGGCCATTGTTGTTCCATCGTCTTCCCTGCTAGGTCTCTTTCCAATCAACTCTGGCCAGCTCCCTCCCTCAATAGTCCCCTTTTTTCAACTGTAGTGCTGAATCTTCCGATTTTCCCTTCTCTCTCTCAAATTGTAGATTAAAACTTATCATATTATGATCACTACCTCCTAATGGTTCTTTTACCTTGAGTTCCCTTATCAAATCCAGTCTCATCTCAGTGCGTTAATAAGGAACGGATTGGCCTTCCGATGTACAAAGACAACACTAAGGAAGCAAGACTGGGCCACGTTACCTTGGCGGCCTGGATGTCCCTCACATAATATCTCAACAGCTCCGTTAGCTTCAAGTCTTCATCACTTGACACTCTTCCTTCTACTTTCTATGGAGGAAGAGAGGAGAGGATTGGGGTTGGTGGAAGAAATCAGCAGCTAATGGAAACTGCTTTATAATTAAGCCAGCTACAGTTCCCATTGATTAACACTCTGGCTTAAATATTTGATATGGCACGAGCTTTATATAAACTGGAACTGCTCCCCGTGATGAGACCAATTAATGTGGCTGATTCAATCAGCAAACACCATCTCAATTCAGGGGCAATGGAGAATGGACAATAAACGCTGGCATTGCCGACAACAGCCACATCCCACTAATTGTCCGGGGATAGGCAACAGCATCCCAATGGTGATCAAGATTGAAAAAAACTAAGATCTCGACCAATTCCATCCGAGCTGGAAATTAGCTTAGAGACCAGACAGGCCACCTTCCCCATCCCTAATAGTACTTGCCCTGTACTAGCTATATGGCTTCAGGCATGTTTCTAGTAGAGGGAGAGTCTGGGGCCAGAGTGCACAGCCTCAGGATAAAATGATGTACCTTCAAAGTAAAGAGGAGGAGGAATTTATTTTGTCAGAGGATAACAATTCTGTGAATTAATTGCCCCAGATGGCTCTGGAGGAAAAGACATTGTGCATTTTTAAGGAGGAGATTGATTGGTTCTTGATCACAAGGGCGTCAAAGGTTGCAGAAAGCAGGAAAATGGGGTTACGAAAAATAGATCAGCCATGATCAAATGGTGCAGCAGACTCGATGGGCTGAATGGCCCACCACTTACGATCTTACGGATTAAACAACATGCACTTTTAAGAACCTCTGCCATCTTGTGGTTTGCAATGAATTTCTTTTGGACTTGAAGACCAGCAACTGTGCATTAATTTCCAAAAAAAGGAAGCTCAGGAGGTAAAGTTAATTCACTGTCTCCATTTCCAGAGTGACCATATCTCTGAGCTGCTGGGATTATCTCTCAGCCTCTGCTGTTGCAGAACGCTGCCCAATGACTCATGATTATAGGTGGAGGAAGGCCGGTTCATTAGTTCTCCTTGAACAGTCACCTAGAAAACCAGCTCTCCAAAACTAGCCAGTTGTGGAAAATGGAAGTGGTGCTGAAGCAAATTATTGTTCTCAAACTGACTTGCTTTCTCCAGAGCGTCTTGTGCAGAACAGCACATTAAATACAGGTCACTGTGGGGTAGAAGGTTGGCAAGCTAGAAAGAGCATAGAGAAGAGTTACAAGGATGTTGCCAGGACTCAAGGGCCTGAGCTATAGGGAGAGGTTGGGCAGGCTAGGACTTTATTGCTTGGAGCACAGGAGGCCAATGGGTCATCGTACAGACGTGTATGAAATCACCCAATTTCGCGATTGATTCAATCATGAAACCACTTAATAGACAGGGTAAATGCAGTGTCTATTTTCCCCTCAGTGTAGAAGAATCAAGAACCAGGGATCATAAGTTTATGGTGAGTGGGAAGAGATTTAATAGGATCTTGAGGGGCACCTTTTTCCCCCATAAAGGATAGTGAGTACATGGAACGAGCAGCCAGAGGAGGTAGTTGAGGCAGGTACTAAAACAACATTTAAAAAACATTTGGACAGGTACAAGGATAGAACAGGTTTAGACGGATATGGACCAAATGACCAGCTTAGATGGGGCATCTTTGTTCTTATGGACGAGTTGGGCTGAGGGGTTCCTGTTATGAATCCTGGTCTCATCTGTGCTTTAATTTGGTGAATTTGAATGATTCTTTTTCAATCACATCTTAAATAATCTAGCTGGAAGACTTTCTCTGTCAAAGGATTGTTGCAGCAGGAGCAGCCTTTGACTGGGATTACCTGTTTTCATAAGTCATAGGAGCAGAATTAGGCCATTCGGCCCATTGAGTCTACTCTGCCATTCAATCATGGCTGATCTATCTTTCCCTCTCAACCCCATTCTCCTGCCTGGGTCTCAAGAGTATTTTGTTCTTTTAGACCTGTAACCTCAAGCAAAATAAAACTGTTTCTGGCAAATAGAATGACTGTAGGAGAGCAATGATGAATAGATTTTTATCAGGCAAGGTTGCAGCCTACATGTTCTCCATGAACTTACTGAATAATGGGAAGGACTAAAGGGGACAAACAGCCTGTCCCTAAAACGACTGCACAGAATAGATCGAGACAGCTACCCTGGTGTGATCCATCCTTCACATTTCAGTGATCCAGACTTACCCTCAATCTTTCAAATAGCTCTGCCAGCTTCATGCAGTGCCTGGAAAATAACAAGTTATTGTGTTATTAGCAATGGCTTAAAGCTGCCTGTTATATTCTCCGCTTCAGTCAGCCCGGTTTGGTTTGTGGATTCAGGAGGGAGTAAAGGAAGCCGAAACATAAGTACACGGTCCCCAACTCTTCCTTCCGCGCGCACTCCTTTGGGGCTCAATGTTCAACCCCAACACCCACCTCCCAGTCCCTCAATGGCCACCGGAGTTCCCACCCATTAGCCTGCACTTGGGACACCTTAAACCATCGCTTTGCTGCTCCATAGAATGGCATCCAGAAGTCCCTTTGCACAAAGGGCTGCTTTGATTGGCAGCCCAGGGACCACCCTGAACACCTACCCCAGCCCACCGTTTGGACAAGGTGCATTGATGGATCTGCCCAGTACATCACCCAAAGGTCAGACCTGGCTGGAAATACCAGGACCTCCCAAAACAACAACCCACACAATCCAAAATCCAGCAACATCCTGAAAACATGTCAGCACCTTGATCTTCTTTTGGACACCAGCACCAAAACTCATGCAGATAAGTGCGAGGTGCTGCATTTTGGGACGTCAAACCAGGACAGGACCTTCAGTGAATGAATGGTAGGGCTCTGGGGGGTGTTGTAGAGCAGAGGGAGCTAGGGAACGCAGATACATAGTTCCCTGAAAGTGGTGTCACAGGTAGATAGGGTGGTCAAGGCAGCTTCGGGTATATTGGCCTTCAGTCAGGTAATTTAGAAGTTAGGAAGTTATGTTACAGTTGCACAAGACATCGGTGATGCTATGGCGAGTCCGAAACTTGTTGGTTGTAGAAGAAGTTTATTGCAGCCGCAATATTCGAATACAGAGTTAAACAACAAGGTAAAGGACAACCATTACAAACTTACTGTCTTCCTTGAAGACTTCGCCGAACTGACTAAATCGGGCGCCAAACGCGCACATGACATCGCTGGCCAATCAGCGATGTCGCTCCCTGGACCAATCCCCATGGTCGCGTTCCCACGTGACCTCGCTGGCCAATCCGAGGGTTCAACGACCTGGACCATTCTCTATGGTCGCTACATGACCCCCCCCAGAACCCGAGGTGCGGAACCTAGCAGGGAGCCGGATTTCGTGACCATAACGAGTACGGAGAGGGACAGCCTGAACCACAGGAGCCGGGGGTTCCGGACTTGGCGGAACAGCCGGAACGGGAGGTCCTGGAGGAACTACCGGAATGGGGGGTCCTGGAGGAGCTGCCGGAACGGGGGGTCCTGGAGGAGCTGCCGGAACGGGGGGTCCTAGAGGAACTGTCGGAACGGGGGGTCCTGGACTGAGCGGAACTAACGGAGGTCGGCCTCTCCTAGGGGTTTGACCGACCAGGACTGGTTGATCCGGATCCAAATGGGCAGGTTTTAGCCGGGACACCGAGACGAGCTCACTCTTGCCGCCCATGTCTAAGGTGAAGGTAGCCGTTCCCTTACGCAAAACCCGGAACGGCCCTTGATAGACCCTCTGCAACGGGGCGCGATGGGAATCTTTTCGCAGAAAAACGAACTCACAGTCCTTCAGGGAAGGCGGTTCATGTACCATGGGACACCCATGACGTGAAGTCGGAACTGGAGCCAGGGAGCCCACCCGTTCCCGGAGAGACGCTAGCACTGATGGGACTGTAGGCAGCTGGTCTGAAGGGTCCGGAAACAGATCTCCGGGTACTCGAAGTGTCGAGCCATATACTAGCTCTGCGGACGACGCACCGAGATCTAGCTTGGGAGCAGTCCGGATGCCCAACAGAACCCAAGGGAGCTGGTCTACCCAGTCCGGGCCTTCAAGCCTTGCACTGAGGGACGCCTTAAGTTGGCGGTGGAACCTTTCTACGAGTCCATTTGCCTGGGGGTGATATGCAGTCGTGGGTTGTAACTTGGACCCGTACAGTTCTGCAAGCGCGGCCCAGAGGGACGAAGTGAACTGTGGCCCTCTGTCAGTAGTAATAACTGCCGGGACCCCGAAACGAGCTACCCAATGAAGGGCCAAAGTCCTAGCACAAGACGCTGACGAAATATCAAACAATGGGAAAGCCTCTGGCCACCGGGTGAACCGATCCACCACCGTGAGGAGGTGGGTGTAGCCCCGGGAGGAAGGCAAGGGCCCGACCAAATCCACGTGGATGTGGAAAAAACGAACAGCCGGGACCTCGAAATCCTGTACGGGGGGCTGGACGTGGCGCTGGACTTTAGCGGTCTGACAGGGCACGCAGGAACGTGCCCACCCCGCCACCTGTTTCCGTAGGCCATGCCAGACAAACCTCGCTGCTACCAAGGCAGAGGTGGAGCGGATGGACGGGTGCGCCAGCCCATGAATGGCATCGAAAACCCGGCGCTGAAGGGAGGGCGGTACTACCGGCCTGGGACGGGGAAGAGAAACATCGCACCAGACTTTTGTGCCCGCCGACCCACAAGCTACCTGGGCCAACTTCAATCCCGAAGTGGTGGACCGGTAAGCCGAAACGGTATCCGCCAGAAGCTGTGCCTCCGCAAGCTCCTGGGGATCCACTTCGCAGTCCACCGCCGAAATAGGGGAACAAGCAGGTCTAGACAGGGCGTCAGCAACGGCATTAAGCTTACCCGCAACATGACGGACATCGGTGGTAAATTCGGAGATAGCAGTCAGGTGCCGCTGCTGGCGGGCCGACCATGGGTCAGACAATTTCAAAAAAGCAAATGTTAATGGTTTGTGGTCCGTAAAGGCCACAAATGGGCGGCCCCCGAGGAAGTACCTGAAATGACGAACAGCTAAATAGAGAGCCAGAAGCTCTCGGTCAAATGCGCTATACTTCAGCTCGGCCGAATTTAGTTGCCGGCTGAAAAACGCTAAAGGCTGCCAACGGCCACCGACCTGCTGCTCCAGAACCCCGCCCACCGCCACGTCAGAGGCATCAACCGTCAGGGCCGTGGGGGCGGAGGGGCTCGGATGGACCAACATGGTGGCGTCTGCCAAGGCTGCCTTAGCTGCTGTAAAAGCCGACTCAGCGGTCGGGGACCACAACAACTCTACCGGATTTCCTGCAAGGCATTGGAAGAGTGGGCGCATGACTCGCGCAGCTGCCGGAACGAACCTATGGTAGAAATTAACCATGCCTACGAACTCCTGTAGCCCTTTTACTGTGGTGGGCCTAGGAAATGCCCGGATAGCCTCCACCTTTTCGGGCAAAGGGGAGGCGCCGGCAGGGGTAATTCTGTGCCCTAGAAAATCAAGAGCAGGAAGTCCGAATTGACATTTGGAGGGTTGGATTATGAGCCCGTGGTCTTGGAGCAGCTGGAACACGGTCCGCAAATGGGCCTGGTGTTCCTGCACGGAGGGGCTGGCTACCAGGATGTCGTCTAAATAAATAAACAAAAACGGTAAACCCCGTCCCACGCGGTCCATCAGTCGCTGGAAAGCCTGTGCCGCGTTCTTTAAACCGAAAGGCATACGCAACCATTCAAACAACCCGAACGGAGTAATTGTTGCAGTTTTCTGTATGTCCTCCGGTCGCACCGGAATCTGATGGTATCCTCGCACCAAATCGATTTTGGAAAACACCACCGCTCCTTCCAGCCCAGATGAAAAATCCTGTAGGTGCGGTATGGGGTAGCGATCAGCCGTGGTGACAGCATTGAGACGCCGATAATCGCCACATGGTCTCTACCCCCCAGATGCTTTGGAGACCATGTGTAACGGCGAGGCCCACGGGCTGTCAGACTGACGGACAATTCCCATTTCCTCCATTTTCCTGAACTCCGCCCTTGCCACCACCAGTTTGTCTGGCGGTAGTCTCCTGGCCCGAGCGAAAACGGGAGGTGCCTTCGGTGCGGATGTGATGGACCACACCGTGCTTAGCCGAAGGCGTGTCAAAACGTTGGACGAGCAGCTCCGGAAACTCTGCCAGAATCGCAGCATACGAGTCGGGGGCCGCGACGACGGCCTGGACAGTAGGGCTGGGCGAGGAGGCGATTGTCGGAGCAACGTGCTCATCTTCGGCGGAGGGTCGGAGGTCGTTACCGCGGACATCAGGAACCAGTGAAAAAGCCCAGAGAAAATCTGCGCCCAGGATCGCTTGTTTGACGTCGGCTATGATGAATGGCCATTCGTACGTGCGGAGGCCTAACACAAGGGACATCTTCCGTGTACCGAAAGTGCGAATTGGGCTACCATTAACCGCGATGAGGGTGGGACCTGTCTTACCCGATCAGGTTTCGAGGTCGGTCGGCGGCACTATGCTGACGATGGCTCCCGTGTCTACCAAAAATTCTGTGTCCGTGAATGGATCATTGACATAGAGGCGCCGGTTCTGGCCAATCGTAACTGCCCCTATGTACGATCGGCCGAGGCATTTCCCGCGAAGGTACAAGGCAAACGGCAGTTGCGGGATTCGTTACCCCATCGTAGGTGATAATAGCACCAGCCGCGCTTGTGCGGATCTTTTTGGCGGGCTTTCGGAGAATTGGCGGGAGACGTGGCGCCATCTTGCCGTCGCTGTGGCGTGGTCACTGATGTCGAGACTTTGTTGATCGAACCACTTGCCTTGTTTTTTGCCGCTATGAGCGCGTCCGCGTTCGCTGCATATGAGTTCCATTGGGGCGTGGCTGTGTTCTGCAGCTGCGGCTCACCGGCAGTCTCTCCAGTTTTTTTTTTTGTGTTTTTTGTCATTGTTGATGTTAAATGTACGTTTTGTTTTATTTTTAATTCTGTGTATGTAGGGGGGTGGTGGGGGGGTTGGGGGAAACCTTTTTTTAAATCTCCTCCTCAACGGAGATGCGACCTTTACCGTGTCGTATCTCCGTTCGCGCAACGGCCTAACATCGTGGAGTCGGCGGCCTCCAGCTGGGATCGACCTCGAAGACTCCGGTCGCAGGGCCTGGACTTACCATCTCGGAGGCTTCGGCCGTGGGCCCTGCAGACCGCAACATCGGGAGTTCGCAGGTCCCTGGCTGGCGACCGGCTTTTGGGAGCTCCAGCCGTAGCAGCTTCAACCGCCCCGAAGCACGAGGCACGATCAACCCGCCCGCAGGCCCTTCATCACCCTGCGTGGCTCGGCCGCGGCACTTTACATCGCCCGGTGGGGGCTCAGGACTCTCATCGCCCTGCGTGGCTCGGCCGCGGCATTTTCCATCGCCCGGTGGGGGCTCAGGACTTTCATCGGCCTGCTCGGCTCGGCCCTGGGACTTTCCATCGCCCGGTGGGGGCTTCAAGGGGTTGGGAGCCTCGATCGCCTCGTGGCGCCACGGGAGAAGAACGAGGAGGAGATAAGACTTTGCCTTCCATCACAGTGAGGGTATGCCTAGAGCAATCACTGTGATGGCTGTTTTGTGTAAAAAATTGTATCTGTGTGTCTTGTGTTCTTTAATGTCTGCTGCTGGACCCTGACGTGAGAGGACGCTGGCGTTGTGTATTCGCCGCTTTTCCGTCAGGATAGTTTGTCTGTTTGTCTGTTTGTTTCTATGTTAATTGTATTTGTAAAGCGCTTTGTGCATGTGTTAAGGCGCTATATAAAATAAATATATTATTATTATTATTATATGCTTCGGGGTCCTTAAAAGAAGAATCCGTGAGCAGCAGTCGGACATCCTCGGGGAGTTTCTCGCGGAATGCCTGTTCGAACATAGGGCAATCCGTATGCTCACTGGCTAGCATCATCATTTCGGCCATGAGGACGGAAGGCAGTTGGTCTCCAAGATCTGGTAGGTGCAGAAGTTTTGCCGCACCACCATGCTTATTAAACCCGAAGGTTCGCAGTAATACTTTCTTCATGGCCTCGTACTTGTTTTCCGCAGGTGGATCCACGATGAACCGCATCACGCGCTTGGTTGTGTCCGGCGATAGAGCGCTGACGAGGTAGTAGTACTTCGTGGATTCGTCCGACACCTTCTTTATATGAAATTGAGCCTCGGTGTGGATAAACCAAGCTTGCGGTGCGTGCGTCCAAAACCACGGAAGATGAACGCTTCCGGCGCTTGACTCCGGTGTGCCCGGCTCGGTCATCGTCAACGAGGCGTCGGGTTCCTGCTCAGTCGGTGATCGTCCAGATCACGTCGGGGTCACCAATATGGCGAGTCCGAAACTTGTTGGTTGTAGAAGAAGTTTATTGCAGCCGCAATATTCGAATACAGAGTTAAACAACAAGGTAAAGGACAACCATTACAAACTTACTGTCTTCCTTGAAGACTTCGCCGAACTGACTAAATCGGGCGCCAAACGCGCACATGACATCGCTGGTCAATCAGCGATGTCGCTCCCTGGACCAATCCCCATGGTCGCGTTCCCACGTGACCTCGCTGGCCAATCCGAGGGTTCGACGACCTGGACCATTCTCTATGGTCGCTACAATGCCACTGTTATTGGGCAGCACAGCAGTGAGGCAATAGAGTTGCTGCCTTACAGCACCAGAGACCTGGGTTTGATCCTGACTACAGGTGCTGTCTGTACGGAATTTATACATTCTCCCTGTGACCGCATGGGTTTTCTCCGGGTGCTCCAGTTTCCTCTCACGCTCCAAAGACATACAGGTTTGTCGGTTAATTGGCTTCCTCACCTGTCCCAAGTGTGCAAGATAGAACTTGTGTACAGGTGATCACTGGTCGGCATTGATTTGGTGGGGTAAAGGGCCTGCTTCCACGTATTGTACTTTGCATCTCTAAACCAAATACACTTGGATTCACTTTTGGTCACCCTGCTGTAGGAAGGATGTCATCAAGCTGGAAAGAATGCAAAGATGTTTCCAGGACTCAATGGCCTGAATGGCCTGGGAGAGATTGGGCAGGCCGGGACTTCATTTCTTGGAGCACAGGAGGATGAGGGGTAAACCTAGAGATGTACAAAGTCATGAGGGGCATAGATAGGGCAAATATACAGTCTTTTACCCAGATCAGGGGAATCAAGAACCAGAGGACATAGGTTTAAGGTGAGAAAGGGGAACCCGAGGGGGAACTTTTTCCACAGAGAGTGGTGGGTTTTAGATTTTTTAGATTTAGATTTTAGATTTAGAGATGCAGCGCAGAAACAGGCCCTTCGGCCCACCGGGTCCGCGCCGCCCAGCGATCCCCGCACATTAACACTATCCTACACCCAAGTCTTTGGAGTGTGGGAGGAAACCGAAGATCTCGGAGAAAACCCACGCAGGTCACGGGGAGAACGTACAAACTCCGTACAGACAGCACCCTTAGTCAGGATGGAACCCCAGTCTCCGGCGCTGCATTCTACCGCTGCATCACTGCATGTAATGCAGCAACTCTACCGCTGCACCACTGTGCCGCCCGTTTATATGGGACGAGCTGCCAGGTGAGGTCGTTGAGGCAGATACCATAACAACATTTAAAGGACACAGACAGGTACATGGGCAAGAAAGGTTTAGAAGAATATGGACCAAATGCAGGCAAATGGGACTAGCATAAATGGGGTATCTTGATCGACATGGACGAGTTGGGCTAAAGAGCCTGTTTCATGCTGTATGACTGACTTGCTAAACCATACACCCAGGGAACATTTCTTTCAACAAAAAGACCACTGCATCCATTCCTGCTGTTGTGAGTTCCACACGGTCAGCCAGTGCAGACAGCACGGACACAGATGTACTCACTGAGTCAATGGAGACCTTTCTTCCATGCCAAGCTCATTAAAGGAAGAGGATAAGTGAATGTAATCATCAGAAACATCTGGAGAAACAGAGACATTAAGTTGGCAGTCAACTACAAAAGTGCTCAATATTTCATCTCTTGTATAAGAAAAGTTTCAACCCTTATTGGTCAAACATCTGTGAAGGCAGCCAGCCAATCAATGCTTACTTTTGTGAGTTCTTGTCATTTTTTCTGCTTTCAGTGCAGAGTCTTTAATTTTGGTGCCGTATTCCACTAGGAATGTCTTCTCGTGTTCAAAGAATTCATCAGCATCCTGCAGAGAAAAAAAACAGGAATTTATTTTAAAGTTATTTTCTATAGAACTGTCAGCTTAGGGAAGGGTTGCTAGCCGAACAGGTCTATGCGCAATACACAGCCCCTTCCAGCTTCTTAACGCTAAATTCCATTCAGTCCCCCTCTCCCTCATGCACTATCCAACTTTCTCTTAAATGCAGACATTCCATTCACTGCGAACCATGTACTGCCAAGCTTTTTATTCTTATTATCGAGATGGAACTGCTTCCAAATTCCATATGGGTTTTATTAGTGACTATAGTCTAGGTTTAAACAGCTATAATCAAGCCCTTGCAGCCAAGAAACAGGCCATTTGGACCATCTTGTCCATGCCAACTAACGGCATATAGTGCTAGTCCCATTTGCCCGTATTTGGTCCTTATGCCTCTAAACACTATCCATATATCTGTCAAATGTCCTTCAAAACATAAGCGATGCTAGGTGTGACCCAAATAATGATCCCTCTCCTGGATATCAAAAACCCAAATCTCTCTCTCTCTCCCCCCCCCCTCCCTCCCACAAAAACTAGATTTATTGGAAGAGAAAATTTAGATTTAAAACAAGATCAACCAATAAGTTTAAACTGGCTCCCAAATCAATGGTCAACAATCTCCTCTTGGTCTCTACCCCAGCTGTTCTCCCCAACATGTTTGACTTCCAGCCTAAAAAAAGACAAAGTGCTGGAGTAACTCAGTGGGTTGGGCAGCATCTGTGGCGAACATGGATAGGTGACGTTTCAGGCCCTTGACCCATCGAGTCTGTACTGTTGGGCAATTCCTGTTCACTAGTTCTATCCCACACACTGGGGACAATTTACAGAAGCCAATTAACCTACAAACGCATCTTTGGAGTGTGGGAGGAAACTGGAGCACCCGGAGGAAACTCGCACTATCACAGGGAAAATGTACAAACTGCATACAGACAGCACCCGTAGTTAGGATTGAACTCGGGCCTCTAGCATTGTAAGGCAGCAGTTCTATTGTTGTGCCACCCTGCTTCAGCTTCTAACCGATCCAGTTCTTTGACACGGCCTGTTAACTCTCCACAGATGCTGACCTTCTCCATTTGGTTTCCAATTTTCTAACTAGCGGGTAGATCACAAACACTTCTATACACAAAACAAAACACAAATACCTTGGCCCCGGAGATGAGGACTTCATCAGCCGTCTTCATCATGCTCTTTAGAAAGCCACCAAACATCTCCTTGGTGTTTTTCCTACGGACACTCAGCTGGGAAAGGAAGCAGGTGGGATTAGCCAGTACCAATCAGCCATGATGTAGCCAGAGGATGGAGAACCATGAGTGCTCCAAGTGCTGTCCGAGGTAGACGTTGACAGGGTGGGGAATAGATGCGTGGGAACTCCCTACCTCACAAGAAGATGGATGATGGATGACGGGGTGACTGGAACGGAGGCGACGGCTGCAACAGGCCTTAGCGGCCAGCTGAAGCTGGGGCTGTAAAATGGCACCGAAATGACAACTCTTGCATTTAGACACAGTGGGGAGGGATAAGCACCAACGTCTACAGGATTCCTTCTGACCACCACACTTCCTTACCCTGAAGAGATCAAGAGTGGTGTCACCCCCATCACCCCGAGACCTCCCAATCAGAAACAAGGGGGACATGGATCAGGTGCAGGCAGAGGAAATTAGTTTAACTTAGCACTGTTCAGCATGAACATTGTGGGCCCAAGGGCCTGTTCTTGCGCGGCATTATTCCATGTTCTAAGAGGCCATTCAGCCCGTCAGGCAGAAGATCGAAGCTTGAAAGCGCGCCCCACCACACTCAGGAACAGCTTCCTCCCTTCCATTATCAGGTGTCTGAACAGTCATTCCATAAGCTCGGGTACTGTACAAATCACTTCTAGTCCATTGCGGACATTGGACTTTGTCTTTTGAACTGATGCACTGTAATGCTGAGAACTGTATCCCTCACTCGCTCTTCTCCTTTGCTCAATCTGTTGTCCTTGAGTTTAACATGATTGTATTTATAATTGGTATTATCTGATCTGATTGGATAGCATGCAAAACAGAGCTTTTCACTGTAGGTCTGTACACGTGACAATAATAAACCTAAATATAACCATTGCACAGAGCATCAGTCCCAGGTTTGGCAGAGCATCCGTTGCTGGGGAACGCCGAAACAAGTCAACTGCCCAATAAAAACACAGAGGACCGCAGTCATGACGCTGACTCCTGGGTGACCCCACTGTGGAATTCCCTTCTGCACCCACTGTCTGTCCCCGTGCCAACTGGATCAATGTACCCAATGCCTCTTCCATCCCACAGCCTTCATTTTGCAAACACATCAGAACTGTATTTGCAAACCTTTCCCAGAAACTCTTAGTTACTACCCTCCACTTACCCAATATTCAAGCTTCTTAAATTAAAATTTCCTACACTATTACGCGTGGCACTGTGGGTAGAGTTGCTGTCTTACAGCGCCAGAGAACCCAGTTTGATCCCAACCTAGGTTGCAAATTCTCCCTGTGACTGCTTGGGTTTTCTCCGGGTACTCTAGTTTTCTCCCACATCCCAAAGTCACTCAGGTTTGTAGGTTAATTAGCTGCTTTAAAATTGTAAATTGTCCCTAGTTCTAGTGTACGAGGTAATAACTAAGTCGGTGGGCCTAAGGGCCTGTTTCTGTGCTGTATCTATAAAGTTTAAAGTTTAATTTTGAATCAACCAGTTCAATCATAAACTTAAGCCTTATTGCAATTTGAACATCACTTGGCACAAGACAGATGAAAATAGAACAGTAGAACACATGAAACAAGCCCTTTGGCCCACAATGCCCGTGCCCAACATGATGCCAAATTTTAAATGATGTCCTCTGCCTGAGTGTGATCCGTGTCCCTGCATTCCCTGTTCCCATCCAATAGCCTTATAATGAAGAGCAAGCAAGCTGTTCCCAATTAACTTCCCACCACAGGAGCAAGAGAAGAAATAAAGTCTTACATCTTGATCATATTCCAGGAAAACGTGGAAGTTGTGGTCGCTGGTCAACACGGGGTGGCTCGCGAGTCGCTGGAGGAAGACTTCATGGTTGGATACAGTCTTCTTAAAGACAGCCAGGTACTCCCTAATCAAACCACACAACCAGGACAGACACTAAATCACAGAACAGTAAACCCTCCCTATAACAGACCACATGTGACATTGGTGTCCACAAGAGATTATCATTGTACAAGTAGAAACAACAGTAGATGCTGGTTAATACACAAAAGGACACAATGTGATGGGAGTAAATGTGATTGTACCTGCCTCAACTACCTCCTCTAGCAGCTCGTTCCACATACCCACCACCCTGTGTGTGAAAAGGTTGCCCTCAAGGTTCCTATGAAATCTTTCCCCTCTCACCTTAAACCCATGCCCTGTGGTTCTTGAATGCCCTACCCTGGGTAAAAGACTACATTCACCTTATCTATTCCCATCATACACTTCTACAAGACCACCCTATTCCAATTGCAAGTTCACAAAAATGAAGCAAAGATAACAAAAGAAAAAACAAATGATTAAACTCACAAACAAAACCACTCCAATTCTAGGGCAGTATTCTGCTTAAAAACAGATTTGGGGAGAAGATGTAGATTTTAAACAGCTAGATTCCAAAAAAATCATTCTGTGCAACCCCAACCCCTTCCCTCATGAGCCCTTCCCTCATGAGCCCTTCCCTCACGAGCCCTTCCCTCACGAGCCCTTCCCTCACGAGCCCTTCCCTCACGAGCCCTTCCCTCACGAGCCCTTCCCTCACGAGCCCTTCCCTCACGAGCCCTTCCCTCACGAGCCCTTCCCTCACGAGCCCTTCCCTCATGAGCCCTCCCCCCCACCCAACTCTCCCCCTGTGAAGTTCCACCCCCTCCGTTTGCATGTGAATCTATCCCCTCCCCCCATGACCTCTCCCCCTCCTGGTGGTAATCTCCACCCCCCCCCGTGCAGTTCCACCTATGATGTTTGGTGTACTGTGTGGGGTGGGAGGACCCGTTGCTCCTCCCGTGCAGCGTGGAGCTGCACAGGACAAAGGGAAATGATTTCTACATAGTTATCTTGGCTGTACACAGTGTGGAGTGTGCAGTCAAATTGTGTGGTTGCAGCCATTTTAGTTGTCTTGCTGCCAGCATTGAGTTACTGTAATAAAGACTTCTGTTGTACCTTGAAGACTCGCAAAGTTTCATACAGACATAGAACAAGAACACGAAAGTGGTGTTAGGAACGGGAAACTTCGGATTGTGTCCAAAGACCCAGATGAAAGCCTATTTTTTGATTTAAAAAAAACATGTCTCTGCAATTTGATCGTTTCGATCCCGAGTGAGAAAGGTGGTCGCCGTATTTAATGCGTGCTGAGTTTTATTTTGAAAGTATGGCAATTACGACTGACCTGAGGAAGAAGGCTCTCTTGTGTTCATCAATGTCCCCAGAAACGTTTGCACTACTTCAAAATTTACTTACAGAAGTAACTGAAGTTTCATATGCTGAAATCACAATGACTTTGCAGCTGCATTACGAAGTCAGAATTTCCTCGCAGCTCACCTCGATTTCTACCGGACGGTGCAACAGGAAGGGCAATCTATTACCAAATTTCTTGCCGAACTTCGCACCAAGGCAAAGGCATGTGATTTTAAAGCTCGTTGCTGCGAAAAGTGGCAAGACAATGCGTTGCAGGATAGACTGGTCACGGGCTGCAGACAGGCATTCATATAGCAGGCGATTCTCAAGGAATCAGACACCTCATTGAAGAATGTGCTGCAGTGTGCTAAGATGGCCGAGCTGCTAAGTAATGCACAAAATGGCTGGAAATACAGCATCGAAACTCCCTCAAGAGGTGCATACAGTTTTGTCAGACTCGTCCGCAACGCCAAAATCCATTTGATCGACCCAGAGCAAATCCGGAGAAGAAGGAGCAGTTTCAGAAGAGCCGCTCCCCTGTGGGGGGAGGATCGAAACCCTGCTACCGATGCGGCTCGTCTGCTCATCACCGTAAGTGCCCGTATATCAAGTCCGTTTGTTATGCCTGTTACCGTAAAGGTCATCACCAGGCAGTGTGTCAATCCGTAGGAAAGCGGAGAAAGGGCACAAAGTGCAAAATACAGTCGACCAAATCGCGGAGACCATTTCTATTGATGTGCTCAGTGTGTGCACGATCACTGACAAGCCGAGGATTTCACTGCGGGTCTCGACCGTCGATCTACAGTTCCAGGTGCACACTGGTGCAGCCGTGTCACTAGTGGGTAAGGACATCTGGGAGAGGATCGGATCGCCGAAACGGAAACCGGCCAACATCCGCCTTTTCGGATACGGACGACAGGCCATTCCCACGAAAGGCAAATGCACTGTCGCCGTTTCTGTAATGGTATGACACAGATGTTGCCGCTGATCGTCGTTGGCAAAGAAGGTACATCTCTGTGCACCATCGACTGGATCCGTGCTTTCAAGCTTGACATGAATGCCTTGATCTACGAAGGATCAACCATGGCATTGTCATCTACCACGGACTGTAACATGGTCAGCAAGTGCCAGAACAACCTGCAGAAGGTTCTTGACCAGTTTCCAGCCGTTTTTGCACTTGGACTTGGGTATTGCACAAAGATGAAGGCACGGCTCATACTCAAAGACGATGCCGGCCCTAAGTTTTTCAAACCAAGACCAGTTCCGTTCAGTCGGATGGACGCCGTCGACAAGGAACTCTGCCGTCAGTCTGCAAAGGGGCACTCGGGTAATACGGCCGCCGAAACAACAGCAGTAACACCAGCAAGCAAGCAGCGACCGCCTCTGGAAGCGGGTATGGCTTCAGGAGATCTATACGAGGTGGAGAAGATTGTCGACAAAAGGAAAAATAAAAAGGGGAAGTGGGAGTACCTTATACAATGGAAAGGCTATGGAAGTAATGAAGACACTTGGGAATCAAAGCATCACCTTCTTCACTGTGAAGAATTTATTGATGAGTTCAATGGACTCAACGCTTCCAAAGAAAAGTAAACTAAACGGGGTGGATTACGAAAGAAACGGACTAATAATTCAGAAGCAAAAGCGGGGTTCAATGGCTAGAAATGGAAAGCATGCTCTGGGGATAACAAGAAAATCGTAGCCACGAAAACAGTGCATTACAGAACCAAGCAGTCGGACACCCCAGTGCCGAATCGTGTGGACACTGGAGTGCCTGATTTGCCTCCCCCCTGGCTTGATGAAGTTCCACCAGACGAACTGCCCGCCGATCTGCCTGTGGTCCTTCATCGATCGACACGTTGCAATCGTGGTACTCCCCCAAGGCGACTAATTCAGGAATAGAGTCGTTCAAACTGGAAAGGGGGAGTGTGATGTTTGGTGTACTGTGTGGGGTGGGAAGACCCGTTGCACCAGCAGGTGGTGCTGCACAGGACAAACGGAGATGTTTTGTACATAGTTATTTTGGCTGTACACAATGTGGAGTGTGCAGTCAAATTGTGTGGTTGCAGCCATTTTAGTTGTCTTGCTGCCAGCATTGAGTTACTGTAAAAAGAGACGGTACTTATTTCACAAAATGCTGGAGTAACTCACCAGGTCAGGCAGCATCTCAGGAGAGAAGGAATGGGTGACGTTTCGGGTCGAGACCCTTCTTCAGACTGATGTCAGGGGGGCGGGACAAAGGAAGAATATAGGTGGAGACAGGAAGATAGAGGGAGAACTGGGAAGGGGAGGGGAAGAGAGGGACAGAGGAACTATCTAAAGTTGGAGAAGTCAATGTTCATACCGCTGGGCTGCAAGCACCTCCAATTTCCGGTGGGCCTCACTATGGCACTGGAGGAGGCCCATGACAGAAAGGTCAGACTGGGAGTGGGAGGGTGAGATGAAGTGCGCAGCCACCGGGAGATCAGGTTGGTTAAGGCGGACTGAGCGAAGGTGTTGAGCGAAACGATCCCGAGTGCGTTTGGTTTCGCCGATGTAAAGAAGTTGACATCTAGAGCAGCCCAGCAGCTTGCAGCCCAGCGGTATGAACATTGACTTCTCCAACTTTAGATAGTTCATGGCTCTGTCCCTCTCTTCCCCTCCCCAGTTCCCCCTCTATCTTCCTGTCTCCACCTATATCCTTCCTTTGTCCCGCCCCCCTGACATCAGTCTGAAGAAGGGTCTCGACCCGAAACGTCACCCATTCCTTCTCTCCTGAGATGCTGCCTGAGCTGCTGAGTTACTCCAGCATTTTGTGAAATAAATACCTTCGATTTGTACCAGCATTTGCAGTTATTTTCTTACACTACTATAATAAAGACTTCTGTTGTACCTTGAAGACTCGCACTTTCGTACAGACACAGAACAAGAACACAAAACTACCCTCCCTCTGGGTGTTAATCTAGCCCCACCAGCTGTGCTGAACAAACAGACAATGGGCAGCTCCAGGCTATCTTACGCCTCGAGTTCTTGTTTCATTTTACTGAACTCTTCCTTGGACATCGATCCTTCTCCCTCGCCCAGTTTCTGCATCTTCTCCCTCGCCATGTCAAAGTCGGGCTTGGCAGGTGCTGGGGGAATCTACAGGCAGATAATGGAAGGGTGGTCAACATCAACAGAACTAACACCTCACCCCTATTCCCCACACACACCTTATTCAAGACCACACTCCACACACCTCCCTCTTCACACCACCATTACATTTGCACTCCCCACACCATTCACCCACCACACACTCCCCACCTTGTCCACCCCTTCACACTCCCCACCTTGTCCGCCCCTTCACACTCCCCAAGCCACCCCCTTCACACTCCCCACCTTGTCCACCCCTTCACACTCCCCAAGCCACCCCCTTCACACTCCCCACCTTGTCCACCCCTTCACACTCCCCACCTTGTCCACCCCTTCACACTCCCCACCTTGTCCACCCCTTCACACTCCCCACCTTGTCCACCCCTTCACACTCCCCACGCTATCAGAAGCACCATTCCTTCCGCATTGACCAATTAACGTCCAACCATCTCAAACCCTCACCGAAAACGTGCCCCCTAAAGCCAAGATCACTGTGCATTCTCTAGGACAACCAAAGGCATTTGCACAGAAACAGGCCCTTCGGCCCAACTCATTTATGCCAAACAAGATGACCCATCTAAGCTAGTTCCACTTGCATACATTTGGCATATATCTTTTCCTATCCGTGTACCTGTCCAAATGCTTTATAATTGCTATAGCACCTGCCTCAACTACCTCCTCTGGCAGCTTGTTCAATACTCCCACCACTGTCTATGTGGAAAAGTTGCCCCTCAGGCTACTATTAAATCTTTTTCCTCAGTTTAAACCTATGTCTCCTGATTCTTGATTCCCCAATTCTGGTTAAAATTCTGTGAATTTACCTTATCTATTCTTCATGATTATAGACACCTCTAAGATCACCCTTGAGTGACTCACCCTGGCAGAGTAGACAATGGGCCAAATGGCCTAATTTGCACTGTTTCATGAACACTCATCCACGCAACAGAGCCCTGCAGCCAACCACTATATTACAAGACATAGGAACAGAATTAAGCCATTCGGACTATTGAGTCTACTCCCTCATTTGATCATGGCTGATCCATCTTTCCCTCTCAACCCCATTCTCCTGCCTAATCCCCATAATCTTTGACACCCTTACTAATCAAGAACCTATCAATCTCCACTTAAAAATACCCAATGACTTGGCCTCCACTGCCGTCTGTGGCAATAAATTCCTCCTCATTGCCTTTCTAAAGGCATGTCCTTTATTCTGTGGCTATGGCCTCTGGTCCTAGACACTCCCACTAGTGGAAACACCCTCATCACATCCATTCTATCCAGGCCTTTCATTATTCAGTAAGTTTCACTGAGGTTCCCCTCATCCTTCCAAACCTCAGCGAGTGCAGGCCCAGTGCCGGCCTAAACACTGGATACGACCCCCACTCACGATGATCCCGGCGTAGTCCTCATTCTCCACCAGTGCATCGTGTAGCCACACAAAGTCCTCGTGCTGCCTGATCACCGAGAAGTCCGGCTTCTTGAAGGACGGCAGGGTTGTCTGAAGGAGAAAGCGAGAGTCAGCACTCCCCCACTCCGACCCCCACCTCCCCTCCCATCAAGGTCCGAGACACCCTCTACAATTACCAACTCCACCCAGCTGTTGTGGAGTCCCAAGCCCAACCACTTGGCTTGCAAATATAAGATCGTGTGTCCCCCCACAAAATATGCTATACGTTCATAAGTCCTTGGGAGCAAAATTAAGCCATTCAGCCCATCAAGTCTACTCTGCCATTCAATCATGGTTCATCTATCTTTCCCTCTCAACCCCATAACCCCCGACATCCTTCCTAATCAAGAATCTTAATCTCTGCTTCAAAAATACCCAATGACTTGAGTTCCGCCACCGATGTTAAAGGGGGAGTGGGTGGCACAGTGGCACAATGGCAATGAATTCCAGATTCACCACCATCTGGCTAAAGAAGTTCTTCCTCATCAGCTTTCTGAAGGTAGGTCCAATGGACCACGTGCTACATTCTACATGTTGCAGGTCCTCATGGTCCCATATCTGGATTCCCAGCCCACTCACTACTTGACAATGCCTCCCGCTCGCCTCTTAAATATCACCAGGTTCTCTTGTCCGTGGTCCCAACCTGAAACATTGTCTGTCCATTCCCACCACAGATGCCGCCTGACTCACTGAGTTCCTACAGCACTTCACAGAGGCCAATTAACCTACAAACTTGCACGTCTTTGGGATATGGGAGGAAACCGGGGCACCCAGAAGAAACCCACACGGTCACAGAGGGAACTTACAAACTCTACACCAATAGTGCCAGAGGTCAAGAACACACCTGGGTTTCTGACACTGCAAATTATTGTTACTTTTACACAAACTATCATAAATTACTGTCGCATTCGACTGAACCACTAAGTTTATAAGGAAGCAAAACAAATCAAATGCTGGAGGAACTCAGCAGGTCAGGTGGCATTTGTGGGGGGGGGGGGGGGGGGGGTGGGGAGGAAAAAACCAACAGACTACATTATGGGTTGGACCCTGGCCAAAAGAACAAGGAGGTGTTAACAGGTATTGTCTGTATGAAGTTTGTAGGATCCCACTGTGACTGTGTGGATATTTTTCCGCTTTCCTACCACACTCCAAAAGTGTACAGGTTTATAGTTTAATTGGCTTCGGTAAAATTGTAAATTGTCCCTAGTGTGTGGGATAGTGCTAGTGTACGGGGTAATCGCCCGTCAGCATGGACTCTGTGAGCTGAAGGACCTGCTTCCGTGCTGTATCGCTGAAGTAAACCAAGCTTCAGTGAGTGGATGGAGTGCCCAGTAAACATCTACTGGTGACCCTGATGCCAAACGGTGGAACACGTTTACCAGAGCTTTACCAAGCCTTGGCTGGATCAGCACAGGTGCTGCCACCAAACAGCATGCCATATCTAACACACAAATTCTCAAAAGATACCTTCTTCGCTCCCCAGCCATGGCTCTTCCCCAACTAACAATGGGCCACTGTGGTCTCCACCTTTCCTTGATCATCTGTTGCCAGCCCTGATTTTTTCTGGTTTTCCTACCTCCAGTCCCCCCCCTTCCCCCTACTTTCAGTCTGAAGGGTCCCAACCCAAAATGTGACCGACCCGCTGAGCTATTCCAGCACTTTGTGTCTTCTCAAAAGACAGTATTGCACAAAGGTGTATTTGTGAACCTAGTCACCTTAATACATGTTTAAAAAAACAAGGGCTCCACAAGTCCAATCTTGTCAACAGGAGTCAAACCAGACTGAACAATTCCATGGGTTCAACCCAAAGTTCAGAGTTCAGAAACCAACCATTGCACAAGATTTTCAGCAGGTTGTTACTCTCCTGGCCCACCTTATCAAAGCAGCTACAACATTGTTCAGAGAAGGGGAGAGGGAAATAAAGCAGAGGGGATAGAGACAAAATTAAGTCAGGATGAATTAGCTTCCTCATAATTCAGCAGAATGCAAGAGTTTTGTTTGTGAAAAATCCCTTGATAAAGACATTAACCAAGCAACACATTCTGGAAGAGGAAAGACAGCACTGAAGTAAATCAGTGGGTCAGGCATCATCTCTGGAGAACATAGATGGGTGACATTTCAGGTCAGGACCCTTCTTTGGGGAAAGGATTCGCAGGCTAAAGGGCAGAATTGGTGTAGCGGTAGAGTTGCTGTCCCACGGCACCAGAGACTCGGGTTCAATCCTGACTATGGGTGCTGTCTGTGTGGAGTCTGCACGTTCCCCGTGACCGTGTGGGTTTCCTCCAGGTGCTCTGGTTTCCTTCCATACCCCAAAGATGTGCAGGTTGGTAGGTAATTGACCTCTGTAAATTGCCCCTAGCGTGCAGGGAGTGGATGAGAAAGTGGTGAACTCTGACGTTCTGGTTCAGGTTATTCTGAATGAGAATATGAACACCACATGTCCTTTATCCACAGCCACTTAGGACCAAATCAGTCCATCAATCCAGGCAGAGAGGAATTTATGCCAGCATATAGAGGACAGTCAGTCTGCCTCACACCACCTGCTTTCATCCCTGGCCTTTGTTCCATCCTTCTGCCTATCAAAAACCACTCCCTCGCCTGCGTCCACCTGTTACCTGCTGTCCTGCCTCTCCCCTCTCCCAACTTTCTTCCCCCTCCCCCTTAAAATCAGTCTGAAAAAGGGTCCCAACCTAAAACGTCATCTATCCATGTTCTCCAAAGATGCTGTCTGACCTGCTGAGTTCCTCCAACAGTCTTTGTAAAAAAAAAAAATCAAATCTCCCAGATTTAATAGTGATGTCTGGGCTATCCGCTCACTCCAGCATGATACTCACGAGGGGTGACGGGGTGGAGATCTATCGTGACATCCTCCCTTTCAATCACAATATTGGTCTCCTAGACCCAGGGTGTGATCATTGTTCCCCCAATCTCAAATATCCGTGCAAAACCCTTGCTACAATCTCAGCTGCCACTGTCTAAATAACCTCCTCCTCATTCACTTCTCCAACCTCCTGCAGCAAACGCAGAGGGTCAGGGAGTAAAAGTTGAGGAATCAGATTTATCACAATTCTCAAACATTCCCTTACAGTTAATTCACAACATCATGCATAGACCAGAACAGTACAGCACAAGAACAGGTCCTTCAGCCCACAACGTCCATGCCCAACATGATGCCACAGCACATGAACAGGGTGACACAGTGGCGCAGTGGAAAGGTTGCTGCTTTACATCGCCAGAGACCCGGGCTTGATCCTGTCTACGGGTGCTGACTGAATGGAGATTGTACGTTCTCCCCGTGACTGCGTGGGTTGTCTCCGGGTGCTCCGGTTTCCACCCGCATCCCAAATACTTGCAGGTTAATTGGCTTCTGTAACTTGTCCCTAGCATGTAGGATAGAACTAGTGTACAGGTAATCATTGGTTGGGGCGGACTCAGAGGGCCACAGGGCCTATTTCCACGCTGTATCTCTAAACTAAACCAAGTTAAACTAATCATACAAGCCTGCACATGATTCGTATCCTTCCATTCCCTGCGTGCCCATGTGTTGATCTAAAAACTTCAAACCCCACTCTCATATCGGCCTGCACCCCCGGCAACATGTTCCAGGCACCCACTATATGCAGTAAAAAAAGGGAGGGGGGAAGAGGGTGCTGCACCAATGCAGGAGAGGTTTGGACCCAACAGGTTCACTCTCCTTTAAACTTTGCCCCTCTCACCTTAAAGCTATGTCCTCTAGTATTTGGCATTTCCACCACAAGGAAAGAGGTTCTGACTGTCCCATACATTTAAAGGCATGAAGCGCTTTGCAAAAGCGCCCATCCCTTTTTCGATTTTCCACAACACATGTCTAAATCACTACATGATTTTCTGCCGCTGACAACTCTTCTCCATCAGTTCCGTGTCTATCAGGGCAGCCAAGAGCCCTTATCTTTAAGGCAGGATCAGGTGAACGTCTGCACTCTTAAGATTTGAGACAAGGGCTTAAAAAAATTGGCAGGAAGTCTGGAATCTTGCAGTTGAGGCAGTCTATGACCTTCCTCATACAATATCAAGAACTTGCAACATCCACTCAGCCACACAAGGCTCACTTCCTGTACACTGAATCAAGAGCATCAAGAATGAGAGGTGAACATGCAGTTAATGCACAAACCTCTGCAGTGAGAGCACGATTCAAGTGAGAAATTAAACATTGCAAAACAATCGAGTAGCAAAGCACCCAATGAATGAGATAATTATCACGAAAACACCACAGAACTAGACAGGGTCAAGAGCATACCGACAATCAAAACAACGGGCCGAACCAGTGTTAAAACAAGAATTGATATGTGTGCGCGTGTCGACCGAGTGCGTGCCAACCAGCAATCACCCCATATATATTAGCACTATCCTAACACTAGGGACAATTTACTGAGGCCAATTAACCTACAAACCTGTAGGTGTTTGGAGTGCAGGAGGAAACTGGAGCACCCAGAGAAAACCAACATGATCACATGGAGAATGTACAAACACTGTACAGACAGCACCCCTAGTCAGGATCGAACCTGGGTCTTTGGGGCTGTAAGGCAGCAACTATACTGCTGTGCCACCGTGCCATTCTAAATGGGACACACTCTTTCCCCGAGCTAAACTGTGCCCACAATATCTAAGGAACAAGCAAGGTCACCATCTGGAGTGCTGTACAGACATGTGATCTCAATGCTGCCCTGCTCACTTCCTCAAATGGTGCACTGGGAGAGTAGCAAACTAATAACTCGAGAGGAGACAAGGGGCTGGAGTAACGCAGCGGATCAGGCAGCATCTCTGGAGAACATGGATATGACGTTTCGGAGGGCAGGATTGCTTTTGGGAGATGGGTTAGAGAAGAGAAAGCCAGAAGAGAGGAGGGGCAGGACAAAGCCTGGCAGGTAAAGGGCTGATACGGGTGGGGAGAGTGAGAGGGGTTAATAGGCTGATGGTGGATAAAGACCAGAAATGAAAAAAGTTGTGAGACAAAAGGATTGAAGAGTTGCAAATTGTGAAGCTAGAGGAAGGAATGTGGGTAGAGGGAGAGAAATAGGTGAGAGTCTGGGTGGGGTACAGGGAAGAGGGAGGAAGAAAAGAAGCAAGTGGGGGGGGGGAGAAGAGGGAAGGACAGGGTGGGGAAGCTTTATGCAGTTACCTAAAATTGGAGAATTCAATGTTCATACCATTGTGATTTGTTCCTTGTATCCACAAAACACCTCAGTTGCTTCATCTTTCAGAAGTTCAGTTAAAAGCACAAAATCTCATAGCTCTGGTCGCCCCAGGGTGAACGCTTTGGAGAGGGTGCAGAGGTTTATCAGAATGCTGACACAAGGAACTGCAGATACTGGAATCTTACGCAGAACATAGTGCAGGAGTAACAAGGTCAGCGGGTCAGGCAGTATCTGAAGGACATGGATAGGTGGTGTCTTGGGTCACGACCCTTCTTCAGAAGACTGCCTGAGTTAGGGGGTACAAGTTATAAGGATGAGACTTAGATTGTTTTCTATGGAACACTGAAGGTTGCAGGGAGACCCAATCCAAGTACATAAAATAATGAGAGGCATAGATAGTGTATACAGTCAAAACCTTTTTTCCCCCCATCGTGGAAATGTCGAAGACCAGAGGACATGGCTTTAAGGTGAAAGGGGCAAAGTTAAAAAAACTAGACTGTGGACCCATTTGGGCCAAAACCTCTCCTGTATTGGTGCAGCACCCTCCCCTCCCTCCCCAAAAAATATAACAGATTTCAATGAAACTTCTTCCATTAGCACCAAAGGGACAACTGAGAGTAAGGTGGGCCTAAAATTGTTGCGCTATTGTGGACTGTTTTGGCTGTAGTTCAGGAACAAATAAACAAACGAGTGTTTTAGTATATAGATTGTGTGGGGCAAGTTTATTTTATATACAGTGGCCTGCAACGCGCTGCCAGGGAGGGGGGTGACAGAAGACGACACAGTAGTGGCATTTGACAGGTTTTTAGATAGGCACATGGATATGCAGGCAATGGAGGTATATGGATCACGTACAGACAGAACAGATTAGTATTTTGGGGCATTATGATTGACATGGACATTTTGGGCTGACATTTGTACCTTGATGCCTGTGACAGTAACCCCAAACAGACCAGTTGGACGGAAGGCCCGAGCTCCCTGCTCCACATCTCTATGACTTGTGTATGGACCGCAAGTACGGCCCAGAGCTTAGCAGACCACGATAGAGCTGACAGCTGCATCTTCGCACTGAGGGAACACTGTGGCCACAGTCCCAACTTGGGAACTGCTCGGGTTAGGAACAATTCACAGGAACACAAACTTGCTGTAACCAGGGGATGGGATGAGTTTAGAGATACAGAGTGGAATCAGGCCCGTCGGCCCTCCAGGTCTGCGCCGACCAACAATCAGCCATACACACTAACTCTATCCCACACACTACGGGCAATTTACAAAGGCCAATTAGCCTACAAACCCACGTCTTTGGGACGCAGAAGGAAACCGGAAGGCCCAGAGGAAACTCACGTGGTCACAGGGAGAACTCCCCACAGGCAACACACGAGGTCAGGATGGAACCCGGGTCTCTGGAGCTGCAAGGTAGTGGATCTACCACTGTGACTTGTACAACAGATAACATCCAGTGTTGTGTAAAGTGTAAACTGGTTTCCCGACTCATTTGAGAAAGTGACGAGCACACAATGGCAGCCAACAGTGCTCACGCTTGCCATCTCAAGTGACAGGTAGACTGGGCGAGGCTCACCCACCTTGGTGTGGACGGTGAATTTGACCTTCTCCCTCTCGCTGAGGGCATCCGGGATGTCGACCAGCACCGAGGGCTCTCCTTCCATGGATACAGAAGCCAGCTGAAATACAAAACAAAGCGGTGACGGCTTCCAGTGTAATGTAGGCTACAGAGTGAGCCATAAGATTCTAATGCTAACTTCTAAAGATAGGCACAAAGTGCTGGAATAACTCAGCATGTTCAGTTTAGTGTCACGTGTAGAGGTTACAGTGAAAAGTTTTTGATGCGTGCTATATAGTCAGCAGAAAAACAACACGTAATTACAATTGAGCCATACAGTGTACAGTTTATTACAGTACATTTACAGCACAAGAGAATAATGTTTAGTGCCAGGTAAAGCCAAGAAAGTCCGATCAAGGAAAGTCCGCGGGTCACCAAAGAGGGTCAGACAGCATCTCTGGAGAAAAATGGTTCCGACCCAAAACGTCACCTATTCTTTTTCTCCAGAGATGCTGCCTGACTCATTGAGTTATCATGTCATATCATATCATATATATACAGTGCGGAAACAGGCCTTTTCGGCCCACCAAGTCCGCGCCGCCCAGCGATCCCCGCACATTAACACTATCCTACACCCACTAGGGACAATTTTTTACATTTTACCCAGTCAATTAACCTACATACCTGTACGTCTTTGGACATTGTGTGTCTATCTTTGGTATAAACCAGCATCTGCAGTTCCTTCACATGTAAATGCAACATGTAATTAGACCAAATACTGTGGGCAGGTGGAAATGTACATAGAAATGTACATGCCTCAGAAGGCAGTGGAGGCCAATGCTCTGAATGCATTCAAAAGAGAGCTAGATAGAGCTCTTAAGGATAGCGGAGTCAGGGGGTATGGGGAGAAGGCAGGAACGGGGTACTGATTGAGAATGATCAGCCATGATCACATTGAATGGCGGTGCTGGCTCGAAGGGTCGAATGGCCTACTCCTGCACCTATCGTCTATTATCTAACACAAGGTGCTGGAGTAACCCACAGTCAGGCGGCAACTCAGATAGAGCCCTGACCCGAAACATCACCTATCCATGTTCTCCAGAGATGCTGCCCAAGTTACTCCAGCACTGTGTGCCTTTTTTTGTAAACTAACACCTGCTGTTCCTTACGTCTACAGCTGGGAACTATGATCTGCACAGCCATGAAGCTGTACTTGCCCATTTCAACTAAGGGACCCATTCACCAAGCAACTGTTAAAAAATAATCCAAACAACTAATTAGGGCATGATTTTTAAAAACACATGCATCAGTTTTTCCACAGCACAATGGTACCATGCCTCAGCTGTTTCTAGATAAGGTTAATGGCATTCATTAACACATTCTAATTGGCAATCACACAACTGCAGAATCTCAAAGCCAGAACAATCAGGGTCGTGACTCGAAACAACAACCCTGCCATTCCACAAGGCAGCCAGACATTCCCAACATTCTCCCAGTTTTATTTCTAATGCCATGACTAATTGTCACAAGAAAATTGTTGCATTTAAATATTGCTTTTCACATCCTTTTTGAATGTATTCAAGAGAGAGTTGGATATAGCTCTCAGGGCTAACGGAATCAAGGGATATGGGGAGAAAGCAGGAACAGGGTACTGATTCTGGATGATCAGCCATGATCATATTGAATTGCGGTGCTGGCTCAAAGGGCCGAATGGCCTACTCCTGCACCTATTTTCTATATTTCTATGTTTAAGATGTCCCAAAATACTCCACAGCTATTTAAGTACTTTACAATTGTTGACAGTTCTAATATAGGAAATCCAGTGGGCAAATGGAGACGCAAGGAACTGCAGATGCTGATTTACAAAAAAAAAGACGATGCTAGAGCAACTCAACGGGTCAGGCAGCATTTCAGGACAACATGGATAGGTGACCTTTCAGGTCAGTGGCCAATTTGTACACAATCAGCATTAAGCAATGGATTGTGTTCAATTATTCATTTTCTCAAGGGTAAACTTCCTTGCTGCTCTCTAAAAAGAAAAATAACTTTTACAGGTGTACAGCAGAGTACAGAGTAATGGTTGCATCATGGCCTGGTTCGGCAACCTGAACACCCAGGAATGAAGGAAACTCCATGGAGTGCCCAGTCCATCATGGGTACCGACCTCCCCACCAGAAATCTACAGGAGCCACCAATATCAAAGACCAACATCACCCTGGCCACACTCTCATCTCGCTGCCTCTATGAGGAAGAAGGTACAGGAGCCTGAAAACCGTGACCTCCAGGTTCAAGAACAGCTTCTTCCCAGCAACCATCAGGCTCTTGAACACTGCATAACACTAACCTCAGCAACTATAAGTTTCTATGGATTGTGTCTTTGGTTACACTATGGGCTGCAGTTTTTGCACTATTATGGTTACCTAGTATTGCTGATTATTAATTTATTTTACTTATGTTTGGTATATTATCTTTTACTGGGTTTATAGGCCTGTTTAGCTGCAATAAACGTTTTTTCTGTTGCCAGTATATACGACAGTCTTGAGCCCTTTAAAACATGTTTAAGACAATGTTTAATTACAATCAAGGATCTTCTGAACAGTGTGTCAGAAGGAACTGCAGATGCTGGTTTAATCCAAAGGGTCTCAACCCAAAACATCACCCATTCCTTCTCTCCAGACATGCTGCCTGTCCCGTTGAGTTACTCCAGCTTTGTGTCTTTTTGAACAGGCTGTTGTGGGAACCACAACCAGGTTTGTAATGAGAATGATCCCATGGGTCAATCCCCTCCAGGATGTCCTGCAGCATTCCACAAGCAACTAATTGACTGAATTCCAATTGGTACAAGGGCAAACAATACTCTGCTATTTGTGCAAAGAATCTCAATCAACAAGTGAACTAATCAAGTGACCAAATTATAGATATACACAACTTACTGGCCAGGCAACATCTCTGGAGAAAAAGTATAGGTGAAGTTTCAGGTTGGAGCCCTTCTTCAGACTGCTAGTCTGAACTCCAGATCGCAGAAGGGCCCCGACCCAAAACGTCACCTATTCCTTTTCTCCAGTCACTGTCTGACCCGCTGAGTTACTCCAGCATGTTGTGTCTATCTCCTGTGTAAAGCTGATCCTTCCTACACTAGTGACCAGACTACCCAGGCTGCTGATAACAACCAGGTCATCAAGGAAAACAGCTGACACAATCAGAGACTTGTCCCACCCCCATCATTCCTTTTTTACTCCCTGCTCTTCAGGCAGTTAGAAACAGAAGTTTGAAAGCACACACCACTAGTCTCAGAAGCAGTTCTTCCCCTCTGTTAAACATAGGTGCAGGAGAGGCCATTTGGCCCTTTCAGTCAGCACCAAAAGACTGTTATTCAGGCTTCTGAACAGTCCTTCTGTAAGCTAGGGTACTGTCCAATTCATCTCTACCCCATTGTGGACATTAGACTTTGTGTCTGGAACTGATGCACTACAATACTGAGAACTATATTCTGGACTGTATCTTCCCCTTTGCTCAACATATATTGTTCTTTTGTTTGAAACGTATTCATGTATATTATCTGATTTGATTCAATAACATGCAAAACAAAGCTCAGCACTTCTAAACTTCTGCATTTAGAACAAATTTTATTTTTGCATTCACTAAACAGGATTTTGCTTTAACATCTCATTTAAAAAAAAGGATCTCCCATATACAAATTCCTCTGGACTCAGTCCGTAATCAGCGTCTGCTCATTGATTTAGTCTACAACCCAGGCCAGCTGACATTAGCCCAATAAACCTTCCCCAAAGCAATAGAACAGAACAACACAGAAACGTTTCCCAATGGCAGATATTAAATACTTGAAATGAAAAAGGTCGCATGGTTTTGGGAAAGGGGAGTGCCAATAACTGTATAATCCTATCAACATTCCAGAACACCTACATTGCCTTCTGGTATCTAACATTCTTGTGATTCCACAAGTTAAAAGGGCAGTAGCAACTACAAAAAAAGTTGCTAAAAACAGTAACCAGTTTGCACGCATCACCAGGACATCAGGTAGAACTTTTGTCTAGCTCAGTCACATCTGCACAAAGATTATGGGAGACACAAGGAACAGCAGCTGCTAGAATCTTGAGCAAAACATAGTGCTAAAGAAACTATCAACCTGTAGAAAGGTACCGACTGCAAACGTCGCCTGTCCATTCTCTCCACAGATGCTGAGTGACCCGCTGAGTTCCTCCAGCACTTCGTGTTTTCCACAAGATTGTAAACCAGCATCTGCAGTTTCTTGTGTCTACTCCCTAAAGGTTCCCACTTCCAGGTTGTATTTGCTTATGTTTTGAAGAACCACAAAAAGTGCAACGACATTATAAATGTAGCAGGAACCGTGCAGTCCCACCGCAGTTAGGCTAGTGTAGACTAGGTCAGGAGCTGCGGCTGAAGTCCCCAGTAAACGCTGTTTGCCAACAAGCAGGAAGAAGCGGCGAGTGACCAGGCTGCAAACCACACCTTCCCCTACCTTGTTGCACTCACTCAGGTCCGCGGGACTCTCAGACATCTCGCTCACTCCTCCAGGAACAAAATAGCAGCGTTGATGCAATCAGCGCCGCTTCAACCCGCGTTCCCCCGCAAGCACCGAGCTCCGCTCCCTTCCTCACTCCGCCCAAGCTCCCGCCTCCACCCCGTTCGCATTGGCGCAGCGGCTTGACGCGTCACCACGCTACAGCTCGACTATTGGCTCGCAGCACTGCCGGTCACTCACAGAGAGTGGCACGTCACGACACAGGCTCCACCTTCAGGGGCCCGCACGCAAAGCGCATGCGTAATCGCGGTGGTCCGCGCTCTGACTTATGGGACGTGTAGTCCATAGCGGAGGCCGACGCCGGTTGCGTCTTGACGTAGGCTCCGCCTTCACCGCGCGGTGGTGTATGGGAAGTGTAGTTTCCATCGTCGACCAATCGCTGCTGCCTTGCGGAGTTGAGACTACAGTTCCCAGGCGGCCGTGCCGCCGAGCGGGCGACGGGCAGTGATGGAGAGTGAGTACCACACGGAACGAGGCTGCTGGCGTCCGACCGGGGAGCGCCAAGGCCTGGGTGGTGTGGGTAGAGCCGTTCGGGAGAAGCAGGGATCTCAGCCCCGGGGTTCGGCTGCCGGCGCGAACCCCCCCCACCCCACCCAGTGCCCTCTAACCCCCCACACGGCAGTGCCCTCTAACCCCCCCTCCGCACCCGGTGCCCTCTAAACCCCCTCCCCACCCAGTGCCCTCTAACCCTCCCCACCCAGTGCCCTCTAAACCCCTCCGCACCTGGTGCCCTGCCTGGGACCTTGTAACCCTAACTGGTGTCCACTGCTCTCTCCCCCCCCCCCCCCCCCCCCCCCCCTCCATCACCTTCTCACCCCGTGAACCACTGCTCATCTACACCACCCACCCCGTGGGCTGGTGCTCTCCCAGTCTCTAGCATTGGCTTCACCCCAATCAGAAATAGGTGAATTTCTGGGCATTGAGTGAATGGAAAGCCACAGATGGCTGTGGTAACTCAGCGGGTGTCAGGCAGCATCTCTGGAGAACATGGATAGATGATGTTTCGGGTCGGTCCCTTCTTCAGACCCTTGAGAAAGTGCACAATCATGGAACTAACTCAAATGAAGCAGTCAGAAGTAGGGTCCTGACCCGAAACGTCACCGATCCCTTTTCTCTAGAGATGCTGCCTGACCTCCAGAGAGTTGTGAATCTGTGGAATTCTCTGCCACAGAAGGCAGTGGAGGCCAATTCACTGGATGTATTCAAGAGAGAGTTGGATATAGCTCTTAAGCTATATAGCTCTTAAGGCTAATGAAATTAAGGGATATAGGGAGAAAGCTGGAACGGGGTACTGATTCTGGATGATCAGCCATGATCGTATTGAATGATCATGGCTGGCTTGAAGGGCCGAATGGCCTACTCCTGTACCCATTTTCTATGTTTCCATGGCTGATTTACCCCACAAGCCCTAGCAGTTATACACCAGTTCCCCATTACCCTCATAAATCTGGTTTTGTAAATCACAGCTGCCGGCACTGGTGATATTTCTTTATGAACATTCTGCACCCACTGTGTACAGTTTTCAGAATGCTGTCAGGAGTGTTTAATAGTTATCTGTACCGACGACAGAATAATGACATTCTTACATGCTGCAGCTTAACAGGCTATTAATACAATAACATGCTAATAAATATACAATAATTAATAATACAATAAATTAGACTTTAGAGATACAGTGCAGAAACAGACTATTCGACCCACCGAGTCCGCACCGACCTACGATCATCCCATACACTAACACTATCCTACACACTAGGGACAATTTACAATTTTACCAAAGCCAATTAACCTACAACCCTGTACGTCTTTGGAATGTGTGAGGAAAGCAGAGCTCCTGGGGAAACCCCACCCGATCTCTGGGACAACTCCGTACAGACACCATAAAGACACCACCGTAGTCAGGATCGCACCCGGGTCTCTGGTGCTGTAAAGCAGCAACTCTACCGCTGCACTACTGTGCCACCCTTGATCAGTAATACTTGTGCGAAACACTACTCTGTACTCCAGTACATAGAAGATCATTGTTGCTGTGGTTAGTGTGCAGTGCACAAGAAGCTGATGGTTGATTGTTCCAGTAATGCCATCAAGATTAATTTGTTTACACCATCACCCTTTGTTTCAACTGGACTGATATCGTGGTGTTTGACAATGCAGACCCTCACCAGTGGCAGGGTTAGTTGATAAGATGGTATAAAAATATATCAGTAGCTTGAGTCAGACAAATAATTCCAGTACTCTGCCGATCCTTGGAGGATTGTGGGCAATTGTAACAACCCATGGCAGGAAAACTCCCAAAAGCTTGTGTGCAAAAGAGGGAGTCTATAGACTTGATGTGGGAGGTTAAGATGTTCACTTTGTTACATCTTTTGAGGCTACATGTTGTGAATTGTACTACCTGTGGCCATTGCAGTTCACCATCTTTCTTCACTATCAACAAATACTCAAAAGGTGATGAGGGGTCTTAACAGAATAGACAAGAATTGTTTCTCCTGGTGAGTGGATCATAAATTCCAAATCAAAAAGCCTGGGGAGTTTTTTTTACCAAGTTTGAAGAAGGGTCCCGACGCGAAGCATTACCCGTACATGTTCTCTACTGGGTCCTGTACATGAAGCATTGCCCGTACATGTTCTCTACTGGGTCCTGACGCGAAGCATTGCCCGTACATGTTCTCTACAGGGTCCTGTACATGAAGCATTGCCCGTACATGTTCTCTACTGGGTCCTGACGCGAAGCATTGCCCGCACACGTTCTCTGCAGGGTCCTGGCGCGACGCTTTGCCCGTACATGTTCTCTACAGGATCCTGTACATGAAGCATTGCCCATGCATGTTCTCTACAGGTGCTGTCTGAGTCACTCCAGCACTCTGACCTTTTTTTGTAAACCAGCATATGCAGTTCCTTGTGTTTACTTTTTCACTGAATTGTCAGGTTCAGGAACCCTTATGTAATACTGGATCTGGTTCATAAATGTGCCTCACAATGTGCAGAGGGCTCTTACCTACCCTCCTGTCTGTAGGAAGGTGACCATCACAGGAGAGCGGGTGCCAGCAACAGCCACTTGCAGAGCATGATTTACTGCCATTCTCAGGGGCGGCACAGTGGTGCAGTTGGTAGCCACACTGCCTCACTGTGCCAGAGACCCGGGTCCGATCCTGACCTCGGGTGCTGTCTGTGTAGAGTTTGCCTGTGACAGCATGGACTTCTTCCGGCTGCTCCAATTTCCTCCCTCATCCCAAAGAAGTGCAGGTTTGTAGGTTATTTGGCCTCTGTAAATTGCCCCTAGTGTGTAGGGAGCGGGTGCGAAAGTGGGATAACATGGAGTGGTGTGGGCTGAGTCAGCTGCAGCTCAACACCGACAAGACTAAGGAGCTTGTGGTGGACTTTAGGATGAGAGGAACACCCCTGTCCCCTGTCTCCATCAATGGTGTGGATGTGCAATTTACCAAGGAGTACAAATACCTCGGAGTTTACCTGGACCATAAACTGGACTGGTCCGGGAATGCTGAGGGCCTGTACAAGAAGGGTCAGAGCCGGCTGTACTTTTTGAGAAGGTTCCACTCCTTCAACGTCTGCAGTAAGATGCTGCAGATGTTCTACCAATTGGTGGTGGCCAGTGCCATCGTCTTCACTGCCGTGTGCTGGGGCAGCAGGGTGAAGGCCGCAGACAACAACAGGATTAACAAACTCTTCAGGAAGGCTGGCTCCATCCTGGGGGCGGAGTTGGATTCATGGGAGGTGGTCTTGGAGGGGAGGGTGCTCCTTAAACTGCTGGAGCATCCTTGATAATACAGCTCACCCCCTCCATGACACACTGGTGAACCTGAGGAGCACCTTCAGCAACAGACTGGTTCCACCAAGATGCAGGACAGAACGCCACAAAAGTCATTTTTCCCTGTGGTTATTAAACTGTACAACTCCTCCCCCTTCTGTCGTGGGGTAGACTGACTCCCCTCTCCCCCCCCCCCCCCCCCCAAATCTTTTCATATCCCCAAACCTTTCCACTCGTCACTTTAATTTCATGTTTCATGTATCTTGTGTTTTATGACTGTTGGCAGACCAATTTCCCTCCTGGGATAAATAAAGTTCTATCGTATCGTATTGTAATTCGTGCAAACTGATGAACTATGGTCGGTGTGGACTCAGTGGGCCGAATGGCCTGTTTCCATGCTGTATCTCTAAACTAAAACTAAAGATAAACTTGCCCTGGGAGGTGAATCACACAAATTGCTGAAGAAATTAATTGACTCAGAATTTTCGTCTTTTTTAAAAACCTGATTGCAGGATAACTTGTGAGTTACGTGTAAGCGAACAGCAATGGGCACAAAGCCCATGTAAGAAAGGAGCGGATAGCTAACACTGTTTTCTTAGTAAGCTAAGTAGCCTTAAGGAAAGGAAGTTTGCCAATATGTTGCTTTTCCTGTCTAAATCCATAGTTGGAATTTGCTGAGACCATCTATTTAATTTCCTGTTGAATGCCTTAGCTGAATTTCACTTGAGCAAACAATGGTTTAAGAGTGGAGACAGAAGAAACTGCAGATGCTGGAATCTGAACAAACAACAAAATGTTGGAAGAATTCAGAGGGTCAGGCAGCATCTGCGGAGAGAATGGACAAGCAACATTTTGGGTTGGGACCCTTCTTCAGACCCATTTCTTTAAATCCTTGTATGAATGTGTGCAGTTTGTACCCAATCTATCTTCTTCAAAGCTTTTCTATTGCTCTTTTACCCACTAGTCATTGATTCTAACCCTTCCTCAGACAGATGTAGTGGGAGAGGGGGAAAAGCTGGAAAAGAGGTGGGGGTCAGACAAAGCCTAACAAGTGATAGGTGGATACAGGTGAAGCGGGGGGGGGGGGGGAGATGATTGGCAGATATGTGGAGTAAGTGACAAGGGCCAGAGGTGAGAAGGAGACAATAGCGTTAGATAAGGAGTGCAGGGAAGGAAGATACAACATTTCATCCTTCCCCTTCTCCTTTTGTGGTTCTGTATTGAGGTACAGTTCAAATTGTTTAATGTGCATTTTATAAAGTTGCATTATTTAACATTCTGAGAAAGCTGATAATATTGGACATGTACATTTAGGACCACGGTTTACATAATCAAAACCTCGGAAAACTAGTAAACAAAATATGGTCCAACGCCCTTCTTTCGAACCTCTCCAACCTGTTTTCATTTCCATATGTTGCTTCCCCCTTGCTCTCCTCCTCCTCCTAGACCAATTTTCTCCCCACTCCCCTATATTTAACACCAATAGATATGCAATAATCAGTAATAAACTAAATAAATCAGTAACACCGGATAACCATAATAGTGCAAAACTAAAACATGTGGTGGAACCAAAGACACAGTTCATAGAAGATCATAGTTGCTGAGGTTAGTGTTGTGCAGTGTTCAAGTGCTGAGAATAAGCTGTTCTTGAGTCTGGAGGTCATGGTTTTCAGACTCCTGTATCTTGTTCCCGATTGCAGCAGCAAGATGAGAGCGTGGCCAGGGTGGTGTGGGTCTTTGATGATACTGGCTGCCTTTTTGAGGCAGCTCCCACTGTAGATCCTGTCAATGGTGGGGAGGCCAGTACTCGTGATGGACCGGACAGTGTCCACCAATCTCTGTAGTCTCCTTCATTCCTGGCCGTTCAAGTTACCGAACCAGGCCCTGATGCAACAATAGACAATAGTGCAGGAGTAGGCCATTTGGCCCTTAGAGCCAGCACCGCCATTCAATGTGATCATGGCTGATCATTCACAATCAGTACCCCGTTCCTGCCTTCTTCCCATATCCCTTGACTCCGCTGTCATTAAGAACTTTATCTAGCTCTCTCTTGAAAGCATCTGAATAATTGGCCTCCACTGCCTTTTGAGTCAGAGAATTCCACAGATTTACAACTCTCTGACTGAAAAAGTTTTTCCTCATCTCCGTTCTAAATGGCCTACCCCTTATTCTTAAACTGTGGCCCCTGGTTCTGGACTCGCCCAACATTGGGAACATGTTTCCTGCCTCTAATGTGTCCAATCCCTTAATAATCCTATATGTTTCAATAAGATCCCCTCTCATCCTTCTAAATTCCAGTGCATACAAGCCTAGTCACTCCAGTTTTTCAACAGACGACAGTCCAGCCATTCTGGGAATTAACCTAGTGAACCTACGCTGCACTCCCTCAATAGCAAGAATGTCCTTCCTCAAATTTGGAGACCAAAACTGCACACGGTACTCCAGGCGCGGTCTCACTAGGGCCCTGTACAACTGCAGAAGGACCTCTTTGCTCCTCTACTCAACTCCTCTTGTCATAAAGGCCATTAGCTTTCTTCACTGCCTGCTGTACCTGCATGCTAACTTTAAGTGACTGATGAACAAGGAAACCCAGATCTCTTTGTACTTTGTACTTCCCCATTTCCTAACTTGACACCATTCAGATAATAATCTGCCTTCCTGTTCTTACCACCAAAGTGGATAACCTCACATATATCCACCTTAAACTGCATCTGCCATACAGCTGCCCACTAACACAACCTGTCCAAGTCACCCTGCATCCTCATAGCATCCTACTCACAGTTCACACATGCCACCCAGCTTTGTGTCATCTGCAAATTTGCTAATGTTACTTTTAATCCCTTCATCTAAGTCATTAATGTATTGCAAATAGCTGCGGTCCCAGCACCGAGCCTTGCAGTACCCCACTAGTCACTGCCTGCCATTCTGAAAGGGACCTGTTAATCCCTACTCTTTGTTTCCTGTCTGCCAATCAATTTTCTATCCATGTCAGCACCCTATCCCCAATACTATGTGCTCTAATCTTGCCCACTACTCTCCTATGTGGGACATTATCAAAGGCTTTCTGAAAGTTCAGGTACACTACATCCACTGGCTCTCCCTTGTCCATTTTCCAAGGCACATCCTCAAAAAATTCCAGAAGATTAGTCAAGCATGATTTCCCCTTCGTAAATCCATGCTGACTCGGAACAATCCTGTTACTGCTGTCCAAATGTTCCGCAATTTCTTCTTTCATAATTGACTCCAGCATCTTCCCCACCACTGATGTCAGACTAACTGGTCTATAATTTCCCGTATTCTCTCTCCCTCCTTTCTTAAAAAGTGGGATAACATTAGCTACCCTCCAATCCACAGGAACTGATCCTGAATCTATAGAACATTGGAAAATGATCACCAATACGTCTACAATTTCTAGAGCCACTTCCTTAAGTACCCTGGGATGCAGACCATCAGGCCCTGGGGATTTTTCAGCCTTCAGTCCCATCAATCTACCCAAAACCATTTACTACCTAATGTGAATTTCCTTCAGTTCCTCCGTCACCCTAGGACCTCTGTCCACTAGTACATCTGGGAGATTGTTTGTGTCTTCCTTAGTGAAGACAGATCCAAAGTACCTGTTCAACACGTCTGCCATTTCTTTGTTCCCCATAATAAATTCACCTGCTTCCGTCTTCAAGAGACCCACATTTGTCTTAACTATTTTATTTCCTCTTCACATACCTAAATAAGCTTTTACCATCCTCCTTTATATTCTTGGCTAGCTTACCTTCTCACCTCATCTTTTCTCCCGTATTGCCTTTTTAGTTATCTTCTGTGCTCTTTAAAAGAGTCCCAATCCTCTGGCTTCCTGCTCATCTTTGCTATGTTATACTTCCCTTTTATTTTTATACTGTCCTTGACTTCCCTTGTCAGCCACGGTTGCCTCCTACCCCCCTTAGAATCTTTCTTCCTCTTTGGAATGAACTGATGCTGCACCTTCTGTATTATTCCCAGAAATACCTGCCATTGCTGTTCCACTGTCTTCCCTGCTCGGGTCTCTTTCCAGTCAACTCTGGCCAGCTCCTCTCTCATGCCTCCATAGTCCTCCTTGCTCAACTGCAATACTGACACTTGCGATTTTCCCTTCTCCCTCTCAATTTGTAGATTAAAACTTATCATATTATGATCACTACCTCCTAATGGCTCTTTTACCTTGAGGTAACAGGTTTGACTTGGTTGCATAGTATATCTGATCTCTTTGGATAGCAAAAACAAAGCTTTTCACTGTACCTCGGTACAGGGGACAATAATAACGAACCTAAACCTAAAATTGGAAGTGAGTGAGTGTGATGTGAAAATTAATATGTGAAGTTAAAGTAAATGCAAATGCTTTTCATGTTACCTCAGTACCCCAGTAGGTGATCGTTCCTATTCTGTAGTTTTGTAACATGCCAGTAAAATGCAGTGGATGACGAACTATCGGATTGTATTGGCAGGAAAATGACATGGACATTATAAGGAAAGTGTTAATCCTGCATTGTGTTGCAGATTGAAGGGGCTTTGCCTGATTCCACCCACCCACCACGCTGGAGAATGAATCACTTTGGGCTGCTGAATCTTGCTGCCCGTTCCACGGTTAAGAGTTCTCTGAAACATTACAACGGACCATATCAGAAAGAACTGGTATCCTCGCATCGCGGTTTTGGTACTTCCCTGTGCCTTGGTTACCAGAAAAAAAAGCTGAGTGAGTATGAGCAGGTGGACCACGAGAGGTACACCTCACTGGTCCGCTCGGTGGTCTCAATGAAGGTCAGTCCGCAGACCCCCGAGACCCTGCTGGGAGAGGACACCCTGCTGTATGGACCTGTGGTCAGATCGAGGCAGGCTGTGGGAGATCCGGTGCCGGAGAGCCTCCCGAACTCGTCTCCGCTCCTGAACGCTGGAGGGCGGTGTCGGCGACCCGAGCTGGGGCCTGCGGTCGGGACACCGCTGCGGATTCCCCTGCGGACGAACGGCGCCAAGCCCAGGCTGGCCAGTGTGACGCAGGTGCTGCACATGACCGTCAGCTTGGAGCAGGCCTTCTACCTGGAGCGATGGAGGCGCAGGATGACCAAGGAGCTGGGCCCCGAGGGCTTTGCCGCCTACACCAAGAGTGAGTGTGTGCCAACACCATGATCTCTATCCAAAGCTTCCGTCCCAGCAGCCGATTCCACAGGAACGTCACGCTAGAGGCTATGTTTAGTTTAGTTTAGAGATACAGCGTGGAAATACACCGAGTCCCCACCGACCAGCGATCACCCCATACACTAACATCATCCTACACACAGGGACAATGTACAATTTACAGAATCTTATTAACCTACAAACTCTACCACTACGCTGTCTATATATCTCCAGACACCCATTACATTGTTTCTTTCCTCTGTCTCTCACTCGCTCCAAACACCACCCCACTTTTCTGCCATCTTGCTTGTACCCTACACAGGAACACATGGCGACACAGGAACACAGGAACACAGGGCGACACAGTGGCGCAGCGGGTAGAGCTGCTGCCTTACAGCGCCAGACACCCAGGTTCCATCCTGATCTCAGCTGATGTCAACAGAGTTTGTACTTTCTCCCTGTGACCATGGAGGTTTCCTCCTGGAGCTCCAGTTTCGTCCCACATCCCAAAGACATGCAGGTTTGTGGGTTAATTTGCCCTCTGTGAATTGCCTCTAGTGTGTAGGGCATGGATCAGAATGTAGGATACAGAACTAGTGTGAACAAGTGATCGATGGTCTGTGTGGACTTGGTGGGCCGAAGAGCTTTTTCATGCTAAACCCCCTGCCCAGGAGCCCATAGTTAACCATAGGATCCCCCCTCAGTCCATGTTCTCTGACTATGATATTGTTCCCATAATGTGTTCGGAGAATTTTGGGACTTTAAAAGCAGTATATAAACACAGTATTGGTGATAAGCAAGTTTTAAATATGGCTAAGTAAAATATAGAAACAAGGAACTGCAGATGCTGATTTACAAACAAAAAGACACAAAATGTTGGAGTTTCTCAGCGGGTCAGGCAGCATCTCTGGAGAACATGGACAGGTGATGTTTTGGGTCGGGACCTTCTTCAGACTGTGGCTACATGGCCATCCATGTTCATGGCTGTTCAGTTAATAATATTGATACTAATGGCAATTTTTTTTTCCCATGCTTCCCAAGACATTCTCAATCGAGGGCAGCTTTTCCATTCGGCATTGGAGGACGCCCTTCTCTCATCCCGTATTCCAGAGACTGATAATGAGGATGTGGCGGGTTACTTGCAGAGTGTCAAGGGTGTGCTGGACGATGTAACAGGGACGAGAGTGCTGGAGAGTGCAGTGAATCACCTGCCCTTACAGTACACCGGCCTGCTAGACTGCGTGGCAGAGTATCGGTAGGTCCTGGCTCAGCATTAAATTTGTGTTTACCTGGCGCCTTCTGTTTATTAACAGCATCCTGTCTGACTATAGTTTAGTTTATCGTCACATGTGTTGAGGTACAGTGAACAGCTTTTATTGAGTGCTAACCAGTCAGCAGAAAGACAATACAGATGCTCCCCGACTTACGATGCTTCGACATATGATATTTCGACTTTACGATATTGCAAAATTCAGTAGAAACCGTACTTTGAATTTTGAATTTTGATCTTTTCCTGGTCTCGCAGACATCCGCCACAGCTGCTGCCCCGTTATCTCCTCAGCCTCAGCCCAGCCACAGGATCAACATTTACTTGCCGCCGTGGCTGCAGCAGCCTCGCTCAAACGGCCTCCTGGGCGCATGCGCCGGTCCAGCGAGGAGGCTTCTGGGAATATTAAATGCATTTTCGACTTACGATATTTTCGGTTTTTACGATGGGTTTACCAGAACGTAACCCCATGATAAGTTGAGGAGCAACTGCACATGATTACAATTGAGCCATCCACAGTGTACAGAATGATGATAAAGGGAATATCGGGAATAACGGTTAGTGCAAGATAAAGTCCAGTGACGTTCGATCAAAGACAATTGGAGGGTCTCCAATGAGGTAGATAGTAGCCCAGAACTGCTCTCTAGTTGTTGATAGGATGGCTCAGTTGCCTGATAATAGCTGGGAATGTCAGAGGCTGAGAGGAAACCTGTTAGAAGTACATAAAATTATGAGCGACATAGATAGATAGAGTAAACAGTCAGAAACGTTTACCCCTTGGGTGGAAATGTAAAAGACTAGTGAGCATAGCTTTAAGGTGAGGTGGAGAATGTTTAAAGGCTATGTGCAGGGCAAGTTTGTTTTACACAGTGGGTGGTGGATGCCTGCAACATGCTGACAGGTGATGATGGATGCAGATGCAACAGTGGGAGTTAAGAGGATTTTGGATAGACACATGGATATGCAGGGAAAGGAGGAACGGATCACATACAGGCAGATAAGAGTTAGTCTTGGCATCATGGTGACACACACATCGTGGGCCAAAGGGTCTGTGGTGCTGTACTGCTCTATGAGATGAAGGGTACACAGAGGGTGATGGGGGCTTGGAGTGCTCTGCCAGGCATGGTGGGGGAAGCAGATACAATAGTAGCATTTAAGAGCTTTATAGATAGGCACATGTATATGCAGGGAATGGAGGGATATGGATCATGTACAGACAGAGGAGATTAGTTTAGCGTGGCATCATGTTTGGCATATTGTGGGCCAAAGGGCCTGTTCCTGTGCTGTATTGTTCTAAGTGCCGTGTTACTCTGTGCAGGGGCAAGCTGTGCGTTATTGACTGGAAAACATCGGAGAAACCGAAGCCGTACTTTCGAAACACGTTTGACAACCCACTGCAGGTGGCAGCGTATGCCGGGGCCCTCAACCACGATGACAACTACAACTTCCAGGTCAGCGCGCCTCCTCCCTCTCGTTCCACGCCAATCCCTGAGGGTGGTGGACCTCTCCACTCTTGCCGGGGGCTTGCGTCCCTCCCCAGAGATCTGAGTATGGGCTGACTCCCCGTGTGGTGTGGAGGATGAGCTACTCTGCCAAACCTGTCCTCTCCACTTCATGGGAGAAAGTGAACAAACCCCTTTAGTTTAGTTTTAGAAATACAGCGTGGAAACAAGCCCTTCAGCCACCGGATCCACACCTGGCTAGCGATCACCCCTTACACTAGCTTTATCCTACGCACTAGGGACAATTTACAGAAGCCAATTAACCTAGAAATCTGCACTTCTTGGTAGTGTGGGAGGAAACCTGAGCACCCAGAGAAAACTCACGCGGTCACAGGGAGAACAAGCAAACTCCACACAGACTGCACCTGAGGTCAGGATCAAACCCAGTTCTCTGGCACTGTGAGGCAGCAGCTCTGCCTCTCCAATCTCCAATTATGCCTCTCCAATTTTGTCTATTCCATCCAGTGTTCCCGATGTAGACTCCTGTATGTCGGCGAGACCAAGCATAGGCTCGGTGACCGTTTCACTGAACACTGGTGCCGAGGCTTGCTGGATCTCCCGGTGATTAACCATTTTAACTCTGCTTCCCGTCCCATATTCACCTTTCTGTCCTGGGCCTCCCAGCACTTTGTGTCTTTGCTGGAGTAACTCAGCGGGTCAGGCAGCATCTGTTGAGGACATGGATAGGTGACATTTCGGTGTGGGACCCTTGCAGACCTGTATTGTACTGTGTAGAGCTTGGGGCGAGGGGTGGGGGTTGAAGTCCTTTAGGGGTGCTGCTTGTGTTTGTGGAACTGTGGTTGACGGGTTGCCTTTAACCGGCTCAGGTTGAGCAGGGGCTGATCGTGGTGGCGTACAGAGACGGCCGTCCGGCACACGCACACTTCATGGATCCGCCGCTGCTCCTCGTCTGCTGGCAGAGGTGGCTGCTCCGGCTACGCACGTTCCAGCAGAAGATGGCCGTTCCCACCTGAGGGGGTCTGACGGCCGGAGGACACCGCTGCGGTTGGGCCTCCCAGACCACTGTGTGGCGCAGAGGGCCGGGCACTGTGAAGGGCTGATCTCCATCACTGTTTGTTAAAGAACTGCAACCGAGACGGGGGAAGGTCAAGTTTTCTGCTGTTGCATTAAATATGAATGCAGTGCATTCTGTATGGTTTCTTTCGTTGCAGCTATGTCACTATCAGTTTCCAAAATACTGATGGATAATGGGTAAGCCACTTAAGGAAGAGATGAGGGGAAAATATTTCTCCGAGAGACTGGTGAATTTGTGCCTTTCTCTGGAAATACAGCACAGAAAAAGGCCGTTCAGCCCATCGAGTCTACGCCGACCATCAATCACCCGCTCACACTAGTTCTGTTATTCCACTTTCTCATCCACTCCTTACACATTAGGGGCAATTTACAGAGGGCCATTTAACAAACCCGCACGTCTTTGGGATGTGGGAGGAAATCCGAGGACCCGAAGGAAACACAGGAAGAACGTGCAAACTTCACACTGGCAGCACCGAAGGTCAGGATTAGACCCAGGTCTGGCGCAGTGAGGCAGCAGCTCCACCAACTGCGCACTGTGCTGCCCAAGGAGGGCCAGTTATTTTCTCCACCATAGAAAGTAATTGCATCCAGAGACACATTAAACTGTAGGCGCTAGATCTTGAACAAAACACAAAGTGCTGGAGGAACTCAGTAGATCAGGCAGCATCCGTGGAGGGATTGGACAGGCAATGTTTCGGAGACTGAAGGAAGGTCCCAGTCCCGCCACAGATGCTGCCTGACCCACTGAGTTCCTCCAGCACTTTGAGTTTTGTTCCTGATCTGATTGCGGGACATGCACTGAGTCAGTGTCAGCCAGGGAGCCGCTAAACCACTCCGAGAACCCGCCCAGACTCTGAATGTAGTAAATATGACTGGCTGAAGCAAATATCACTTCCAATAACATCTCCACACTTTTATTAAGGGAAAGTTTCCCCGTAAATGAAGAGAAGTACAACAAAACTACCCTGAAGTGACCCCGATAATTCCGCTGAATTGTTACAACAGAAGGGGGGGGGGGAATTAAACCTATCGAGTCCATGCCAGCTCTGGGCAAGACCAGTCCATGCACTCCCCCCCCCCCCCCCCCGTGACCCTGGGCATAAATCCCATTCCAAACACCCCAACTTGCCTCCACTGCTATTCTCACCCCGACCACTTCCAGCCTACAAATGTGTGCTCCTTATCACTCCTAACACTCCTATTCTTTTGTCCATCATTTTCATCCTGTGTCTGCCAGCTTTACCACTATTTCACCAACATTTGAAAAAAACTTGGACAGGAGAGGAGATGGACATCGGTTCACTGGAACTGCTTTAGTGCACCGAGGGCATGGGCCGACCGGACTTTGCACTTTGAATAATGGCGCCAAAAATGGCGGAGCCTGCATGTGTAATATATGCAAAAAGAATCTCACTGTGCAGTTATATATGTGACAAATAAAGCCTTATTGAACCATTGAACAGGTACATGGATAGGATATGGGCCAAACACATGGATAGGATATGGGAGAATATGGGACGGGAAACAGAGTTAAAATGGTTAATCACCGGGAGATCCAGCAAGCCTCGGCACCAGTGTTCAGTGAAACGGTCACCGAGCCTACGCTTGGTCTCGCCGACATACAGGAGTCTACATCGGGAACACTGGATGGAATAGACAAAATTGGAGAGGCATAATTGGAGATTGGAGAGGCAGAGCAGCAGAGCTGCTGTCTCACAGCGCCAGAGAACTGGGTTTGATCCTGACCTCGGGTGCAGTCTGTGTGGAGTTTGCTTGTTCTCCCTGTGACCGCGTGAGTTTTCTCTGGGTGCTCAGGTTTCCTCCCACACAAAGGGGTTTGTTCACTTTCTCCCTTGGCAAATGGGACTAGCCAAGATGGGGCATCTTGGTTGGCATTGATGAGTTGGACTGGAAGGCCTGTTTCTGTGCTTTGTGACTGACTTATTGACGTCTTGCCGATTGGAACCGTTTCTCACGATCCTCTACCTGCACCTTTCTTGATATTAAATAATTCTGATCCTCTGCCAACCTCCTTTGTTCTAAGGGAAACAACACCAGCATCTCCAGTCCGTCCACATCGGTCCCTCGTCCTTGGAATCTTTCCTGCACCCTCTCCAATGCTTTTGCGCCTTTCCTAAGGTGCCATGCCCAGAACCGGGCATAAAAATCTGAATGAAAAAAATATCAAACTATGGAAGGTACTCAACAGGTTAAAGTTACGTCTGTGGGAAGAGATAATTAATGTAATTGATTTGTTACTTGTGTGTGCCTTCAATGTTTCACCCATGGTTGGAGATAACATGAGGAAGCAGACAATGGTGTGGTAGGGAGTACATGGACCTGTGGAGGTTTTATTATTTGGACAGTTGCTACAGCAGGGAGCACATTTCCTTGAGCCACAGCAGCAGGCCAGCTGAAGGCAGGAAGAATATAGTAACTTAGTAACTTATTGAAGGAAAAGTAACATCAAGTAATTTTTGACAAGTTATTCAGTTCATTTAGTTTATTGCCACGTGTACCGAGGTCCAGTGAAAAGCTTCTGCAGCGTGCTAACCAGTCAGCAGAAAGACAGTACATGATACAATACATGATTGCAATTGAGTTAATCACAGTGTAGATACATGATAGACAATAGGTGCAGGAGTATGCCATTCGGCCCTTCGAGCCAGCACCTGATAAGGGAATAACTTTTAGTGCAAGATAAAGCTAGTAAAGTCTGATCAAAGATAGTCTGAGGGTCACTAATGAGGTAGAGTAGTAGTTCAGCACTGCTCTTGGGTTGTGGTAGGATGGTTCAGTTGCCTGATAACAGCTGGGAAGAAACTGTCCCTGAATTTGGAGCTGTGCATTTTACACTTGTATACCTTTTGCCAGAGGGGAGAAGAGGGAGTGGCCAGGTTGCGACTCGTCCTTGATTATACTGCTGGCCTTACCGAGGCAGCGTGAGGTGTAAATGGAGTCTATGGAAGGGAGGTTGTTTTGAGTGATGATCTGGGCTGAGTCCACAATTCACTGCAATTTCTTGCGGGCTTGCATGGAGCTGTTTCCAAACCAAGCGATGATGCATCCCAATAAAATGCTTTCTACGGCGCATCTGTAGAAGTTGGTGAAGGTTGTTGGCGACATGCCAAACTTCCTAAGCCTTCTAAGCAATAAGAGGCGTTGATGTGCTTTCCTGGTTATTGCTTCAATATGGGTGGTTCAGGAGAAGTTGTTTGTGACATTTACACCTAGGAATCTGAAGTTTTCAACCATCTCTACTTCAGCTCCGTCAATGCAAACTGGTGCATGTGTACCGCTTCACTTCCTGAATTCGATCACTATCTCCTTTGTCTTAATGGAGAGTTGCAACTGCTGCTCTTCTTTACTTTAGAGATAAAATGTGGAAACAGGTCACCCCACCTCACCTGTATCCACCTATCACTTGGAAGGCTTTGTCCCGCCCCCACCTCTCTATTCCTGCTTTACCCCCACTGTTCCATCAATCTGAAGATGGGTCCCAACCCGAAACATCATCTGTCCATTCCCTCCATGGATGCTGCCCCACCCACCAAGTTCCTCCAGCACTTTTTGTTTTGCTCAGGATTCCATCGTTTAGTTTAGTGTCACAGGTACCAGGCGTCTGCAGTTCCTTATGTCTCCATTTGCATCTCTTTTCTCTGAAAAGTTTTTGTTTTGTCTTTGTTCTCTTGACGCTCAAAGACAAAGCCTACTTGCCGTATGTCACAGCGCTGATAGTCTGTTCAAAACAAGAGCCAGGTAAATCTCCTAATGTTGCCATCTGGGCAGGACATGTTGCCACACGATGATTTGAATCAGTTTATAATTGAATTTGTTTTGCATAGGCGAACTGAATTTAAAATTGCTTTTAAAACATGTTGCTTCCAATCGATGACTCATACGTCATGGAAACAGGCCCTTCAGCCCAACAAGTCTGTGCTGACCATTAATGTACCTGATTACACCAATCCCATTTTATTACCACCCCCCCCCCCCACTGGTTTATCCTTTAAATAGGTGTGCAGAAAATAAAAAAGGAAACATAAAATGGATTGAGCAGGCTAGGACTTTATTCTTTGCAGGAGGCTGAAGGGTAGACTTATCAAGGTGTATAAAAGCATAGTTCAGGTGAATGCATGGACTCTGTGAGGTTGTTGCCAGGATTTGAGAGCCTGAGCTACACGAAGATGTGTGCAGACTAGGACTTTAATCTGAAGAAGGGTCCTGACCCAAAACGTCCAGAGATGCTGCCTGATCCACTAAGTTGCTCCAGCACTTTGTGCCTTTCTTTCTAGAATTTTATCCCTTGGAGCACCGAAGGCTGAGGGGTGATTTTATCGAGGTGTATAAAATCATGAGGGGAATAAATAGGGTGAATGCACAGTAGGGGAATCAAGAATGAGAGGACTGAGGTTTAAGGAGAGAGGGGAAAGATTTAATAGGAGCGTGAGGGGCAAGTTTTTCCACACAGAAGCTGGTGCGTACATGGAACAAGCTGGTCGTTGAGGCAGGCACTGTCACAACATTTAAAAAACATTTGGTAGGTACATGGATAGGATAGGTTTGGAGGGATATGGGGCAAACGTGAGCAGGTAGGAATAGTGTAGATGGGGCATCTTAGTCAGCATGAGCATGTTAGGCTTATACTCGCTGGAATTTAGAAGACTGAGGGGGGATCTTATTGAAACATATAAAATTCTTAAGGGGTTGGAGAGGCTCGATGCGGGAAGATTGTTCCCGATGTTGGGGAAGTCCAGAACCAGGGGTCACAGCTTAAGGATAAGGGGGAAGTCTTTTAGGACCGAGATGAGAAAACATTTCTTCACACAGAGAGTGGTGAGTCTGTGGAATTCTCTGCCACAGAAGGTAGTTGAGGCCAGTTCATTGGCTATATTTAAGAGGGAGTTAGATGTGGCCCTTATGGCTAAAGGGATCAGGGGGTATGGAGAGAAGGCAGGTACAGGTTACTGAGCTGGATGATCAGCCATGATCATATTGAATGGTGGTGCAGGCTCGAAGGGCCGAATGGCCTACTCCTGCACCTGTTTTCTATGTTTCAAAGGGCTGTACGATTCTATGACTGGGATATGAAAAGGATTGAGACTTTTTGGATGGGGATTAAGTTCTGCTGGAGGGACTTGTCCAGTTTCATTGAGCTGCTGCCCAGAGCTATGCTGTAAACCTCCCACAGGGGGGCACTGTATCCCAGTATTGCTGCCTCATCTCCTCCCCTTGTGCTCAAAGACTCACGGAGCTGGACAGCACGGGAACAGGCTCTTCGGCCCACCTCATCCATGCCGACTGTACTGGGCATCCCATTTGCCTGCATTTGGCCCATATCCCTCTCAACCCTTCTTGTCCTTATATCTGTCCAAATGTCTTCTAAAAGTTGTAATAGTCTCTGCTTCTACAGCTTCCTCCAGGCAACTCGTTCCAGATACAGACTACCCTCTGAGCGCAAAGATTGCCCCTGAGGTGCCTCTTAAATCTCTCTCCTCTCACCTTAATCCTTTGTCCTCTGGATTTAAACCATCTACCCTGGGGAAAAGATTCCATAAACGAGTACTGTCTGATTCACCTCTACCCCATTACGGACATTGGACTTTGTCTCTGGAACTGACACACTACATTGCTGAGAACAATATTCTGCACTCTGTATCGTCCCTTTGCTCTACCTATTGTACTTGAGTTTGACTTGATTGTATTACTTCTTCTGTTTGGATAGCATGTAAAACAAAACTTTTCACTGTAGCTTGGTAACGTGACAATAATTAAACCCAAAGTCTGAAGAGTGTTTACTTTACCAATGTTGCTCATGATCTTGCACACCTCAATAAGTTTAAATTCAACTTTCATATACTTTTACTGGCAACACAGTGGTGCAGCGGTAGAGTTGCTGCCTTACAGCACTGGCTTCAATCCTGACTATGGGTGCTGTCTATACAGAGTTTGCATGTTCTCCCTGAGATTGCGTGTTTTTCTTTCCTCCCACACTCCAAAGGCATACATGTTTGTAGATCAATTGGCATCGGTCAAATTGTATATTGTCCCTAGTGTGTAGGATAGTGCTAGTATATGGGGCGATCACCAGTCGACGGACTCGGTAGGTCGAAAGGTCTGTTTCCACGCAGTATATCTAAAATCTAAAGTAAAGTTTAGTTTATTATTGCCATTGGTACGAGGTACAGTGAAAAGCTTTTGTTTTACGTGCTATTCAGTCAAAGGAATGACTACACGTGATTACAATCAAGCTGTCCACTGTGCAAAGATAAAAGATAAACATTTAGTGCAAGATATAACAACAAAGTCCAATTAAAGATAGTTCAAAGGTCTCAATAAGGTGGATGGTAGATCTGTACTGCCTCAGCCACCCACGCTAAGGTCACCCCCTCGCCTCCTACGCTAAGATCATCCCTCAGCCTCCTATGTTAAGGTACTTCTCAGCCTCCCTCGCCAAGCTCACCCCACGGTCTCCTACGCTCCAAAGCACAACTCCCAGCCTATCTAACCTCTCCCTATGACTCAAGGCCACGAGCCCAGGTAACACCCTGCTCCGTTGCAAACAACCTTGGGTTTTGCTCTTCTGCTATTAAAGAAAGTAAAAGTACTGCTTGAAGAGAGTTATGCATATTAAATAGTGACGGATTTCCACCTAACCAATTCCTTGATCAGCCTCATTCAACACGGCATGCATTGCACAAGGTCATTCCTATGTTGGATAGCTAACTAGTCTCTGGAACTTTTCCCAACAGGGCAATCCACCCATCTCCGCCACTAACGGACTCCAACCCCTGGTGTCAACCCCACCCTTTGCTTGCATACCTCCGTAGCAATATCTGTAGCCTCTATTACCTCTTGGTTTGTGATTCAAATGTTCTCCCAAGGCATATCCTCCATGAATGAGTTCATGGAGGACTCTGCTGAATTCCCACTGTCACTGTGTCCACCTCCCCGGCCAACTTCTGGTTCACCAGGTCCTGCGTTTTGAGATTTCCTTCCATTTATTCAAGTTCCCTCTGTGTCCATTTCACTGGAAGTCCCACCACTTCTGAAATCCTCCAAGATCTCTGCTCCAATTCTAAATTCATTACAGATTTTAATCATAGTATCTGGAACAGCACAGCTCAGAAATAGATGGGAAGGTCTTATGGACCAAATGCAGGAAATTGGGACTAGCTCAGAATGCCATCTTGTCCGCTATGGACAAGATGGACCGAAGGGCCTGTTTCCATGCTCTTCAACTCTATGACACAGGAACTATCATGATGCCAAATTAAACTGATCCCATTTCTCTCCATTCCCACCTATATTCCTCCATCCACATTTACAGTTCACTTTTCTTCTCTCCTGATCTGATACCCTTTTGTCTCCTTTTCACCTCCAGCCTTTACTTACTCCACCTTTCTGTGAACCCTTCCACCCCTTGCCTGCATCCACCTATCACTTGCCAGGCCTTGCCACACCACCACCACCATTTTCCAGCTTTCTCCCCACCTACTCCATAAGTCTGCAGAAGGGTCCTGACCTGAAAGGTCGTCTGTCCACTCCCTCCGCAAATGCTGCCTGACCCGCTGAGTTCCTCCACACTATGTGTTTTGCTCCCTTACACCAAAGTTATAGAGTCAGAGTCTTACAACGTGGAAACAGGCCCTTCGGCCCAACTTGCCCACATTGGTCAACATGTCCATCTACACAAATCCCACCTGCCTGCATTTGGCCCATATCCTTCTAAACCTTTCCTATCTGTGTACCTGTCTAAATGTTTGTTAAACGTTGTGATAGTACCTGCCTTAACTACCTTCTCTGGCAGTTTGTTCCGTACACCAACCACCCTTTTTGTGAAAAAGTTATCCCTCAGGTTCCTATTAAATCTTGTCCCCTCACCTTAAACATATTTCTCTATTCCCTTACTCTGGGCAGGAGACTGTGCGTCTGCCCGATCTATTCCTCTCATGATTTTGTACGTCTCTATAAGGTCATCCCTCATCCTTCTGCGCTCCAAGGAATAGAATCCTAGCCTGTTCAACCTCTTGCTATAGCTCAGGCCCTCGTCCTGGTAACGTCCTTGTAATCTTCTCTGTGCCCATTTCAGCTTGACAACATTTTTCCTACAACATGGTGCCCAAAACTGAACACAATACTCTAAATGTGGCCTCACCAATGTCTTATACAACTGCAACATGACCTCCCAACTTCTATACTCAATGCTCTGACTGATGTCAATGTAACAAAAGCCTTTTTAACCATCCTATGTATCTGTGATGCCACTTTCAATGATCTATGTACCTGTACTCCTAGATCCCTCTGCTCTACAACACTTCCCAGAGCCCTACCGTTCACTGTGTAGGTTCTGCCAGTGTTAGTGCTTCCAAAATGTAACACCTCACATTTCTCGGTATTAAATTCTATCAACCATTCCTCAAACCATCGGTCCAACTGATCCTGCTGCAATGTTTGACAACCATCTTCACTATCTGCAATACCGCCCATGTTTGTATCATCTGCAAACTTGTTAACAATGCCATGTACGTTCTCATCCAAATCGTTGATATAGATGACCAACAGCAATGTGAAGGTATCACAAAATGCTGGAGTAACTCAGCAGGTCAGGCAGCATCGTGGAGAGAAGGAATGGGTGACGTTTCGGGTCGAAACCTTTCTTCAGACTGATGTCAGGGGGGGCGGGACAAAGAAAGGATATAGCTGGAGACAGGAAGACAGTGGGAGAACTGGGAAGGGGTGGGGAAGAGAGGGTCAGAGGAACTATCTAAAGTTAGAGTAGTCAATGTTCATACCGTTGGGCTATAAGCTGCCCAAGCGAAATATGAGGTGCTGTTCCTCCAATTTCCGGTGGGCCTCACTATGGCACTGGAGGAGGCCCATGACAGAAAGGTCAGACTGGGAGTGGGAGGGGGAGTTGAAATGCTCAGCCACCGGGAGATCAGTTGAAGTGCTCAGCCAGCGGGAAATCAGACCAACAGCAATGCTCAGCACCGAACCCTGAGGAACACCACCAGCACAGGTCTCCAGTCTGAAAGCAACCTTCCACCATCACACTCTGCTTCCTTCCATAAATCAAATTTCTATCCATTCAGCTATCTCTCCTTGAATCCCACGGAATCTAACCTTCCAAAGCAGCCTACCATGCGGAACCTTGTCAAGCCTTACTGAAATCCATGTATACATTGTCAACAGCTCTGCCTCCATCAACCTTTTGGGTCACATCCTCAAAAAACTCAATGATTTGTGAGACACGAATAAAACCATATTGATTATCCGTAAATTTTCTTTTTATCCTTATATGCATGGATATCCTATCCCTCAGAATACTCTCTAGTAACTTTTCTCTTTAGCCCTTCTTGAAGCGAGGCACATTTTGCCTCCCTCCAGTCTTCCGGCACCTCACCTGTATTTAATGACCTCATAAATCTTTGCAAGGGCTGCAATTTCCTCTCTCGCTTCCCACAGTGTCCTCAGATATATTGATCAGGCCCAGGAGATTAGTCTCTCTTCATACGTGTCAGAACCTTCAGCACCTTTGCGACCGTAATACCGAGTGCTCTCAAGACACTTCCAGTTTCTACCACAAGATCCCCCATCATCCTATCTTTCTCCACAGTAAAAACAGATGAGAAATACTTGTTGAGGACCTTGTCTGTCTCCTGTGGCTCCACACAGAGTTGATCGCTTTGATTCATGAGGGGTACCACTCTCTCTCTGGTTCCCCTTTTCCCCTTTATGTGCATATTAAATCTCTTTTTATCCTTAATGCTATCTGCTTTGATAAGGTCTCGCAACAAAAGATTGGTGACTAAAATTAGAGCACGTGGTATTGGGGGTCGGGTGTTGACATGGATAGAAAACTGGTTGGTAGACAGGAAGCAAAGAGTATGAGTAAACGGGTCCTTTTCAGAATGGCAGGCAGTGGCGAGTGGAGTGCCGCAAGGCTTGGTGTTGGGGCCGCAACTGTTTACTCTCTATATTAATGATTTGGAAGAGGGAATTAGAAGCAACATTAGCAAGTTTGCGGATGACACAAAGCTGGGTGGCAGTGTAAACTGTGAAGAGAATGTTAGGAGGTTGCAGGGTGACATGGACAGGTTGAGTGAGTGGGCAGATGCATGGCAGATGCAGTAAAAATATAGATAAATGTGAGGTTATTCACTTTGGCGGCAGAAACAAGGAGGCAGATTATTATCTCAATGGAGTTAGGTTAGGTAAGGGGGAGGTGCAGCGAGACCTGGGTGTCCTTGTACACCAGTCACTGAAAGGTGGCGTGCAGGTCCAGCAGGCAGTGAAGAAAGCTAATGGCATGTTGGCCTTCATAACAAGAGGATTTCAGTATAGGAATAAAGAGGTTCTTCTGCGGTTGTATAGTGCCCTGATAAGACCACATCTGGAGTATTGTGTACAGTTTTGGTCTGCTAATTTGAGGAAGGACATCCTTGTAATTGAGGCAGTGCAGCGTAGGTTCACGAGATTGATCCCTGGGATGGCAGGACTGACATATGAGGAAAGATTGAAAGGACTAGGCTTGTATTCACTGGAGTTTAGAAGGATGAGAGGGGATCTTATAGAAACATATAAAATTAGAAAAGGACTAGACAAGCTAGATGCAGGAAAAATGTTCCCAATGTTGGGCGAGTCCAAAACCAGGTGCCAGTCTTAGAATAAAGGGGAGGCCATTTAAAACTGAGGTGAGAAAAAAATATTTCACCCAGAGTTGTGAATTTGTGGAATTATCTGCCACAGAGGGTAGTGGAAGCCAAATCACTGGATGGATTTAAGAGAGAGTTAGATAGAGCTCTAGGGGCTAGTGGAATCAAGGGATATGGGGAGAAGGCAGGCACGGGTTATTGATTGGGGACGATCAGCCATGATCACAATGAATGGAGGTGCTGGCTCGAAGGGCCGAATGGCCTCCTCCTGCACCTATTTTCTATGTTTCTCTGAGAGGGGATCTTCTAGAAACATATAACATTCTTAGAGGGTTGGACAGAGTAGATGCAGGAAAAATGTTCCCGATGTTGAGGGAGTCCAGAAATGGGATCACAGTTTAAGAATAAGGGATTTTTATATAGAAATAAGCCATTTAGGATCGAGATGAGGAAAAACTTTTTCACCCAGAGACTTGTGAATCTGTGGAATTCGCTGCCACAGAAGGCAGTGGAGGCCAATTCATTGGATGTTTTCAAGAGAGAGTTAGATTTAGCTCTTAAGGCTAAGTGAATCGAGGGATATGGGGTAAAAGCTGGAACGGGGTACTGACTTTGGATGATCAGCCGTGATCATATTGAATGGCGGTGTTGGCTCGAAAGGCCGAATGCCATACTCCTGCACCTACTCTCTATGTTTCTATAAATCGGAGATCGCAGTGAAGAAAGCTAATGGCATGTTGGCCTTCATGACAAGAGGAGTTGAGAATAGAAGCAAAGAAGTCCTTCCGCAGTTGTGCAAGGCCCTAGTGCGACCGCACCTGGAGTGTGCAGTTTTGGTCTGCAACTTTGAGGAAGAACATTCTTGCTATTGTGGGAGTGCAGCGTAGGTTCACTAAGTTAATTCCCGGAATGGCAGGACTGTCGTATGTTGAAAGACTGGAGCGACTGGGCTTGTATACACTGGAATTTAGACGGATGCGAGGGGATCTTATTGAAACATATAAGATTATTAAGGGATTGGGCACGCTAGAGGCAGGATACATGTTCCCAATGTTGGAGGAGTCCAGAACCAGGGGCCATGGTTTAAGAACAAGGGGTAGGCCATTTAGAACAGAGATGAGGAAAAACCTTTTCACTCAGAGGGTTGTAAATCTGTGGAATTCTCTGCCTCAGAAGGCAGTGGAGGCCAATTCTCATAATGCATTCAAGAGAGAGCTAGATAGAGCTCTTAAGGATAGCGAGGTCAGGGGGTATGGGGAGAAGGCAGGAACGGGGTACTGATTGAGAATGATCAGCCATGATCACATTGAATGGCGGTGCTGGCTCGAAGGGCCGAATGGCCTACTCCTGCAGCTATTGCCTATTGTCTGCCAGAGCTATCTCCTGTCCCCTTTTTGCCCTTCTGATTTTCTTTTTTAGCGTACTCCCTAGTTCCTGAAAATTCTCTGGGGATACACTTGATCCCAGCTTCCTATGCCTGTCCCATGCCTCCTTCTTACTCTTGATCAAAGCCTCAATTTCCATCATCATCCAGGCTTCCTTATATTTGCCTGCTTTGCCCTTCACTCCAACAGGAACGTGCATGTCTTGAACTTTTGTCGTTTCATAAAGTTGTAACATGACTCGGACTCTTACTCTCAATGGCCCAATCAATGAAGACAAGCACCACCTTTACCAATGTATCTACTTGTGTTGCCACTTTCAAGTAGATATGGACTTGGACTACAAGATAAATCTGTGTATCAATGCCGTTAAGGGTCCTGCCATTTACTGCATACTTTTCCCTTTGGGGTTTGATCTCCCAAAGTGTAACATCTCACTCTCGCCCTGATTAAACTCCATCTACCATTGCTCTGCCTTTATTTATAACTGATATATATCTTGCTGTATCCTTTGACAGTCTTAGATTTTTTTAGATTTAGATTTAGAGATACAGCGCAGAAACAGGCCCTTCGACCCACCAGGTCCGCGCCGCCCAGCGATCCCCGCACATTAGCACTATCCTACACACACTAGGGACAATTTAAACATTTACCCAGTCAATTAACCTACATACCTGTATGTCTTTGGAGTGTGGGAGGAAACCGAAGATCTCGGAGAAAACCCACGCAGGTCACGGGGAGAACGTACAAATTCCGTACAGACGGCGCCCGTAGTCAGGATCGAACCTGAGACTCCGGCGCTGCATTCGCTGTAAGGCAGCAACTCTACCGCTGCGCCACCGTGCCGCCCACGGTCTTCACCGTCCACCCAACCAATTGTTGTGCAAGCTGGAAACAGTATTAATGAAATAGTGCAACGAGATCTTGGTGTCCTTGTACACCAGTCACTGTAAGTAAATGTGCAGGTACAGCAGGCAGTGAAGAAAGCTAATGGCATGTTGGCCTTCATAACGAGAGGATTTGAGTACAGGAGCAAATAAGTCCTTCTGCAGTTGTATAGGGCCCTGGTGAGACCACATCTGGAGTATTGTGTGCAGTTTTGGTCTCCTAATTTGAGGAAGGACGTCCTTGCTATTGAGGCAGTGCAGCGTAGGTTCACGAGGTTAATCCCTAGGATGGAGGGACTGTCATATGAGGAAAGATTGGAAAGACGAGGCTTGTATTCACTGGAGTTTAGAAGGATGAGAGGAGATCTTATAGAGACTTATAAAGTCATAAAAGGACTGAATAAGCTAGATACAGGAAAAATGTTCCCAATGTTGGGGGAATCCAGAACCAGGGGACGCAGTCTAAGAGGGGATGCCTCTAGAGGGGAGGCCATTTAAAACTGAGGTGAGAAGAAACTTTTTCACCCAGAGAATTGTGAATTTGTGTAATTCTCTGCCACAGAAGGCAGTGGAGGCAAATTCACTGGATGAATTTAATAGAGAGTTAGATAGAGCTCTAGGGGCTAGTGGAATCAAGGGATATGGGGAGAAGGCAGGCACAGGTTACTGATTGTAGATGATCAGCCATGATCACAATGAATGGCGATGCTGGCTTGAAGGGCAAAATGGCCTCCTCCAGCACCTATTTTCTATGTTTCTAACCCATCTGCTTTTTCATCTAAGTCACATATCACAATAGAGGGTCCCAGCACTGAACTCTGTGGAACACCACTGGTAGGAGCCTGGGGTGTTGTAGAGCAGAGGAATTTAGGAGTACAGGTGTCACGGGTAGAGAGGGTGGCAAGGAAGGTATTTGGTACATTGGCTTTCTCCAGTCAGGATATTGAGTATAGAAGTTGAGATGTTATGTTACAGTTGTACAAGACATTGTGAGGCTACATTTGGAGTACCTTGTTCCGTTTTGGTCACCCTGCTATAGGAAGGATGTCGTTAAGCTGAAAAGGCCGCAGAGAAGATTTACAAGGATGTTGCCAGGATTCTTGGGCCTAAACTATAGGGAGAGGTTAGGCAGGCTAGGTGTTTATTGGAGTGCAGGAAACGGAGGGGTGATCTTATAGTGTATAAAATCAGGAGGGGAATAGATAGGGTGAATGCAAGGTCTTTTACCCAGGTTAGGGGAATCATGAACCGAAGGATATAGGTTTAAGGTGAAAGGGGCCTGGTTTGATACAAACCTGAGGTGCATCTTTTTCACTCAGTGGGTGGTGGGCATATGGAAGGAGCTGCCAAAGGAAGTAGTTGAGGCAGGTACTATAATAACATTTAAAAGACATTTGGACACGTACATGGATGGGAAAGGTTTAGAGGGAAATGGATCAAATATGTGGAAATAGGACTAGCGTAGATGAGGCATCTTCGTCGACATGGACACATTTTTCTGCGCTACACTGTATTACTCTATGACTGCTAGTCACAGACCTCCAGTCAGAGATACACCCCTCCACCAATACCCCCTGTCTCTAACATGAAGCTAATCTTTCAAGTCAATGGGATGCTCTAGGTTTTAGTCAGAAGCGGCTCTACCCACTGGACCACCCTTTGGTGAAGATTAACTTTGTTCATCAGTTGAAACTGAAGAAGTTTTTAGGAGGATGTTGCCAGGACTCGAGGGCCTGAGCTCTAGGGAGAGGTTAAGCAGGCTAGGACTTTATTCCTCGGAGCGCAGGAGGATGAGGGGTGATCTTATAGAGGTGTATAAAATCATGAGAGGAAGAGATTGGGTAGACAGACAGTCTCTTGCCCAGAGTAGGGGAATCGAGAACCAGAGGACATCGATTTAAGGTGAGGTGGGGGGGGGAAGATTTAACAGGAACCTGAGGGATCATTTTTTTACACAGAGGGTGGTGAGTGTATGGAACGAGCAGCTGGAGGAGGTAGTTGAGGCAGGTACTATTGCAACTTTTAAGAAACATTTAGGCAGGTACATGGATAGGACAGGTTTAGAGGGATATGGGCCAAATGCAGGCAGGTGGGTCTAGTGTCGACAGAACATGTTGGTCATGTGTGGGCAAGTTAGGCTGAAGGGCCTGTTTCCATGCTGTATGACTCCATGCAACAACATTAGTGGTAAGGGCTTTAGACTGTTATCAGTCAGACCTAATCACTAAGTGGAGAATGATTTAAACTCACTATTGTTATATCCTGGCCCAGAGTATAACGAAATCTTGAGGTGTTATTGCCGGTGTTCCAACAAAAGGACATGAGATAGTTATCACTAATTAGATCCAGACAACTTGTATCACTTGTTAATCTAGTTTTCCATCATTCTTCAGCCCATTTGGTATGAGATAGAACTTTTATGAAGTTACCAGTATGAGAGACGGACACTTAAAATTTGGTTTGGTAGTAAAGTTCTTATTCAAGTCATAAAGCACTTAAACAGGCCCTTCGGCCCAACTCATTCATGCTGACCGTGAAGCCCCGTCTAAGCCTACGTTTGGCTCATATCCCTCTGAACTTTTCCTATCCATGTACCTGTCCAAATGTCTTTTAAATGTTATAGTACCTGCCTCAACTACCTTCTCTGGCAGCTCATTCCATATACCCACCATCCTCCATGTGAAAAAGGTTGTCCTCGGGTTCCTGTTAAATCTTTCCCCTCTCAGGGTGATTCCCTTACCAGCCACATCGAAGCAATGGAAAGAAAGCACACCCATGCCTTTACTTCTTTAGAAGGCTTAGGAAGTTCAGCATGTCCCCAACAACTCTCACCAACTTTTTTTCAGAATGCTTCACAGCATGGTTTAAGGACAGCTCCATCCAAGACGGCAAGAAATTGCAGAGATTTGTGGAAGCAGCCCAGACCATCACATAAACCAACCTCCCTTCCATTGACTCCATCAATACTTCACGCTGCCTCGGCAAGGCCAGCATAATCAAGGACCAGTCTCACACCAGTCACCCCCCCCCCTCTCCCCTCTCCCATCAGGCAAGAGGTACAGAAGTGTGATAACGCACACGTCCAGATTCAGGGACAGTTTCTTCCCAGCTGTTATCAGGCACCCGAACCATCCTATCACCAACCAACGAATGGTCCTGACCTACTATCTACCTCACTGGAGACCCTTGGACTATTTTTAATTGGACTTTATCTTGTACTAAACATTCTTCCCTTTATCCTGTATCTGTATACTGTGTGTAGGAACGAACTGCAGATGCTGGTTTAAACCGAAGATAGACACAAAAAGTTGGAGTAACCGTTCTTGAAGAAGGTCTCGACCCAAAATGTCACCTATTCCTTTTCTCCAGAGATGCTGTCTGAACCGCTGAGTTACTCCAGCTTTTTGTGTCTACCTTCCTGTACACTGTGGATAGCATGATTGTAATCATGTATCGTCTTTCAGCTGTCTGCATTCACGCAGCAAAAAAACTTTTTACTGTACCTCGGTACACGTGACAATAAACTAAACTAAACAACTCTGGGAAAAAGACTCAGAGGAAATGCACAGGCATTTTCCCAATCTATTCCCCTTGTGATTTTATACACCTCAATATGATCACCCCTCAGCCTCCTGCGCTCCAAGGAATAAAGTCCTAACCTGCTCTACCTCTCCCTATAGCTCAGACCCTCAAGTCCTGGCAACAAACATCCTTGATAATCTTACCTGCACTCTTTACAGCTTAAAGACATCTTTCCTATAGCAGGGTGACCAAACCTCAACACAATACTTCCAAGTACAGCCTCTCCAATGTCTTGTACAACCATAACACAATCCACACGGGATACTGGTTTTAGATGATCAGCCATGATCATATTGAATGGTGGTGCTGGCTCGAAGGGCCAAATGGCCTACTCCTGCTCCTATTTTCTATGTTTCTAATGCCCCAATAGTCTGAAGAATGGTCCTGACCCGAAACGTCGCCTATCCATGTTCTCTAGAGATGCTGCTTGATTCGCTGAGTTACTCCAGTACTTTGAGTCCTTTTGTCCTAACTTCCATATTCAATTCAATTTGGGGTGCCTCAGTGGTAGAGTTGCTGCCTTACAGCACCAGAGACACGGATTTGATTCTGACTATGGATGCTGTCTGTACGGAGTTTGTACATTCTCCCTGTGACCGCGTGGGTTTTCTCCGGGTGTTCCGATTTCCTCGCACACTTCAAAGACGTACAGGTTTGTAGGTTTATTGGGCTCGGTAAGTTGTAAAACTTGTCCCTAGTGTGTGTAGGTTAGTATACGGCGTGATCGCTGGTCGGCGCGGACTCGGTAGGCTGAAGGGCCTGTTTCCGTGCTTTACCTCTAAAGTCTAAATTCCTTAACTGATGAAAGCCAGTGTGCCAAAAGCCTTCTTCACCCTATCTACCTACAACACCACATCATTTCTCTTCAACCCCCAGGACTTAATGTTCCAGAGCTACTTAGGAATTGTACAGAGACAACATTGGATGGTTCTTGCTGACAGAACAGAATAAATGTCCCATTCAATGGTAATCTTGCCTATTTTTTGGTGGTGTCTGAAGTGACATGTGTTCAACATGCGATCTGCGGGGAAAACAACCTGACTTTGCTTTCTGAAGTAAGGATATGTCAGGACGAAGGGACGTGGATCACGCTCAAGCGGAGATGAACTTGCCATCATGTTCAGCACGGACATTGTGGGCCAAAGGGCCTGTTCCTCTACTCTACTGTTCTATGTTCTAAACTAATTTTTAAGAACTGTTTCAAAAAGATATGTAACCCCCAAAGGGATTTAAAGTTTAGTTCAGTTTAGAGATACAGCATGGAAACAGGCCCTTCTGCCCACCATGTCCATGCTGACTATCAAGCACCCGTTCATACTGGTTCTACGTTATCCCAATTTTGCACACCAGTTCTCTGTTATCCCATTTTCTCAGCCACTCCCTACACACTCGGGACAAATTTACAGAGACCAATTAATCTACAAGCCTGCAAGTCTTTGGGATGTGGGAGGAAACTCATGCGGTCACAGGGAGAACATACAAACTCCACACAGCACCCATGGTCAGGATTGAACCGTATCTCTGGCGCTGTGAGGCAGTGGCTCTACCAGCTGCGCTACTGTGCCAGGAGTAGGGGTGGGAAAACAGAGTCCATAAATCTGAACAACATGTCTTTATAATAAGTATTTATTTTACAAAGTTGCGTAAAACGTTTCCTCGGTTGTTAAGCTTGATGTTATCGTCTCAAATTTCCAAAATTCTCCTTACTGACATAATTTACACCAAATTTTGGAAATTCACTGTTTTTATTCCTTTGGGAATATGTGCTATTTTCCAAACTTGCAAGTCTATAACTGAATATAGAGTGCATCAGGTAACAAAACCTACCCAGAACCAGAAACAAAAGAACAAAGTAGGAAGCTGACAGACAAGGTGAAGCATCAAAGCGTAAAGCTCATGAGAATTGCTGGAAACCCCAAAGACTATGGTCAAATACTTTGCCCCAAGTTAATGATCTGTCCACATAGCTAATTGAGTCAATATGGGCCAAACGGCAAGCACCACCACCTCTCTCAGACGCTGAGCAGGAGGACAAAGATTTCATCCACGATCACGGGTCTTTGCGATCTTTGCACACTTGTCTGGAGCAGTGCCTGAGAGTTTGCTTTGGGACTTTGTGCCTTAGCAAGCGTCTAAATGTCTTCTTTGATTCCACCAGGCAAAGAGGTTCCAAGGTGGTTGGTTTACGGAGATAATCCCTGATGTGCTTGCTTTCTCCCTGGCACCGGTGTGCATCCAGGCTCCAGTAAAGGCACTAAATCCCTCCCCCGCTCCATCCCTACTCCGATTCCTTGTTATCGTCGCTGTTGTGCAGCAGTTTCCTCTGTAAAGAGGCAACGATCTTCTTGGAGGTCTTTTTTAGCATGGGGTTGTCCGGGTGGTTCTGCTTCATATGAAGGTAGAGTTCCTCCTGGTTAATGGCGGTGAAACCACACTCTTCACAGACGTAGAGCTTTGCCCTCCTCTCCTTATAGTTGTACTTCTGTGCCACCCCATGGATTTTCTTCAGGTGCGACTCCAGGGAGCATCTCTGCGTGAAGGCTTTGTGGCACAGGCTGCACTTGTAGGGCCGGATACCTGCACAGGGGACACAAGGGGTGCTTTTAATCAAAGTGCAATCACAAAGAAAGCTCATCAACACCTCTGCTTGCTTAGATTGGGAAGATTCAGCATGTGGCCGCATGTCTAACCACAATTGGCATGTAGCAGAGCAATGTAATACAAATGAACTGCCCTACGCTGGGCAAGAGGCTGTGCGTTTCCCAAATTTTGAGAGGAATAAATCGGGTAGAGGCACAGAGTCTAGAGGGAAGGGTCTGGGGATAGGGAGTGGCAGAGAAGGGTCTGGGGACATAGGAAGTGGGAGATAGGGAGTGGTAGAGAGGGGTCTGGGAGAGAGGGAGTGGGGAGATGGATCTGGGGGAATTCCCTATCTCCCACTAGTTCTATGTCATCTCACTTTTTCATTCACTCTCTGCACACTAGGGGCAATTTACAGAGGCCAATTAACCTACAAACCTGCAGTTCTTTGGGATGTGGGAGGAAACCAGAGCACCCAGAGGAAACCTATGGGAGAATGTACAAACTTCACACAGACAGCATCTGAGGTCAGGATCAAGCCTGGGTCTCTGGTGTTGTGAGGCAGCTGCCACAGTGCTGCCCCAACTTGGCATTATGTTCAGCACGGACATTGTGAGGAAAAGAGCCTGCCACTGTGTTGCACTATTCTCTGTTTAAAGTGTAAAAGACAGCTACAAAGCTGGAGTAGGGTGCTGTGGTATTTACTGTTAACACGCTGCCATACTGGGTCTCATCTCCAATGCACAGCTCATTCATTCCACAGTGAACAACAAGAATGATCAGCACAAAACAAATCACAACACGTTCTCATCTGAACACCCTCCCAGCCCAGAACTGTGGAGAAACAAGATGACTTCATACCTAAACAGTCGACAGAGTCATTTCTGCATTGATCGATGAAGCTGAGAGAAAATCTGAACTAATTGTGTTATTTCTTCAAATATCATTTTGTCCATAATATAATATAGAACTAGTGTGAGCGGGTGATCAATGTTTGGCGTGGACTCAGTGGGTCAAAGGGTCTGTTTCCTTGCTGCATCTATCAATCAATCGTCTCTGCGCCCTTGTATGGGAAGGAACTGCAGATGCAGACCAAATACACAAAATGCTGGAGTAATTCAGCAGGCCGGGTAGCATCTCTGGAGAAAAGGAATCTGTGATTTTCCAGCACCCTTGGTTCCAGAGCCTTTCTGGATTATCCTTTTTGCCGGACCAACAGTTCACGGCCTTGGAGGGGCTCAGATACCGGCCAGCAAAGTCAGCCTCAGAAGTCGGGATGGATGTGCCGGCTCCAGCCGGGCCGGAATTCCAGAGCCATGGCTGCAGACAGCAAATTTGACCCACTGATCGGCCTGATGAGGTTGAGATCGGCTGCCTCACCCGGTCCAGACAATACATTTTCAGGGGGACTTCCAGGGGGGGATTTTATCCGGATTAAACAGGGGGCTAGAACACCAGTTGCTGGAAAATCGGTGGTGGACCTGTATCTATCTGTGTGATTCCATTAACAGGCCTGTAAAGCTACAGCAGGTAAGAATGTCATTGTCCTGTTGCCGGTACATATGACAATTAAACACTCCTGACTGTTTAGGAAGGAACTGCAGATGCTGGTTTAAACCGAAGATAAACACAAAATGCTGGAGTAACTCAGCGGGTTGGACAGCATCTCTGGAGAAAAGGTAAAGGTGAATGAAACGTCACCTATTCTTTTTTTCCAGAGATGCTGTCTGAAACACTCTTGACTGTCATCTTTATGCATGTGTACAGCCTGCTGCCTGATTCCCTACTCCATAGTAGGGCGGCACGGTAGCGCAGCGGTAGAGTTGCTGCTTTACAGCGAATGCAGCGCCGGAGACTCAGGTTCGATCCTGACTATGGGTGCTGCACTGTAAGGAGTTTGTACGTTCTCCCCGTGACCTGCGTGGGTTTTCTCCGAGATCTTCGGTTTCCTCCCACACTCCAAAGACGTACAGGTATGTAGGTTAATTGGCTGGGTAAATGTAAAAATTGTCCCTAGTGGGTGTAGGATAGTGTTAATGTACGGGGATCACTGGGCGGCACGGACTTGGAGGGCCGAAAAGGCCTGTTTCCGGCTGTATATATATGATATGATATGATATGATAGCAAGGTGACTCCAAACACACCCCTCTGGATGTACAAAAATATATTCATTAATACATTAATCCATTAAGAGTTAGATTTAGCTCTTTGGGCTAAAGGAATCAAGGGGATATGGGGAAAAAGCAGTAACGGGGTACTGATTTTAGATGATCAGCCAATGATCACATTGAATGGCGGTGCTGGCTCAAAGGGCCGAATGGCCCACTCCTGCACGTATTTTTCTATGTTTCTAATATTGCAGCTTTCACGTCTTTCAGAATATCCCTAATGCACACTGGGGTTTTTAAAGTGTAATCTGTTTTGTAATTTAGGGAAGTAGCTAGCAAATAGTAAACTTAATAATCCCTCCCCCCCCCCACCTCTCTTTCCCCTTACCCCTCTTCTCCCCTCACACCACCCAGTCACACTACATCTTTCCCCTCCTCTGTGCACTCATTTGCCATATCCAAGTCCCTCAATTCCAGTTTATCCTCCATCTTTCCTCTCCTCTGTTTCTTTCCACCCACATTCCTCCCTCTGGCTTTACATTTCACTCCTCTCTTCCCTACTTATCTGACACCTTTTTGTCTCCTTTTCACCTCTAGCTTTTGCCATTTACTCCATCCATCTGCCAATCACCTCCCCCATCTGTTGCCAGGCTTTGTCTTTTCCAGCTTCCTCCCCTCCTCCATCAGGCTGAAGAAGGGTCCTGATCCAAAACTTTCCCTTCACAGATGCTGCCTGACCTCCAGCACCTTGTGTTTTGCTCAAGATTCAAACATTTGCAGTTTCTTGTGTCTATGTAAAACCAATCAATATTTTTCTTGAAATATAGAGAGCCAATTGCAAGGTGTTACATTTTTGAATGTGCCCCATTTTTACCCATTCCTCTTTACCTCCGTGATTGATAATAAAACATAAAGTGCTGGAGCAACTCAACAGTCAGGCAGCATCTCTAGAGGACATGGAGAGGTGACTTTTAGAGGATTCTGCTTCGGACCCGCTGAGTTTCTCCAGCACTTCGTATTTTCCTCGCGATTCCAGCATCTGCAGTTGCTTGTGCCACCAAATTATGTTTTTTTTGTCCTTGATTCTCCAAATCCTTTTTTCATAAATGTTCAGAACCAGTTTTTGCCAGTGAGGTGCTGCAAGTTTGAATGGACCCATATTCATGCATTACCTCTGCATTTAACATCACAACTTATAATGCCAGGCTCTGTCCTGCTCCTCCTCTCTGCCAACTTTCTTTCTTCACCCCCCCCCCCCCCCCACAATCAGTCTGAAGAAGGGCCCTGACCCGAAACCTATCCACATTTGAAACCTATTCACATTTGAAAAATCCATAAATCACAAAAAAAACAAGGTGCCTATGTTATTTGACCAACTTATCGGTTGAATTTAAATATGAAATTTTTACAGGTTGTAGGGTAGTGGGTAAGGATTGTGTTAATGCATGTAACTCATTTTTCACAAAAGTGAGGGTTGGCACTATGTTACACCGATCCCCTCAATTATATGGTAAATTCAAAACTAAACTATGGTAGCAATATACATTATTCATGTCGAAAGCTAGCACTTCTGTATCAGTGTAAGTATGTATGCATTACCTACAAAGGTCAAATCGCCTTTATGGTTTATGTACATCATGTGAAAAATAAGATGAAGAGAGATATAGAGCGTTGCTTTAAATCAAAGTTGCTTCTGATCCATGAGAAGGAACTTTGAGATCTATTTATCTCTATCTTGCCTCTCACACACACAAAACACACATATATATATATATACACATATATATATATATATATATATATTTGTTAAATTTGTGCAGAGTGTGTGTTTGAGCAATACAAGGGAAACTGCACAAAGGGGGCTGGGGAGGAAGGATGGGAGGGAAATGGGCAGAAACTGAGAAATAATAAAAATCAGAGAAATTAAGCAGGGGGAAAACATTTAAAAATAAAAATAGCAAAAAAATGTGAGTTGGTAGAAGAGATATATTCTGCATTTTAATGGTGTCATCACACATACTGTTCTCCCACAACACTGATTACACTGCGAGAGACACAGCGAACGGCTGGTTTTGCCTACTAAAATGGCGGACATTCCGCTCCTCTGCGTACATTTCAGTATATGCCATTTCGACGGAGTGGTCCATCTTGCTCCTCTAGTATCTTTGGTGTAAAACCGGGATCTACAATTCCTTGTTTCAACTATAAACGGCCTTCTTCAGTCTGAAGAAGGGTCTCGAGCCGAAACGTCACCCATTCCTTCTCTCCCGAGATGCTGCCTGACCTGCTGAGTTACTCCAGCATTTTGTGAATAAATACCTTCGATTTGTACCAGCATCTGCAGTTATTTTCTTATACTTCTTAAACTATAAACGGCAAGTCGGCTGGGACGGAGACTACAACTCCCAGGGGGCTTCGCGTGATAGGCGGGGTTTATGCCGGACGTACCTGTGTGCGTCCTGACGTGGCGCTTGAGGTCGAACGTGTCGTTGAAGCCCTTGCCGCAGTACGTGCACAGGTGGCGTTTCACCTGGCTGTGGCACTTCAGGTGGCGGGTGAGCATGCGCTGTAGGCGGAAGCCCTTGCTGCACACCTGGCAGCTGAAGGTGCTCTGGCTGCACTCGCCTGTGGTGATCTAATGCATGGGGAAGGGCAGCAACTGATTAATGCACCGTTAGCAATGCAACACCCCACAAAAGCAACATGCAAATACCACAAAGCCTCCAATATAGTCCGAGAGTACAGAAACAACTCCTCGGCCCAACTCCACGCTGACTAAGATGCCCCATCTAAGTTAATCCCATTAGCTCACATTTGCCCCATATCCCTCTAAGCATTCCTCTAAAGCACCATTGATTTCCTATGTATGTACATGTCCAAATGTCTTTTAAATGTCGTTACATCAGGACGACCCAAAACAACACCTATCCATGTTCTCCAGAGATACTGCCTGACCCGCTGAGTTACTCTAGCACATTGTATCTTTTTTTTGTGAACCAGCAGCTGCAGTTCCTTGTATCTACCTACCCCCTCTGCCAGCTCGTTCCATATACCCACCACCCTCTGTATGAAAACGTTGCCCCTCTCACTTTAAATCCATGTCCTCCTCACCCTATTTATCCCCCTCATGATTTTATACATTAGGCCCTTCGGCCCAACCTGTCTATTATGCTGCCAGGACGCGAGGGACTGAGCTATGGGGAGAGGTTGGGCAGGCTAGGACTTTATTCTTTGGAGTGCAGGAGGTTGAGGTGTATAATGGAGGTGTATAAAATCATGACGGGAATAGTTAGGGTGAATGCACAGTCTTTTTTAGGAACCTAAGGGGCAACTTTTTCACAGAGGGTGTGTGAATATGTGGAACGAACTGCCAGAGGAAGTAGTTGAGGCAGGTACTATAACAGCATTTAAAATACATTTGGACAGGTACTTGGATAGGAAAGGTTTAGAGGGATATATGCCAAATGTGGGGAAATATGATTAAATTTGATACAGCATTTTGGTTGGCATGGTCACGTTGGGCCGAAGGGACTCATTCCGTGGTTGCATGACTCAATTACTCTACACAATTAACATAAAAGAAATCCATCCTGCATGGCTGTTTGTTGAATCTTTCTCTACTTTCTCCACACCACTTCTGCAACCTGATATCAGTCCACCCACTTTTTTTGATATTCATGTGCATTTTAGGATCACTTTATTTTATACAAACTATTCATGGCCAATGGAATTGGCCTAAATATATATAGTTTATACTACCAGATATTTTATAGAACCAATTGAACTATTGAAAAATGTTTGATGTGTGTGTAATTAATATTAGTTGTATCATACAACGTATTAAATGTAGTATAATAACACATTTATATTACATTTAATGCATTGTATAATCATAACTAATATTAATTACACATACCAAACGAGATTATTTACTAATACACATTATGTCATTCATATAAAATTCTGAGTGTGCCTTATGTTAAATGGAATCAACATTATGTTACATTTATAATTGAGTTATTTATTCATAGCTGAAACTTTATAATTTAACAGTTGATATAATTGTAATTTACAGATTACACAATAGATTAAGTTACACATATCTGATATAATGTATCATATTAATTTTTTAATGCATAATCTGGTGATGTGAATATTAACTAAATTTCACCTCCCAGCCGCGAATTATTTGCAGACTTTTACTGTTTTTATCTAACATAACGTTTAATCGGGAAAATGTGATGTTTATTGCATGTAATACAATCGTATTAATATTTAATACAACGTTATACGTTATATTGCGCGGATACACGTCCATTATTATTTTGATGTATACGCTATATCTTAAGATAAAAATTTAATACACTATAATATAAATATAGTTATTTTTAATTTCTAACATAATACGAATTGGTGAAATGTGTCATTTATATGGGGAAACGATATTTAAATATACCATATCTATACTATATTTTACTCTAGTATAACTCTAGTATAATACGAATTGGTGGGAAGTGTAATTTATAGGGGAAATTACATTTTAAAGCACTAATAAAATATTATATATAGTATATATATATATGAATACGCTATATTTAATATGCTGAATATACTATATTTAATATACTGAAGATATATTTTTTCTTGTTTTAAAAGGTGAACGCCTCTCTTTGTTGTAATGTGAACTTGTTTAAAATTATGTGGTTTCTCAGCTCGCTGTCATTATCAGAGCGCTGGTCTCACCGGTCGCGCGTTCAATGCACCCACGAAGTTTGCCCTCTCTCTTCCCGAGTTCGGCAACGAAGGAGCTCGCCCTCACCTTGATTTTCGTTCGCAAGACGTTGCGTTTGCTGAAGTCCGACTTCACAACCTGCTCGCCCGCATTCTCCTGGCGCGGTTCAGTCTTGTAAGGGAGGCGGTGCTGCTCTGACGCCTGGTCCCAGCCGACCGTGCCGGCTGCTGCCTTGTCCTCGCCCTTCCCTTCTTGGTAACTCGGGAAACTGTTCAGAATGACTGGAAAGTGAAGACAGGAGCCTCTTACACATGGTCGCACACAGTGAGGGAGTTGGGCGACTGCTCCAGAGGAGTGTGAACAATGAGACCCCCCTCCTTCTCCCTCTGCTCTAGGCTTGTTTGAGTTCTGGGTGTTGTCTGATCCTCCGATCAGTCTCTGACTGAAGGTAATGCAACCCGACACTCGACCCGGTCAAGGGAGAAGAGAGCGGGCCACCGGGTCCCGTTATGTTTACGCCGGGAGGTTGCAGTTGCAGGCGGAATCTTCGCCTGGGTACTATCCCCGCCTGGGTACTATCCCCGCCTGGGTACTATCCCCGCCTGGGTACTATCCCCGCCTGGGTACTATCCCCGCCTGGGTACTATCCCCCCCCAGCCTGTTGGGAGTGGCTGCAGTGCAAATGCCAGCTGCCCCTTGTGTCCGGGAGCACCGGAGAGCGCCGTCAGTGGTACGCCGTCAGGTACTATAACAACATTTAAAAGACCCTTGGATAGGAAAGGAATAGAGGCATATGGGCCAAACACGGCAAATGGGACTATAGATGGGAGCATCATGGTCGACATGAACGAGTTGGGCCGAAGGGCGCGTTTCTGTGCTGAATGACTCTTGTGGACATCCCCTGTATTCAGACACGATTAGCCTCTGTGGGTCAGTAAGATCTTTTGGGGAGGAGGTTACTACTTACTCTACCCCGACCCCTTTTTGCCATCACTCCCCTCCCTTTCCATTTGTCTCTTTGCCTGGTCACCTTCTCCCTCTCCCCTGTTCTCTATCCCCATCCCTCCCATTCCCCCTGCTCTCTCCCCTCCCTCCCTCCCATTCCCCCTGCTCTCTCCCCTCCCTCCCTCCCATTCCCCCTGCTCTCCCTCCTCCCTCCCTCCCATTCCCCCTGCTCTGTCCTCCCCCCTCCCTCCCACCAATTCCCCTGCGCTCCCTCCCACCCCCACCCCCCTCCCCTCCCCTCCCTCCCCTCCCCTCCCCTCCCTCCCCTCCCCTCCCTCCCTTCCCATTCCCTCTCCTTCCCTCTGTTCTCTGCCCAGTCACACCCACACCCCCACCCACACCCCCACCCCCACCCCCTCCCCTCTCTCCGCGGACCTAGCCCCGCTTTACCTGGTATGTAGGTGTCAGCTCGCTCTTCGTCCGGCAGCTCATTCCAGTCTCGGATCTCCAAGTACGGTTCTTTTCTCTTCACCAAGAAAGCCCTGGGCATGGTGGCGAGCGCAGGGCCGGGGAATAGAACAGGAACCCTTTTGGTTTTGCATCCAACCCGGATCCCGGGCTGCCCAGATTCCAGGTGTGTCGGAGACAGTCTAAGGTCCGTGCGTCTTCAACCCAGGCGGTGTGTGTTGGAGCGAGGGCTGTGTGGGGTGCGGGGTGTGAGGTGAGGGAGACCCACTCCTCACCTGTGCAGGCCACCTTGACTCTAACAGGAAAAGTTTCCCTCTGTAATTGAACACACAACAGGAAATTTGCCAGGACGCATGCGTGCTGAAAAAATAACGGTGTCAACAAGCCCTTGTACCTGTCGGACCGGTTGGTGCAGCCTCGGCTTCTTCCCTGCCCCTCTCATGCACGGATGTTTGCGAAACGACCAACCATACAAAGACCTTTGTTGGGGTTTTTTTTCTCCTTGTGCGTGCAAGTGCATGCTCCCCCAAGACAGAAAAAATCTCCCCCCCCCCCCCCGATTGAAAATTGCTTCACCTTAATCAGCAAACTTTTCTAATCCGAAGTTTACCTGTATTTGTTTTTGCAAGGAAGTTTGTTTTAGCGATTTTTTTACATCCCCCAAAGTTTTCGAGGAGCGAGAAAGCGGCGTGGGATTTTCCACGTTAGTTTGTCTCATGTTTGAGTGGAGTCGATCAAGTGCGTGCATACCTGGTTAAATAAATTCTTTTAAATGCCTCCAAGGGGTTTTGCAAGCATTTTACCATCCTCCCTGTCATGATGAAATCTGAGATTATATCAAAAGCTCTCGCAATAAAAAAAATGGTCGGTTCATTAAATGAGCAGTTGATTGAACTGCAGGCCATTTGCTTTGACTCTAACCCCCCCCCCCCCCCCCCCCCCCTGTTTAAGCCGCACTCCCTTTCAGTTTGCGAAAAACCTGATGCTAAGGCAAGATTGCACGGCGGGTAGAGCCGCTGCCTCACAGCGCCAGAGACCCGGGTTCGATCCTGAGCTCGGGTGCTGTCTGTGCGGAGTTTGCACGTTCTCCATGTGACCGCGTGGGTTTCTTCGGGTGCTCCGGTTTCATCCCACATCTCAAAGGCGTGCGGGTTTGTGGGTTAATTTGCCCTCTCTAAATTGTTGCTCGTGAGTTGGGTGTGGATGTGACAGCGGGAGAACAGAACTAGTGTGAACAGGTGATGGGCCGAAGGGCCTGCCTCCTTGCTGTATCTTTCAATTAATCAATCAAGATCGATACACGGGACCAGAGATGCTGGTTACACAGGATACAAAGTGCTGGAGTAACTCAGCGGGCCAGGCAGCTTCTCTGGAGAACAAGGCTAGGTGACGCTTCAATCAGGTGCAGTTTGCACCGGCGCGCTCTCCAGTCCACGCCTACAGATTCTCGGGGATTTTGCTGAAACGGATCTGTCCACCCTGGGGCCAGAACGTACTGGTTCATTTGCTTTGCAAATTCCCGACTTGTTCCTGCATCGCGTCAGTCCCAACGCCGTATCTTGCAAAAGATAACCCTTGCAAAGACACCCCCCTCCCTCGCCACCCTCCATTGGCGTTTAATTCAGGCGGGTTAATTGTGTAGAACGCTCAGTGTAATCGACAGCAACATGCGGTTGGGATTCCTGCTCCGTGGAATGTAACTTATTCTCTGTTAACTTTACGCCTCCATTGAGCAGACACGCTAACGGCAAATATATGCTTGTCCGCTCCCGTTTGCTAACGGCGCGCCACGTAACGGTTTAGGAATGTGCAGGCAAGGCGCGCACAAAGCCGCCGCTTCTGTCATTCATCTGGGTCCACTGTGGATGGACACCGTGAGTGAAGGTGGTCGGCATTGGAAGGGTTGCAGTTAGGATCGAAATAAAGCACGTGGCTACACGCTTAGGAGACAGAATGGTGCCAGAACAACAACCTTGCTCTCCATAGTGTGGAGTCAAGAGTGTTTTATTGTCAAAGATAGACACAAAATATTGGAGTAACATGCAACATCTCTGGAAAAAAGGAATAGGTGACGTTTCGGGTTGAAAAGTTCAGTATATATATATATATATATCCAGTATACGTATAGATTTAAAAAACAAACTAATAAACAAGCAGTAACAGTGCTGTCAAAAATAATACCTCCAAGTCTATGTAGTTCGGAGCTTCTTTGGAGGTTGCAGTGGTTAATCGCCTGATGGCTATATGGAAGAAGCTGTTCCTGAACTTAGACGGCACAATTTTCAGGCTCTTGTATTTTATTCATGATGGTGGAAGTGAAATGAGAAGGAACCCATGCAAGTCAGTCAATGTTCTCCCTACCACACACCTGTAGAAGTTGGATAGAGTATCGGTGGACATTTTGAATCTCCTCAATCTTCTAAGGAAGTAGAGGCGTTGGTGGGCTTTCTTTATGGTGTGCTGCGTCCAGGACAGATCTTCAGGGGTATCCCCTCCTCAGTACACCCATCTCCTAACCCCAGCGATAATGTGCTTATTTAGTTTAGAGATACAGCGCGGAGACGGGCCCTTTGGCTCACCTAGTCCGCGCCGACCGGCAATCGCCCCGTACACCAGCGCTATCCTATGTACTTGGGACAATTTACAATCTTTACCAAAGCCAAATTAACGTACAAACCTGCACGTTTATGGAGTGTGGGAAGAAACCAGAGCGCCTGGAGAAAACACACGTGGTCAATGGGAGAATGTACAAATTCCGTATAGACAGCACCCGTAGTCAGGATCGAACCCAGGTCTCTGGCGCTGTGAGGCAGCAATTCAACCACTGTGCCACCGTGCCCTGTTGTGGGGAAGATTTAATTTTTGTATTTGTTTGAAATGGAATCTTTCTCCCATACTTCCATGAAAGATTCTTTACAATGAAAGAATCCCTCCAGAGTTGTTGAAGGTTAACGAATATATAGTGAAAGTTATGTTAGTGTAAGAAAATAACTGCAGATGCTGGTACAAATCGAAGGTATTTATTTCACAAAATGTTGGAGTAACTCAGCAGGTCAGGCAGCATCTCAGGAGAGAAGGAATGGGTGACGTTTTGGGTCGAGACCCTTCTTCAGACTGATCTCAGGGGGGTGGGACAAAGGAAGGATATAGGTGGAGACAGGAAGATAGAGGGAGAACTGGGAAGGGGGAGGGGAAGAGAGGGACAGAGGAACTGTCTAAAGTTGGAGAAGTCAATGTTCATACCGCCGGGCGGTATGTTATGTTCATACTTTTGTTAAAGTCAGTGAGAAACTTGCATTTAAACAACACCTTTTTCCTTAGTAAGCCATTACAATTTTATAACCGCATGCTATTTTTGAAGTGACAAGACTTAGGAGTTAATGGTGGACTTTAGGAGGAGAGGAACACCCCTGTCCCGTCTCCATGGTGTGGATGTGCAGTTTACCAAGGAGTACAAATAACTTGGCGTGTACCTGGACAATAAACTGGACTGGTCCAGGAACACTGAGGGCCTGTACAAGAAGGGTCAAAGCCGGCTGTACTTTCTGAGGATGCTCCGCTCCTTCAAGGTCTGCAGTTAGATGCTGCAGATGTTCTACCAATCGGTGGTGGCCAGTGCCATCTTCTTTGTCGTCGTGTGCTGGGGCATCAGGGCGAAGACCGCAGACAACAACAGGATTAACAAACTCATCAGGAAGGCTGGCTCCATCCTGGGGGAAAGGTTGGATTCATGGGAGTTGGTCTTGGAGGTGATCCTTTTTCCCTGTGGCTAACAAACTGTACAATTCCTCTACCCTTCTGTCGTGGAGTAGACTGACTCCCCTCTCCCCAATCTTTGCACATCCCAATCCTTTCCACTTGTCACTTTAAGTTCATGTTTCATGTATCTTGTGTTTTAAGACTGTTGGCAGACTAATTTCCCTCTTGGGATAAATAAAGTTAAATTGGATTTTTGACTTTAGACTTTAGATTTTTAACTTTAGAGTTTAGAGATACAGCTCGGAAACAGGCCCTTCGACCCACCAAATCCTTGCCGACTAGCAATTACCCGTACACTAACCAGGGAAAACTTACAATTTCACCAAAGCCAATTAATCTACAAACCTGTACGTCTTTGGAGTGTGGGAGGAAAACGGAGCACCCAGAAAAAACCCACACAGTCACAGGGAGAACATACAAACTTTATACACACAGCACCCGTATTCAGGATCAAATCTGGGTCTCTGGTCTATGAGGCAGCAACTCTACTTCTGTGCCACTGTGTACATGCATGTACGTAAATCAAAACCACAAGATGTTTTAGTGTGAAAGTCTAAAGCCCAAAATCGTTAGGCAAGACAACTCCAATGTTGAGATTTCTTGCAGTCCTTACAGTGAAAACCTGTAGAATGGAAATCTATGCAGTACAATAATTTGACAATTTCCATGACTTGATGGCTATACAGTGTAGGCGTTTGAACAAGAATAAGTCTTAGTGTCATACAGCAAGGAAACAGGCTCTTCGGCCCAGCATGTCCATGTCGACCAAGATGCTCCATCTACACTAATCCCATTTGCCTGCATTTAGCCCATATCCCTCTATCCTATTCCTTGGAGTGCAGGAGATGAGGGGCAATCTTATTGAGGTGTATAAAATCTTGAGAGGAATAGATTGGGTAGATGCACAGTCTCTTGCCCAGAGTAGGTGAATCGAGGACCAGAGGAAAAAGGTTTAAGGTGAAGGGGAAAAGGTTTAATAGAAATCTGACAGGTAACTTTTTCACACAAAGGGTGGTGGGTGTATGGAACAATCTGCCAGAGGAGGTAATTGAGGCACTGACTATCCCAACATTTAAGGAACAGTTTAACAGGTACATGGATAGGACAGGTTTGGAGGGAGATGGACCAAACGCAGACATGTGGGACCAGTGTAGCTGGGACATGTAGGTCGGTGTTGGCAAGTTTGGCCGAAGGGCCTATTTCCACATGGTATCACTGTCTGACTCTATCTTAGAGTCAAATGTCTTAAGTCATGATGATTTAGGCTTCCAAAGCTCGCCGATTCAAGGAATTTTCCTTTAGGTTAGAATATTGCAACTGTAAGAAAGGTGAGACAGAAAGCAGGAAATTATAATCCTTTTAATTTAAAATCTGTTATGTTTAAGTTGTTTTGAATCATAAAGAGAATGACTGGTTATTTAGAGAAAATTAAGTGAATTAGAGAGAGCCAGCAGGCTTGGTAAAGTTTAGGTGATGTTGAATCTATTAATCTGTTGATTAATAATCTGGTTGAAGTTTTGAGGATGTAACTGAACGATTAGATAAAGGAATGTTTATGGATGCATTGGACTTTGAGAAGGTAGTTAATATGGCTCCACACAAGAAACAGTTATCTAAAGTGAAAATGTGAAATGTAAGGCAACCTAATGCAATAACTATGGAATATCAGCTGATAAGTTGGCCTTATTACATATACTTTAAGATAGGATAGGATGTATATCACGAAATTGGAAGTGATTAATGGATCCAACAAAACTGTGCTGAGGCCTCAACAGTTTATTAATCTTGTGCCAATTTGGTAATAATGGAAGGATCAAATGCTGTGATAAATAGTGTGGCACAGACCAAAAAATTACAAGGAGACATTGATCGGTTAAGAGAGTGGGCAGAAGATAGATTTCAATGGGGATAAATAAAACGCCATGAACTTTGAATCAGCAGAAAAAGCCTGATGCACAGAAATGGTGTAAGCCATGAGTTCAGACGTGGTTTGCTGGGGTCAAGGAATACTGACCATTACAATGAAACATCCTCTATAAAACCAGTCAAAATAATGGATGGAATGGGATTAGCGATTGGTTCACTTGGTGAGAACTATATTCTGCACACTGTATATTCCCCTTACTCTATCTACTGGATTTGACTTAGTCATAGAGTCTTTCAGTGTGGAAACAGGTCCTTTGGCCCAGCTTGCCCACACTGACCAAGATGTCCCATCTACACAAATCCCACCTGCCTGCGTTTGGCCCATATCCCTCTAAACCTGTCCTATCCATGTATCTGTCCAAATGTTTCTTAAACGTTGCATTACTACCTGCCTCAACTACCTACTCCGGCAGCTCGTTCCATACGCCCACCACCCTTTGTGTGAAAAGGTTACCCCTCAGGTTCCTATTACATCTTTCCCCCCTCACATTAAACCAACGTCATCTTGTTCTTGACTCCCGTGCTCTGGGCAAGAGGCTGTGTATCTACCCGACCTATTCCTGTCATGATTTTGTATACCTCTATATGATCACCCCTCATCCTCCTGCGCTCCAAGGAATAATTCCCTAACCTGTTTATTCTCTCCCTATAGTTCAGGCCCTCGAGTCCTGGCAACATCCTTGTAAATCTTCTCTGCATTCTTTATGGATAGAACTGAGGAATTGTAAGGGTAAAAAGACCCTAATGGGAGTTATCTACAGGCTCCCAAACAGTAGCCTAGACATAGGGTGCAAGTTGAATCAAGAGTTAAAATTGGCATGTCGCAAATGTAATGCTACGGTGATTATGCGCAACATGCAGATAGACTGGGAAAATCAGGTTGGTGCTGGACCCCAGGAAAGGGAGTTTGTGGAGTGCCTCCAGGATGGATTCTTAGAACAGCTTGTACTGGAGCCTACCAGAGAGAAGGCAATTCTGGATTTAGTGTTGTGTAATTAACCTGATTTGATAAGGGAACTCAAAGTAAAAGAGCCATTAGGAGGCAGTGATCATAATATGATAAGTTTTAATCTACAATTTGAGAGGGAAACATAGAAATATAGAAACATAGAGAAATTCAGAGTCCAGCAGAGGAGGACAAAGGGCTTAATTAGGAAAGGGAAAATAGATTATGAGGGAAAACTGGCAAGGAACATAAAAACAGACTGCAAAAGCTTTTATAGATATGTCAAGAGAAAAAGATTAGTTAAGGCAAATGTAGGTCCCTTGCAGTCGGAAACAGGTGAATTGATCATAGGGAACAAGGAGATGGCAGACCAATTGAACAAATACCTTGGTTCTGTCTTCACTAAGGAAGACATAAACCGTCTGCCGGAAATAGCGGGGGACCGGGGGTCTAAAGAGATGGAGGAACTGAGGGAAATCCAGGTTAGTCGGGAAGTGGTGTTAGGTAAATTAAATGGATTAAAGGCAGATAAATCCCCAGGGCCAGATAGGCTGCATCCCAGAGTGCTTAAGGAAGTAGCCTCAGAAATAGTGGATGCATTAGTGATAATTTTTCAAAACTCTTTAGATTCTGGAGTAGTTCCTGAGGATTGGAGGGTAGCTAATGTAATCCCACTTTTTAAAAAGGGATGGAGAGAGAAAACGGGGAATTATAGACCAGTTAGCCTAACATCGGTAGTGGGGAAAATGCTAGAGTCAGTTATTAAAGATGTGATAGCATTACATTTGGAAAGTGGTGAAATCATCGGACAAAGTCAGCATGGATTTACCAAAGGCAAATCATGTCTGACGAATCTTATAGAATTTTTCGAGGATGTAACTAGTAGAGTGGATAAGGGAGAACCAGTCGATGTGTTATATCTGGACTTTCAGAAGGCCTTCGACAAGGTCCCACATAGGAGATTGGTGTACAAACTTAAAGCACACGGTATTGAGGGTTCAGTGTTGAGGTGGATAGAAAATTGGTTGGCGGACAGGAAGCAAAGAGTAGGAATAAACGGGTCCTTTTCGGAATGGCAGGCAGTGACTAGTGGGGTACCGCAAGGCTCAGTGCTGGGACCCCAGTTATTTACAGTGTATATTAATGATTTGGACGAGGGAATTGAATGCAACATCTCTAAGTTTGCGGATGACACGAAGCAGGGTGGCAGTGTTAGCTGCGAGGAGGATGCTAGGAGGCTGCAGAGTGACTTGGATAGATTAGACAAGTGGGCAAATGCATGGCAGATGCAATATAATGTGGATAAATGTGAGGTTATCCACTTTGGCGGCAAGAACAGGAAAGCAGAGTATTACCTGAATGGTGACCGATTGGGAGAAGGGGAGATGCAACGTGACCTGGGTGTCATGGTGCACCAGTCATTGAAAGCAAGCATGCAGGTGCAGCAGGCAGTGAAGAAAGCGAATGGTATGTTGGCATTCATAGCAAGAGGATTTGAGTTTAGGAGCAGGGAGGTTCTGCTGCAGTTGTACAGGGCCTTGGTGAGACCGCACCTGGAGTATTGTGTGCAGTTTTGGTCTCCTAACCTGAGGAAAGACGTTCTTGCCTTAGAGGGAGTACAGAGAAGGTTCACCAGATTGATCCCTGGGATGGCGGGACTTACATATGAGGAAAGACTAGATAGACTGGGCTTGTACTCGCTGGAATTTAGAAGACTGAGGGGGGATCTTATAGAAACATATAAAATTCTTAAGGGGTTGGAGAGGCTAGATGCGGGAAGATTGTTCCCGATGTTGGGGGAATCCAGAACCAGGGGTCACAGCTTAAGGATAAGGGGGAAGTCTTTGAGGACTGAGATGAAAAAACATTTCTTCACACAGAGAGTGGTGAGTCTGTGGAATTCTCTGCCACAGAAGGTAGTTGAGGCCAGTTCATTGGCTATATTTAAGAGGGAGTTAGATGTGGCCCTTTTTGCTAAAGGGATCAGGGGGTATGGAGAGAAGGCAGGTACAGGCTACTGAGCTGAATGATCAGCCATGATCATATTGAATGGCGGTGCAGGCTCGAAGGGCCGAATGGCCTACTCCTGCACCTATTTTCTATGTTTCTATGTTTCTAAGGTGCAGGATCAATTTATCCCAAAGAGGAGGAAAGATTCTAAGGGGAGTAAGAGGCGCCCGTGGCTGACAAGAGAAGGCAAGGACAGCATAAAAATAAAAGAGAAGTATAACATAGCAAAGAAGAGGATTGGGACTCTTTTAAAGAGCAACAGAAGATAACTTAAAAGGCAATACGGGGAGAAAAGATGAGGTACGAAGGTAAGCTAGCCAATAATATAAAGGAGAATAGTAAAAGCTTCTTTAGGTATGTGAAGAGGAAAAAAATAGTTAAGGCAAATGTGGGTCCCTTGAAGACAGAAGCAGGTGAATTTATTATGGGGAACAAGGAAATGGCAGACGAGTTGAACCGGTACTTTGGATCTGTCTTCACTAAGGAAGACACAAACAATCTCCCAGATGTTCTAGTGGCCAGAGATCCTGGAGTGACGGAGGAACTGAAGGAAATTCACATTAGGCAGGAAATGGTGTTGGGTAAACTGATGGGACTGAAGGCTGATAAATCCCCAGGGCCTGATGGTCTGCATCCCAGGGTACTTAAGGAGGTGGCTCTAGAAATCGCGGACGCATTGTTGATCATTTGCCAATGTTCTATATTTTCAGGATCAGTTCCTGTGGATTGCAGGGTAGCTAATGTTATCCCACTTTTTAAGAAAGGAGGGAGAGAGAAAACAGGAAATTATAGACCAGTTAGTCTGACATCGATGGTAGGGAAGATGCTGGAGTCAATTATAAAAGACGAAATTGCAGAGCATTTGGATAGCACTAACAGGATCGGTCCGAGTCGATATGGATTTACGAAGGGGAAATCATGCTTGACTAATCTTCTGGAATTTTTTGAGGATGATTCTAGGAAAATGCTCAGGGGAGAGCCGGTGGATGTAGTGTTTCAGAAAGCCTTCTCCAAGGTCCCACATAGGAGATTAGTGGGCAAAATTAGAGCACATGGTATTGGGAGTAGGGTACTGACATGGATAGAAAGTTGGTTGACAGACAGAAAGAAAATAGTGGGGATAAATGGGTCCCTTTCAGAATGGCACGCAGTGACTAGTGGGGTACTGCAAGGCTCGGTGCTGGGACCGCAGCTATTTACAATATACATTAATGACTTGGATGAAGGGATTAAAAGTAACATTAGCAAATTTGCAGATGATACAAAGCTGAGTGGTAGTGTGAACTGTGAGGAAGATGCTATGAGGATGCAGGGTGACTTGGACAGGTTGTGTGAGTGGGCGGATGCATGGCAGTTGCAGTTTAATGTGAGATTATCCACTTTGGTGGTAAGAACAGGATGGCAGATTATTATATGAATGGTGTCAAGTTAGGAAAAGGGGAAGTACAACGAGATCTGGGTGTCCTAGTGCATCAGTCACTGAAAGGAAGCATGCAGGTACAGCAGGCAGTGAAGAAAGCCAATGGAATATTGGCCATAACAAGGGGAGATGAGTATAGGAGCAAAGAGGTCCTTCTGCAGTTGTACAGGGCCCTAGTGAGATCACACCTGGAGTATTGTGGGCAGTTTTGGTCTCCAAACGTGAGGAAGCACATTCTTGCTATTGAAGGAGTGCAGCGTAGGTTCATGTGGTTAATTCCCGGAATGGCGGGACTGTCGTCCTTTGAAAGACTGAAGCGACTGGGCTTGCATATTCTGGAATTTAGAAGGATGAGAGGGGATCTTATTGAAACATATAAGATTATTAAGGGATCTAACACACTAGAGGCAGGAAACATGTTCCCGATGTTGGGGGAGTCCCGAACCAGGGGCCACAGTTTAAGAATAAGGGGTAGGCCATTTAGAACAGAGATGAGAAAGAACTTTTTCACTCAGAAAGTTGTGAAGCTGTGAAATTCTCTGCCTCAGAAGGCAGTGGAGGCCAATTCTCTGGATGCTTTCAAGGGAGAGTTAGATAGAGCTCTTAATGATAGTGGAGTCAGGGGATATGGGGAGAAGGCAGGAACGGGGTACTGATTGTGGATGATCAGCCATGATCACGGTGAATGGCGGTGCTGGCTCGAAGGGCCTAATAGCCTACTCCTGCACTTATTGTCTATTGTTTACATCTTTGCGACCTCCTTCCTACAGCAGGGCGACCAAAACTGAACAAAACGTCACCCATTCTCTTTCGCCAGGGATGTTGCTTGACCCACCATTGCTCCACCATTACCTTTTCCAATTTGACAACATCTTTGCTATAACATGGTGCCCATAAGTGAACACAATACTCTAAATGCAGTCTCACCATCATCTTATATAACTGCAACATGACCTCCCAATTTCTATACTCGGTACTCTGACTGACGAAGGCCAATATGCCTCAAGCCTTTTTGACCACCCTATCTACCTGTGATGCCACTTTCAATGGACTATGTACCTCACTCCTAGATCCCTCTGCTCTATGACACTCCCCAAAACTCTACCATTCACTGTTCCCACCTCTTTTTCTCTCCTTTCTCCCCCCTACTCTATCAGTCTAAAGAAGGGTCCTGACCTAAAACATTGCCTCTCCATTTCCTCCACAGATGCTGCCTGTCTGGCAGAGTTCCTACAACACTTTGTGTTTTGATCCGTACTCCTGACAGTCTTGCCCTTCACTCTTGCCATAGTTCTTTATATGCCAAAAGTGTTTATATTCAGAGATATGTCTATTACTGTCACCTCTTCAAAAATCCTACTGGGTTTTGTGACGTGATCTAAACTTTACAAATCCATGCTGGCTATCTCTCAACTAAAAGGTTTCAAGTTGCCCATTCATTCGATCCTGGATGATCAGTTCCAGTAAAATCCCTGCTATAGATTTTTGGCTTATTGATTCAAACTTTCCTGGTTTTCCTTTCACCTGCCCAGTTTGTCTGGCAAAGTGCCTAATTGCCTGAATGCACCAATAAGCACCAAGATCTCTCTTGGCTGGTGTTGTGGGAGCCCTCCCAGTCAGATCTTTCTTGTACCGTCAAAGTCTTACTACCGATGCACGCTGCCCTCGGGATGGCTGCTACAGAGAGGAGACAGTTGCCCATCTCTTTGCAGAGTGTGGATGTTGGAAGAGGGTCTGAAGAATGATGCAAGGGTCCTTGTCACGGTTCATCCCGAACAGCTCCATCACAGAGGACTCCCTGATTTACGGGCTGTTTCCAGAATGTTCCCACATTCGGAGACGGACAACACGTGCTCCTGGAAGGATTATCAGCTGAATGACAGACGCTCTTTGGTCTGTCAAAAACTTGTTGGTTTCCCAACAAAACAAGATGTCTGTCAGGGAATGTTGCTAACTGGTCCATTCCAGACTGCAGGAGTGTGTGCCGAGGGACTCGCTAAAGCCCGAGCAGCCAGGCCAAGGCTCTATGCGGGAGGACCGCAGTCTAGAGTCCATCCGCTCTTGGGCAGTGTCCGTTGGGGACATCCCTCAAACAAGGGAAGGAAGATCACCCCAGTGGTCATTAGTGGCAATGGTGTTTTGTTTGAAGATAGATGAGAACGCTACTGAGTGTGACACTATTGAATGTAGAAACTATGAAGAGTTTTTGCACAGTTTTTGTTTGGTATATATTTTTTATTCTGAATAAAGTTTATTTTTGAAGCCAAAAAAAAAGAAAAGTAACATGCAATTTTAAAATACAAAATTAGAAACTTAGTCAAACTTAGAGCAGGCTCTTCCCCTCAACCCGTCCATGCAATCAAAATCCAGATCTACGCTAATCCACCTGCCCATGTTTGGCCCACATCCCTCTAATGAGTCCTAGAGTCATGGAAGATTCTAGTAAAGGCATTTTTTAATGTTCTCTCTTCCTTTCTGTGTTTGAGAAGGATACTATCTGCCTCTGTGGATTTATTAGTCTTTAATGCCTTTATTTTCCATTATTATTTTGTTCACATTATTTTGGGGTAGTTCAAGACTAGATCTGTCAGGGCATTATCCTCGTCCTTCCCAGGAATATTGATGGAATATAAATCAATGTGCCCATCACTTCATTGTTTCTCATTTACAATGCCACTGGCTTCTCACACTCATCTCGCTGTTACTGTCGGGGAGAAGGTACAGGAGCCTGAAAACTGTGACCTCCATGTTCAAAAACAGCTTCTTCCCAGCAACCATCAGGCTCTTGAACACTGCACAACACTAACCTCAGCATGATCTACTATGATCTCTGTTGGTCGTCCTTGGTTGTTCTGTTTATGGGATTTTTGCACTGATATTGCTGTTATTAATTTATTGTTTTATTTTGTTGTTTATATACAGTATATTATCTGCGTGTTATTGCGTTTACAGCTGCAGCAAGTAAGAATTTGCTTCAGTCTGAAGACGGGTCAAGACCCGAAAAACCACCTCTCCATGTTCTCCAGAGATGCTGCCTGACTCGCTGAGTTACTCCAGCACTTTGTGTCTTTCCTAAGGATTTCAGTGCTCAGTTGTCAGTACACATGACACCCTTGACTCACTTCGATGACCACTTATATTCTCCTCGCTTAATTATAAAAGGTGTTCTGCCGATTTCATTGTCACTTGCAAGTGTTTTCCTTTTTGTAGCTCTTACTATCTATCATCATATACAGTGCATTCAGAAAGTATTCAGACCCCTTCACTTTTTCCACATTTTGTTATGATACAGCCTTATTTTAAAATGGATTAAATTCATTTTTTTTATCATCAATCCCCAGAATGAAGAAGTGAAAACAAGTGTTTAGAAATTTTTGCAAAGTAATTTGTTGAAAGGCTGGAGCAATTAGGCTTGTATACACTGGAATTTAGAAGGATGAGGGGGGATCTTATTGAAACATATAAGATAATTAGGGGATTGGACACAGTAGAGGCAGGAAACATGTTCCCAATGTTGGGGGAGTCCAGAACAAGGGACCACAGTTTAAGAATAAGGGGTAGGCCATTTAGAATGGAGATGAGGAAGAACTTTTTCAGTCAGAGAGTGGTGAAGGTGTGGAATTCTCTGCCTCAGAAGGCAGTGGAGGCCAGTTCGTTGGATGCTTTCAAGAGAGAGCTGGATAGAGCTCTTAAGGATAGCGGAGTGAGGGGGTATGGGGAGAAGGCAGGAATGGGGTACTGCTTGAGAGTGATCAGCCATGATCGCATTGAATGGCGGTGCTGGCTCGAAGGGCTGAATGGCCTACTCCTGCACCTATTGTCTATTGTCTATTGTCTAATTAAAAAGAAATAACTGAAATATCACATTTACATGTATTCAGATCCTTTGCTGTGACATTCAAAATTGTGCTTAGGTTAATCCTGGTTCCATTGATTATCCTTGAGATGTTTCTACAACTTGATTGGAGTCCACCAGTGGTAAATTAAATTGATTGGACATGATTTGGAAAGGCACACACCTGTCTATATAAGGTCCCACAGTTGACAGTGCATGTCAGAGCACAAACCAAGCCATGAAGACGAAGAAATTGTCTGTAGACCTCCGAGTCAGTATTGTGTCGAGACACAGATCTGGGGAAGGGTATAAAACAATTTCTGCAGCATTGCAGGTCCAGAAGAGCACAGTGGCCTCCATCATTCTTAAATGGAAGGACTTTGGAACCACCAGGACACTTCATAGAGCTAGCCGCCTGGCCAAACTGAGCAATCGGGGGAGAAGGGCCTTGGTCAGGGAGGTGACCAAGAACCCGATGGTCACTCTGACAGAGCTCCAGAGTTCCTCTGTGAAGATGGGAGAACCTTCCAGAAGGACAACTATATCTACAGCACTCCACCAATCAGGCCTTTATGGTAGTGGCCAGATGGAAGCCACTCCTCAGTAAAAGGCACATGTCAGCCCACTTTTAGTTTGCCAAAAGGCACCTAAAGGACTCTCAGACCATGAGAAACAAGATTCCCTGGTCTGATGAAACCAAGATTTAACTATTTGGCCTGAATATCAAGCATCACGTCTGGAGGAAATCAGGCACCATACCTACGGTGAAGCATGGTGGTGGCAGCATCATGCTGTGGGGATGTTTTTCAGCGGCAGGAACTGGGTGACTAGTCAGGATTGAGGGAAAGATGAACGTACAGAGAGATCCTTGATGAAAACCTGCTCCAGAGCGTTCTGGACCTCAGACTGGGGCGGAGATTCACCTTCCAACAGGACAACGACCCTAAGCACACAGCCAAGATAACGCAGGAGTGGCTTCGTGACAAGTCTGTGAATGTCCTTGAGTGGCCCAGCCAGAGCCCGGACTTGAACCCGATCAAACATCTCTGGAGGGACCTGAAAATAGCTGTGCATCGATGCTCCCCATCCAACCTGACTGAGCTTGAGAGGATCTGCAGAGAAGAATGGGAGAAAATACCCCAAAACAGGTGTGCCAAGCTTGTAGCGTCGTACCCAAGAAGACTTGAGGCTGTAATCGCTGCCAAAGGTGCCTCAACAAAGTATTGAGTGAATGGGCTTGAATACTTATGTAAATGTGATATTTCAGTTATTTCTTTTTAATTACTTTGCAAAAATTTCTAAACACTTGTTTTCGCTTTTTTATTATGGGGTATTGTGTGTAGATTGATGACAAAAAAAACGTAATCCATTTTAAAATAAGGCTGTAATGTAACAAAATGTGGAAAAAGTGAAGGGGTCTGAATACTTTCTGCATGCACTGTATTGTTGTTCACACTGTCTCTCTCTTACCAAGGACTGTGATAGTTTTTGCCTTTATATATGCATTCTATTTTTATTGCATGCTGTCTCTCACTTCATTACTCATCCATTCCTGTTTTTATTTGGCAAGCAGCCTCTTACCCCTCAGGGATAGAAACTGGTTCTGTACCATTTTAAGTTTTTCTCTGAAACCTCCCTTCGATTCACTGTCATTTTACTCAGTAGCAGGTTTAGTGAATCTATCTATATTTGCACCACCATTTCCAAATCTAAAACTTAGCAAAAGGACACAAAGTATTGAGGCAGCATCTTTGGAGAACATGGATAGGTAACGTATCGGGTCAAGAATCTCGACCCAAAATGTCACCTATTCATGTTCTCCAGAGATGCTACCTGACCCACTGAGTTACTCCTGCACTTTGTGTCCTTTTGCGTTCTTTGTTTTTACATTTAGAACTTAGCAGCTGTTTTGGCATTCTCCCTTCTTGAAACCATATTGTATTCAAGCAGATTACAACCATTAGATCGATGTTCTAATATTTTTATGTTAGTACTGTATACACTGATGAGCCAAAACATTATGACCAATGACAGGCAAAGTGAATAACATTGATTATCTTGTTACAATGGCACCTGTCAAGGGGTGGGATATATTAGGCAGCAAGTGAACAGTCAGTTCTTGAAGTTCATGTGTTGGATGCAAGAGAAATGGGCAGGAGTAAAGACCTGAGCGACTTTGACAAGGGCCAAATTGTTATGGCCAGGCGACTGGGTCAGAGCATCTCTGAAATGACAAGGCTTGTGAGGTGCTCCCGGTCAGCAGTGGTGAGTGCCTACTGACAGTGGTCCAAGGAGGGACAAACCACAAACCGGCGACAGGGTGTTGGGCACCCAAGGCTCAAGGGCAACGAAGGCTATCCCATCTGGTCCGAACCGACAGAAGGTCTAGTGTAGCACAAGTCACAGAGAAGTTTAATGGTGGTCACAGGAGACATGTGTCACTATACACAGTGCATCGCACCCTGCTGCGTATGGGGCTGCACATGGAGGACCAACAGCATATTAGGCAGGTGGTCATAATGTTTTGGTTCATCAGGTCATAATGTTTTGGCTGATCGGTGTCTATCTTATATACAAAAGATTATTCCTTTGCTTCCAACTTTATGGATCATTCTGATGAAGCAGCCTTGGCAATGCATTTTGTACATGATATATTCTGCAGCCATAGTGTGCTAGTGGTGGTGAAATGAATGTCCGAGGTGATGGATGGGATGCCAAGCAAATTGGCTGATTGTACAACATATCTTGAGTGATAGTAAAAGTCATTCAATCAGGCCTAGCGAGAGGAGAGTATTCAATTAAACTTCTAACTTATGATTTGCAGCTCATGGAAAGGCTATAAGGAATTTAAAGATAGGTGCAAACATTTCTGAGTATGGCACAATTGAATGTATAGACACTGAGAATGTCAGAATAGGTTTTGTGGTTTTTGTTTTGCATCTATTTTTTCTTCTTAATAAAGTTTATTTTTGGAAAAAAGGAGTCGGGGAATGCGTCAATCATTGCACAATATCCAGCTTCTGATCTGTTTTTCTAACCTTGGTAGTTATATAAGAAAGGCACAAAGTGCTGGAGTAACTCAACGGGTCAGGCAACATTTCTGGAGAACATGGATAGGTGACGTTTTGGTTCGGGACCCTTCTTCAGATACCAGGTGGTAATGTTATTGATCCAAGGGTGGCACAGTTGGTAGTGCCGCTACCTGATAGTGCCAGAGACCTGGGTTTGATCCTGACCTCTGGTGCTGTCTGTGTGGAGTTTGCACGTTTTCCCTGTGACCATGTGGGTTTCCTCCAGGCTTCACCTATCCATGTTCTCTAGCTTCCTCCCGCATCCCAGACACATGGGTTTGTAGGTCAATGGACCACTGTGAATTGCCCTTAGTGTGTAGCTAAGATTCTGGAAGGGAGAATAAAATGGGATCAGTGTGAGGTTGTAATGGGTGCTTGATAAAGCAACAAACAAGGATGGAAATGTTAAATGTTGATAGAACTGCAGGTGCTGGTTTACAAAGAAAAATACACAAAGTGATGGAGTAACTCAATGGTGACCTATCCATTTCTCCAGAGATGCTGCCTGACCCACTGAGTTACTTCAGCAGTTTGTCTTTTTTTTAAAAAATGTCAAATACTGGAGTGGCAACGTTTAAAGGAGATACGCGGGGCAATTTTTCTTTTACACAGGGAATGGTGGGTGGCTGGAGGGCGCTGCCAGGGGGGTGGTGGTGGGGGCAGACATAACAGTGGCATTTTTAGAAGCTTTTAGATAGACACATGGATATGCAGGGAATGGGGGGGATATGGATCATGTGCAGTTAAAGATTAATTTAACTTGGCATCGTTTTCAGCACAGACATTGCGGGGCATAGGGGCTGTTCCCGTGTTGTTCTAGGGGGCATCTTGGTCAGTATGGACAGCTTGGGCTGAAGGGCCTGTCCCTGTGCTGTTCTGTGTTCTAACAATATGCTGGAGGAACTCAAATTGTTTATCACTCTCCTGATATGGACCACAGAGAGCGAAGGGGGGACCAGGCGGGGGCGTGGGGCCGTGGAGAGTGAAGGGGGGACCCAGCGGCGGTGGGGAGCTGCTGCCATGTGCGGCGGCCGGCAGTAGATAGGAATGTTCGGTGAACTTCTGTAACTTTGTCAGGGCCAGACACATGGCGACACTTGTGTACTGCCGAGGTGAGGTCTGTTATCTGATTTTACCGGGTTGTATGCAAAACAAAGCATTTCAATATACCTAGGTACATGTGACATTAAAGTATAATTCATTGTAGATTTCAGCATCCACTCAGTGGGACGAAGGGCCTGTTTCCAAGCTGTGTGAACTCTAACATGGGAAGCCAAGTTACTGAGTTGCCCAAGTGGTAACCTGTGACTCCAAGTGGTTTCTGCTTCTTTCCAACATTGCCCAGTGCCTTCCAAGTTTTTTTGCCGAACATACACCTAACTACATGTTGATTGAACCACTGCATCGATGTCCACCATCTCCTTGCTGCATTGCAACTTATTGTTAATAAATAACTCTATTCTCTGGGCCGCGGGCCGCTACAACCGCGCCCAGTTGCTGCGACAACCAGTCCCACTCCCTCTCGCTTGGCTGCGCCTGCGCTCCTCGCTCCCGGCGCTCGGCTACTCGCGCCTGGCATCGGGCTCTCGGCACTCGGCTGCGCGGGCCTCGGTCGCCATGGTGACGGGTTCCCCCCCCCCCCCCCCCCCGCCTCCTCCTCCCCAGGCCGCAGGATGTCGGCGGCGTCCAAGGTGGCGCTCGGGGTTTCCACCATACTGACAGCGGGGACGGTGGCCGGGGTTCACCTCCGGCAGAAGCTGGAGAGGGAGGTGGGTGGGCTGTCGGCCGGGCAAGCGGGTTTGGAGTCACCGGGGAGCGAGGCCTGTGCCCCCCGGGCTGAGAGCGGGAAGACGCGGAGCCCGGGGAGCGGACGGTTGGGGCACGTAACCAGGCGCCTGGGGGGGAGCAGTTTCCCAGGTCAAGTGGGGCAATCGAGCGCGAGGCCTCGATCCCCTGGGGCCCGTGGCCCTTGTCACGTGGGGCTCTGGAGCCTTTGCCCCCTGTCACGTGGGGGCCCTGCAGTCTTTGCCCATGTTACGCGGGGGGGCACTGGAGCCTTTGCCCTTGTCACGTGGGGCCCTGTAGCCTTTGTCCCATGTCACGCAGGGCCCTGTAGACTTTGCCCCATGTCACGTGGGGCCCTGTAGCCTTTGCCCCATGTCACGTGGGGTCATGTAGCCTTTGCCCCATGTCACGTGGGGCCCCTGTGCCATCGGTAAAGTTGTTAGACATAGAACATAGAAAATAGGTGCAGGAGTAGGCCATTCGGCCCTTCGAGCCTGCACCGCCATTCAATATGATCATGGCTGATCATCCAGCTCAGTAACCTGTACCTGCCTTCTCTCCATACCCCCTGATCCCTTTAGCCACAGGGGCCACATCTAACTCCCTCCTAAATATAGCCAATGAACTGGCCTCAACTACCTTCTGTGGCAGAGAATTCCACAGACTCACCACTGTGTGAAGAAATGTTTTCTCATCTCGGTCCTAAAAGACTTCCCCCTTATTCTTAAGCTGTGACCCCTGGTTCTGGACTTCCCCAACATTGGGAACAATCTTCCCGCATCTAGCCTCTCCAACCCTGTTCTCTGGGTGCGCGTGCCCCAGGTCGCATGGGGCACCCTTGAGGCTGCAGCTTTGGACCAGCGGCGCCTTCTCATGTTAAGTGTCTGCTGCATGTTTTAGTTCCTTCCCCTGCAACAAAAAAATAAATCACATGGAATTTGATAATGAGGACTTGTCATTTGCCTCCTCTGCTTACATGGAACAGTACAGCACAGGAGCCGGCCCTTCGGCCCCAATGTCCGTGTGGGACACAATGCCAAGATATAATAAAAAGGTTCTGCAGATACTGGTTTATTACTAAAGATAGACACAAAGTGCTGGAGTAACTCAGTTGGGTCAGGCAGCATCTCTGGAGAATATGGATAGGTGACAGGGTTGGGACCCTTTAGCCTGCTGCCAAGATAAATTAATCTCTGCCTGCACCTGATCCATATTCCTCTTATCCCCAGTATATCTATGTTCCTATCTAAAAGGCTCTTAAACATCACTACCATGCCTGTCTCCACCACCACCCCAGGTAGGGTGTTCCAGACACTCATCGCCCTCTGTGTAAAAAAAAGCCTTGCCCCACACATCTTCTTTAAAGTTCTGCCCTTCTGACCTCAAAAGATTTGACCTTTACGCTTTGACATATTGTACTGATCCATGTTGTAGTTTTGCTCTGATTATTTGGAAGCCAAATTATTTGATTTGGAAAAGCTAAACTTAATTTGAGAAAATTGGTGGTTTTCACATTTTACCTTTCGTGTTGAGGGTTAGGGTGAGTCCGTTCTGCATAATGTGAGTTGGAGGAACTGCAACTGCTGGAATCTTAAGCAAAACACAAGGTGCTGGAGGAACTCAGTGAGTCAGGCAGCATCTGTGGAAAGAATGGACAGGCGACGCTTTGGGTTGGGACCCTTCTTCGGGTGCAACAATTTGTGTGTTTGGAGACGCATGTTTATTGACTCCCATCAGACTGAAGAAGGATCCTGACCCGAATCATCGTCTGTCCATTCTCTCCACAGATGTTGCTGACCCGCTGTGTTCCTCCAGCACTTTGTGTTTCACTCATATACTGATCAGTGTGCATCTGCTGTTCCTTGCATCTTCTTCTGGTCTCTGTTTTGTATTTAATGACAGAGAGTCATTTACAAACAGAAACCATGGACAAAACATAATCTGCCAGTTTAAGGAACGAAGCGAATAATTCCATCTCGTAACTTTTGACATTAAACCATGAGTTGCTTGAGAATCTGGGATGTCCTCACCTCAAGCTTTGTCTTAAGAAATCAATGCAACCTTTTACATTAGGTGACGTCTCGACTTGGGACCCTTGTGCAGATTGAAAAATAGTCACGACATGAAACGTCACCTGTCCTTGTTCTCCAGAGATGTTGCCTGACCTGCTGAGTTACTCCAGTACTTTGTGTCTTTCTTTGCAAACCAGCATCTGCTGTTCTTTGTTTCTTAACCTTTTACATTGGTCTCCTGAATGTTGCCATAAGCCTAAATCTCTTTTTTGTCTTCTGTAGAGACTGCGGGAAGGGGTTTACAGAGATCTTGAACGACAGGAGCGCAAAAAGGAGAATATTCGGATCCTGGAAGAACAGATTAACCTGACAAAGAAGCTGGAAGCAGATCGACTTAAACAAAGTACCTTGGTTTCTAACAGTTCTCAACAAACTGGAAATCAGTAACCTGTTCATTTTTCTAACCTGGATTGATGACTTTCGATGTTTAATTGATGAAGGATATTTTCCCTTACATAATAAAAATAAATGAACAAATTAATACAGATGTATAAAGTTGCTCCCTAGCCGTTGGATGAATCTACCTGTGCCAAACGTTTTGTAAGATGGAAGATAATGGGGAGACTAAAAGTTTAACGACTCGCCAAATGGATGAATGCACGAGAATGGCTGCCTCTGAAGGCTTGGAGGAAGGAGAGGTTGAAGGGGAAACGTTGTTGATTGTGGAATCTGAGGATCAGGCCTCAGTGGACCTTTCCCATGATCAGAGTGGCGATTCTTTGAACAGCGAACTCGGCGATGAAGGGGACATGTCCTGGGTGGAAGAGTTGTCCTATTATTGCGACAAATGCCTGAAGTGGATACCAGCAAGTATGTGTGTTGTTGCTGAGTGGCTGTAAAATAAGGGGTTTAATCAATAATAGCTAGTTAAAGAATCATCCTGCATGGAAGCAGGCCCTTCAGTCCAACTTGCCCACACCGACCAACATGCCCCATCTACACTAGTCCCACCTGTCTACATTTAGCCAATGTCCTCTAAACCTTTCCTATCCATGTACCTGTCTAAATGTTTCTTAAATGTTCCATTGTATCTGCCTCAATCGCCTCCTCCGACAGCTCATTCCATACACCCATCACCCTTTGTGTCAAAAAGTTGCCCCTTAGGTTCCCCCCCACCCCCACCTTAAACCTCTGGTTCTCAATTCCCCTACTCTGGGGAAAAGACGCAAGAGGAGGGGAGTCAGTCTGAAGAAGGGACTCAATCCGGAACATCACCTTTAAATGTTCTCCAGAGATGCTGCCTGACCCACTGAGTTACTCCAACACTTTGTGTCCCTTTGCCTGTAAAAATGATGTCCTTTATGAGTATGAGTTTCCATTGCATTCTGCTATTGTTTATTAGTGTCACGTGTACCATCAGTTATTGGCCGCTAAATTGCACCAAGTGTGTGGGGAGTGGGTGGGAAAGTGGGATAACAGAACTAGTATGAACGAGTGATCGATGGTTGGCGTGGACTTGGTGGGCCGAAGAGCCTGTTTCCGTGCTGTATCATTCAATCAGTCAATAACTAGGCCTTTCTCCACAATATTCTTTGTCCTTGTAAAAGTGAGATTATATGACCCATAAATTATTCGGTGATTTAAAAAAAAGATAACTGGAAGGGATGTTTCACCTTGAGAATGCCTGACTGAATGTCCAATGTGATGTAAACCAAGTAGACATTAGCCCTTACTATTTTGCCTCTGTATATCAGTGGCATAATACTGAAATAAACATTATGCCATCTGATTTCTCGACAACTCCATGCCTTGAGTTTGCAAACCCTGATAGGTCAGTGCAGTGCCATTGTCACCATTGGTTGCCAATCTAACTAACACAGTTGTTGCCATAGTGTGGGGTTATAAATGAAAATAAATGTGAGGCAAAGCAGTATTGCTGTCTTTCAGACTGACCTTCCTGAGCTTGTTAGGATGTGCCCTGTACTTTTTCATTCAATGGTTCTTTATTGTCCCGTATAACAAGTACAGTGAAATACTTTTTTTTGCATACAGTTCAATAAGATTATTGTCATACATAAGTAAATTAACCGATTAAGTACAGCATGCACAGAAACAGCCCACTGAATCCATGTGCCAGGTTTTGGCGCCATTTTCAAAGTCCCAGCTGCAGATGGCCATAAAGGCCCATTGCAGCTGTCGCCTCCATTTGGTTGTCCTGCGAACCATCGTCCCTCTTCCCGGCCGGCCATCTTCACCATTCATCGGGGGCGCTTCCTGTAGCCGAACTTGAGGGTGCGGAAGGTAAGACCCCAGTTCTTCTTACTGGCTCTTTGTCCAGCGTTCGTCGTGTCACCAACTCCTTCTACCTTCCTCTCCGGTTCCTGGGTGAGCGGTGGTGAGCAGGAGACGAACCTCGGACAAAGCTTCCACTCCAGGCAGGGTTCCCAGTTCTGCGGCCGGAGAGCTAGACCTGCTGCTGGGGTTGGAGGTTTGCCTGCAGCCCTTCGAGAACATCTGTCCCCATTCCTAGGACTCAGAATATTTTGTAACTGTGTAAAAGTGGTTGCTTTTTTCCTTAGCATGGTGATAGACACATCGTTGCTTATGTTTTGTCAACCACCCCCCACCCTCATTGTTTTCCAGCTCAGTTGAGGGGAGAGCATCCCAGTTATGTGCGAGGTGATAACTTCTTCCGATTTACTTGTTCAGACTGCGCAGAAGATCAGAAGGAGCACTACGAAAGACTTAAACTCACATGGCAGCAGGTAAGTGTGTGCACAAAGTCCCCACGTGGGTTGGTTTCATCTCCTGAATGAAGCCTCCGGATGTTTTGAACGTGTGGACTCATTTCTCTTTGTTTCTTTATCTGCAATGTTTTATCTTACGTATGATGCTCAAAAAGGGAAAGTGATGTAAAGACAAGAAAGCTTAGGCCACTTCGCTTCACATCTGTTGTTAGGAATCAAGGAAGAAATAGCAGGTCATTTTATGTAATTAAACCGTCAACATGGTTTAATGAAAGGAAAATCACATCAGACAAATTTGGAAAAGTTCTTTGAGGATAAAACAATCAGAGTTCATTGAGGGGAACCTACATATGTGGTGTAACTGGATTTTCATAAGAGGAGTGGGGAGTGTGGTAGAGCAGAGGAATCCAGGAATGCACTGTTCCTGAAAGTGGCGTTATAGGGTGATAAAGAAAGCTTTTCGTACATTGGCCTTCATCAGTCAAGGTACTGAGTATAGAAGTTGAGATGTTATGTGACAGTTGTACAAGGCGTTGGCAAGGCTACATTGGAGTATTGTGTTCAAATTTGGTCACCCTGCTATACGAAAGATATAATTAAGCTGGAAAGATTGCAGAGAAGATTTACGAGATACACCATTATTGTATCTGCTTCTACCACCACCCCTGACAGCATGTTCCAGGCCCCCACCACACTGTAAAAACGCCCACACATCTCCTTTACACTTTCCCCCTCTCACCTTAAGGCTATGTCCTCTAGTCATTGACATTTCTACCCTGGGTTCTGACTGTCTACCCTACCTATGCCTTCTGCCCTATCTGTGTTGTATTATTCTCCAGCACTCCAGACTTGATCGGCTGAATGGCCTAATTCTGCTCCGATCACTAATGATTCTGTGTTTGGTTGTAAAGGACTTTTGTAACTTAGTGAGTTCATGACAGGTGTTATGTAAGTATAATTCTTTTTTTACAGGGACCCCCATGTGTTGTAGCCATATTTGATTTGAGCCTTTACTCTCCCTTTGTTTTAGGTTGTGATGTTGGCCATGTACAATTTATCATTGGAAGGGACAGGTCGCCAAGGCTATTTCCGTTGGAAGGAGGATATTTGTGCTTTTATTGACAAACACTGGGCATTCTTACTGGGAAACAGGTAAAGTACCTACTCCAGCCCACAGAAAGCTTGATGCCTGAAAAATTGTACATTTGGTGATGTTATGAGAATTGAGACACAAGGAATTGCAGGTTCTGGTTTACAAAAAACAGACACAAAGTGCTGGAGTAAATCTTTGATTAGTAAGGGTGTCAAATGTTACAGGAGAAGCCAAGGGAATAGGGTTCGGAGGGAAAGGTAGTTCAACCATGATTGAATGGAGGAGCAGACTCGATGGGCTGAATGGCTTCATTGTGCTCCTAGGTCATATGAACAAATGATGCAGTGAGTCAGGCACCACCTTTGAGTTTAGTTTATAGATACAGCATGGAAACATGCCCTATGACCCACTGAGCTCACGCCGACCATCAATCAACTGTTCACACTAGTTTTATGTTATTCCACTTTCCTCATCCACTCCCTAAACGCTAGGGGCACCCAGAGAAGACCCATGTGGCCACAAGGAGAATGTGCAAACTCCACGCAGACAGCATCTGAGGGCAGGATCGAACCTGGATCTCTGGTGCTCTGAGGCAGTGGCTCTACGAGAAAATGGATAGGTGGGGTTTTGGGTGAAGAAGTGTCCCAACCTGAAACGTCACCTATCCACATTCTTTAGAGATGCTGCTGGACCTGCTGAGTTACTCTAGCACTTTGTGTCTTTTGTTATGAGAATTGCGTTGTGCTGGAACAGCATGGTGTTTCAAACCTCTTTAATGTTTTCATTGGTTCAAAGCAATATTGTAACTGTGCTAACGGAGCTTTTCTAACTCAGCAATAGCCGAACAGCACAGTTGTGGAAGTGGATTGTAAGCAAATCTGAAAACTGCTTGTCAAAACAAGCAATTGCCAATGCTTTTATACATATGGCCATGAGATTTTTAATTTCTAATGATGGTGAAAGATGGTGCTGCATTTCACTACCTGATGCAAAGGATAGCTTCTAAGGCACCCTTGTTTTAATTTAGTTTTAGTTTTGAGATTAAGCACGGAAACAGGCCCTTCGGCCCATCAAATCCATACCGACAGTCGATCGTCCATTCATACTGATTCTATGTCACCCCACTTTTTCATCCACTTCATATACACCAGGAATTTAGAGAGGCCAATAGAGCTACAAACCTGCATGTCTTTGAGATATGGGAGGAAACTGAATCATCTGGAAGAAATCCACACGGTCACGGGGAGAACGTGCAAGCCCTTCACAGGAAGCACCTGAGGTCAGGATCGAACCCGGCTAGCAACTCTACCAGCTGTGCCACCCAAACTAAAGATATCAGTTTAGATTAGGTGTCCTGGATACGAGTATAAACCCACAGCCATCTTCTGATAGGCAACTAAAATGTAGACACAAGGAACTGCAGATGCTGGTTTACAAAAAAAGGCACAAAACGCTGGAGGAACTCAACGGGTCAGGCAGCACTTGTGAAAGGAATGAAGTGGTGACTTTTTGAGTTGGGACCCTTCAGACTGAATGAATCCTGGCAAGTGATAGGTGGATATAGGTGAGGAGGCTTTGACTGACGGATGGGTGGACAAAGGTTAGAGAAGGGAAGACAAAAGGTAGCGAGATATGGAGAGAAGAGGTACAAAACATGAACCCTGTGGAAGGGGTGTAGGTGGAAGGGGATAGAGAAAGGGGAAATAGTTGCTGTGAGACATGAACATTGAATTCTCCAATTATAGGGTAACTACCCAACAACAACCCTTTCCCCTTCCCTTACATCCCTCCCTCTGGCCTTTGCCTCATTCTGGTCTTTTGCATCAATATTCATTGAACATTATTAATTTCCTTGGATTTTTCCATCGTAAATTCCACATTCCACTGTCAAAATGAAGGAATTTCTTTAGCCAGTGGGTGGTGAATCAATAGAATTCAATGCCACAAATGGCCGTGGAGGCCGTCATTGGGTATTTTTAATGCAGATATTAATAGGTTGTTGATGAGTGAGAGTGTCAAAGGTTACAGGGAAAAAGTAGGTTGAGAGGGAAAAATAAATCAACCATGATCAAATGGCAGGTTAGACTCAATGGGCCGAATGGCCTAATTCTGCTCCTATGTCGTATGGTAAATAAAATGGCAGAGCAAAGTACAATGGGAACAAGAGTCAAGAGTCCAGGCTGTTTAATTGTCATTTGTACTGAAAACAGAACAATGAAATCCTTACTTGCAGCAGCACAACAGGTCTGTGTACACCGTACTCATAGCAAATACAATAAACAAAAGAAAGTTCAATAAATTAAAAAAACTGACTTAACGGAATGAACTGGCCATGTATAATTTTAAGGAGATGGAACAGAGCAAGACATGAGATAAACTGTGCCCTGATAACTGCCTTTCCAAAACCTCACTGAAACTAGAGTTCAATCCTTTGACTGAGACTGTGAGAAAGGTGCTATGTTTTAGCATACAATGATTAAAACAACAAAAATGAGAGAGATGAGAGGATATTGGTGCCATGTACTGCCAATTTCTTTGTGTTATTTTTCCTAGTAAATGATTCTCAATAAAAGCTAGCCTTTCCTTGTGCAGGGATAAAGGGAGGGACCTTTGGATGTAGTTTCGGCATCAGAAGATGTTGTTATGGAAAGGACCACGTGCTGAATGGAAAACATGATTAAGAAAAGTCCATAGGTTCGTAATTTGATAAGTCATAGGAGCACAATTAAGCCATTCTGCCCATCAATTACTCCACCTCCACCATTAAATCATGACAGATCTATCTTCAACCCCATTCCAGCATCTGCAATCTTGTGTGTCCCTGTGTTTAGTTTAGCTTATTATACTCATGCGTATCGAGATACAGTGAAAAGCTTTTTTGTTGCGCGCTATCCAGTCAGTGAAAAGACTATACATGATTACAATCAAGCCATCCACAGTGTACAGATACTGGATAAAGAGAATAATGTTTAATGCAAGATAAAGTCCGATAAAAGATAGTCGGAGGGTCTCCAGTGAGGTAGATGGTAGCTAGTTGGTGATGGGATGGTTCAGTTGCCTGATAACACCTGGGAAGAAACTGCCTCTGAATCTGGAAGTGTGCATTTTCACACTTCCATGCCTCTTGCCTGATGGGAGAGGGGAGAAATGGGAGTGTCCAGGGTGTGACTGGTCCTCGATTATGCTGGTGGCCTTGCTGAGCCAACGTTAAGTGTAGATGGAGTCAATGGAAGGGAGGTTGGTCTGTGATGGTCTGGGCTGCGTCCACAACTCTGCAATTTCTTGCGGTTTTGAATGGAACTGTTGCCAAACCTTGCTGTGATGTATCCCGATAAAGAAGTTGGTGGGGATTGCTGGGAACATGCCAAATTGTATTCTTTCCCTTTCCTCACGCACTCTCTGCCTTCCAGGAAGAAGACGTCAACCTGGTGGAGCACTGTGGCCGGCTGCCTCTCTGTGGGCAGCCCTGTGTTTTTCCGTTCAGGCGCTCAGCAGTTTGGTGAACCAGGCTGGTGGAAGCTGGTGCACAACAAGCCTCCTATCCTGAGGCCAGAAGGGGAGAGGCCGTCAAGCACCTCACTGAAGGCCAGAGGTGGGCTCGTCTCAATAGACTCTTGTATAGGCACGATTTTGTTGGCAAACCAGAATGTATCTCCATCATTTCATTAAAGGACACAAAGTGCTGGAGTAACTCAGCGGGACAGGCAGCATCTCTGGAGAATGTGGATAGTGATGTTTCGGGTCAGGACCCGTCTAACAAAGGGTCCCAACTTCTCTGTGTTCTCCAGAGATGCTGTCTGACCCACTGAGTGTTTTTTTTTGTAAACCAGCATCTGAGGTTCCTTGTTTCTCCATTGATGGGTCAAAAGATAACTAGGTACCTGGAAACTTGTGAACAGGGCCAGCACAGTGGCGCAGCTGGGGAAGTTGTTGAAGGCTATGGTGAGACTCTACCATTTACCTGGGTTTGAACCTGACCTCAATTGCTGTCTGTGTGGGATTTCAACATTCTCCTTGACCATGTGGGTTTCCTCCCACATCCCACAGACGTGCAGGTTTGTAGGTCAATTGACCTCTGTAAAACTCTCCCTAGTGTGTAGGGGGGGGGGGGGGAATGAAAAAGTGTGATCGATGGTTGCCATGCACTAGGGCTGAAGGGCCTGTTTCCATTCTGTATTAGTTTAGTTTAGTTTAGAAATACAGCAAGGAAACATGCCCTTTGGTCTGAGTCCGTGCCAACCAATGATCATCCGGACACTAGCTCTATCCTACATACTAGGGACAATTTACAGTAAAAATTAACATACAAACCCGCACGTATTTGGAGCACCCGCAGAAAACCCATGTGGTCACAGGGAGAACGTACAAACTCCGAAAAGACAGCACCCATAGTCAGAATCAAGCCCGGGTCTCTGGCGATGTAAGGCAGCAACTCCACTGTGCTGTCCTTAAAATCTTTCAATCAAAATCAATACCAATGTATTGTAATAGTTTGGTGAACTGTCTGATAATTAAAAAATAGTTCACATCAGAAATATTTATGACTGCTAAGATTCTGAACTGTTAGAGAGAGCCTCAGTGTTGATATGTTATGAAATACTTCCTCATTGTACGTTACAAAGTTCCACAGTGGTATCTCATGAACCCTGACTTGGGCTGTGCATGCATACTATTTATGAAAGGGGAGTTTACACAAAATGTCTGTTCCTTGTGTCTCCATAAATACAGCTGTTACAGATTTCTCTCCCATCACACTGGAAGTACATTGCAAATCATTTGAGTATTCTTTAATTGGCTCTAAAATTAAATTTTTGGCCTGAGATAAAAGAAAGTTCAGTCCTGCAATGCAATAGGAGGTGTATTACAAAATTATTTTAATTGTAACTTAGAGCCCAACAAACTACTCTGACATAGAACAGAAAAGTACAGCACAGGAGTACACTCCTCTGCATGCACATGTTCTACAGTGCCCTCCATAATGTTTGGGACAAAGACCTATCATTTATTTATTTGCCTCTGTACTCCATTATTTGAGATTTGTAATAGAAAAAAAATCACATGTGGTTAAAGTGCACATTGTCAGATTTTATTAAAGGCCATTTTTATACATTTTGGTTTCACCACGTAGAAATTACAGCTGTGTTTATACATAGTCCCTCCATTTCAGGGCATCATAATGTTTGGGACACATGGCTTCACAGGCATTTGTAATTAGTCAGGTGTATTTAATTGCCTCCTTAATGCAGGTATAAGAGAGCTCTCAGCACCTAGTCTTTCCTCCAGTCTTTCTTCACCTTTGGAAACTTTTATTGCTGTTTATCAACATGAGGACCAAAGTTGTGTCAATGAAAGTCAAAGAAGCCATTATGAGACTGGGAAACAAGAATAAAACTGTTGGAGACATCAGCCAAACCTGAGGCTTGCCAAAATCAAATGTTTGGAATATCATTAAGAAGAGAGCACTGGTGAGCTTACTAATCGCAAAGGGATTGGCAGGCCAAGGAAGACCTCCACAGCTGACGACAGAAGAATTCTCTCTACAATAAAGAAAAATCCTCAAACACCTGTCCGACAGATCAGAAACACTCTTCAGGAGTGTGCAGAAAACCTCCTGAACAGAAATACAGAGGGAGACCTCCCAACCCTTCTGAATTTGGCGGAAAGTTTCCGCTTTCTTATTTCATTTCTGCCATTCCGATTTCGCCTCACATTTTTCCGCAAAACATGCCTCGCCACTCGCCGTGTCCCTCGCCCTGCCCCTCGCCCCGTCCTGCCGCTCGCCTCACCTCGCCTGGCCTCGCCCTCGGCGCTCGCCTGGCCTCGGCCCTCGCCTGGCCTCTGGCCTCGGCCCTCGCCTGGCCTCGCCCTCGCCTGGCCTCGGCCTCGCCTCGCCTGGCCTCGGCGCTCGCTCGGCCTCGCCCTCGCCTCGCCTGGCCTCGGCGCTCGCTCAGCCTCGCCCTTGCCTGGCCTCGGCGCTCGCCTGACCTCGGCGCTCGCCTGGCCTCACCCTCACCTGGCCTCGCCGCTCGCCTGACCTCGGCGCTCGCCTGGCCTCACCCTCGCCGCTCGCCTGGCCTCGGCGCTGGCTTGGCCTCGCCACTCGCCTGGCCTCGCCACTTGCTTGGCCTCAACCACGCCGCTCACCTGGCCTCACCGCGCGCCTGGCCTGGCCGCGTAGCGTGAGGTTCGTTGATGTTGAGAGGGGATGGGGTGGGTGAATGGCGGTGGGGGGGGGTGTGGAGGAAGGGAGGGGTGTGGGGGAGGTGGGGGTGGGGGGACGGGTGGGGGGGTAGAGTGGGGGTGGGGGGGTAGAGTGGGGGGGGAGGGTAGTGGGGGCGAGTAGGGGTGGGGAGGGGGGGGGTTCGGGGGACATGGACCGTTGTGATTTGCTGTTGAAGACCACTGCAGCAAGTATGTCTTCAATGAAATTAGTTATGTGCAGTTTTAAATGAACCTCTTCATAACTTAGTCATACATTTTATGACCATTGTTCTTTTAATTAATACTGAGAATTTGGATGTGTAAGGGAAAAGCAAAATAGAAAAAACAAAACAAAACAAAACAATTTTTTCTTTGTGTTGTAAAAAGTATTTCTGTTCAATAACCTTTCTATAAATAGCAGAATATACTCATGATAGGCCTGACATTGTACATGATACTCATGATGGGCCTGACATTGTACATGTAGTCCAAGAACTACAGACTGTTGAAAATAATAGTCCTTTTCACACATGAATGTAGCGCAACGCATATGCGCATTTGGCAAGCATACCTTTTTTTTGCTGAAAAGTTGCATTACGCGCCACATTATGAATTTTGATGTAAAATTCTGAATTTTGGACATCACAATTATGAATTTGTAAAATGATGGGAGGTCTGCAGAGGCTACACTGCAATTTGCAAACCACTGGTTAGGTGCAAAAATAGGATGGCCAGGTTACAGTTTGCCAAGAAGTACTTAAAAGAGAAACCACAGTTCTGGAAAATGGTATTGTGGACAGATGAGACGATGAAAAGGGCCTGTTTCCACGCTTTCTCTCTAAACTAAATCTAAAATTAACTTAAGATTAAGTAATGGCAAGAGCAAAGTATGGAGGAGAGAAGGAACTGCCCAAGATCCAAAGCATACCACCTCATCTGAAACACGGTGGTGGGGGTGTTATGGCCTGGGCATGTATGGCTGTTGAAGGTACTGGCTCACTTATCTTCATTGATGATACAACTGCTGATGGTAGTAGCATAATGAATTCTGAAGTGTATAGATACATCCTAACCCATTGGCCGGCGGTTCATTCCACAGGAAGACAATGATCCCAAACATACTGCTAAAGCAACACAGGAGTTTTTTAAAGCCAAAAAATGGTCAATTCATGAGTGGCCAAGTCAATTACCCGATCTAAACCCAATTGAGCATGCCTTTTATACGCTGAAGAGAAAACTGAAGGGGACTAGCCCCCAGAACAAGCATAAGCTAAAGATGGCTGCAATACAGGCCTGGCAGAGCATACCAGAGAAGACACCCAGTAACTGGTGATGTCCAAGAACCGCAGTCATCGCATGCAAATGATATGCAACAAAATACTAAACATGACTATTTTCATTTACATGACATTGCTTAATCCCAAACATTATGGTGCCCTGAAATGGGGGGACTATGTATAAACACTGCTGTAAGTTCTACATGGTGAAACCAAAATGTATAAAAATGGCCTTTATTAAAATCTGACAATGTGCACTTTAACCATGTAATTTTTTCTATTACAAATCATAAATTGCAGAGTACAATAGACAATAGGTGCAGAAGGAGGCCATTCGGCCCTTCGAGCCAGCATCGCCATTCAATGTGATCATGGCTGATCATTCTCAATCAGTACCTCGTTCCTGCCTTCTCCCCATACCCCCTGACTCCGCTATCCTTACAGAGGATAGAGGCAAATAAATAAATGATGGGTCTTTGTCCTACTGTATATCCTTCCATTCCCTGCATATCTATGTGCCTATCTATAAGCTTCATAAAAACCACAATAGTATCTTCCTCCATCACCACTGGAAGCACCCACCACGCTGCTTAAAAGAACATTTGACCCACACATCTCAAAATTTGCCCCACACAGGGCTGGCAGAGTGGCGCAGCGGTAGAGTTGCTGCTTTACAGCGCCAAAGACCCGGGTTTGATCCTGACTACGGGTACTGTCTGAACAGAGTTTGTATGTTCTCCCTGTGATCACGTGGGTTTTCCTGGGCATATTCCAACGTGATACAGATTTGTAATTTAATTGGCTTTGGTAAAATAGTTAAAATGTTCCTAGTGTGTGGGATAATGTTAGTGTATGGGGATGCTGGTCATAATTTCATGGTCGGCGTGGACTCGGTGGGCCAAAGGGCCTGTTTCCGTGCTTTCTCTCCGAACTAAATCTAAAATTAAAGCTACTAAATCTACATCTCCTTTAAACTTTAAACACAAGATCACCAACCTTGAGGAAAAAAGTTAGGTCGATTGTGTTTTGCCTTTATTTTACCTGGGTTTAATCTTTTAAAATTAAATATGTTTTCAAGTAATTTCTATTTTTAATTAAATTTTTATGGAGAGCTTTTAAATGCTAGTGTTGACAGTGAAAAAGGCTTTAGGCAACAATGAATAGCGTGTTGTGAGGGGTAGGGCGGGGCGAACACAATCCAAACCTCCGTCTCCACCTCAGCCTTAAGACCTTTTAATTAATTACCTTAGCGTTGCCTCCAATAACCTTATGATTATTTTTACTATTATCCTTTCAGCTGGCCCAACAACATCCTTTTGTTGATTCAGCAGTTCCTTGTACTTAGCTGAATTAAGTATTAAGTACATTTATATAAATATTTTTATTGGCATCTTGTCTGTCCTTGTCCTTTTGTAAACATCTCTTGTCACACTCCACTATTCCACTTTTATTACCTTAGTTCTCAAATGTCCAATTTGTACACTGCATAGACCTCCCGCCACCCATGTGCTCAGCCATTTTACCCGTTCCAGACTGTTGGCTGATTTAGAGAGAATTGCCCTTGTATACACCCCATGGAATTTTTAATACGGAACGTGGAAAAGCTGGAACACTGGAGGTTGCAGGGAGACCTGATAGAAGTATATAAAATTATGAGAGGGATAGATAGGGTAGACAGTCAGAACCTTTTTCCCAGGATGGAAATGTCAAAGACTTGGCATAGCTTAAAGGTGAGAGGGGCAAAGTTTAAAGAGGATTTCCGGGGCATGTTTTTTACACCGAGGGTGTGAAAAACCTCACACTGGCAGGGTGAGGAGTTGGTCTGATATGGATCGAGCATAATCCAGATCTTGATCTCCACCCCAGCTTTAAGACTTTCTAATTAATTACTTTAGGATTAGCTTTAATTACCTTATGATTCTTTTGCTATTGTCCTTTCAGCAGGTGATTGTTGTATTTAACGAGGAATTTTGAACAATGAAAGGCATATCAGAGTAGATGTAGAAAGGATGCTTCTACTAGTGGGAGAGTCTCGCACCAGAGGGCACAACCTCAGAATGGAGATGAGGAGGAATTTGTTTAGCTGGAGAGTGGTGTATCTGTGGAATTCATTGCCACAGATGGCTGTGGAGGTGACGTCATTGGGTATTAAAAAAATGGAGATTGATAGGTTCTTGATTAGAAAGGGCGTCAAAGGTTACCCGGGTTCAATCCTCACTACGGGTGCTGGCAGTACGGAGTTTGTACGTTCTCCCCGTGACCTGTGTGGGATTTCTCTGGGAGCTCCTGTTTCCTCCCACACTCCAAAGATGTACATGTTTGTAGCTAATTGGCTCCTGTAAAATTGTAAATGGTGTACGGGGATCGTACGCTGGTGGGACGAAGGGCCCGTTTCCGCACTGTATCTCTAAACTAAACTAAACCATAAGACATAGGAGCAGAATTTAGGCCATTCGGCTCATCATCTACTCTGCTGTACTGTTCTGTTCTATGCTTCTCCACTTGTGCCCTGCCGGTGTGTGGTACACAAAGCACTCCAGCGGTAGGGGAGGCTACCCTTCAGTGAAGTGTTGTAGGAGCTGACATACTCTGTTGCTTCACCCTGCAGCTGTCAGGCCGCCACTGGATCCCATCATCACGGTGGAAGGGCTTCGTAAGCGGGCGAGCCGCAACCCTGTGGAGACGGCCATGGAGCTGAAGGAGAAGCGCTCGCGCACGCAGGAGGCCAAGGACATCCGACGGGCTCAGAAGGAGGCGGCCGGCTTCGCGGACCGCAGCACCTCGTCCACCCCGGTTAAGCTGAGTGGCCGCGGGCGCAGGGCCGAGCTGGTGCTGGAGAAAGGCGAGGTGATCGACTTCTCTTCCCTCAGCTCCTCGGACCGCACTCCCCTCACCAGCCCCTCCCCCTCCCCCCCATTGGACTTCTCTGCACCCGGGACGCCACTCTCTCACTCAGCCACTCCCAGCCTTCTGTCAGAAGCAGACCTCATTCCTGACGCCATGCCGCCTCAGGCACTCTTCCACGGTAAGGACCCGCTGGGTGATGGTAACTCGCTTGTTAGTAACCTGCTGACACCACCATGTGGCTCCACACTGGGGTAGGAGGCGCTCTCTTCCAAGTGAACTGTTCACTTGGCGCCACATTAGCCTTGCATTTGTTTCCACTCAGAAGGTGTTGGGTGTGTGGAATGAGCTAACAGAGGAGGTTGTTGAGGCAGATACAATAACAGCATTTAATCGGGTGTGGTGTAAATGGAACGAGCTGCCAGAGGGGGTAGTTGAGGTAGGTACAATAACAGCATTTAATGGAGTAATGGGTGTATGGAACGAGCTGCCAGAGGGGGTAGTTGAGGCAGGTACCATCACAGCATTTTATTAGATGGTGGGTACATGGATTGAGCTGGAGGGAGTAGTTGATACAGATACCATAAAGGCGGTGGAGGACGGGCCAGCGGCGAGTGCCGGATACGCTGCCAAGAACAATGGGGGACCCGGCCCGGGGGGACCGCCGGGAACATTGGGGAACCATTGGGGACTAAATGGAATACTTTGTAACTTTGTGCCCTATATGTGGCGACTCTTTGCATACTTATGTATCCAAAACAAAGAATCTCACTGACACATCACATGTGATAATAAAGTATCATTCATAACAGTATTTAGAAGACATTGGGACAGGTGGATATGAAAGGTTTAGATGGATATGGGCCAAATGGGACTAGCTTACTGGGGCATCTTGGTCAGCACGGGGGAGTTGGGTGAAGGGCCTGTATGACTCTATGATTCTCAGAGTAAAGGACTCCCAGGAAGACGGGGTAATATTTCCATTGGCGGTGAAGCACCACGTTCTAAAGTGATTGTCTTAAAGCAGGGGCCTCCAAACTTTTCAACGTATGGGCCACATTATATATTTGGCACATTTTTGCGGGCCGTAGGAAAAAATTAAGAAATGTCAGTTTTATAAATTTAATAAACTCAAAAAAGAACTTAAGTAAAATAAATGGAAGAAATTCAAGCCATCTGGAGTACAAGGCAGCTTCCGGCATACACTAGTAACACATGCAACAGGTACGACCTTACCTTGAAAAAACTGCCAAAATGGTCAATTTTTGTGGTGTAAAAAATGGGGAATGGGCAGCGGAGGCCGAGGAGCAGCGAGAGCTGGGCCGGGCGCTGGGAGCCGAGCGAGGCAGACCAGGCCACGGCTCTGCTCGGCGGCCCCAGCCTCGAGGTGTTGAGCACAGGCCAAGTGGAAACGGAGCCCAGCAGTCCGGCTGATGGAGAGGGTGAGCGGGGCGAAGGGCCAGCAGGAGCGGCGAGGGGCCGAAGAGCCTCAGGAAGCGAGGTGCGGAGCTGGGGCGCCGAGCCTGGAGGAGCAAGGAGTGCAGGAACGGGGAGAGGTGTCGGGACACTCGGAGCGCCGGGAGGGAGCCGGAGACGCGCTGATGGGAGAAGACAGGGGAAGCCGAGCTGCAGCACGGAACATGTTAACGGGCCGGATAAAATCACTTGGCGGGCCAGATGTGGCCCGCGAGCCATAGTTTGGCGACCCCTGTCTTAAAGTGTTGTAGAGTAAGATTGGATGCGATGCATAGGTTTACTGTGTAAGCCAGTATATTTTCTCTACTTGCTTCAGATGATGAGGAGGGTGATCCGGACAGCGTCATTGACCCCGGGATAGAGTACGTGCCTCCTGCCCACAGGCACACTGGTGCCCCTGTGGTTGGCAGGAAGAAAGTGAAGGCACCCGAGCAGATTAAGCGAGAGGCTGAGGAGGAGGAAGTGAGAGCGGAGAAGATGGAGGGTGACGTGGAGGAGCCGGAGGAGGGCATGGAGATGTCGCAGGGCAGGGCTCGCGAGCGGAAGAAAGGGCCAGCGGAGAGGGACGAGCATGCAGCCGTTCCCAAGTACACGGCCCTCAGCCTGTACGAGGAGAGGTTGCTGCTGCGGCGGCTCGAGTCCTGTCCCCATGCCCTCGCCCTGAGCGTCGAGGCCAAGAGGCTGCGCCGCAAGCTGCTGGTGAGGCAGTCCAAGCGGGAAAGGGGGCTGCCCCTCTTCGATCTGGATCAGGCCGTGGAAGCTGCGGTGTCACTGGTGGGTGAGGTGTACCGAGCCAAGGAGGGCAACCGCATAGGTTCACCAGTGGGCATCAGCACCTTCCACACCACGAGTCAGGAATTCCGCATCTTGGACCGCTACCAGGTGAATATAATCACAAACCCCACACCTATCTAAATAATGCACAAAGTGCTGGGCATACTCAGCAGCTCAGGCAGCAGCTCTGGAGAATGTGGATAGGTGATATTTTGAGGTAGGGCCCTTGTGGAGGGAAGGAGAAAGAAAGTTGGAAGAGAGGAGGGGCAGGACAAAGCAGGCCTTTTGAGGGGTGAGGGGGGATATTTGATAGGCAGATGGATGGGCAGAGCCCAGAGATGAAGGCACAAAAGGTGTGAGATAGGGATAGAAGTGGTGTGAATTGTCCTTTCAATTTGTTTAATGATGATTGTCTGCGCTTGACACTGTTATATCGGAGCCCATACCTGGAACAGTGGATACAGTAGATGAGGTTGGAGGAGGTGTAAGTGAACCTCTGCCTCACCTGAAAGGACTGTCGGGGTCCTTGGACAGGGTTGAGGGAGGAGGTATAGGGACAGGTGTTGCATCTCCTGCAGTTGCTGGAGAAGGTACCTGGGGAGGGGGTGGTTTGGGTGGGAAGGGATGGGTTAACCAGGGTGTTGCGGAGGGAATGGTCTGTGGAAAGTAGAAAGGGGTGGAGATGGGAAGATGTGACTAATGGTGGGATCCCACTGTCAGAGTATTTGGGGTCGAGACCCTTCTTCAGACTGATGTAGTAGGGAGGGGGAGCTGGATGTGTGAGGTGGGGGCAGGACAAAGCCTGGCAATGGTATAACTGATAATAGAAACATAGAAAATAGGTGCAGAAGGAGGCCATTCGGCCCTTTGAGCCAGCACCGCCATTCATTGTGATCATGGCTGATCATCCACGATCGGTAACCTGTGCCCAACTTCTCCCCATATCCCTTGGTTCCACTGGCCCCCAGAGCTCTATGTAACTCTCTTAAATTCATCCAGTGATTAGGCCACTGCCCTCTGTAGCAGATATTTCCACAAATTCACAACTCTCTGGGTGAAAAAGTTCCTTCTCACCTCAGTTTTAAATGGCCTCCCCTTTATTCTAAGACTGTGGCCCCTGGTTCTGGACTCCCCCAACATTGGGACCATTTTTCCTGCATCTAGCTTGTCCGGTCTTTTCATAAGATTCCCTCTCATCCTTCTAAATGCCAGTGAATACAAGCCTAGTCTTTTCAATCTTTCCTCATATGACAGTCCCGCCATCCCAGGGATCAATCTCGTGATAAGTAATATCAGTTGGTCCTGACCTAAAATATCACATATCACCTATCTATGTTCTCTGGAGATGCTGCCTGACCTGCTGAGTTAATCTAGCACTTTGTGTCTTTTTTTCTAGAACTTTATTCCTTGGAGCGCAAAAAGCTGAGAGGTGATTTTATAGAGGTGTAAAGAGGAATAGATAGAGTGAATGCCCAGAGTAGGGGAATGAAGAACACAAGGGTTGGTCAGGAAACCAAGTGATAGGTCCATACAAGTAGGGGGGGGGGAGTGATCAGTAGATGGGTGGAGCACAGGTCAGACTGATCGTTGTGGGGGAGAAAGTCGAGATAATAAAGCCTGGAGTGGGGTGAATGAATGGGTGTGTTTGTGCGCAGGGGTTACTGTTTTATTTTGTTGCTGACTGTTGCCTCTTTGCAGATTTCGTTGTCTCACATGAAAGGATGTCAGGAGCAAAGGATAACGTTTCTACACCGGCTGACTGGATCGGGAGACCTAATGAACCAGAGCATCATCAGCCCCTATACATCACGAGTGCTCAAACCATACATCAGGTAAGTGTTCCTCTAACCTTACTTTAATTTAGAGATACAGCGGGGAAACAGGCTCTTCGGCCCACCGAGTCTGTGCCGACCAGTGATCCCTACACATTAACACAATTCTACACACTCTAGGGACAATCTTACATTTATACCAAGCCAATTTACCTACATACCTGTACATCTTTGGAGTGTGGGAGGAAACCAAAGATATCGGAGAAAGCCCATGCGGTCACAAAGAGAACATACAAACTCTGTACTGACAGCACCCGTAATCGGGATCGAACCTGGGTCTCCGGTGCTGCAAGCACTCTACCACTGCGCCACTGTGCTGCACCTCTAACCCTATAGTATAAAAGAGTGATTAGTAAGGGTGTCAGGGGTTATAAGGAATGGTGTTCAGAGGGAACGATAGATCAGCCCTGATTGAATAACGGATTAATGGGCTGAATGACCTAATTCTGCTCATAACTTACAAGATACAAGGAATACATGGAAAATCTACAGCTGTTCTCCTTGGAACAGTGAAGTTACATTGTGACCGAATAAAGGTTTTCAAAACAAGGAGGCATTTTGATAGAATAGGAAAAAAAACATGGTTTTCTCTGGCAAACGTCAGTCACCAGGAGTCGTTGATATATAATTATTGGTAAAGTCGAGGAGTGATGTTTGCAAGGTTACAGCCCGTTAGTGGATGTTGAGTTTAATTTAGTTTATTGTCAGGTACAGCGGTTGTTGTGTGCTAACCACTGAGCAGAAAGACAATGCATGATTATTATCGAGCCATCCACAGTGAAGAGCATCGTTAAAGTAAGAAATGTTGCTGTTGGAGTAGAGATTTTAAAGAGTGGAGTGATTGTAAAGCGAGATTGCAGATCCACGGTCTGTGACTCGCACCCAGAGTCAAGCTAAGCACCATCTTGGATCATGGATGAGAAAATGTGCGCAGCATTTTGTCCAGAGGTGACACAGGCATTGAGGATGGAATGGTGTCCACGTGTTCTATGTTTCTGTAAACCTAAGCTGAATTGTTAGTTGACGAGGTTAGCATTTTCTGGAGAAGTTGTTGAAGACTGTAGTGAGGCTCTCTTTACCATTTACCCAGGTTCATTCAACACCTCGGAGTCTGTGGAGTTTGCACATTCTCCCTGTGACCGCATGGGTTTCCTCTGGGTGCTCTGGTTCCCTCCCACATTCCAAAGACGTGTGGGTTTGCAGGTTAATTGGCCTCTGTAAATTGTTCCTAGTGTGTAGGGAGTCGATGAGAAAGTGGGATAACATAGAGCTAGTGTGAACGGGTGATCGAAAATCGGTGTGGACGATGGACCGAAGGGCCTGTTTCCATGCTATATTTCTCATTCAGTCAATCTATGTAAAAATGGACTGATGTTAAAACCAAATTTCTTTCTGCTTTCTCTTAAAATGAAAGCTTTCATTCTTCCATCAGATGAGTGCATGCGTGTCTATTGCTGGTTTTGCTGTTCACACCCAGCTGTGTTTATGTCTTTATCGTATTATGTAGATCTTAGCTTGGTCAGCTGAAATCTTTGCAGGATCATTCTTTTCTAAACTGTTCTCTTATTTTGCGGCATTAGGCGTGACTGTGACTGCACACCTCCTAAACTCAAACTCCTGGCTGAAATCCGGGCCTACCCACATCGCAGCGAGCCCGGCTGGGAGGCAGAGGCTGAAGCTCCTATTGATTACTGTTATGTCTGCCCTGGTTTTGTCCCCACAATTAACTCCATGTGCCATGAGTTCTTCTGGCCAGGTATTTTAATTCTCAATAGCACTTTATTGTCAAATATACTGAGATACAGTGAAAATATTTTGCATTTTTCCTCTCTCACCTTAAACCTATGCCCTTTGTTTTTTTTATTCCCCTTCCCAGAAAAAAAGGTTGAGGAGTAATCTTTGCAAGGTTACAGCCAGTTAGCAGATGTAAAAATTTGTGCAACACGTTGTCCAGAGGTGACACATGCATTGAGGACGGAAAGGTGTCCCATGTGTTGTATGTTCTGTAAATCTCAGCTGAATGGACAGTTGATGTTAAGCTTTTCTGGAGATGTTGTTGAAGACTGCGGTGAAGCTTTCTTTACCATTTACCCAGGTTCAGGTGTTGTCAGTTCAATCCTGACCTCAGATTACCCTACCTCTGTGTATTCACCCTCATGATTGTATACACCTCTATAAGATCAACCCTCATCCTTCTGCATGCCAAGGAATAAAGTCCTAGCCTGCCTTACAAGATGTTGACAGACACCTTCCTACATGTCTGGTCATTATTCACGTCCCTTTCCTTTGGAATGGAGGGATGCAGGGTTAATGCTGGGGCTGAAGCCTGCCTGCCTCTGCTTCTGTTTCTTACATTCTTGGGTTTCAGCAGAGAGGAGGCAGATTATGTGTTGGCTTCTTATTACAAGACAGTAGGAGCACCAGACCATGAATACAGTGACTTTTACCCAGGGTCATGGAATCAAGAACCAGAGGACATAGCTTTAACGTGAGAGATTTAACAGGAACCTGAGGGGCAACTTTTTTTCACGCAGAGGGTGGTGGGTATATGGAACAAGCTGCTAGAGGAGGTGTTTACTACACTGATTCCTGGGAAGAGGAAGCTCCCCTGTGAGCAGCGATGGAGTAGAATGGGACTCTGTTCTATGAAGAACAATAAATATCCCAGAGGCCTGGCAATGTGGGTGATTGGAGAGGCATTTCCCCCGGCAGGATGTCATAGAACTCGGGGCATGGTTTCATATGTCAGATGTTTAGGAGGGGCTTGGTGACAAATAGCTCTGCTTAAATCTCTGGAATCCTCCAGTCTACAGGTCTCTGGATGCTCTCAATGTATTTCACACAAATGTTTGGTGATGTTTTGGACATTTGAAAGGATTAAGGCGTGAATCGGAGAAGGTGGATGGAGGAGGAAGTCAGTCCACATATGGAGTATCTCTGGGGAGGCCACGGTCATTCTGAAGAGCACAGATTATAATTGTCGGGGAGAGAGCTATTTTTCTACATTCTTCTGACGAGCACAGATTGTAATTTTCAGGAAAAGACACAAAGTGTTGGAGTAACTCAGAGGGTCAGGCAGCATCTCTGGGAACACAGAGGGGTGATATTTCGGGTTGTTCACCTTGTTTCTACATTTATAATTGTCGGGGACATTTTGCTAAGAGGTGTGGCAGCTTTAATTATCATTGCTAGATCGAAATAATGATCCAGAAGGAAAGTTCAGGCTGCTGGAAATATGGAATAAAAATGTTATAATAGAAGCACTCATAGAATCATTGAGCTGTAGGGCATGGAAACAGACGCTTTGGCCCACTTTGTTCTTGCCAATCAATTTGGCATTTTGGGCTAGTCCCATTTTCTTAGCATAGCCCTCTAAACCTTTCCTATCCTAAATCTGTCAAAAATGTCAGCAGATCAGGTAGCAGCATCAGGAAAGAAATAGACAATGTTTTGATGAGTTGATGATTTTTCATAACTGTTGAGTATTTATATAAGACCTTTAAGTTCACCGACGTGTCCAAAATGTGCCGATGTCTCGCGTGTCCTTGCTCTGCCCAACTAGCATGATCTTTGGTAACCCCCGCAGGCATCGACCTGGCCGAGTGCCTGCAGTACCCTGACTTCAGTGTGGTTGTTCTCTACAAGAAGGTTATTATTGGCTTTGGCTTCATGGTTCCTGATGTGAAGTACAACCAGGCTTACATCTCCTTCCTGCTGGTGCACCCGGAGTGGAGGAGAGCCGGGATCGCTACCTTCATGATTTACCACCTCATTCAGGTAGGTCGCTGCTGGCTATCGGAGAGGGATCGTGGCTTGTGTTGAGCAGGAGAATCTCTCCCCCACCCTCAAGCCTAACATCTGTCACTGTCAGAAAGGTTTAAAATATAAACTTTAACTTCTTTGTAATATTTCTTCATAAAGTAAATTCAATTAGTATAACTCACAAGTGGCCTAATCAATCACAGGGAACGTATCAGCTTGCACCCCTGACTGCAATATCTAGGCATCACATCGTTGAGCAGATTGCTGCTACCTTGGAGACACCAGAAACTGCAGATGCTGAGATTTTGAGCAAAATACCAAATGCTGGAGGAACTCAGCAAGTCAGGCAGCATCTGTGGAGGGAACGGACTGGTGACATTTCAGGTTGGGCCCCTTGTTGAGAGTAATAAAGGGAGGGGGGGGGGAGAAAGCTGGAAACGAGAGGGAGATGGTGGGGGGGGCGGTTACGCAAACATGAGGAACAGAATCTCAGATTCTGCTTGGGTAGCTTACAACCCAACAGTATGAACGTTGAATTCAGACAGTTTGATGAAGGGTCCCGACTGTCCATTCTCTCCACAGACACATTACCTGACTTGCTGAGTTCCTCCATCTCTGTGTCTTTTGCTGCTGTTAACGTGGTTACAGCAAAACTTCCCCTGAAGCCAGTCGTATTCTGGAGTCCCTTGCACTGCTCTTGGGTGCTTGCTGTTCCTGAGAGGGACTCGTCTGCAGTCCTGCCCCGATTGTTAGGGATATGAGGACAAGATATATTGTGTTATGTCTGTGAGCAGTGTGACACATGGTTGAAACAACAGTACAAAACTGACTTTCTACAAAAGTCCTGTCATTGTGTCACCCTGCACTGGTCAGCTGTGTGAGCCTGCACTGCATTTACCCGCGTGTTCCCGTAGTCCTGCTGCGCGCATCTCCCGCTACCCTTGTGCACATCCTTGTGTGTCCCGGTTACCCGTGTGTGTCTCTCTATTACCTATGTGTCCCAGTTACCATGTGCGTCCCAGTTACCCATGTGTGTGTCTGTTACCCGTGTGTGTCCCGGTTACTGCGTGTGTCCCGGTTACCTTTGTGTGTGTGTGTTATCGCGTGTACGTGGTTACTCCTGTGTGTGTGTCTCTTGTTACCTGTGTCCCATCCACATGTCCCAGTTACCGTGTGTGTCCCGGTTAGCCGCATGTGTGTCTGTTACCCACATGTCCCGGTTACTGCGAGTCCCACTTACCAGTGCTCCTACTCCTGTTTTGCAGACCTGCATGGGTAAGGATGTGACCTTGCACGTCTCTGCCAGTAACTCTGCCATGCTCCTGTACCAGAAGTTTGGATTCAAGGCTGAAGAGTACATCTTGGATTTTTATGACAAGTACCACCCCTTGGACAGTAAGCAGTGCAAGCACGCATTTCTTCTCCGTCTGCGGAGATAATCTGTCGCGATCCAGCTGATGCAGAGTGCAGGAATGGGACAGATCATGTGCTTGAAGGAACAATGCCCAACAAGTAGATGTTAACTTGCAAGGACAGACAATCAAGTGGGAACAAGGGTCAAAATACCGTCACATATTAAAGAAACTTTGTTTTGTAAGGCCATTCTGCTGAAAGAGTGAGCAGTCTTACACACATTTCATAGCAGCCCTTATCCCCATGTAGAACACTGTGGCTTCTAAGGCAGAATGAATAAAGGGAAATGCAAAGGAGCGTGTGTGTTTTTTTCTGGGAGTTGGCGTGAGAGAATGATTCTGGGTTTGCGTCGCCTTAGTATGCCTAGTGTCAGCAGGATTATTGAAGGGGTGAGGAGTTGTAGGTTGTCTGCAGCAGGTAACTTCATATGGTCATATGTTACCCATCATCGTACAACAAAATGGCAACATGGGGTGTGTAGCCAAGATGGACAGACCTGCCTGCTGCACCATCTCATGTAACTGTTGATGACTTCCAACCAGGCTGACCCAGTGAGAGCTAGAACAGTGAGCAGGAGTGGAAGGGGTAAAGGGAGTCTGGATACATGCAACTTCAGGGTGCAGAGAAGATTTATGAGATGTTGCCAGGACTTGAGAGCCTGAGCTACAGGGAGAGGTTTTTTCTAGAACTTTATTCTTTACTTTAGACTTTATTCTTACTTTAGACCTCCGAGCAGTCGGTGTCCAACTTCTTAGTGGGACAAGTGGCGTATAGCCAGACGAGATTGAGCAATAACAGCATTGTTGCTCAATTGTTGCCTAGCACGTCCACGCCGACCAGCGATCACCCCATACACCAGTACTGTCCTACACACCTGTACATCTTTTAGAGGCAGGGAGGAAACCAGAGCACCTGGAGAAAACCCATGCAGTCACAGGGAGAACATACAAACTCTGTGTAGACAGCACCCGTACTCAGGCTCTACCCGGGTCTCTGGCACTGCACCAATCTTGGATCGCAGAAAGCTGAGGAGTGATTTTATACTTGTATAAAATTATGAGGGGAATAGATAAGGGTGACTGCCCACGGTACAGGAAGCAAGAACATAAAGTTTAGTCAGGAAACTTTGGAAGGATCCCATCTCTGCTGCACATTTTTCTGTCCATCTGACCTTGTTGTTGACAGTGTGTTTCTGGGTAATGTAGTACTTAGTGACAACTCCCAAGCCTCTCTTTGCCATCTTGTCAGGAGTTGGGTTGATCATCACTCTCACTCACTCTTATATTTTTATTTATTTTGGAAAACACTTAAACAAAGTTAATATGTTTTTTGAATCGGTATGGATCAGCACCACATCATAGTAATTTGCCTTTTTTGTGAATTACATTACAAGTTGCTGGAAAAAGCGTTCTGTAAAAAAGTATAAAATTCCTTGGATTTACATTCAGATTTTTCTCAAGAGAATTTACCAAAAAACACATCATTACTTGATTAAAACTGGGAACCGGAGATTTTGTTGTCACCCAGATCTGCACAGACAGCTAGTCACACAATAGAAAAGAACAGAGTTTGCCATGACAGTCTGCAAGAGCCCTGCGGGACCCACAGCTGCCATCAGTGAGTAGGAGCTTGCCTTTGTAAGTGAAGCTTTCTGGGCCATTTCGGATTAAGCCTCTCCAGCCCTGGCCGCTGAATTGTTACATCTGTAGGAAGGCGTTAGAAAATGTCCAGGCTGACACGCTTGGTCTTGGCAAGTTTGTCCAACATGCCCTGTCCCATCTTTGCAGTAAACAATGACATTAGTTGGTCACTGCCTGTCTTTACAGCCAAGTCGTACGCTGTTAAACCTTTATCATTTTTCTTCTTTATATTTGCATTACAGCTGTGAGGAATTTTAAAAATCTGTTAGTTCGAAATGACTGTACTTTTGAGTTTGGACTGAGCAGTTTCTAACACTGCACCAACTCCTTCCTCTCTCCTTCCTCTCTTCCCCCCCCCCCCCCACCCCCCACTGTCTCTGGGCAGCGATTCAGCCCGACATTTTCACTCTCACATTTTCCCCAGGGGTCGGTACCAAGAACAAAGGCTTTGTTGCCTCAGTTAAAGCCAACATGCCTGAGCAGTCTGTGTTCAAACGCGTACAGCAAGGTGCACATTTGCCCAAAGAATTGCTGGGACAGTTTTATCCCTGGATACTGCCATAGAATTCTACAACACCAGAAGCCTGTGGTCTATTGTGTCAGTGAAGGGGAAATCCTATTGTTCTCGCTGCCATGGTCTACCCTTAGAATGTATTTACTGGAGATGATATAAATGAGCACATACCCAAGTAGAACAGCTACACATTTCACTCCCTGAGCTCCCATTTCTGCAGCCTCATGAAGAGCAGTATTGTTCATGCTGTAGATGAAGAGAACGCATGTCAAAATGCATTAGATTAGTATTTATACTGAGGAGCAATCTAAACTTTCATCTGAGACCAAATCAGAGACTATCATTAAAACATGTCAATAACGCAGAGTATCCTGATGAAGCAACACTCGGTGGAACATGGCCGAATGTAAGACCCGGCAGACCGCGGCCTGCAGGGGGTAGCTGCTGAGCCGCAGGGCCGTCTTAACGCATGGGCCTGATGGGCACTTGCCCGGGGGCCCACGAGCATAGGGGCCCCATGCTGATCTGTGTATGTTAAGTGACTTGCAATAAATAAATACTACTTTAAAAATGTAGGTTCAATAAGTGCTTTTTTTGCAACATTTTCAGTCACTAAGTGCTTCTCTCAGCGATCTGTAAGTGCTTTTTGCAACAATGTAGCACCCTAAGTCCATCGCTAAGTGCTTTTCGCCGGCACGACGGGGGGGGGGGGGGGGGGCTGGTAGGGAAAGGGGGGTGGGGGAGAGTAATGGTAGGGGCCCCAGTACACTGCTTTGCCCGGGGGCCCATAATGCTGTAAAAACGGCCCTGCTGAGCCGGCACATGGCCGGAGGACCCAGTGGACCGCGGCCCAGAAGAGGAGCGTGCCGAGCTGCTGCTGCTTGTCCCCCAAATGGCGGCTCTCAAATGGATAGGTGATGTTTTGGGTTGGGACCCTTCTTCAAATTATGGAGCTTTGTTTTATTCCTGTGAAGTGCACGGATGGCTTGAATAAAGAAGTGTAAGCCATTACAGCAAGTGTTACGGACCAGCACATTGCCAACAGCTCATCCTATCTTGGTGGATGTCTCTTTTCCCCACTGTCCAAGGTCACAAGCACAAAACAAACAACTCCACCCCTTTTGAAACACAGCCCGGCACAAACAGACTTACCGGCCCGACTGCTGGTTAATATCTGCCCCCTTCTGTACCAGAATTGGCAGCACCTCGTGGTGCAGGTTCAGGACAGCCACCGTTAGGGCTGGCCGATTCTCACTATTTCTACAGTTTGGATCTGCTCCCTGGAATAGACAGCACAGGTTGGCAGTATCAAGAGTCAAAAGTGTTAAATTGTTGTACTTTATGTGCCGGCAACAGAACAATGAAATCCTTATTAGCTGCAGCGTAACAGGCCCCTAAACGCAGTAACGTACAGATAATATATAATAATATGTAGGTTAATTGGCTGGGTAAATGTAAAAATTGTCCCTAGTGGGTGTAGGATAGTGTTAGTGTACGGGGATCGCTGGGCGGCACGGACTTGGTGGGCCGAAAAGGCCTGTTTCCGGCTGTATATATATGATGATATGATATGATACAATAAATTAAGAACTAGGTGACCATAACAATGCAAAGCTGAAGTCCATAGTGCAACCAAAGACAGTCTGTAGACCTGCCCCGCACATCTCCTTTGAACTTTGCACCTCTCATCTTAAAGCCATGCCCTCCAGTCTTTGACATTACCCCCCTGGGAAAAAGGTTCTGACTCGATGTCTTTCTTAATTTTATATGTTTCTGTCAAATCTCTCCTCAACCTCCAAGGTTCCAGAAGGAACAACCTAAGATGTCCAGCCACAACCCATGTTTCCCCAGCCACAACGCACGTTTCTCCAGCCACAACCCAAGTTTGTCCAGCCACAACCTAAGTTTGTCCAAATGATACTGGAACTGGTAACTTACTTCATCGAGTAACTGCTGTACCTCCAAGATTCTTCCCAAACTAGTCGGCCCCACTTCTTTCAACAGCTGCTGGTCTTCTGACTGCAGGGAAGGAAATTGCGACAGTGTGTTGGCAGCAAGCAGTGCATTTAGGCTGCAGCGCATTCTGAGCGCAGGTGTGATGTGTGGAGCTGATGAACGCCTCAACTCAGAGCAAGAATAGAACATTGGCAGCACTCAGCAGGTCAAGCAGCATAGGCAGGTACAAGGACCCTTCATCAGAATAGGACAGGGTCCAAATTATAATCCAGCCACTTACACCAAGGAGCTGTAGATGCTGGTTTACACAGGACACAGAATGCTGGAGTAGCTCAGCGGGTCAGGCAGCATCTCTAGAGAACAAGGATAGGTGACGTTTCTGGTCGGAACACTTTCTCAAACTGAAGTAGAATCTTGATCTGAAACATCACCTATCCATGGTTTCCAGAGATGCTGCCTGACCTGCTGATTTACTCTAGCACTTTGTGTTCTTTTTTATAATTCAGACACCTGGACCAGGAGTGAAGGAATATGAGTTTGAACTGGGATTCGGTGCATGTATTGGAGAAGTGGTTTAGGTTTATTATTGTCACGTGTACTAAGATACAGTGAAAAGCTTTGTTCTGCATGCTATTCAAACAGATCAGATAATACTAAAGACATATATAATCAAGTCAAACTCAAGTACAATAGATCGAACAAAGGGGAAGATACAGAGTGCAGGCAGTGATGCTGGCTGAGTGCTGTAAAATTCCAATAGCACATAAAAAGGAAACCTTTCCAGATGCTCTGGTCTGGCTTACTTGTGAAGCCAGAAGAGGTGGCTGAGGCAGGTATATTAACATCATTTAAAATACATTTGGACAGGTACAAGGATAGGGAAGCATTAGATGGATATATGGGCTAAACAGGACTGATTTAGATTGGGCACCTTGCTTGGCATGGACATGTTGGGCCGAAGGGCCTGTTTCTGTACTGTACAACTTTATGATTCACCGCCGCAATGAAAAATGTTCAGCTGAGCTGAACTATCTGCATGCATCTACATCTAGATGTACAGCTCTCTACAACAGATCTGGCCCCTTCTCCAACTCAAGAGTTGGGTCATTAGGAAATGATCTGAAACAGCATATTTTTACAATCAAAAGGGGTAACTGGAATGTGAAGAAAGATTCAGAAACAAATATATTGGGATGGGGTAAGCTGGATGGCCAGTCTTTGTCATTACGTTTTAGATAGAGGTTGGATATTCTTGGACTTTCTGGAGCCTAGGAGGCTGAGGGGTGACCTTATTGAGGTGTACAAGATCATGAGGGGCATGGATAAAGTGAACACTCAGTCTTTTTCCCATGGTAGAGGATTCTGAAACTGGAGGGCGCAGGCTCAAGGTGAGGGGAGAGATTTAAGAGAGACGCCAAAGGGCATCTCTTTTCACAAAGAGAGTGGTGCATATTACACAGCAGAGGAGTGGAATAAGGGAAAGTAAAAGGAATGGGCAAATAGTACAAGATGCATTTGAAACATCAATATTGAACATCCTTAATGGTCAATATGAAAGATACCAACAGGCAGGCTGTGCTCCTTCTTCAACCCTTCTTTTTTCCTCCGTGATCGTTTTGGTTTCTTGCCGGCGCTCCCTCTGCCCGACTGCTGGTCACTACCTGGACACAGGAACGTCACACTGAGGAAGATTGCATAAACCTCACCCTTTGAGCAGACAGCTCTTTGGCAGAGATTAAAAGTCCCATGTATTGATATTTACTCGAGTGCCTGTTTTTGTCAAAACTGCAGAAGATGGTTCAAAGTTTTCACTTGATTCACATTCCAAACTCCTCTCTGGATGCAAAGCCTATCCCTACTGCGTAACAACCAGACACATGCTTTACTTGGGAACTTTAAATTCAATTGCAAAACCAGGACAAAGGAAAACAGATACAACTCAGTAATGAATCAGTTTTGGACCACAGTTAGAAATATCTTCATACAAACATATTAAAAATCTTTAGGACAGAGCAAAGGCAAAGAGCCAACAGCTACTGACTAAATAATTGGATAACGGAGACAAAAGGAATTGCAGATGCTGGAATCTTGAGCAAAACACAAAGTACTGTTGAAATTCAGGGGGTCATGCAGCATCTGTGGAGGGAATGGATATATGACGTTTTGTGTCACAACCACACCTCTTCTGATGCCTTTCACAGCAAAATACCTACAAGGTCACATCAGATGGATTATATAGCATGGAAGTTTAGTGGGGTAAGAGGCTGACCCTGTAAATACCACCGGCTTGCATTCAACCCCTTCAGCCACCCAACAACTTACCCAGACTGGTCTGACTGCCATAGAGCCGGTCTCGCCCTTCAGTCACACTGCTCAAGTAATTGCACTGGGCAACCGTCGCCGAGTTTCCACTCACTACGTTCTGTTGGGGAAGAAAACAAAATCCATGGAGCGGCGGGGCATGACAAGACCTCTTTACACCAAGCTCTCATGGACTGATGGTTCACCAACCACTACATCACGTATGGACCAGGTAGGGAGTGCAGGAGGTTGAGGGGTGATCTTATAGAGGTGTATAAAATCATAAGAGAAATAGATTGGGTAAAAGACTCTGTGCATGTACCCTGAGTAGGGGAATCAAGAAACAGAGGACATAGATTTAAGGTGAGCGGGGGGAGATTTAATAGGAATATGATATACTTTTATATACAAAAGGTGGTGGGAATATGGAACAAGCTGCCAGAGGATGTAGTTGAGGCAGGTACTATAACAGCATTTAAAAAACACTTGGACATGTACATGGATGGAGATGTTAGAGGGATATAGGCCAAATGCAGGCAAGTGGGACTAGTGTAGATGGGGCAACTTGGTTGGCGTGGGCAAGTTGGGCCGAAGGGCCTGTTTCCACACTGTGACTCTGACTTCTTCAGGGTTTCAAATACACCTGGTATCTGACCTTGAAAACATTTCATTGCTGTGGTCAGTATTTCTCAAGGCAGGAGTTAACCTGCGGTTTCAGTGACATACAGTGCACACATAATGTGAGTAACTGTCAGGCTTCATGCAAGGGAAGGGATCTTCCAACAGAGCCAATGAGTTTCAGATCTCGCCAAGGAGGAGGGGCAATTATGACCATTTCCCCTCCAGCTCCACAGGGCTTTTCAACACCTTTTTACAAACTTACACAACACGAAAACAGGCCCTAGAGCCCAACTTTAATTAGTACGGTGTCAGGGGTTCTGGGGAGAAGGCGGAGAATGGGGTTGAGAAAGCAAGGTAGATCATCCATGATTGAATGGGGGTGTAAACTTGATGGACCAAATGGTCTAATTCTGCTTGTAGAACATATGAACTTCTCCATGTCGACCAAGATGCCCATTTACACTTTTCCTCTTGCTTTTTAACTTTAACTTTTCTAAATTACTATATCAACATTAAGAACATAGAACAGTGGTGCACAGAAACAGGCCTTTCAGCCCACAATGTCTGTGTCGAACATGATGGCAAGTAAAACTAATCTCTACTGCCTGTATATAATCCATCTCCCTCTATTCCCTGCACTTCCATGTGCCTATCTAAAAGCTTCTTAAACATTGCTATCGTATCGGCCTCCACCACTATCCCCAGCAGCGGTTCCAGGCACCCACAACCCTGTTTACACAAAACAAAATCTTGCCCCGGACATCTCTTTTAAACGTTGCCCCTCTCACCTTAAACCTGTGGCCTCTAGTCTTTGACATTTCCACCCTGGGAAAATAGGTTCTGACTGTCTACCCTATCTATGCCTCTCATCATTTTATATATTTCTATTAGGTCACACCTCTGATGTTCCAGAGAAATCAATCTATTGAAACAATTGTCTTCCGCCAGGGCACACCTTATTTCCTGCAAGAACAAAGTTCAGGCAGAGACTGAGCTCGTATCCATCTTCGTGGACTGTGGTCGATATGATCTGCCAAAACACAAAGAAAATGGTAATTAATTCTGTTTAATAGTTTTGTCAGTGAAACCATTATCCATATGCAGATGTACTGAATTCTCCAGTTTCAGGTAACCAATTCCTAACAATCCACCCCCCTCCTTCTCAGAGCCCCAACCTGGATTCACACTCATTTCCCCTCTTCACCTTCCCTTCATATTTCTTCCTCTGCCTTCACAATTTGTACATCTTCTATTCTCATCTCACAGGTCTATCTTTTAATTTCTGATCCTTGTCTAAACATATACCGATCAAGAAGACCCCCCTTACTTGTATCACCGCCTATTCCTTTTTCCCCAGAGATGCTGCCTGACCAGCTGAGTTACTCCAGCACTTTGTGTCTATCTTCAGTGTAAACCAGCATCTGCAGTTCCTTCTTATACATTTTGTTCACCTATCACTTGCCAGGCTTTGCCCCGCCCCCACCTCTCTTCTGGTGTTCCCCTAACCCCCACTACAAACAGTCCATCACAAGATTCGAAACATCACTATCCATGTTCTCCAGAGATGCTGCCTGATCCACTGAATTACTCTGGCACAGTGTGCCTCTTTTATTCAATGCAGATATTAGCTGTGACTCGGTGGTACCTCACTGGCACTGTGTTCTGTTGTTGGTACACTTGACAATTAACTCAACCTCTTGAAAAGACTTTTCTCCAATGGCCCGAGAGGTTTAGTGTACTTACTTTTCCCATTTGAGGTTCACCAATAAGAGCTCGAAATTCAGTGTTGTTGTGTGCATAAGTGTGCAGGTGTGCACAGATGTGGTCTACCTGCAGTCTCCAATATCCTGCAATGTGAAAGGAAGGGTGAAAAATCATTGCACACTTGGGTCTTCAATGTAACTAGGAAGTCTGGAAATTAGTTATAAAAATACCTAAAGGGGAATATCTAGACTTCACTAAAACAACATGGGGCAGCACAGTGGTGCAGCAGTAGAGTAACTGCCGTACAGCGCCAGAGACCCAGGTTCGATCCTGACTATGGGTACTGTCTGTATGGAATTTGTGCCTATCTAAAAGTTTCTTAAACTCCACTATCATATCTACCTCCACCACCACCCCAGCCAGCAAGTCCCATACACTCACCACTCTCTGTGAAAAAAACTTGCCCCGCACATCTCTCAGAAACATAGAACAATAGGTGCAGGAGTAGGCCATTTGGTCCTTTGAGCCAGCACCACCATTCAATATGATCATGGCTGATCATCTAAAATCAATACCCCACTCCTGCTTTTCCCCCATATCCCTTGATTCTTTTAGCCCTAAGAACTAAATCTAACTCTCTCTTGAAAACATCCAGTGAATTGACTTCCACTGCCTGCTGTGGCAGAGAATTCCACAGATTTACAACTCTCTGGGTGAAAAAGTTTTTCCTCCTCTCAGTCTTAAATGACCTACCCCTTATTCTTAAACTGTGACCCCTGGTTCTGGACTCCCCCAATATCGGGAACATTTTTCCTGCATCCAGCCTGTCCAATCCTTTAAGAATTGTATATGTTTCTATAAGATCCCCTCTCATCCTTCTAAATTCCAGTGAATACAAGCCCAGTCGACCCATTCTTTCATCAAATGTCAGTCCCGCCATCCTGGGAATTAACCTGGTGAACCTACGCTGCACTCCCTCAATAGCAATAATGTCCTTCCTCAAATTAGGAGACCAAAATTGCACACAATATTCCAGGGCCCTGTACAACTGCAGTAGGACCTCCTTGCTCCTAAACTCAAATCCTCTTGCTATGAAGGCCAACATGCCATTAGCTTTCTTCACTGCCTGCTGTACCTGCATGCTTACTTTCAGTGACTGATGTACAAGCACATCCAGGTCTTGTTGCACCTCCCCTTTTCCTAATCTGACACCATTCAGATAATAATCTGCCTTCCTGTTCTTGCCACCAAAGTGGATAACCTCACATTTATCCACATTATACTGCATCTGCTATTCATCTGCCCACTCATCCAACCTATCCAAGTCACCCAAGATAGACACAAAATGCTGGAGTAACTCAGCGGGACAGGCAGCATCTCTGGAGAGAAGGAATGAGTGACGTTTTGGGTTGAGACCCTTCTTCAGACTGATCAAGGTATCCAAGTCACCCTGCAGCCTCATAGCATCCTCCTCGGAGCTCACACTGCCACCCAGCTTTGTGTCATCTGCAAACTTGGAGATGTCACATTTAATTCCCTCGTCTATATCATTAATATATATTGTAAATAACTGGGGTCCCAGCACCGAGCCTTGCGGCACCCCATTAGTCACTGCCTACCATTCTGAAAAGGACCTGTTAATTCCTTCCATGCTTCCTGTCTGCCAACCAGTCCTCAGTCCAGGTCAATACCCTACCCCAATACTATGTGCTCTAATTTTGTACACTAATCTCTTGTGTGGGACCTTGACAAAGGCTTTTTGAATGTTCATCTACACCACATCCACTGGCTCTCCCTTATCCATTCTACTTGTTACATCCTCAAAAAATTCCAGAAGATTAGTCAAGCATGATGTCCCCTTCATAAATCCATGTTGACTTTGACCAATCCTGTCACTCTTTTCCAAATGCACTGCTATAACATCTTTAACAATCGACTCAAGCATCTTCCCCACTATCGAAGTGGGGTTCACTGGTCCATAATTCCCCATTTTCTCTCTCCCTCCTTTCTTAAAAAGTGGGGTTACATTGGTTACCCTCCAGTCCACAGGAACTGATCCAGAGTCGAGAGAACATTGGAAAATGATCACCAAAGCATCCATGATTTCTGGGGCCACCTCCTTGAGTCCTCTGGGATGCAGACCATCAGGCCCTGGGGATTTATCTGCCTTCAGTCCCAACAGTTTACCCTACACCATTTCCTGACTAATGTGGATTCCCTTCAGTTCCTCCCACTCAGTCCCCTAGTATTTCTGGAAGATTGATTGTATCTTCCTTAGTGAAGACAGAACCAAAGTACTTGTTTAACTGTTCTGCCATTTCTTTGTTTCCCATTATAAATTCACCTGTCTGATTGTAAGGGACCTACATTTGTCTTCACTAATCTTTTCCTTTTTACATACCTAAAGAAACTTTTAGAGTCAGTTTTTATATTCCCTGCAAGCTTTCTTTCATGCTCTTTTTTCCCCCTCTTAATTAACCCATTTAAACAATAGGTGCAGGAGTAGGCCATTCGGCCCTTCGAGCCAGCACCGCCATTCAATGTGATCATGGCTGATCATTCACAATCAGTACTCCGTTACTGCCTTCTTCCCATACCCCCTGACTTAGCTACCTTTAAGGGCTCTATGTAGCTCTCTCTTGAAAGCATCCAGAGAATTGGCCTCCACTGCCTTCTGAGGCAGAGAATTCCACAGATTTACAACTCTCTGACTGGAAAAGGTTTTTCTCATCTCCTCTCTAAATGGCCTACCTCTTATTCTTAAACTGTGGCCCCTGGTTCTGGACTCCCCCAACATTGGGAACATGTTTCCTGCCTCTAATGTGTCCAATCCCTTAATAATCATGTTTCAATAAGATCGCCTCTCATCCTTCTAAATTCCAGCGTATACAAGCCTAGTCGCTCCAGTCTTACAACATACGACAGTCCCGCCATTCGGGAATTAACCTAGTGAACCTACGCTGCACGCCCTCAATAGCAAGAATATCCTTCCTCAAATTTGGAGTACTGCACACAGTACTCCAGGTGCGGTCTCACTAGGGCCCTGTACAACTGCAGAAGGACCTCTTTGTTCCTCTACTCAACTCCTCTTGCCATAAAGGCCAACATGCCGTTAGCTTTCTTCACTGCCTGCTGTACCTGCATGCTAACTTTAAGTGACTGATGAACAAGAACACCCAGATCTCTTTGTACTTCCCCATTTCCTAACTTGACACCATTCAGATAATAATCTGCCTTCCTGTTCTTTCCACCAAAGTGGATAACCTTACACTTATCCACATTAAACTGCATCTGCCCACTCACACAACCTGTCCAAGTCACCCTGCATCCTCCTCTGTTGAGTTCTAAACCTCTCCCAGTCCTCCGGTTTGCTACTTCCTCTGGCCAATGTATATGCCTTTACCTGGGATTTAACACTATCCTTAATTTTCCTCATTAGCCACGGTTGAGCCGCCTTCCCCGTTTTATTTTTTCGCTAGACAGGGATGAACAATTTTTGGAGTTCATCAAAGTTTGTCCAACCTCTCCTTATAGCTAACACCTTCTAATCCAGGCAGTATTCTGGTAAACCTCCTCTGCACCCTATCCAGAGCCTCCACATGCTTCCTGTAATGGGCTGGACTGAACAGCAGGTAATACTCCAAATGCGGACTGACCAACATCCAGTCAAGCTGCAACATGACTTCTTAATGCTTGTACTCAACTCCTTGACCGATGAAAGCAAGTATACCAATCACCTCCTTTACTGCTCTAACTACTTGTAACATAAGTGATGTGACTGCAACATGCTGATTTACAGTCTCTGACATTCAAGGTCTGAGACAAACCAGAGGGTAGGCATCTCAAATAAATAAGAACTGCCTGGGACTAATTGTGTTCTAAAATACAAATAGCAGAATGTACAGGTAGTTGATTTAAGCTCAGTGCAGAGAGAAGCCAGTTTTCTTAATCGCATCTTAACTACCGAAAATACAGGGGAAGATATATCTTTAATCAAGTAACTGCGACAGCACAGTGGCATAGAGTTGCAGCCTTTCAGCGCCAGAGACCTGGGATCGATCCTGATTATGGGTGCTGTCTGTTCAGAGTTTGTACATTCTCCCTGTGACTGCGTTGGTTTTCACAGGGTTCTCCAGTATCCTCCCACACTCCAAAGACATGTAGGTTATTTGGCTTTGGTAAAATTGTAATTGCCCCAAGCATGTAGAATAGTGCTAGTAAACGGGGTGATTGCTAGTTGACATGGACTTGGTGGGCCGAAGGGCCTGTTTCCGTGCTATATCTCTAAAGTTTAAATTCTTTTAATATACTGGAGAAAAAGAGAACAAATATACATTGGTCATTTAGAGAGAGATAGGGAGCAGGCTATGAGTTAATGTTCAACGTGGATCGTTTTCAGTAGTGCCATATGTAATGAACCAAGAGATATATTAAAAAACATTTTGATACAAGATGCAGTAGGTGGGGGGTGTGATGTATAATCATCTGTTTTAACACAGCTCTGCAGCTGAGACTTTTGAATAGGCACATGGATGTGCAGGGCCTGGAGAGATCTGGATAATGTGCAGGTAGATAAGAGATGGTCTTGGCATCATGTTCAACACAGACATTGTGGGCTGAAGGGACTGTTCTTGTACTGATCTATGTTCTGCAAAACATATAGATACGATTGTGGCATTTAAGGGACTTTTGGCTAGGCTTATGGATATGCAGGGAATGGAGGGGTATGGATTATGTGCAGGCAGAAGAGATGAGTTTAACTTGACCAAAGGGCCTGTTCCTGTGCTGTACTCTTCTATGTTCCATGGACAAAGAATGGCAGAGTTGAATTGCTTCTCAAAACCACTGGCAGTACAGGAACAGTATTAAAACAGTGACTAAACAAACAGCCCCACCTTCCCCTGAGTCAGCCGGTGTACCGGCGGCCTGTGTCTCACAAGCACCAGCAGGTCGTGAGGGCAGGGTAGAGACACAACAGGTTTACATTCCTTCCAGCTGACTGGATAACTGCTAGGAAAGATTCTTTTAATGTTTTTCAATGTGAAAAAACATGGCAGTAAAAGGAAACAACAGCATATCCAAGGTGACTTAATCCATCCTAGCTAGGTGCAGGGTCACATTTAAATCACAGTGGAAATAACACTCGCATTTAAAAACCTTGTGACTTAGCTAGCTCAGCAAATCAAAGCAATGCTCTGCTTGTCAGAAGCTGGATCCGGGCCAACTTCAAATTCCAAATCATTTCCAAAACAGTGTAACCAAGCAGGTGGGATTACGGGAGACTGCGTTCTGATCCCAACACAGTTACTGTGCAGCTTCACCGCAGTGAGTAAATGTGCAATCGGCCACTGTGTGTGCTGCAGTTAGTTATTCTCATTGATGGCTCTGCCCTAGTCACTGTACGTAGGCAGCGAGACAACCATGCTGCTCCACCAGTTTGTCAAATTGTGGCTGATGTGTTGTTTGAGCGCTGCACTGGAGATTTCACCTCATCCCAACCCCATATCTTCTTCAGGGAGCAAGTTCCAGATTATACACACTTTTTGTGAACACTGAACACAGAATAGTACAGCACAGCACAGGAATGGGCCCGTTGCATCGACCACTGATCACCCCGTACACCAGCACTACCCTACACACGAGGGACAATTTACATTCTTTACCAAAGCCAATTAACCTACTAACCTGGATAGACACAAAATACTGGAGTAACTCAGCGGGATAGGCAGCATCTCTGGATAGAAGGAACGGGTGATGTTTTGGGTCGAGACCATTCTGCAAACTGGGAGTTAGGAGAGAGGGAGACACAGATACAAGGAAGTGTAAGGTGTGAAAATTAGTCATCAAAGGGGATGCGGCTCACGGAAAATATAGGAAGGTGACAACGAAGCATACAGATAAAATTAAATCAGGGGCACAGTCAGACTGGTTGGAGAACTAGGAAGGAGGAGGGATGGAGAGAGAGGGAAAACATGGGTTTCTTGAAGTTAGATAAATCAATATTCATAATTTCAGTGTAAGATCAGAGATGCTGCCTATCCCACTCCAGCAGTTTGAGTCCATCTTTGGTGTAAACCAGCATCTGCTTCCTATACAACCAAGAAATCTGTATTTCTTTGGAGTGTGGGAAGAAACTGGAGCACCGCACAACATGTCACAGAGAGAATGTACAAACTCCGTACTGACAGCACCCATAGTCAGGATTGAACCCGGGTCTCTGGCGCTGTAAGGCAGCAGCTCTACCGCTGCGCCATCATGCTACCGCAAGTTAAACAAATCTACTCTGCCTGCACGTGACCCATATCCCTCCATTCCCTGCATATCAATGTGCCTGTCTAAAAGCATCTTAAACGCCTCTATCGTATCTAACACTACCATGTTTCTTTAGTCAGAGGGTGGTGAATCTGTGGAATTCTTTGCCACAGAAGGCTGTGGAGGCCACGTCTGGATACTTTTTAGGCAGAGATAGATTCTTGATTAGTCAGAGGTTATGGAGAGAAGGCAGGAGAATGGGGTTAGTAGGGGGAGATAGATCAGCCATGATTGAATGGCTGAGTAGACTTGATGGGCTGAATGGCCTAATTCTACTCCTATTCCTTATGACCTCTGGCAGCGCGTCCCAGACACCCACCACTCTTCAAACAACATGCCCGGCAAGTCTCCTTTAAACTTTGCCACTTCCACCTTAAAGCTGTGTGTGACTAATTCATGCCACCTACATCTTAATAATGACTGTTTCCATGCAGTCCTTGAAAGCTGATTTGCATTCCTAACACATCATTTACTAGGCTGAGCTGCCCCCAATCATATGTTAATTATAGGGAAAGAAAGCCTGTGACAAAATACTGAGATTCTTTCCATTTTACAGGAAATAAGATTTAAATGAACACCAAAGTGAAGCTTCAATGTTGACACAAACCGCTTAAACACTCAGACTTTGTATATTTATATTAAGAGTCAAGAGTGTTTAATTGACATATCATCAACGGAACAATGAAATTCTTACTTCAAGCAGCTTAATAGGCCCATAAATGCAATAACAGATAATAATCAAGATTATGATAAGTTAATAGATGTAATACGGGGTAACCATAATAATACAACACCGAAGTCTGTGGTGCAACCAAAGACACAGTCCATAAAAGATCATAGTTGCTGAAGTTAGTGTTGTGCAGCGTTCAAGAGCCTGATGGTTGCTGGGAAGAAGATGTTCTTTAATGTTGGAGGTCACGGTTTTCAGGCTCCTGTACCTTCGTCCCAGCGAAATGAGAGCATGGCCAGAATGGTGCGGGTCTTTAATGATACTGGCTGTGATTTTGAGGCCACGCCTCTCCTGTAGATCCCTTCGATGGTGGGGAGGCCAGTACCAGTGATGGACCGGGCAACGTCCACCACTCTCTGTAGTCTCCTATGGCAGCCCTGGTTCTGTATCGTAGGCTTTGGAGAACGAAAGTGTGCTTTTTAAGTCTGACATGAGGGATTAGAGCAACAAATCTCCATAGCATGCACGAGGTGCTGTATTCCTTACACTGGCTACTCCCGGAACGAAGTACCTCAGTGACTGTAAAGTGCTTTGAATCCTGAAAGGTGCTATACAGACGTCTTTCTTTTTAAAATCATGGAGTCGTACAGCATAGAAACAGGCTCTTCAACCCAACTCATTCATGTCTACCAAGATGCCCAACCAAACTAGTTTGCCCACATTTGGTCCATATCCCTCTAAATCTCTTTTCCCATTTCCCGTTTAGAAATTACATACCATAGGAGAGTGTGAAATCAGAGTGACGATCTGCCACTCCCCACCGCTGGGTCGGCTAGGATTTTATTGCATGGAGTGCCGGGGGCTGAGGAGTGACCTTGTAGAGGTGTTTAAGATCATGAGAGGGATATATAGGATGAATGCACAGTTTATTGCCCAGAGTAGGAGAAACAAGAACTAGAACTTGGATCACATGGGATCCAAGGAGAGATAGCTGAATGGATAGAAAATTGGCTTAATGGAAGGAAGCAGAGGGTGATGGTGGAAGGTTGCTTCTCGGACTGGAGGCCTGTGACGGCACGGTAGCGCAGCGGTAGAGTTGCTGCTTTACTGCGAATGCAGCGCCGGAGACTCGGGTTCGATCCTGACTACGGGTGCTGCACTGTAAGGAGTTTGTACGTTCTCCCCGTGACCTGCGTGGGTTTTCTCCGAGATCTTCGGTTTCCTCCCACACTCCAAAGACGTACAGGTATGTAGGTTAATTGGCTGGGTAAATGTAAAAATTGTCCCTAGTGGGTGTAGGATAGTGTTAATGTACGGGGATCGCTGGGCGGCACGGACTTGGTGGGCCGAAAAGGCCTGTTTCCGGCTGTATATATATGATATGATGATGATGGTGACTAGTGGTGTGCCTCAGAGTTCAGTGCTGGGCCCGTTGCTGTTTGTCATCTATATCATTGATTTGAATGAGAACATACATGACAAGTAGTAGGTTTGCAGATGATCCAAGAAGGGGTGGTTTTTGCAGATAGTGAAGATGGTTGTGAAAGATTGCAGCAGGATCTTGATCGATTGGCCAGGTGGGCTGGGGAATATTTGATGGAATTTATTAGAGAAATGTGAGGTGTTGCATTTTTGGGAAGTCTAACAAGGGCAGGACCTACACAGTGAATGGTAGGGCTCTGGGGAGTGTTGTAGAGCAGAGGGATCTACGAGTGCAGGTGCATGGTTCCTTGAAGGTGGAGTCACAGGGAGATAAGTTGGTCAAAAAGGCTTTTGGCACATTGGCCTTCATCAGTCAGATTACTGAGTATAGAAGTTGGGAGGTCATGTTACAGTTGTATAAGACGTTGGCGATGCCACATTTAGAATAATGTGTTCAATTCTGGGCGCCATGTAATAGGAAAGATGTTGTCAAGCTGGATAGACTATAAAAAAGAATTACAAGGATGTTGCCAGGATTAGAGGGTCTGAGCTCTAGGGAGAGGTTGAGTAGCCTAGGACTCTACTCCTTGGAGCGCAGGCGGATGAGGGGTGATCTTATTGAGGTATACAAAATCATGAAAGGAATAGATTGGGTAGATGCACAGAGTCTTTTGCCCAGAGCAGGTGAATCGAGGACCAGAAGACATAGGTTTAAGGTGAAAGAGAAAATATTTAATAGGAATCTGAGGGGTAACCTTTTCACACAGGGCTTAGGGCCTGTTTCCATGCTGTATGACTATGACTCTATGACTCCAATTTCACACAGAGAGTGGTGGGAATATGGAACGGGCTGCCAGAGGAGGTAGTTGAAGTAGGTACTATAACAGCATTTAAAATACATTTGGACATGGACAGGAAAAGCTTAAGAGGAATATGGGTCAAATACAGGTAAGTGAGTCTAGTGTTGATGGGGCATCTTTGTTAAGATGAGCAAGTTAGGCCAAATGGCCCGTTTCTGTGCTGTATTACTACGAGTTCTCTACAACTGCTGCTACTGTTAGCCAACTACAGTTGCTACCATTGGCCCCAGCCCACCCTGTCCCAGAAAGTGTAGTCACAAGCCCATAGGTGCACTCAGGAACATGTTACCTCTGGAGCCTATCCAAGGTTACGAGAGAGCAGAGCTGATCACAACACGTAAGGGCAGCACAGGCAGCTGCTGCCTCACAGCACCAGAGACCCGGGTTCAATCTTGGCCTCAGGTGCAGTGCATGTGGAGTTTGCAACCTCTCCTTGTGGGTTTACTCTGGGTGCTCCAGTTTGTGAATGAGTGATCAATGGTCGACGCGGACTCAATTGATCAAAAGGCTTGTTTCCACACTGTATCACTAAACTAAACTAAGAGGTGCCGGCATGATGTACCAGCACATACCATTCTAATAAAGTAGAGATCCAATTTGACTGGAGAGTGCACAAATAAAAGCTTTTCACTGCATCTCAGTACACATGACAATAATAATCCAATACCAATACAATCTGAGTGAAACACAAAGTGCTGGAGGAACTCAGCGGGCCAGACATCATCTGTGGAGGGAATGGACAAACGACGCTTCGGGTTGGGACCCTTCCTCAGACTGGAGTGTGGGGAGCGGAAAAAGCTGAAAAAGAGTGGTGTGGGTGGGATAAAGCCTGGCAAGTGATAGGTGGATGGTCTGAAGAGGGGTCCCAACACAAAACATCACCCATCCTTTTTCTTCAGAGACGCTGTCTGACCCGCTGAGTTACTCCAGCACTTCGTGTCTACCTTTCTTATTATAGGTGAGGTGGGTTTGATTGTGAAATGGGTGGAGCTGCACTGGGCAATCGCGACCACAGAAACAGATGGCTGGACTTTAGGCAGGCAGGCAGGCGAGCGATGTCACTGACCTCTGCCCGGGCTGACCGCTGTGAGAAGGGGACGGTGATTGCTCGTCCTTTGCTGCTTTCCACGATGAGACGTGATCTCCATCTCCTTCTTCTGCATCATCTTGCACGATGGGTAAAACAGACCCACAGTTTGGGTCCCTTGATCCTCCTTTTCTGGCAGCCTGAACCCTGGCAGTGGGATGGTCAAAGGTTGCCATGTTGCAGAATCATGAAGATCTATGGGCTGCAAGGCAGAAAAATTAACAAGGTCAGTCGTGTTCAGTTTTTAAACTGCGAAAGTGACAAATTTACAGTGCAAACACCACAAAGTTGTTCATTTACATTCAGATCCCAGAAGTGAAACTTCAGCTCACAGCCCACTGACATACTGTAAAAATGCAGCATATTGGCATGGCTGATAGTTGGCAAACAATCTGCTGGAATAACAGAGGTTAAAGCTTGCACAATAACCTTGCAGCTGTTAACTTCACCCTGGGCAAACACATGCTGCCTAACAAGAATGATCCCAGGAATGAGTGGGTTAACAAATGAGTGTTTGCCAACACTGGACGTCTACTCACTGGAGTTTAGAAGGATGAGGGGGGCGACCTCATTGAAACTTACTGAATAGTGAATGGCCTGGATACAGAGAATGTGGAGAGGATGTTTCCACTAGTGGGAGAGTCTAGGACCAAAGGTGATAGCCTCGGAATAAAAGGACGTACCTTTAAAAAGGAGATGAGGAGGAATTTCTTTAGCCAGAGGGTGGTGAATCTGTGGAATTCATTGCCACAGAAGGTTGTGGAGGCCAAGTCATTGAGTATTTGTAAGGTGGAGATTGACAGAATTAGTAAAGGTGTCAGGGATTATGGGGAGAAGGCAGGAGAATGGGGTTGAGAGGGACAGATAGATCAGCCGTAATTGAATGGCGGAGTAGACTTGATGGGGTGAATGGCCTAATTCTGCTCCTAGAACATGGTTAAACTGCAATGGTGGTGGTGGTTTCTTTGTTGTCACGTGTATCAGGTACAGTGAAATAATTTTTTTGAATACAGCTCAGCAAGACTATCCCAGTACGTAAGTCAGCCCACTGAGTGCATATGCAAGAGGCGACATTTTAGCTTCATTTTATAGTCCCAGTTGCAGCTGGCCACAAAGACCTGTTGCAGTCATAGCCTCCATTTCGGTCATCTTGCGATCCTGGCCCTCTTCACCCTTGTTCCTCAGGGGGCGCCTCCAACTATAATCCCAAAGAATTAGCAGCCCAGCTATAATCACTCCCATTGCATCAGCTCCACTCCTCTGTCTCAAAGTCTATCTTTTAAATAGGCAATTAATGCTAGACTTTGCCCGTAACATTAGGCAAACAATTAAAATCTGTTTAATGTCACAACGTAAAATACATGATGAAATTAAAAGATTAATTGTTTTTGGAATGTATAGGGTGAATGTACATAGTCTTTTACCCAGGGGAAGGGAATCAAGAATCAGAGGGCATAGATTTAAAGTGAGAGGGGAAAGATTTAATAGGAACCCGGGGCAACCTTTTCACACAGGGGATGGTGGGTAAATGAACCGAGCTGCTGGAGGATGTAGTTGCAGCAGGTACTATAACAACATTTAAAAGACACTTGGATAGGTACTTGGATAGGAAATGTTTAGAGGGATATGGGCCTAAAGGGAGAATGGGGCCAGCTCAGATGGGCATCTCAGTTGACATGGACGAATTGGGCCGAAGCACATGATTCTGTGCTGTATGATTATATTTTAGTTCTTCTGAGAGAATTGAACTACCTGCTGGAGTTAACCGTCTGCCCGCAATTGTGTCAGAACACTGTCACATTCCTCTGAGCTTCGACCATTAGGTTTTTAGGTTTATTATAATTGTCACATGTACTGAGGTGAAAAACCTTGAACACAATCAAGCTAAACACAAGCACAAAAGGTAGAGCCAAGAGAAAAATGCCACAGTGCAGAATATAGTTCTCCACATTGGAGCATAACAGTTCCACAGAAAATGTCCAACGTTTACAATGAGGTAGGATGGAAGATCAGGACTGTTCAGAAGTCGGGAAGAAGCTGTTCAAGTGTCTGGTGGTGCCGCTTTCAAGTTTCTGCACCTTTTGATGGACGGGATTGGGGAGAAGATGGAATGAGCGGGGTAGGACAAGTCTGTAATTACCTTGGCTGCTTTTCCAAGGCAGTGTGAAGTGTAGATGCAGTCAGTAGTGGGGGGTCTGGTCTGTGTGATGGACAACTAATTAGCAAAAGTATAGAGCAACATTATTTAGCATGTACCAAGAGCAACAGCGGTACAGCAGTAGAGTTGCTGCCTTACAGAGCCAGAGACCACCTTCTTTAGTCAGAGGGTGGTGAATCTGTGGAATTCATTGCCACAGATGGCTATGGAAGCCAAGTCAATAGATATTTTTAAGGCAGAGTTTGACAGATTCTTGATTAGCAAGGGTTATGGGGAGAAGGCAGGAGAATGGGTTTGAGAGGGAAAGATAGATCAGTCATGATTGAATGGCGGAGTTGACTTGATGGGCCGAATGGCCTAATGCTGCTCCTATAACTTATGAGATGCATGGAGTTTGTAACTTCTTCTGGTGACCACCTGGTTTTCTTTGGGTGCTCAGGTCTCCTCCCACACTCCAAAGAGGTTGTGTTTGTTGATTAATTGGCTTTGGCAAAATTGTCCCTGGTGTGTAGGTTGGAGCTAGTGTACGGGGTGATCGCTGGTCGGCGCAGACTCGATGGGCCGAAGGGCCCGTTTCCACAAAAGTAATCCTAAAGTCTAAAGAAACCCTAAACGATGTGAGTGAATTTGTATGGATGCTGTATGCGAGTGAGTGAGTTACTGATTGTGCTTTTGAGGGGAAAGTAAACATTCTCACTGAGACCTACCTCTGCCGGGGTGGCAGGGTGGCCGGGATCAAACAGCATGCTGTTGCGGGAGTCCACCCGCGGCGGAGGCTCCAGGTAAAGGCCACAGGACGAGCAGAAACGGCCGTATGGATGGTTAGATGCTCCACATTTGGAGCAGTTGTGGTAACTCATAGGGGGGCCAGGCTGGAAGAAAAGACAGACTTCATTAATAAATGAAACTTCATACAAAACCTTCCATGTATTCAGATGCTCCTGCAGTTTATCAACAAAAATTAAAGAACGCCTGAATGATAAGCAAAACTCAAAGTGCTGGAGCAACTGAGCGGGTCAGGCAGCATCTGTGCGGGTCAGGCAGCACCTGTGGAGGGAATGTACAGACGACATTTCGGTTCAGGACTCTTCTCCAGACTGAATAGGCAGCTTTCCAGACTCAATATTGATTGATTTCCTCTACTTCAGTAACTTTAGACTCCTCCTCTTCCCGCCTTAATCAACACCCTTTTGTCTCCTTTCATCTCCAGCCTTTATCACTTACTCCACCCATCTGCTAACCATCCCTCTCACATGTATCCACCTATCACTTGCCAGGCTTTGTCCTGCCCCCACCTCTCTTTTCCAGCTTTCTCCTCTATACTCCATCAGTCTGAAGAAGGGTCCCAATTGGAAATGTTGTCTGTCCATTCCCTCCACGGATGCTGCCTGACCCGCTGAGTTCCACCAGCACTTTGTCTTTTTCTCGAGATTTCAGCATCTGCAAACCTTTGTGTCTCCTGATTTATAATCTTGATTATGAAATAGGAAACAAGTTCATCAGTTTAAGGATTGCTCAATGAGGTTAAGAATGGATTATCAACCATTTCACTGCCATTTCAGACCATCTGACCAACAAATGCCTTCCATCTGCATTGGAGTTCGCAGCAAGAACTGTCCACATGTAGAAACAAGGAACTTCTGAGGCTGATTTACACAAAAGGTCACAAAGTGCTGGACTAACTCACATGGATAGGTGACGTTTCAGGTCGGGTAGGGTAAGACAAAGCATGGCAGGTGACGTTTCAGGTTGGCCCTTTTGTCCCGACCCAAAATGCCACTCATCTTTTTACTCCAGAGATGCTGCGTGACCTGCTGAGTTACTCCAGCACTTTGTGCCTATCTTCGGTATAAACCAGCATCTGCGGTTCCTTTCTACACAGGTAATAGGTAGACACAGGCGAAGGTGGTTTTGATTGGCAGGTGCTTAGAACAAAGCCCAGAGATTAAAGCAGAAAGTGTGAGACAGCCTGATTTAAGAGTTGTGATGTCAGGAATGGAGACAACTGAGCCCATAACCATTTTGTTGATGCCACAACATGTCCTATTGCTTTATGCTTATGCAAGAGCAGGTGCCTTGACTCTCATTCTAGTTTTCCCTTCTCTTGTTTTCTCTGAAACATCGGAGGCTCTGGGAAGACATGATAGAAATATATAAAATTATGAGAGGCATAAATAAGGTAAACAGAGAGAACCTTTTCCCCCAGGGTGAAAATGTTAAATACTAGAGGGCATGACTTTTAGGTGAGAGAGGGAAAGTATAAATATGTAAGAAGGAACTGCAGAAACTGGTTTAAGCTGAAGATAGACACAAAATGCTGTAGTAACTCAGCAGGTCAGGTAGCATCTCTGGAGAGAAGGAATGGGTGATGTTTCGGGTCGAGACCCTTCTTCAGACTCATCGTATAATAGACAAAGTATAAAGGTTATGTGTGGGGCAAGTTTTTTTACACGAGAATTGGGGGGGGGGGGGGGGGGGGGCTGGAAAGCGCTGCCAGGGGTGGTGGTGAAGGCAGATACGATAATGGCAATTAAAAGACTTTTGGATAGGCACATGGATATGCAGGGAATGGAGGGATATTAATTATGTGCAGACAGATAAGAGTTGGCTTTGGCCTCATGTTCAGCACAGCCATTGAGTGCTGAAGGCCTGTTCCTATGCTGTACCCTTCAATGTTCCATGTGCGGGGCAAGTTTTTTTTAATGTAGAGGGTGTTAGCTGCCTGAAACGCACTTCCATAGGTGGTGGTGAGGCAGATAAAATAGTGGTGTTTAAAACGCTTTTAGATAAACACCTGGATATGCAGGCAGAGGAAGGATATGGGTCATGTGCAGACAGAAGAAATTAGTTTATCTTAGCATTGTTTGGCACAGACATTGCCGGATGAAGAGGCTGTTCCTGTACTGTTCTTCAGTATGTTCAATGCATTCAGCAAGCTTTAGGGCACTGTTTTATGCCCGTGTGAAGTCCAACTGCTGAACAGCATTGCATTGCAGCCTTTTGCCTACCTTGGCTCCACACCAGTCACAGAATCGAGCGTCAGTGTTGTTAACCCGACCACACTTGGAGCAAGACAGCAACTTTCCCCCTTGACTCGGTAATGGGACAGCATGATCTCCACTAAGAAGAGGCTATGGTAAAGGGAGGAGAAAACAAACATGTTAAATTTAGGAACAATTTCAGTGCAACCCAGAAAATAATAAAATTGCATTATGTTTTTGTTATAATGTAAAACAATGGATCTATCTATTTTGTACCTTAAGAATGGAGATGAGGAATTTCTTTAGTCAGAGAGTGATGAATCAGTGGAATTCATTGCCACAGATGCTGTCAATGGGTATTTTTAAAGCGGAGATTGACAGATTCTTGATTAGTACGGGTATCCAGGGTTGTGGGGAGAATGGGGTTGAGAGGGAAAGATAGATCAGCCATAATTGAATGACGGAGGTGACTTGATGGACTGCATGGCCTAATTCTGCTCCTGTGACATGAACTTATTTCACTGCTGGTCATATTATTGTGGCATAGTGGGAAAATGGGTGCACACCTGGGTCAAGAAAGAGGAGCGGAGGGGAGGGTAAAAGAAGAAAAAGAATGGGTTGGGTGTTATCTAAAATTGGAAAATGCAACGTGTATGATTGGGCTACAAATAGCAGACAAGGTGTTGAATAACACACTCTCATTTTATATTCATCTCTCTGAAGTTAAATTGAAATAATTAATTTTTATTCTTGACATTGATACTTGAGGGTTTTTATACAAAGGGGAGGTATTTTCGTGGATGGGGAATAGAACTTTATTACATCTCTGACACCTAAAATATATTTCAAGGATAATTTGGTGATTTAGAGCAGGTTGCTTTGATGATCTGACTGGCAACTAACAACACTCAGTTTGTTGCAATTCTATGTAAAGACTGCTGGTGACATTTGATCTCTCTTCAGATTTGGTCATCAAATCATACAGGGAAGCTGACATTGTGACATGCGCCTTTTCTTTGAGAGGGATATCTAGTTCGTGCCACAGTTCTGGCCCTGGGAAATTTTCATGTCCACCAATGAATCCTTCTATATAATTTGTATCGTTGAATGAGAATCAAGACTGATCATGACTTTAGACTTTAGAGATACAGCGTGGAAACAGGCCCTTCAGCCCACCAGCGATCACCCCATACACTGGCACTATCCTACATGCTAGGGACTATTTACATTTTACAGAAGCCAATTAACCTACAAACCTGTGCATATTTGGAGTGTGGGAGGAAACCAGAGAATCCAGAGAAAACCCACGCGGTCACAGGGAGAACGTACAAACTCTGTACAAACAACACCCGTAGTCAGGATTGAACCCTGGGCTCTGGCACTGTAAGGCAGCAACTCTACCACTGCGCCACTGTGCTGCCCTTTATATTTTGGAAATTAAATTGTTCATACAGCATAAGGCACAAATGATGACTGATTCAAATGACAGTATACAACCAGACAAATGGGCATGGCAAGAGTTTGAAGAAGGGTCCTGACTCAAAACATCACCTATCCACCATGTTCTTCAGAGATGCTGCCTGACCCGCTGAGTGACTCCAGCACTTTGTGTCTTTTTGGGCATGGCATAAAATGCATTCATTTTGCATTTTGCTTCGGCAAAATGTGTAAATTTTCCCTAATGTGTCGGATAGTGTTAGTGTACAGGGTGATCACTGGTCTGTGTGAACTTGGTGGGCTGAAGGGCCTGTTTCCGCACTCTATCACTACAGTAAAATCTAAGGTCTAATAATTTTGACAACTACATTTCGTATGAATTTTTAAGTGTTAATTTAGATTTTTATAGATTTCTATTTTCAATATAGAACAAAATTGTGAGAGCGGCAAGCAACTTATCAATGATATTGTATCAATAACACCTCTTACACAGCTTCCATGAGGGCTCCCTCACGGTGCACAGTGCAGCATGTATGTTCTATCTATTAAGTGTGAGTGGCAGTGACTTACCTTGGAAGATTCTGACAGCTTGGTCTCACAGGTTACACAGTGCAGGATGTTGGCTGGGTTACCTGTTCCACAGGATCGACAGATGATCTTGTCCTATTGAACACGCATCATTGTTATATTGTATAATTAAACAGCCTTGTCAGCATTAATTATACTAATCAGAATGTGCTGAGGGCAATGGAGTACATGACTGCACAAAGTTAATTTTCTTTGCCACTGGGTTCATCTTATTTCAGGGTAAAACTGTGAAGAGTACAAAGGTGTCCGAGGAGAGGGACATCGGTTCGCTGAACAATCTGGACGGAGGCGATGACTGGTGGCCTTGCAGCAGCCTGGGGCTTGCCTGGATCAGGTGCCGCTCCAGAAGACCTAGTGCGTGGACTGGACTTTGGAAATGGCACCAAATCTGGTGACTATTGAGTCACTAAAGAATTTCACAATGTTTTGCGCGTGTGACAAAAAGCGCCATTGAACCATTGAAGAAAGACCTGGCTACCTCTCTAAACATTATTTTAAAATTATGACTATTTACCTCACTGATAAATGCATGAATGACGCACGCAGGCAGTGTTGCAGAAACTTGTTGACCAGCACCATTTTCAACAGTGGAACTCCCAATATTCTCTACATAACTCTAAAGCGATCCACCCATGTAATAAATCAGCGAAGCGAATGCTTCTTATTCAGCGAGTACAGGTTGTGTCGTTTACCTGGAGGCGGATGCTGGCCTGAGGCACCAGCTGAGGTGATACAGGAGCCTCACACACGATGCACGTTGGAGTGTTCAATGGGATCATTGTCTTGCACTCAACACAAAGTCCAGTCTGTAAACCAACACAAAACTCTTGTCAGATTTTTGATGAACAATTATTTAACCATTTTTGTGACGGGCAGCATAATTCAATATTATATAGAAACATAGAAACATAGAAAATAGGTGCAGGAGTAGGCCATTCGGCCCTTCGAGCCTGCACCGCCATTCAATATGATCATGGCTGATCATCCAGCTCAGTAACCTGTACCTGCCTTCTCTCCATACCCCCTGATCCCTTTAGCCACAAAGGCCACATCTAACTCCCTCTTAAATATAACTCCCTCTTAAATATGTTTCAACCCCCACCACCTCTCTACCCCAGTAGCACACCCACTTCCCCATCCCATTCCAATAATACCCCTCCCTCCGGCTTTACATTTTTGCCCCTCCTCTCTTCTTATCTGACACCCCTCTGTTGCAGTCTGTCACTTCCTCCACCCAAACCCCTCTCACCTGTGTTCACCTGTCACTCCCCAGGCTTTGACCCACCCCCAATTCCCTTTCCCACCTTTCTTCCCCAACTCCATCAGTCCGAATTAGAGAACCAACCTGAAATGTCGTCTGTCCATTCCTTCCACAGATATTGCCTAACCTGCTGAGTACCTCTAGCAATTTAGAGTCAGACAGCATGGAAACAGGACTTTCAAGCCAACTCCACCATGGTGACCATGATGCCACATCCAAGCTAGTTCTATTTCCCCACATTTGGCCCTATCCCTCTAAACCTTTCCTATGCATGTACCTGTCCAAGTGTCTTTTAAATGTTGTTATAGTGCCGGCCTCCAGATTCAGGGATAGTTTTTTCCCCAGCAGTAATCAGGCAAATGAACCACCCTATCAACAGCTAGAGAGCAGTCCTGAGCTACCGTTGGGAGACCTTTGGGCTATCTTTAATCAGACTTTACTGGACTTAATCTTGCACTAAACGTTATTCCCTTTATCCTGTATCTGTACACTGTGAACTTAGTAGATACGATATGAGGGAAATTGGTGGAACATACGTAAGACAATACAGCACAGGAACAGGCCCATCGGCCCAAAATGTCTGTGCCGAACACAATGCCAAGTTAAACTGATCTCCTCTGCGTGCACGTGATCCATATCCCTCTATTCCCCTGCATATCCAGGTGCCTAACTAAAAGCCTCTTAAATAACACTAAATCTGGCCACTAAAAGATCCCGTCCAAGCTAGGTAACTCTCTGCGTGCTGGTTCCAGAAGCTGATCTGTAATCACTCATTATAATCACTAATCTTTATCTTTAGTCTAGTCTTTCCATTGACTGGATAATATTCAACAAAAAAAGCTTTCCACTGTACCTCGGTACATGTGAAAATAATAAACTAAACTAAAACTAAACTCCACTTCATATGCCCACCACACTCTGAGTTTGTTTTTGAAATGAATGCGGTGTTGCTAAAAGTAAGTTATTCTTAGACGAGCAGGACAGGTTCCTGTTTTCGGCCGTTACTCACCCGAGCTCCTTCTGGGGGCAGCAGTCTACGGCCAGGCACCGGAGGGACGGGGGAGCCACACTCTTGACAGAAACGTGCAAAGGGATCTGCTGGGCGAGGGGCGAAGCAACGAGCGCACCTGAAACAAGTTAAACCAGAGTGAAGACACAGGAGGGACAACCTGCCCCACAACCACCCACCACTAACTGGCTGAATAATATACACCATCTCCGGCAGTGTTTAGTTTGGTTTACAGATACAGCATGGAAACAGGCCCTTTGGCCCACCGAGTTCTCGCCGGCCAGCGATCACCCGTACACTAGTTCTATCCTACACAATGGGGACAATTTACAGAAGCCAATTAACCTACAAACCCGCATGTCTTTGGAATGTGGGAGGATACCAGAGCACCCGGAGGAAACCCATGCAGTCACAGGGAGAACGTACAAACTTCGTACATATAGCACCTGTAGCCAGAATCAAACCCGGATCTCTGGCGCTGTAAGGCAGCAGCTCTACCGATCTGAGACTATGCCGGCCCAGGGGTTCTTGCATGACATATTAAAAGGCAATGATATATAAAGACCTTCTTAATTGATCTTTTCTTATGTTTCCTTAACCGTGGCACAATGGCACAGAGGTAGAGTTGCTGCCTCACAGTTCCAGACCCTGGTTCAATCCTGTCTAAGGGTGCTGTCTGTGTGAAGTTTTAACGTTCTCCCTGTGACCGTGTGGGTTTCCTCCCACATCCCAAAGACCTGTTGGTTTGAAGGTTAATTGGCTTCTGTAGATTGTGTAAACTGTCCGTACTGTGTAAGATAGAAGGAGTATATGGGTGATCGTTGGTCAGCACGGACTTGGTGGGCCGAAGGGCTTGTTTCCATGCTGTATCTCTAAACTAAACTAAAATTATTCTATTATTTATTGAGTACTCTATTTACAGAGCTGTTGCGCTGCGGCAAGTAAGAATTTCATTGTTCTGTTTTGGTACATGTGACAATAAAAGATAGGGCAGCACAGTGGCACAGCGGTAGAATTGCTGTCTCACACCGCTAGAGATCCGGGTATGATCCTGACCTCAGGTGCTGTCTGCGTGGAGTTTACACGTTCTCCCTGTGACCATGTGGGTTTCCTCCGGGGGCTCCGGTTTCCTTCCACATCCCAAAGACGTGCGGGTTTGCAGGTTAATTGGGTCTCTGTAAATTATCCCTAATGTAAGAAGTGGATGTGAACGTGGGATAAAAATCAGATGATCAATAGTTGGCACAGACATGGTGGGCCAAAGGGCCTGTTTCCATGCTGTATCCCCAAACTAAACCAAATCACTTGACTCTTAATAATAATAATAATGCATTACATTTATATAGCGCTTTTCAAACACTCAAAGACGCATTACAGGGATTTCTAGAACTCTTGAGTCGGCTAGGATGTAGCAGTTCTTTGAGGAGGATTTGTGGCTATCCCAACATCTTTTCCTCTGGCCATGGACGATCCAGGAACAGAATTTCTTCTTTGGGGGGGTCTAGGGGCGTACTTGCTAATGACAGGGGCTGCCCGGTGGTGCTAAGAAGGAAAGGCATGGGCACCGTCCTCATGAACTACCTCCACCCAGCGGCCAAATTCCTGCACATTGTGGACTTGGTCAATCCAGTGCGACTGTAGGCACGTTTTCCACCATCTAAGGTTAATGCTGAGAGCAGCAGATCCATCTCCACTTCATGTTTGCTCCACCACAGACTATCGACCATGTTGCCATCCCACTGGACTGCAATAAAACTATTCACCACTGAGACTAGTGTCAACAAGGCTCTGTCACTCTTTTTCTTAAATCTACCTAATTCAGTTATTCTGTTATTGCACTTTAGTATTTGTTTGCGTTACTTTGTTTTTGCACCATTCCGCTCCTTGGCACTCATTGTATTTATTGTTGTATTTATCATTTGGCAGCACAATGGCACAGCAGTAGAGCTGCTGCCTTACAGTGCCAGAGATCTGGGTTCAAACTTGACTTGGGGTGCTGTTTGTACAGAGTTTGTACGTTTTCCCTGTGACTGTGTGGGTTTTCTCCGGGTGCTCTGGTTTCCTCCCACATTCTAAAGATGTAAAGATGTACAGGTTTATAGGTTTTTGATGTCACAGACCGAGTGCAGAGCATCCTCATGGGTGAAGGTGAGCAGCCGGAAGTGGTAGTGCATGTCGGCACAAACGACGTAGGGAAGAAGTGGAAGGATATTCTGCAGCGTGAGTTTAGAGAGCTCGGGAGAAGTCTTAAAAGCAGGACCTCCAGGATGGTTATCTTCGTTTTGCTTCCAGTTCCTCGTGCTGGTGAGGGCAGGAACAGGGAGATAGGGGATCTGAATGTGTGGCTGAGGAGCTGGTGGAGGGGGCAGAGATTTAGATTCTTAGACTACTGGGATCTGTTTTGGGGTAAGGGTGAATTGTACAAAAGGGACAGGTTGCACCTCAACAGGCGGGGGACCAGCATTCTGGCAAGCAGATTTGCCACTGCTACACGGGTGGTTTCAAACTAAATAGTTGGGGGGGGGGGGGGAGGGGGGGTGTCAAATGGGATAGACAAGGATGGAGATAAAGGGAAAGAGAGTATAGGAAAAGTTAAGAAAGACCCCAGAATTAACGAGACAGAAAGCTCACGAAGGGATACGAGAGAATGGCCAAGTGTAATAGAAATCGATGTGAAAGGTGAGATGAGCAATGGATTAAAAGTATTATATATGAATGCGCAAAGTATAAGAAGTAAAGTGGATGAGCTTGAGGCTCAGTTACAGATTGGTAGGTATGACATTGTGGGGATTACAGAGACGTGGCTGTAGGAGGATTGGGACTGGGAACTGAATATTCAGGGTTATACGTCCTATAGAAAGGACAGGCAGGTTGGCAGAGGAGGTGTGGTAGCTATGTTGGTGAGGGATGAAATTCAGTCCCTTGCGAGGGGTGACATAGGGACTGATGATGTAGAGTCACTGTGGATAGAATTGAGGAATTGTAAAGGTAAGAAGACACTAATGGGAGTCATCTACAGGCCCCCAAACAGTAGCCTGGATATAGGGTGCAAGTTACAGCAGTTAAAACTGGCAGGTAACAAAGGTAATGCCACTGTGGTTATGGGGGATTTCAATATGCAGGTAGACTGGAAAAATCAGGTTGGTTCTGGACCCCAAGAAAGGGCGTTTGTAGAGTGCCTCCGAGATGGATTCTTAGAGCAGCTTGTACTGGAGCCTACCAGAGAGAAGGCAATTCTGCATTTAGCTAATGTTATCCCACTTTTCAAGAAAGGAGCGAGAGAGAAAACGGGGAATTACAGACCAGTTAGCCTGACATCGGTGGTGGGGAAGATGCTGGAATCAATTATTAAAGAGGTAATAATGGCGCATTTGTTTAGCAGTAAAAAGAAAATCAGCATGGATTTATGAAGGGGAAATCCTGCTTGACTAATCTTCGGGAATTTTTTGAGGATGTGACAAGTAAAATGGATGAAGGAGAGCCAGTGGATGTAGTGTTTCTAGACTTTCAGAAAGCCTTTGATAAGGTCTCACATGGGAGGTTGGTGAGCAAAATTAGAGCACATGGTATTGGGGATTATTGACATGGATAGAGAATTGGTTGGCAGACAGGAAGCAAAGAGTAGGAATAAATGGGTCCTTTTCAGAATGGCAGGCAGTGGCGAGTGGAGTGCCGCAAGGCTTGGTGCTGGGGCCACAACTCATTATAATTAATGATTTGGATGATAGAATTAGAAGTAACACTAGCAAGTTAGCAGATGACACAAAGCTGGGTGGCAGTGTGATCTGCGAAGAGGATGTTAGGAGGTTGCAGGGTGATTTAGACAGTTCAGGTGAGTGGCCAGATGCATGGCAGATGCAGTATAATGTAGATAAATGTGAGGTTATCCACTGGCGGCAAAACAAGAAGGCAGATTATTATCTCAATGGTATCAGATTAGATAAAGGGGAAGGGCAACGAGACCTGGGTGTCCTTGTACACCAGTCACTAAAAGTAAGCGTGCAGGTACGGCAGGCAGTCAAGAAAGCTAATGACATGTTGACCTTTGTAACGAGAGGATTTGAGTATAGGAGCAAAGAGGTCCTGCAGTTGTACAGGGCCATGGTGAGACCACATCTGGAGTATTGTGTGCAGTTTTGGTCTCCTAATTTGAGGAAGGACGTCCTTGCTATTGAGGCAGTGCAGTGTAGGTTCACGAGGTTAATCCCTGGGATGGCAGGACTGTCATATGAGGAAAGATTGGAAAGTCTGGGCTTGTATTCACTGTGGTTTAGAAGGATGAGAGAGGATCTTATAGAGACGTATAAAATTATAAAAGGACTGGACAAGCTAGATGCAGGAAAAATGTTCCCAATGTTGGGGGAGTCCAGAACCAGGGGCCACAGTCTAAGAAAAAAGGGGAGGCCATTTAAAACTGAGGTGAGAAGAAACTTTTTCACTCAGAGCTGTGAATTTGTGGAATTCTCTGCCACAGAGGGCAGTGGAGGCCAATTCACTGGATGAATTTAAAAGAGAGTTATATAGAGCTCTAGGGGCTAGTGGAATCAAAGGCTATGGGGAGAAGGCAGGCACAGGTTAGTGATTGTGGATGATCATCCATGATCACAATGAATGGCGGTGCTGGCTCGAAGGGCCTAATTGCCTCCTACACCTATTTTCTATGTTTCTATGTTAATTGGCTTCTGTGAGTTTGAAAAAAGGATTTGTCCCTCGTGCGTATAGGTCAGTGTACGGAGTGATCACTGGTTGACATGAGGTGTTTCACACTAGGGCATCAGAGATGTCCTCATTCTTCAGGAAACGGGGTTTCCCCTCTTCCATTATAGATGAGGCTCTCACTAGGGTCTCTTCTACATCCCGCAGCTCCGCTCTTGCTCCCCCTCCCCCCACTCGTAACAAGGACAGAATCCCCCTCGTTCTCACCTTCCACCCCACCAGCCAGCATATCCAACAAATCATCCACCAACATTTATGTCACCTACAACGGGACCCCACCACTGGCCACATCTTCCCATCCCCTCCCCTTTCTGTGTTACGCAGAGACCGCTCCCTCTGTAACTCCCTGGTCCACTTGTCCCTTTCTACCCAAACCACCCCATCCCCGGGCACTTTCCCCAGCAACCGCAGGAGATGCAACACCTGTCCCTTTACCTCCCTCTTCAACTCCATCCAAGGACCCAAACAGTTTTTCCAGGTGAGACAGAGGTTCACCTGCACCTCCTCCAACCTCATCTATTGCATCCGCTGCTCTAGATGTCAACTTCCTTACATCGGCGAAACCAAACGCACTCGGCGATTGCTTCGCTCAACACCTTCGCTCAGTCCGCCTTAACCAACCTGATCTCCCGGTGGCTGAGCACCAACTCCCCCTCCCACTTCCAGTCTGACCTTTCTGTCATGGGCCTCCTCCAGTGCCATAGTGAGGCCCACCGGAAATTGGAGGAACAGCACCTCATATTTCGCCTGGGCAGCTTGCAGCCCAATGGTATGAACATTGACTTCTCCAACTTTAGATAGTTCCTCTGTCCCTCTCTTCCCCTCCCCCTTCCCAGATCTCCCACTGTCTTCCTGTCTCCACCTATATCATTTGTCCCGCCCCCCTGACATCAGTCTTGTTTTGTTAGTGTGTTTCCTTTCTGTAACCTGCTACAGAACAGCTACACAACTAATTAACAGAGGCTTTACACTCGAGTCTTGGGTTCAGTCATTTTAATTCAGGATCCCTCTGGCTACCGCCTCATGGGTAATATATCCCCGGTACTGCACCACTGGGTGCGCTATTCCCATAACATCTCCCTTTATATACAAAACAGATATGTACAGGAACTTTACATGTATAGCCATAAATTAAATTCTTCCATGGTATCTTATTTCACTGAGTCCAACATGTCTCCAACAGTCCATTTTCCAACATCCCTTTGACAATCCATTTCCGTGGTAGCTTCCAAATTTTCCTCCCTTGGATCTGCGATAGTTCAGTGCTCGGAATTATCTAAACTTTGAACAACACATGTCTGGTTCCTCATTCCCTTTCCCTTTTTATCTATTAATTTGTTTGTTTATTTATTTAGTTTTATTAGCCATTACATAAAACAATGCATATCAAACTATAACTGAAAATATAACATTAACTTTTTAAACATAACCTAATAGCCTTTACATCTATATTTAACTACATGTACAGGCCCTATCCTTATTTGGGCACATAATCCTGCAGATAGCGTGGTTTTCGAACGCATCTACCAGATCTTGTTGTCAGGGTTTGATGCTCCCTGGGGACCCGGTGGTCGGCTCATAGGTCGATTTTCTCGCTCCGGTTCAGGCAACGTCACCAGGTCATCTAGGTCAACATCAACGCGATGAAATGGCTCGTTGGTCTTCCTCAGATGGCGCCGATTCCGACGATAGATGTCGCCGTCCTCGGTTCTGACTTCATAAGATCTGGGTTGTGCAACACGGCCTACAACCACAGCCTTCCTCCAGGACAGATGTTGATTATCGGTCAGCTTCACTCGAACTCGATCGCCAGCTTTCAGGGGAATCAGATCTTGAGATCCTCTGTTGTAGTAGTCTGCTTGTCTGTCTCTAGCTGCTCTCAACTCATCTCTTACTTTTTTTGGAATTTCAGGTTTGAGCAGCCTCTGAGTAGTCGGTAGAATGGTCCTGGTACGTCTGTTCATCAATCTTTGAACTGGACTGCTACTCATGCCAGGTGTTGGTGTATTGCGAAAAGCTAGTAGGCTCAGGTAAGGATCAGCTCCGGCAGCCTTAGCCTTCCTCAGCAATGACTTCGCAACTTTCACACTGCTCTCCGCCTTTCCATTACTCTGTGGATATATAGACAGATAGACAATAGGGTGATGTGCTCGTATGTTCAAACTGCCACTTCTTGGTAAAACTCTTGAACTCCTCAGCTGTGAACTGTGGCCCATTATCTGTGATGAGCTGATCTGGTATTCCATATCTTGCAAACTGGCCTTTCATTTTATGGATGACATTCACTGCCAGTGTTTTCTCTAGATAGTCTATTTCCCAATATCCTGAGAAATAGTCCACAGTGATCAAATAGTTCCTTCCATCCAAGTGGAACAAATCTGCACCCACCTTCGCCCATGGTCTCTCTGGAATTTCATGGGAATGCAGTGTTTCTTTTGGTTGCTCTTTCCCTTGAGCTTGACATGTCTCACATTTTTGTATGAAGTCCTTGATTTCTGCACTCATTCCGGGCCAGTGCAGACATTCTCTTGCCCTTCTTAGACAGCCATTCACACCAATGTGGGAATCATGTACTCTTGTGAGCATGTCGCGTCTCCTGGCTTTAGGGATGATTACTCTCTCTCCCCTAAATATGAGACCATCTCCAACACTCAGCTCGTCCCTCACATGGAAATAGGAGATGAGCTCTGGGTCAACATCCTTCTTGTTCTCTGGCCAGCCTCGTTTGATCACCTCTTGCAGTTTCTGCATAGTCTCATCTTCTCCTGTTGCATCCCTTATGCCATTTAGCAGAGGCTGTGCTATTGGGATGTGCCTTGCCAGGTTTACAGTCTCCAGTTCTCTCATGGTCTTGTCAGTCTTGCCAGTCTGAATATATGCTCTGCTCAGCATGTCTGCAAGGTGCATCTCCTTCCCTGGTCTGTATCTTATTGTCACATCATAGGTCTGCATCCTCACCAGCATCCTCTGCAATCTCTTTGGTGCCCGATGAAATGGTTTTGTGGCGATTATCTCCAGTGGCTTATGGTCTGACTGCACATTTACTGGTCTTCCATATGTGTACACATGCAACCTCTCTAGACCAAACATCACTGCCAGCAATTCTTTTTCTATTTGTGCATATCTGGTCTCCGCATCCGTCAGGGCCCTGCTGGCATAGGCAACTGGATGGCCCTCCTGCATCAGCGCCGCACCAAGTCCAGTTTCTGACGCGTCGGCCTGTACTGTCAGCTCCTTGGATGGATCATAGTATCTGAGTACTGGCTCGGCAGTTACTAGCTACTTTATGTCCATCACCGCCCTGTCATGCACCTGTGCCCACCACCAAACTACATCCTTCTGTGTCAGCTTGAGTAGCGGTTCACATAGGTCGCTTAATCCAGGAAGGAATTTGCTCAAGTAGTTAACAAAGCCAATAAATCGCTGAACTCCTTGGACATCCGTTGGGTTAGGCATATGTAGCACGACTTCCACCTTCCCTGGATCTGGTTTCAGTCCTGCAGCAGAGACTCTATGTCCTATGAAAGTGACTTCCTTCACCTTCAGCTTTGCCTTCTCTATGTTCAGCTTCAGGTGACGGTCACGACATCTCTCCATCAGAGCTTTAACCTTCCTGTCATGGTCTCTTTCTGCTTCCTCTGCCATTTTTCCTTTCCCAAACACTAGAATGTCGTCAGCAACAGACCTCACTCCTTCCAGGCCCTCCAGCACTTGGTTCTGTCGTCGCTGGAACTCCTCAGGGGCCGTGGACAGACCAAACGGCATGCGTCTCCACCTATATCTACCATATGGTGTGTTAAATGTCGTAAGCTGAGAACTCTCATCATCCAGTTCCACATGCCAAAACCCGTTCTTGGCATCAAACGTGCTAAAGACCTTGGCATCATTCAGGTCGGTGAGGACATCTTCGATCGTCGTCATTGGGTAATGACTTCTTTTAAGCCCCTTGTTCAGATCCCTCGGGTCTAAACACACTCTCAACTTCCCATTGGGCTTTTCTACACACACAAGGCTGGATACCCATGGTGTGTGGATCTCTACTGGGGCAATTATTTCCGCTTCTGTCAGTCTGCCTAACTCCTCTTTCAGCTTACTCCGTAAGGCTACAGGGATTCTTCGTGGTGGGTGGATCACCGGCGTTATGCTGTCAGCTACCAGCAGATGGTACTTGCCCTCAAATTTACCTGTCCCTTCAAACACATCAGCATACTCCGCTATCAATCTTTCCTTGGTCAGAGGGATTTCACTGCCACTCAGTGTCATTATGTTCTCTGTACACACTGAGATGAGCCCCATCTGCTGGGCTGCCCTGCTTCCCAGGATTGGAATGCAGTCTTCCTCCAGGACTACAAACTCTACTTTGTATTTCCTTCCATTCTTCGGGTTCACCAGTCTCATCGTGCTTTTCCCAAGAGGCACCACTGTCGTATTGTTGTACATGGACAATACTTGCTTGGTTTCATCCACATCCTTCGCATACATCTTGGGAATGATGTTACATGTGGCTCCACTGTCCACCTGGAATTTTACTTCCTTCCCTTTCAGCATCATGGTCGCAAAGATTTTCTTTGGGAATTGAGTCTCCTCAACCCTGTGCACACTTTCTTCTTTTCCTGCTTCTGGTTGCAGTTCCATTGTGTGAATTTCATCAACCTCTTGACTGTCATCATACTCATCACTGGAACTCTCCACTTCCACCACTGCATGCACACGTTTTTTCCCTTTCTTTTCTTTCTTCTGCTGCCCCTGCTTTTCCCTGCATTGTGAGGCGAAATGATCTTTCTGATGGCATTTGAAACACTCCCTGCCATATGCCGGACATTTTTCCTTCTTTCTCTCATGTTTGTATCCACAGTATTTGCACTGTATGGTTGGCTGGTATCGTTTCCCCTCATGTCTCACTGCACAGACATCTTGTCGCTGGTCCCCTACCAGGACATCAACTCTGGCCTTGGCCAGCACCGAAGCCTGGCATGCCTTCACACACTTTTCTAAGTCAAGTGAGGTTCTCGGAGAAGTCTTTCCCGCAGCATGTCATCCCTTATGACGCATATTATTCTATCACGTATCAGAGAATCCTTCAACTCTCTGAAACCGCAATGAGCTGCCAAGAGCTTCAGTTCTATTAAAAACGAATCAAAAGTCTCCCCTCTCTCTTGGCTCCGCATAAAGAATCTATACCTGTCGACGGTCTCGTTCCTCACGGGTTGACAATGCTTTTCGAAAGCATCGAGTGCCTGCGCTAGCGTAACTTCTTGTACGTTGCCCTCCGGCGTCCGTGTCTCGAGCGTCTGGTAGAGCTCCCTCCCTTGTGGTCCAACTAGGTACATTAGCAGTTTCCTCATTGTCTTGTCCTCCTTCCCTTCCATGCTCAAATCAACATAGAGCTCAAACTCTTCCCTCCATTGTCTCCACTCCATTGGCAGGTCCCTTGCCTCAAAATTCATTTGCCTAGGGGGCTTCAGCTGCTCCATTTTCCTGATAAATCCGCCCCTCTATCAATGGAAACAATGTAGGCCCCACAGTCGTCTCTCAGCAGCAATTACTCACAAACGTCGTCTGCTGTCGTCCTTTCGATTGATCCTGAAGCAGGCCCCGATCTGACACCATGTTTTGTTAGTGTGTTTCCTTTCTGTAACCTGCTACAGTACAGCTACACAACTAATTAACAGAGGCTTTACACTCGAGTCTTGGGTTCAGCCATTTTAATTCAGGATCCCTCTGGCTACCGCCTCATGGGTAATATATCCCCGGTACTGCACCACCGGGTGCGCTATTCCCATAACAAGTCTGAAGAAGGGTCTCGACCCGAAACGTCACCGATTCCTTCTCTCCTGAGATGCTGCCTGACCTGCGGTTACTCCAGCATTTTGTGAATAAATACCTTCGATTTGTACCAGCATCTGCAGTTATTTTCTTACACTGGTTGGCATGGACTCGGTGGCCTGTACACAGTACAATCTCAAGGCACAGTAAAAATACCATCAGTACTGTCTTCTCAAAATCCTTCAAAGTTACTGTAGGAACAACCAACCAATATCTGTGTCCCCTCCTGGAACAATATCCCCAGAACTGAAGCCCTTGGTAAATTCACCCATTTCCACATCATCTGAAGGAAGGTCCCTACCCGAAACACCTATCCCTGTTCTCTAAAGATGCTGCTTGACCTGCTGAGTTACTCCAGTACTTTGTGTTTTTTCAGCAATTCCCTGTGTCATCATTCTTCCCAATGCCATTTTCATAATGGCATTCCTTAATGCATTTAATCTTCAGTGACTTCTATATTAATTCAGGAGCACAACAGTAGAGTTGCCTCCTTGCAGCTCCAGGAACTGTGTTCAATCCTGACCATGGGTGCTCTCTGTATGGAATATGTGAAAACCCATGGGTTTTCTCCGGGTGCTCCGGTTTCCTCCCACATTCCAAAGATGCACAGGTTTGTAGGTTAATTGGCCTTGATATATTGTTCCTACTGTGTCGGACTAGAACTGTGTCCAGGTGATCGCTGGTCAACATGGACTAGGTGGGCTGAAGGGCTGTTTCTACTCTGTATCTCTAAAGTAAATTAAAGAGATCCAAAACTCATTTTGAGGAAGTTAAAGGTTGCTATATTTGAGCAAGGTTTTATATTGTTTGTAAAACATTCAAAAAATAAAAAGACAAATGGTCTACAGTACTGAAAATACACATACTGAACAAAGTATTCCAGATAACTAGATTATAAAATAAATTAGTACTGCTTGATGAAGCAGGTCAATGTAACCATCTACTATAACAATTGTTTACAGTTTGTTAAAAGGACCACAATTACTTAACCCTGAGCCACCTTTAAAGATAGCCACAATTTAAACTCTATTTGCATGGACTTACAATCTTTGGTTCACTTTGTATGTTGAGGGAGCATGCAGAAAGAAGCAAGATGGGAAAATACATGAACAATAGGTCGATGCAATAAACATAAAACAAAAGCACACTTCTGCTGCTTAAAGGTTTTGAGAAAGAAAATCGTGAAAGTTACAAAGCATCACAACCACCGTCCATACTCACATTGTATTGGAAAAGCAGCCAACATAATGAAAGACTTGTGTCATTCTAGTCATACTTTACCCCCCCCTGCTCCAGTCCAGCAGAAGGTACAGAAGCTTAAAAGTGCGCATCAGCAGACACAGGAACAGTTTCTTCACATCTATAAATCAGGCTTTTGAACGGTCCTTCCATAGGCTGGGGGACTGTCCGAATCACCTCTACCTCACTGTGGACATTGGCCTTTGGAACTGGTGCATTACAATGCTGAGAACTATTTTCTGCACTCTGTATCTTTCCCTATTGTACTTGAGTTTGACTTGATGGTATTGATGTATACTGTTATCTGATCTGAATGGTCAGGATGCAAAACAAAGCTTTTCGACCTAGACCTACCATGAGCATCACCATCCTCAGTGAATCTTACTGAAGTGCAGCAAGCGTAGCGTGGACTGAACTACACGTGCAACTCTCCAGATGCAAGCAGAGCAGTCTTGTGGCCGGGCCGGCAGAGATCTGCAGCAGCACTCCCCCTTGACACCGACAGCTACACATTATACCCCACTACAAGCCTCAATGACAAATTCATTTTTGTCTCTGGGTGCTTCGGTTTTCTCCCACATTCCAAAAATGATGGTGGCTCGCAGGTTAATTGGCGTCTGTAAATTGTCCCTATGGTAGGATAGAATCAAGTCAAACGCAAGGACAATAGGTAGAGCAAAGGGGAAGATACAGTGAATGAATTCAATGGCCTGCAAATCCTCTGAACCAAGTTTACATGATGCCCACAGAAGGACTCAGAAGAGCCGAAATCAAAGTAGATATGAGATAGACGGTATCAGCAGGTTAGGTACCAGGCGTACACTGGCCCTATCCCCGAACTCTATCTCTGTTACATTGACGACTGCATCGGTGCAACCTCTTGCACCCATGCAGAACTCATTGACCATCCACTTCACCACCAATTTTCATCCTGCGCACAAATTTACTTGGACCATCTACGACACCTCCCTCCCCTTTCTTGATCTCACAATCTCCATCACAGGAAATAGCCTATTGACTGATGTCTATTACAAACCCACTGACTCCCACAACTATCTCGACTACACTTCTTCCCACTCTGCTTCCTGCAAAGACTCTATCCCCTACTCCCAATTCCTCTGCCTACGCCGCATCTGCGCCCAAGATGAGGTGTTGCATACCAGGACATCCAAGATGTCCTCATTCTTTAGTTCCCCTCGCCCAATCTTAGATGAGGCCCTCACTTGTGTCTCCTCGATACCCCGCAGCTCCTCCCTTGCTCCCCCTCCCCCTAGTTGCAACAGAGACAGTCCCCCTTGTCCTTACCTTCCACCTCATCAGCGTCGCATACAACACATAATCTCCGTAATTTCCACCACCTCCAACGGGATCCCACCACTAGCCACATTTTCCCATCTCCACCCCTTTCCGCCTTCCGCAGAGACTGTTCCCTCCACAACTCCCTAGTTACCACCCAAACCAACCCCTCCGCAGGTACCTTCCCCTGCAACTGCAGAAGATACACCACCTGTCCCTATACCTCCTCCCTCGACCCTATCCAGGTACCCCGACAATCCTTTCAGGTTAGGCAGAGGTTCACTTGCACCTCCTCCAACCTCATCTGCTGTATCCATTGTTCAAGATGTGGACTTTTATACATCGACGAATCCAAACAGACTGGGCCATTGTTTCGTGGAACACCTTCGCTCAGCTCGTCTGAACCTACCTGACCTCCCGGTTGCCGGTCACGTTAATTCCCCTTCCCATTCCTACACAGACCTTTCTGTCCTAGGTCTGAGTGAGGCTAAATGCAAATTGGAGGAACAGCATCTCATATTTCGCTTGGTCAGCTTACAGCCCAGTGGTATATTTTGATTTCTCTCACTTCAGATAGCCCCAGCATTCCCTCTCTCTCTATCCTTCCCCCACCAAAGTTGCACTAGTTTATTGTTTTCACCCTACAAACAGCTTACAATGGCCTATTTCATTTATCATCGTTACTTTTTGGCATTTTTATTCATTGTTCTTTATCTCTCCACATCGTCTATGTCTCTCGTTTTCCCTTATCCCTAACCAGTCTGAAGAAGGGTCTTGACCTGAAGCGTTACCCATTCCTTCTCTCCAGAGATGCTGCCTGTCCCGCCGAGTTACTCCAGCTTTTTGTGTCTATCTTAGGTCCTTCTCTAATTGGGAAATTTGAAGTGACTATATTTTATATTTTATGTTTTATGTTGATTGTTGTTTGCTGTGCCTTTTGTTTTATGCACTTTGTTCCTCGGGATTGTGGGAAACGGTATTTCGATTTTCTGTCTGTGTGAACTGGCTGAGGATTGACAATAAAATTGACTTTGACTTTGACTTTGAGGTTCTGACTGTCTACCCTCTCTATGCCTCTCATAGTTTTAATTAATTCTATCGGTTCTCCCCTCAGCCTCCGGCATTCCAGAGAAAACAAAACAAGTTAGTCCAACCTCTCTTTATAGATAATACCCCCTGATTCAGGCAGCGTTCTGGTAAACTTCTGCACCTTCTCCAAAATCTTCACATCCTTTCTGTAATGCGACGACCATAACTGCACGCCATGCTCCAAATGACTAAAGTTGTATAAAGCTGCAACATGACTTCCTGACGTTTATACACAATGTCCCAACTGATGAAGGCAAGCCGACCATACACCATTCTATCTACTATGTTGCCACTTTCAGGGAACTATGGACTCGGACCCCAAGATCCCTCTGTGCATTCAAGCTGTTTTGTGATATGTACCTATCCACATCACTTCCGCAGTTGACTAACGCTGATTCAAATCATGCAACAACCAATATTAGAGGAAGATTTTGACAAAAGAATCACCTACTTCAGAAAGTCAGTCTCCCTCAGGATTTGCTTGACTTGTGCACTGCTGGGCGTCTTTTTCGGATGCAAATCCAGGGAAACCAACAGCTGATGAGTACAAAACAGTTATACATGGGAAGATATAGGTATTCTTCTACATCAAACACAAAATGTTTTTAGTTTAATTTAGGTTCATTATTGTCACGTGTACCAAAGTACAGTGAAAAGGTTTGTTTTGCATGCTATCCAATCAGATACTGTACATAATTAGATGATACATTAAGCACTACTGATGTGACTACAACAAATGATTGATCAATTGATTGATTGATTGAAAAACAGAGAAACAGTTCACCGAGTCCACACTGACCATTGATCACCTGTTCACACTATCCCACTTTCGGATCCACTCCATACAAACTACGGGGAATTTACAGAGGGCCAATTATCCTACATACTTGCACGTCTTTGGGATGTGGGAAGAGAAATCGGAGCACCCAGAGGAAACACATGCGGTGACAGTGAGAACGTGCAGACTCCACTCAAACAGCACCCAAGGTCAGGATTGAACCCGGGTCTCTGGTGCTGTGAGGCAGCAGCACTACCAGCTGCGCTACTGTGCTGCCCTTGATGAATAGTACCTGAATGAAAAGCCCTATGACCATTAAATGGTGATTGATCTTAAGGCTGTAGACTCGTCGATAGCTAGGAGTCAAGAACATAAACTACTCCATTTAATCGTCAATGCATCCAGTAACAATGCTGCTCATAAGTCAGTTCAAAGGATCCTTATCAGTAAGATAATGACTTGTCTCTCTATTGACCTGAGATGGGTGCGACTGCGGTTCATGTCCAGTGTCCAGGATTCCCAGTCGGCTGCTCAGGAATCGTGGGCTCTTCAATGTTTTGCGATGATTGCTGCCATCTATCTTCAGGTCTAGTAATAAAGTTACAATGAATATGTGATCACAGCTCCCATCTACAACTGATGTGGAGAATTAATATGACATTTTCATTTTTATTTTCTAGTTTAGTGTTACGTTGGTACTTTTTCAGTCTCCAATGTCTATTACAAACTTCAACAGATACACCGCAGAAAGAATAAAATGCATCATAGCCTGGTTTGGGAACAGCTCTGCCCAAGACCGCAAGAAATTGCAGAGAGTTGTTGATGTAGCCCAGTCCATCACAGGTCTGTGATGGAAAGGTACATAAGTTTGAAAGCGCTCACCACTGGACTCAGGAACAGCTTCATCCCATCTGTTAACAGATTTCTGAACACTCCTTCCATAAGCTAGATTCACCTCTACCCCATTGAGGACATTGGACTTTGTCTATGGAACTATTATAGTACAATGCTGAGAACTATATTCTACACTCGGTATCTTTCCCTTCACTCTACCTAATGTACTTGAGTTTGGGTTGATTATATTATGGGTTGAAAGCAAACTCAATGCAAGCATTTATTTCAAGAGGGCTTGTATATAAAAACAGGGATGTAATGCTGAGGCTCAATAAGGCGCTGGTATGGCCGCATTTAGAATATTTTGAGCTATTTTAGGCACCATATCTGAGGAAGGATATGCCTATCTCCGGAGAGGATCCAGAGGAGTTTACAAGAATTATCCCAGGAATGAGTAGGTTAACCTATGATGAGCGTTTGTCAGCAATAGGCCTGTACTCACTGGGGTTTAGAAGAATGAGGAGGGACCTCATTGAAACGCACAGAATAGTGAAAGACTTGGATAGAGTGGATGTGGCGAGGATGTTTCTACTAGTGGGAGAGTCTAGAACTAGAGGTCATACCCTTAGAATTAAAGGAAGTTCTTTTAGGAAGGTGATGAGGAGAATTTTCTTTAGTCAGAGGTGGTGAACCTGTGGAATTCTTTGCCACTAAAAGCTGTTGAGGCCAAGTCAGTGGATATTTTTAAGGCAGAGATTTTTGATTAGTACATGTGTCAGAGGTTATGGGGAGAAGGCAGGAGAATGGGGTTAGGAGGGAAAGATAGATCAGCCATGATTGAATGGCGGAGTAGAATTGATGGGCTGAATGGCCTAATTCTACTCCTATCACTTTTGACATTATATTTATCTATAGCTTAATCGGATCTGATTACAACAACCTCATGACTGTGCCTCGGTATACGTGACAATAATAAATACAAACCTATATTATAATTTCTACCAGGAAAAGCGATGGTTTCTTAGAACAGAACAGTATCGCACAGGGACAGGTCCTTCGGCCCATAAAACTTGTGCCAAACATGATGCCTAGCTGAACTGATCTCATCTGCCTGTATATGATCCATATCCCTCTATTCCTCCCTAAAGGGATCTTCCTTTAACCCCAGGGTGAAAATATTAAAGACAAGAGGACATAACTTTAAGGTGAGAGATGCAAAGTTTAAAGGAGATGTTCAGGACAAGTTTAAAAAAACAGAGGGTGCTGTGTACTTGGAACGGGCTGCCCGGGGTGGTGGTGGAGGCAGATATGATAGTGCTGTTTTATATTCAACGTTTAGACTAGGCTGCGCTGGGGACTGGGGGAATGTGAACTGCTGGTTCAGGGAAAGGTGTCGTGATGACGCTTTTTAGTTAGTGTCAACCAATAATAAACCAAACTAAAATAGTAAACCATCCAATTCTCCAGACTGCCTACCTTGATATGTATGAGCTGCATCCTCCCAGGCAAGGCTGCTCCCCTTGTTTGGAGCTGGATCAAATTCCGGTGGGGGAGCTGACAGCCTCCCCAGAGTTTCCTACGGTGGCAAGATGATTTGTCAAAAGAAAGCAGTCATTGTGCATGGTAGCTGTGCAGCTAACATTCAGTATTTCACCAATTACTCTCTTGAACTTCTATTGGTGTACAGTGGAGAGCATATCAACTGGTTGCATCATGGCAAGGTTCAGCAACTTGAAAGCCCAGGAATTAAGACAACTGGAAAAAGTGGCGAACACTGGCCGGTGCATCATGAGTACTGACCTCCTCCACATCGAATGAATCCACAGGAGTCACTGCCTAAGAAAGGCAGCCTACATCATCGGACACCCACACCACCCCGGCCACGCTCTCATCTCACTCCAGCCATTGGGAAGAAGGTACAGGAGTCTAAAAACTGTAACATCCAGTTTCAGGAACTGTTTCTTCCCTACATAATATATTTTATATTATATATAATATAATATAATAAAACAAATAATATAATATGTTTTATATAATATATATTATATAAAACAGACAAATAAACAAGCAATAATAGTGCAAAGTCAAAAATAATGCTCTCAAGTCTATGTAGTTCAGAGCATATTTGGAGATTGTAGTGTTTAATAGCCTGATTGTTGTAGGGAAGAAACAGTTCCTGAAACTGGATGTTACAGTTTTCAGGCTCCTATACCTTCTTCCCAATGGCAGGAGCGAGATGACAAACATTTTTTGTTGTCCAGCATGAGTTTTACCAAATACTATGTTTACCTTTTTTTTTTAGGTACGTGAAGAGGAAAAAAATAGTCAAGGCAAATGTGGGTCCCTTGAAGACAGAAACAGGGGAATTTATTATGGGGAACAAAGAAATGGCAGACGAGTTAAACCGTTACTTTGGATCTGTCTTCACTGAGGAAGATACACACAATCTCCCAAATGTTCTAGGGGCCGGAGAACCTAGGGTGATGGAGGCACTGAAGAAAATCCACATTAGGCAGGAAATGGTTTTGGGAAGACTGATGGGACTGAAGGCTGATAAATCCCCAGGGCCTGATGGTCTGCATCCCAGGGTACATAAGGAGGTGGCTCTAGAAATAGTGGAAGCATTGGAGATCATTTTTCAATGTTCTATAGATTCAGGATCAGTTCCTGTGGATTGGAGGATAGCAAATGTTATCCCACTTTTTAAGAAAGGAGGGAGAGAGAAAACGGGTAATTATAGACCAGTTAGTCTGACATCGGTGGTGGGGAAGATGCTGGAGTCAATTATAAAAGACGAAATTGCTGAGCATTTGGATAGCAGTAACGGGATCATTCCGAGTCAGCATGGATTTACGAAGGGGAAATCATGCTTGACAAATCTACTGGAATTTTTTTGAGGATGTAACTAGGAAAATTGACAGGGGAGAGTCAGTGGATGTGGTGTACCTCAACTTTCAGAAAGCCTTCGACAAGGTCCCACATAGGAAATTAGTGGGCAAAATTAGGGCACATGGTATTGGGGGTAGGGTACTGACATGGATCGAAAATTGGTTGACAGACAGAAAGCAAAGAGTGGGGATAAATGGGGCCCTTTCGGAATGGCAGGCAGTGACCAGTGGGGTACCGCAAGGTTCGGTGCTGGGACCCCAGCTATTTACGATATACATTAATGACTTAGACGAAGGGATTAAAAGTACCATTAGCAAATTTGCAGATGATACTAAGCTGGGGGGTAGTGTGAATTGTGAGGAAGATGCAATAAGGCTGCAGGGTGACTTGGACAGGTTGTGTGAGTGGGTGGATACATGGCAGATGCAGTTTAATGTAGATAAGTGTGAGGTTATTCACTTTGGAAGTAAGAATAGAAAGGCAGATTATTATTTGAATGGTGTCAAGTTAGGAGGAGGGGGAGTTCAACGAGATCTGGGTGTCCTAGTGCATCAGTCAATGAAAGGAAGCATGCAGGTACAGCAGGCAGTGAAGAAAGCCAATGGAATGTTGGCCTTCGTAACAAGAGGAGTTGAGTGTAGGAGAAAAGAGGTCCTGTACCGGGCCCTGGTGAGACCGCACCTGGAGTACTGTGTGCAGTTTTGGTCTCCAAATTTGAGGAAGGATATTCTTGCTATGGAGGGCGTGCAGCGTAGGTTCACTAGGTTAATTCCCGGAATGGCGGGACTGTCGTATGTTGAAAGGCTGGAGCGATTGGGCTTGTATACACTGGAATTTAGAAGGATGAGGGGGGATCTTATTGAAACATATAAGATAATTAGGGGATTGGACACATTAGAGGCAGGAAACATGTTCCCAATGTTGGGGGAGTCCAGAACAAGGGGCCACAGTTTAAGAATAAGGGGTAGGCCATTTAGAACGGAGATGAGGAAGAACTTTTTCAGTCAGAGAGTGGTGAAGGTGTGGAATTCTCTGCCTCAGAAGGCAGTGGAGGCCAGTTCGTTGGATGCTTTCAAGAGAGAGCTGGATAGAGCTCTTAAGGATAGCGGAGTGAGGGGGTATGGGGAGAAGGCAGGAACGGGGTACTGATTGAGAGTGATCAGCCATGATCGCATTGAATGGCGGTGCTGGCTCGAAGGGCTGAATGGCCTACTCCTGCGTCTATTGTCTATTGTCTATTGTACATATCTGTTGTGCTGCTGCAAGTAAGAATTTCATTGTTCCGTTTCGGGATATATGACGATAAAACACTCTTGACTCTTGAATCTGTACAGATGGAGGAAAAGGGGTGGACTTTTGAGACAGTAGGGAGAGGTTAATAGGTGGCAAGAATAATGAAACTATATTAGTTTTCTGAAGGTGACTGAAGCTGGGGGATAATTTCACAGTTTCCTACAGAGCTCTGCTCATGACGCTGGGCGTAATAACAGTGATGATCACTGTTTGCGGGTGGGTTCTTATTTTGTCAGCTCTGTCCTTCAGAAGAGCCAACAGGAGGGGAGGCTGTCTCCTTGTCCCAATTCCAACTTGGTGCCGGAGCACATCGACTCTGTGTGCTCTTCCCATCACTCTTGTCCCCTGAAACCCCATTGATGTCGACTGCCTCTCCTGCCCCTCCCCACGAGTGCTCACTGCTGCCACCCATCCCCGCTGTTGTTTGCAAGGTCATGGGTTCAAATGCAAAGCAAGTGAATTCAGCGCATAGCTCAGGCTGATACTTCAGTGCAGTGCTGGAGAAAGGCTGCACCTCCAAAAGTGTTCTCATTCACATAAGATGTAAAACGCAAGCCTACTCTGCCCTTTTTAGACTCAAAAGTCCTTATTTCTATTCTAAATGTCAAAGACTAGAGGGTAGAGGTTTAAGACGAGAGAGGAAAAGCTTAAAGGAGATGCGCTGAGTTCCTCCAGCACTTTGTATTTTGCTCCAGATTCTAGTATTTGCAGTTCTCTTTGTACCCATATATTGATCTGGACATTACACCCATGTTACAGATAAGTGGCAAGGTAAAGCAAGATGATTTTTTTGTTACAAACCGGTGGAAGCAAATGCAACTCTCAACGGGCACTTTGTGAATGAAACCTCATCTCGTGTACACACCAGCACAAGCTCACCTGTCGGGGAAGTTCTTTTCTGTAATCCTGGAGGAAATTCTCCCCATCGTCCTCCAACAAGTCCACTGCACTGGGCGGCACGTACTCGATTAGAAACACCTTCGTCACCACACCACTCTCCCGGCCATCTCTACAAAAGTTACAGATGAAAATAACTTAGTACAGTAGTCTTGAGAACGATGGTACAATATAGCAACAAGGAACTGCAGACGCTGATTTACAAAGTTCTGCACAAACAATGTGGGCCGAAGGGCCGGTTCCTGTGCTGTACTGTTCTATGTTTTACGTTAAACAATTTTAGGATTTATACATTTTGATCCAATTAAAACTTCTTTCCAGTTTTCAAGGCAGACACTTTGTTGGTTTACCTAGAGACAGCCAGAGCTTTCACAGTCCCTTTGCCTGCTGGCAATGTGAACGGTCTTCTGTACTTGAAGGTGGAGCTGTGCCCATTGTTTGGTTTCTTCAGGGATTGAGGTCTGCTGCCATTTACGGTATAGAAAATGTCCACATTTTGAGTGTCTGTTAAATATAAAGGGGTTAAATAACTTAAGAAAGGAGCTTGTGTCTGTAAAAAAAAAAACATAATTATTTCCGACCATTTTCGAGTGGAAAGCCGGATTGTCTTCAGGGCAAAGAAGGTGGCAATGAAAGTTAGGGAGAAAATAGAGGGAATCAGAATCATGAGTGTTTAATTGTCAGGTGTACTGTGAAAGGAACAATTAAATTTTCACTTGGAGCATAATGGAAGGCCAATACACACATCTATATACTAAGATTGTCGTTTGTTTGTTTGTTTGTTCCTGAACTACAGCCAAAACGGTACATGATAGCGCGACATTTTTAGGCCCACCTTACTCACTGTCGTCCCTTTGGTGTTAATGGTGTAAGTTTCATTGAAATCGGTGTTATATTTTTAAAGTTATTCACATTTTAAAGTTTAAATCTATCTCTTAGGGAGGGAGGGGGAAGGGAGGGAGGTGGAGGGAGTGGGGAGGAGGCAGGATAAGGGGGGTTGAGGGGGATGGAGGGGAAGGGGGGAGGGGAAGGGGAGGGGGAGAGAGATGAGGAGGGAGGGAAGGGGGAGGGGAGGGGGAGAGTGGGTAGAGGGAGAGTGGGTAGAGGGGGAGGGGGGAGAGGGGGAGGGGGGAGAGGGGGAGGGGGGAGAGGGGGAGGGGGGAGAGGGGAGGGGGGAGGAGAGGGTGCTGCACCAATGCAGGAGAGGTTTGGGCCCAACGGGTCCACTTGGTCTAGTAATATATAATAAACAAAAATTAAATAAATTAATAGCCCCAATAATACTGCAACCTCCCCCCCCCCACCCACAGTCTTAGTATAACCAAAGACAGTCCATCAATATTCATAGTTGAGGTTAGTGTTGTGTCAAGACTATGAAAGCTTCTAAATAAAGAATAATTTCTTTGAGTTTGATTATTTCGCTGAGTCAGTTCTGTTTAGAGACTTGGTTCCTGTAGGATACTGGCACACATTTGTTAAGGCAGGTAGTATTCATGTTTACAATCTTTTTGCAGCAACGAGCTACAATGATGGAGAATAAGATGGAAATCAGACTGCTGACATGCTTGGGCAGTGCAACTATCATCTGCTAGTAATCTTTACTACTGTGGTAGGTGTTTCAGAAATGGGAAAGAGTCAACTGAATCAACTGAAACAACTTTGCTGAAGCATCAGACAAAACCTAGCACTGAGCCACAGAAGAGGACATTGGCTTATTATCAACATGTGTACCACCATACAGTGAAAAGCTTTCTATGCTTACTATCTAGTCTAACCATACATGTTCCACCCAGACATTCCTTCTTCTCCCTGCTCCCTTTGGGCAGACAGCATGAAAGCACTCACCACCAGATTCGAGAACAGCTTGTTCCCCTCCGTTATCAGGCTTCTGAGTGGTCCTTCCATAAGCTAGACTCTAGCTGCTGGGGTACTGTCTGTTTCACCTCTATCCCATTGCGGACATTGGATTTTGTCTCTGGAACTGATACGGTACAATGCTGAGAACTATATTCTGCACTGTATCCTGCCCTTTGCTCTATCTATTGTTCTTGTTTGACTCAATTGTATTTTCTTTAAATGGTATTATCTGACCAGATTGGATGGCATGCAAAACAAAACTTTTCACTCTACCTCGGTACACGTGACCTTAATATTATCACAAACTGTTAGTTCACCTTGCTGGATGTTGTAAGATTGATATCATCCAGATTGAATTTTTTAAACGTAAACCTCTTAAAACACCACTTCACTATTATATCTGCCCCCATCACCATCCCTGGCAACCCCTGGGGGGGGGGGGGAAGAGAGTGGAAGTTTTGTTGCCTTCCATCACAGTGAGGGGGTGTTTGGAGTCACTGTGATGGATGTTTGTGTTGGGGTCGTGTGTCCTGTGTTCTTTTCTTTTTTGTTGTGTTCTATGACTGCTGTAATTTCGTTCGGTACCTTGGTACCGAATGACAATAAAGTTCTGTACTGTACATTCCCGTCACCCACCACCGTCTGTGTAAAAACACTTCTCCTGCACATCTCTTTTAAACAAAAGGGGATAAAAGGGTGCAGTGTTTGGATAGCAAAGGTTTTCCCTGTACCTCGGTACTGGTGATGATAATAAACCTCAACCCACACATGCACATGCCCTCTCTTGTATTTTTAGGCTTGCCCCCAGCTTCTGATCTCTTACCTGACTTTCTCATCCAGAAATCTCTTACCTGACTTGATTGCGATCGGGGTGTTAGTATCAATTTCATGCTTGGCTTTGCCTGGCAAAGGCACTCGCAGGGGAATGACGTGTGGCACTGCGATAGATCCGGCCGTCATACCAACCCAGGGGACACCCAGCCACAGGGGCAGTAGGGCAGCTGTTAGTAACACCACCCACTATTAATTCCACTCAGCTTGGCCAGGGGGAATTGCTGACGACAAAGAGATATCACACAAACATTTAACAAAATGAGCAATTAACACAAAAACTGCAAATAACTCAGTACATTATAGCCACCGGGAATTACAGGTGCTGGCTTAGGTCTGGAACAGGTCCTTCAGCCAACGAAGTCCACGTCGACCAGCAATCACCTTGTACACTAGCGCTATCCTACACACTAGGGACAATTTACCATTTACAGAAGTAAATTAATCTACATACCCACATGTCTTTGCAATGTTGGAGGAAACCGACATGAAATTAACTGCACACAGACAGCACCCTTAGTCAGGTTCAAACCTGGGTCTCTGGTGTTGTGCATTAAAGCTTTACCACTGCGCCACTGTTTGCAAAAAAAGACACAAAGTGCAGGAGTAACTCAGCAAGTCAGGCAATATATCAAGCATCAGGCAGCATCTTTAGAGTGAAGGCTCCCAACAGGAAATGTTGCCTATCTATGTTCTCCAGAGATGCTGCCTGACCCACTGAATTACTCCAGCACTTTTGAGCTTTTTCTCAATAAATTATAACCAGAGGTGTTATGAGCAATCATTAACCAATAACTAAACTTGATCTATATTTATCAACAGAGTTGAGTTAGATAGAGCTCTGGGGGCTAGTGGAATCAAGGGATATGGGGAGAAGTGGGGCACAGGTTACTGATTGTGGATGATCAGCCATGATCACAATGAATGGCGGTGCTGGCTCGAAGGGCCGAATAGCCTCCTCCTGCACCTATTTTCTATGTTTCTATGTCTATGTTTCTAACAGTACCACTTATAAATATTAAAATATTAATTCTAGCAATTATTAACAAGTGAATATTAATGCCACAATAATAATTAATTACTAAAACTTAATAATTAGAGCCAACATCAATTAGAATTAACAACTTCGATTATTTTCATAACAATAATTTCTAATGGCAAAATAATCTGAATAAAACGTATTACCAATAACTCCATTGTCAATAAGCCCAATGACTACAATTACCAAGAATGCTAATTATAAGTAGCTAAATGATCACCAATGACTACTAAGATTGCCAGTAGCCCTGTAGCTAAAAATTCCAGACCAAAAGGTTACTAATTTCTTGGATTATCAATGAGCACTAAATGTGTTAATAAATATGATTATTAATTTGAATTATCCATAACAGTGGATTGTACTAATGATAAAGTCTGAAGAAGGGTCTCGACCTGAAACGTCACCCATTCCTTCTCTCCTGAGATGCTGCCTGACCTGCTGAGTTACTCCAGCATTTTGTGAAATAAATACCTTCGATTTGTACCAGCATCTGTAGTTATTTTCTTACAAGTACTAATGCCTATGATTCTTCAGTAATCCTATCTTAGATTCTCTCGGATGATAACCCTCTCGACACTTGCCCCCCCACCCTCCATCCCGTTACCCCTCCCTCTAGCCCCAGTTACCCCATCCAGCCCGTTACCCTCACTCCCTCCAGCCCCACCCCTCTAGTCCCACTCACCTATCCCCCCTCGTCCCACTCACCCACCCCTCCCAGCCCCACACCCCTTCCACTCCACTCACCCCCAGCGCCGTCACTTCGCTTCGCTGCCACCAGCAACGGCACAACTCGCCTCCGCCTCCTCAGATTGGCTCGCCATGGTCGCTGGGGCAACCCACCAGAGCCAATCCGATCGCCTCTTGCAGCGACGCCAGCAACCGGCGGCGCGCATGGAGACGGCGCCTGCGCATATCCAGACTCCCTCCCCCCTGACTCCAGAGAATGGTTTTCGTCAATACAATGGGATTAAGGGTTAGACAGGGCTTTGGGTTAAACGGGCTCTTCAGCCCAACTCGTCCATGCCCACCATCTCAACTAGTCCTATTTGCCTATATTTGGCCCATGTCCCACTAAACCTTTTGTTTGGTTTAGAGACACAGCATGGAAACAAGCCCTTCAGCCAATCGACACCATGCTGACCTTCGATCACTCTTTTGCACTAGTTTTGTTATCCCACTTTTCCATTTGCTCCATATACACTAGGGGCAATTTACAGAGGCCAATTAACTTACAAACCCACACGTCTTTGGGATGTGGGAGGAAACGAGCACCAGGAGGAAGCCCAAAGAGAGGACATGCAAACTCCACACCAACAGCACCTGAGGCCAGGATCAAACCCGGGTCTCTAGCGTTGTGAGACAGCAGCTCTGTCATCAAACTAAAGATGTCTGTTTAGATTAGGCGCCCTGGATGAGAGTGTAAACCTTTCATGTTGTGTGACTTTGTGGTTTGGTCACATTCCCAGTCTCTGCAGATCTTTGTCTCCTGATTCATAATCTCTATTGCGAAATAGGAAATATGATGGTCAATTCAAGGACTGTTCAGTGGGATGCATGGACTGTGTACAGTTCACTGCCATTTCACACTATCCGTAGCTCCTTGTGTTAAATACATGATGGTTGTCACCACAGAATTCACTATTTCCAACAGAGCCAGAGATATTTTCCCAAACTGTGGTTAAAATGAACTTTAAAACAACAGCAGCTGCAGCAGCCGGCGCGCCGAATGTTGCTCAGGACCGGCAGTTGTTCCCGCAGAAGGCCGGGGCAGAGGCTCCGGGGGAGGCGTCTCCTCTCTTTCCCCCACTCCTCTCCCTCTACACCTCGGGTCGGAGCTTACCAGGATCGGCCGCGTCCCGGCCCCGGCAGGGGACTATGGACGGCGCCAGGCGAGAGGCCGGTCGCGCCCAGGCGTCAGCGAGGCTGTGCGGCGGGGTGAGGAAAGCCCCCTGTGACCAGGAGCGAGGAGGCGGCAGGGAGGTGAAGCCGGAGCCCAAGACACACATACACAGACAGCCCGGACCAAGACCCAGACACACACACAGCCAGGACCCGGACCCGGCTCCACACGCACACTGCCCAGACCGGGCCTAGCCTCCGGACTCCAGTCCCAAGCCTCAGTCCTGGCCCTATCTCAGCCTCAGAGCTCCGGGTCTGACCTCAGTCCTAGCCCCAGAGCCGCGGCCCCAGTCTCAGACCCGAACTACAGCCCAATCCTGCTCCAGAGCCGACCCCGCCCCCCGGGTCACGTCCCCGGTCCCAGCCCACCGGGTCCCAGCCCCTGCCCTGACCCCAGCCCCGCTGTGATGCCCAGCAGGTGAAACCATGGCAGACGTGAAAGTCAAACAAGAAACTCCAGATCCCGCGGCGATGGAGAGCAGGTAAACGTTTGTTTTGGTGTGAATGGTTCATCCTTTCGTGAATCCGATGTCATTTTGTCAAGTTGTATTTGAGGGGTGGCACTGTGTAGCACACTGGTAGAGCGGCTGCCTCACAGCGCCAGAGACCTGGGTCCGATCCTGACCTCGGGTGCTGTCTGTACGGAGTTTACACGTTCTCTCTGTGACCGCGTGGTTTTCCTCCAGGTGCTCCGGTTTCCTCCCACATCCCATAGTGGTGCCGGGTTGTAGCTTAATTGCTCCCAGTGTGTCGGGGAGTGGATGCAAAAGTGGGATAACATAGAACTAGTGTGAACTGATGATCGATGGTTGGCATGGTCTCAGTATCATGCTATAGTTCTGAACTTAAACTTCGTGATGATAGAGCTAGACAGTAACGGTGAATGCAATTTAAAGAACGAGTTTTCGGTGAATTGTATCTGATGTTTCTGTGTGAGAGCAATATGAGGATGAATGAACGGGCATTAAGTTGGTATTTAAGTACCACCAAGATAGAATCCCCATTAACCTACCATTATCCCAGCGATAGTTGAGAAAAACAGAAATACAAAGTTGAGGAAAACTCCGGTGATCGGCACAATCAACACTTTGATGCTGAAGTGACTGATTTACCCCCACTACTGTATGCTAATGATGTGAATGCGGCAACTATCTAGTGGAGTGTGGAACACAAGCCCCCTGCGTCAGTTTCTAGAGAGTGCGGGATCGAGAGTCAAAGGGAGCACAGGAACTATCATCTGGTGAGGCAGATAACAAATTGTCAGGATTTACAAACAATGGGATAGCAGATTGTTAGGGACTGCATTTTGTTTTATGAATTGTATTTTTTCAATATTATCTATTTATCTTGTGTTATTGTATTTATGGGCCAGTTAAGCTGCAGCAAGAATTTAATTGTACTGTTGTTGGTACATATGACATAGAAACATAGAAAATAGGTGAAGGAGTAGGCCATTCGGCCCTTCGAGCCAGCACCACCATTCAATATTATTATTATTATTATTATTATAATATGATCATGGCTGATCATCCAAAATCAGTACTCCGTTCCTGCTTTCTCCCCATATCCCTTGATTCCTTTAGCCCCGAGCTATATCTAACTTTCTCTTGAAAAACATCCAGTGAATTGGCCTCCACTGCCTATGACAATTAAATCCTCGCAAAGCTTGACTATTTCTCGATGTCTTTTTATCAGAGTTGATCCAAATTTAATCCTGCGCTATGCCCGTGTTCTACGATACATTATTATCCCTTCTTCCTAGTTTTGCTGTGTACTGTGAAGCATGTCCCCATTCCATTAAAAATAGAGAAACATGAATAGGTGATGTTTTAGGATCCCAACCCGAAACATCACCTATCCACATTCGCCCGAGCTGCTGCCTGACCCGTTGAGTTACTCCAGCACTTTGTGACTTTTTTCTTTTGAGTTACTCCAGCACTTGCAGTTCTGTGTGCCTCCATTGGGTGAGGCTGTGGCGGTTCAGTGGAGCCTGGTGTTGTTGAGCGTTCCGGAGTGCAGCTGATGCCCTGGATGAGACTGGAGGCTGGTCCCTTCTATCCGATTGATTCTGTCCTCTTCTCCCCCAGGATTCTGGAATTATGCCAGCAGTTCCCGCAGGGAATCACGGACCAGGTCATTCAGAACGACATGCCACAGGTGGAGCCACAGAAGAGAGCATTGGTCATCAACAGGCTGCTCTCCACAGTAGGTCGTCTTAAGATTATTGCGTTTGTGCAGTGCCCATGGCGTCTTAAAGGCACCTTCTCAGCCACTGGTGTTTTTGAACTCTTACAAGGGCTAATATGTCAGAGTCGTACAGCGTGGAAATAGGCCCTTTGGCCTAACTTGCCCACACCGACCAACATGTTCCAGCTACACTATTCCCACCTGCCTGCATTTGCCCCACATCCCTCTAAACCTGTCCTATCCATGTACCTGTCTAAATGTTTCTGAACATATTGCGATAGTACCTGCCTCATCTACCTCCTCCGACAGCTCGTTCCATATACCCATCATCCTTTGTGTGAGAAAAGTTACCCCTCAGGTTCCTATTAAATCTTTCTCCCATCACCATAAACCTATGTCCTTTAGTTCTTGATTCCCCTACTCTGGGCAAGAGACTCTGTGTGTTTACCTCATCTATTCTCATGATTTTGTATACGTATATAAGATTACCCCTCATCCTCCTACACGCCAAGGAATAACGTCCTAACCTGCTCAACCTCTCCTTATAGCTCAGGCCCTCGAGTCCTGGCAACATCCTCATAAATCTTCTCTGCAGCTTTTACAATCTGACAACATCTTTCCTATGACATGATATCCAAAACTGTGTAGAGCGAGGCACCGTGTAGCAACCAGAGCATCGGGTGTTGGCTCAGGGCGAACATGGTCCAGGATATCTTGCCCACACTCCTCTCTCTGTGGTGTGATCGTCGACACCTGCCTGTGAGGTCGGGCACGGCTGCATTCACCATCTGCTGAAAGGTGGTGCCTCAGCACAAGCTTGGTATTGCGCTGAGGTTTGAGCCCGGACTGTGAGCCGCGGTCTCTGGTGTGGAGCCTGGAACTGTGTCATAGAGTCACACGGAATGGAAACAGGCCCTTCGGCCCAACTCATCCATGCCAACCAAGATGCCCCATCAAAGCTACTCATTTGCCTGCATTTGCCCCATATCCCTCTAAACCACTCCTATCCATGGTACCTGTCCAATTGTATTTTAAATGTATAAGAAAATAACTGCAGATGCTGGTACAAATCGATTTATTCACAAAATGCTGGAGTAACTCAGCAGGTCAGGCAGCATCTCGGGAGAGAAGGAATGGGTGACGTTTCGGGTCGAGACCCTTCTTCAGACTGATGTCGGGGGTGGGACAAAGGAAGGATATAGGTGGAGACAGGAAGATAGAGGGAGCTCTGGGAAGGAGGAGGGGAAGGGAGGGACAGAGGAGCTATCTGAAGTTGGAGAAGTCGACGTTCATACCACCGGGCTGCAAACTGCCCAGGCGAAATATGAGGTGCTGCTCCTCCAATTTCCGGCGGGCCTCACTATGTATTTTAAATGTTGTTATAGTACCTCTCAACTACCTCCTCTGGTAGCTCCTTCCACTTTCCCACCACCCTCTAAGTGGGAAAAGTAGCACCTCAGGTTTTCACTAAATCTTATCCCTCTCACTTAATCATCTGAACAAAGGCGCCAGCCCAAAACGTCACCTGTCCATGCCCTCTGGAGATTCTGCTGAACCCGCTGAGTTACTCCAGCACTGTGTCCTTTTTGTATATCGGCATCTGCAGTTCCTTGTTTCTAAACATATGTTTTCTTGTTTTTAATTCCCCTACCCTGAATAAAAGATTCTGTGCATTCACCCTATCCATTCCCCTCATGATTTTATAGGATCACTCCTCATCCACCTGTGCTCCAAGGAGTAAAGTCCTAGCCTGCCCAACCTCTCCCTGTAGCTCAGGCCCTCAAGCTCTGGCAACCTGTAGTAAGAATTGTTTTTCCTGCTGCTCTTTTCTCCAAGGTTTATCCTTATTTAACAGATTATCTGTGTATGATTGTGTTTATGGGCATGTAAAGCTGCAGCAATTGCAGGCAGATGAATTCAGTTTAACTAGGCCTCCTGTTCTGCACAAACATCGTGGGCCAAATCCTGTGCTGCACTGTTCTATCCAAGTAAGAATCTCCTGGTTCCATTGCCTGTATGTACGATAATTACACTCTTGAATTGCCTCTGGTAACCGCTATGCCGAAGGGGGTTGATGATGGGGTGATGATTCTTGACCTGAGTGGGTAGAATCTGTGATGATGTGAACATGACAACTGTACTGGCGTAACATTGAAATTTTGATTACATTTGAAGCAGAAAGGCTGCTGAAAGAATAGTTTTGCCATTTCAGGGGCAGCTGGATCTGCTGAGAGGTACGGCTGGTCTCCTCTACCGCATAAAGGACGCCCAGACGGCAAGGTGAGCATCTGTCGCCTGTTCCATCTGCTCTCAGGGGAAAGCACCAGTTTTGCAGCCCTCGAGTCTAGATTCCTCTATTGAAGACCATGCACACTCAGAGAAGGAGGCTGTTCACACCCTCTTGCTCTGCTGTTTAGGTTTAGGTTAATTATTGTTACATGTACTAAGATACAGTAGCAAGCTTTTGTTTGCATCCAATCCAGGCTAATCAGATCATACAATCAAGCCAAATACAAGTACACCGGGGTAAAGCAAAGAGGAAAATACCACAGTGCAGAATATAGTTTCTCAGCATTGTAGTGTAACAGTTGCACAGAAAGAAATCCAATGTCCGCAATGAGGTCGATTGGAAGATCAGGGCTACACCCTAGCTTATGGAAGAACCATTCAGCTATCTGATAACGGGAAGAAGTCTGTTCCTGAGGCTGCTTGTGTGCTTTTAAGTTCCTTGCGATAGATATCAGGAAGAATTCTATTGTACTGATTCTATGTTTCAAAACACAGAAATGTTTGTTATAACACAAAGTGCTGGAGTAACTAGGTTCTGACATGTTCTCCAGAGATGCTGCCTTACCTGCCAAGTTACACCAACTCTTTGTGTTCTATAGAAGATTCCACGTGTTCTCCAGAGATTGACAGGGTGAATGCACAGAACCTTTTACCCAGAGTAGAGGAATCAAGAACCGGAGGATATAGGTTTAAGGTGAGAGGAAGATTTAATAAGAAACGGAGGATGGTGGGTACATGGAACAAACTGCTATAGAAGGTAGTTGAGGCATGTTTTAAATTACATTTATATGACACTTGAACAGGTACATGGATAGGAAAGGTTTAGAAGGATATGGAGCAAATGCAGTTAAAAAGAATTAGCTTAGATGGGACATCTAGATCGCCGTGGGCAAGTTGAGTTGAAGGGTCTAAAATGACGCTATGAAATTAGCATCCTGAATTTATCCCGCATTCATGGCACAGAACAGTAACACAGTAATCTGAGGATTACGGACACTTTCTGTTTTACAAGACTGGTAAAGTTTGCTCTAAAATATACACTATAATTTGTAATTTTTCTTTTGATCAGCAAAATGAAGGGATCTGACAACCAGGAGAAGTTGGTTTATCAAGTAATTGAAGATGCTGGAAATAAAGGTACGGTGATATCGTCAAATCAATGGACACCAGCAAAAAGGATGTGTTGTTTTCTCAGCCACTTCCTTTGTGCTTTGTCTTCAAATCCTGAAGGAGCATCTTCCCCCTGTAGCTGGGAGTTCCCTCTGGCTGAGTGCTGCTCGTAATGACCCCCCTCCTCACCGGATCATCGACCTTGCAGCCTTGTAGCAGCACATCATTGTACTTCTATTCTCCATGTTCTGCACCTAAATCCTAACAACTTCTCCCCAATTTATGGACTTGCCGTACATACAAACAACTATTTGGGAGAATGGTGGGATGGATTGGATTTGCCAGCAGTTTAGTTTTCCTTTAAAAATGCAGCATGGATTTAGATTTAGATTTTTTAGATTTAGAGATACAGCGCAGAAACAGGCCCTTCGGCCCACCGGGTCCGCGCCGCCCAGCTAGGGACAATTTTTTATTTTTTTTTAACATTTGCCCGGCGAATTAACCTACATACCTGTACGTCTTTGGAGTGTGGAAGATCTCAGAGAAAACCCACGCAGGTCACGGGGAGAACGTACAAACTCCGTACAGACAGCGGCCGTAGTCAGGATCGAACCTGAGTCTCCGGCGCTGCATTCGCTGTAAGGCAGCAACTCTACCGCTGCGCCACCATGCCGCCCGTTTGATGTGTCCTTCGGCACACCGAGTCCACGCTGACCATCGATCACCCGCTCACACTGGGTCTATGTTATCCTACTTGCTCATCCACTCCCCACACACACGGGGCAATTTACAGCGGTCAACTAACCTAAAAACTCACAGGTCTTTGGGATGGGTGAGGAAACCACACTTATCTACATTTTGGGTTACATTAATTTCTCGGGAGCTCTGCCATAGCCTGGTGATTGCCTGGGAGCATGTGCCATTTTATTCATTGGTGAGAGAGATTGACGCAGGTTGGTAAGACAATCACGAACAGTCCCAATGTTGCTATGAACACCGCTCCCACTCTGTGTCCTTGGGTATGATGGTTGTGAAAAGAATGAGGGGAATGGTTTAAAAATATTACCTCTCCCCTTTCAACCTTGCTCTCCTATTTACAAGTTGTGCACTTACCAATATAATTGTTTTATTGGTTGTTATTAGGAGCTGCCAGAGTGCTTCCAGAGTTTGTCATTTTGGTGTTGGATTTCCAGCACCCATATGTATTTTTTGAAAATGCTAGAAATACACAGCAAGTCAGGCAGCATCTGTGGAAAGAGAGTCAATGTGTCTAGTATGTGACCCGCTGTCAGAACTGGGAAGGAGTCGTACAGCACGGAAATAGGTACTTCTGCCCAAGATGCCCCATCTACACTAGTCCCACCTGCCCGTGTTTGGCCCATATCCCTCTAAACCTTTCCTACCTATGTACCTGTTCAAATGTCTTTTAAATGTTGTTATAGTATCTGCCTCAACTTCCTCCTCTGACAGCTTGTTGCCTATACCCATCACTCTTTGAGATAAAAAGTTGTCCCTTGGGTTCCTGTTAAATCTTTCCCCTCTCAAACTTATGTTCTCTGGTTCTTGATTCCCCTCCCCTACGTAAAAAGACACTGTATTCACCCTATTTATTCTCCTGTTGATTTTATATAGAGATGCAAGTTGGTTTTGAATAGAAAAATAGGTGGGGACTGGTATAAAGTTACTAGGCCAGTGCTTAAAACTCGTATATGGAATCCAATGATGATGACTTTTAATTTGCAGGTATATGGAGCAGAGATATTCGGTACAAGAGTAACCTCCCTTTGACGGAGATCAACAAAATCTTGAAGAACATGGAAAGCAAAAAGCTAATTAAAGCTGTGAAGTCTGTGGCTGTGAGTACATCAGCATCTTGATTTGGACACAATGCTCTCCGCCTTCCTGCCCCTCGAGATCTCTCAAAATGTGTGCTTAAACAGGAATATTCTACATTCCTGCTTATATTCACCGTTTTGGAGAAAAGGCATTGGAATCTATATACTAAAACTCTCATTTGTTTGTTTGTTAGTTCCCGAACTACAGCCAAAACGGTACACGATAGCGAGACAATTTCAGAATAGCCTTTATTGTCATCCAAAAAAACGTCTTTTGGATGAAATTCCATTACCCACAGTCCAACAATAAGAGCAATAAAAATAAGCAGTAACACACACAATCACAAACCAACACAAAACAAAAAAAAAGAAACCACCATCACAGTGAGTCTCCTCCAGTCACCTCCTCACTGTGATGGAAGGCCAGAATGTCTTTTCTCTTCCCCTGCCGCCTTCTCCCGCGGTCAGGCAGTTGAAATTGGCACGTCGGGGCGGTTGGGGCTCCCGACATTCAAGCCCCCGCCGGGCGGAGAAAATCCCACAGCCTATTTCAGGCCGCGCCGGATGGTGAAAGGTCCACAGCGGGCCGACCCAAGCCCCGCGATTCGGGGCGGGTGAAGACGCTGTTGCTGCCGGAGCTCCCGAGGTCGGCCCCTACCCAGAGACCTGCGAGCTTCCGATATCCACGCAGCCCGCGGCCGAGGCCACCGAAGGCGAGTCGCAACCGCACTCGCAGCGCCACCACAGCCTCCGAAGGCAGCCAGCTCCGCAGATCATGTCCGGTCCGCGGGCTCTACGAACCAGACCGCCAGCTCCAGGTGTTTGGCCGATGGTAGGCCGCAGCGTGAATGGAGACACGACCCAGAAAAAAAGGTCGGGTCTACATTCGGAAGAGACAATTTTACAGTTTCCCCCCCCCCCCACACACATAGTACACAATCACAAAAAACACTACATCACATCTAAACACGACAATTAAGACAAAAAATACAAAAGACAAACGGACTGCAGGTGAGCCGCAGCTGCTGCGCAGCGCCACCACTTTCTGTCAAGGCCCACCTTACTCACCATCGTCCCTTTGGTGCTAATGGAAGAAGTTTCATTGAAATCTGGGTTATATTTTTTAAGTTATTCACATTTAAAAGTTTAAATCTATCCCCGAGGGAAGGGGGGAGGGAGGATAAGGGGGGGTTGAGGGAGTTGGGGGGAGGAGAAGGAGGAGGGGTGGAGGGAGGGGGGAGAGGGGAGAAGAGGGTGCTGCACCAATGCAGGAGAGGTTTGGGCCCCACTTGGTCTAGTTTTAAATAAAACTCAGTGCTTGAGCAGGGCGGCACAGTAAAGCTGCTGCCTCATGGAGTCAGAGACCCTGGCCTCAAGCACTGTCTGTGTGGAGTTTACACCTTCTGCCTGTGACTGCGTGGGTTTCCTCCAGCTGCTCTGGGTTCCTCCCACATCCCAAAGACATGCGGGTTTATAGGTTAATTAGCCTCTGTAAATTCCCCTGAGTGTGTAGGGAGTGGACAATAAAGTGGGATAACAGAAGTTTAGTGAATGGGTGATCGATGGTCGACATGCAGGTGGGCCGAAGGGCCTGTTTCCTTACTGCAGTGGAGTTACCTCCACAATGGCATTAGGAAGGGAGATCCAGAATTTAACACTGTTGACAGTGAAGGAATAGGAATTTACAAATAAATCTTCATTTTAACGAGCCACAGGGGCAGAATTGCAGTCCGTTAATGCCGATTGTTCACTATAACCGAGTCAGGGATTATCATGTATTAGTAGTAGAAACAAACAACTGCAGTTGCCGATTAATACACAAAAGGCACAAAGTGAAGGAGTAACTCAGCAGGTCAGGCAACATCCATGGAGAACATGGATAGGTGATGTTTCAGGACAGGACCCTCTTCAGACTCGCGGTCCGCAACTGGGCCTGGAATCCAGGTGAGTTGACGAGCCCGGCCCGCTGGCAGCCGGGGAGAGGCGAGGATCGGCGGAGTGCAGGTAAGAGTCGGCGATGGCAGGTGGGGTTTGTAATCATCCGGAGAAACGGTGTGAACCAGGGGTGCATGGGCAGCCATCGATAGGCCCGTCCGCTATATCCAAAATCCATCATAAAGGGTCTATGGTTTAGCGGTAAATAACTGCTTTGCCAGTAGACCTCATGCTAAGTGCAAGTTAAATCTGTTTTCTCCCATTTCCCTTCTTCTAGGCATCAAAGAAAAAGGTGTACATGTTGTATAACCTGCAGCCAGACCGGTCTGTGACTGGTGGAGCTTGGTACAGTGATCAAGACTTTGAGTCGGAGTTTGTGGAAGTGTTGAACCAACAGTGCTTCAAGTTCTTGCAAAATAAGGTAAGAAAGAATGGTCACAAAGTGCTGGAGTAACTCAGCAGGTCAGGCAGCATCTCAGCATTTTCCAGAGATGCTGCCTGACCTGCTGAGTTACTCCAGCACTTTGCACATTAACCAGCCTCTGCAGTTCCTTGTTTCTACATAAAGAAATGATGGCCTCATGCTTGTGGGTGTACACTTTGCAAGGGCAACCCTAACTTACGTTAGCTGCATGTTTTGCAGGGGATAGGCAATTTTTGGATTGATTGAGGTAGAGAAATTATGTAGCAAACAGCAAGTTGAAATACCCCCCTCTCTTCTCTGTGCCCCACCTGGATCCACACCCATTTCTCCCACTATCCCCAATCTTTTCCTCCCCTGTCTCCTTCCACCTATATCTCTTCATCTGGCTATACATTTCAAGCCCCTTCTCTACTTATCTCACAGCCTTTTGTCTTTTCATCTCTCGCCTTTGTCCAACTATCAGCCAAACTAACTCCCCCCTCACCTGTTTCCACCTATCACTTGCCTGGCTTTGTCCTGCCCCCAACTCTCTTCCAGCTTTCTCCCCCACCTCTCTTCCAGCTTTCTAGCTTTCTCCCCCCACTACTTCAATCAGACTGAAGATAGCTATGAGACCCTTTGCCATCATATTGACAAGTGTTTTGTTGACATAGTATAGTCATAAAATCATACAACATGGAAACAGGCCCTTTGACTCAACTTCTCCATGCTGACAATGATGTCCCATCTAAGCGAGTCTCATTTGCCCACATTTGGCCCATATCCATCAACCTTTCTTCTGCATGTACCTGCCTAAATGTCTTTTAAATGCTGTTATTGTATCTGCCTCGATGATCTCCCCTGACAGCTCGTTCCATATACCACTACCCTCTCACTTTAAACCTATGCCCTCTAGTTCTTGTTCCCCTAACTTGGACAAAAATCTTTCATTTTAACTATTCCCCTCATGATTTTATATACCTCTACAAGATTGATTATTCAGGGTGTCAAGGGTTATGGGGAGATGCAGGAGAATGGGTTTGAGAGGAAAGATAGATCAGCCATGATTGAATGGCGGAGGAGACAATGGGCCGAATGGCCTACTTCTGCTCCTATAACTTATGAATTTATGAACCTCTCAGCCTCCTGTGCTCCAAGGAATAAAGTCCTAGCTTGCTCAAACTATCGCTATAGCTCAGGCTCTCAACCTCCTTGTAATTCAATGTCCAATTTAATGTTAATGTCATAATGTCCATTGTAAGCCGATGTAAAATGTAATTTGTCTTGAGAGCCATGTATCCCAGTTTTTATTAAATTTCTAGTCTCTGAGAGGGGTAATCCTTGAGCCTGTGACTTTAAGGAGGGCATGCTATCAATATAAAACCCATATGATCTCCCAGGAAAGCAGACACCCAATTAATGCAGTCAATATTATTCCCTCAACTCTCTGGCCCCGAGGATAAAGCGGGCCTTTTCTGATTGGCTGCCAATGACTAGTGGTGTTCTGCAGGGGTCGGTGCTGGGGCCGCTACCATTCATGTTGTATATAAATGATTTGGATGAGGGAATTGAAGGTTTTGTGGCCAGGTATACAGATGATACGAAGATAGTTGGAGAGAAAGTAGGGACTTTGCAGAATGACTTGAACAGGTTGGGTGAGTTGCGAGCGAAGTGGCAGATGGAATACAGCATAGCAAAGTGTGGAGTCATGCATTTTGGTAGTAGGAATAAGGGTGTAGACTATTTTCTAAATGGGGAGAGACTTCGGAAATCAGAGGTGCAAAGGGACTTCAGAGTGCTGGTGCAAGTCGAATTGGTAGTAAAGAAGGCAAAAACAATGCTCGCATTTATTTTCAGAGGGCTCGAACACAAAAACAGGGATGTAATGTTGAGGCTCTATAAGGTGCTGGTCAGGCCGTATTTGGAGTATTGTGATGGAGTGGATGTGGAGCAGGTGTTTCCACTATTGGGAGTCTAGATCATAGCCTCAGAATTAAAGGACATTCCTTTAGGAAGGAGATGAGAAGGAATTTCTTTTGACGGTGGTGAATCTGGAATTCTTTGCCACAGAAGGCTGTGGATGCCAAGTCAGTGGATATTTTTGCCCTATACTGTCCAGTACTTATTGGAAACCCATTTTGACTTGGGTAGTGATAAGACATTTACATTTGCTGAAGTGAATAGTATATTTGGATACATTTTTTTGGAATCATATTACCCAAAGCTAATCACTAATATAGAATGTGCTTCCCTACAGGCTGATGTGGCACGGGAGAGTAAACAAAGTCCTATGGTTCAAAGGAACAGTTCGTTTGCATCGTCTCATGAAGTGTGGAAATACATCTGTGAACTGGGGATCAGCAAGGTACTACAATGGCTGCATGTTTCCTTTGCCCCTTTGAAGATCAAAACACAGTGGCACAGCTAGTGGAGCTGCTGCCCCATTGTGTCAGACATGGTTCGATCCTGATCTTGGGTGCTGCCTGTGTGGAGTTTGCAGTTTTTTCCCACATCCCAAAGATGTGCGGGTTTGTAGGTTAATTGGTCCTAGTGTGTAGGGAGTGGATGAGAAAGTGGGATTTACTGGAAGTTGCATTGCATGCCCCATCGTATTTCATATCAGTTTCTCCACCTACAATACAATACAATATACTTTATTGTCATTGTACATGGGTACAACGAGATTGGGAATGCAACTTCCATTCGATGCAATAAATGAATTAGCTAATCCAGCCTTGGTTACCCTCTTTACCTGACTCATCTCTGAATCTACTCCTCCTCACCTGGATCCACCCGTCACTTGCCGGCTCTTGCCCCGCTCCTCCCCTCACCTCTTTCTACCAGCTATCTACCTGAAGGTCCTGACCAAAATATCACCTGCCTCCTTTCCCTCCACGGATGCTGCCTGACCCGCTGCGTTTTTCCAGCAATTTGTATTTTGCTCTTCATAATGCACCACAATGGAGGCTTGATGTCAGTTTTTTCTTCTCCTCTTCTCTCTTTCATCCCAACCCCTGGCTAATCTCATCAAATAACAGGGTTATTTCCTACAAAAAGTAAGACTTCACCACTTGAGTACTTTTGATGAGTTGTCATGTGTGAAATTATGCAGTGTGAAATGATCCCAAAAACAGTACTGAGTAAATGAATGAATGAATAAGTTTATTGGCCAAGTATGTACACATACAAGGAATGTGCCTTGGTGTTCCACTCGCAAGTAACAACATGAACATACAGTAAACAATTAAGAATAAGCATAAAACATTAAGAATACATTATTACGGTTTAAACATATGAGTGAAATAAACCAGAGCAAAAAGAGACTACAGACTTTTGGTTATTGAGTAGATCTACTACTCGCGGAAAAATGTCTGGCTGTGGCTGCTTTGACAGTCTGGAGTCGCCTTCCAGAGGGAAGTGCCTCAGAGTTTGTGGCCAGTGTGAGAGGGGTCAGAGATCTTGCCAACTCACTACCTGGCCCTTGCAGTGCACAGTTTGTCAATGGGGGAAGATTGCAGCCGACAACCTTCTCAGGTGATTGAATGATTCGATGTCGTGCTTGGTGGCTGAGCCAAACCAGACCATGATGGAGGTGGTGAGGACAGACTCAATGATGGCAGTATAGAATTGGACCATCATTGCCTGTGGCAGATTATGTTTCCTCAGCTGCTGCAGGAAGTACATCCTATGTTGGGCATTTTTGATTGTGGAGTCGATGGTGGCCCCCCATTTAAGGTCCTTAGAGATGATGGTTCCAAGGAACTTAAATGACTCCACAGATGTGACTGTGGTGTTGTTGATGGTGAGTGGGGGGAGGGGAGGGGGAGCTCTCCTAAAGTTTATAATCAGTTCCACCGTCTTAAGAACATTGAGCTGTTAAGACAGTTGAACAGGTTGTTGCGATGGCACCAGGACGCCAGCTGTGTCACTTCTTGTCTGTAGGCAGATTCGTCCCCATCCTGGATCAGTCCAATCAGGGTTGTGTCATCCGCAAACTTGAGGAGCTTGACAGAGGAGTCTGTGGAGGTGCAGTCGTTGGTGTAGAGAAAGTAAAGGAGAGGAGAGAGTACGCAGCCTTGCGGTGCTCCTATGCTGAGGGTCTGCGGGTCCGAGATGTGCTTTCGCAACCTCATATGCTGCTTCCTGTCTGTCAGGAAGTTGATGATCCACTGACAGAGGGGTTCAGGCACAGTCAACTGGGAGAGTTTGGAGTGTAGTAGCTCTGGCACAATGGTGTTAAATGCAGAGTTAAAGTCCACAAATAAAATCCTTGCATAGGTCCCCTTGCGGTCTAGTTGCTGGTGGATGAAGTGCTAGCCTAGGTTGATTGCGTCATCCACCAATCTATTTGCCCTGTATGCAAACTGCAGGGGGTCCAGCAGGGAGTTTGTGATGTTTTTCAACTTTGCCAGCACGTCTTTCAAAGGTCTTCATGGCTACAGAGGTCAGTGCGATAGGCTTGCAGTCATTAAGACCAGTGATCCAAATCTTTTTGGGTTCAGGGAAAATCGTGGAGACTTTGAAGCGGGCAGGGACAGTGCAGGTTTGCAGGGACTGGTTGAAAATGTCTGTGTAGAGCAGTGCCAGTTGTTCGTCACAGAGCTTGAGGGTAGAGGGGGAAACATTGTCCGGTCCTGGAGATTTCCGGCTTTTCTGTCTCCTGAATAGCCTCTCCACCTTCGCAATTTCTATTGTTGGAGAAGTGGCCAGACTGTGATGAGCAGCAAGGAGACGGTGGGTAGTGGACGAGGGCCCAGTCTTTGCAGAATGGAGTCAGATAATCTGAAAGGACCAGATAATCAGAGTCAGATAGTCAGAAAGGAACAGATAATCTGCTTACTTGGCTATGGCTGAGTGGTATTGGACAGCACGATTCCCCCTGCCCTTCCTTGAATTGGTGTTTGAGGGTTTACGGTTTCCATTTAGTGTCCTCCAAAAGAACCCAATGATGTCCCCTCAGTACTGAAAGGGTTGTCAGCCATGATTATACACTCGGGTCCCTGTGATGGACCTTCAAACTGGCCTCTGGCAACGTCTGATTTTGTATTTTGCTGCTGCAATAATTGAGATCTTAAGTGTTGACCCTGCCTTAAAGTTGTGATTTGCTTAATGTTTAAGGTGCTAAGGCTAGTTACCTAATCCTTTCGTTTCCCACGTTCTGCCTTTTCATCCCTGGCCTTTGTCAAACTATCCGTCTTTCATAACACCCCCTCACCTGTACCCAACTATTAATTGCTATGCTTTGTCCTGTCACTTCTGAAGGGTCCCAACCAGAATTTCTCCAGAGATGTTGCCAGCCCCGTTGAGTCGCTCCAGCACTGTGTCTATCTTTGGTATAAACCAGCATCTGCAGTTCTGTTTCTACATTTTGTCCTGCCCCACCTCTCTTCTAGATTACTTTCCCCCCAACCCCTCTCCGCCACACACACATCACAATCAGTCCGAGGAAGGAACCCGACCCAAAATGTCACCTACCCACATTCTCCAGAGATGCTGCCTGACCTGCTGAGTTACTCCAGCACTTTGTGCCTGTTTTTTTCTGTAAACCAACATTTGTACTTGCTTGTAGAAACTATGAAGTGCAGATGCTAGTTAACGCACAAAGGTTTCTTGTGTCTACTGAAATCCGGCTGGGCCAGATGTAAGATCAGTTGTTGCTCCACCGTGTATTGTGACATTTTTGTTAAGTTTCTTCCTGTTTTATAATGACACTGACTATTGCATTCTCAGGTGGAACTGTCAATGGAAGACATAGAAACCATTCTGAATACGTTAATATATGACGGGAAGGTAGAGATTACTATTATAGCCGCAAAGGAAGGCACTGTTGGTAGTGTGGACGGGCAAATGAAGCTGTATAGAGCAGTTAATCCCATCATCCAACCCACGGGCCTAATGAGGACACCCTGTGGGATGTGCCCGGTAAGTGTGGCTTGTCGGGGATTAGTAAAGTCTTGCCTTTTTCACTGTGTTCAACAAGTATCCAGCTAACCCTTTCAGAGAGAGAGACAGAGAGACAGACAGAAAGAGAAAAAGAGAAGAGCAAGCAATGATCGGAGTTAATGTCAACAGTTCTTTATCATTGACGACATGCAGAGATTTGTACATGGAGCCCAGTCCATCACACAGACCAAGAATGTGCCATGGTTGTGAAAGGCACAAAGAATCTTTTGTCCAATTGATCTATTGCTGGCTTTTTTGCAAACATCATTAGCAGTCCTTTTTACCCATAAAACTGGACATATTTTATAAGCAAAGCTTCTTTTGGCTCAACACTTACTTAATCTGCAAATATACCATGTAGAAAGACACAAGGAGCTGGAGTAACTCAATGGGTCAGGCAGCATCTCAGAATATGGATAGGTGACGTTTCGGGTCGGGACACTTCAGTCACTAGTGGGGTACCGCAAGGCTCGGTGCGGGAACCGCAGCTATTTACAATATACATTAATGACTTGGATGAAGGGATTAAAAGTACCATTAGCAAATTTGCATTTGATACAAAGCTGGGTAGTAGTGTGAACTGTGAGGAAGATGCTATGAGGTTGCAGGGTGACTTGGACAGGTTGTGTGAGTGGGCGGATGCATGGCAGATGCAGTTTAATGTGGATAAGTGAGGTTATCCACTTTGGTGGTAAGAATAGGAAGGCAGATTATTATCTGAATGGTGTCAAGTTAGGAAAAGGGGACGTACAACGAGATCTGAGTGTCCTAGTGCATCAGTCACAAGGGAAGCATGCAGGTACAGCAGGCAGTGAAGAAAGCCAATGGAATGTTAGCCTTCATAACAAGAAGAGTTGAGTATAGGAGCAAAGAGGTCATTCTGCAGTTGTACAGGGGCCTAGTGAGACCGCACCTGGAGTACTGTGTGCAGTTTTGGTCTCCATATTTGAGGAAGGATATTCTTGCTGTTGAGGGTGTGCAGCGTAGGTTTACTAGGTTAAAGACTGGAGTGACTAGGCTCGTATACACTGGAATTTAGAAGGATGAGAGGGGATCTTATCGAAACATATAAGATTATTAAGCAGTTGGACACGTTAGAGGTCCACAACCAGGGGCCACAGTTTAAGAATAAAGGGTAGGCCATTTAGAACGGAGATGAGGAAAAACTTTTTCAGTTAGAGTTGTAAATCTGTGGAATTCTCTGCCTCAGAAGGCAGTTGAGGCCAATTCTCTGAATGCATTCAAGAGAGAGCTAGATAGAGCTCTTAAGGATAGCGGAGTCAGGGGGTATGGGGAGAAGGGAGGAACGGGGTACTGATTGAGAATGATCAGCCATGATCACGTTGAATGGTGGTGTTGGCTCGAAGGGCCGAAAGGCCTACTCCTGCACCTATTATCTATTGTCTAAAATTAAAACATAACCTATCCATGTTCACTAGAGATGCTGCCTGACACACTGAGTTACTCCAGCACTGTCATTTTTGTAAATCAGCATCTGCAGTTCCCTGTTCACATAGTTCAGCAATTGGGCTCCCTGTCAATGTTCCAACTCCTCTGATCTGTTGGTCTGCATGCTACTGCATATTGATGTATATTAGTGACATACAGGATTCAGTTGTTTTCAATGTTTTCCAGGTATTTGATGATTGCCATGAAGGCGGCGACATTTCGCCAGCGACGTGTCTGTATATGACGGAGTGGCTGGAGTTTTAACTAAAATTGAGTACACAGAAGGAACATTAAAGCTTGGATGATGGTTGCAGTGTCTGAAAGGATTTGTATCAAGTCCATGGCATCAACAGCCTATTCAGTCCAATTCCATGCATTGAGCCTCTTTCCAACCTGGTTTGTCGAACTGCTCCATTGCTTACCTGGCTTCCCATTGCACTTACTGGAACTGAGACGCAGTTCCACAGTGGACAGACGTGAGAAGATGCCAGAGACATGAAGCACATTGAATGGAAGATCCTGTTTTTCTTTATTTTTAAATCTACATTTCTTTCTTATCCAAACAGATCGCAATTCAACCATTTAACTATAAAAAATAGTCACCAAGAAAATCTAATAAAAAAACTGTTTTGAAATATGTATTTTGATGGTTCACAGGAACATTATCAGTCAAAGTGACACTCGCTCAGTATGTAGACCTTACAAGAGGTTATTTTTAAGTCTTTCATGTGTTGATATGGGGGGAGAAATTCTAGTCATTTGAGTCAAGATAACTGGAGGCCCGGTGATTTTAGACTTTAGATTTTACTTTAGTGTCATCATAAATCCTTGTTGCTTCTACATTGTTTAATGTTGGATGTGCGATGTGCAGGCCCGGCATTCCACCGCTAGTCCGCGCTGCCTGCCCGAACACCACAAGGCCGAGACCCACAATGCCACTGCCGCCACGAGGAGCAGCACCAACACTCACCACCTTCCAGGCCGATCCCAGGCCCGGACCACTGACGCTGCCGCCATCGTCGACCTTCACCGCCATCCCGGGGCCACAACCGCCGCTGCCACTGACTCCCACTGCTTCCCCGAGACCGCCGACCTTTATCGCCTCCCCGATGCCACCGCTGCCGCCAATCTTCACTGCCCCCCCCCGGCCATCTGCGGACCGGGACTACTGACGCTTCGTCCGCTGACCTGGGCTACAATCCCTCGCTGGCCTTTACCAGCGTCTCCGCCGACCCTCGCCGTTCCACCGTCCACCAACGGGCAGCAGCCATCGTCTTACTTGAGTCCCAGGCTCGGCATCGGGCCCACTGTCTCCACGAAGCAGGGTCTGACTGCTGGGTCCTACTGCTGCCCCCCCTCCCCTATAGGGTACATCAGTGCGGGTTCCACTGGTTCTTCCCCTTCCCCTTTTAGTCAGGCTCTGAACACCCACCATCCACCCACCAGACATCGCCTCGGCCTCTATCTACTCACCTGCCTTCCTCCGACCCCAATTCCCACCCTTACTGTGTGTTCACCCTCCCCCCCTGACCTCCCCCTTTCTGATACGGAACAGTCTGTCCTGAGCAGAGGCCTCACCTTTGTTCCCCTCCACCCCCACCTCAACGAGTTCCGGGTCTGCCGCGATGTAGAGCTCTTCTTTGGTCGCCTCCGTCTCCCTTTTCTATGGGAAAGAGTCCTCACCACCCAGTGATGCCCAATTCTCCCCCTCCTCTTGGACTCCCTCGGATGGCCCTCTACCTTCTTTAGACCATTTCATTTCCAACTACCGGCGGGATATCAACCGCCTCAACTTTTCCACTCCCCTTACTCTAACCTCCCCCCCCCCCGAACGTACAGCCCTCCACTCACTCTGCAGCAATCCCAATTTGATAATCAAACCCACCGACAAGGGAGTAGTCCGGTGTGCTGACCTCCACCAGACCAAGGCCAGGCGACAACTCCCAGACACCTCCTCCTACTTGGACCATGACTCCACAGATGAGCACCAGGCCTTAATCTCAAACATCATCGATTTAAACCAGTATCTGCAGTTCTTTCTTACACATATATAATCTAGTCTTCTATTGCATGTGATGCCAGATCACGTGTTGGACGTAGAGGATTGATGTTTGACACAGGATGGACCAAATAACTTATTTTTGTCACCTCTATGTAGATGTCTGCATTCTTCCATTTGTGGCCACTTTTGCATCTCAGGGAAAAATGGAATAAGATGTACTGCTTGGGTTAGACCAATAATGAGCCTGTAAACCTGTAGCAAGGAAGAATTTCATCATTCAGGTTCTTATGCAGTGCGTGTGACAGATAAAAACGCTTGAATGTTGCGTAAAGCCTCAGCTGAAACCAATTCATGAAACATGAGAAATGGCAGAGGAGTTAAAAAGATATTTTGCATTAGACGTGAAAGTCAGAATTACTATGGATGTCCATTTATCCCATCAAATTAAATTAAATACTGGAATTAAATAGTCACCATTCCTGGAGAATTGGTATCATGCAAATTAATGGGGCCAAAGGCTGATAAATTCCCTGGACTTAATACAGCTCCAGAGACACGGGCTTCATTAGTTACAGTCTTCAACAATGTTGAGATTCTGGAGAGATAAATACAAATCTTTTTTTCTCCAATGAATCCCTTGTTATAAGTGGAGATGAATTCTATGGAATGTTTATCTCAACAAAAATAACAATACACATAAATGGAGACATATACTTTTAAATGAATGTTAAATATAGGTAACATAGTTTAGAAATATAATTCACAAGAAATAATAGTATTGTTTAGTTACAGCTTTGAAACAGGCTCTTTGGCCCACTGAGTCCTCACCGTTCACATTAGTTCTACATTATTCCACTTTCTCATCCACTCCCAGTGCACTAGGGGCAATTTGCAGAGGGCCAATTAACCTACAAACCCACACGTCTTTGGGAAGTGGGAGGAAACCGGAGCACCCAGAGGAAACCCACACGGTCACATGGAAAACGTGCAAACTCCACACAGACGGCAGCTGAAGTCAGGATTGAACCCGTCTCTAGCGCTGTGAGGCAGCAGCTCTACCAGCGGCGCCACTGTGCCGCCCTAGTTAGTGCACAAGAACACCCAGGTACTAATCAGAGATGTGTGGTAGAGCAGGTTACGTGGGGGGAGAGGGAGGCTCTATTTTGAAGATGAGGAAAGCATCGAGAGGTATTTGCTGCGCGTTGTGCATCCTCTCCTTGTACATTTGCCTGTAACAGCTGATGGCATCCTGCAGCAATCGCCCGACCTTCAGACTGCGCTCCCGGTTCGGATCATTAGCGCTGAGGATATGCATGACCTGATCGATGCAGGACAAGACATCTGACAGGTGGCTGGTCTGCAGTTGAAGCGGGGCGGGCGGCTCCTGAACCTCAGCCTCTTCTGCCGCTCTCTCCTGCTCCAGCAATAGGAGGTCTTCGTTGGACAGATCTTCGTTTTGTGAATCCAGCAGCTGAATCACGTCTCCGTCGACGATGTCCTGAAAGCCGGCCTTGTTCGCCAGCCCCACAATGTCGCTGGTGACTTTCTCTGCAGGTTCTGCTGGTGGAATGCCACTGAAGTTCTTGATACACTCTGGCCAGATGTTTTTCCAGGCACCATTCATTGTAGAAATGCTCACCTCATCCCATGACTCAGAGATGTTGTCTATTGCATTCATAATGTTAAAGCTTTTCCAAAATTCTCGAACTGTCGGTTTACTGTGTCCATCAGTCGCATTGACCAATTGCTCAAACGTTTTTCTTAAATAATACCTCTTGAAATTTGCAATTACACCTTGATCCATTGGCTGTAATAAGGCCTTTGTGTTCTTTGATAAGTACTCTACTCTCACGTTGTCAGTAAGATTGTTTAAGTGCAGTGGGTGACTGGGCGCCTTGTCCAGAATGAGCAAAGCTTTGTTGGGAATGTTGCATTTGGCACAGTACCTCTCCAAGGCAGGGCAGAAGTGGTTGATAAACCAGTCGTGAAAAATAGCCGCAGACATCCAAGCTTTCTGGTTTGAGCACCAAATGACAGGTAAGTTCGGCTTTGCATAGCCCTGGAGAGCTCTGGGATTTTCACAGCTATACACTAGAACGGGCTTTAACTTAAAATCGCCGGCAGCATTGCCTCCCAGAAGTAGCGCCAGATGATCCCTGGAAGCCTTAAAACCCGCTGCAGACTGCTCTTCTATGGATATAAATGTCCTATCAGGCAAGCGTTTCCAAAAAAGAACCGTTTCATCTGCATTGAACACCTGTCCTGGCAGAAATCCTTCTTCATCAATGATCTTTTTCAATTCACTAGGATAATTTATTGCAACTTCTACATCAGCACTTTGCACGTTATGCAGGTTAAATCGCTTCCGAAATCGGTCAAACCAACCTTTGCTTGCCTGGAAAGGTTTTTTCTGAGCACCACTACCTTCTTCTTTCACCAAATCATTGTACAAGCTCTTGGCCTTAGACTGAATAGCTATCATATTTAAGGGGACACCGAGTTGCCCCTGGTCTTTAATCCACACACTCAGCAGCCTTTCCATGTTAAGCATCACTTCACTGCGATGAAAATATAGCGTTCGAGCACTTAACGGTGTTGCAACTTGAGCACTTGCCATAATTCTGTCTCTGCTGTCCCTTATTGTTGCCACGGTAGATGTAGCAAGCCCCAACGTTTTGGAAATTGCACTAAGTTTCTCTCCAGTAGAAAATCTTTGTAAAATATCCAGTTTTACATCCAGAGTGATTCCTTTACGGGTACGTTTAGGTTTACTACTTGCACTGGAACCTGTTGACCTTTTCCCAGACATCTTGAGGGTAAATAACGTGGAAACACCTTGAAGAAAAGCCTGGACAGCGGAAGCAAACAGGACCTGCTGTGTGAACTGAAGTCAAACCAATCCGCCACATCTTCTGCACACACATCTGAAAATGCCAGTCGAGTATCTGGAAACAAAATTGACATTTGTTATTTCTCTTTTTTTTCTCAAATTTTCAATTTAATCATGAGGTAAATTCGGTGACGTAAATTTAGACAGGTACAGGATAGGATACATTTAGAGGGATATGGGCCAAATGCAGGCAGGTGGGACGAGTGTAGATGGGGCATATTGGTTAGTGTGGACAAGTTGGGCCGAAGGGCCTGTTTCCATGCTGTACAACTCTTTTACTCACTACTAAACAGTCTGTGGTGGTGTAAATTCACATTTAACACTGCACTTAGTTTTGTAAATTTAGACATTGCTACAGCTCTCTGACAGGTGACTGCACTGTACCTACCACTTGTGCTCACAAAAGTCTCTGGTATCGTTGGAAGCTATTTTTTAAATCACAAACCAATTTTTTGGGTAGGCTTTCATTTGAGATTTTGCAAGTTCAACAGCATTAACTTAATTTATTTCTCAACAGGTCCATGCATTGTGATTGTGTAAAAATATGGTCTAAAAAGGCTCATAAACTGCATCTAAAGTTTAAATTTAGGATTTAAATAAGAATAAATTATTTGCCTACTTCTATCTCAGCCTGCTACTTTCTTGCTACAAACTTATAGTATAAGTATTTCCACAATTTCCAATTAGATAATTTTTCATTCTTTATACGTACAGTGTCTGCTGTACAGTATTGTACATATTGTAAATTATATGTAATTTACACATAGTAAATTTACACATGCGCAGTAGCATTTCCATTTCAGACTTACATAACGTCTGGCTTATGCAAGGGCCTGCAGGACCTAACCCTTGCAGGGCTATTTAATTGCTGGTACCTTAAAGTGCATTTCTTTGAACTAGATATAACACAAGTGATGATTTAGGGAACATTATTTGTATTATGCGAGCTGAATCTGTTAAAACACAATTTCAATCTGGAACTACAAAACCACTCAAGCCAAGCTTAAGAAATTGACAAACAGAAATTAAAAAGTTGTCTGTGGAAAAAAAACTTTTCACGTAACCTCCCCGCAGTAATCAAATACCACTGTCTGTGAAGACAGGGAGTTGCAGGCAGTCATAGATATTGACAAGCAATTGCTTCCATTGATCCTTACGCAACGATATTCTGTTAAAGTAACATAAAGTCTTTAGCACTCTGGCTCTCAGTAAGAAAAATAAACATAGCTATTATTTTTGTAAACCTTCTGGGGGGGGGGGGGGGGGGGTGGAATCTTTGTTAATGTGAGTCTGAGACCATTTAACTCCTAACTTCCTTTTCCCCATTTGACATTGTTTTTCACACAATTTTCTACAATGCTATATTTCTTAGGACCACAGCTATCGTATTATAGCAGACTACCTGCAAATGATTTGGATGAAAATGGAGGTTGCAAGTTTACAGAACACACAAAAAATGGTGGAACTGCAGATGGTGAGGAAGGTTGTCAAAAGATACAGCTGGATACAGGTAGAGTTATTCAACATGGAAACGGGCCCTTTGGCCAAACTCGTCAGGTTCCGACCGGAAAGTCACATTCTTTTTCTCCAGAGATGCTGCTTGACCCACTGAGTTTATTTGTAAACTAGAATCTGCAGTTCCTTGTGTCTATGGAAAATGAGACTGTGGAGCAGATGCTCAATTTGAGTTGAGAAGGATAAAGAGGGACCTCACTGAAACTTATCAAACAGAGAAAGGCCTGGATGGAATGAATGTGGAGAGGAAGTCTCCACTAGTGTGAGAGTCTATGACCAGAGGCCATAGCCTCAGAATAAAAGGACGTACCTTAGAAAGATGAGGAGGAATTTGTTTAGTCAGAGGATGGCAAATCTGTAGAATTCATTGCCACAGACATCTGAGGAGGCCAAATCAATGGATATTTTTAAGGCAGCGATTAACAGATTTTTGATTAGTAAGGATGTCAGAGGTTATGTGGAGAAGGCAGGAGAATAGGATTGAGAGGGAAAAATAGATCAGCCATGATTGAATGGGTGGAGTAAACGTGATGGGCCAAATGGCACAATTCTGCTCATAGAATTTATGAGTTGCTATTCTCTCAATATGTAGGGTAACTCTTTGAAAGATTACATGGCCCTTTGTTTTGCTGAATCTGTAACTAGTAAGAGAGCTAAGCTGCTGAATGTGGTTCTGTAAAAATGAAATATCCAGACAGAGAAAGAAAGATGCTGCCTGACCCACTGAGTTACTCCAGAATTTTGGGTCGATCTTTGTCCAAAGTGCAAGTTTCTTGTTGCAAACTTAGTTTTCAGATATTTCTACAACTTCAGATGAGGCAGTTTGCCATCCTTTGTACAAGGTTGGCTGTACAGTTGTGTACAGTACACACTCCACAGGAATAATAAATCTACGCGTGCGCAGTAGCTCTGCCGTTCCTCCGACTTGCGTATCATCTGACATCCGCAAGGGTCCGCGGAACGTAATCATTACATGAGCGGGGAGCGGCTGTATCTTTGCTGTTCTGTGTGAACGAATCATATATTGTGGGAGCTGACGGTAGGATCTTTTACCTCAGCAGCGCCTGCTCGTCCCGCAGCTCCCCGCGCCCCGCGGCTCCATCACCTGGCGACGGACGGACACCCGCGCGCACTCCACTTCCCCTCCCAGCCCGGCGCCAGTCGTCTCACGTGACCACAGGCGGAAGTGACACGAGACGCACGGCACCACCCCCCCCCTCCTCCCGGACCCGTCGCCTGGCAACCGGGAAGCCGCGGCCAAGTGAAGATCAGCGGCGCTCCCATCCTAACCCAGGGGAAAGCGGTCTGAGGGACATGCCTTCGCCCTGGGCCTCGCAGCCACCGCTAACGACAGCCTGACAGCCTGGGAGGAATTCTTAAAATCCGAAGTACGGCTTGCATCAGGTTTTACACGTTGCATTGGTTATGTAGTGGGATTATTGATTGTTGCAGTGTTCCTTGGTTAGGGGTAGGTGGCTGCAGAGACGTGTTTGGGTGTGTGTGAGAAAACACAGTTGCACTAATGAGGTTGCTCTGAAAGCTGGCAAAGGCACGATGGGCCGAACAGGTGCAGGAAGAATAAAATAACGACCGGTTTTTAGATAGGCACATGGTTATGGAGGGCTATGAATTATCTGCAGGTAGACAAGGGTGTTTTGGTCACTGTAGTGTATATAAATGGTAACTGTAACTTTAAATACTGAGTACTAGAATAGTATGATTTGTGTCATGAAATATATTCAATATCTTATCAGTCTCGTGAATATGTGTGAGAATGCGCAGTGTACTTTTGTAAAATAAAGAAGACCCACACTGGCAACAGTGTGTTTTGAAAACCTGTGCTTGTTTCTATCTACATGCTGAAGCCATAATATCTTACCTTGACAACTATTGTCAACTTGAAAGTCTTGCCTTTGTGTTGTACATCACAAACTATCTCTCCACATGTCTCCAATCTTCTCATGAAAAAAAAGGCTCAGAACTAGAACTCAGAATTGGTTGTACCTAACCTATAAGGTTGAACGCAAACATTCTGATCAGAAACTTCATTACGGTGGAAGTCAATACACATGATCAGGTTTGTGTTCTCAGCCCTCCTTACAAAGCAAACAAATGGAAGGTGGGAAAAGTAGTTAAATTGTGTGGTACCAGGAGATACTTGGTAGAAATTGGAGGACGTGTTAGAAATGTGCACATAAACCATATGATCCTAGCAAGGGGTGAACCGGTACCAGAGCAAAGCATAGACAAAGAAGTAGATCTGTCAGACTTTGGAATTATTCCAAGTTCAGATGTAAAATCAGAATCTCCATAAAGGTAAATGATCCTGAACTTGACTCTCCTTCAGAACCACAACCTGACACTTCTCCTAAAACACTCAGGAGATCAGAAAGAGTGCGTAAACTAGTCATCAGATTACATTTATTTTTAAAAAATTGTTTATCTAATTTACGTTATTTTACTTTCTAAGGGGAGAGCAGTGTAGTGAATATAATGGTAACTGTAACTTTAAGTACTGAGTACTAGAATGGTATGATTCGTGTCATGTGATATATTCAATATCTTATCAGTCTTGTGAATATGTGTAAGTATGCACAGTGTACTTTTGTAAAATAAAGACGACCCACACTGGCAACAGCGTTTACTGAAAAACTGTGCTTGTTTCTATCTACATGCTGAAGCCGTAATATCTTACAGTCATTCTGTTGTAGGGAAGATGTTGTTCAACTGGAAAAGCTGCAGGGAAGATTTACGAGGATGTGGCCAGGACTCGAGGACCTGAGCTATCGGGAGAGGTTGGGCAGGATAGGACTTTATTCGGAGCACAGAAGGATGAGGGGTGATCTGATAGAGGTGTATAAATGAATGAGGGGAATAGATAGTGTGAATGTGTTGAGTCTTTTACCCAGAGTAGGGAAATCATGAACCAGAGGACATAGATTTAAGGTGAAGAAAGATTTCATAGGAACGTGAGGGGCAACTATTTTACACAAATGGTGGTGGGTGTAAGGAATGATTTGCCAGAGGAGGTAGTTGAGGCAGGTACTATTACGTTTAAAAAGACATTTAGACAGGTCCAAAGATAGTTAAGAGTGTTTTATTGTCATATGCCCCAGATAGACCAATGAAATTCTTAGTTGCTGCAGCACAACAGAATATGTAAACATAGTACACGATAAATAAAATAATAAAGAGAGAAAAAAAAGTTCAGTGTGCATAGATACACATACTCACAAGTACACGCACACACACACACTCACACATATATTTATATATATAGACATAACTCTCTGGGTGGAAAGGTTTTTCCTCATCTCAGTCCTAAATGGCCAACCCTTTATTCTTAAACTGTGACCCCTGGTTCTGGACTCCCCCAACATCGGGAACATTTTTCCTGCATCTCGCCTGACCAACCCTTTAAAAATGTTATATGTTTCTATAAGATCTCCTCTCATCCTTCTAAATTCCAGTGAATACAAGCCCAGTCGACTCATTCTTTCATCGTATGTCAGTCCCACCATCCCAGGAATTAATCCGGTGGATCTACACTGCACTCCCTCTCACCAGGGCCCTGTATCACTGCAGTAGGACCTCCTTGCTCCTAAATTCAAATCCTCTTGCAATGAAGGCCAACTTGCCATTAGCTTTCTTCACTGCCTGCTTAACCTGCATGCTTACTTTCAGTGACTGATATACAAGCACACCCAGGTCCCGTTGCACCTCCCCTTTTCCTAATCTGACACCATTCAGATCAGTTTGAAGAAGGGTCTCGACCCGAAACATCACCCATTTCTTCTCTCCAGAGATGCTGCCTGTCCCGCTGAGTTACTCCAGCATTTTGTGTCTACCATACAGATAATAATCTGCCTTCCTGTTCTTGCCACCAAAGTGGATAACCTCACATTTTTCCACATTATACTGCATCTGCCATGCATCTGCCCATTCACCCAATCTATCCAAGTCACCCTGCAGCCTCATAGCATCCTCCTCGCAGCTCACACTGCCACCCAGCTTTGTGTCATCCGCATACTTGGACATGTTACATTTAATTCCCTCGTCTAAATCATTAATCTATATTGTAAATAACTGGAGTCCCAGCACCGAGCCTTGCGGCACCCCACTAGTCACTGCCTGCCATTCTGAAAAGGATCCGTTAATTCCTACTCTTTGCTTCCTGTCTGCCAACAGTTCTCTATCCATGTCAATACCCTACCTCCAATACCATGTGCTCTTAATTTTGCACACTAATCTCTCTTTGACCTTGTCAAAGGCTTTTTGAAAGTTCATCTACACCACATCCACTGGCTCTCCCTTATCCATTCTACTTGTTACATTCTCAAAAAATTCCAGATTAGTCAAGCATGATTTCCCCTTCATAAATCCATGCTGACTTTGACTGATCCTGTCACTGCTTTCCAAATCTGCTGCTATAACATCTTTAATAACCGACTTGAGCATTTTCCCCACTACCAATGTATGGCTAACTGGTCTATAATTCCCTGTTTTCTCTCTTCCTCCTTTCTTAAAGGGTGGAGTGACATTGGCTACCTTCCAGTCCATAGGAACTGATCCAGAGTCGAGAGAACATTGGAAAATTATTCATTCATTCATTCATTCATTCATTCAAAATGATCACCAATGCGTCCATGATTTCTAGGGCCACCTCCTTGAGTACTCTGGGATGCAGGCCATCAGGCCCTGGAGATTTATCTGGCTTCAGTCCCAACAGTTTACCCAACACCATTTCCTGACTAATGTGGTTTCCCTTCAGTTCCTCCCTCCCACTAGATCCTCGGTCCCCTAGTATTTCCGGGAGATTATGTCTTCCTTAGTAAAGACAGAACCAAAGTACTCGTTTAACTGTTCTGCCATTTCCTTGTTTCCCATTATAAATTCACCTGTCGCTAACTAAGGGACCTACATTTGTCTTCACTAATCGTTTCCTTTTTACATATCTAAAGAAGCTTTTACAGTCATTTTTTATATTCCCCGCATGCTTTCTTTCATGCTCTTTTTCCCCCTCTTAATTAACCCCTTTATCCTCCTCTGTTGACTTCTAAATTTCTCCCAGTCCTCCGGTTCGCTGCTTCCTCTGGCCAATTTATATACCTCGTCCTTGGATTTAACACTATTGGAGTTCATCCATGCGGTCTTTAAATCTTTGCCATTGCATCTCCGCCGTCAACCCTTTAAGTATAATTAGCCAGTCTATCCTATCCTATTCCTGTCTCATACCTTCAAAGTCTCCTTTCTTTAAGTTCAGGACCCTAGTCTCTGAATTAACCGTGTCGCTCTCCATCCTAATGCAGAATTCCACCATATTATGGTCACTGTTGCCCAAGCGGCTTTGCACAACATGATCGCTAACTAATCCTTCCTCATTACACAATACCCAGTCCAGGATGGCCTGCCCTCGAGTCCCCGAAGATCCCTCTTAAATCTCTCCCCTCTCACCTTAAGCCTTAAATTGATTTTGTTTCTATATTTTCAGGTTTTCTCTGCAAGAATGAACTCCACCAAGTGCTCTGACCCACATAAGAGATCGCTTCGGCAGCTTCTCCACGGCTTGGAAAAGGGTCAGAAAGCTGACATTCTTGCCTACACTTTTGGGCACTTAAACCATAAGAATCTGTGCAAAGTATCTGGGCAATACAAAGGTGCAGTGTCGTGGCACGGCGCTAAAATGCCCACCTGCAGGAAAGAAAAAAGCACGTCAATCCACCCATCAAGCAAGATGAAAGTCAAGTCAATGACCGACGCAATGGTAGACCTTAGCTTGATGACCACAGTGCTGCCAAACCTGCCTGCAGCTCACCTTCCAATCCTCTGTGATTTAGATCAAAGTGCAGCTGGAGGTTCTCGGGAGATGCCAGACATGACTTCAAGCACATGCACGCGAATCACAGATACTAAGAAGCAAAGTCTGCAAGATCACTTCATCAAAGAGGAACTGGACTTCACAGCTCTCATGCTGATGAAGCCTCAGCCGCAGAAGTGTGAAGGGCCCCCTGAAAGCCAGTACCAGAGGCAGTTCATTGAATCATATTTGGCTGGAGTGACAAAGGAGGACCAATTCAGAAAGTTACTTGACTTTGAACGCAACGTCCTGATGAAGCAAGATCTGCTGGAGAAGGATATAATGTCTGGTTACAAAGTGGCACAGAAGCACGAATGGAAGCTGGCTCATGTAAGTAATTTTATAAAAACAAGGAACTGCTGAAACAAGGAACTGCATTTGTAGAAGGGACCTGACCCAAAATCTCACCTATCCATGTTCTCCAGAGATGCTGCCTGACCCACTTGGTTACACTAGCACTTTGTGTCCTTTTGTGTATTAACCAGCATCTGCAGTTCTTTATTTCTACAAGTATTTGCAGAAGTTGGTTTACAAAAAAATAGAGACAAAGTGCTGGAGTAACTCAGCAATTCATGCAGCATCTATGGCGAACATGGATAGGTGACATTTAGGGTCGGGACCCTTCTTCAGATAGTTAAAACAGGCTTTTTGATTTATTGATTGATTGCTTTAAAAGACTCTCCTTGTCTGACACTCTTTTGTCTCTTTTTAACCTCTAGCCTTTGTCACTTACTCCACTTATCTACCAATCTACCAGCATCTTCCCATCCCTCTGCATAATCAGTTTGAGGGTCCTGGCCTGAAACATCACCTATTTATGTTCTCTAGGGATGCTACCTGACCTGCTGAGATACTCCAGCACTTTGTGTCTTTTTTGTAAGGAGTTTTATAGATGTGCTGAGATCACTAAAACCACCATTCAGAATCAAAATAGTTGGGGGCAGAGTATATAGGGGGAGGGCAAGGAAGTGAAAAACTGAGAAATGTAGAAACACGGAACTGCAGATGCTGGTTTACAAAAAAAGACACAAAATGCTGGAGCTTCAGCACTTTGTGTCGTCTCTTGAAGTGCAAAACAGAGTGGTTTATTTGGATAACAGGCAAAACAAGTGACAATAATAAACCCAAACTTAGATTGCTTTGGTAGGAATTCTTTGCTCTTATTGACTCTTGGCTGTAGAATCCTGGTCACCCTTAAAAAATAAATATTTGTGTTGGAGGCACAAGAAACTGCAGATGCTGGAATCTTGATCAAAGCACAAAGTGCTGGAGGAACTCAACAGGTCGGGCAGCATCTGTGGTGGGAAATGGACCCACAATATTTCGGGTCGGGAACGATTTTCAGACTGACGGAGAAGGGGGGAGAAAGCTGGAAAGAGTGGTGGGAGCGAGACAAAGCCGGCAAGTGATAGGTGGATACGGGTGAGGGAGTGGTTGGCAGATGGGTGGAGTAACTGCCAAAGGCTGGAGGTGCAAAGGAGACAAAAGGGTGTCAGATAAAGAGAGAAGGGGAAATGTAAGGCTGGAGGAAGGGATATGGGTAGAAGGGGACAGAGGGGAGGGCTATGTGCATGTGGATACTTTCCCACCTTAGCACCTTCTTTTGCCTCCATTGGAAATTAAGTTAATCTAGTTTTAACTCAATGGGTCAGGAGTTACTCAGCGGGACAGGCAGCATCTCTGGAGAACATGGCGTTGTTTCGGGTCACGACCCATTTTTTACCCGCTGAGTTACTTGCGGGACTTTGTGCTTTTTTTTTCTAAACCAGCATTTTTAGGTCCTTGTTCTGGTTTATTTGACCTTTATAGACATTTGGTGTTGTTCAAATTATTTATTTCAACAGTCATTCAGTTCATTCATACTATATTTGTCAAAATTTACTTGTGATTTACAGTAAGCACTTGAAGTCCTAATAAGTAGTTTTCCTTCTCCGTTGATGATCTCAGTTTTTACCAGTGATATCCTTTCTTGCATCGTAAATGTAGGAGCTGATGAAGCTAGGCCACCATTCTGGACCAAACCTGCGACGACTTCAGATCTTCAGTGAGGTTTTTGAAGACATTTGCCAAGACACAACAACGTTCCGCAATATTTTGAGAGAAATAAAGGTAATTTCCTGCAAATTAAATCTTTTCTCTCCCTTTCCCATTGTCTTTTCTTTCCATCTGTATCTCCCTCTCTTCCACTCACCCTTTCCCTAGTCCTCTTTTTTAAAAGTTTTTACAAAAGCCAAATTGGTACTTTCGATAGATGATTGCTGCAGCAGTTTAATTTCCCCTTTGTTTAATTGTGATACTTCTTGGTGTCTCCAACGTTCAGGTTGAATACGATAGGTACCTCGCCTCACTCCTGGAGGTGCAGCCAATGAATGAACACAAGGTAATAAGTTTAAAAATGCCTCGATGTTGGAAAAAAATTGTAAAGCTATTACAAATGGAATGGTATTTCAGCCTTAAATAAAATGCCCTGTAAAGCTTTTGCACAACCTTTTTAGAGGAAAACTCCCCACATTTCCCCTCCCCCCAATTTCCCCCCCCACTAATTTTCCCCTTCCCTGCTTCCCCCTCCCCCTCCCTTCCCCACCCCACCCTTCCCCTCATTGTCCACTTTATCCCCTTCCCATCCAGTCCCCCCCTTTCTCCCTTCCCCCTGTATTTAATTACTTTTGAGTTGACACTAAATACATTTTGCTTGCTTACAGTTCTCAAATTATTTAGTGGTGTCTGAACTGTACACCATGTTTAACTTTTGCATGTCTTTTCCGCTCCCATAGGGATAATCATATTTGCATTGTAACACTAGAATTGGATAGGGGTACAGACATATGCTGTCTCTAGTTTCCTTATTGCTTTTGTTGATAGATATTGAGAGATAGAGATTTTCAATAAGATGGTTTTTATTTTAGATTAGTTCCTTTTTCCCCCTGAACCCCACAGAACCTTCAGGCTGAGCTTCAAGTAATGGAGAACAGGCCAGTGAAAACCCACCAAGTAGAAGAAGTGCGTCAGAGAGTCTTAAATCTGGAGCAAGAGGCAAAACGCACTTTGCAAAGAAATGATGAGTATGTATCTGGAATTTCTTGCGAATTATGGAGTAATTTGGATGCTTTATTCTGTAAATGCATTGGTTTTGACTATGTTATGGTTGTTTAATTAGCTCATTTTGCACACGCACGCTCTCTCTGTGAACAGGAGTCCATATGTGTTGGGGACAGAATGCACTGAAGCAATCATTCATTGTTGTGGTGGTTGTTGACTATATGACATTGAGTGTTAAACTTAAGAACTTCTTGCAGTGGGGAGTTATTGCTAACATGATTGTTGAGTTGGTGGGATTAGGAATAGAAAGTGGCAGAATTAATTCACTTACTGTAAACCTTAAGACTCCCAAACATTTAACGGTGTAGAGAAACAAGGAACTGCAAATGCTGGTTTACACAAAGAGACACAATGTGCTGGAGTAACTCAGTGGGTCCGGAAGGATCTTTGGAAAACATGGATAGATGACATTTTGGGGCTGGGACCGTTCGTCAAACTGAAGACTGAGAAAGGATCACGACCCAAAATGTCACCTACATATATGTTAGTGCCTGACCTGTTAAGTTACTCCAACACTGTGCCTCTTCATTTAAATCTATATTATCTTGGCCATTAATAAAGACTACTAAACCAAGTGGACCCGTTGTGCCCTCCCCCCATACCCCCTTCCCCACCCCCCTTTCCTTTCCACTCCCCCTCCCCCACCCCCTTCCCTCCCCACTCCCCACTCCCACTACCCCTTCCTCTTCCTCCTCCCCCTCCCCTTCCCCTCCCCCCCCACTCCATCCACCTCAACCCCCCTTATCCTCCCTCCTCCCCCTCCCTCCCTCCCCCAGCCCCTCCCTCTCCCTCCCCCAGCCCCTCCCTCTCCCTCCCTAGGAGATAGATTTAAACTTTAAATTTGTGAATACCTTTAAAAATATAACATCGATTTCAATGAAACTTCTTCCATTAGCACCAAAGGGATGACTGTGAGTAAGGTGGGCCTAAAATTGTCGCGCTATCGTGTACTGTTTTGGCTGTAGTTCAGGAACAAACAAACAAACAAACGAGAGTTTTAGTATATAGATACCCACATTTTCAAGAGAGTCAAGAGTGTTTAATTGTCATATGTAGCAACAGTGAAACAATGAAATTCACACTTGCTGCTGCTTAACAGGCCTAACCAGATATATTTATAATAATTGACAACCTGAAACTGGGTAACCATAATAGCGTAAGTATATAAGCCCGTAGTGCAACCAAAGACAGTCCATAGAAAATCATAGTTGCTGTGGTGAGTGTTGTGCAGTGTTCAAGAACTTGATGGTTTAGATTTAGACTTATTATTGTCACATGAACTGAGGTACAGTGAAAAGCTTCATTTTGCATGCTGGCCAAACAAATCAGATAATATTATATATAGACACAATTAGTTCAAACTCAAGGACAATAGACCGAGCAAAGGGAAAGACACAGACTGCAGAATATAGTTCTCAGCTTTGTAGAGTATGCTGGGCAGAAACTGTTCTTGAACCTGAAGGTCACGTTTTTCAGACTCCTGTATCTTTTTCCCAATGGTAGTAGCGAGATGAGTGTGTGGCCAGGGTGGTGTGGGTTTTCGATGATATTGGCTGCCTTTTAAGGCAGCGCCTCATAGAACATAGAACAGTACATCACAGGAACAGGCCCACAATATATGAAATGAACATTATGCCAAGATCAACTAATCTGCTTGCCTAGTCCTGATTCATATCCCTCCATTCCCTGCACATCCATAAACACCACTATCGTATCTGTTTCTACCACTACCACTGGCAGCTCATTCTGGGCACCCACCAGCCTCTGTATAAAACAAAACTTGTCCTGCATCTCTCCTCTAAATCTTCCCCCTCTCACATGAAAGCTATGCTCCCTTGTCATTGACGTTTCCTCATTGGGAAAAAGGTTCTGCCTGTCTCCCCAATCTATGCCTCTCATAATATTATATACTTCTATCAGGTCTCCCTCCAACCTCCGACGCTCCAGACAAAACAATCTTAGTCTGTGCAACCTCTCCCTGTAGCTAATATTTCCTAATCCAGGCAACACTCTGGTAAACCTCTAATGCACTCTCTCCAAAATCTCCACATCCTTCCAGTAATGGGGCCTCTACACCCTTCCTTTAATATCCCAAAATTTAAGAATATAGTGAGCTGGAAGCTCTCTTGCACTATAAGATGAACATTGTCTTTAAAAAGATACTTTGCCAAAAACATGTCTGATGTTGAGCTTGAATGAAATTTGCTCCAAACGTGGACAGTGAGTACACTACTGTGTAAACTGCTTTAGAATTTATTATGGCAAATGGATTTTCTATCCTCTGGAAAGGTCTTCACCATTGGAACAAATGTTAACTATCTCACAACCGTGCAATTCTTATCTTACCAGAATGCTACAAGGAGAGGTTGGACAAACATGGATTGTTTTGACTGGACTATCGTAGGTTGAGGGGAGACCTGATGGATATATAGTTAATTATGAGAGGCATAGATAGGTTAGACAGTCAGAATCTTTTCCCACGATGGAAATGTTAAAAGACTAGAGGGCATAGCTTTAAGGTGAGAGGGGCAAAAGTTTAAAAGAGATGTGTGGGACGTTCTTTTTTTGATTTAAGTGGGTGGGGGGTGCTGGAATGTGCTGACATGTGTGTGGTGGAGGCAGATATGATAATGGCTTTTAAGGGGCTTTTAGATTGGTACATAGGTATGCAGGGAATGGAGGTATATGGATCACGTGGAGGCAGAGGAGATTAATATAACTTGGCATTACGTTTGGCAAGGATATTGTGGGCCAAAGGGCCTGTTCCCTTACTGTTCTATGTTCTCTTCTCCATGTAAGTTTTCTGTTTCACACAATTGAAAAGCATAGGAATGTTTTAACTATTAAATGATAGAACTTCAATTTGCAGCCTGAACTGTTGGTCAGATTAATTCTCAGCGCCTGGTCAACACTTACCATTACCCAAGGGATGGACGTGTCCCTGAATGGGGAGATGGTTGGGAGGTGATTGTCATGACTGAGGTGGGCTAATAAAAAGTGGTTCCACATCTCATTGGGTTCCATGCTGAAAAGCCACATGTTGTTAACATATTTGGCAATCCTCTTTCTTTTATAGGTTAAGGGGTGAACTTGAGAGAGAACTTTCAAAACCAAAGCAGCAAGGTAAATGAAACTTTAGGATCAATGCATTATGCAGAGGTACTAGCACTGCAAAATTACTCTAGCATTTCTCGCAATTTTTTAGTTTAGTTTATTGTCTTGTGTATCGAGGTATAGTGAAAAGCTTTTTTGTTACGTGCTATCCAGTCAGCAGAAAGACTATACATGACTGTATATAAAAACTATACATGATTACAGGATAAAAGGAATAACGTTTAGTGCAAGGTGAAGTCCAGTAAAGTACTATTAAAGATAGTCTGAGTGTCTCCAATGAGGTAGATAGTAGCTCAGGACCATTCCATTGTTGGTGATAGGATGGTTTATTCGCCTGATAACAGCTGGGAAGAAACTGTCCCTGACTCTGGAGGTATGTGAATTGTAGATTAATTTCTGGTCACAAATGCAGTAGAAAATAAATAACTGCAGAGAATAAATATGCTGCCTCATAAAACATAGAACATTACGGCACAAGAACAGGCCCATTAGTGCACAATGACTGTACTGAACATATTGCCAAGTTAAACTGATCTCCTTAGGCTGCATGTGAGTCATATCCCTCCATTCCCTGCACATCCATGTGCTTATCTAAAAGCTTCTTAGATGCCACTATTGTATCTGGCCATGCACCAAGCACACTCTGCATTAAAAAAAACGTCCTGCATATCTCCTTTAAACTTTGTCCCTTAAAGCTACACCCTTTAATCTTTGACATTTCCACCCTATGGAAATAAATTCTGACTGTCCAATCCAGTTTTTGATTTCCCCAATTTTAAGTAATTACCTAACAACAACCCCACCCCCTGTCTACCCTATCCATGTTTTTCATAATTTTATGTTCTTCTATCAGGTCTCTCCTCAACTTCTGTCATTCCAGGGAAAACAATCCAAATCAGTTCAACCTCCAGAGCATCTTGAAGTACATTCTGAATTCCTTTCTTTGCAGAAGTACAGCCTGTTGTGAGACCAGTTAAAGCCAAGGATTACGAACTGTCTATCACAGAGAAAGTATTATCCTTGCGGAGCAAAATATTTCAAATAACAGCGCAGATTCAAGAGTTGGAAATGGAATTGAAGCAGTCCATGGTGCCTTCCACAGTCACCAATGCAATGCAGAGCTCCCTCAGAGACTCTCAGGTACTCATGATTGTTGTCACTGTTCTGGCTTTTGCCATTTTGGACCCCTTGGGACGCATGGACATTTTTTAGATACAGCATAGAAACAGGCCCTTTGGCCTACTGAATCCACACAGACCATTGATCACATTGTTCTATGTTATCCAACTTTTGCATCCACTCCCCACACACTCGGGGCAATTTACAGAGGGCCAATCAACCTACAAACCCGCACGTCTTTGGGATGTGGGAGGAAACCAGAGCACCTAGAGGAAACTCACCCAGTCACAGGGAGAATGTGTAAACTCCACACAGACAGCATCAGAGATCAGGATTGACCCTGGGTCTCTGGGGTGAGCCGCCCTGGTATTTCTAGAATACTTTCTCGAAATCTATCTCCCTTTTGCCCACTTATCGGACATTATCTCATTCTTTATTGGGATAATTGATGTCTCCTAATTTGTTGACACAAGTAACTGCAGACGCTGGAATCTTGAGCAAAACACCGGAGGAACTCAGCGGGTCTGGCAAAGACTGGAGGGAATGTTCAGTTGACACTTCAGTAAATCCACTCGAGGACATCCGAGTTGTCTTCTCTCTCCCTCTTCTTTGTTCAGTAAACATGGTTTCCTCATCAGTCTGATGAAAGGTCCCGACCCGAAACATTGTCTGTCCATTCCCTCCACAAATGTTGCTTGACTCGCAAAGTTCTTTCTGCATTTTGTGTCTTCCTAAAACGTTCGTTGTCTGGGTTTTTCATTCACTTTAACCTCAGGACTTTGCATGCCATTCACAAGCCTTCTGATTTAGCTAGAATTCTTAGAGTTTATTTCTTTCTCTAAAACTACAGTGGGGAAAGGATACACTTATTTTGGTGTGTTTCTTCACTGTTAATCGTGTATTCGTTGCTGGATTGTGAAGCATAGATGTTCAGAAACAGTATGAGTTATAGCAGGAATCTCTGTTTCAGGAGAATTCACCCAAATCCATTTTGGATTATACTAAGTCTACAATATCAAGCAAAGTAAACTGATAGTCTGTGTTGTTACTAAGGATAATTGCATTGAGGCACTTTACTTTAGTTTTTACTTTGGAGATACAGCGCTGAAACAGGCCCTTTGGCTCCCCGAGTCTGCACTGACCAGCAATCCCCGTACACTAACGCTCTCCTATACTTTGGGGACAATTTACAATTTTACCGAAGCCAATTAACCTACAAACCTCTACGTCTTTCGAGTGTGGGAGGAAACTGGAGCACCCGGAGAAAACCCATGCGTCACAAGGAGAATGTATAAATTCCATACAGCACTTGTAGTCAGGATCGAACCCGTGTCTCTGGCACTGTAAGGCAGCAACTCTACCGTGGTGCCAGTGTGGCACCCTAGAGTGAAAAAGATTTGTTTTGCATGCTATCCAATCAAATCAGATAATACCGTACAGGAATACAATCAAGCCAAACTCAATTACAAAGGGTGGCGCATAGAGAAAGATACCAGAGAGTAGAATATAGTTTCTCAGCATCGGAGCCTAACTGTTAAAGAGAAAAAGTCCAATGTCCACGATGAGGTAGGTTGGAGAATCAGGACTGTATCCTAGTTTATGGAAGGACCGTTCAGGCATCGGGTAAGAGGGGAAGAAACTGTGCCTGAGTCTAGTGGTGCACGCTTTCATGCTTAGTTTTTCTTTTGAGTAAAATTATAATATTGCAACTAAAATTTCTAATCTAACAATAGGGTGAAATTGCAAACCTGCAGCATTCCAATGCGTTGCTTCGCAGGAAAATAACAGTAAGTATGGACAGTTTTGGTTAATTCCTTGTATTTCTGATTTGCTGAAAGCACCATTGTGTTAACATGACCTTCCTGGTAGAAATGATCATCTCCTTTGATGCACCTCATATTTCGCTTGGGCAGCTTGCAGCCCAGCGGTATGAACATTGACTTCTCCAACTTTAGATAGTTCCTCTGTCCCTCTATTCCTCTCCTCCTTCCCAGTTCTCCCTCTACCTGTCTCCACCTATATCCTTCCTTTGTCCCGCCCCCCCGATATCAGTCTGAAGAAGGGTCTCGACCCGAAACGTCACCCATTCCTTCTCTCCTGAGATGCTGCCTGACTTGCTGAGTTACCCCAGCATTTTGTGAATAAACTGATGTCTTACTGTTGTCAGTAATCAACGTAACATCTGCTGGGGTTGCTGGATGCTTGGTTCCTTCACAAAGGGCTTGGATATTCTTGGGAAACTAACATCAGGCTGGAGACTCCTTCATGAATTTATTTTAGTTCAGAGGTACAACATGGAAACAGGCCCCTCGGCCCACGGAGTTCACACTAGTTCTATGTTATCCCACTCTGCATCCACTCCCTACACACTTGGGGCAATTTACAGAGCTCCTGAGGTACAGACGTTCTGAGTGAAAACTATTATCTAATTTAGCAATATGATTTATAATTTACTTTTGTATTTTTGGTTGGAATAGTAACCGACTTTGTTGTTTTATAGTCATAAATTAGAATAAACAGTTTTACATCTTTCCTGTTTCTGAATATAGGGTTTTGAAAATTATATTAACAGAACCCTCAATGAACATAAAGTGAGCAGAAGTGATAAAGAGTAAGTACCTTTTTTTAATCCTTTTTGATCCCTTTTTTTCCTTATATTTATATATTGTTATGCCTCAGTCTTGCTATGGGTGAGTTTGGTAGATGAATTAACTTCAAATATAATCAACCTATGAAGTTTGTGCATTAAGTACATTAGTATAATCCCATCATTTTTCTTAATATTTATAAATGTAAACTAGGTGGTTAGTTTATTGTCACGTGTACAGATAAAAGCTTGTTCTGCATGCTATCCAGTCAGATCATACTATACATGAGTACAATAGATCCTCTTCAGCACGCAGAGTCGCCACGTTCTGACACCATCTTGCAACTTCCAAGTCACTCAAAAGTCCAATTGACAAGTTACTGTAAATTAAATTTATTCCGTTCTATGCTCTTGCATATTTTGAAACAGACTTGTCGGCAGATTAAGAGGGTTGTAGTAACAGTCTCTTTACTGTTAATCCGCCACGACCAATCTGTTTCAAAACAGTTCTCAACAACAAAATGAACCTATTAACATCTTGCAATGGTGTGATCTAATCTTCTCTTCCTTTGTCCTTGATATCATGTCTCCTTCTGTGTTTCTCTATGGTCTGAATTTCTAAGACTCCATTTGCAAATGTATCTCTTTTAATTCTGAAGAAAGGATAAGATCTGAAACATCACCTCTCCATGTTCTCCAGAGATGCTTCCTGACCTGCTGAGTTACTCCAGCACTCTGTGTCCTTTTTGTAGATCAGCATCTGCAGATCATTGTTTCGATTTTAATCTAAGTATCCAGTGTGACAATTAGTGATCATTAAGTTTACATTGGCTTTTTGGATGGAAATAAGGTGAAGCAGATATTTATCATCCTCTGTTCTTTGTATTGTCCCCTTTGCTCTACCTATTGTACTTGAGTTTGTTTTGATTGTATTCATGTCTAGCATCTGATTTGATAGCATGCAAAGCAAAGCTTTTCACTATACCCTGGTGTATGTCACAATAATAAACTTCAACATCCAAGTCTGTTTACTGGTTGAGGCCAATAGTGCAGTTGGAAAGCATTGCTGCTTACTGGATTTGTATCTTAAGAGTCATAGAGTCATACAGCATGGAAACAGGGCATATTACTCTAACACTCTAACCATCAATGATTTGGACATACAGAGCAAGATTAGCAAGTTTTGCTGATGATACAAAAGTGAGTGGTTTTGCAGATAGTAAAGATGGTTGTGAAAGATTGCAGCAGGATCTGGATCGATTGGACAGGTGGGCAGAGGAATGGTTGATGGAATTTAATGCAGAGAAGTGTGAGGTGTTGCATTTTGGAACATCTAACAAAGGCAGGACCTGCACAGTAAATGGTCGGCCTCTGGGTAGTATTGTAGAACAAAGGGATCTAGGAGTACAGGTGCATGGTTCTTTGAAGGTCGAGTCGCAGGTGGATAAGGTGGTCAAAAGGGCATTTGGCACTTTAGCCTTCATTAGTCAGAGTATTGAGTATAGAAGTTGGGAGGTAGACACAAAATGCTGGAGTAACTCAGTCTGAAGAAGGGTCTTGACCCGAAACGTCACCCATTCCTTCTCTCCAGAGATGTTGCCTGTCCCGCTGAGTTACATAGAAACATAGATAATAAGTGCAGGAGGAGGCCATTCGGCCCTTCGAGCCAGCACCGCCATTCATTGTGATCGTGACTGATCATCCACAATCAGTAACCTGTGCCCAACCTCTCTCCATATCCCTTGATTGCACTAGCTCCCATCTCTTAAATTCATCCAGTGATTTGGCCTCCACTGCCCTCTGTGGCGGAGAATTCCATAAATTCACAACTCTCTGGGTTAAAAATTTCCTTCTCACCTCAGTTTTAAATGGCCTCCCCTTTATTCTAAGACTGTGGCTCCTGGTTCTGGACTCCCCCAACATTGGGAACATTTTTCCTGCATCTAGCTTGTCCAGTCCTTTTATAATTTTATATGTCTCCATAAGATCGCCTCTCATTCTTCTAAACTCCAGTGAATACAACCCTAGTCTTTTCAATCTTTCCTCATATGACAGTCCCGCCATCCCATGGATCAATCTCCTGAACCTACCCTGCACTGCCTCAATTACAAGGATGTCCTTTCTCAAATTAGGAGACCAAAACTGTACACAATACTCCAGATGTGGTCTTACCACTGCCCTATACAACTGCAGAACCTCTACTCCTATTCTGAAATCCTCTCGTTATAAAGGCCAAGATGCCATTAGCTTTCCTCTCTGCCTGCTGTACCTGCACACTAACTTTCAGTGACTGGTGTACAAGGACACCCAGGTCTCGCTGCACTTCCCCCTTACCTAACCTGACACCATTGAGATAATAATCTGCCTCCTTGTTTTTGCCGCCAAAGTGGATAACCTCACTTATCTACATTATACTGGATCTGCCATGCATCTGCCCACTCACTCAATTTGTCCAGGTCACCCTGCAACCTCCTAACATCCTCTTCGCAGTTCACACTGCCACCCAGCTTTTTGCCATCTGCAAACTTGCTAATGTTACTTCTAATTCCTTCATCCAAATCATTAATATATATGGTAAACAGTTGCGGCCCCAACACCAAGCCTTGCGGCACTCCACTCGCCACTGCCTGCCATTCTGAAAAGGACCCGTTTACTCCTACTCTTTGCTGCCTGTCTGCCAACCAATTCTCTATCCATGTCAGCACCCTACCCCCAATACCATGTGCTCTATTTTGCTCACCAATCTCCTGTGTGGGACCTTATCAAAGGCTTTCTGAAAGTCTAGATACACTACATCCACTGGCTCCCCTTCATCCATTTTACTTGTCACATCCTCAAAAAATTCCAGAAGATTAGTCAAGCATGATTTCTCTTTCATAAATCCATGCTGACTTGGACTTATCCTTTTACTGCTATCCAAATGCACCATTATTACCTCTTTAATAATTGACTCCAGCATCTTCCCCACCACCGATGTCAGGCTTACTGGTCTGTAATTCCTCGTTTTCTCTCTTGCTCCTTTCTTGAAAAGTGGGATAACATTAGCTGTCCTCCAATCCACAGGAACTGATCCTGAAAATGATCACCAATGCGTCCACTATTTCTAGAGCCACCTCCCTGAGTACCCTGGGATGCAGACTATCAGGCCCTGGGGATTTATCAACTTTCAGTCCCATCAGCCTTCCCAATACTATTTCTAGCCTAATGCAAATTTCTTTTAGTTCCTCTATCCTCCTAGATCCTCTGTCCTCTAGTACATCTGGGAGATTGTTTGTGTCTTCCTTAGTTACTCCAGCATTTTGTGTCTACCTTCAATTTAAACCAGCATCTGCAGTTCTTTCCTACACATAGAAGTTTGGAGGTCATGCTGAAGTTGCATAAGATGTGGATGCGACCATATTTAGAATATTGTGTTCAGTTCCGGGCATCATGTTATAGGAAAGATATTGTCAAGCTTGAAATGGTTCAGAAAAGATTTACGAGGATGTTGCCAGGACTAGAGAGTGTGAGCTATAGGGAGAGGTTGTAGGCTGGGTCTCTATTCCATGGAGCGCAGGAGGATGAGGGGTGATCTTATAGAGGTGTATAAAATCATGAGAGGAATAGATCAGGTAGATGCACAGAGTCTCTTGCACAGAGTAGGGGAATCGAGGACCAGAAGACATAGGTTCAAGGTGAAGGGGAAAAGATTTAATAGGAATCTGAGGGGTAACTTTTTCACACAAAGGTAGTGGATGTAAAGAACAAGCTGCCAGAGGAGGTAGATGAGGTCAGGACTATCCCATCATTTAAGAAACAGTTAGACAGATACATGGATTGGACAGGTTTGGAAGGACATGGACCAAGCACAGGCAAATAGGACTAGTGTAGCTGGGACATTGTTGGCCGGTGTGGGCATTGGGCCGAAGGGCCTGTTTCCACACTGTATCACTCTATGACTCTCTGACTCTCCTATGTATGTGCCTGTCCAAATGTCTTTTAAATGCTGTTATAGTAGCTACCTCAACTACCTTGTTTGGCAGTTTGTTCCATATGCCCATCACCCTTTGTGTGGAAAAAGTTGCCCTTCAGGTACCTATTAAATCTTTCCCCTCTCACCATAAACCTATGTCCTCTAGTTCTCGATTCCCCTACCCTGGGCAAGAGTGTGCTTTCACCCTATCTATTCCTCTCATGATCTTATACACCTCTATAAGATCACCCCTCAGGCTCCTACGCTCCAAGGAATAAAGTCCAAGCCTGCCCAAACTCTCCCTATAACTCAGGCCCTTGAGTCCTGGCAACATCCTTGTAAATCTTCTCTGCATTCTTTCCAGTTTAACGACATCCTTCATATAGCAGGGTGACCAAAACTGACCACAGTACTCCAAAATGTCACCTATTCTTTTTCTCCAGAGATGCTGCCGGACCCACTAAGTTACTCCAGCATTTTGTATCTATCTCCGGCTTGTGCAGTTCCTTCCTACACAACACTCCAAATGTAGCCTGTCCAACATCATGTACAACTATAACATAGCATCCAACATTTATGCCCCAGACCCTGACTAATGAAGACCTTCTCAAAATCAAATGTTCTTTGTGATGTGGAGAATCTGTTGACACAAATAAGCTCAACAAACTTTTTAATTGGTTGTAATTACATTTCTATTTTAGGAAATTTTGGAAGCTGGTTAGTGATCTTGTGGATCCTGCTGAGAGTGGTGTCATCTCTGGGTGATTGGACAACATGTATACCCCTTAACGTTTAATCCACTCATCCAAATGTGGCATTGAAAATCCAAACACAAAGTAGTTTGATAGAGCTTACACTGTGCCATCATTTTATAACTATTATAATCTTTGCATCATTGTATTACTCAATTAACTTCAAAATTATGTTGTCTTTGCACTAAGTTCTCTCCCAATTGTGGCAGCAACAGCTTATATTTATATAGCACCTTCTACATAAATTATGAATGGGAGCATTTTAAAATAAGATTTGCTGCAAGATAATTCAAAAGATATTGGGATAAATGACTAAAAAAAATTGGTAAATGAGTTTCATTTTAAGAGCTTCTTAAAGAAGGTGAAGGAGACAAGTGAGACGACTTGGCTGAGTGGGGGAGTTCCAGAGTTCTGGCATCTGAAGGAATACTCATCAATGATGGAGAATAAAAAAATGGGGATAAGCAAGTTGTCAGAAATGAGATTCTGTCCTGGTTTTAAATGACTGTATTCCAATAAAATATGTTTTGACGTTCCTGTGATTGAATCAATGTGTAGTTTAGTTTAGAAATACTGTGCAGGAACAGGCCCTTCAGCCCACCGAGTCTGTGCTGACCAGCGTTCCCCATACGTTAACACTATCCTACACACATGAGGGACAATTTACAATTTTTACTAAAGCCAACTAGCCTACAAACCTGTACGTCTTTGGAGTATGAGAGGAAACTCGAGACCCCAGAGAAATCCCACGCACGTCACAGGGAGAACGTACAAACTGCGTAGACAGCTTCCTTAGTCTGGGATTGAACCCTTGTCTGTGGCGCTCTAAAGCAGCAACTCTACAGCCGAGCCACTGTGAATGGTTAATACTTCAATTATCCTTTTTTAGCACGTGTACCAAGGTACAGAGAAATTCATTTTTTTGCATACAGATCAGTAAAATTATTGCAAGTATAATCCTAGTTTAAGTACAGAATGTATAGACGAGAGAAGAACTTCTTCCAAGTAGGCATACCTGGAGCAGATTTTGCAGTGGAGCAGTCAAATTGAGATGCAAGGAACTGCAGATGCTGGAATTTTGAACAAAAAGCAAAGTGCTGGAGGAACTCAGTGGGTCAGGCAGCATCTGTGGAGGGAATGGACAGACAAAGTTTTGGGTCGGGACATTTCTTCACATGGCTGTAGTAGCAAGTCTGGATCAGAACGTGGTCACAGAGCAGGAGAGTAGCCAGGATCACAGAGGGGGAAGCAGTGAGTGAGGGTCGCTTAGAGAGCTGAAATTCTGAGCAGATACAGTCGTAGAATCATACAGCATGGAAACAGGCCTTTCAGCCCAACTTGCCCACACAGACCAACGTATCCCATGTATACTATCCCTGCCTGCCTGTGTTTGGCCCATATCCTTCTAAACCTGTCCTATTCATGTACTTATCTAAATATCTCTTAAACGTTGCGATAGTCCCTGCCTCAACCACCTCCTCCGGCAGCTCTTCCATACACCTACCTTGTGTGAAGAAGTTACCCCTTAGATTTCTCTTAAATCTTTCCCCCCTCACCTTTCCCTCCTAAGAGATAGATAGATTCTTGATCAGTACGTGTCATAGGTTATGGAGAGGAGTATGGTGTTAGGAGGGAGAGATAGATCAGCAATGATTGAATGGTGGAGTGGACTTGATGGGCCGAATGGCCTAATTCTACCATTCCATATGAACAAACTTATGCCCTCCGGTACACGATTCCCCTACTCTGGACAAGAGACTGTGCGTCTCTTGATCACCCCTCATGATCACCCCTCATGATCACCCCTCATCCTCCCCGCTCAACCTCTCTCTATAGCTCACACCCTCAAGTCCTGGCAATATCCTCATAAATCTTCTCTGCACCCTTTCCAGCTTGACAACATCTTTCCTATAACATGGTGCCCAGAACTGAACACAATACTCTAAATATATCCTTACAAACGTCTTATATAACTGCAACATGACCTCCCAACTTCTATACTCATATATGAATATACTATATGGAATCTTGGGCAAATCACAGCGTGCTGGAGGAGCTTAGCGGGTCAGGCAGCTTCTGTGGAGGGAATGGATCTTTCTTCATGTGGCTGTCTAAGTGAGTCTGGGCTCTCTTTTTCATCTTTCACCCCCTCTATTCCATCAGTCTGAGGAAGGGTCCCGACCCCAAAACGTCAAATGTCCATTCCCTCCACTAATGCTGCCTGACCCACAGAGTTCCTCCAGCACTTTGTGTTTTGCTCAAGGTTCCAGCATCAGCAGTTCCTTGTCTCTTCATGGTATGGTAAATATGCTTCTTAATAAATTGTTATTAATTCTGAAAATCTAACTGTATTCAGCTCTGTGGCCAAGTGCCTCACCCTTGTAATAGTTAAAATCCAATTAGATCCTCTCATCGGCTCTTTTCCTGGACGTGCAAAAGATTAATTTTGCATCCAATTTTATTATCACTTTGCAGGTAATCAATTTCAGCTGATTTTAAAAAATCCTACTTTTTCCCCTGCTGCTTTTTCCAGTTATCCTAAATATGTGTGTTGTGGTAATTGGGCCTTCCAGCAGCAGTTTAGTTTGGTTTAGTTTAGAGACACAGCATGGAAACAGGCCCTTTGGCCCACTGAGTCCGTGCCAACCAATGACCACCTGGTTTCACTCCCTACGCACCAAGGGAAATTTACAGCAGCCAATTAACCTCCAAACCCCCACGTCTTTCGGATGTGGGAGGAAACTGAAGCACCCGGAGAAAAACCACACGGTCACTAAACGTGAAAACTCCATACAGACAGCACTCTACCAGCTATGCCACTGTACTGCCCCTTGAAATAGTTGACAAAATGTATTTTTATTGTGCTATAAATTGGTGAACCTAATAATGTTTCAACTATTTAGTGATTTAAATTTGGATAAAATAACTCAATAACCCCATCTAGTGAGTGAACTTGGTTACACCAGAAGCATTAGTTTTAAAGATGTGCACAATAAATTACCTGATCTAGAATGTTTAATTTATTTTATTATTGTCACGAACACTGCGATGCAGTGAAAAGCTTGTTCTGCATGCTATCCAGTCAAACCACTATAGATGAGTACAATAGACCCTCTTCTGGAACAGCTCGCAGAATCGTCACGTTCTGGCACCAACCTGCAACTTCCAAGTCTTTGAAAAGTCCTATCTTGGCCCAAGGAGATCTGCAGTTTCCTATTTTCTCACTTTAAGGCCCAGTGCCATGGTGGCACTGGATTGATGGAGTCGGGGTCGGTCTACAGAAACCAGAATCACTCCGGTGTACCATATACATCAACTCCAGAAACGAGAATCACATCAGTGTACCTTACACACCGACTCCAGAAGCGAAATCACTGTGGATGACTCAATTGTAATTGTGTATTGTCTTTCTGCTAACTGGTTAGCATGCAATAAAAGCTTTTCACTGTATCTCGGTACACATGACAATGAACTAAACTAAACTAATCTTCAGTGTACCATACACACCAACTCCAGAAACAGAATCACTTCAGTGTGTTGTGTACATCCTTTGGCACTGTGAAACCCAACTCCCTGGGTTGGGGAGTAAGACACAGGGATTAATTTACTCCCCAACCCAGAGAATGTAGGAACAGTCATTGTCTCCACTTGTTCAAAGTTTGACCTGCTAGTTTCCAGGAGTTGTGGTGAATTAATCTGGAAAGAGTGCAGAGAAAACTTTTGAGGATGTTGCCAGGACATGGATAGGAAAGGTTAAGAAGGATATTGGCCAAACGCAGGTAGGTGGGACTTATGGAGGCAGGGCATCATGGTTCGGTGTGGGCAAGTTTGGCAGAAGGGTCTGTTTCCGTGCTGTATGACTCTCTGATTCTATGACTCAAGGGCCTGAGCTATAGGGAGAGGTTGGGCAGGATAGGACTTTATTCCTTGCAGCTCCCAAGGCTGAGGGGTGATCTTGTAGAGGTGTATAAAATCATGAGGTGTATAATCATGAGTCATTTCACCAGAGTGGGGGAATCATGAACCAGAGGACAGAGGTTTAAGGTGAGTGGGGCAAAAATTAAAAGGAACCTGAGGAGCAAACTTTTTAGAGGATTAAGTACCAGAGGGCGTAGGTCTGAGGGGGGGTCTTGGTAGCATGGACGAGTTGTCCGAGGGCCTTTCCTATGCTGTATGACTATGGTGCTTCTTTGCTTCTGTTCCTGGTATATTTATTCCTGTTTTGTGATAAAAGCTACTGAACTGTGTATTATCTTCAGCAGTCCTGTAGATGGAGCAATATAGCAACTCATTTGGTTAAGAGCACAGGGTTAGACTAATCCTGGATAGACTTCCCCTTCCCCCTGTCCCCTTCCACCCATATCCCTCCCTCCGGCTTTACATTTCACTCCTCTCCTTATCTGACACCCTTTTGTCTCCCTTTCACATCTAGACTTTATCATTTACTCCACCCATCTGTCAATCAAGCACCCCTCACGTACCCACCTATCACTTACCAGCTTTCTCCCTCTACTGCAATAAGTCTGAAGAAGGGGCCCAACCCAAAACATCGTCTGTCCATTCCCTCCGCAGATGCTGCCTGATCCGCTGAGTTCCCCCATCACTTTGTGCGTTGCTCAAGACTCCAGCATCTGCAGTTCATTGTGTCTCCTGGATAAACATCTTGTTTGTGTTTCAAGCCATAGAGTCAAACAGCATGGAAACTGGCCCTTCAGCCCAACGTGTCCATGCCAAACAAGATCGACACTAGTCCCATTTGCCCACATCATGCCCATATCCCTCAAAACTTTTCATATTCATGTCTGTGTGTTTTAACTGTTTTTATAGGGCCTGCCGCAACTACCTCCTCTGGCAGCTCGTTCCCTATACTCATCACCGTCTGTTGGAAAGAGTTGCCTCCCAGGTTCCTATTAAATCTTTCCCCTCTCACCTTAAACCTCTGCACTCAGGTTCTTGATTCCCCTACGTTGGGTAAAAGACTGTGCATTCACCCTGATGGGTCTGTTCTACTGCAACCATGCCGGCGTTCCTCTCTGACCATTGCCACTTGCAGGAAGATCAGGAAGTGAGCAGGGAAATGTGTAATTGAAACAGTTGACTCCAGAGAGCATTGGGCAACTAAACCAAGATCACACCATTCCATTCCCTACGTAATCAAACCAAGTATCACAATGTTCTTCATTCTCAGTGGTGCTCAGGACAGGAGAGAGGGTCAGAGAGAAGCGTACCATGTTTAGGAAAGGATGGCAGAACCTGCCCCTTCTGCAGTCAACACTGAGGCTTAATCCAGAGACCAAGAATGAAGATGCAAGTGTTGGAGTGACTCAACGGGTCAGGCAGCATCCGTGGAGAGAATAGACAGGCGATGTTTCGCGTTGGGAATCTTCATTCTAAACCTTCTTAAGACCCTAACGAAGGGTCCTGACCTGAAATGTCGTCTGTCCATTCTCTCCGCAGATGCTACCTGACCCATTGAGTTACTCCAGCCTTATCAGACAGTCTGAAGAAGGGTCCTGACCTGAAACATCATCATGTTCTCCAGAGATGCTGCCTCAACTGCTGAGTTACTCCAGCACTTTGTGTCTTATTTATGTAAACCAGCATCTGTAGTTCCTTGTGTCTCCATTTTACAGCTCCACTGTGAAATCTCAGGTATGCCTACTTTGAAAAAGTTTTCCTCCCCTCCCCAGTCTGAAGAAGGGTCCTGATCCGAAACGCCACCTATTCATATTCTCCAGAGATACTTTGTGACCCGCTAAGTTAATCCAGCACTCTGTGTCTTTTTTTGTAAACCAGCATCTGCAAATCATCGTGTCTCCTTTGTGCTGCCTTGGTTATTGTTTCTTCCTCTGCACATTGAAGTATGGATTAATAATGATAACTGCATTAGGCCAACGTGTCCTTGGCAATAAACACTTCCAACACTTTGATTAAATGCCTCAACCTGCAACCTCAGCACTTAATCAGCATAAGAGCCATTTATCGGCAAGGACATTTGGGACGTGTCTTAAATGTACCTCTTAAGTAGCAGTGTGAGTGCAGGAGGATAGTCTATGGTTTATAGTAACTGACACAGACCAATCAATGTTTAAAAATTAAAATATTGATTTTTCTTTTTTATCGGATCTCCACTCAGCTGCACTGCATTTGTGTATTTATCTTAACAATGTCACTCTTGATTAGAAAATTAATTTGGCTAATGCCCGGCCATTGGAACCCGTGACAGGAAAGAGCTTTCATTAAGCTGCTGTCATTTTGTGTCCAGTACGAAATTATATTTTAAACTCTGCCCTTTTTTTATATTTCACAAGTGATCTCTTTGAAACAGATTCTTACATTGAAATATTGATGCGAATCTTCCTAAATTAGACTGAATGGCTGAGTATGCAATTTGTGTCTGAATAGCTCACGGAAAGTGGGAACATAAGTAGTAGTATTTAAGAACGCTTATGGTGTGCTTGCCGTCATCGGTCAGGGCATTGCGTGCTGGAATGAGGAAGTGAAGCTGTAAACATCTTCAGGAAGGCGCCGGTGGAGATGGTTTAAGCATGTCCATAACAGCTCTCACCATCAAACAAACTGACCTCCCTTCCAATGACTCCATTTGCACCTCATGCTGCCTTGACAAGGCTACCACAATAATCAAGGATGAGTCGCACATGGCCACTGCCACCTCTCTGCAGCTTAAGAGGCCCGTTAACACAATAACACACAGGTAAATGTATAATAGCCAATAACACAATAAATTACTAATCCATAATACTGGTTAACCATAATAGTGCCAAAACCAGGGTCCGTATTGCAACCAATGACACAGTCCGTAGAAGTCCACAGTCTGAAGAGGAGTCCCGACCTGGAACATCACCTGTCCCATTCCCTCCACAGACGCTGCCTGACCCACTGGGTTCTTCCAGCACTTTGCATTTGCTCATGATTCCAGTGTCTGTAGTTCCTTGTGTCTCCATAGAAGGTCATAGTTACTGAGGTTAGTGTTGTGCAGTGTTCAAGAGCCTAATGGTTCCTGGGAAGGACAACTTCAAAGTGAGAGGGGAAAGATTTAATAGGAACCTGAGGGGCAACTTTTTCACTCAGAGGGTGGTGGGTATATGGAGCGAGCTGCCTAAGAAGGTAGTTGAGGCAGTTACTATAACAACATTTAAAAAACATTTGGACAGGTACACGGACAGGAAAGGTTTAGAGGGATATGGGCCAAACAGGCAGGTGGAACTAGACATCTTGGTCAGCGTGGGCAAGTGTGGCCAAAGGGCCTGGAAGTACAAGTAGGGCGTAGTGTTTGAAGGTATTTCACATCCCTAGTTTAGTTTAGTATATTGTCATGTGTACCGAAGTACAGTGAAAAGCTTTTGTTGTGTGCGAACCAGTCAGCAGAAAGACAATACATGATTACAAATGAGCCGTCCGCAGTTTACAGATACATGATAAAGGGAATAATATATAGTGCAAGATAAAGTCCAGTAAAGTTCGATAAAAGATAGTCTGAGGGTCTCCAATTAGGTAGATAGTAGTTCAGGATTATTCTCAAGTTGTTCGTAGGATGGTTCAGTTGCCAGATAACATCTGGGAAGAAACTGTCCCTGAATCTGGAGATGTGCGTTTTCACACTTCAATACCTCTTGCCTGATGGGAGAGGGGAAAAGAGGGAGTGACTGAGGTGAGATTGGTCCTTGATTATGCTGGTGCTCTTGCCGAGGCAGCGTGAGGTGTAGATGGAGTCAATGGAAGGGAGAATGGTTTGTGTGATGGTCTGGGCTGCGTCCACAATTCTCTGCAATTTTTTGCGGCCTTGGATGAGGCTGTTTCCAAACCAAGCTGTGATTGATCCCAATGCCTCCTCATGTGTATGCCTATGCCATCCTGATTTGTGGATGTGTTATCATTGCTGGATGGATCATCGTGATCCACATACCCAAAAGGGCTGTATGGTGCCGTTAACAGCCAGGCTGCAGTGGCTGAAGGGAGTGGAACTCCAGGATTTACTCGAGGATAAGCAGACTTGAGTGCAAACGTTGGCATGGCAAGCAAGATCTGAGATGTAATTAAAGAAGAAATTCATGCCAATTAAAGAATGAAATTGACCAGGCAACCAAGCGGAAACTAGGCAATCTGTGCACAGATTTTATTTTTATCGTGTTCAAGCTTTTTACAAGACGCTTAATCACCATTATTGAGTGCATTTGATGCTGTTGCAACAAAGAACTCAAGCAGCTCATGCTGTTGCGGCAGAACCTTTGCCCCTCTCCCAGAATGTGCAGGGTTCAATTTTCACTCAGATTCTTGAGTCAGATAGCAGGACCGATATTCCTGTGAAGAATCGATGAAGTGCCGCACTGACAAAAGAGCTGTCAAGCTCCAGCACATGGATGTAAACACAAAGAAAGCACATCTACTGGAAGATTGAGGAGATTGGTTCGTCAGCAAATTATTGAACTTCTGATTGCCCAACCTCTCCCTCTAGCTCAGGCCCTCAAGTCCTGGCAACATCCACGTAAATGTTCACTGCACACTTTCCAGCTTAATGGCATCTTTAGACTTTGGAGGTACAGTGTGGAAACAGGGCCTACGGCCCACCAAGTCCGCGCCGACCAGCGATCACCCCATACACTAGTGCTATCCTACGCACTAGGGACAATTTACAATTTGCAAAATCTAATTAACCTCCAAATCTGTATGTCTTTGGAGTGTGGGAGGAAACCGGAACACCCAGACGCTTAATCACCATGTGGTCACAGGGAAAATGTACGAACTTTGTAGAGACAAAACCTGTGGTCGGGATCGAACCAGGGTCTCTGGTGCTCTAATGCAGCAGCTCTACCACTGCACCATTATGCCGCCCTTTTCTATAGTAGGGTGACCGTAACTGAACACAATACTCCAAATGCAGCCTCACAAACGTCTTGTACAACTGTAACATAACGTTTGTAGATCACAAAGTGCTGGAGTATGGCGCAGGTCAGGCAGCATCTCTGGAGAACATCGATAGGTGACCTTTCAGGTCGGGATCCTTCCTGAGACTGATTGTCGGAGGAGGGAGAAATCTGGGAGTGATGTGGGATGGGACAAAGCCTGGTAAATGATGTGGATACAGCTACAGGTTGATTAGCGGACGAGTGCCCAATGGCAAGAGATGAAAAGACGACAAAAGCCTGTGAGATACGGAGAGAAGAGTTACAGTTGTACAAGATGTTGATGAGGCCTCATTTGGAGTATTGTGTTCAGTTTTGATCACCCTGTTATATGAAAGATGCTGATAAGCTGGCAAGAGTGCAGAGAAGATTTATGAGGTCCAGAAGTTTAGGCACAGCTCACAGAGTCATGCAGCATGGAAACAGGCCCTTCGGCCCAACTTGCTCATGCCAACCAAGTTGCCCCATCTATATTAGTCCCACCTACCCGCATTTGGCCCATATCCCACCAAACCGTTCCTATTCATGTACCTGTCAAATGTCTTTTAAATGTTGTTATGGCACCTGCCTCTACTACCTCCTCTGGCTGCTCATTCCATATACCCACCAACCTCTGAGTGAAAAGGTTGCCCCTCAGGTTTCTTTTAAATCTTTCAGCTCTCGCCTTAAACCTATGTCCTCAGGTTCTTGATTCCTCTACTCTGGGTAAAAGATTGTGCTTTTACCCTAACTATTCCCTTGAGATTTTCTACAGCACTAAGACCTCTATGTTACTCCAGTATTTTGTGTCTTTCCTTATAAAACAACCCATTCTTCTGACCATTCTACCCATTCCACAGCCCACCCCTGTTGAGTAAACTAGAAATTCAATTCCGGAGAGTATCATTGCAGTTAATTTATTTTTTGCCCAGTCGTCTCAGCTCCCATCCATTTGGATAATAACTATTCATCAATTTGAGTACAGAATCTCAAGGTGAAGGAGATTCATCTGTGCGTTCACTTGTATATGGCAAGAGAGAGGATAACAGCTCTCAGTAATAAGGTAATGGAACGCTGTTTTATTAGTTCCTGGAATTTGTTGGATATTCTCCAGCTGGAATTTATATTTTTATGGTAAAAGTAAATCTTGCTGATTGCATCATGTTCCACTAATGAATTTCCTTAAAAATAAAAGGACGACCATCTTAACAAGAAGAAGGAGGTTGAGGGTTATTTAGTTTATACAAAGACATGGAGTGCTGGAGTAACTCAGCGGATAAGGCAGCATTGGATAGCAGTAACGGGATCGTTCCGAGTCAGCATGGATTTACGAAGGGGAAATCATGCTTGACAAATCTACTGGAATTTTTTGAGGATGTAACTAGGAAAATTGACAAGGGAGAGTCAGTGGATGTGGTGTACCTCGACTTTCAGAAAGCCTTCGACAAGGTCCCACATAGGAGATTAGTGGGCAAAATTAGGGCACATGGTATTGGGGGTAGGGTACTGACATGGATAGAAAATTGGTTAACAGACAGAAAGCAAAGAGTGGGGATAAATGGGTCCCTTTCGGAATGGCAGGCAGTGACCAGTGGGGTACCGCAAGGTTCGGTGCTGGGACCCCAGCTATTTACGATATACATTAATGACTTAGACGAAGGGATTAAAAGTACCATTAGCAAATTTGCAGATGATACTAAGTTGGGGGGTAGTGTGAATTGTGAGGAAGATGCAATAAGGCTGCAGGGTGACCTGGACAGGTTGTGTGAGTGGGCGGATACATGGCAGATGCAGTTTAATGTAGATAAGTGTGAGGTTATTCACTTTGGAAGTAAGAATAGAAAGGCAGATTATTATCTGAATGGTGTCAAGTTAGGAGGAGGGGGAGTTCAACGAGATCTGGGTGTCCTAGTGCATCAGTCAATGAAAGGAAGCATGCAGGTTCAGCAGGCAGTGAAGAAAGCCAATGGAATGTTGGCCTTCGTAACAAGAGGAGTTGAGTATAGGAGCAAAGAGGTCCTTCTACAGTTGTACCGGGCCCTGGTGAGACCGCACCTGGAGTACTGTGTGCAGTTTTGGTCTCCAAATTTGAGGAAGGATATTCTTGCTATGGAGGGCGTGCAGCGTAGGTTCACTAGATTAATTCCCGGAATGGCGGGACTGTCGTATGTTGAAAGGCTGGAGCGATTGGGCTTGTATACACTGGAATTTAGAAGGATGAGGGGGGATCTTATTGAAACATATAAGATAATTAGGGGATTGGACACATTAGAGGCAGATAACATGTTCCCAATGTTGGGGGAGTCCAGAACAAGGGGCCACAGTTTGAGAATAAGGGGTAGGCCATTTAGAACGGAGATGAGGAAGAACTTTTTCAGTCAGAGGGTGGTGAAGGTGTGGAATTCTCTGCCTCAGAAGGCAGTGGAGGCCAGTTCGTTGGATGCTTTCAAGAGAGAGCTGGATAGAGCTCTTAAGGATAGCGGAGTGAGGGGGTATGGGGAGAAGGCAGGAACGGGGTACTGATTGATAGTGATCAGCCATGATCGCATTGAATGGCTCGAAGGGCTGAATGGCCTACTCCTGCACCTATTGTCTATTGTCTATTGTCTATTTCTGGAGAACACGGATAGGTGACATTTCAGGTTCGGACCCTTCTTACGACACAATAAACCGGTTATTTAGGTTATCTTATGCAGGAAAGGATCACATGTGTTTCACAGATTATTATCAAACATAATTTAATACCAGGTGTGGCTTAAAGATGTAAACACAAGGAACTGCAGATGCTGGAATCTTGCTTCAAACACTAGGTACTGGAGGAACAGCGGGGTCAGGCAGCATCTGTGGAGGATATGGATAGGTGACGTTTTGGGTTGGGACTTTTCTTCAGACTGATTGTAGTGGGGGGGAGGGGGGAGGGGGGAGAAGCTGGAAAAGGGAAGTGGGCAGGTCAAAGTCTGGCAAGTGATAGGTGGATACGGGGTGGTTACTGATTCAGCGTTGTCTTGGTAAGCCAAAGGGCCTGTTTCCACACTATATCTCTAAAGCCTGAAGTCTAAAGTCTAAAGTAATGGCAATGTCTACCACTCTCTGTTATCTCCTTCGTTCCTGGGCATTTGAATTGTTGAACCAGGCCGTGATGCAACCAGCCAGTGAGCTCTCTACTCTGTACACGTGTAGAGGTTCAAGAGAGTCTTCAGTGATATACTGAATCTGCTCAATCTTCTGTGCGTTTGTCCACATATCTCCATAAATAGGATAGATGGTCAGAAACTTTTTCTTAATGAAAATTTCAAAGACCAGAGGGCATAGCTTTAAGGTGAGAGGGGCAACTTTTTTTACAGAGGGTGGTGAATGCCTGGAACGTGCTGCCAGGGGTGATGGTGGAGGCAGATACGATACTGGCTTTTAAGATGCTTTAGGATAGGCACATAAATATCCAGGGAATGAAGCGATATGGAGACCATGCATTGAGGAAAGATTGGCTCATGATGGGCTTGGACATTGTGGGCTGGAGCACTTTGTATTTTGCTTTACCAGGTCCATTTGCCAGCAGGTGGCAGTATTGCCTGCCATTTGGAGGACAGATGACTTGGCAGTGATTGTTTTGATTTGTCCTTCTCTCTCCAAGTGCTTCATGTAAACTCGACCCTGAAATGACACTGTTTTAGTTTGTAATCACACATTCCCAGAATTTCTCAATTTTTTATTGTCCTCCTGATGCATTAATTCATCCGTTACTGGGTTGTCATATCGTGGGCTGGGCTGTTTGAGTGCAGATAGATTCAGTGGTTTAGTTTAATTTAGAGATGCAGCATGGAAATAGGTCCTTTGGCCCACCAAGTCCACGTCAACCATCGATCACCCGTTTGCAATAGTTTCATGTTATCCCATATTCTCGTCCACTCCCTCCACACTAGGAGCAATTTACAGAGGCTAATTAATTTACATACCTGCACATCTTTGGGATGTGGGAGATAACCATGCGGTCACAGGCAGAATGTGCAATTTCCACACAGACTTCACCCAAAGTCAGGATTGAACCTAGGTCTCTGGCGCAGTGAGGCAGCGGCTCTACCAACTGCACCACTGTGCCACCCTCAAATAGATTGGGACACACAGGGAACAGGAGCACGCACTCTCATCTCACCACTACCATCAGGAAGAAGGTACAGGAGCATAAAAACCCTGACCTCCAGCCTCACAGCACTGGATACCTGGGTCCGATCCTGACTACGGGAGCTGTCCGTATGGAGTTTCTACATTCTCCCCGTGACTGTATGGGTTTTTTCCGTGTGCTCCGGTTTCCTCCCACACTTCAAAAGACGCACTGGTTTGTAGGTTAATTGGCTTCTGTACATTGTAAATTGTCCCTAGTGTATAGGATAGTGTTAGTATACGTGGTGATTGCTTGTCGGTGCGGACGCGGTGGGCTGAAGGGCCTGTTTCCACGCTCAATCTGAAATCTAAAGTCCAAAAGGATTCAATATGAATGGTTTATTTTATATTTAACTTTTTCAAAATCTTTCAAATTGAATAAATGTTTTAATAAACAGGCTTGATTTTGGACTTGTGAACTAATAGAGTATGGAAAGGAATCATCATGTCTGTTACAATTCAGACTGTCCCGAGCCTGCCAGAATGTGAGCCAATGGGTTTATTGACGATTGAGATGCCGGCAGTAGCGGCGTTGGACGGAGGGAGGGTCGGTGCCAGTGGTGAGGGGGTGGGGCTCACTCTCATGCCCTCGGAGGCACTCGGCGGGTTCCGAGATGGCCGCGGGAGGCGTCCCAGGGCACAGAGGCTCTGAGAGGTGGCATAAGCTCAATGCCGAATGGCTTCCATTTGCCCTGCAACTCCAGATGCAACACCTCTCTCTAAACTTCCTCCCTCACCTCCATCCAGGGACCCCAGCAGCCTTTCCAGTGGTTCACACACACCTCCTCTATCCTCATCTACTGCATCCAGTGTTCCTGATGTAGACTCTTGTACATTGGGGAAACCAAATGGGGAAACAGACTTAGCAACTGTTTCACTGAATACTTGTGCTCGGTCCACCAAGGCCTGCTGGACCTCCCGGTTGCTAAACATCTTAACTCCTGATCCCATTCCCACACTGATCTTTCCATCCGGGGCCACCTCCATTGCTAGAGAGAGGCCACATATTTATAGAGATATGGGCCAAACACAGGTAAATGGGACCACATAAGATGGGGCATCTTGTTGGGCATGGACGAGTTGGGCCGTAGGGCTGGTTTCCGTGCTGTATGACTCTATGACTCCACGATAGACTGTGCATCAACTTTCTCACACAGTATATGGGTGGGGAGGGAGACTGCTCATTTTTACAGACTTAAGGAGGTAAATAAATCTTGTGTAGCCCAGTGTATGGAGAGCAGATGAAGCAGACCATGTTGTCAGCATCTTATGTTTCCATTTATGTTTTTATTTCATGGGTTCTGTTGGTCCCCAAGGCATCAACTGTCTAGAGGTTTGTAAATCATCTTTAGAGCTTGGACCTTCCATAAATTGCTTGCATTCCTGAAACTTTATGAATGCAAAGTGTGCTTTCCACCATCTACAGTGAATACCATGCATCATAGAATCTTACAGCAAGGAAACAGACCCTTTGGCCCAACTTGCCCGTGCCACCTGCTCGCGTTTGGCCCATAACCATCTAAACCTATCATGTCCTATCATGTTCCATCCATGTACCTGTCCAAATGTCTCTTAAACGTTATGACACTCCCTCTCTCAACAACCTCCACTGGCAGCTTGTTCCATACACCCACCGCCCTTTGTGTAAAAAAGTTGCCCTCAGGTTCTTATTAAATCTTTCTCCCCTCATCTTAACCGTATGTCCTCTGATTTTCAATTTCCCTACTCTGGGTAAGAGAAACTGTGCATCACCTGATCTATTTCTCTCATGATTTTTGGACACCTCTATAAGATCACTCCTCATCATCCTGTGCTCCAAGGAATAAAGTCTTAGTCTGCTTAACTTCCCCCTATAGCTCAGGCCCTTGAGTCCTGGCAACATCCTCATAGAACTTCTCTGCACCCTTTCCAGCTTGACAACATCTTTCCTATGATATGGTGCCCAAAAAGGAACACAATACTCTAAATGTTGTAAAATGTGGGTTATGTTGTTCTCCAGCACGTCAAATATTGAGAGGTTCGTAAATTATCTTTAGAGCATGGACCATCCACAAATCTGCAACTTTGTGAATGTAGAGTGTGCAATAACTACCATACATTGTTCCTGAGGAGAGGGTTGGTGGAGGTGGGTGAGCGGGCTGGGGGCTCTTGTCCCACGCCCCCGGATGTGCTCTGGGGGTTCAAAGGTCAGCCGCAGAAGGTGCCCCGGGACGAGGACGTGGAGTGGTCGCCGATCATGCACAGGTGACGTTTCATGCATGGGTGATGCATGGGGGACATTTCTGGCCCCTTCTTCAGACTGTATAACATCATGAGAGGAATAGATCGGATTAATACACAGTCTTTTACCCAGAGTAGGGGAATCGAGAACCAGGGAACATCAAGTTAAAGTGAGGGAGGAAAGATTTAATTTAAACCTGAAGGGGAACTTTTAGTTAATTCAGTTTATTGTCACATGTACCGAGGTACAGTGAAAAACTTTCTGTTGCAAGCTATCCAGTCAGTGGAAAGACTATACATGATTACAATTGAGCCATCAACAGTGTACGGATACAGGATAAAGAGAATACATTTAGTGCAAGATAAAGTCCAGTAATGTCCGATTAAAGATTCACACAAGTTCACCTCGGGTGCTGTGTGGAATTTGCATGTTCTCCCTGTGACTAAACAGGTTTCCTCTGGGTGCTCCAGTTTCCTCCCACATCCCAAAGACGTGTGGGTTTGCAGGTTAATTGACCTCTTTAAATTGCTCCTAATGTGTAGGGTGTGGATGAGAAAGTGAGACAACATAGAACTAGTGTTTAGTTTAGTTTAGATTTATAACATGAAAACAGGCCTTCGGCCCACCGAGTCCATGCCGACCATCAATCACCCTGTCGCACTATTTTTATGTTATCCTACTTTCTCAGCTATTCCCTACACACGGGGGCAATTTACAGAGGCCAATTAACCTATAAACCTGCACGTCTTTGGGATGTGAGAGGAAACCAGAGTACCCAGGGGAATTCCACAGTCAAAGGGAGAACTTGCAAACTCCATACAGACAGCACCCAATGTCAGGATCGAACTCGGGTCACTGGTGCTGTGAGGCAGCAGCACTACCAGCTAAATCACCCAGTGTGAACAGCTGATCAATGGTAGGCATGGGCTTAGTGGGCCGAAGAGCCTGTTTCCGTTCTGTATCTTTCAATTCAATTAAAAAAATAACAGAACTCTGCTAGCAAATGCCTGAAGCTGGGAAAGGAGGCTGAAATTGTATGATTTAATCAGTGCTTTATTTTAATGATAATTTCAAAAAACATATATTATGCGTTTGCAATCATTTGTGCACAGTAATGGCATTGCAAATTGATTATACGACTGCACATAATTCAAATTGCATTCGCCACAAGAATATAAATGATGGCAGACAAGATTGTCTCTCTCCCCATGTAAATTAATTCAGGATTGACATTTCCATTTGCAAAGAGTTGACGTTTGTAATTAGCCAATTGACAGCTTTCGCAATAGTCAACCGATGGGGCTGACCACAGATTCTCAATCTATTGATTTTTTGGTTTCTTCTATAAGTTTCATTTCTTCATCACAAAGCCCTTTGTTGAGAAGCTGCTGCCTACATGCCTTCTATTGTTCCTTTCTGGGAAACCTGTAAATTGACCAAAACATCACCTATCCATGTTCTCCAGAGATGCTGCCTGACCCACTGAATTACTCCAGCACTTAGTGTCCTTTCCGTTGCATCACCATTCCGTTGCATGGTTCAGCAACTCGAACACCCAGGAATAAAGGTGACTACAGAGAGTAGTGGACACTGCCCAGTCCATCACTGGTACTGACCTCCCCATGATTGAAGGGATGTATAGGAGGCACTGCCTCAAAAAGCATCAGTCAGCATCATCAAAGACCCACATCACCCTGGCCGCGCTCTCATCTCGCTGCTACCATTGGGAAGAAGGTACAGGAGCCTGAAAATCGTGACCTCCAGGTTCAGGAACAGCCACTTTCCAACAACCATCAAGCTCTTGAAGAACTACATATATCCACCTCCAGTTTAAATTCCATTTGGAATATTTTGGAGGACCAAGAACCAAGAACCCACTAAACTTCGAACTATGAACTGCTTTGACTGCACTTTGGACTTTTTGTCTTTCTATTATATTGTTTTTTTTTAAATTTATTGAACTTGTTTTTGTTTTGGTTTATTATGTTATCTATTAAGTATTGGGTTTACAGACCTGTTGTGCTGCTTCAACTGAGAATTTCATTGTTCCATTTTGGTACATTTGGCATTTAAACACTCGACTTGATTGTGGATGATTTGCAGTAGCTGGAAGTGAATCCTTTAAGTTGCCAGAAGCAACCAATCAAACTCTTTCTGTGGCGGTAACATGATGGAGTACAAGGAGAGAGACAGAGACCTTAATGACATGGTGTCAGGCCAATAACCTCTCCCTCAATGTCTGCAAGACAGAGGAGCTAGTTATTGATTCAGGAAGCATGGTGGAGTACTGAAGATAGATACAAAATGCTGGAGTAATTCAGCAGTCAAGCAGCATCAGATCTGAAGAAGGGCCCCGACCCGAAACGTCACCTAGTCTTTTGCTCCAGAGATGCTGCCTGACCTGCTGAGTTATTCCAGCATTTTGTGTTTATCTTCACTACATTGTGTACAGTTTGATTGGACTCATGTTCAATGCAAAACAAAACTTTCCAGTACACGTTTCAACAATAAACCATCACCAATATTTGATGTAAGCTAGAAATGGAAGCATTTGTATTAGTATTATTTGACTGTACACATGGATATTCAGGGAAAAGAGGTGTACAGATTATGTACAGGCAGAGGATGTTAGATTATATTGGTATCATGCTTGGCACGGACATTGTGGGCCAAAGGCCTGTTCCTATGCTGTACTGTTCTAGGGCCTGTGTTGTATTTAATGTCCTCAGCAGTTCTGATTGGTATCTGGCAACATTATACAGAAATGACTGGCGTTTTCTGATTTTATTTGTACATTTGTCTGGATCTCACAGATAATGTACTAGCAAACTCCCCAAGTGGGACTGGCGGGTGGATCCTGTTGTAGGTTAGGATGTTGCTGATTTAATGCTGACAGTACCACCCCATTATCACCTGACCAACTGTTCATCTGCGCACGTGGCTCTGGTGTTAAACACCCCTCACGTGGCAGGATTCACACCCACACCCTTAGTGCGCTGATGTCCATTCAATAACCGTTATTTTTGCTTCAATCTATGCTGGCTGGCTGTTCTTCACCACTTTAATCTTTTTAAAAAAAGACACATAGTGGTGGAGTAACAGTATCTCTGGAGAACATGGATAGATGATGGTTCAGGTCCGAACCCTTCTTCAGACCAGCTGAAGATTCTAGATTGTAAATATTTAGTGTAATTGTTAAAAGTTTAGTTTAGTCTAGCTTAGCTTAGTTTAATTGAGTTTAGTTTTGTTTAATGTATTATTGTCAAGAGTATCGAGATACACTGAAAAGCTTTTGTTTGCCTGCTATCCAGTCAAGAGGAAGAGTTGAAGCATTGCGTACACTTTTATTTCTGTTTAGTTCTGCCTGTTTAGTTGAGCAAACACAAAGTTCTGGAGGAACTCAGAGGGTCAGGCAGCACCTGTAGAGGGAATGGAAAGACACCGTTTCGAGTCAGAACACTTCCTCAGAATCTTCTTCTTATTGAAGCTCTTTGTTTGGAAGTCAGTTCTTTAACATGAGGAAGTTTCCTCACAACTTCCCATCTCTGCCTCCAATGCGAGGAAATCTCCAATGGAAGGTAGTGGGTATATGGAATGAGCTGCCTCACACTTTTCGTCTTTTTATCTCTGGCCTTTGTCTAACTATTTGCCTTTGAACTCCCCCTTCACCTGTTACCACCTATCACTCACCAGGGTTTGTTCTGCCCCACCTCTCTTCCAGCTTTCTTCTCCTCCCCCCCCCCCCCCATACCACCCCCCATCTCAATCAATCTGAAGAAGGGTCCTGACCCAAAACGTGACCTGTCCATGTTCTCCAGAGATGCTGCCTGACCCGCTGATTTACTCCAGCACTTTACTTCTTTTGTTTTAAATCAGCTGCTGCAGTTCCTTGTGTCTGCCTTTTACACTGGTCTGTTTATTGCTGTTCCCTGGTAAAATTGTTATTCAATTCTTAGCGAATTCCATTAAGAACGATTGATTTGCAAAAAGCAGTGAGTTATCCCGTCTGCAGTATGGAAGGTATCAGTCTTTTGCTAAAATAGACTTGCTGTGTTTGTTACAAGAAATAAAAGTCACAATTTCATTTTAACAAATGGCAGCAATATTGTTGAGAGCCAGAGTGACAAGATGTACCTGTAAATCTGCTTGGTAATTGTGATCAATGGCTCGTGCTATTTTACACAAAAAAATCACACATATATCCCAGCAGATTATTTTCCGATTATTTCAGAGAAGAGATGTGGATTCCAGGCCAAGGATGAATCCTTAAAGGGACTAGTCTAACGTGAATGAGACTGTTGTAATTTGCCGTAAGGAATTTCTAGCTGATGGGCATAAATAAAAGACATTTGTCACATTTCCTTGTATTTTCAATGCTTCATTTTTCCGCTACTACTATTTAAAAAAATGTTTTTGTTTTAGAGATACAACACGGAAACAGGCCCTTCAGCCCACCGAGTCCATGCGGACCATCGATCACCCGATCAAACTAGTTCTACGTTATTTAACTTTCACATCCACTCCCTACACACTAGCGGCAGCTTACAGAGGGCAATTGACCACAAACCTGCACGTCTTTAGGATGCGGGAGAAAACCATAGCACCAGGAGGAAATCCACTTGGTCAAGGGGAGAACGTGCAAACGCCACACAAATAGCACCGAAGGTCAGGGTCGACCCCTGGTCTCTGGCACTGTGAGGCAGCAGCTCTACCAGCTGCGCCACACAACCAATTACACATTGCATTCAGATATATGGACACTGCCCTGGAATTGGTGTGGGGTTTGACACAACGGCAGACAAATCAATGTAGCGTACATTGTCTTTCCTCACCCAGTTGTCCATCCTACACTGAGACAGAATGAAAACTTATCAGTGCATCATTATACCCGATGGGCAAGTTGGCCCATGTGAAGCAAGCCTGTGAAAATGATTGAAATGAAGTTGTCAAATGCAATTCAAATAGCATTGCTTTCTTTATCTCCCTCTCGCAAAGTAGGATTTGGAGGCTTTGGAGAGGGTGCAGAAGAGGTTTACCAGAATGCTTCCTGGATTAGAGGGTATTAGCTACAAGGAGAGGTTGGACACACTTGGGTTGTTTTCTCTGAAACATCAGAGGTTGAGGGAAGACCTGATAGAAGTATATAAAATTATGCGGTGCAGGCTCGAAGGGCCGAATGGCCTACTCCTGCACCTATTTTCTATGTTTCTATGTTTTCTATGAGGCGTAGATAGGGTACATAGTTAGAGCCTTTTTCCAGGGTGGAAATGTCAAAGACTAGAGGACATGGCTCCAGAGAAAACAACCCGTCTATCCAACCTCTCTCTCCCTGCAGCTAATAACCACTAATTCAGAGAGCATTACAGTAACCCTCCTCTGCACCCTCTCCAAAGCCTCCACATCCTTCCTGTTATGGGATGACCAGAACTGCACGCAATACTCCTTAAGCAGACTACCCAGACTCCAATAAAGCCACAACATGACTTCCTATACTTGATGCCCTGACCAATGAAAGCAAACATACCGTACACTGAAGCGGAACACGAGTGTCAAGCAAAGCCAATGAAGCGGGACACGTGTCAAGCAAAGTTTTCTTTATTCCTCAAGCATCACGCAGCTCCCCAAACCCCCAACCGGTTCAACTCCTCCTGGAACTCCCCTACCAACTGCCACTCCTCCCCATTCCAAGTTCCGTGACCCCCCCACCCCCCCGAGCCGAGGGTTCGCACCACGCGTGGCTCACCACCGGGACCGCCACAACATCTTCTTTACCATTCTACTTGTGTTGCCACTTTCAGGGAGTTATGGACTTAGACTCCAAGAGCTTTCAATACTGTAATGGGTCTTACCATTAACTATATACTTTCCTGTTTTATTCAACCTCCCAAAGCGCAGCATTTCACACTTGCTTGGAATAAACTTCATCTGCCATTTCTTTGACCATTTCTGCAGCTGATCTATATCCTACTGTATACTTTAACAGCCTTCCTCACAGTCCGTGACTCCAGCAATCTTGGCGCCATCTGCAAACTTACTAACCAACCCGTCTATATTTATGTCCACATCATTTATATATATCACAAACAGCAAAGGTCCCAGCACAGATCCCTGCAGAACTCCGCTAGTCACAGACTTCCAGCCAGAATATTGTCCCTCCACCACAACCCTCTGTCTTCTATCAGTAAGCCAGTTCATTACACCTTTATTTGACAATAATAAACTAAACTAAACTCAACAAGACTAAAATGACCAAGTCATCATGTATCTTAATCTTCTGGGTCAGCCTACCATGGAGAACTCTATCAAATGTCTTATTAAAATCCATGTAGACAACATCCACTGGGACAACCCTCATCGATCACTTTCATTATCTCTTCAAAAAAACTGGATCAAGTTAGGAAGTCACAACCTGCCATGTATAAAGCCAAGGTATTTATTCACAAAATGCTGGAGTAACTCAGCAGGTCAGGCAGCATCTCGGGAGAGAAGGAATGGGTGACGTTTCGGGTCGAGACCCTTCTTCAGACATGTATAAAGCCATGTTGACTGACCCTAATTAACCTCCATCTTCTTCCTAATTAATCCATTCTCTTCCAAATGAGAGTAAATCCTATCCCAAAGAATCGTCCCCAAGTTTCCCTACCTCTGGGGTGAGACTCACCGGCCTAAAATTCTCTGGATTCTTTCTACTTCCCTTCTTAAATATCGGAACATTAGCTACTCTCCAGCTCTCCAGGACCTTGTCTGTAGCTGGAGAAGATGCAAGATCTTCGTCCAGGCTCCCATAATCTCCCCTCTTGCCTCTCTCAATAACCTGGGATAGATTTCATCAAGTCCTGGGGATTTATCCACCTTAATGCTCTTCAAGAGCCCTAACACCTCCTCCATCTTAATCTCAAACTGCCCTTGCATACAGGCATTCTCTACACTGACTTTGCTGTCCTCCATGTCCCTCATAATTGTGAAAATAGATGTAAAGTACTCATTTAGTATCTTGTCTACATCTTGTGACTCCAAGCACAAATTCCCAGCTTGCTCCTTGACCCCTCTTGTTTTTAATGTAGGCATAAAAAAGCATTGGGATTTTCTTTAACGTGACTCACCAATTACATTTCATGGTCCCTTTTGGACCTTTCTAATCACCCACATGAGTTATTTCCTGTTTGCTTTATATTTCTCATTGGAATTCCTCATGCCTGATTTCATCTTTCAAAACTTGTAGCGGTGGCACGGTGGTGCAGCGGTAAAGTTGTTACTGACAGCATCAGAGACCCGGGTTCGATCCTGACTACGGGTGATGTCTGCGCGGATTTGTACGTTCTCCCTGTGACCACATGGGTTTCATCCGGGTTCTCCGATTTCCTCCCACACTTCAAAAATGTACAGGTTTGTAGGTTAATTGGCTTTGTTAAAATTGTAAAATGTTCCCAGTGTGTAGAATAGTGCTAGTGTACAGGGTGGTTGCTGGTTGGCGCGGACTCGGTGGGCCGAAGGGCCTGATTCCATGCTGGTCTAAAGCCTTACAAGGCTTCCTTTTTTTTGAAGAAGGCTCTCTACCCAAAAAGTCACCTATCCGTGCTCTCCATAGATGCTGCCTGACCATTTGAGTTACTCCAGCTCAATGTGTCCAGGTTTTATTCCTTTTGCAAAGTGACCTCTCACCCAGAAGATTCCAACTGCAGTCCCGCCGTGTTGCGAGGCTGAGGATTTGTGTCCGAGGAGTGAGGAAACACCTGAACTCATTACAGGTAACCCTTGTAATAATGGACCATGGGGGGTTATAGTGTCCAGTATTGCCAATTGTCTGCTGGAACCAAGTAAAGGATTATCATTGTATAAGAAGCAGAAACAAAGAACTGCGTTTGCTGGTTAATGCACAAAAAGACACAAGGTGCTGGAGTGACTCAGCAGGCCAGGCAACATCTCTGGCAAACATTGATAGGTAACATTTCAGATTGAGACCCTCGGACTGGAACCTAGCTTGGAATCTAGGTGAGTTGATGGCCCCGGCCTGCTGACGGCCCCGGCCTGCTGACGGCCCCGGCCTGCTGACGGCCCCGGCCTGCTCACGGCCGGGTAGAGGCGAGGATCTGCGGAGTCAGTGGCCCGCGAGCGGCCAGAGTGCAGGTGGTGGTGTGGTGGTGTGGGCAACCGGGGGGTGTAAGCGGCCAGGGAGGCGATGCAAGCTGGGGGTGGCATGGGCAGCTGGCTATAACCAAAATAAACTTTCGGTTATAAACTTAAAAGCACCATTGAGGATTCAGGTAGGATTACTGCAACCCGGAACGAAGTATAGCAACACTGTGCCAATTAATAATGCCATCAATTTGAGTCTGATGAAGAGGTTTGACCCGAAACATCACCTAGTCCTTTTCTCCAGAGATGCTGCCCGACCCGCTGGGCTGCTCCAGCATTGTGTCTATCTCCGATGCTGTCAATAACAGACTTCCTCCCTCCATCCACCTGCGACTGCGATCATTGACCTGAATAGCCCCCGGCAGCAAGAGATAATGGAAGTATGCGTAGTCTGGGCCAGTACAATCACACAGCAACCTGCAGCCACACAACCTGTTTCTGTGACACTCAGCTAATCTATAACCACACTCTTATTTGATTTGCTCCGCATCAGAAGGAAACAATGTAATATAACAGACCGCAGGTAGACCCAAATGCAGCACACGGAACCAAGGAAGTAGTTTTAGAATGAGCTTTATTTCTACCTGCTCGTGGTCGGGGACAGAAGACTGAGGTGTTCACCAGGGCTACGACGAGGCATGAAGGTCGGGAGCAGGCAGGGTCGGCAACGGGAAATCAGTCCAAGAGAGAATGCTGGAGAGTCGTGCATGAGGGCTAAGAACAATCTGGCAAAGAGTGTGTGTGTGCAGGAAGGGTTTATATGCTGGCTTGATTGGTGATCTGGAGCAGGTGAGTGAACAGATGAGAGGAGTTGGCTTAACGTGGTGGGCGTGGCTGGCAGGTGAGTGAACAGGACAGACTGTGACACGTAAATTTGAATTGACAGAATTGACAGAATTGACAGGCGGGGGGGGGGGGCGGGGGGAACAAAGGTGAGGACAGACCATTCTGTATCAGAAATGGGGAGGTCAGGGGGGATGGTGAACACACGGCAAGGATAGGGGTTGGGGTCAGTGGAAGGCAGGTGAGTAGATGGAGACCAATGCAATGTCTAGTGGGTGTTCAGAGAGGAGGGAGGCATGAGGACTATTGGATAGCTGGGGAGTAGCTGGGGCCACCTGGTTAAAAGGGGAAGAACCAGTGGATCCCCCACTGATGTCCCCTGTAGGAGATGGGGGGGGGGGCAGTAGGACCCAGCAGTCAGTCCCCGTGCTGTTGGAGTCTGTATCGTGGAGTCGGTGGGCCCGGTGCTGAGCCTGGGACTCAGGTGAGACGGCTGCGGCCCGCTGGTAGGCAGTGGAGTGGCAAGGGTCGGTGGAGTCGCTGGTGGAGGCAGGAGTCCGGGTCAGCGGACAAAGCGTTGGTAGCCCTGGTCCATGGATGGCCGGAGAGGCAACGAGGGTCGACAGCTCCGGGTAGGTGGTAAGGGTTGGTGGCGGCAGTGGCACCGGGGAGGCGGTGGAGGTTGGTGGTGAGGCCTGTCTCCCCACCCTCTTTCCCCTCCCCCCAACCCCACTCCCCCCCACACCTACTCCCCCCCCCACCCCCACTCCCACTCCCCCCCACCCCCACCACCCTCTTCCCAGCCCTACCCCCTCCCACCTCCACTCTCCCTGACCCCCACTCTCCCTGACCCCCACTTGTTCCCCCTTCCCCTTCCCCTTCCCCTTCCCTTTCCCCACTCCCCCTCCACTTCCTCCACTCCCCCACTCCCCTTCCACTCCTCCCACTTTCCCTCCACGCCCTCCCCTCCCACCGCCACTCCCCCTCCCCTGCTCCTCCCCTCCCCTCCACTCCCTCCCCTCCCCCCACATCCCCCCACACCCACTCCCTCCCTCGTGTGGGTCCCATTGTGACGTCACACACTGAAGATGGCAAGAAATCGGTTTGTAAGGTAATTTTTAAACTTTAAAATGTCTCTAACTTTAAAAATATACAACCAATTTGAATGAAACTTGGATGAAAGTGTCCCATGGGCAAAGGTGAGTAAGATGGTCCTAAAATTGTAGTGCTGTCGTATGACGGGGCACAAAAACACAGCACAAACATCCTAATATATATATAATACATATATACAGACATCGACCAGACAGACAGACAGACAGCACTTACCCAGTGGGCTGATGGATGTTCCAAGCTGTATCTCTGTGTATCTGCATCAAAACTTACCGGCAGTGTGGATTTGCCGCATGTGGACTGATCTAGACGGGGCCTGGACTCTCCACAGTTTGGAAGAGTGAGAGGATATCTCCTGCTTTATATTATTTTTCTTCCTTTATGGATTCCTTCACTGAATAACTTTTGCAAAGTCCTATGTTCTGTCCAGCGCCGTTGATGCTAATTACAAGGAATGTGTAGAAGCACGTTATAAATTATATCATTATGTTGGTAGCCATTGGAGCAGTGGGAGAGACAATGACAGATGCGATGCACATTCCTTTTCTAATTCTTTTCCAAGTTTCTGCAGAGGAAAATAAGAAAGACCTAAAGAGTCCAAAGAAGTATCCTGACCCGAAACACTCTTTTCCATGTTTTCCAGAGATGCTGCCTGACCCACTGACTTACTCCAACTCTTAGTGTCTTTTTGTTTGTAAACCAGCATCTGCAGTTCCTTGTTGCTCCAAGAAGACCTTGTGTTCATGTTTGTGTTTATTTTGACCTTGGGAAGGTCATACCCATCTTGCAGCCAGTGGAATGGAGTCTGAAGCCTTGGTATTGTTGCAATGGCAGCAATGTAACAATGTCATAGAATCAACAGGCCCTTCGGTCCCTCATCCTTGCCAACCCATGTGCCCCATCCAAACTAGTCCCACCTGCCCGTGTTTGGTCCTTATCCCTCTAAACCTTTCCCATCCATGTACCTGTCCAAGTGTCTTTTAAATATGGTTATAGAACCTGCCTCAATTATTCCCACGGGTTTGAGCAAAGCTTAATGGAAATCGTCTTGGTCGCATAACGTTCAGACACAAGAGAGAAATCTTGAGAAACTTTAGACTTTAAAGATACAGAGTGGAATCAGGCCCTTTGGCTCACCAAGTCCGCACTGACCAGCGATCCCCGTGCACTAACACTATCCTACACACGAGGAACAATTTCCCCGGTGTGGGACGAATAAAGGAATATATTATTATTACAATTTTACAGAAGCCAATTAACCAACAAACCTGTACATCTTTGCAGTGTGGGAGGAAATTGGAGCACCCGGAGAAAACCCACACAGTCACAAATTCCGTACAACAGCACCCGTAGTCAGGATCAAACCTGGGTCTCTGGCTATGAGGCAGCAGCTCTGCCACTGTGCCTGTGTGGTCCAAATTTATCCAGTACAGTTTACCTGCATTTTCCCCCCAAAATAATCTTTAATTGGCATTGTTCAGAGTCAATTGCAAACCAAAAACTGCATTAGCATTTTGTAGATGCTCTAGAGCAGAATAGTTATTAGTGAGCCAAAAATTGCATTGTGTCATTCTCAGATTGATGTAGCAAAGTTTCAATTATCTTTTTGCTGGAGATGCATTAACTAGTTTAATGCACAATTAGAAAATAAACCTTTGGGTTGAACGCTTTGGCTGTTACATTAAAATCTTCGGCGTCTGTCCCTCGAACTCTGTCGGCGTGTGAGTTGGCATTCTCATTACATTAGCGATCACATGTAATCACTGCTGGTGATTATTGCGAGAGCCTTGTTTCTTTTCAAAGTTGGTGCTGGGCAAAGTAAAACTCTTCAAATCAAGGGCAAAACAGTGGTAGATCTCCACAGTTCCATCCGTTTTCCTGTATTATATTTTTTAGTATTGCATTTGGTAAGAAACATTTGCCTCGGGTATAATAATCCGAAAATTAGAACCATTAATGTTTGGCATTAAAGAATGCGGTTAAAGAATCTGCAAATTATAAAGGAATAAAAATAACTTAGCAGAAATTACAAACGTCAACGTTGTGAGCTGTGTGGTAAGTGAGCTAACATTCTTGCACACAACTAACACCGATCTGGAGGGGATAAATGCAGGTGAATTTCCCCTTGTCCAGAAGGCGTGCTTTGAATCTGGACCTGAGCCAGACGCCTAGTGTGGGTACATTACTGGTGTGACGGGTGCTGACCCCATCTACAAACAACAGCGGGGATGTGCTGGGCTGGACCAGAGAGTCTGGCCAGCTCTGTCTGAGCACGTCATCGGCTGTGACCCAGTGTGGATGTCTGCTGCTAATGCTGCTGTAAATGAAGATAGACACAGAGTGTCTATCGGGATGCATCACAGCATGGTTTGGGAACAGCTCCAGCCAAGACCACAAGATATTGCAGAGAATTATGGACGCAGCCCAGACATCACACAAACCAACCTCCCTTCCATTGATCCATTTACACCTCACGCTGCCTTGGCAAGGCCACCAGCACAATCAAGGGGGAGTCTCACCCGGACACTCCCTCTCCCATTGGGAAAACAGTACAGAAGTGTGAAAACGCACACCTCCAGATTCAGGGACAGTTTTGTCCCAACTGTTATCAGGCAACTGAACCATCCTACCAACAACTAGAGAGCAGTCCTGAGCTACTATCTACCTCATTAGTGACCCTCAGACTATATGAACGGACTTGACTGTACTTTAGCTTGCACTAAACATTAATCCCTTCATCCCCAGGAGAATCTTTGCCAAAGATCATTGCAAAATGCAATTTGTCTCTCCCTTCAGAAACTAGAAATGAATCTGAGTTTTGTTTAGTGGGTAAACTGGCATAAGGAGCTGACTGTTGAATTTTGTATTCAGCATTGTTGCCAATAATGTATCCTCCTGACCTATTCAACACAAAGCAGAGTTTTCTGTAAATTCACTTTGTACTATTATACACTGTGGATGTCACGATTGTAATCATGTATTGTCTTTCTGCTGACTGGTTCTTAGACGCAACAAAAGCTTTTCACTGTACCTCGGTACACATGACAACCTAAACTTAAACTCAAAGTGCTGGAGTAACTCAGCGGGTCAGGCAGTGTCTATCTTGGGTATAAACCGGCATCTGCAGTTCCTTTTTACCCGCTTTAAATGATATTTAATATCGGAATAGATTTAGTTTAGTTTACTTAATTGTCACGTGTACCAAAGTATAGTGAAAAACCTTTTGTCGCGTGCTAACCAGTCGATCAGCAAAACGCACAGAGTCTTTTGCCCAGAGTAGGGGAATCGAGAACCAGAGGACATAGGTTTAAGGTGAGGGGCTGAAAGATTTAACAGGAGCCTGAGGGGTAACAGTTTTACAGTGTGGTGGGTATATGGACTATGATATTCTAACTCAGGGATCTGCAGGTTTCAACGACAGGTGTATAAGATGCTGCCACAGTCGTTGTTTTCTACCTGGGTCCTGTCTTGTCAGGGAGCAGGGGCCCAGGCCCCTACAGAATAGAGAGCGTAGAACAGTAGTGTAGACAGCCCACCAATGTTCGTGCTGAACAAGATGCCAAGTTAAACTAATCTCCTCTGCCTACATGTGATCCATACCCCTCCATTCTCTGCATATCCACTTAGCTATCCAAAAGTTTCTTAAACACCACTATCGTATCTGCCTCAACCACCACCACCGACAGCGCGTTCCAGGCACCATCCTCTGTGTGAAAAACGTGCCCAATATATATCCTTAAATTTGCCCCTCTCACCTTAAAGCTATACCCTCTAGTCTTGGACATTCCACCCTTGTGAAAAGGTTCTGACTGTCTACCCTATGTATGCCACTCATAATTTTATATACTTCTATCAGGTCTCCCCTCAACTTCTGGCTACATGAGGCACTGCCTCAAAAAGGCGGCATCTCTCACATAGGAGCAGGAGCAGGCCATTCAGCCTTTCTAGCCTGCTCCAGGCCCCATTTGATAGATGGTTGAAAAGGTATAAAGGTATAGATGATGGAAAAATTATTGAAGGGAAATGGGCTGTTTGCTGCTTTGAGGTTATTCAGGCACCTGCCTATGGGGCAGGGTTAGATATTCCATACGGTCCTCCCTCAGTTTACCCGCTGTTTTACTTTCCTTGTAGAAATAAGGAATGGCAGCTGCTGGTGAAGACACAAAGAGACACAGCGCTTGATTAACTCAGCAGCTCAGGCAGCATCTCTGGAGAACAGATAGGTGACGGGTCGGGTTGAGACCCTTCTTCAGACTTCAGACAATAGTCTTGACCCGAACCTGGAGGTACAGAAGATACACAGCTTGAAAGCATGCACCACCGGATTCAGGAATAGATTCTTCCCCTCTGTTATCAGGCATCCAGGGTCCTGTCCGATTCACTTCTACCCCATTGCGGGCATTGTCTCTGGAATTGATGCGCTATAATGCTGGGAACTATACTGCACTACATTCTTCCCCTTTGCTCCACCTATTGTACATGACTCTGACGACAGGTGGGTCTAGTGTAGATGGGACATCTTGGATGACATGGGTAAGTTAGGCTGTATGACTATGATTGCATTTATAAGTTATAGGAGCAGAATTAGGCCATTTGGCCCATCGTCTACTTCGCCATTCAAGGATCAATTTATTCCAAAGAGGTGGAAAGACTCTAAGGGGAGTAAGAGACACCTGTGGCTGACAAGGGAAGTCAGGGACAGCATAAAAATTAAGGAGAGGAAGTATAACATAGCAAAGAAGAGTGGGAAGACAGAGGATTGGGACTCTTTTAAAGAGCAACAAAAGTTAACTAAAAAGGCAATACGAGGAGAAAAGATGAGGTACGAGGGTAAACTAGCCAATAATATAAAGGAGGATAGCAAAAGTTTTTTTAGGTACGTGAAGAGGAAAAAAATAGTCAAGGCAAATGTGGGTCCCTTGAAGACAGAAGCAGGGGAATTTATTATGGGGAACAAAGAAATGGCAGACGAGTTAAACCGTTACTTTGGATCTGTCTTCACTGAGGAAGATACACACAATCTCCCAAATGTTCTAGGGGCTGGAGAACCTAGGGTGATGGAGGAACTGAAGGAAATCCACATTAGGCAGGAAATGGTTTTGGGTAGACTGATGGGACTGAAGGCTGATAAATCCCCAGGGCCTGATGGTCTGCATCCCAGAGTACTTAAGGAGGTGGCTCTAGAAATAGTGGAAGCATTGGAGATCATTTTTCAATGTTCTATAGATTCAGGATCAGTTCCTGTGGATTGGAGAATAGCAAATGTTATCCCACTTTTTAAGAAAGGAGGGAGAGAGAAAACGGGTAATTATAGACCAGTTAGTCTGACATCAGTGGTGGGGAAGATGCTGGAGTCAATTATAAAAGACGAAATTGCTGAGCATTTGGATAGCAGTAACGGGATCGTTCCGAGTCAGCATGGATTTACGAAGGGGAAATCATGCTTGACAAATCTACTGGAATTTTTTGAGGATGTAACTAGGAAAATTGACAAGGGAGAGTCAGTGGATGTGGTGTACCTCGACTTTCAGAAAGCCTTCGACAAGGTCCCACATAGGAGATTAGTGGGCAAAATTAGGGCACATGGTATTGGGGGTAGGGTACTGACATGGATAGAAAATTGGTTAACAGACAGAAAGCAAAGAGTGGGGATAAATGGGTCCCTTTCGGAATGGCAGGCAGTGACCAGTGGGGTACCGCAAGGTTCGGTGCTGGGACCCCAGCTATTTACGATATACATTAATGACTTAGACGAAGGGATTAAAAGTACCATTAGCAAATTTGCAGATGATACTAAGTTGGGGGGTAGTGTGAATTGTGAGGAAGATGCAATAAGGCTGCAGGGTGACCTGGACAGGTTGTGTGAGTGGGCGGATACATGGCAGATGCAGTTTAATGTAGATAAGTGTGAGGTTATTCACTTTGGAAGTAAGAATAGAAAGGCAGATTATTATCTGAATGGTGTCAAGTTAGGAGGAGGGGGAGTTCAACGAGATCTGGGTGTCCTAGTGCATCAGTCAATGAAAGGAAGCATGCAGGTTCAGCAGGCAGTGAAGAAAGCCAATGGAATGTTGGCCTTCGTAACAAGAGGAGTTGAGTATAGGAGCAAAGAGGTCCTTCTACTGTTGTACCGGGCCCTGGTGAGACCGCACCTGGAGTACTGTGTGCAGTTTTGGTCTCCAAATTTGAGGAAGGATATTCTTGCTATGGAGGGCGTGCAGCGTAGGTTCACTAGATTAATTCCCGGAATGGCGGGACTGTCGTATGTTGAAAGGCTGGAGCGATTGGGCTTGTATACACTGGAATTTAGAAGGATGAGGGGGGATCTTATTGAAACATATAAGATAATTAGGGGATTGGACACATTAGAGGCAGATAACATGTTCCCAATGTTGGGGGAGTCCAGAACAAGGGGCCACAGTTTGAGAATAAGGGGTAGGCCATTTAGAACGGAGATGAGGAAGAACTTTTTCAGTCAGAGGGTGGTGAAGGTGTGGAATTCTCTGCCTCAGAAGGCAGTGGAGGCCAGTTCGTTGGATGCTTTCAAGAGAGAGCTGGATAGAGCTCTTAAGGATAGCGGAGTGAGGGGGTATGGGGAGAAGGCAGGAACGGGGTACTGATTGATAGTGATCAGCCATGATCGCATTGAATGGCGGTGCTGGCTCGAAGGGCTGAATGGCCTACTCCTGCACCTATTGTCTATTGTCTATTGTCTATCTTTCCCTCTCAACCCCATTCTTCTGCTTTCTCCCCATAACCCTTGACAATCTTACCAATCAAGAATCTGTCAATCTCCACCTTAAAAATAACCATTGTACTGGCCTCTACTGACGTCTGTGACAATGAAATGTACAGATTCACCATCCTCTGACAAAAGCAATTCCTCCTCATCTTCTTTTTAAAGGTGCCTCCTTTTAATCTGGAAACTAGAAGGGTCTCAACCCGAAATGTCACCAATATCTTTGCTCCAGAGATGCTGCATGACCCGCTGAGTTACTCCAGCTTTTTGTGTCTACAGTGAAAACATTATGTCTGGTATTTCTGATTTTTTTGGATAGCATGTAAAACAAACCTTGGCACATGTGACAATAATAAATCTAAACCTAAATCATTAGTGTCCTGGGATCTCTAACAACGGTTGAGAGGGAGAGGTAGGACACTTTATAACAATATCAAAGGTGCCACATTCAACAACAAGTTTTCTCAATATTGCACTGAATGTTAGCTGAGATTATGTATCGAAATTATCGAGCTTTCTGTCAAGCTCTCTGACTCTATGACTGGGACTTGAATCCATGACCTTTGAATTCAACGATGATATCAAGTGAGCCACAGCTACTTCCAAGGTGTATTCATTTTATTAAGTTTCATATAAAGCACACTGGCACAAGACTGGAAGTGCTCCAGTATAACTAATATTGTTATTGGGTTATATTGAATTCCAAGTGAGTGTGAGGATGCATCTTAACAAAGGAGGCTGAGACAATATATAAAGTTATGAGAGGCTTATATAGAGCAGACAGAGCCTTATTCCCAAGGTGGAAATGTCAAAGACTAGAGGGCACATGTTTAAGGTGGGAAGGCAAAGTTTAAAGGAGATGTATGGAGCAAGTCTTTTAACACTGAGAGTGGTGGGTGCCTGGAACGCGCTGCCAGGGGTGGTGGTGGAGGCAGATACGATAGCGGAATTTAAGAGGTATTTGGATAGGCATGTGGATATGCAGAGAACCGAGGGATAAGGATTACATGCAGATAAAGTTGATTAGGGTGATCTAGGACCAGAGGGCACAGCCTCAGAATAAAAGGACGTCCCTTTAGAAAGGAGATGAGGAGGAATTGCTTTAGCCAGAGGGTGGTGAATCTGTGGAATTCATTGCCACAGTCGTTAGTGGAGGCCAAGTCATTGGGTATTTTTAAAGTGGAGATTGACAGATTCTTGATTAGTAAGGGTGTCAAAGATTATGTGGAGAAGGCAGGAGAATGGTGCTGAGAGGGAAAGATAGACAAGCCATTATTAAATGGCATAGCAGACTCAATCGGTTGAATGGCCTAATTTTGCTCCCCTGTCTTATGGTCTTATGATTTGTTTAACTTGACATTATGTTTAGCATGGACATTGTGGGCTGAAAGGCCTGTTCCTGTGCTGTACATTTCTCAGTTCTATGATTTGTGCTCTATTGAGCTGAGCAGTAACATTGCTCATCAGGTGTGGTGGTCCTGTGCGATTTCATTCCGGACCGTTCACTGAAAACAAACTAAATGAGCAAACTAAAAAAGCTGCTTTCCCGTTATCGTTCTGCTTGTCAGATTGGGGTAAATACCATCAAGTAGGACATCAGCCGGTGACCTCTCTCTCAACGTGATGCTTCTGTCACCTGGTGAATGAAATTAAATTTAAATAATGTTGGACGGGCCATCTATCAGATAAAAGCCTGGTTCAGATGAGAAACCTCCTGCTGGAAACACTGACTGCTAATGACTGTGTACTGGCGAAAGGCTGTTTACCTCGTAGACTCATAGAGTCTTACAGCAAAGAAACAGGCCCTTCAGCTCACCATGTCCATGCAGACCATGGTAACTATCTATACTAATTGCATTTAGCAGCACTTGATCGGTAGACTACTATAACTTGGTGATTCATGGACTCGCTCAAATGTTGTGAAGTTGCCTCAATGGTTCAATGGTACTTTATTGTCATGTACTTCAAAGCAATGGCCAAGAAAGCACACCAACACCTCAATTTCCTTAGAAGGCTTCGGAAATTCGGCATATCCCCAACAACCCTCACCAACTTCTACAGATGCACATAGAAAGAATTTATCGGGATGCATCACAGCATGGTTTGGGACAGCTCCAGTCAAGTCTGTGAGAAATTGCAGAGAATTGTGGACGTAACCCAGACCATCACACAAACCAACCTCCCTTCCATTGACTCCATCTGCACCAGGCTGCCACGGCAAGGCCACCACCATAATCAAGGGCCAGCCTCACCCCAGACACTCCCTCTTCTCCCCTCTCCCCTCTCCCATCAGGCAAGAGGCACAGAAGTGTGAAAGCGCACATCTCCAGATTCAGGAACAGTTTCTTCCCAGCTGTTATCAAGCACTTGCACCATCCTATCACCAACTAAAGAGTGGTCCTGACCTGCCATCTACCTTACTGGAGACCATCGGACTATCTTTAATCGGGCTTTTCTGGACCTTATCTTGCACGAAACGTTACTCTCTTTATCCTGTATCCGTACACACTGGATGGTTTGATTGTAATCATGTATAGTCTTTTTTTTACTGGATAGCACGGAACAAAAAGCTCCTCATTGTACTTTGGTACACGTGACAATAAACTAAACTAATGAAATATTAACCAGCCAATAGAATGTGAAGGAACTAAAAGTAAAACTCTACACAGACTTATGGTGTTGATCTAATGGTTTCAGCTTGAGAATCTGGATATTTATGTATTCTAGCAATGACTGGAAGATAAATTGGATGATTATAAAAGATTCCGCTCCTTGTAACAACAAATTTCGGAGCAAAAGGTGACAAGTGCCTTGTGGCTATCCTGTTAATTTGAATTTCACAGCATGAACCTCTGTCTGCTTGAGAGATATAATTTGCTTTCTGATGCATCCCATTATCCTGAAGATAGACACAAAAGCTGGAGTAACTCAGCGGGACAGGCAGCATCTCTGGAGAGAAGGAATGGGTGATGTTTTGGGTCGAGACCCTTCTTCAGATATCCTGATGTATATTGGGCTGGACAGACCACACAACTTATGCCGTGCTGGGCACTTTTGCCCATGGATCTTCCTGAGCTCCTGGACATCCCAAAGAGCTTCACCGTGAATGCCGTCCTTGTGGATCAGTCGTGATTCTAAAGGAGAGCAGTCCTGAGCTACCATCTAACTCATTGGAGACCCTCGCACTATCTTTGATTGGACTTTACTGGTTTTATCTTTCACTAAACATTATTCCATTTATCGGGTCTGTTTTCTGCACTGTACTACGATGTTACGGAGAAGGTGGGCAGAAGGCCGGAATGTGTTGCATGGTGACATTGCCGTGGTTACGGTTCAGGCTGCAGCTGTGCAGATGCAGGGGCGGAGTCAGATAATAACATGGAGGTGGGAATAGGCAGATCTACTGGGAATCAATGAAGCATAACCTCCCCACGCTCCAACCCCTTCCACATAAAGCACAACATTAGTGGTTTTGATTACCTTTTGCAACCATTCACTTGTTTTCAGTGTGTAGGAAGAAACTACAGATGCTGGTTTACACCGAAGATAGAGACAAAATGCTGGAGCAACTCAGCATCTCTGGAGAAATGGAATAGGTGACATTTCGGGTCGGGACCCTTCTTCACACTGAAGAGTCTGAAGAAGGGTCTCGACCCGAAATGTCACCCATTCCTTTTCTCCAGAGATGCTGCCTGACCCGCTGAGTTACTCCAAAATGTTGTGTCTATCTTCACTTGTTTTCAGTGTTCAGTGCAAATATTCCAGCTAGAAACCCGGGTTTGATCCTGACGACGGCTGCTGCCTGAACAGATTTAGCATGTTCTGCACATAACCTCATGAGCTTTCTCCGGGTACACCGTTTTCCTCCCACACTCCAAAGACGTGCAGGTTTGTAGGTTAATTGACTTCTGCAAATTGTAAATTGTCCCTGGTATGTTGGATAGTGCTAGTGCACAGGCTGATTGCTGGCCAGGTGTATCTCTAAAGTCTAAATTCTAAATCTTTCTTCAAATTCCCATTCCCAGTTGCCCTCAGGGAACTTCATCCTCTGTAGGATATTTCCAAGCACTGAATCTGATTGAGAGTGTTGATCATCACAGGCATCAGCAATCAGGCAGGAGGGCAAAAAGAAGCCCAAAGACTAGTCCCAAGATCCTCCCCTCTGTTATAATGGTCTGAACGGTCCTTCCATGAGTTACTGTCCATTTTACCTCTCTCTACCCCATTGTGTTACAGGGAGAACGAGATTGATGGGATATCTCTGTGAGATGTTGTCGGTTGTGTAATCACACATCCAAAGTGTGATGGTCTTTGCAGTCCATCACACAGACCAGACTCCCCACCACTGACTCCATCTGCACTTCACGCTGAGGGTTGTGGATGTAGCCTAGTCTACCACAGAGACCAGACTCCCCACCATCAACTCCATCCACACGTCACGCTGCCTCGGAAAAGCAGGCAATGGAATCATAGACTTGTCCCGCCCCGGTCATTACATCTTCTCCCTCTTCCCGTCAGGCAGAAGGTACGGAAGCTTGAAAGCATGCACCACCAGACTCAGGAACAGCTTCTTTCCCTCTGTTATCATGCTTCTGAATGGTCCTTCCATAAGCTAGGGTACTGTCCGATTCACCTCTACCCCATTGTGGACATTGGACTCTATGACTCTATGCTGCCTGAACCACTGAGTTCCTCCTGCAGTTAGTTCCCTGAGTTTCCTCACCCTGGTCTTGTTGGCAGGGACATAATGAGTCACCAGGGCATTCCAATAAAGGAAGTGCCTTTTATGAGGATGTTTTCTATATAAAAATATATATTGCCAGCAATTAAACGACATTTTTACTGTGTATTCTGGCCATATTGTGTTCTGCTGAGAGGGAGAAAAAACTAATTTAAAAGGAATTGAACTCTCCCCTCGCAGTTTATTTCATCCACCAACAGCGGCATTAAATTGTAACTTATTATATCCGTCCCTCTTTATGACATTCTGAAGAATATATTAAAGATCGGGGCAGGTTTTCTACACAGAGGGTGGTGAGTGCCTGGAACAGGGGGTAGTGGTGCAGGCAGATACGAAAGTGTTTCATGGGATTTTGGATAGGTACATGGATATGCAGGGAATTAAGCTGCAGGGAATTAATATGCAGGGCATTAATATGCTGGAAGATAAGCATTTGTCTTTACATCATAGATAGATACAAAATGCTGGAGTAACTCAGCAGGTCAGGCAGTCGCTGGAGAAAAAGAATAGGTGATGTTTTGGGTCGGAACTCTTGTTCAGACTGAAAGTAAAATAAACTGGTGAGAAAAGATCAAAACAAGGACAGCATGGTGGCGCAGCGGTAGAGTTGCTGCCTTACAGCGAATGCAGCACCGGAGACTCAGGTTCAATCCTGACTACGGGCGCCGTCTGTATGGAGTTTGTACGTTCTCCCCGTGATCTGCGTGGGTTTTCTCCGAGATCTTCGGTTTCCTCCCACACTCCAAAGACGTACAGGTATGTAGGTTAATTGACTGGGTAAAATGTAAAAATTGTCACTAGTGTGTGTAGGATAGTGTTAATGTGCGGGGATCGCTGAGCGGCGGGGACTCGGTGGGCCGAAGGGCCTGTTTCCGCGCTGTATCTCTAAATCTAAAAAATCTAAATCTAAATCAGGGCCGGCAACAGATGATCTCTGGAAGGGTGGGACCCAAAATGGCCCATTGTTGGCTGGGGAAGATGTGATCGCAAGAGGGATACAAACAGTGGAACTGGTAGGATGTTTAGTGTAGAAGCATTGAATTTATTTCAGTTTAGTTTATTGTCATGTGTACCGAGGTACAATGAAAAGCTTTTGTTGCGTGCTAACCAGTCAGTAGAAAGACAAAACATGATGACAATCGAGCCATTTACAGTGTATTTACATGATAAGGGAATCACGTTTAGTGCAAGGTAAAGCCAGCAAATTCCGAACAAGGGTAGTCCGACGGTCACCAATGAGATAGATGAGGGAGATGACGGGGGGACGGGGGGGGGAAGAGGGCACGAAATGCAGGAGTTACTTGGAATTACAGAAATCAACCTTCATAGCGCTGGGTTGTAAGACACAAGTGAAATATGAGACGCTATTCCTCCAACCCACTCACCCTCCTTCAATTCCATTTTTGTTCCATTCTCCTCACACCCATCTACTCCCCCAGGATTCTATCTTGGGACGTGGGAGAAAACTGGAGGGCCTAGATGAAACCCACACCACCCTGGTGGTCACTCTCTCACCCCACTGCTACCATTGGGAAGAAGGTACAGGAGCCTGAAAACCGTGATCTCCAGGTTCAAGAACAGCTTCTTCCCAGCAACCATCAGGCTCTTGAACACTGCACAACACTGACCTCAGCAACTATGGTCTACTATGGACTGTGTCTATGGACTTCTGTTTTGCACTGTTATTGTTACATAGTATTGTTATTAATTTATTGTGTTATTGATTATTTTACATTTATCTATATGTTATTACATTAATGAGCCTGTTAAGCTGCAGCAAGTAGATTTCACACAGATGGTGGTGGGTATATGGAATAAGCTGCAAGAGGAGGTAGTTGAGGCAGATACTATCACAACATTTATAATACATTTGGACAGGTACATGAATAGGAAAGGTTTAAAATGAGATGGGCCAAACACAGGCAGGTGGGGCTAGTGTAGATGGTGCATCTTGATCGGCATGAAGTTGGGCTGTATGACTCTATGACTCCATAAGTAAGAATTTAATTGTTCTGTTTTCGGTAGATATGATGATTAAACACTCATGACTCTTGAACCCATGTGGTCACAGGGAGAATGTGCAAACTCCAGACAGACAGCATCTGAGGTCAGGATCAAACCCGTGTCTCTGGCGCTGTGTGGCAGCTGCTCAACCCACTGTGCCACCGTGTCGCCCAGACTACTTGTCTTTTGACCGTGGGCCTGGACTGCCACTCATGGTAATATGGAACTGAATTTTCATCCAGAGTGTCTGTTACCTCCCTGCGGCCCGATCACCCACTCCTGTCTCGGACGGGCGATTGTACCTCTCACCTCCTGACCCAGACATGAGAGAGGTTGCGATGAGACGAACCACGCTGAAACAAAAGAGAAGCACTTAGGACAGCTGTACATGGCGTTTGAAACCATTTCCTCCAATTGTGTGCATGGGGACAGACTTAAAGCAACAACAGCACCCATGACAAGAACGTTAATAACGGCGTGTTGTTATTCAACTAATGACATCGGCACATGTTGGCGGGCAGCCACTGGCCTGGGTATTTTTAGAAGTGCTGTGCAATGCTATTTCCAGTCCTGAATCGACAAAGAATTTCAGACAGAGTGGCCGGGACAAGGGTAGAAGGTGTCTCGGGTGGGATCTGGACTGCAGCATTGGGAGTGTGGCTGAATGAAGACTTGCCTCTTGCTTCACTGACAGACAGACGTGCCTTGGACATTCATGCTGTGCTGATGAAGGAAAGAAAGTACGTTAGTTAGTTCGTTTAATTTATTATCACATGTACCGAGGTACAGTAAAAAACTTTTGTTGCGTTCTCACCAGTCAATACATGATTACAATCGAGCCGTCCACGGTGTACAGATACAGGATAAAGCAACTAATGTTTAGCACAAGACAAAGTCCAATAATGTCTGATTAAAGATAGTCCAACGGCCTCCAATGAGGTAGATGGAAAATCAAGATCGCTCGCTAGTTGGTGATAGGATGGTTCAGTTGCCTGATAACAGCTGGGAAGAAACTGTCTCTGAATATGGAGGTGTGCGTTTTCATACTTCTGTAACTCTTGCCTGATGGGAGAGGGGGGGAAAGGGAATAACCTGGGTGAGACTGGATTTTGATTGTGCTGGTGGCCTTGCTGAGGCAGCGTGAAGTGTAGGTGGAGTCAGTGGATGGGAGGTCGGTTTGTCTGATGGTCTGGGCTGCGTCCACAATTCTATACAAGTGCTTACGCCAATGTGTTCCAATTTGTCTCTTGCAAAGAACCAGTCTCGTTGAAGACCCAACTTTTTCCCCTTCCCGACTCTTTCCACCCACATCCTTCCCTCAGGCTTTATATTTCACTCTTCCTCTTCTCCTTATCGACCACCCTTTTGCTCCTTTTCACCTCCAGCCGTTATCACTGAAAAAAAAAGACACAAAGTGCTGGAGTAACTCAGCGGGTCAGGCAGCATCGGTGGAGAACATGGATAGGTGACATTTCAGGCTGGGACACTTCTTCAGTTACTTACTCCACCTGTCTGCCAATAACCCCCCCCCCCCCCCCCCCCCCCCCCCCACAGACGCTGACTGATCCACTGAGTTACTCTAGAACTTTGGGTTTTGTTCAAGATGAATGCTCCTGCATTTCTCTGTGTCGACCATGATCTCTAGTTTGGTTATTTCGTTATGCTCTCTTCTTTCACATCTCCTTTCATCTTGTCTCCCACTGTCCCAGCACACTCTGGACTTTTCTTATATCCAGTGGTCAATTGTCACTGGTCAATGGTCATTTGTCAGTGGCCAATGCTCATTTGTCAGTGGCCAATGGTCAATCATTATTGGTCAATAGTCAATGGTCAATGGTGATGGTCAATTTGTCAATGGTCAAACATCAGTGGCCAATGGTCAATGGTGAGTGGTGAATGGCCAATGGTCAGTGGCCAATGGTCAATCGTCAATGGTTCTTTATCGTCACATGTACATATGTACAGTGAAATTCTTTATTTTCATACAGTTCAGTAAAGTATTGCCATAATCCCTGATTAATACAAAGTGTATAGAAATAGTCCTCTGAGACTGCATTCAAAAGTCACCAGGTTTTGGCACCATTTCCAGTTGTACTTTCTGAAGACATCACCTCTGACCTTTCCTTTTGGTTCTGAACATGGTTACGTTCAATCTACTGCGTTCACACTCCAGCCCGGCTGCATCGGCAGCAATGAGTAAGTCCATGCATCTTCTCACGTCCCTGAGGGATCCTCAAAGCTGTAGAACTGCCTCCGTTTGCAATACAACTCCCTCTCTAAGCCAAATCATCAAAGACTCGTCCCATCCCAGTCAGCCAACATAATCAAAGACTTGTCCCCGGCCATTTCTTCTTCTCCCCGCTCCCATCAGGCAAAAGGTACAGTAAATGAAAGTGCACACCACCAGACTCAGGAACAGCTTCCCCTCTGTTATCAGGCTTCTAAACAGTCCTCCATAAGCTAGGGTAGTGTCCGATTCACCTCTACCTCATTGCGGACATTGTAACTGGTGCGCTACAATGCTGAGAACTATACTCTGCACTCTGTATTTTCCCCTTTGCGCTCCCTCATACCCACTCCCTACACTCTAGGGGCAATTTACAGAAGCCAAATTAACCTGCACGACTTTATGATGTGGAAGGAAACCGGAGCACCCAGAGGAAACCCATGTGCTCACATGGACAAGGTGCAAACCCCACCCGTAGTCAGGATTGAACCTAGATCTCTGGCACTGTGAGGCAGCAGCTCTACCTGCGTCTTCCCTGTGTCACCCTAATGGTGTAACTTTGTAGAAGATAGTCAACTAATCCATCGGCAGTGGCTGATATAACAATATCAAAAGTCCTTCTACACTCGTATATACTACACCTCCTTCCCTTCCTTCCCACCCTTCACCACGTGTAGATGAATGGACCATCGACAGCCTGTGCATCTTCAACTGAAGGAGCCTCCATTTCTCCACTGCAGAACAAGGAAGCTGATGGGACTAGACACCGGGAGCCATTGCTTAAATCAACCTTTGGAACGCACAATATTATCTCGGATAATTAGATAAGGCTTTTGCTTCAAGGTATACAGCTAATAAATGCATTTTATAAAAGCCTTTTCTGGAACATTTAATTAAATTGTCACTGTTGTGCTTCCTAAACATAAGCAAACAAAATGAAACCATTAGCTTGGAGGCTTATGGAGTGTAATGCAAGTGAGATAATGCTGTGCCAGATATTTTAATTTGCCAGCCCATTAGTTTTCTGATTTGCGACCTGTCCCTCCAGAGCGTGGTTTGTGGGGGGGGGGGGCATGGAGCTACCCTGTGGGTTGCCTTGGTCCTGCGTTAGCAATGAATTGCTCAATGGTGGTAGTGGTGGTGGAGGCAGATACGATAGCCTTTAATAGGCTATGGGATAGGCACTTGGATATGGAGGGATGTGGATCATGTGCAGGCAGAGGAGATCAGTTTGACTTGACATCTCATACACATGCATACGCACACACAGACACACACACACACTGTGTTATAGACAGACAGGTCGAAGTTACTTAAAACTAGAGAATTCAATGTTCATACCGCTGGGTTGTAAGCTACCCCAGCTAAATACGAGGTTCCGTTCCTTCAACCTGCGTATGGCCTCACTCTGACAGGTGAGAAAGCCCAGGATAGGAAGGAAAGTATGGGAATGGGAAGGGGAGTTGAAATGTTTGGCCACTGGGTAATCTTGTAGGCCTGGGCAGACTGAGCACAAGTGTTCAGCACTCCGAGTCTATGTTTGGTCTCACCGAAGTACAGTAGCCCACATCAGGAACACTGGATGCAGTAGATAAGATTAGATGAGGTACATGTGAACCTCTGTCTCACCTGGAAAGACTGTTAGGGTCCCTGGACAGAGTCGAGGGAGGAGGTGTAGGGACAGATGTTGCATCTGCTGTGGTTGCAGGGGAAAGTAGCTGGGGAGGGTATAGTTTGGGTGGGAAGGGACGAGCAAATCAAGGAATTGCGGAGGGAATGGTCTCTGCAGAAGGCGGAAAGGGGTGCAGATGGGAAGAGGTGATTAGTGATGAGATTGGTCCTGGTCTTTTCTCGCCTCCATTCCCTCCCCCACCCCTACTTTCAGTCTGAAGAAGCCACTGAAATGGGTGGCTACCTATTTAGCACTGGTGCCACTCACAGAACGCAGAGACATAAAACAGTATGGCACAGGAACTTGCCCTTTGAACACGATGTCAAGTTAAACTAATCTCTGTCTGCACATGACCCACATCCCTCATTCCCTGCATATCCACATGCATATCTAAAAGCCTCTTAAATGCCCTTATCAGATGTGCCTCCATCACCACCCTTGGAAGCACTCTGCATTATTCCAGTTATGTTGAAGGAAAGACACAAAGTGCTGGATTAATTCAGTGGGTCGGGCAGCATCGCTGGATAACATAGATTGGTGACGTTTCATGTCGGGACCCTTCTTCAGATCGAGAAAGGGTCCCGACCTGAAACATCTTCTATCCATGTTCTCCAGGGATGCTGCCTGATCCGCTGAGTTACTCCAGCACGTTGTACGCCAACATCTGCAGTTTCTAGTTTCTGCATTGAAGAAATGTTTTATATGTTTTATATTTTCAGATAGTCTGTAAATCACTGTGATCCAAAGCCAGGGGCTGACAAGTGCACGTGACCATTTGCAGGCAGCCAGTTTCACAACTTGCAAAGACAGAGTGTCTGGAAGGAACTGCAGATGCTGGTTTACACCGAAGATAGACACAAAATGCTGTAGTTACGCAGCGGGTTTAGCAGCATCTCTGGAGAAAAGGAATAGGTGACGTTTCGGGTCGGGACCCTTCTTCAGACCCAGACCTTTGACTGAGACTCCTCTTAAAACTCAGGCCAATTCCGTTCTCATCAGGACTCAGAGTGACAGCTACCCAGAATAAGCTGGAAGTGGGGCCGATTGACTGATTATATTATTAGGATCAGACTGGAGCTGAGGAAACTGTTAGGCATCTCATGAATGAAATCTGAACAAGGATTTAATGCTCTCCCCTTGAAGGGAGGTGGAAGCATAGTTAGACCACATCTTATCAGACCCCTCAGGATGTCAGAGAATTGCTTTACACTCAATAAACCTCAACATGATCCCGCAAACCATAAGAAGATTAACAGCCAGGAAATTGTCTCAGTAATACCTGTTTGCAGCTCTTAAGCCCAGGTTTTAGGTTTTTCAAGTTACTTTGCAATAGAAGGCTCATTTTAAAATCTCGCCTGATCCCTGAAACCACAGAAAAGAACATAACAGTCTGTGTAAAGGCAAGATCTGTCCAAATGATTAATTTGTTAGATAGGCAAGTTAATGGATTAATATTAACCAGGAAATCAAAAGAAAAATCAAACGATATGTCTAGCTGGAAAGTGCAGAGAAGATTTACAAGGATGTTGCCAGGACTCGAGGGCCTGAGCTACAGGGAGAGGTTGAGCAGACTAGGACTTAATACCTTGGAATGCAGGAGGATGAGGGGTGATCTTATAGAGGTGTACAAGATCATGAGGGGAATAAAACGGGTGAATGCACAGAGCCTTTTTCCCCAGAGTAGAGGAATCAAGATACAAAGGCATAGGTTTAAGGTGAGGAGTAAAATTTAACAGGAATCTGGGGAGTAACTTCATCACTCAGAGGGTGGTGGGTGTATGAGTTGCCAGAGGAGGTAGTTGAGGCAGGAACTATAATAATATTTAAAAGGCATTTGGAAAGGTTTAGAGAGATATGGGCCAAATGCTGGCAGGTGGGACTAGTGTAGATGGGGCATTTTGGTCGGAATGGGCAATTTGGGCCGAAGGGCTTCCATCTATGAATCTATGACTCTATTACTACTCAAGCCACATGTTGTCAGATGTGCAGGAGCTTCCAGAAAAGAAGGATAGCTGCTGGAAGAGACTCTCTGAGAGTGGAAAACGAAGGGCTAGAGGGCAAAGCATTAGGTGAGAGGGGCAAAGTTGAAAGGAAATGGTCAGACTGGAGGTCCTGCTTCCACGTTGTAACTCTAAATATAAACATTGTTTAAAGGACTTTTGGACGGGTAAATGAATAGGAAAGGTTCAGCGGGACATGGGAGTACAAACTAATGGTGGCTAGGTAGACCAAAATGCTGGAGTAACTCAGCGGGTCAGGCAGCATCTTGGGAGTGAAGGAATGGGTGACGTTTTGGGTCAATCCCATTCTCCTGCCTTCACCCCATAACCCCTGACACCCGTACTAATCAAAAACCTATGAATCTTCACCTTAAAAATATCCATTGACTTGGTCTCCACAGCTGTCTGTGGCAATGAATTCCACTGATTCACCACCTCTGACTAGTGAAATTCCTCCAGTCCTGCCCTGCTTTCCCTCCTCCAAAGCCCGACAGTTTGATTTCAAACTTAAACAGGCTCATGATTTTGTCCTCTCTCAAAAGCACGAACCCCTTTCTCACGGTGTCTCACTGAGACATTTGATGCATGGAACAGGCCCTTTGGTTTACAATGTCCGGGCCGAACGTGATACCATGTTAAACTAATCTCATCTGCCTGCACCTGATCCATATCCCTCCAAAAACCTCCTAAATGTCACCTTGTCCTCCACCACCCAGCTGTGCCCTCTGGTCCGAGACTTTCCCACTCATGCTCTCTGCATCCCCCCCCTCATCCTTCTAATCTCTAGAGCTGCTGAGAGCTGCTCACAGCACCAGAGACCCGGGTTCGATCCTGGCCTTGGGAATTTGCATGTTCTCCCTGTGATTGCGTGGGTTTCCTCCGGGTGCTCCGGTTTCCTCCCACACCCCAAGGACATGCAGATTTGTAGCTTAATTGGCCTCTGTAAATTGCCCCTAGTGTGCAGGGAGTGGATGAGACAGTGGGATAACAGAGAACCAGTGTGAACAGGTGATCGATGGTCGGCATGGACTCGATGGGCTGAAGGGACGGTATCCTTGCCGTTTATCCAAACTAAACTAAACTAAACTACCCCTAATATTTCTGAGTCTGGAGACGGATAATATCCTAACACAGAGACATGAAGACTGCAGATGTTGTAATCTGGAGCAATCTCCACACTGAGTCGGGGATGATGCCGACTTTGGCAGTGCCCACATCTATACCCACAATAGGGTGAACTCACCTGATATGTTTTACTTACAGTGATAAGGAACTCCAGGACCACATGGGGGCGCTGCCCCTTGCCATCAGAGCGCAGGTGAGGTAGTACTGTCGATCTTGGGCTTGTCCCGGCAGTTCAGTCCTGGTCTCGAAGGAGGAGGCGTGGCAATCTCAGCCTTCTCCCCACAGTTTACCCTTGCCCCGAGTGGAGATGCAAGCGTTCTCAGGTTTACTCTAGGGGCTCAGTTTTCGGCTTGAAGAAGCGATTCTGCGGTCTTTGGATTATCCTGGCGGCTGAGTCTTTGCCTCTGTGTGCGTTGTCTGAGGGCAGAAAGAAGCGCTGGCATCTCAGGCTTGCCCCGGCCACTCAGTGTTTGCCTCAGTAGAGGCACTGGCTGTCTAGAGCTTCTTCCCGGCATCCCAGTCTTTAGCACATGTGGTCTCAGGTTTGTCCAGCGGCTTAGTCTTCCTCGGACCTGCGACAGGGGAACAGCTAGCAGGGAGGGGCCCCACCTTACCTCCCTTCCCCTCTCAGGTGTCAGGGGTTATGGGGAGAAGGCAGGAGAATGGGGCTAGGAGGGAAAGTTAGATCAGCCATGATTGAATGGTGGGGTAGACTTGATGGGCCGAATGGCCTAATTCTACTATCATTATTGACCTCTTCTTTCTTCCTTCTTACACTCTTTCTCTCCTGAACTAAACCATCCTACCAACAACTCGAGAGCAGTCCTGAACTATTATCTACCACATGGGAGACCCTCGGGATATATTTGATCAGACTCTATCTTTCACTAAACGTTATTCACGTCATTCCCCTCATCATGTATCTGTACATTGTGGATGGCTCAATTGTAATCATGTATTGTCTTTCCGCTGACTGGTTAGCAGGCAACAAAAGCTTTGTCACTGGACCTCGGTACATGTGACAATAAACTAAACTCAGAACTCTCCCTCCCTCCCTCGTCTGCTTCCTCTTGCCCTCTCCATTCTCCCCTCAGGCTGCCAAGCCTGGGCCTAATGAGGCTGACGAGGTTCAGGTGGCCAATCTGATGTCAGGTGATTGGACCTAGTTGTCACCAATGATGGTGGGAGTTGGCCTCTGGTGGCCCGGCAGCCAGTGATAGGGATCAGGGCAGCACCTGAGAGAGGTGCAGTCACCACACTCTCCTTCCCTCCCCCACCTGCAATTCCCTGTGCTCCACTTCCAGATCTCCTCAAAATACTCACATTGAGAGTGGTTCTTAAAATCACCTGTTAAAACTGTTAAAAAAAAGGATGGCAGTAAAATACAGGATGGCAGTAAAATCTGAGGCATTAAAATCCCTTGAATGCCCTGAACATCACTGCACAGTCTCTGTTCCTCCACTGAGACAGTGGACCAAGGCACTCCAGTGAAGGTAGACACAAAGTGCTGGAGTAACTCAGCAGGTCAGGCAGTAGTTTAGTTTTTAGTTTAGTTTAGTTTAGAGATACAGCGGAGAAACAGGCCATTTTGCCCACTGATTTTGTGCCGACCAGTAATCCACACACACCAACACTACCCTACACACCAGGGACAATTTACAATTATACCAAGCCAATTAACCTACAAACCTGTACATCTTTGGAATGAACATCTCTGGAGAAAAAGCATGGGTGATGTTTTGGGTTGGGACCCTTCTTAAGACTTGGTCACTGCTGGGTTATTCCAGCATGTATCTATATTTGGTATAAACCAGCATCTACAGTTCTTTATTTCTACACTCCAATGAAGGATATGGATGAATCAGAATGAATGTGTCTGAAGAAGGGTCACGACCCGAAATGTCGCCTATCCATGTTCTCCAGAGATGCTGCCTGAACTGCTGAGTTACAACATCACTTTGTGTCCTTTAATGTGAAAAGAGTTACATTTGAGTCAGATCAATGTACAGATTTACTGGAGACTTTTTGTGTTGCCAGGCACAGCAATAAATGATAGTTGCAGGGAAATAAAACTGTTCTCTTCTTGCAGTGATTGCTGGGATTGCTGCTGTCAGTGAGGTACCGGTGGCAAATAGAAAGTGTTTGTCCATTATCCAGGCTCCAGACCATAACACCAGCCTTCTGTAAGGGGCTTTGATTCAGACAGCAGGGACTTTACACTCATTTGGGATAGGTCTGGCCATGGAGGTCTTCTTGGAATTAGGATGGACGAAGTGTGTGGTTCAATGGTACTTTGTTGTCACATTATAAGCATGTTGTCAGGACTTGATGGCCCTTTGTGCAAAAAAAGGACAGGTACATCCTGTTATGGGAAAGATGTCATGAACTGAGAAAGAGTGCAGCAAAGATTTATGAGGATGTTGCCAGGACTCTAGGGCCTGAGCTACAGAGAGAGGTTGGGCAGGCTAGGTCTTTATTCCTTGGAGCCCAGGAGTGGTGTGGGTCTTTGATGATGTTGACTGCCTTTTTGAGGCAGCTCCTCCCGTAGATCCCTTCGTTGGTGGGGAGGTGAGTACCTGTGATGGACCACTCTCTGGTATTGGTGGTCTCTCTGAGGCAGCGCCTTCTGTATATCCCTAGGATGTTGGAATAACATAGAACTAGTGTGAATGGATGACCGATGTTCAGAGTGGACTCGGTGGGCCGAAGGGCCTATACCTGTCAATGATTCAATGGAGTGTGAGAGCTTATCAGGCTGGATCCCAGCGGACCATCTGGGAATGCAGGAGCTGTAAGCACTGAAGTGGGCATGTTCTGAAGAGCAAGGCAGCAGATAAAAGGAGGAAACTTGTTTAAGCAGGGAAGCATTTGTTTCAGCTGGAACAAGCCTGCCTTTGTCCTCCCAGCCTCTTGCTGCCCCTTAGTGCTGGCAGCTTTGTGCTTGTGTGGTCAAGGTTACTGTCTGCAACAAGATGGTTGCTATGGCAGGGGAATAGGCTGCATCCAGCACTGTAGCCCAGCAGAATCACTGAAAACGTGTGTGTTAGACTCACGATCAGTGGAGCTCTGGAAGAAAACAGTTCTCTTTTCTCTCTCTCTTTTCAATAGAGAATAATTACTTCCCCCGGAGTATTTTGAACCAAAGCAGGTCACGGCTTGCCGGTCCCGTGGGGGATGGGACCCTCTGAATGTAATCATTGAAAGTAACACAAAAGGCGGGTGTGAGGGGGAGGGAGGAAGTGGGGCCAGTGGAGGCGATGCATGGAACTGCTCAAAGGAAGCTGGCCTGAGAAACTTGTCACGCCTTTGGTTAAGGGCCATCAGACTACTGAACCGTCCTCCCATAAGGCCACGTACAGTCCCCTTCTTCCCACCTATGGCTGGCACCATGGTAGAGCCACTACCTCACAGCACCAGGGACCCAGTTCGATTCTGACCTCGGGTGCTGTCTGTGTGTGGAGTTTGCACGTTCGCCTTGTGACCACGTGGGTTTTCTCCGGGTGTTCCGCTTTCCTCCCACATCCCAAAAACGTGAGGGTTTGTAGGTTAATTAGCCTTTCATAGGAAGTGGATGAGAAAGTGGGATAACATAGAACTAATGTGAATGGGTGATCAATGGTTGGCGGGGTCTCTGTGGATCGAAGGGCCTTCTCCATGCTGCATGACTAAACTAAACTAAAAACTAAATTGTGGACTTTGGTCTTTTTCCCTGGAATTGTGACCCTACAATACTGAGAACGAAATTCTGCACTCTGGTTTTTTTTTTCTTCAGTCTACGTTTTGTACTTGTATACGGCTTGATTTAGACTTTAGACTTTAGAGATACCACGCGGAATCTGGCTCTTCAGCCCACCGAGTCCGCGCCGACCAGTGATGACCCCGTACGCTAACACTATCTTACACACTTGGGACAATTTACAATCTTTACTGAAGTGAATTAACCTACAAATGCACCACATCTTTGGAGTGTGGGAGGAAACTGGAGCTCCCAGAGAAAACTAGAACACAGTCACAGGAAGAACATACAAACTCCGTACAGACAGCACCCTATTCCTTTTCTTCTTTGATGCTGCCCGACCCGCTGAGTTACTCCAGCATTTTGTGTCTATCTTCGGTGTAAACCAGCAGCTGCAGTTCCTTCCTAAACATCCTAACCTACAAACCTGCTCGTCTTTGGAGAGTGGAAGGAACCCAGAGCACCCAGAGAAAGCCCACGCGGTCACAAGGAGAACGTACCAACTCCATACAGCCACCACCCAAAGACAGGATCAAACCCAAGCCTCTGGCACTGTGAGGCAGCAACTGGCTGCACCAGTTTGTTGTCCAGCTGTACCCCTGAGTGTGTGCAATATGTAGTCTGTGGGAAGCTAAAGGATGCAGGTTTTGCACAGGGGAGGGAGACCGGTTGGGACAAGAGTATTTAATTGTCATATGTACCAGGGGAAATTCAGGGGAACAATGAAATTCTGCAGCTTAACAGGCCCATTAACACAATTATACAGATATTATTAGATATGGGCCACACGCAGGCAAATGGGACTAGCCCAATGTACCAACTTGGTTATCATATCATATATATACAGCCGGAAACAGGCCTTTTCGGCCCTCCAAGTCCGTGCCGCCCAACGATCCCCGTACATTAACACTATCCTACACCCACTAGGGACAATTTTTTTATTTTTTTAATTTTTTATTTTTTACATTTACCCAGCCAATTAACCTACATACCTGTACGTCTTTGGAGTGTGGGAGGAAACCGAAGATCTCGGAGAAAACCCACGCAGGTCAGGGTGAGAACGTACAAACTCCTTACAGTGCAGCACCCGTAGTCAGGATCGAACCTGAGTCTCCGGCGCTGCATTCGCTGTAAAGCAGCAACTCTACCGCTGTGCTACCGTGGCATGGACAAGGTAGCCAAAGCCAAACCAATTTCCCTTATATTGACTCCATCTACACTTCATGCTGCCTTGGCAAGGCCACCAGCATGATTAAGGACCAGTCTCACCCCGGTCACTCCCTCTTCTCCCCTCTCACTTCAGGCAAGGTGTGAAAACGCACTTCTCCAGATTCAGAGACAGTTTCTTCCCAGCTGTTATCAGGCAACTGCCCTTTCCTATCACCAATTAGAGGGCAGTCCTAAACTCCCATCTACCCTATTGGTGACCCTCGGGCTACCTTTAATCAGACTTTACTGGACTATCTTGCACTAAACATTTATCCCGTATCTGTACACTTTGGACGGCTTGATTGCATTCAAGTATAGTCTTTCTGCTGACTGGATTGCACGCAACTATGAAGCTTTTCACTGTACCTCAGTACACGTGACAATAAACTAAACTAAACTAAACTGGAAGGGCCTGTGTGCTGTGCTCTGTGATACTATGCCTAAGTAGAAATCTCAGATGCCAGGTGAATCTCATGCTTGAGATCCTCGCTCTGGGGCAAAGATACCATGTTAGACAGCACTGATTAAAGACGGTACTTTGCACGACTCATGTGGCCACACAGGCACCGGCACCACACTAACACAGGTGGTACGTTTGCAGTAACAACAATGGAATTGACTCTGTGAGCTAAATGGCTTGGACATTAACACTGGGCTGCACACTGGTGCAGCGGGTAGAGCGGGCAATGAATTCTACAGATTCACTACCCACAGGTCCCAGACTCTCCCACTCCGCATCTATTCTATCCAGGCCTTTCACTATTAGGCAGGTTTTAATGACTTCTAAACTCCGGAGCTGCTGCCACGCAGTGCCAGAGACCCGGGTTTGATCCTGACCTCGGGTGCTGTCTGTGTGGAGTTTGTACGTTCTCCCTGTGACCACGTAGGTTTCCTCCGAGTGCTTCGGTTTCCTCTCAATTCCCAAAGACGTGCGGGCTTGTAGGTTAATTGGCCTCTGTAAATTGTCCCGAGTGTGCAGGGAGTGGCTGAAAGAGTGGGAAACATGGAACTGGTGTGAACAGGTGATTGATGGTTGGTGTGGACTTGGTGGTCCAAGTCCATTGTGCTGTATATTACAATCCAAGTCAATCAAAGGCAACCGTGAGTATCACCTGTAAAGCAGTATGTGCAACTGAGAAGTCAGGGCAGACCTACACAGTGAATGGTAGGTCTCTGGAGAGTGTTGTGGAGCAGAGGGGTCTAGGAGTGCAGTACATAGTTCCTTGAAAATGGCGTCACAGGTAGATAAGGTGGTCAAGAAGGCATTCGGCACATTGGCCTTCATCATTCAGTATTGAGTATAGAAGTTGGGACGGTATGGGTGAGGTTTCAGGTTGAGACCCTTCTTCAGACTGAAGTAATGACCTCTAGTCCTAGACTCTCCCACTAGTGGGAACATCCTCTCCACATTCACTCGATCCAAGCCTTTCATTATTTTGTTCGTTTCAATGAGGTCCCCCCTCATTCTTCTAAACTACAGCGAGTGCAGGCCCAGTGCCGTCATACGCTCATCATATGTTCACCTACTCGTTCCTGGGATCATTCTTGTAAACCTCCGCTGGACCCTCTCCTCAGATATGGTGCCCAAAACTGCTCACAATATTCCAAATATGGCCTGACCAGCGCCTTATAGAGCCTCAGCATTACATCCCTGTTTTTGTATACAAGCCCTCTTGAAATAAATGCTATAATGTTGCCAGGACTCAAGGGGCTAGGCTATGGGGAGAGGTTGGCCAGGCTAGGACTTTATTCCTTGGAGCGCAGGAGGATGAGGGGTGGTCTGTATCAAATCCTGAGAGGATAGATAGGTAAATGCGCAGTCTTTTACCCAGAGTAGGGGAATCAAGAACCAGAGGACTCCCAGCAGACCAGTCAACAGACCAGTAAACAGTAACAGTAAAGGAAAAACATAGTAAATTATGACAATTATCCTTATCTTTATTTTTATTTATAATGAATGTCTCTTGCTATCCACTTTGCTGCTGTAAAACTGTAAATTTCCCCGGTGTGGGACAAATGAAAGAATATATTATTATTATGATTATATTACATAGGTTCAAGATGATGGGAGAAAGATTTAATGGGAATCAGTTGGGCACCTTTTTTATACAAAGGATGGTAGATATATGGAACGATATATATAGGAGTTTGTTGGGGCAGGTATTCTCACAATGCTTAAGAAACATTTGGGCAGCTATGTGGCTGGAAAAGATTTGGACGGATAGACAGACCATATACAGGCAGGTGGAACGAGCGTAGATGGGGCATCTTGTCAGCATGGGCAAGTTGGGCTGAAGAGCCTATATCATATCATATCATATCATATATATACAGCCGGAAACAGGCCTTTTCGGTTCCTTGCTGCATAACTCTATGACTCTATATCATCAGATAGACTGGAGTGTCACTCAAGCTGTATATCATACATTAAACAAACCAATCTGAGACGTGGCTTTATCGGCAGCTGTCATCAAGTTGTTGGAGTCAAGATTAGGAAGTCCACCAGTGAGCTACCGGAGAAGGTAGGTTGCCCATTGTTGATTCTTCCATTGATGGAGTGCTCAAATGCTGTTGAGTAAAGCTGGTCGGGCTGCTGGCAGATCGACAGGGGCAGACACGATGAAATGCAGACCCTGGAATCTCGAGCAAAACAAAGGTTTAGAGCTCAGCGGGCCAGTGGAGAGAATGGACAGACTCCAGGATGTCAGCAGTGGAAGATGAAGGGGAAAGACGGTGGCTGTGATCGGTCTGTGAACTCACCTCTAGTGCCTTCAGAAAGCTCCCGAGAGTCCCGCCATCGCCTGGGGAAATGGGACATGGCGACCTCGGCCATAGGAGTGGAAGGGCGGCTGCTGATGATGATGGACGGCACTGTTTGCGGTGGTCGCGGATGGTGGTGTTGGTGGAGGCGGCTGCGGGAGGCCCTACAGCAGCCGGGCGAGTGAGCGGATCGAGCGCAGCCTGCGGTAGCTGCACAGAGCGGCAGTGGAAGGAGCCGACGGGATCACGCTGACCTAGGCCGAACCTTACTTCATCGTTCCAGTGCTGCCAGCACACTGGGCCTTAAAGTGCAGATCTCCTTGGGCCAAGAACGGGTTTTTCAGAGATTTGGAAGTTGCAAGATGGCGCCGTAACATGGCGACTGTCTGAGTGTTGTACCAGAAGAGGATCTATGGGTCTCGACCCGAAACGTCACCCATTCCTTCTCTCCCGAGATGCTGCCTGACCCGCTGAGTTACTCCAGCATTTTGTGTCTACCCTCGATTTAAACCAGCATCTACAATACACATCTATTGTACTCATGCATGGTTTAATTTGACTGGATAGCGTGGAAAATAAACATTTCACCATATCTCTGTAATAAATCACTGATGATTTGACCATTGTATGATTTGGGGTCTGGTCCCTTTTGGGAAGTGGTGCATGTAGATAACAAATGTGTTTAAAAAGCCAAGGATAATTGAGGTGTCATTTTGAACTCATGTCTTTGGGAAGAAATAACAATCGACGATTTTCCAGGATAGCCAGACAGAATGAGTTAAAGAACTGGCAGGCAGACGCTACATCTCCCAGACTTTATCCCGTAATGCCGAACGCCAGCAATGTTCAGATTATATTTTTCCTGCCGATGTGATATCTGCAGAAACTCATTACGGCCAGGGAAAGGAAACAATAGTGTACGGAGGAGAGCCAAGGAGATTGTTTGCACTGAGATTGCCCGAAGGCAAGGATATTTCTGGCTGGATGTGTCCCTCATTCTAATTTAATTCAAAATCTCCTTTCACTTCGCTGATTCGTGGGAATTAATTATTTACTTTAAACCAAATTTGTATCTAATTGTTCTTGCATTGACGAGATTAGCAAAGCACAAAGGGGCAGAAAAGACAGCTCTGGTGTGCAGAAGCCCCCTGGATGGGTTGGAGGAAGGTGGGGGTCGGTGGGGAATGGGGGGATCAGAGGGAGGTGAAAGGACGGAGGGATTTGGGTCAGAGGATGGGTCTGCAGGAAAGTCAGAGGGAAGGTCATAGGACAGATGGGTCAGAGGGAGTTGCATTGGAAGGAGTTCTATTGGAGGGAGTTGGGTCGGAGGGAGTTGTATTGGAGGGAGTTGTATTGGAGGGAGGGTCAGAGAGAGTTGGGTCGGAGGGAGGGAGTGGTTCAGAGGTCAGAGTGTGGGTCAGAGGGAGGTGGGAGGGTGACAGTGAGTGATGGCAGGTCTGAGAGACTTCTCCCCGACTGCTTTTCCTTCGGCAGGGGTTGAAAGAGATTGGAGCCATCCTGCACCATCCAGGCATTTTGTTTGCACGTAACTCCCAATAAAAATCTTTGCAGGCGCCTTGACAATTTAACCCTCGGTCCCTAGCACGACGTTGGGTTAAAGCAGGCACCAGTTGTGCGGCATGAGATCCAGCTCTTGCCCGAGACCCAAGAGACTGTGCATTTACCCAATCTATTCCTCTCATGATTGTGTACACCTCCCTAAGATCATCACCTACATTAGAAACAGAAGGGTAACCAGGGAGAAGATAAGACCATTCAAGGAGAAAGCAGGGAATTTGTGCTTGGCGTCTCGGGATGTAGGTGAGGTACTAAATGAGAACCTTACATTTGTTTTCATCAAGGAGATGGACCGTGAGATCAGTGTGGAGAATACTAATGTGCAAGGAGAGTCTGAGATTAAGGAGGAGGAAGTGTTGGGGCTCTTGAAAAGCATTAAGGTGGATACATCCTCAGGACCTGATGGGATTTATGCCAGGTTATTGGGAGAGGCGAGAGGAGTTTGATGAAGATCTTCGGTGTTATTGCACCTGCCTCAGTAGTTGAGGCAGGTGCAATAATATCATTTAAACAAAATTTAGACAGATACATGCATAGGAAAGATTTAAAGGGATATGGGCCAGGCATGGACAAATGGGACTAGCTTAGATGGGACACTATGTTCGGCATGGATACGTTGGGCCTGTTTCCCTGTTTTAGGTTAGATGTTTATGTCATGTGTACCTAGGTACAATGAAAAGCTTTTGTTGCATGCTACACAGTCAGTGGAAAGACTATACATGATTAAAATCAAGCCGTCCACCGTGTACGGATACAAGACAAAGGGAACATGTTTAGTGCAAGGGAAAGTCCGATTAAAGATAGTCCGAGGGTCTCTCGTCCTCTCTACACCCTGTACAATCAGTGGCTGTACCAGCTCTCCCCAATGTATTGCTTTACAGCATTCGGGCAAAACTCTGATTAAGGTGGAGAAAGGTGACTGCCTCTGTCAACATCATCGATATCCCCAAACTTTGCTCAAACGACGAAAGAGATCATGAATATTTCATCCCAAATCAATTTTCGATTAAGATAAACTTGCTCCTGAGAGGAATCAGCTTCCCTCACGTGTCCTGGCTCCTGCAATTAGCAGTGGTCTGCTGGCTCCTGTGATTGCCCCAACAAGCCACCCACCGACACTCAGAAGGGCAAGACTGAAACAATTTACGGATCAATTATCATGCCTGCTGCAAGGCAGCCTGTTTATCTTCAGCTTCCACACCGACCGCCCATGCTCTGGGATTGTTATTTCAAAGGAGAACCTGTCAATGCGGAAGGTAGAAATGCTGGAGTAAATCAGCGGGTCAGGCAGCATCTCTGGAGAAGGACGTTTCAGATTGGGGCCCATGTTCAGACTGAAAGTAGGGAGTTGGCGGGGGAAGAGGTGGTGAAGAGCTGAAGGCGAGAAATGACCAGGACAAATCAGGGCCAGCCACAATTAACCTCAGGCAGGGTAGTGCCTTGTAGGTCCATTGCTGGCTCGGGGAGGTGTGATCTCAGGAGGGACACAATGTGAAGAACTGCGGATAGACACAAGATGCTGGAGTAACTTAGTGGGTCAGCATCTGTGGAGAAAAGGAATAGGTGAAGTTTCGGGTCGGAACCCTTCTTCAAACTGAAAGATAGAGAAGGCCAGAAGATAACAGGACCCAGCATCTGTGGAACTGGTAAACGTGGGTGGAGGAAGGGGGCAAAGGTGGAGGGGAGTGTAAGTAGAAGTTGCTTAAAATTAGATAATTCAATGTTCATATCGCTGAGTAGTAAGCTACCCAAATGGAATACAAGTTGTGTTTTCTCCAATTTGCATGTGGCCTCACTCTGGCAATGGAGGAGGCCCAGGGCAGAAAGGTCAGTGTGGGAAAGGGAAAGGGAAAGGGAAGGGGAATTGAAATGGTTGGCAACCGGGAGATCTCACAGGCGTGGGCGAACTGTCAATGCTGGAGAATGGCTTCACCACAAGGAGTGACTATGACCAAGGCCTTTGGTTACAACGTTACCGGCTCAGCGGACGAACCCTCCAGTCTGTCCCCTCTGACAGTCTCCCTGATTAGTAGAGCAACTCCTCCACTTTTTCCTTCCAAACTTGATCACGTCTGAAATACTGAAACCTTGGAAAGTTGAGCTGCCTGTTCATAAGACATAGGAGCAGAATGAGGTCATTCGGCCCATCGAGTCTGCTCCACCATTCAATCACGGCTGATCTATTTTTACCTCAACCCCATTCTCCTGCCTTCTCCCCGTAACCTTTGACGCCTTTACTAATTAAGATCCTATCAATCTCTACTTTAAAATACCCAATAAGATTCCAGTCGTGTCCCTCTTTAAACCACATTTTCACAATGGCCACATCATCATAGTCCCAAGCACCGATCCAGATTAAGTTAATCTGCTTTCTCCACAATACTCCTTGTGTTGAAAAACCCATCAGCTTCACCATATTCCATCATCTCTGCCTGTCCTTCCTTTGAGACTTACTGGCTCTAACCTGTAACTTTTCATCACTCCTTCCAATTTCTGACCTACTACTCTGGTTCCCACCCCCCTGCCTCTGCAGTTTAAACCCTCCCTGCAAGGATGTTGGTGCACTTCCAGTTCAGGTGTAACCCTGACCTCTTGTAGGGGTCACCTCTGCCCCAGAAGAGATCCCAATGGTCTAAAAATCTGCATTTCTGCCATCTGCACCAACTCCTGAGCCATGCATTCATCGGTCCTACCTTCCTATTCCCATTAGCACAAGGCAGCGGGAGTGAACTGGAAATTACTACCCTCAAGCTCCTGTTTTTAAACTTCTGCCTAACTCCCTACATTGACTCTGTCCGAGGCCTTTGTACTTATGAAGGTGAGGTTCGGAGATATTTCTGTCTGTGGTGGAGAGAAATAGGGGCAAAATTAAAAGGCCGAATCCAAGAAAGGTGGCAGCAAGCCATGGAGAAGGCTTCTTACTCACAGAGGAGGGAGCAAGTAGGGTAGAGGGAGGGTCTTTGACCTGAACCCTTCACTCTTCTCCCTCCAGACACTGCCTGACCCGATGGGAATTTCCAGCGTTGCCTGACTTCAGTTCATATTTCCAATGCCTGCAGTTTTTGTTTTTGATTTGGGTTTCCAGAGAAGATCAGAAGATGGGATGCCTAGTTGAGTGGATTGGATGAAGGGGGAGGAGTAGGCAAGGTGAATGTGTATGTGACAATAATAAACATACACCTAGAACTGCTGCCTCACATTGCCGGAGACTCGGGCTTGATCCTGCCTTCAGGTGCTGTCTGTGTGTGGAGTTTGCAAGTTCTCCCTGTGACCACGTGGGTTTTTTCTGGGTGCTCGGGTTTCCTCCCACATTCCAAAGACGTGCGGGTTTGTACATTAATTGACCTCTGTAAATTGCCCCTTGTGTGTAGAGAGTGAAAGAGAAAGTGGGATAACAAAGTAGTGTAAACTGGTGATTGATGGTGGGAATAAAGCGGCAGCATCTCTGGAGAAAAGGAATAGGTGACGTTTCTGGTGAAGACCCTTCTTCAGATGGTGGGCAGCGCAGAATCGGTGGGCCGAAAAGCCTGTTTCCATGCTGTATCTTAAAACTAAATTGAACCACACCAAATTGAACCAAACTAAACCAAACCAAACTAATCAAAGACACAAAATGTTGGGAGTAATTCAGCGGGTCAGGCAGCATCTCTGGAGAACATGGATAGGTGACATTTTGGGTCGGGACCCATCTTCAGACTCATTACAGGGATAGGGGGAAAGAAAGCTGGGAGGTTGGCTAAAGTAAAGTAAACTAAACCTAGAAGCAGGGAAACAAGGCTGAGGATTACTGCAGCAGAGGCTCTGGCAGTGAAGTAAATATCAGCATTGTGTTGATTGAAAGCGCAGAGCAAGGTCCCTGACAAAGGCAGTAGCCTCCAATTATGTAGCAGTGATCCTTATCACCCTCCGCATCAGCATGTTCATTTTCCTTTATCTGCGTGGCGCGGCACAGCTCCTGATAGCCTTCGGGCAATCACTGATCACCGCCGCTGCAAATGTCAGGCAGCTCAAAGAGCAGCATTGAATTGTCTTGGCACCTCGGCCCTCCTTCCCCTGCATCCCCTGAGGCCCTGGCTTGACTCTCGGCACAGTGCAAAGGCTGAGACACCCTACAAACCCAGTTCCCATGCACAGATTCCCTCCCAACACCAGGCTCCAAGCGGTCTGGCCATTGGCAGCATCTTCCTCTTGCAGGGCAATGGTTCCAGATTGTGAGCAATTAGTCAGAGAGTGGTGAATCTGTGGAAATCATTGTCACAGATGGCTGTGGAGGCCATGTCAATAGATATTTTTAAGTTGGAGATTGATATATTCTTGATTAGTAAGGGTGTCAAGGGTTATGGGGAGAATGCATTAGAATGGGGTTGAGAGTGAAAGATAGATAGCTATGATTGAATGGCAGGATGTGTAGGAAGGAACTGCAGATGCTGGTTTAAACTGAAGATAGACACGAAATACTGGAGTAACTCAGCGGGACAGGCAGCATCTCTGGAGAGAAGGAAGGGGGGACATTTCGGGTCAAGACCCAAGTCAAATCAAGTCAAGTCAAGTCAAGTTTATTTGTCACATACACATACAAGATGTGCAGTGAAATTAAAGTGGCAATGCCTGCGGATTGTGCAAAAAATGATGGAAAGACCGTTTAATAGTGTGATAACAGAGGGGAACAAGCTGTTTCTGAATCTGATGATAAGCGATTTCAAGATTATGTAACCTCTGTTTGATGGGAGAGGGAAGAAGATGGAAAGACTGGGTTGAAAAAGTCCATTGATTAGGTTAGCTCCTCTTCTGACACAGTGTGAAGTGTAGATGAAGTCAATGGTGGGAAATCTTGTGTGTGTGACAGGGTAGAATCAGACATGTCTTGAGTCGTGTTAGTGTGACATTCCGACTCTCAGGAATGTACCTTTGAAGATAGAGTAATGCACTGGGGTTGCAGCACAAACCGGGTACCATCAGAGTGCGACCTGCATGCGAAGATTCCTGCATCTCCTACAGTCCTGCACAGAACATAAGAGTAACATAGGATATGCTGAAACTCAAAACCTCGCATGTCCATTCCCTCCACAAATGCTGCCTGACCGTCGAGTTCCTCCAGCACTTTGTGTTTCGCTCAAGATTCCAGCATCTGCAGGCTTTTGTGTCTACATGCTGAAACAATCAGTGGGCCAGGCAGCAGATGTGGAGAGAAGAGTAACCAGAATGCTAACCTGTCCTGTGACCAGTGAGAGGTCACCCAAGGACCAGTGAGACAGAACCCGAGGTCAGGATCGAACCCACGTCTTCCTGTCACCAGCTGAAGCCCACCAAGTCCATGCCGATCATTAAAGCCTACCCGTTCACACTAGCTCTATCTTATCCCACTTTCTCATCCACTCCTTACACACTGGGGGCAGTTTGCAGAGAGCCAAATAACCTACAACCCTGCATGTTTTTGGGATGTGTGAGGAAACCAGAGCAGCCGGAGAAAACCCACCTGGTCATAAGGAGAACGTGCAAATTCCACGCAGACAGCGCCTGATGTCATGATCGAACCCGCGTCTCTGGCGCTGAGGCAGCAGCTCTACCCACTGCTTCACTGTGCCGCCCCTCATGTTGCGTTCAGCTGACCTAGTCTCATTTCTAGGCAAGAGTCAGATAAATGCATCATCTGCACGCAAGTATGGATTTTCTCTTGTGAAATTACTTGTATCTACTATATCTTGCTCCTGCCCGCATGTAGCAACATTTTAAAAAATAATGGTAAATCACAATTCCTCCCTTGTGGCCTTGTGAAGTCACAAGCAGTGCAGGGGCTGCCTGGAGATAATGGCTGTGCAATTCTCATTTCCTTCCCAGGCCAAAAACAGCATTGCAAATCATTTGTTTCGGCACAGAAGAGAGTGTGTAGTGCTTACAGTGAAGGGCTTGTTGCTGCAGAGTGCCCTCACTTCCACTGCCTCCAGCATCAGAGCATGTGCGTGCACCCGCTGTGACCTGCTTCCTGCCACACTTATCCTCGAGTCAGACATCCCACTGCCTGTCTGCGACCGCAGAAGCCATGCTGACGCACCACCGCTGCAGTGTTGCAACACCAGACCTGCCGCTCTTCAATGCAATTGTTCAACCAGTCAATCACAACACGACCCGGGAGCTTCACATCCACAGATGAGATGCTGTCAAGCTTGAAAGCGTTCAGAGAATATTTACAAGGATGTTGCCAGGACTCTAGGGCCTGAGGTACAGAGAGGTTCAGCAGGCTCTATTCCTTGGAGCGCAGGAGGATGAGGTGATTTTAGAGGTGTACAAAATCATGAGAGGAATAGATCGGGTAGACGCTCAGTCTCTTGGTACGCTCAGAGTAGGGGAATCGAGATCCAGAGGACAGAGGTTTAAGGTGAGGGGGGAAAGATTTAACGGGGAACTGAGTGGTAACTCTTTTACACAAAGGGTGATGGGTGTATGGATCGAGCTGCTGGAGGAAGTAGTTGAGGAAGGTAAAATCACAATGTTTAAGAAACATTTAGATAGGTACATGGATAGGATAGGTTTAGAGGGATAAGGGCCAAATGCAAACAGGTGGGGCTAGTGTAGATGGGACATGTTGGTCGGTGTGGGCACATTGGGCCTGTTTCCATGTTGTATGACTCTGTGACTCCTCACAATAGACAATAGACAATAGACAATAGGTGCAGGAGTAGGCCATTCAGCCCTTCGAGCCAGCACCGCCATTCAATGCGATCATGGCTGATCACTCTCAATCAGTACCCCGTTCCTGCCTTCTCCCCATACCCCCTCACTCCGCTATCCTTAAGAGCTCTATCCAGCTCTCTCTTGAAAGCATCCAACGAACTGGCCTCCACTGCCTTCTGAGGCAGAGAATTCCACACCTTCACCACCCTCTGACTGAAAAAGTTCTTCCTCATCTCCGTTCTAAATGGCCTACCCCTTATTCTCAAACTGTGGCCCCTTGTTCTGGACTCCCCCAACATTGGGAACATGTTATCTGCCTCTAATGTGTCCAATCCCCTAATTATCTTATATGTTTCAATAAGATCCCCCCTCATCCTTCTAAATTCCAGTGTATACAAGCCCATTCGCTCCAGCCTTTCAACATACGACAGTCCCGCCATTCCGGGAATTAACCTAGTGAACCTACGCTGCACGCCCTCCATAGCAAGAATATCCTTCCTCAAATTTGGAGACCAAAACTGCACACAGTACTCCAGGTGCGGTCTCACCAGGGCCCGGTACAACTGTAGAAGGACCTCTTTGCTCCTATACTCAACTCCTCTTGTTACGAAGGCCAACATTCCATTGGCTTTCTTCACTGCCTGCTGAAACTGCATGCTTCCTTTCATTGACTGATGCACTAGGACACCCAGATCTCGTTGAACTCCCCCTCCTCCTAACTTGACACCATTCAGATAATAATCTGCCTTTCTATTCTTACTTCCAAAGTGAATAACCTCACACTTACCTACATTAAACTGCATCTGCCATGTATCCGCCCACTCACACAACCTGTCCAAGTCACCCTGCAGCCTTATTGCATCTTCCTCACAATTCACACTACCCCCCAACTTAGTATCATCTGCAAATTTGCTAATGGTACTTTTAATCCCTTCGTCTAAGTCATTAATGTATATCGTAAATAGCTGGGGTCCCAGCACCGAACCTTGCGGTACCCCACTGGTCACTGCCTGCCATTCCGAAAGGGACCCATTTATCCCCACTCTTTGCTTTCTGTCTGTCAACCAATTTTCTATCCATGTCAGTACCCTACCCCCAATACCATGTGCCCTAATTTTGCCCACAAATCTCCTATGTGGGACCTTGTCGAAGGCTTTCTGAAAGTCGAGGTACACCACATCCACTGACTCTCCCTTGTCAATTTTCCTAGTTACATCCTCAAAAAATTCCAGTAGATTTGTCAAGCATGATTTCCCCTTCGTAAATCCATGCTGACTCGGAATGATCCCGTTACTGCTATCCAAATGCTCAGCAATTTCGTCTTTTATAATTGACTCCAGCATCTTCCCCACCACTGATGTCAGACTAACTGGTCTATAATTACCCGTTTTCTCTCTCCCTCCTTTCTTAAAAAGTGGGATAACATTTGCTATCCTCCAATCCACAGGAACTGATCCTGAATCTATAGAACATTGAAAAATGATCTCCAATGCTTCCACTATTTCTAGAGCCACCTCCTTAAGTACTCTGGGATGCAGACCATCAGGCCCTGGGGATTTATCAGCCTTCAGTCCCATCAGTCTACCCAAAACCATTTCCTGCCTAATGTGGATTTCCTTCAGTTCCTCCATCACCCTAGGTTCTCCGGCCCCTAGAACATTTGGGAGATTGTGTGTATCTTCCTCAGTGAAGACAGATCCAAAGTAACGGTTTAACTCGTCTGCCATTTCTTTGTTCCCCATAATAAATTCCCCTGCTTCTGTCTTCAAGGGACCCACATTTGCCTTGACTATTTTTTTCCTCTTCACGTACCTAAAAAAACTTTTGCTATCCTCCTTTATATTATTGGCTAGTTTACCCTCGTACCTCATCTTTTCTCCCCGTATTGCCTTTTTAGTTAACTTTTGTTGCTCTTTAAAAGAGTCCCAATCCTCTGTCTTCCCACTCTTCTTTGCTATGTTATACTTCCTCTCCTTAATTTTTATGCTGTCCCTGACTTCCCTCGTCAGCCACAGGTGTCTCTTACTCCCCTTAGAGTCTTTCCACCTCTTTGGAATAAATTGATCCTGCAACCTCTGCATTATTCCCAGGAATACCTGCCATTGCTGTTCTACCGTCTTCCCTGCTAGGGCCTCCTTCCAATCAATTTTGGCCAGCTCCTGCCTCATGCCTCTGTAATCCCCTTTGCTATACTGTAATACCGACACTTCCGATTTTCCCTTCTGCCTTTCCATTTGCAGAGTAAAACTTATCATGTTGTGATCACTGCCTCCTAATGGCTCTTTTACCTCTAGTCCCCTTATCAGATCAGGATCATTACACAACACTAAATCCAGAATTGCCTTCTCCCTGGTAGGCTCCAGTACAAGCTGTTCTAAGAATCCATCTCGAAGGCACTCTACAAACTCTCTTTCCTGGGGTCCATTTCCAACCTGATTTTCCCAGTCTACCTGCATGTTGAAATCTCCCATAACCACCGTAGCATTACATTTTTGACACGCCAATTTTATCTCCTGATTCAACTTGCACCCTATGTCGAGGCTACTGTTTGGGGGCCTATAGATAACTCCCATTAGGGTCTTTTTACCCTTACAATTTCTCATTTCTATCCATACTGATTCAACATCTCCTGATTCTATGTCACCCCTTGCAAGGGAATGAATATCATTCCTTACCATCAGAGCAACCCCACCCCCTCTGCCCACCTGTCTGTCTTTTCTATACGTTGTGTACCCCTGAATATTCAGTTCCCAGCCCTGGTCCTCTTGTAACCATGTCTCAGTGATCCCTACAACATCATACTTGCCCATGACTAACTGAGCCTCAAGCTCATCCACTTTATTTTTTATACTACGCGCATTTAAGTACAACACTTTAACTTCTGTATTTACCTCCTCTCTCACATCGTTCACAATTGGCCCTGCCCTTAATTTCTTTTCCGCTCTAGAACTTCTGTTCCCATTCTTCCGAGAGTCTTTTGCAATATCTCCTGTATTCCCTTTGACCTCATCTTCATATTCACAATTTGTTAACCCCTCCCCCCCACTACTTAGTTTAAAGCCACAGGTGTCACACTAGCAAACCTGCCTGCCAGAATGTTTGTCCCCCTGCTGTTAAGATGCAACCCGTCCCTTTTGTACAAGTCACCCCTAGCCCAGAAGAGATCCCAGTGGTCCAGAAATCTAAATCCCTGCTCTCTGCACCAGCCCCTCAGCCATAAATTCATACCCTCTATCTCTCTGTTCCTGGCCTCACCAGCACGAGGTACCGGTAGCAGTCCAGAGATAACCACCTTCGACGTCCTACTTCTCAGCGCTTTTCCCAACTCTCTAAACTCCCGCTGTAGCACCTCCTTCCTCTTCCGCCCGACGTCATTCGTGCCCACGTGCACAACGACTTCAGGTTGATCGCCTTCCCTCACTAGGATTTTCTGAAGCCGGTCTGTGATGTGTTGAACCCTGGCACCAGGGAGGCAACAGACCATCCTCAAGTCCCTCCTGCTGCCACAGAATCTTCTGTCCGTCCCTCGGACTATGGAGTCACCGACCACTACGGCTCTTCCAGACTTCGGTCTCCCCTGTCGAGTATCCTTGCCAACAGGTCCGCCACTCGGACTGGAAACGTCTTCTGCCCCGACAGTTCCCAAGAGGGTATACCTATTTGCAATAGGCACAGCCACTGGGGTCTCCTGTAGTCCACGTCCACTCCCCCGTGAAACAGTCTCCCACCTTCGCTCGACCTGGACCCTTGGCGTGACAGCCTCACAATAGGTCCTGTCGAGGAAACTCTCGCATTCTCGGATGGCCCTGAGGTCATCCAACTGCCTCTGCAACTCCACCACATGTCCCTTCAGGAGCTGCACCTGGACACAGTTCTTGCAGGTGTAGCTCCCAGAAGCTCCAGCGACGTCCCTGTCTTCCCACATCCTGCAGGAAACACACCGCACCAACTTTTCCGCCATCACCTTGTGCCTATAACCAGCTCTGGCTTAAAATAATGGTATCCTCCTCACCTCAGCCTCCTCGCCGAAGACTCGCAGCCAAAGACTCGCACTTTTCTCACTGGGCACTTCCCTCACTGGGCTGCACCCTTTTGCAAGTATTGCTTATATTACCAATTAAATTGCCTGATTGTCCAATTTACCTGACTTCTCACTTAAACTAGCACTTACTTTAATGCTCAGCCAACGGGCGTCCTTGCTCTGCTCCCGGACTTTTGAAATTGACTACTAGCTTCCTTTTGGCGCTCTTTTTAAACTGCCTGCTCAACTGTGATTGGCACTTACTTTAGTGCTCAGCCAACGGGCGTCCTTGCTCTGCTCCCTGGACATGGGCAATGTCTCTACCCCATCTATCAACAGGATAGATCAGCTGCTCAGGACCTCGTTACAGATTTACGAGATCTTGCTGTGCACAGATGAAGAACATTGGAAAAAGTGGTGGTCCATCACGGGTACTGACCTCCCCACCATTGACGGGATCTGCAAGATTTGCTGCCACAAAAAGGCAGCCAGCATCATCAGAGACCCACATCATCCTGGCCACACACTCATCTCATTTCTGCTATTGGGAAGAAGCTGTAGGAGCGTGAAAAAAAACAAAGTCTTCCTTTTGTTATTGAGTTTGACCTGATTGTATTCATGTATAGTATTATCTGATCCCAGGAACGATTGGGTAACATATGATGAGTGCTTGATGGCACTGGGCCTGTACTCGCTGGAGTTTAGAAGGATGAGGGGGGATGACATTGAAACTTATCAAATAATGAAAGGTCTAGATAGAATGGATGTGGAGAGAATGTTTCCACTAGTGGGAGAGCCATGGCCTCAGAATAAACAGTTGTAACTTGAGAAAGTAGATGAGGAGGGATTTCTTTAGTCAGAGGGTGGGGAATCTGTGGAATTCATTGCCACAGATGGTTGTGGAGGCCAAGTCAATGGATATTAGTAAGGCAGAGATTGACAAATTCCTGATCAGTAAGGGTGTTATGGGGAGAAGGCAGGAGAATTGGCTTGAGGGAAAGATAGATCAGCCATGATTGAATGGCATAGAACTCAATGGGCCGAATGGCCTAATTCTGCTCCTTTAAGTTAATAACATGTATCTGTTTGGATAGCATGCAAAACAAAGCTATTCATTTCATTTTGTTACACATGACCATAGTAAACCTTCCACCTTGGAATAGGCCTTTCAGTCTCCGCTGCCTTTTCTAGCGCACACCATATCCATGGCTGATCTTTTGCCTCAGCACCCGTTTCCTGCAATAACCCGTATCCCTCTATACCAAACAACATCTGTCTTAAATATATCCAGTGACCGGGTGGGCCTCCACCGTTTCCTGGTTGTGAGCTCCACATGTTCATCACCCTCTGGGTGAACATAACCATGTTTCATAGACAATAGGTGCAGGAGGAGGCCATTCGGCCCTTTGAGCCATTTATTGTGATTATGGTTAATCATCCACAATCAGTAACCCGTGCCTGCCTTCTCCTCATATCCCTTGATTCCGCTAGCCCCTAGAGCTCTATCTAACTCTCTTTTAAATTCATCCAGTGAATTGGCCTCCACTGCCCTCTGTGGCAGAGAATTCCACAAATTCACAACTCTCTGGGTGAAAAAGCTTTTCCTCACCTCGGTTTTCTCACCCCTTTATTCTTAGACTGCACGCTTAGTTCTACATTATCCCACTTTCTCATCCACTCCCTACACTCTAGGGGGCAGCTTACAGAGGGGCGATTAACCTACAAACCCGTATGACTTCAGGATGTAGGAGGAAACCAGAGCACCCAAAGGAGACCCACGCTGTCACAGGGAGAACGTGTCAATTCCACACAGACAAGACCCAAGGTCAGGATCGAACCCAGGTCTCTGGTGCTGCAAGGCAGTGGCTCTACCCGCTGTGCCACCCAACAGGTTGGAAAGTTCCAATGGATTTTTTAATGTCCTTGTGTGTTTGATCATATTCAATGGATGTCAAATCATTAGCATTTATATTTGCAAATTTAAAAGATCTTCCATCAGCTAAAAGACGGGTTAACTAGATGCTCTCTTAGTGAAACCAGCACTTTGGAAGGAGCAGCATGGTGGTGCCGTGGTGGAGCCGCTGCCTCACAGCGACAGAGGCCCTGGTTCGATCCCCACCATTCCCGCTGTCTGTATGGAGTTTGCACGTTCTCCCCGTGACCTGCGTGGGCCTTCTCCGGGTGCTCTGGCCTCCTCCCACACTCCAAAGACACCCTGGTTTGCAGGTTAATTGGGCCAAAATTGTAAATTGTAAATGGGCCCTAGTGTGTGCTGGTGGGAGCGCCGGCCGGCACGGACTCGATGAATGAGAGATTGATGGTTGGCGTGAACTCGGTGGGCCTGTTCCCATGCTGTATCTCTAAACTAAACTCTCCCATAAAAACAACAGGTGAACTCCAATGCCGTAATTGGACAAACACTCTCTGCCAGCTTCACTTTTTCTCATGTACCTTGAATCCTCATTGATTTCACTCTTAGCATATTTAATTTGTTTACACAAATAAATTGTTCGGCAACTCCCTGTGTACAGGTTCACAGTCAATTCATACCATGTTAATGTCAAATGTTGATCAGAGTGACACCCAATTGTCAGAGCTGCCACTTATGTTGTTAGTTATACCGGTGTGATTGGATTCACCAGAGCGTACTGGAAATTTCATCGCAAAGGTCTGGTCTTGCTCATCATTTAATTCAGGTATATAGCCCGATTTGTGCCTTCTTCCTTTCCGACTTCACTGATGCTACATAACCTCTCCTCCTCTGCATCATTCCATCACAGTACTGTGTGTTCAAGTCTCCCATGAATAAACATAGAACTTCCCTTGGCATCTCGCTGCAGTGTTAAGGAAGAGCCACACAGTTGGAGTTGGCAATGTTTTGACAGGCTGTGGAATTAAGGCCCTGCCGGCCCTCACAGGTAGATCCCTTGGAGCTATCTGTGGCGAGAAGCAATGAGTTATCCCTAGTGAGCAGAGCATTATTTATATCTAAGTTAACACCATTCAAACATTCTCCGCTGAGTAACACACTACTGTTTGTGGGAGATTTCTGGATGTAAACCAACGGCTGATATTCACTACACAGCTAACATTCCAACAAATAATTTGCTCATTTATCTTACTCACCTCTTTATTCCTTGCAGTGCAGGAGGTTGAGGAGTGGTTTTATAGAGGGATAGGGAGGATGATATGTTACAGTTTTACAAGACATTGATGAGGCCACACATGACAGTACTGTGTTTTCAGCTTTGGTCATCCTGCTTTTGGAAAGATGTTATTAAGCTGGAAAGTGTGCAGAGATTTACGAGGACGTTGCCAGGACTCGAGAGACTGAGCTATTGGGTAATGTAAGAAAATAACTGCAGATGCTGGTACAAATCGAAGGTATTTATTTCACAAAATGCTGGAGTAACTCAGCAGGTCAGGCAGCATCTCAGGAGAGAAGGAATAGGTGATGTTTCGGGTCGAGACCCTTAAGGTTGGGTAGGCTAGGATTTTATTCCTTGGAGTGTGGGAGGCCGAGATGTGATCTTATTGAGGTGTATAAAATCAGGAGAGAAATAAATAGGGTGAGCGCACATAGTCTTTTACCGAGAGTATGGGAATCAAGAACTAGAGGACAAAGTTTAAAGTGAGAGGAGAAAAATTAAATAGGAACCTGAAGGACAAATTTTTTCACACAGATGATGGTGAGCATATGGAACCAGCTGCCAGAGGAGGTAGTTGAGGCAGGTACTATAAAAGCATTTAAAAGACATTTAGACAGGTACATGGATAGGAAAGTTTTAGAGGGATATGTGCCAAATAGGTAAGAAAGAACTGCAGATGCTGTTTTATCAGTCTGAAGAAGGGTCTTGACCCAAAACGTCACCCATTCCTTCTCTCCAGAGATGCTGCCTGTCCCGCTGAGTTACTCCAGCATTTTGTGTCTACCTTGGGCCAAATAGGACCTGCTTAGATGGGGCATCTTGGTTAGCATGGACGAGGGGCTGTAGGGCCTTCATCTGTGCTGTATGACTCCACAGTTCTGTTATTAAATGCCCTGCCCCGTTTCACAATGTAGGGTCTAGGACAATATCATTTCGAGTTGGTGCTGGTTTGTTTTCCAGAGAACTGCCCTGATTGTTTGCTGTGAATGCATCTTCCTAATTCAATTTGTTTTGTTCTTCCTGAATGGATATTAATGTTAATCCATCATTGTTTACAACTGTTTCACTATACATTCTTGAGGAGTTCTCTCTTCAGGGTGTATTTACTTTTCAGGGGGCGGTAACTACCCTGAGAGACATTTCAAGAGAGTCAAATGTGTTTTACTGAAATATTTCTCAAAATTGAACTGAATTTTTTACTTGCAGCAGCAGTATAACTGGTTTGGAAACAAAGTACTCAATAGTTAATATAATAAACACAAAGCAAAGGCCAAAGTTCCTAGTGCAACCCAGACAGTTTGTGGTTTAATTGGAGGTTGTAGTGTTTAAGTAGGTTGTAGTGGTTGTTGGGGAGAAGCTGTTCCTGAACCTGGATTTCCAGTTTTCGGACTTCTTCCCCATGGCAGGAGTGAAATGAGAACATGGCCAGGGTGATGTAGGTCCTTGACGATGCTGCCTGCCTTTCTGAGGCAGGGCCTCCTGTAGATCCCTTTAATGGTGGGGAAATTAGTACCCTTGATGGACTGGGTAGCGTTCACCACTTCTTGTAATCTCCTTTGTTCCTGGGCGATCAAGTTGTTAAGGAATTGACTTTTGTTATCTCTCATCTTCTCCCATCCTAATACTATTTCAGTTCTGGACAATGACCATTCCTCACCACTGAGCCACAAGCAGCAGGAAGGGGTAGATAAGGTCGTTATGGGATACTTGCCATCATCAATGTTCCATGTTCTAAAATGAGGATTGGATACAACAACAGATTGTTCTATCATCAGTCAGGGTATAAAATAGAAGGCAAGGGGTTATGAAGCATCATCTCAATCAGCTTTGGTGCAGACTAGGCCCAGTGAGAGGGAGAAGGTTGAAGGAGATGTGTGGGGCAAGTTTTATTTACAGAGTGGTGGAGTCCATGAATGCATTGGAGTGGAGTGGAGAATGTGATGGAGGCAGATATGATATTGGCGTTTAAGAGACTTTTAGATATGCACATGATATCTAAGGAGAGATATGGTCATGTAGAGGTGGAGGAGATCAGTTTATAACGTAGCTTCATGTTCGGCACAGACATTGTGGGGCCACAGGACCCGTTCCTGTGCAGTACTTTCCTACTGAACTGATTGGCCTGCATGAACAATTGAAGGAGAAGTGTGGCTTAGGTGTAGGTGGCAAGTTGTAGGGTAGTGCGTTGATAGATGAAGTTGAGGGTATTGGAAGCTTAGCTTTATGGCTGTTGTAGTTAAGGTGACCTGCAGCTTCATGGAGTGAAGCAGTCCTAGCTGGAAGCATAATCCATTCACATTGCTGCCATGGTCATTTGTAGAAACCAGATCCAACACCAGATAATCCACTGCTGTTTTTCCTCACAGCACCAGCTCATCTTTCAAACTTGCTCCCATGATTAATGCTGCCTCGCTCAGAGTAATAGCAAAGTCATGTTGTGTGCACAGTTGCATGATATTTTAATGGGGGCTTGATGAGCATTAGGTTTCTCGTGCCCTTGGATTCCCTGATATGGAACTCACCTTATGAGTCACCTCATTAGCATTAACCTATTATGGGAAATTGCTATTGCACTGACATTTATTAAGGAAGGTATCTCTAAAGCTGACGATTTGATTGGATTGTTAAAAGATCCTGAATTGAAACAACTTAATCCGATGAGGCAATGCACCTTTCTTGCCGAATGGTGCCATTTCTACAGGGTCAACAATGATGTGGCCTCTTAATAAATCTCTTAATGGAGTCTTCGAAAATGAAACACTTGAATTAAACGCAGAATTGAATGTGTCTGAAGGTATTGAGACACAAGGAACTGCAGATGCTGGAATCTTGAGCAAAAAGCAAAGAAGTGTGGCAACGGACACGTTAAGAAGTGTCCCAAACAAATGGGGTCAACAAATCAGAAGTGTATAGATGAAGTTAAAGGGAAGGAGAGGTTACAGAAGTCTCCAGAAGTAATAGGACGGAAAGTTTAAGGAGGGATATGAGAGTAAGGTCAAGTAAAATTGGGACCAATGCGTGAGGAGGGGTAGTGAATACCGAACGAAAGGTATTATATTTGAATGCATGTAGTATAAGGAACAAAGTGGATGAGCTTGTAGCACAGTTAGAAATTGGTAGACATGATGTTGTTAGAGATGTGTGCGATGTCATCGTTCACCTTTACACCAGTCTTATAAAGTAATACAAAACATAAATGACAACAAGGCAAGCCAACAGCAGGTGATGGACCATTCTTCAAATTTTCCAGTGTTACCTACCTTACCGTGTAGATTCCTTTAATCCCCGATTACCTTAGGCTATAAAAGTGTTCTTAAGATCACCTCAAACTCTACACTCATATCAATTGGTCTACATTTAACAAAGAACTGATAAAGCAAAATGTTGAAAGGAACAAGAGACTCAAATCCCAATAAAAATGATATAACTTTTTCACCAGTGGAAATGATGCATATTGTTAATTGGGATGACACAGTATGTTCTTAAAGAATCGTCTCTCTGTTAGGCCTTTGTGGAAAAGATGCAGGATAAACCTGTTTTTAATGCAGCTATTATTGTGAGGAACACTACTTTTATGGACATTTTTATTTTTACTCTAAGTTACAAAAATGGTTAAAAATTACCATAAAGGTCCATAGCAGGAAGGCATGCACAAATAGAGCAATATTTGATTTCCTTTTTGCCAGCCATATTAAATGATAAAAGGACTCTATTCCTAAAACTCAGGGACCTCAATTTGTCACACAGAGAAATTTGAACACCAGGACATGGATTAAATATGTTATACTATATTATTATTACTACATGGTAATTCGCCATAGGGTTAGTCTGACAAACTACGTAACGATTTTTAATCTTTGTACATGGTTTAGAAAATGACACAAAAGCAGTTAAACAGACTTAGTAGTTTGATATTATAACATTTATTAAAATAATGCAAGGGTTAATAGAAACTGCAAAGTATCAGTGAAATCAAACGCAAGCAAGTTAAAAATAAAAGCAGGAATCCAGTTGTCTAGTTAAGCCATCAAGTTGCTAACATAAAGAGGTGGAGTACTTTCAATAATATACTACAAAAACCATTGGCATTGATCAGTTATCAAAAAGGTGGGATTTCTATAATTTTTTTTCAATTTATCAGGAAAAAATTATTGAATGTTATATATAACATACAAAAAACAAGGTTTAGAAAAATACATTATAAATTGTAACAATGGCTGTAAATACATTATCTTACAAGTCTTAGGCAATTAAGTTAGTTAATGGTACAGACACAACATGGATCTATTTCTTGCTCTGTAAATAGCTGGCTCATACGTTAACTATGTGACTACAAGCGACACTCCCATCACTCTGTAGAATTACATAATACTGCCAGAACAGGGAAGAGCGTGGGTCCTTTTTAAACTACTTGTAAATATCTATGGAGATATAATCCCCAACTAATGAAGTTAAGGGTACACATACTTGTAACCTGGTTCATCAAAAAGAAAAATCGTCTGTGACTGACGATTAGCAGAGAAGCATTAGTTTTGTTGTTCGTGTTAAACCTTTCTTCGCCCTCTGCCATCACGGCCCCAATAGTCCAGTGTTTACCAAAAGGGATACTGAAATCTCACTCTAATTCTCGATTGCTTCCAACCTCCTATCACCACCATCACTTGAGTGTCGCATGTTCTACTCGAACAAAAACAATACAATTGGCACCAGGATGAAATGTGGATATGTTCGGAGAAGCATGGTGTCTGTTAGGAAGATGAGATGGTGGCACAATATTTAAAGCTGGCTGGATAGTTTCATTTGTGTTGCATAGTAAATCATTGCACCTCCCTCCCTCCCATTATATTCCGCCTCTCCCACAGTATGAAGTCAAGTGAATGTTTGTAGTAACCCTTACACGTCTCTCCTCAAATGATTCAAAAAAGGCAGCATGTTCCTTTCTGAGGATCCCTCAGTGGATATAAATGAGCCATCAGTTTAATTATGAGACATACATGGCGGTGGGAAATTCCTCTGCTTATGAGTCTGCTGGTTAGTTTGGGTCACAACAAGTTCAATGGAAAGGTCTGCGAGAAGTTTTGCCAACAAGTAATCGTATTCCCCTGTAATTGGGGGTTGATTAAGTTGGGATGAGCATGCATTTGATGAGGTCACCTAACATAATTGACTGCCATGTTAAGTGTTTTTTTTGTTTAACATTATTTAATTCAGCCAAACGGTTCCTATCGATTTGTAATCTTAAAACATAAGAGCTGAATTAGGCCATTCAACCCATCGAATCTGTGCTGTAATGCTTAGTACAGAGTTTCTCAACTAAATTTTAACAGTCCGCAGCATTGGAGAGTTAGTCACATACACTTAGAACGTCTTTGTTTTGGGCAAACAATGCGACCATGCACAATCCACAGAGTCAGTGCCGTGTCTCCTGACTACGTGGGAACATGGAGCTGCAGCAGCGATTAGGAAATCACTGACTGTAAACTTTGGCTACAACTGTGAATCTGTGCAACAGATTTTTACTGTTTAACCCTTCAGTTTATCTCAATGCTGTTTATCCGATAATAGGCTGGCTGCCTCTTTCAGATGCGAAAATCTACAGGAGTGCCGGCTTTCAATGATACCCCAAAAGGCCCGGGGAGTGTACAAATAAATGTCACTGTCACAGTTCTTGTGAGCCATGGGTTCAGTGATGTAGCACATCGGACAACACAACTGCCAGCTCATTTTTATTTATACGCGGACCCCTTTCATGTGAGCACTGGCCAGCTCCGTTTGCATGTATTTGAGACTGTTTTCAGCAAGATGATTAATATGAGACGCCAGACAAAATGACCATGAATAAAATAAGGCACTTCTTTCTTTAGACGTTTTCCAATCTTTACAATTTAACAGAAAGGGGGGGGGGGGGGGGGGGGGAGGGAAAAAAGGCGGTTTGGTCTCCTGTTTTGCTTTTTTCACAACTACCAGGAAATCATTTAATTAAATAAAGGGTTTCTTTGTTCAGGTTCTATTTAATACTTGAAAGTATAAAAGACTACACTGTCAAAAATATATATTTTTCTTACCAGCACCCTTGTATAGTAAAAGTATCTACTTTTTTGTTCTTTTATGGTCTGTTCAATGCATTATGCATATCTACAATTTCAATACATTAATATAGTAAATAGGCAAGCATGGCTTTACATCCTTGAGAAAACAAATCTATACAAGGAAGAAAAATAAGATTCAACAATTTTGCCCAGTATTGTGACACATTATGCATGGACCTTGTTGCTGAAAGACTCCTTAGCATCTAATGGGTATTCTGCTTGTTAAATCATGACTAATTCAGTCCTCCGCACAACAGCCTTTGGTTCTTGTTCACTGCTCTTTCTATTGCTCAAGCATTAGGTTGAGGGACATTCTGAACCTGCCGGGTCAAAGTCCTGAAAGGTTTCAACTTGGCATCTGTGTCCTGGAGGAGCACAAATGAACGGAACAAAACTAAAGTTTGGCCAAATTTGGAATATTGAAACTCGTTCAAAACTCCTTCACCGATGACATCACTGAGCAAAGGTTCATGCATGATGCATCATCACAGCACATAACATTCAAGGAACTTGTGACTTCAGCATGAGAAAAAAATGTTGTTCAAACTCCCACAGTTACTGCCTTTGTTAATAGCTATTCACAGACATCCATCTCCTGTCTCCTTGGCCTTCTTGCCGTTCATTAGGGAGGGTGACAAAATGATGATCACTGATGAACAGTGAGGGATGAATTGGACTTTATTGCTTTAGTATTATTCAGTGCAGGTTCCAAGACCTCACCATTCACCCAACCAGAAAAACTGAGTGGCTGAATAATTTTGTGGTGTGTGTGTGTGTGTGTGTGTTTTTTCATTGTTAGGCAGTAAGACGATCGGACAGTGCCCCAGCTTGCTGCACTGAAGACAGGCGAGCAAAGGCGGTCACCAGTTAATTGATCAGCAGGCAGGCATGGTCAGGTCATCATTGGGTGAAGAGTTCAGAGGTCAGAAGGTCATAGGTTAGTTGCCAGTGGCAGCTGGGTGGTTAGAAACAAAAAAAAGAGAAAAGAAAAAAAGATAGAGAAGAGATTAGTGTCAGCTGGTGACAAATGGATGACAACATGAAAAGCTAATCACAACTTCTAAAACAAGCACGGTAATACCGACATACTCATCGACACCTATTTTGTGGGATGCATTCAATCACGGCAGCTCTGGATCATGATTAAAAGCATAAGAAGAAGTCCATTCCCACAATTTGTTAACAGGAGAAAAACTAATGACTGATGGTTAGTAGCAGTCAATGGAAGAGTTCCGGAAACAGCGCGAGTGGCAGGTATCTGAATTTGCATGGAAACATCAGGTGTCCCTCAGTCAGTACACAGTTATCTGTACCTGACTGCTATTAAACATTTGTGTCTCTCCAACTATTATTGATGAAGGAAATTAACTGGTTATTGACAAAGTAAAAGTATTTATGAACTTCACACAACAAAAGTTAACAAACTATGGGGCAAAACCAAGTTGTTCAATAAAATTTTATTGCCTTTCATTTCTTCTATTTACAACAATATGAAATTCTTGGCCTCAAAATACAAGCAAATCTAAATTATACGACTAGCAGTGTAGGCTACATCATGGGAACTTGGAAGAGGCCAATTAATTTACTTTATCCAACATATTCCAGTTGAGTACTACTGTACACTTATAGGACAGTCTTGTATAAAATGCATTTGCATGTAAACACAAAAGAAGTCCTGCCGTTTTAAAAGTCTACATTTATAAAGCCCTAAAATATATCCAAAAATAGATGAATTTTCTACGGAACGCTATAATGCACATTTTAAACTACAAACAGCCCTCTTTTTTGAATTTCATTGCTAATACTCTGCAAATACAATAAAATCTGACATTTTCATATACATTCCTGCTTTATATTTTTATACTTTTTAAAAGAAGCCACCTGTAATACTATTTTCTTTGCAAAAAAATTAAAAATGGAGATGATTACAGTAAAACAAAAGTTCTCAAGTGGAAAATGATAAGTCACAGTGTTCTGGAATCATTCCGTTTCTCTTTAACTCTTCTCCCAATTCCCTCTAACCAACTTGGTCCACTTAAATATAAAATAAGACTTTTGTTCAACAGCTTAACATGTATCAAAGTTCTGAGGTTCCAAAATATTGTACTGTTGGCCACAAGACATAAACAGAGGAAATGAAATAAATTATTCAGTGCAAAGTCAATTTTGTGCCATTTTAGCAAGGTAAGGCCAGTGTAATGCTTAATAATAGCAATCCTTTTGATGGCCCATAGATTCGGCTGTATTTATTTCCCGTGTTATGGTCATGCTCTCTCATTTTTAGACCTCATCTTCTTTAGGATAAAAAGGAACAGATTACAGGATTGAAGAACAGCACATTTGCCCGTGTTAGTGGGTTAAAAAAAGAGTGCATTACCCACCAAGAGCCAATGCAAGGCCAGGGAGATGAAAGTGCCTGGAGTCAGACACTGATCCTGTCACAATATCCAAATACATTAGCAGCTGAGGTCATGATGAAACAAAACATAATACTATGATGCCTGTTCTTTCAATGTACGTTAAAACGAAGAACGGATTGATGCCTGTATAATCCCTTTACATTCAAGGACTCGCTTACTGTTGCAATTGTTTTTCTTCCCTAAAACTCAAGAAAATAAAATCCTTTGCAATAGTAATTTAAAGTATGTTGCAATGTGCTCAGGGAAAATGAAGCACATATATGTGTTTACTTGACTTATAAATTATACAGCCTGTAAGGACCAACAAAATGGGTATGATCTCTAATTAACCAATACACCCGCTACAGATCCTCTGCCCAGTCCAAGGGTCCTAACAGTACACACAGGTTCAGTAACCGTGCAACACAATGTGGAGTTTATTCCAATTGCTTCAGTCAGTCTATCTTGTTATCTGTACCAAATACATTACTGTAAAGTTACACTGCAGGGTAATTTTCATTTTCTTTGCTGTAAAGGTTGATGCAGTCATTAACCCATCACCTAATCTAAATAGTTAAGGGTAATACATCTAAATCAGCCGGAAAGTATTTTTTTCTCTGTTGCAAAATGCATACTTAAGAGACACGTAATCCTATGCAAAGGAAGGGAACCATCTATTTAAATGTATTATATCAAATATGGAAGTCCCTTAGACCTGGTTGGTAGACACTAGCTTTGAAAAGCTCATGAATAAATTAGGGGCCAAATTTAAAGAGATATGTTAGGCTCTCGGCACAACATGCAGATCTAAATGGGGCTTTCTAACGGTATGGATGATAGCTGTCATTTCTGGGAACTCTTTGATAATTTACAGAAATTACCTGAGCTCTGGTGTCTTGAAAATCTCTGGATTAAGTGCAAAAAAACCCTCCATTATGTAAAGTAGTGAGAGCTGCAGCATTATCAATGTCTTTTGCTTAAACCCAGTAACTGCAGGATTGTATCCTGACACAGCTTTTGATTCCTGGGTCTGGGTGCGAAGATGCAAGTTATTCTCCACATGCATGCTATTAAAACATCAGCACCACCCTCTCAGTATTGGGGATGCACAGCTGATTTAGCAGCTCATAAATCCAGTTGAGGCTTGTAGGCCTGTATAATCTATGGGGAAGCTAAATGCAAGAGGAAGTTGCCTTTTAGTTTAAAGATACGAGACACTGCAGAGACTGGAACCTTGAGCAAACCTTTAGACTGTTAATTTACTGATTGTGGCCAGATCCAGTTCCATATCATGTTAATCCTTTCACGCCACTGTTGCTCCTTCTTCCCTTCCTCTCACTTCCCTCTCCGACTCCCCAGTTAGACACGATCTCACTTAAAACTTAAAGTGCACTTATAAAATAGCACATTTCCCCACATAAAACTAAGGGGCCAGTTAATGGAAACAATTTGGATCCAGAAAATATATACATGGGAAAGCGGGGCTAAGGGGAGCAGTTCCATATGTTGTCATAAAAAGAAAGGTGACCAAATACTGATATTTCACTTGGTTTTGTGTTTAACCTTTCATTAAAAAAAAGGCAAGAATTTTAATTCCTGGGAGTTTGCTGAATGCCATGATATCTATAAAAACTAAGAAAATGGTGTGTTTGTGAGCCTAAATATATTAATAATTTATATGTTTTTCAACTGTTAGGTCTAAGGGCACATAATTATGGCAAGAGTCAGGCTGGGAAAATTAACACCGATCCCCTTTAAGACTTTCTGAGTGCATTATGGGGAGCAAATTCCAAAATAACTACAAAGATAAAATGTTGACCCGACTGTATAGGTATGATGGGTCCAATGCAGGTATAAAAAGTACATGGATGCCTCAAAAAGCATCAATAAGAATCAGGTACAATAGTGTATAAAATTCATATTCCACTGAAGATTATAAAGGCACAATTCAGAGTTTCTTCAATGAAAAGGATTTGGTCCTTTCAGAAGCATAGTTTGAAAAATATTTTTGGATTTGACTACTTTTAAAATAAATGAACACATTCTCCCTCCCTCTACCTGCCCTCCCCCACCCCCCAAATTAAACAAGCACAGGCCGTTAGAACATGTCCCTCAATGTTCATCAGTCTTACCAAGCAGGATAGGAACACTAATATTCTCTTTCTCCAGCCTCAAATACGTCTCTATCACCCCTGTCCAATGTGAGGAATTACATTCGGAAGTTCCAACAAAGCTTTGCCACAAAAATCTTCGGAGTCGTTGGGCACAGTGGTATTTGGTTGAATAAAAGTGGACAGAACTGGTCCTCAGAAAGTAGACCATTGGACAACCCCACTTGATGTGATTTTGCAAAGCAGCACCCTTTCAGTCAACATGTTTGACAAAAAACAAGAACTCCAGAACTAAACTAACCTCTGTCTATGGTCACAACCCTTTGATAAGGATGGACCCGCATATCACGCCTTCGAACTTTAGTAGCCACTGCACCTAGTTAAATTGCAACATTTGCAACACATGGTTAGAGGAATTTCCTAGGAAGTGATTGGTTAACATATTAATAGCATTTCAACAGCAGATCAAAGATGGATTTACATTAGAAAATACAGCAAGATAGCAGTTAAAAAACAGGTTAAGGCACAGCACCTTTATAACTCGAACTTTTTAAGCAGTAATTACTTAATTGAGTACAAACTGTGCATGTTAATATTGCATTCTGTTTCAAAAGGCATAGACTTAACCCACTGTCATTATCCACTTGTTAAAAATCCCACCATATGAAATGAGATTATTCAATTAGATCCAAGCACAATTAAGTTTTACTAGTCACATGATCAGTGGAGTGCACCTTGCAGAGAAATAAGTTTTAATTCATAACACTGAATCTATATTGACATCAGTACTTTTTAAAAAATAAAACCTCTACAAATTTAATTTTTTTTGCAGCAATTGCATGACCTACAAAATACACGCTTATCTCAGAAGCGACTAGCTACAAATTGCAATGAATTAGGTGATGTATAAAGCAAATACCCTACACCAAGCAGGCAATGAAATACACTGAATGTGCTTCCTCTGGGATAGATGGAACAAAATGATAGGAAGAGCACTAGGCCAGAATCATAACTAATTGACCCACTGGTTTCCAAATGTGATGCGTGCACACACGCACTCACACGTACACATAGACACGCACATAATGCTAGCATCTCACTGACAGTCGGGCCCGGCATATTTTGTCCATGGCTGCTGTGAAACTAAGCATTTGTTAAAGTTCAGATCTGATGAGGGTTTCAGTGACATGGGTCCTTGAATTCTTAGCCTTTCGTTGGGAATGCCATACCTAAAGGTAAAGAATGGAATTAGAATTAGTGTGATCCATTCCAGGTTTTACTGAGAGAAATGACAGGCAATTGTCAAAATGACCCTTTGAGTACCAGATGATCTCTGCAGGTTTTGAAAAACTTTTAAATGATTTTCCAACATCATCTTGTCAAATGATTTCTGGAAATTACATACAAAGTACATTTAAAGCAAAACAAGCATCTTAAAGAAAACTGCAGACATTTCTGGGGACTTCCAAATTTACCATTTAAGGGCAAATAGTTTTTTTGTAATTTGCTGGAATCCTACCCCTCTGATTCAAATGGGAGGTTGTTGACCTGACGTGTTAGATTTACATCTCTTTTCACAACTATTTCCCAACATGCTGAGTACTTTTAACATTTTCTGATTCTATTTCTAATTTTGGATAGCATAAACACCCACAGGCATTCTTCAGCTTGCGTATAATCGGATTTGGATCACACCTGACTTCAAGTGGGCATTGCAGTAATCCATTTCTATTTGCAGGTATTTTAAACCAGTATGTTGCAAGAATGGACACATGGGAAGGTATGTGTTTTTTAAGGCATAAATGTAAAGAAGATACACTTACAAATTCAAAAACATATGCACACACACACATACTACATAGTCATAATCTAATCAGAAAAAATGTTTCAACTACTGAATTGGAAAATGAATTTCCATTTTGCAGAAGTTTTCTTTATGCTGCAAGCAGGGATTAGTGATGAGGGGGATTGTTTAAAGTGCTAATTTAATGGTCAGTAACCATGTTTCCTAATTAAAATCTTTAATTTTCCATCCACTTTTAAAAATGGCTTTTAATTTGATTAATTCTTGATCAAAGATTTGGGGGTATGAGATGGAACAAATTTTGGAACGAGTTTTTGATTGTTCCACATTCAGGGACAAAGGTGAATAGAAGTTCTGAGGCTGTCAGATGCTCACATTTGTACTGTCACTTACTGACTTGGCAAGATGTGTGTGTAATATCATGTAATGTGCTGTTCCTGTTTCGCTTTGGTGAATCAAAGTTATCCTCCATGAAATGGCCAAGTGATTAGTACACAAAGATATATTCTACACATTCTTAATAAAATATATTAGTACAATTAAAGTTGGTTTGTTGGACTTAAGATATGTAAAATAATTGCCTGTGAAAAGTTCAGTTCAATAAAAGATCACTGTGAGTGAAATTTATGAGAAAAGGGTGTTGGCAAATGTCCAAAAGGCCACTGGGATCTCCACCACTAAGGAACAAGCAGAACACTTACTGGTCTATAAATTTGTCATACCTCAGGCCATTATTCAAGCACGTCAGGTTTGGAAACTGGGCACAAACCTCCAAATATCATCTAACCAGCAATCCAAACAGCGTTAAATGAGTTGATTTATACTGCCTATTTTAAAAAAACAACCCTTTCAACTTGCACTGTGCTGCGTCACCAGCACTTCTCCTCGATTCTGTCCTCAACTCTTCTTGAACCCATCACATTGACCTACCTAAATTTACATCACAGGAGTACGATGGCAAATTGCAACGGAAAGGAGCTGAGAAGTTGGCAATATAGGCCTTTCTTTATCAAACCCACCACCCTCGCAGTCCACCTGCATGCATTGACCTAACTAGTGTCGAAATCCATAACAATACTGTGAGTGAGAAGGACTATTCTTCCCTACTCCAGGATATGCTCTTCTTTCATGGCTGCTGCAGCTACTTCACTGAGAAGCTTTGCCTTTGGAGAATGAAAGTGGATTTGCTGCTGGTCTCTCGTGAAGGATAGATCTCCAAATTCCAGTTATCAGTCAGATCCACCTGATCTAACTTCACATATATATATGCTTGCCAGTTATCTGAGTGCATCACTGTATAGATATTGTACCTATCACATCAGTTTTGTTTCTTTATCTACTTGCAAATTTATTTTCTTGATATTATTATGGTTGATAGGATGTCGTTCATAATGTGAACTGGTTCTACAAAATACCTAGATTTTTTTTAAAGTAATGTACACAGAATTCTATTGAATTTAGTGCATCCACTACTATAATAAAATTCCATATCATAAGATTTCCATAATTTACAATTTTCCTATTTTTATTTTTCCTATAAAGTAAAAAGGAATTTAACGTTTTTGTTTAAGTTATGAAGCTTGAGTAATGAGGGAAGGATTTATATGTCTAATTTGATGATCAGAACTGAAAGACGATGGTGCATTTGGTTGCATAAAATGCTTGAGGCAATAATAATTGCAATTTGTATGGGAAGCATGAACTCTATACTGTAAATATATATGGTTCTATGGATTATGGGCTAAGAAAATACATTAACCTTTTCCGTACTAAGAAACATTTCAAAGAGTAAAATATATTAGGCCAGATCTTACTGGCCTAGTTGCCTGCCTGCAATCACCACCTAATTCTCCCCATCACGTCCAAATACAGAAGACCTTTTTTGTAGCCTAAAGTATCTCAGATTCCAGTGTTGCGATGTGGCTGATGGCAGATTTCCAGCTGTGCAGAGAGAAAGCACTGCCCACAAAGCTTTAGCCGATGAAAAGGTTGAGGGGGGTTTTAATAGTTTTTAAACGAGTCTAACATTTAATTTTTTTTAAATTGAACAAAGTAATTAAAAATGTTCTTTTCAAAATGCAAGGTGTAATTCACAAAACACAAATAATGAAAACTATTAACCACAAATAATTAAAAATAAACTTGCCTTTCACTCTGCCACCTAATGCACTTGCACAGAGGTCCCAGACTTACTGCAGGTTAAATGGGTAAGCCCTCGCCGTTCTGAATGGAACCACCAGCATTGACCAGCCCAATATAAGCTATGTTTAAAAAGGGGGCAAAAGGTTGTTTAAAATAGCATGCTGATTCTATTTTCACTATTACCAGATATTATTGATGGTTCCATTGGACAGTATCTTTTCCTGCCTTTCTGGCCCATACAACATTGTCCTCGTGACAGCATTAGTGAGAAATTTACTGAGAAATTTGTTGGGAATAGGGAAATATCTTTGTCATTGCAGTGGTACCAAGCCAGAGTTTGACAAATGCATTTCCCTGTTCCTAACAACTTTCTCAGTGAATTAATTTCACTGGAATTCAATCATTTACGAGAATGAGCCTGCACATTTTAAAATCATTGCAGAGTCGAACAGTTTTAGCCCCCCCACCCCCAACAGAGTAATAATGAAACCAAAAATCTGAAGCCTATGCATTTGCCATGGCAGTTTCTTCTTAGTGAATGTGGTGGAAAACTACTCACCTTAATGCAAGTGTCAAGTCTAATTACATAGATGTACAAAATAAATCAAAGCAATTGTTTTCTGCCTTTTAATGCTGTCTTTTTTATCCCAGTTAATAAAGAGGCATCCGTGATTATATATTTAGAAGTAATACTTCATTTCCTTCCCTCAAAGGAATGCTGCCACAATGGAAGTAGTATTTATCTACATCAGTCACGGTTCACTCACACAGTCTGTATTTGTGAACATGTTAATGATCAGGCCCAAAGCTAGAGAAACTTAGGAAATGGAAATTTCTGCACAACTTTTCATTACGATTTTCTTACTATTCTGTTTCTGTGACACTCACTTGCTAGAGAAGTAGAGAAAGTGATGGATCGTGTAAACTGTGTGGTGAAGTTGAGTGTGAGGTTCAAATCTGCAGCTGAAACTGCAGAACAAGATCTTGTCAAGCAAGTAAATATATGCCAGCGGATATGCCAGCATCACAGACAGAAACAAGCCGCAATTAAACTGGAATTCTTCTGTTCAGAGAACAGCCAAATAAACTTTGAGTGACAGATGGATTCCTAACCAATGCACGAGTTTGAAGGTGGCAATTTGTTTATTCCTGGGAGTTGACCTTCAACTAGAATTTTAGAAATTCAAGAAATTGTACTCTGCTAATTTCTGGATGGAGAAATTGTTGCACAAACAATTGTACTTAAACATGGGTTTTTATATGTTATATATTAGATTGTATTTTGAGGTTTTTAGCTACTGATACTTTAAACTATAGTGCACATTTTTGAGAGATGTGAGCTATGATATGAAAGCTTTATGTGTTGACAGATGAATAACATAAGAAACAAAAATATGCAAGAAATGGAACAGCACAAGAAACTTAAAAACACTTTGAAGTACGTGCCTTGATTTGCTTTTCCATGACAGTGTGCCACAATCCACCCACAGGAATATGTTGCACCAGGTACCTTCTGATTTACAGCATTTAGCTAAACAAAGTGTGTTCATGGAAAATATCCATTTCACAAGTCGAGGAATGGCCGGAATGTTCCAAAATGAAGCAGATTAAAAAGTAAGCTTCAATAGTCATCACTTCTCTGGAAAACCCAGAGTGAAAACAAAGAAATCCTCTAGTTGGGACACTATACTCTGCTTTGGTGCACTCAAGTTCCTCCCACATTGCTATAACTTAACGGGCAATCTCTAGTTGTTGACAGAAACAGATCAGTTCTAGTATTATGACATGTGTTGCCCATTAATCTCTGAGCAACTTAATGTTGTATCAAAAGAAGGTATTTGAGAAATGATGAAATAATTGGTTTAAATTCATTTTGATCTGCTGCCTGGCTATTGGAAAGAACATGAAGCAGGATTTTAAAATGGACAAACTGGTAGCTCAGGTACCAGAGCATCTGAAATAATTTTCAAGGAGAAACACTTTAATAAGCTAAGGCATGCCCATGGTGCCTTGTCCTTTAACACAGACAATAGATTTTTGGTTGGGCTTTCTGCAAACAAATATTGATAAAGAAGAATGTTGGAGTCCCTGGTCTCCACAGACAGAATTAAAACATTTGATTAAATCAATAAACTGTCTTCTACTGCTGAAAAATGAGTATCTGGGGTCACAGTCACCTCGGCAGCTTTGTGTTTTGTACTATCGCCATTCAACAAAGTAAAAATGATATCAATATTTCACAGATTTAGTTTAGTTTACAAATACAGCATGGAAACAGGCCCTTTGGCCCTGCAAATACATGCCAACCATCGATCATCTCAGATACTTTCTCATCCACTCCCTATACATTAGGGGCAATTTTCAGAGGCCAATTAGCCTACAAATCTTTGGTATATGGGGGGAAAATTGAGTACCTGGAGGAAACCCATGCAGTCACTAGGAGAACGTGTAAACTCCACACACTGACAGCACCCGAGGTCAGGATCGATCCCAGGTCCTTGGGGGTGTGGGGAAGCAGCTCCCTCAGCTGAACCACTGTGCTGCTCTTATTAACAAGCTGAGAATATTGGCACAAAGTGTGTGGTCAGTGGTAAGATATCTGCACTCACTTCATATCTAAGAAGAAGGATTGCAATTATCCTTTTGTGGGTCTCCTGAGGTTAACTTTGTAAATAATCCCAATTTCAACCACAGTAATGTAGACCTATGGTTGGCAAGAGCATTCTATTGACAAATCCTGCCTCGTGGGAAGAAAGATGTGAGTGAATGCATGGGACAAAGTAAGCCTTGCTCAAGAAAATGTTATGAAACAAAAACATTTAACACTGGCAAAGCCTGAGCAAGATCATCTCATCCTTCCCTCATTCTTCCAAACTCCACCGGATACAATCTTAGCTTGTCCAAGCTCTCCTCACAAGATAACCCACCCTTTCCAGTGATGTGGTGGTTCTGTTGTTTTGCTTTGTGAATCAGCTGGGTATTTCGAACTGATAATGATGGTCCCTGAGCTTGCATAGAACCTATAGGTTGAAATGGTTTAGATTTATTATGGTTACGTGTACTGAGGTACAGTGAAAAGCTTTGAATCACATCGTATCCAATCAAATAATACTATACAGAAATACAATGGCTAACTGAAGTACAACTTCTCGATGTTGGGGGAGTCCCGAACCAGGGGCCACAGTTTAAGAAAAAGGGGTTGGCCATTTAGAACAGAGATGAGGAAAAACTTTTTCACTCAGAGAGTTGTGAAGCTGTGGAACTCTCTGCCTCAGAAGGCAGTGGAGGCCAATTCCCTGGATGCTTTCAAGGGAGAGTTAGATAGAGCTCTTAATGATAGCAGTCAAGGGATATGGGGAGAACGCATGATCGGGGTACTGAAAGTGGATGATCAGCCATGATCACGGTGAATGGCGGTGCTGGCTCGAAGGGCTGAATGGCCCATTCCTGCATCTATTGTCTACAATAGGTAGAGCAAAGGCTCAAATAAAACTACACTCGATAGAGCAAAAGGGAAGAAACAGGGTGAAAAATATTCTTCTCAGCATTGTAACACATGAGTTTCATAAACAAGGACCAATGTACACAATGAGGTAAAGATGAATCGGACAGTACCCTAGCTTTTGGAAGGGCCATTCTTCTTCTAAGTCATAAGGAAGAATGAAAAAAGACTCGTGCAAACATAATAGGGAATCCAAAACTATTGTCTGGACACATGAATACGATAAACAATAAGTCTACTCATGGAAGCTGAGGACATGATCAAGGTACTAAATGAGTACTTCACAGTCTTCACAAGGAAGATGATATTGACAAAACATCGGCAAAGGAAGATGTGATCAAAATACTGGATGGGCCACAAACTGATAAACAGCTCGAATATAAACTGTCAGGAATAGCAATCATACAGGCAGATTCAACTGCAGGGTTATGGGGAGAGGGGAAAAGGCCATTTGTCTTTATAAAGGCCAATAAGGACAACAGGCCAAATGGCTTCCTTCTGTGTGGTAACCATTCTGTGAATCTGAAAAATGGTTATACCCAATGGACAACCTCTTCTTATGAAGGGATCTGACCATGAAGAGATCTACCCCATTAAGCTCATCAGTATCTATTGCTTCAATAGGATCTCTTTTTGGGATAGCACCAGTCACCACATAATGGATACAAGATGGTGCCGAAGCCAGGCGACTCTTTGTGCTGGTCCAAGAAGGGGTTCTGCTATAAATCATTACAAATCGCTCCACTCTTAAAACTTTAGTTCTGTACACTGTGGATTACTTGATTGTAATCATGTATAGTCTTTTCGTTGACTGGATTTTGCTGTTAGCACGCAACAAAAAAGCTTTTCATTGTACCCCCTTCGTACACGACACTAATAATAAACAAAACATTTGCCGACCTGTGTGCCCACATCTGTGGACACAATATGCAATGACCTGTTGGAGCCACATAATGGCCGTCTCCTGCAGGCACCTACTGTTTGAAGACAAATCTAATCTAAAAGAGTCCCATTATTTGAAGTAGCAATCCTCAACGTTGGGACCCACAGGTAAAATTCTAGCCTTCTCATAGAACTTGAGGTCTGAGGGATTTTGTGCCGATTATGTGTGTACAGGGCCCAGGATTCTCAGTTCCGCTTGTTGTGTGCATTAAATATCGCCACTACCCGTCCTCCCATCTGCCTTGATGAAAGCCAATTCAACGCACATTTTTCACTGCAGAAATTCTAACCCGACATATTTATGCCTCCCTCCGCAATGATCATGCATCGATCTCTACAGCATGGTGCATTCAGCTTCCAAAGGCTATTGTAAAGTGCCTAGTGCAGGTGCAGCAAAAAACTGCTCTTCAATAAATCTTTTACTGCAGAATTATTGCAATATTTTGAAATAGTATATACATAGCTGGTAATCTGGTAATTTGGCAAACTGTGAAACTTAGTTAAACTATTTCGTTTTAGAATGGATGTTATAAAACCATGTTTAGTTATCTTATAGGGGCCAATTGATATTACAATTAATCATATTCAGAGGTTAGAAGCTAAGCAATGAAATGGCAGTATGGGGCTACTGATCTGATCGATGCACGGAATATAAGTACAGACCACACCTGGTATCACAAATAGCAAGTCCAGCACCAAACATTTTGGATACAATCAAAATGGCAAAGCTAATGCAATCAGAAATGTGGCTATTAAACTTTTTTTTCAAAAACATTTCATTGCTAGAACATGGTCTGGAAATTAAGTTGCGTTCTGTTTTTACTGGTGTTGCAAGTGAAAATTGATTTCTCCTTCAGTGAAACCTGATAATTGTAATTTCCTGTCACTATGGAAATTGAACCAGGCACAGTTGGAAGCGAGTCACTCTTGCATCCCAAGCACGATTCCCAGAGGAAAACCTGGACCTCTGCACCAGAAGCAACCATCAATGGGCAAGACATCTTGGTGTGCCACCGCAGGATGGCTGCCAGGTGTCAGGTAAGTCAATACCTACCAAAATCCTTCAGCTCAACTCCGGCTGCACTAATCCCCTCACCGTCCACTTAACCCCCCCTCATGACATTCATGGACCTCACATCCACAGACCAATGTACCACTTCTCCCATTGCACAAACCTTTCTGACATTCTGTATGCAAGACACAAACGATCCTGAAGCCCAGCCTTGAGCAGGCAGTGTAAAACTTGGAAAATAAATAGCAGGTGATGGTTTTGCCATTCGCCTGCTTTTGTGACAGATGCTGCAGGAATAGGATGTGCTGTAGATATAACTGATGCAAGCACTACATTTTGTAATTCTTGGGACTTTTGTGATGTAAGGTCAAACCTGGACAACTGTGCACAGTTTGAGTCTCATCCATTAAGAAAGTGTATAGTAGCATTGGAGTCGTCCAAAAGAGATTCACCAACCTAATTTCTGGCATAAGGACTATCCTATCAAAACAAGCTGGACAGGTTGGATCTGTGTTCTTTGAAGTTTAGAAGAAGCGTAATCTTATTGAAGCATGAAAGTACTAAAGGGCTTATATATTGACAGGTTACATGTTGAGATGCTTTCATCAGTGGGAGAGTGACAAATGAAGGGGTGTAGTTTCAAGATAAGAAGCTGGTCATTTAAAACTGAGGTACGGAAATTTTTTTTCTGGATTTCTGGATTTCTGTACCCCAGAGTAGCTCACTAGAAACGGTTTAAGCTCATTAGAAACATTTAAAGTGGAGGTGGATATATTTCTGAAAGTCCAGGAGATTGGGGCCATGGAAATCTGGCAGAGAAGGAGTTGCGGCCTGGGGCAGATACGCCATGATCCTGTTGGCTGATGGAGCAGAGTGAAGGGCCAAGTGGCCTACTGCTGCTCCGATTTTCTTGCTGTCACTCTTGTGATTATTTTCAGCCTATATCTGAATGTTCACAGATTTACTTAGGTTTTGGTTGCTTCATTTGCCGAGGAATTGTGAATAGAACTGAACATAATGCAACTGTCAGCTAAAATTCCTACTTCTCATCCTGTGCAAGAAGACCACGGATGGAAAGCTAGAGATGACTAGGTCTCCTGAGGAACACCTGAAGTAATATTCAGAAGCTGAATAATTGGCGTCCAACATCCGCAACTATCTTCCTTTGTGTGAGGTACCACCCAATCTCTGGAATGTTTTTCCTTTGACACCGACTGACATGAGCTTTACACACTCAGTCAAATGCTGCCTTGGTTCAATGGTCGTCACTCACACCTCACCTAGTTCTTACGTTCATAAGTCATAGTAGCAGAATTAGGAGATTTGGCCCATTGAGTCGGCTCCGTCTCATGGCTGATCTAGCTATCGCTCTCAACGTCATTCTCCCGCCTTCTCCCTGTAACCTTTGACACTCTTACTAATCAAGAACATGTTAATCTCTGCTTTAAAAATACCCAAAGACTTGGCCTCCATGGTCATCTGTAGCAATGAATTCCACAGATTCACCACCCTCTGGCTAAATAAACTTCTGTTCATCTTTCTAAAGATGCATCCATTTATTCTGAGGCTGTGACCTCTGGTGCTAGACTCTCCCACTAGTGGAAACATCCTCTCCATATCCACTCTGTCCAGGCTTTTCATTATATGATAACTTTCTATGAGATCCCCACTAATCCTGTTACACTCCAGTGATTAAAGGCCCAGAGCCATCAAACCCACATCATACGTTAACCTAATCATCCCTGGGATCATTCTCATAAACCTCCTCTGGACCCTATCCAATGCCAGCACACCCCTCCTCAGATATGGGGCCCAAATGGAGGGGCTAACCATAGGAAATATTTCCATAGGAAATATGGGCTAACCTCTAGAATTTAGCTCTTGGGTCCAGGTTTGGACCAAAGTCATGAACAGGTCAGGAGCAGAACCTGGCAAAACCCAAAGTGGGCATCAATGCTTAGGTGCTTCTTGACAGCATTGTCGATGATAGCTTCCATCACTTGCTGATCATTGAGAGTAGGCTGATTAGAAAGGTTGGATTTGTCTTGTCCTTGGTGAACAGACACAAAGTGCTGGAGTAACTCAGTGGGTCAGGCAGCATCTCTAGAGAACATGGAAGGTGAAATTTTGGGTTGGACCCTTCTTTGTTCTCTCTAGACAATCCATTTTATTGTCATGACAACATTGTGATTGAATTGAAAATAGAGCAGCGGCTAGTTTTGGAGTGCAGATCTTCAGAACTACAACTGGGATGTTGCCTGGTCCCATGTTCTCAGATATTTCTTGATATCACCTTGAGTGAATCATATTGGCCAGATACTAGCCTGTAATGTTGGGATTCTTCAGAGATTACCAAGAGGGAACCTATTCCACGCTTCTGTCTGGACATGGCTGTGAATGCTTCAGGCTTGGCCTCCATGGTAGGCTGCTCCGTTGTTGAGGTTGAGGATATACCGGAGCATGCCCCCCCTCCTGGTAGATTTTTCATTGTCCACGACAACATGAATATTCTTATAAGCGTTGTTCAACATGGAGGAGTATTGAGGGAGGATGGGTAGATGATGGTCAGGAGATTTCTTTGTCCAAATTTACCCTAACACCATAAGACTTTATGGGATATGGTTTGTTCATGGACCATTGTTGAGGATGACAAGAGTTACTCTCACGATCTAACAACTGTGCATCCACCTATGATGGGTGTGTCATCATCATCATCATATATATACAGCCGGAAACAGGCCTTTTCGGCCCTCCAAGTCCGTGCCGCCCAGCGATCCCCGTACATTAACACTATCCTACACCCACTAGGGACAATTTTTACATTTACCCAGCCAATTAACCTACATACCTGTACGTCTTTGGAGTGTGGGAGGAAACCGAAGATCTCGGAGAAAACCCACGCAGGTCACGGGGAGAACGTACAAACTCCTTACAGTGCAGCACCCGTAGTCAGGATCGAACCTGAGTCTCCGGCGCTGCATTCGCTGTAAAGCAGCAACTCTACCGCTGCGCTACCGTACCGCTACCGTGTCCTTGTGGGACTGGACATACTTGAGGATTTTGGTGGAGGAGTCGGGCACTGTCTATAAGGTATGCACTCTCACAGGTACTATCACAACATTTAAAAAACATTTGGACAGGTACATGTATCGGATAAGCTTAGAGAGATGAGCCAAACACAGGCAGGTGGTACTAGTGTAAGTGGGACATGTTGGTTGGCGTGGACAAGTTGGGTCGAAGAGCCGTTTTCCATGCTGTTTGACTTTATGATTTGACAAGTGCCACCATGCCAAGCTACTGTACAATAAGTCTGTGGAACCGGTCTCCCAATTTAAACATTAGCTCTCATACAATTTAGACACCAGGTCCCATATGTTTGCGAGTAGAACTTTGCAAGGTTGACTGGGCTGGGTGTCACTGCCATGTCAGAATTTGGTGCTGAGGGCAACGCCAGGTGATATGTCTTGTTTATTTCACTCTGTGTTAGAATGTAACAGTAATGGGGCAATAAAGTGGCTTGCTGGACAGTTAAAGGTCAATCTCATAGAACAGAGATCAGCGCAGCACAGGAACTGGCCCTTTGGACCACAATGCCTGTGATGCCAGGTTAAACTAATCTCCCCTACCTGCACATGATCCGTATCCCTCCCTTCACTGTATATTCATGTGCCCATGTAAAAGCCTCTTAAACATTGCTATTGTATCTGCCTCCGCCACAAAGCCTGGCAGCGTGTTCCAGGCACCCCCCACCCTCTGTGTAAAAACCTTGCTCCATACATCACCTTTAAAATTTGTTCAAGAGGAGGACCTGAAATTACGTACCAGGTCAGGATGGCAAATCTGCTCTGTGAAGGACTTTGGTGAACCTAATGGGTTAATGATCCTGTACCTCTCTCAGGTTGCCCTTCAGCCTCTCACGCTCCACAGATAACAATCCAACAAGGTAGCTGAGAGTCAATCGTATTGATGTGGATCTAGAGTACTCAATAGGTTAGGTGGCTGATTTCCTTCATTGCAGGACATTAATGAATCAGATGCTTTAATGTGTCGGAAAATAACTGCAGATGCTGGTTCAAATTGAAGGTATCACAAAATGCTGTAGTAACTCAGCGGGTCAGGCAGCATCTCAGGAGAGAAGGAATGGGTGACGTTTCGGGTCGAGGCCCTTCTTCAGACTGATTGATGCTTTAATGATAAGTCTAGTTGTTTCATGATCAGAGTTACTGGAATTAGCTTACTTTTTCTCAGTTATTTAATAAACACATTTAAATTCAAGTTGCTTTGATGAGATAATGTCTCTGGTTCATTAGTGAAGATCTCTGGGTAAACTTAACTGACTATTCTACTTCCCTCTGTATAAAGTAAAGACAAGATATAAAATAACTAAACCTCAGATGTAAGTATTAAATAAATGGCTATAAATTTCTCAGACCAATGTCCATCCTAACCATTCATAAAGTTAATCATTCATAGGATCGGGTCAGTTTTTATAATTTTCTTTTAGGTCCTTATGCCAATCTTGCATTTATATGGATTGAATGCTGGTACAATAATTGTAACCAGCAGTACGAATGATGCAGACTAAGTTATCAATTTGTCCAATTCTATGCAGCAGATCCATTTGCCAATGTTCCTGTTAAAAGCCGTTTGGCTTTATCCTGCAGCAGAAATGGCCTTGTGTGAATGCCTCTTTACAGAAGTGAAGGTATTATGTCAACTCTGTCATGTTAGACAGGCAATGCCTTTCTTTGACATTGCTATGGGAAGACCTGACAGTCAATGGTTGTGCTTTTCTAACATTGTGAGAAAAAGATTATATCAGAAATTTAAATTGCACCATTTGTATTTTTTGGTTAGCTATTAACAAAGAAATGTTAGGTATATCATTATGTGGATTGAACCTCAGTAACAACACATTTCAAGTTTCATTACAGTGCAGTCAGAAAGGTCTTAAGAACAAGAGTTGGCTCTTCAGACCCATCAGGCTTGTTCACCATTGAATTAGATCATGGCTGATTGTATTTTAACCACATTCCACATTTGTAACCCGTAGCTTTGCTGAATAAAAACAAAACTGGTAATCACCCTTTCAAAGTTTCAATTGATCTAGTGAACAGTGTTGGGGGATAGAGTTACTGATTTTGATAGTAATCGTACCTGATTGGCTTTACTCTGATTTTCAGATTATGAGCTTTGTTTTGGACTCTCTTACCAGAAAAAGGAAGTTTCATAAAAGTAACCCATCTCGCCCCTTGAGTCTGATCCAACATTCATTAACGTCATGGCTGATCCAGAATTCTAAAGTACTGAGTGAACACAACTGAATCTCTGATGCAGAGAATTCTAAAGATTCACCATCCTCTGAGTGAACAAAGCAGTTCCACACAGCTGACCCTTATTCTCAACATGTGCCACTGGCCCTAGATTCCTCATTCAGGGAAAACACCTACTGTACATCTAATAGAACATACAAGAGTACAGTGCAGGAATAGGCCCATCGGCCCACAACGGCCATGCTGAAAAAGATACCGTTAAACATCTCCTCGGCCTGGACTTGATTCATATCCCTCCTTTTTCTGCATTGCCATGTGTTTATCTAAAATCCTCAAATGCCACTATCGTACTTGCCTTTACCACCACCCCTGCCAGCGTGTTCCAGACACCCACCACACTCTGTGTAAAACAAAACTTGTCCCATACATTCTTAAACTTTGCCTCTTTCACCTTACAGCAATCTAATATTTGATATTTCCATCCGGGAAAAAGGTTCTGATTGTTTACCCAATCCATGCCAAATTATAGAAGTTTATATTACCAGCCCGTATACTATCTTAACCTTTATTAAAATCAATTTCTTGATCATCTTTTGCTAATTTTTCTCACAATTCTCAGACCAAATGAGACATCTGGCAACTTTGTATGTCTGGAAACACAAGCAAATGAAAACACTGGAATTTTGGGCAAAACACAAAGTGCTGGAGGAACTCATCAAGTCAGGCAGCATCTTTGAAAGGCCAAGTCTATAGCTAATTTGCTTTTCTTACACTATTCAGAATAAATAACTAAAGACATGAAGACCTTTAGGACTAAACCAGCCGGAGAGACAAGATGATGGGACTGTAACATCGTCATGATTAAGAGCAAGTGAGGGATGGCTTTGCCCGTATTTGTGTGTGTATACGACACCTCTGATCTGTTTTATTTAACTTAAACACATTATGAAATTGTAGACACAAGGAACTGCAGATGCCGTTTACAAAAAAAAGACACAATGTGCTAGAGTATCTCAGCGTGTCAGGCAGCATCTCTGGAGAACATGGATAGGTGACATTTCAGGGCGGGACACTTCTTCAGACTGAATTGAGTTCAAATTTGAAGAAGGGTCCCGACCCGAAATGTCACCTATCCATGTTCTCCAGAAATGCTGCCTGACACATTGAGTTACTCCAGTACTTTGTATCTATTTTTATGAAATTATAAACCATGTTATGAAGTACACATTACAGTCCTTGCTAACAATTGTAATTTCAAAAGGTTAACTCAATTGGCCTTGAATATTACAATCACTTAAAAGTCTCAAGCTTCAGTAAAATGAAATGAGCCTTAACTCGCTCAAACAGGCTAGGATGTTAAACATGTTGTGAAACAGTCACACCTGAAAAGGCTCCTTACCTAAAACTCCGCTTGGCTCAATGGGATACTCCAGGATGGAAGTAGCTGGTGCCAGTGTGTAAGGATAGTCGTAAGGAGTATAGATTAGACCGGCTTCAGGTGCGGGAGGCACTAATGCAGTTGGATGTGGGGATCCATTAGACATGACTGTTGCTGTCTGAATTTGTCTAATTAGAGGCATGATAGTTGGACCAGCTGCCGTGGAGGCTCGCAAACCAGCTGGTGGAAGAACCGACGTGGGCCCTGTAATGATCCGTGGAGCTTGGGCTGTCGCTGCAAGAGAAAAGGCAAGGGCAGCTATAGCAAGCAAAGAAAATGTACAGAGGTGGTGTGGAGAGAATAGTGTGTGTGAGAAAGAAGAAAATGGGAAACAGGGGAAGCAAAAAAAGCAGGAGGAATGAAAGAAAAATTACGTAATCATTAGTACGAGCAATGGTAATTTGCAATGCTAAAGCACACTACTAAGTTAAACAAAACAAACACACTTCCAAAAAAACCCAAATCACATTAAATACACAAACTGAACAACTCAGAAATAGCCGGTTTTAAATGAAAGTATAAACTGACTAATATATTTGAAGTTCTTCTGCATAACACTTATAAAAAAGCCCAACATTTATTACATATTCGAATTTTATCCAAGTGAACACTCAACATTCGAGATTCCCATAACAGTACATTATATGCTGCCCCTCTAACCAACCCCATGTATATGCCACTACTTGAAAACATCCTGGACAACATTTCTCTCTCGAACATCCAGAAAAGTTGATATGTTCATTTAGATTATTGCTATATTCCAAAAGCACATCACTGTAAAACACTTAGGGAAATCATAACATGGAGATGGGTATATAGATACAAATCTCTCCATTATTTGGGAATGCATATTGGAGACATTTCTTGCCCATGTTGAGCCTACCATGTAGGTCATTATCCAATAGATTTTACGGTCCACATTACAATGTGTATTTTCTGCATTGTAGCAGTGGGAATATTGCTGATTTAAGTGAATGGTAGGATACATTTTGATTTCACCAGGGAATTGTTATCACAGTCACAGTGAATGTTGCCATTCTATGCCATAAAACATCCATGCTTTTCAAACATATGATTGGAAAAGCTTGGTAAATGTTGGGGGAGTCCAGAACAAGGGGCCACAGTTTGAGAATAAGGGGTAGGCCATTTAGAACGGAGATGAGGAAGAACTTTTTCAGTCAGAGGGTGGTGAAGGTGTGGAATTCTCTGCCTCAGAAGGCAGTGGAGGCCAGTTCGTTGGATGCTTTCAAGAGAGAGCTGGATAGAGCTCTTAAGGATAGCGGAGTGAGGGGGTATGGGGAGAAGGCAGGAACGGGGTACTGATTGAGAGTGATCAGCCATGATCGCATTGAATGGCGGTGCTGGCTCGAAGGGCTGAATGGCCTACTCCTGCACCTATTGTCTATTGTCTATTGTCTATTGTAATGTGTCCAGTTTTTTTAAAACCCTTTTTCTGAAGTAAGCTAGCCAGATTTCAAAAATATAAGTAAATCCAATTACAACTACCTTCAAAATGCCAAAGATCTAAACATGTTAAATGTTAAATTAAAAGAGGATATTTTAAAATCAACGGTTGCTGGAAAAGAAATGAATGGACATGATTGATTTTTAGCACCCTCTTTTAAGTCGCAGCAAGTTGCTGGATGTTTGGTATACTCGGGTTTCTGCAGTTTACACAAATTCCGATATTTAGCTGATATTTTTTGTTTGAGATAGAGAAATCAAGGAAAATTAAAAGTATGTTTATCTAGCGCTCTTAAAAGCTTACTAATGACAGTTTACAAAATGTAAACCTTTTGGAAATGATGTCGAAGGACGGGGAAAAAATTCTAAAGAAATGTATTTGCATTCCAGAGAGAATTGAAGATTTGTATTAAAAATATCTTGGTAATTACATCAGTAATTTGGTCAAGAAGCTCAGACAGTGCACATGTACATTTTGAAGCTCCTGAAGCAGAGCAGACTTAATTTCCACCTGTACTCCCAATCTGGAATGGGGCCAACTACATTTATAGAAAGGTGAACATTTAGAAATATAATATTAAGGGGTTCACATGACATTAAGAAGTGACAAAAATGCAATACAACAATCTAATGAACCCCCAAAAATAAGTTAAATGGTATGTAATCATAACCATTTATTTATAATGTATTATAATGTATATGTGAATATATAGTTCTGAAGTTTGGCTCTTTTGTGAGCTTGTGCCAGTCTTTGAATGGGTGATATTAATGCACCCTAATTCTGAATACTTAATGCTACCTAAATCAAAGTTCTAACGATGTCTGAGTGACAATTAGGATCTCCAATTGATTATCAAAGATTTTTTTTGCTCAGTAAATATTTATGCAACATATTTAAGTCTGATCCTCCAACAGCCAGGCCAAAACCAACAAGGGTGTGTCCTGCAGAAAACAACAGATTCCCATCAGTAGGTTAAAAAAAATGTTCTTTAAAATGAGCAAATATAAGATTATATTTTAGTGATGGTCGAGCACGAAGCACCAAATCCAAACGTAGACAGAGACTACAAGATGTTCTCTGTTACATCATGCGGTCCATAGGAAAAATGCAATAATCTCTGCTCATTCGTTTCACAAGTGCACGATACTCCATCAAACTGTCAGGCAGCAACTATGCATTTCTTACTGTCAGTAGCCAGCTATTCATCGGTATTCAACCTGCCAGTTACTTACTTATTTCAAGAACAAATTATTTATTGTGGACTGGGCATTCACAACTTCATTTTGTGTCATGATTTCAGCAATTCTGTGGCCATTCCCAAGGAGTTTAACATCTTGCATTCAAACTGAGAAGATTATTTCAACTCAGGAAAAAATTTCTTTGCTTTACACTGGTGGGATTTATCTTCTAGATGACAGAAGCTGTTACAAAATATTTAAATGTCACCAAATGCCCCTTTGCCCAGGTGCTCAGTATAAAACGATTGCCTGAAAGAGGAACATGTACACAAGGTGCAATGCGCATTAGGCTCTAGAAGTCCATCATATCCTTACGTGATTTGATGTTGGCATCTCTATAAGTGCCGTTCAGTATCGCTAATTCCATCAGTTGCATCTTCTTAAGGTTATCCTCTCCCTCTGCCTGAAAACATAATAAAAAAAAGTCTCAACAGTTATACCCAGTGATGGCCATACTGGCATTTTAAGGCCTTGAGAACTACAAATTTTAGCTTACTGAGCCCCTTACGAATGACATCCATTCGATCATAATGGTCATAGCATTTTTGTTTTAAGCCCTATGATCCAGATTGCTCTTTTTTCTGCAGCCAAGGATCTGTCTACCAGTTAGACTTTTTAAAATCCCATGGCAAACATTAAGAGTAGTGGATATTCCTTGGTGTGTTGACAACATTTGCTCTTTAACCAACATTTTACTATTGCCAACAAATCACCATCGCTTTAGTCATAGAAATAATCTAATCATTGCCTCCAGTGCTAAACCTCTGCCACATTTCCCCAAATATAGCTTACAAAAGAAATGCAATCCTATCCATCTTTATTTTATGTTCAAGCTCATGAAAATAGATTAGCTGTATTGAAACAATTGGTGTCATAATGAGTTACATCAGTGAGCAGTCGAGCACAGTTCCAGGACTGATTTCCCCAGATCAAGTGAGCAATTTCAGTTACGGTTGCGGCACTGCAATTGTCCTCAGAGTTGGGGTGATGATATGGGGAATGACTGCCTTCATGTCACTGTTCAGTACTTACCTAGGCACTCCTGGAAATGCGAGCATGTTTGTTTGAGCAAGGAAAAAGGTTGTGATAAGCTCAGTGGAAGACATTCTTCAAATGAGATAACTAAAAAGCCATTCAGGAGAAGATGCTGAGGACTTTCACTGCTCACAAAATCGCATCTGAGATAGAAGTAAGTGGCCCAAATCCTGCTAACATGTTGTCAGGACATTAGTCAGCAAGCAGCTATTCAGGAATTTCAGGTATGCATGTAGAACTGCGTAATTCTGAACTGAAATAATCAGCTACTTGTACATCTGAATGTCTGCTCTGTCTCGACAGGCGAGGTTAGGAGTGGTGCTGAAGAAGTTTGAAATGCAATTCAAGGCAGGTCCTTTCAAGCCAGGAAGAACTGGCTTTCCTTCACATTTGAATTCATCGTTGAACTGATCCCAGGGATGATTGGGTTAACATTTGACGGGTGTTTGACAGCACTGGGCCTGTATTTGCTAGAGTTTAGAAGGATCAGGGGGGGACCTCATTGAAACTTACCGAACAGTGAAAGGCCTGGATAGAGTGGATGTGGAGAGGATGTTTCCACTCGTGGGAGAGCCTAGGACCAGAGACCATAGCCACAGAATTAAAGGAAGTACCTTTAGAAAGTAGATGAGGAGGAATTTCTTTAGCCAGAGGGTGGTGAATCTGTGGAATTCATTGCCACAGAAGGCTATGGAGGCCGTCAGTAGATATTTTTAAGGTGGAGTTTGATAGGTTATTGATTAGTAAGGGTGCCAAGGGTTATGGGGAGAAGGCAGGAGAATGGGGTTGAGAGGGAACGATAGATCATCCATGATTTAATAGCAGAGTAGACTTGATGGACCGAATGGCCTAATTCTGCTCCTACAACTTATGAAGGAAGGTATGGAGATAAGGAGGAAGATCTGAAGAAAGGTCCTGATCAGAAAAGTCATCTATCCAGATGAAGTACTCCAGCACTTTGTGTTTTGTTGAGGAAGATAAATGCATGCCTTATTTTACATTATTTCAGCCTTTTAAATTATTTATGTTTTAAAGTGTGCGAATTAATCTTTTTTTCTACTTTATTATATTTAACTATATTTGAATCGGGATCTGATGGGTACTTTGTGCTCTGAGCCTGCACTGTATTGCTAGTCTCTAGTTCAGTTTAGAGATATAACATGGAAACAGGCCCTCTGGCCCACTGAGTCCACACCGACCACCAATTACCCTTTCACGCTAGTTCTATGTTACCCCACTTCCTCAACCATTCCCTAAACACTTGGGGCAATTTACAGAGGTCAATTCACCCACAAACCTGTACATCTTTGGGATGTGGAAGGAAACCGGAGCACCCAGAGGAAACCCATGTGGCCACAGGGAGAAAGTGCAAACTCCACATAGAGAGCACCCAAGCTCATGATTGAACCTGGGTCTCTGGCACTGTGAGGTGGGACCTCTACCAAGTGTGCCATTGTGCCGCCCTTATCCTTCCTGTTGAGTATAGGAATTCAGCCTACCCGGCCCTTTCCATCCAGAAGTGTGGGTGGGTGGGGACTCTAGGCAGAGCAACTTTCCAGTGAAAGCACTTTTAAGTAAGAAGAACGCAACAACCAGAGCAAATCATCTGCTGTTTGCCTGTCAGCGGAATGAGGCAGTACATTCTACTTGTATTGAAGGTAAAGCAGTCTGCTGAAAGGATGTATGAGATGCTCGGTTCTCCACCAAGCGAGGCTGATTGGCACGGCCACCTTCCAGGAGCAGGTGATGCACAAAGTGATGAGACAATTTTCATTTGCAGTTTGGGTTTCAGCATTTCCACAGTGACTACAGCTCCGAAGTCCAGTGTTTGCGCACGCCCTGATGTTGCAATGGGAGACAAAAGAAGGATTTTTTTTAACACCAGAGATTCAGGACAGAACATGTTCAGGTTTTCTTTTTCAACTTTGTGCAATTTGCCTGTCGTCTGCAAGATGCCCTTCTCACAACTGAAATCTGCAAAGTTTGCAGCTTATTTTCTCTGAGCTCAGTCGTGCTGGCAGTGCTTGTGTCAGCTTCCTTGGTGCTCAGTCAGTGAAAACATTGCACACAGCCACATTTTTAAATTTGAACCAGTGGGTTTTTTGTTTGATATCTGCTGTAATATGATTACAATGTTACCACAGGCCCTATGGTACAGGTTAGGAGAGTAGAGATCCCTGGGGCAAGTGCGAGGTCAGGTCAGTTGAGACTAGATCAGGGTCAAACAACAACCAGATGCTCATCCACTGGAAAGGCTGTTGGGTGGAGTGACCTAAGGGATACCCTAATTACAGAGCTATGTTCCAGTCTGAGAAGCATAAAAGAAGCAAAGGAAAATATTGAAAAATAGAATTGTTTCAAAACACATCTACAGCAAAGGCTGAGAGATTGATTTTACCTTGGGAATTCAGGGAAGATTTGGTTAGTTCTGAGCAACACAAACTGCCAGACTAATTGTCACATTACAAATTCTTGGATTTTCTAATTGAAAGCTGAAAGGGTAAAATAATATATTTCTAGAGGCTAAAGATTAAAAATCTTGAAAGTCACAGCATTTTTCTTAGGCTGAGACGACTGAACTGAAGGTTTTGGCATCATCCAACACCCTTAAGCCTAAAGTGTTATTGGCGCTCTTCACACACTGTGCTGTAATCAGTGGTTTCACTCTTCTTCTTGTGGACACGATAAGAAGTCAACTATATTTTGACTCTATTTATGGAATGAATTTTAATAACTGGAAGAAATCCCAAATATTTACTAAAAATTGTTGTGCTATGATTGAATACGGAGGAATAGTTCGGACTGGAAGATGCATTTGAAAGGGCACAGATTTAAAGGAATGATAAAACAATTCAGAGGGGTGGCATTGTGGTGAAGCTGGTGGAGCTGCTGCCTCAAGGCTCCAGTGACAGGATCAATTCTGACCTCTGGTGCGGTTTGCATGGAGTTGCACACTCTTCCGATGTCTTTGTGGGTTTCTTCCATGTTCTCTGGTTCCCCATACATCCCAAAATATGCAGGTTGGTAAGTTAATATGACTATTGCAAGTTGCCCCAACGTGTGGACAAGTGCTAAAATCTGGGGGAGTTGATGGAAATGTGACAAGCATAAAATTGATTGGGGAGGATTTGTGTAAAAACAAGTGGTTGACTGTTCCTGCGGACCTGATGGGCTGAAGAGCTTGTTTCTGTGCCTTCTCTCTCTATGAGTCTGTTAAGAGGAGACTTCACGGTTAATTAAGATTCTTTTTTTTTCCGTATGTCAACTACAACAATCAAAAGTGGCAATTGGTGCTTCAGAGTACTGTAGTTGACGCTTTGCTGCAAATTTTGCCAGTTCCGTAGAACAACCCAGGGTGGACGACAAGAACGTAAAGCAGCTCCCACCCCGGGTAATTAAAATGATCTGCACACACCTCCACCCACAATTACACCCAGACTTTGTTCCGGTCCCCGAATCTTCCAACACAGCTTCAGATTTGAATACCTTATCTTCCTTTGCACAGCTAATAGAGCCACTGCCTCACAGCACCAGTGTGGGTTTCCTCCGGGTGCTCTAGTTTCCGCCCACATTCCAAAGAGGTGCAGGTTTATAAAGTTACTTGGCTGCTATAAATTTCCGCCAAATGCATAGGGAGTGGATGAGAAAGTAGAATAACATAGAACAAATCTGAACGGGTGATTGATGGTTGGCGTAGACTCAGTGGGCCAAATTGCTTGTTTCCATGCTGTATCTCTAAACTCTATAAACTTCACTTGCGGGAAGGAACATGTGCTGTGGTGCATCACAATTAATGGAAGGGCCGCAGGGGGAACTGACGAGCAGAAGGATCTTGGTGTACAAGTTCCTGAAGGTAGCAGCACAGGTAGGTATGATTTGATGGGGCATAGTAAATAAGGGGATGGAGGTTATGGTGCTACTTTATTAAATATTGGGTGCGCCACAGCTAGAATACTGCAAACAGTCCAGATCACCACTTTAGAGGAAGGATGTGATTGCACTGGAGAGGATGCAGAGAAGATTCTCCAGGATGTTGCCTGGGGTGAAGTGTTTCATTTAAGAGGAGAGACTGAGAGGCTGGTTTTGTTTTTGCAGGAGGCTGAGGAGGGATCTGATCGAGGTGTAGATTTTAAGAGACCTAGATAGGGTAGATAGTTTGAAATCTTTTCCGTAGTAGAGGTATCTAAAGTTAGCGGGCATAGGTTTGGGGTAGTGGATAACAGATTTAGATGGGATCTGGAGAAGACCTTTTACATGCGGAGGGTGTTTGGAATCTGGACGCAGTGCCTGAGATGGTATTGGAGGCAAGCGCTCTCATAACATTTCAGAAGATGAGAGATGAGCTCTTGAATGGCCAAGGCAGAGTAGGCCATGGATTGAGTACTGGCAATTGGTGGCAAGAACAAGAAGGCAGATTATTATCTGAAAGGTGCAACGAGACCTGGGTGTCCTTGTACATCAGTCGCTGAAAGTAAGCATGCACTGAAAACAAATGGCATGTTGGCCTTCATAGCAAGAAGATTTGAGTATAGGAGCAAGGAGGTCCTACTGTAGTTGTACAGGGCCCTGGTGAGACCGCACCTGGCGTACTGTGTGCGGTGTGCTCTCCTTATTTCAGGAAGGACATTCTTGCTATTGAGGGAGTGCAGTGTAGGTTCATCAGGTTAATTCCCAGGATGGCAGGACCGATATATGATGAAAGAATTGATCGACTGGGCTTATATTTACTGGGATTTAGAAGGACGAGAGGGGATCTTATAGAAACATATAAGATTGGACAGGCTAGATGCAGGAAAAATGTTCCCGATGTTGGGGGAGTCCAGAACCAGGGGTCACAATTTAAGAATAAGGGGTAGGCTATTTAAAACCTTTTTCACTCAGCGAGTTGTGAATCTGCGGAATTCTCTGCCACAGAAGGCAGTGGAGGCCAATTCACTGGATGTTTTCAAGAGAGTTAGATATAGCTCTTAGGGCTAACAGAATCAAGGGATATGGGGAGAAAGCAGGAACGCGGTACTGATTTTGGATGATCAGCCATAATCATATTGAATGGTAGTGCTGGCTCGAAGGGCTGAATGGCCTACTCCTGCACTTATTTTCTATGTTTCTATGTAATTTGGATTAGAAAGGCACTTTGAGCAACAAGGATATGGAGCCTGTTACTGTGCTGTATGACTTATGACTCTGGGCTTCCCACTCTCCTTCGAAAAAAATAAATGACCATATTGTATATTCACTGCATCTGAGCCTCGAGGCCTGGTGGAAATGCATTGCATTCAGGAATAACAGATCTTTGTTGCTGTGATAACATGTTGCAAGAGGAGAGCTTCGATGCATGCACAGAACACATAATCAACATGTTCAACACGAGGAGACACAAGAGACTGTAGTTGCTGTAATCTTGAGCATAAAACAAACTGCTAGAGGAACTCAGTGGGTCAGGCAGCATCTACGAAGGGAAATGTAGAAAGGTCCCGACCTGAAACGTCATCTGCCCATTTCCTTTCACGGATGCCTGCCCCGCTGAGTTTCTCGAGCATTTTATTTTATGCTTTGTAATGGAATGCCAGAAATCTCCCGATGCACACACACAGACTTTGTTGCATTCTCACCACGTAAATAACTCGACACTTCCTTCGGGCAGTTCTTGGCCACAAGCAGGCCAATACATCTCATTATAGAGGTTCAGTTTCAAAGCACTATAAAAACTTGAACAAAGAACACTGGCTCCAAAAATATGATTGCATTGATATAAAATGATTATTACTGGTAAGGCACAATATAGAGGTTTTCATCATTTTATTTTGTCACTTAAACTAAGAGACTACAGTGTCTAACACTGAATGGGACGACAGTTCCTAGAGAACCAATTCAATACCATCTCTTCTGGATAATTAAAAATATAGTCCAACTGGTCCAGAAACGGTGCAATGCAAAAATATAATTAAATATACACTTAGCAGGATTATGAACCGGCAGCCCAGCTAATCAGGCTTCCACAGGAGAATGCAGATGCTGGAATCAGGAGCAACAAACAATCTGCTGGAATATAAAAGACACAAAATAATGGAGTAACTCAGCGGGTCAGTCAGCATCTCTGGTGAACATGGGCAGGTGACGTTTCAGGTTGGGGCCCTTCTTTAGACTGAAGAAGGGTCCTGACCCAAAACGGCAATGATCCAGTATTTTGTGTATTTTTTGTAAATGAGCAATTGCAGTTCCTTTTTTCATCAATCTGCTGGAGGAACTCAGCAGGTCAAGCAGCAGCTATGGGGGGGGGGGAAAGGACAGTCGACGTTTTGGGTTGGGACCCTTTGGCAGTGCAGATGAAAGGTGCTGATCTGAAACGCTGACTGTTCATTTCCACCCACAGATGCTGCTTGATCCGCTCAGTTCCTCCAGCTGATCGTTGGTCATTCCAAACAACAGCATCAGGAGATGAATCATCTAACCACAGTAACATCAATTACAGTCAGTCTTTCCAGGACAATGGTAATACATTACACTACTTCTGTTTTCACTAAACCTCCACTAAAGACTTTGCTCATGGGTCAGCATTTTTTTAAAACCAGTGCATTTGTTGCAGACAAAAAGGTGGCATACACATATAACACCATCTGCTGTTGTACATCAATCTCATTTTTAACTGTTTAGAGGTGCCGCCAAGCTATACCGTCACAAAAGCACTGCTTAAAACTAACATTTTCTAATATGCTATATATGTATAATTTATTTTTATATCCCAACCCAAAATGTCAACTGTCCATTTCCCTCCACAAATGCTGCTTGACCTGCTGTGTTCCTCCAGCAGATTGAAGAAACAAGGATCTGCAATTGCTCGTTTACAAAAAATACACAAAATACTGAAGTAACTCAGCGGCTCAGTCAATATATATGTATATATGCATACACACACATAAGTACACTCACACACATATTTATTTCTGCCATTTAATACTATTATTTTTTTTAATACTTTTTTCCATGTTTGGAAAAATGAGGAATTTGAAGTGGGAAAAAGACACAAAGTACTAGAGCAGCTCCATAGGTCAGGCAGTATCTTTGGAGAACGTGGGTAGGTGACGTTTTGGATCGGAACTAAATCTGAAGTAGGGTCCTGATCTGAAACGTCATGTTCAGAGTTCTAGGAGCAGAATTAGGCCTTTCGACCCATCGTCTACTCCACCATCCAATCATGGCTGATCTGTCTCCCCCCCCCACGTTTTCCTGCCTTCACCCCACAACCCCTGACACCCTTATTACTAAAGAATCTGTTAATCCTCACTTTAGAAATATCCATTGACTTGGCCTCCACAGCCATCTGTGGCAATGAATTCCAGAGTTTCTCCACCCTCTTACTAAAGAAATTCCATTTCATCTTTCTAAAGGTACATCTTTTAATTCTGAGGCTATGGCCTCTGGTTATGGACTCTCCCACTAGTGGAGACATCCTCTCCACATCAACTCTATCCAGGCCTTTCACTATTCGGCAAGTTTCAACGAGGTCCCCTCTCATCCTTCTAAACTCCAGCGAGCACACACCCAGTGCCTTCAAATGCTCATCATATCTAACCCAATCATTCCTGGGATCATCCTCGTAAACCTCCTCTGGACACTCTTCAATGCAAGGTCATCCTTCCTCAGATATCGGGCCCAAAACCTCTCAAAGTACTCCAAATGCGGTCTGACCAGTGCCTTACATTGCATCACATCCCTGTTTTTGTATTGTGCTCCTCGCAAAATAAATGCTAGTATTGCATTTGCCTTCCTTACTACCGATTCAATTTGCAAATTAACTTTTTGGGAATCCTGCACCAGCACTCCCAAGTCCCTTTACACCTCCGATTTCTGAATTCTCTTCCCATGTAGAAAATAGTCTACGCCTTTATTCCTAGGACCAAATGCATGACTCCACATTTTGCTCCGCTGCATTCTATCTGCCACTTTTCTGCACACTCTCCCAACCTGCCCAAGTCGTTCTGCAGAGTCCCTGCTTTCTCTACACTACCTGCCCCTCCACCTATCTACCCATGCTCTCTAGAAATGTTGACTGCTCAATTACTCCAGCACTTTGTGCCTTATCTTTGCAAACCAGGATCTGCAGTTCCTTGTATACACAATTTGAAATGGAACTTCAGATTAGGTATTCATATGAAAAGTTGCCCAAGCTATTATACTCTAGTTTTGTACCCTCTTGGAAATCTATACCATGTACAAACAATGGGGATATCAAAACTGACTCCATGACACGCTCATGCTCTCTTCACCAAATCCTGACCAATGAAGCAAAATGGGACCATTTTATTGAAGCACATGCGTCGCATGTACACACCATTACTGTTGATTTGGAAGGGGGAGAAAGAGAAGTTGCTGTCATTCTCCACACCTTTTGACGACTGGAAATCCTGTGGCATTCAGAAGCAGCATTGTCACATCAAGAAGTTTGGGAAGCAAGCAACAAACTGGACCAAGAGTTAATAATCTACGCCCAAGGCCTTTATCAGAATCTGCAGGAGCAATATGCTATTAGTTTGCTAAGTGTAAATTTCATTTATTTTGAGGTGCAGTTCTTTTCTGGCCTGGTCTAGGTTTATCTTTAATTAATCATATGAGATGAGGCAAAGGCTGCTGGTATTGAGATGTCTAATGTTGCCAGCACTCATACCCACTGTACCGTGTGTGCTTGCTAGATCCCAGAGTTTAACTGGAAAACGCTTTATTTTTTGCTCAAGATTCCAGCATCTGCAGTTTTTTGTGTCCATATCGGAAGCAAAAGAACTAGATTATTAAGGACTGTTGATTTGAAATGGAGTTTGAATAGGTACCCATCAAAAATACTGCCCCAAATTTTAAATTCCAGTCTTTGTGTCTTTTTTTTCATAAGGAATAGTAGAATTAGGCCATTCGGCCCATTAAGACCACTCTGCCATTCAATCATGGCTGAGCTATCTCTCCCTCCTAACCCCATTCTCCTGCCTTATCCCCATAGCCTCTGACACCTGTACAAATCAAGAATCTATCTATCCCTGCCTTAAAAATATTCACTGATGGCCTCCACAGCCTTCTGTGGCAAAGAATTCTGCAAATTCACTACCCTCTGACTCAAGAAATTTCTCCTTATCTCCTTCCTAAAAGAACGTCCTTTAATTCTGAGGCTATGACCTCTAGTCCTAGAGTTTCCCAATAGTGGAAACATCCTCTCCACATCCACTCTATCCAAGCCTTTCACTATTCTGATGTTTCAATGAGGTCCCCCCTCATACTTCTAAACTCCAGCGAGTACAGACCCAGTGCCGACAAACGCTCATTATAGGTTACCCTACTCATTCCTGGGATCATTCTTGTACATCTCCTCTGGACCATCTTCTGAGCCAGCGTATCCTTCCTCAGATATGGTGCCCAAAATTGCTCACAATATTCCAAATGCAGCCTTACCAGCATGTTCTGGGGCCTCTGCATTACATCCCAGTTTTTGTATACAAGCCCTCTTGAAATGAATGCTGGCATTGAGTTTGCTTTCTTTTTCTACAAAGATCAGGGTCAGATTGAAGCACCTTCCTTGGGCAAAGAGAAATTAGATGGATATCTTATAAGATTAAGGAAAGGTTTGATAAGGTAGACACAAAGATGATTCCTCTTATCAGCTATACCAAATGTATGGGACATAATTATAAGATGGTCACATAATTATAAGATAACTATGAATCAAATGTGCAAAGCAAGAGAGAATTCCTCACTCAAAGAATGGTTGTATTGTAAACTTACCATCACAATGAAAAATTGAGGATGAACTTAACAATAGACAATAGGTGCAGGAGTAGGCCATTCGGCCCTTCAAGCCACCAACGCCGTTCAATGTGATCATGGCTGATCATCCACAATCAGTACCCCGTTCCTGCCCTCTCCCCATACCCCCTGACTCCGCTATCATTAAGAGCTCTATCTAACTCTCTCTTGAAAGCATCCAGAGAATTGGCCTCCACTGCCTTCTGTGGCAGAGAATTCCACAGATTTACAACTCTGAGTGAAAAAGTTTTTCCTCATCTCCGTTCTAAATGCCTACCCCTTATTCTTAAACTGTGGCCCCTGGTTCTGGACTCCCCCAACATTAACTTAATATGAAGGAGGAATGATAAGACACAAAATGCTGGAGTAACAGCGGGACAGGCTGCATCTCTGGATAGAACAAAAGGATGACGTTTCGGGTCGAGACCCTTCTTCAGAGTGAGAGTCAGGAGAGAGGGAGACACAGAGATAAGGAAGGGTAAGGTGTGAAAACGAGACATCAAAGGGGATGTGGTCAAGGAAAATGTAGAATAGATCTTTGTTAGCTGGGAGAAGGTGATAATGAAGCATATAGAGATAAAATTTAATCAGGGGGACAGTCAGACTGGTCAAAGAACTAGAAAGGGGGAAGGATGGAGAGAGGGAAAGCAAGGGTTACTTGAAGTTAGAGCAGTGAATATTCATACTGCTGGGGTATAAGCTGCTCAAGCGAAATATGAGGTGCTGTTCCTCCAATTTGTGCTGGGCCGCACTTTGACAGTGGGGGAGGCCCAGGACAGAAAGGTCAGTATGGGAATGGAAGGGGGAGTTAAAGTGTTTGGCAACCGGGAGATCGGGTAGGATTAGGTGGACTGAGCGGTGGTGTTCAGCAAAATGATTGCCAATGACTAAATCATTACCAGACAGACTGGAACTATATATAATAAACAGGATAGTTTAAACAAAAATGATAATGAATGGCAGAATTTTATCTCCTAAATACTGAAAAGATCTCACAATCTCAAGTTAAAATGCAATACAATTTATTCAGTTGCCTTAATCAGGATCAAAAATGTCAGTTTAACAACACAACTGAGTGCAAAACGTAAGGTTGATCAATACCATATTTTGAGCAAAATACTGCATTTTACTTATTTGTAATTTAATTTGGAGTCAAAATTCTCGCTTTTCACAGAGCATAGTCTTGGCATCATGTTTGGCACAGACATTGTGGGCCAAAGAATCTGTTCTTGTGTTGTACTGCTCGATGTTCTATTAAAGGCACGAGAATTACTTAAAATAATATTCCAAAAAATATAAATCATTGAATAAGATCATCAGGGGGATCAAGCAGATAAAAACACAAGGAGATAGGCTTTTAAACAAAATAACGTGAGAGCTGAAGAATAGTCACAAAATATGGAAAGCATCAGCAGGGGGTGAGAGAAGGTTTTTGAAGTGATAGTGAGCAGACTGCAAGCACATACTGCAAAATGGTCCCAAGGTACAATGGCAGGAACAAACATTCAATTCAAAATGGAGAGGGATTGAGAACTTGATATTGGTTAAAAGTATAGTTACAACAACGGATACAGATTATGTACTTGGGAGGTCAATATCAAAAAGAATAATGGAATCATAAACTATTATGCTACTTAGGCCATTAAATAGTGAAAAGGGCAGTGCTAAATCACAAGGCAAAATACCAGAAAAGACATTGAAAAACCAATGATAAGCAAGTCATTTTGTCTTCTATTTACCCTCGTGGGTAAATAGAGGACAAAGGCTTGAAAGTCAGGCAAGACCATTTTCGCCCTCAATGATTTCCAATCATAACATTATTAACTTAATAAGAATTATGGAAATGGACAAAGAACAAATTTCGAACTGGAGGATGACCAACTTATGTAATTTGAAAGATGGATCTGGTCCAGATGGATTGAGATCAAGTATTGGTATCCCAAACGAGAACTGAACAAGGAAGAAGAGACAGCTCAGGTACCAAAAAGGCTCATTCTCACATGGAGGGGAGGAAAGGAAGAAAGTTATACTCTGAAAATCAAATGATATTGAATCTAAATAGAAAAGAAAGACGCATTGTGCAATAAATCTAATGTTCAAAATTAGATTTAGAGTAGAGTAGAGGATTAAAATGAACAAATATTGTGAAAAGATCTATACAAAGGAAAAAGAGAAGCAAATAAACCATGGGAATAGATTAGTAGTTAGCATAAAAAGAAATTTAAATCTTTTTACAAACCTATTAATAATAAAACATTCAAAGGACAGGAGCTGATTGGATACCAACATGGAAATACTGTATATCCATGGCTGGGGTACAAAATACGTTCTTTTGCTTGCCTTCAAAATAGGAGGGTGTTACCAATGAAGTAGTAGCTGAGGACATAGCAGTGATTTTAGAGAGGATAGAATAAAGAGATAGGTAAAACTCTGCCTTTATTAACAAGGTGAGCATTTATTGCCCACATTTTGAATTGCAAGTTTTGCTGAGCCATTTCAGAGGAGAATTAAGAGGAATTTAATAGGAATCTGAAGGATAACTTTTTCACATAAAGGGTGGTGAGTGTATGGAACGAGCTACCAGAGGAAGTAGTTGAGGCAGGGACTATCGTAATATTTAAGAAACATTAGACAGGTACATGGATAGAACAGGTTTAGAGGGATATGGGCCAAATACAGGAAAGTGGGACTAGTGCATAAGGGATATGTTGGTCGGTGTGGGCGATTTGGGTTGAAAGGTCTGTTTCCACACTGTATGACTGTAATTCTATGAAAGACCTGAAATACTGGAGTAATACAGTGGGACAGGCAGCATGCCTGCAGAACATGGATCGGCGACGATTTGGGCCGGGACCCTTCTTCAGATTAATCTTTGTCCCCATGTTCTCCAGGGATGCTGCCTGACCCGCTGGGTTACTCCAGCATTTTGTGTCTTCCCTTGGAAAACAGCATCTGCAGTTCTTTTTCTCTACGAGAATTAAGAGGACATCTGTGAACAAAGTGCATTTTTCTATCAATTTCGAAGATTCATGTCACCATTAATAGTATTAGCAAAATGTCGAGTTAATTAACTGGATTTAAATTCCCCACCCACCAGCTTGATATTTGATCTCAATGTCTCCGGATCTTTAGATTTAGCGCAGGAAGGATAGAAATCATTTGCAAAACTGACATTTCTAGTCAGATTTCATATTCCATTATACTTCGTCAATGTCTGCTTGAATAGAGGTGCTTTAAAAAAACCCAAGGTATCACAAAATGCTGGAGTAACTCAGCAGGTCAGGCAGAATCTCTGGAGAGGGAATGGGTGACATTTTGGGTCGAGACCCTTCTGGCTGCATAAATTCCAACACTTATGGATGACACTGAAGAGATTAAATTTAAACTCTTTTTGTCATCGTACAAAAGGTCACCATTTTATTTTTATATATGAGCAATCAAGCTTCATTTTTTTATCAATGGTAGATTTTTACTTTCACAATTTAGAAGATAATTGGATAAAAACAAATTCTAAAACTGCCACGAGGGAATATTAGGTAATTATTTAAACAGACAGTTATCCTATTTCTCTGGAATACAGACTGAGTCACACAACTAATAAACTTCTATGTAAGGAGACACAAGAGACTGCAGATGCTGAAATGTTGAGCAAAACACAAAGTGCTAGAGGAACTCAGCAGGTCAGGCAGCATATAGGGAGGGAATGCATAGACGACGTTTCAGGTTGGGACCCAACCCTCCAAGATGTATGGTATCAAGTGTATTACAACCTAAGATTTTCTTACAAGTTAGTAACAAATTAGCCATTAAATATCATGCTATTTAAGTTGATATATAAACAAAAAGTTGTCAAGAGGTTGAGAAATGACCACCAAGTAATTTTGCTTGGGGTTTTCTCTCCAATTACTAATAATTCTTTCCTGTTTTAGGGTAAATTCCAGACGAATTTCTTAAAATATTCCTTGAGGTAATAAAACATGAGACGCACTTAAACTATTTCCTATACGTCCTTGGGAATCAAGGGCTGTAAAGAATGTTAGGGCTTACTTTGATATTCTCAATAGACAATAGACAATAGACAATAGAAAATAGGTGCAGGAGAAGGCCATTCGGCCCTTCGAGCCAGCACCGCCATTCAATGTGATCATGGCTGATCATTCTCAATTAGTACCCTGTTCCTGCCTTCTCCCCATACCCCCTGACTCCTCTATCCTTAAGAGCTCTATCTAGCTCTCTCTTGAATGTATTCAGAGAATTGGCCTCCACTGCCCTCTGAGGCAGAGAATTCCACAGATTCACAACTCTCTGACTAAAAACGTTTTTCCTCATCTCTGTTCTAAATGGCCTACCCCTTATTCTTAAACTGTGGCCCCTGGTTCTGGACTCCCCCAACATTGGGAACATGTTTCCTGCCTCTAACGTGTCCAACCCCTTAATAATTTTATACGTTTCGATAAGATCCCCTCTCATCCTTCTAAATTCCAGTGTATACAAACCTAGTCGCTCCAGTCTTTCAACATATGACAGTCCCGCCATTCCGGGAATTAACCTAGTAAACCTACACTGCACGCCCTCAATAGCAAGAATATCCTTCCTCAAATTTGGAGACCAAAACTGCACACAGTACTCCAGGTGCGGTCTCACTAGGGCCCTGTACAACTGCAGAAGGACCTCTTTGCTCCTATACTCAACTCCTCTTGTTATGAAGGCCAACATTCCATTGACTTTCTTCACTGCCTGCTGTACCTGCATGCTTCCTTTCAGTGACTGTTGCACTAAGACACCCAGATCACGTTGTACGTCCCCTTTTCCTAACTTGACACCATTCAGATAATAATCTGCCTTCCTATTCTTACCACCAAAGTGGATAACCTCACACTTATCTACATTAAACTGCATCTGCCATGCATCCGCCCACTCACACAACCTGTCCAAGTCACCCTGCAACCTCATAGCATCTTCCTCACAGTTCACACTGCCACCTAGCTTTGTATCATCGGCAAATTTGCTAATGGTACTTTTAATCCCTTCATCCAAGTCATTGATGCATATTGTAAATAGCTACGGTCCCAACACCGAGCCTTGCGGTACCCCACTAGTCACTGCCTGCCATTCTGAAAGGGACCCATTTATCCCCACTCTTTGCTTTCTGTCTGTCAACCAACTTTCTATCCATGTCAGTACCCTACCTCCAATACCATGTGCTCTAATTTTGCCCACCAATCTCCTATGTGGGACCTTGCCGAAGGCTTTCTGAAAGTCGAGGTACACCACATCCACCGGCTCTCCCCTGTCAATTTTCCTAGTTACATCCTCAAAAAATTCCAGTAAATTAGTCAAGCACGATTTCCCCTTCGTAAATCCATGCTGACTCTGAACGATCCTGTTACTGCGATCCAAATGCTCAGCAATTTCGTCTTTTATAATTGACTCCAGCATCTTCCCCACCACTGATGTCAGACTAACTGGTCTATAATTTCCCGTTTTCTCTCTCCCTCCATTCTTGAAAAGTGGGATAACATTAGCTACCCTCCAATCCACAGGAACTGACCCGGAATCTATAGAACATTGGAAAATAATCACTAATGCGTCCACAATTTCTAGAGCCACCTCCTTAAGCACCCTGGGATGCAGACCACCAGGCTATGGGGATTTATCAGCCTTGAGTCCCATCAGTCTACCCAAAACTTTTTCCTGCCTAATGTGGATTTCCTCCAGTTCCTCTGTCACCCTAGGATCTCTGGCCACTAGAGTTCAGCAATGCTAATCACCAGCAACTGACATAAAACTTCAAGCATAGGAATGCAACCATTTTGCTCAAATTGTAAGCACTAGGTTTTGTAGTAAAAAAGATGTGATAATTGTACTGGATACACATGATCTTAACTGGAAATTCATGACTTTTACATGTCAAGGTAAGCACATGAGATTTGGCTTGTGCTAAACTACAACTATGTATCAGATATGATTGGCTACCCTAATTTAAGACCAGTACAACTTGTCCTCACAGAATAAAAGATGCATATCATGCTCTTTTTAACTCACACCTGACACCCTCAATACATTTCTTCCTCAAAACGTCACTCACTGCCTGGTAGTGTTTAATTAATGTTGTCTGTTTAGTTAATATTTAAAGCCAGCATAGGAACGAGGGACAATTTAACATTAGAGGCAGGTTATTTTTTTTCAGTTACTCACAGGATATTAAATTGCTGAATATTTACACGGGTAAACACTCATAACACTAGCTTAGTGACATCTAAAAGCATCTAGTGATTACTTTGGTAATTTGCATGCAATTTTTTTTTAAACTGCAGATTCTGGAAATCTGAACTAAAAATAGACTTTTGTTTTCCATTTTCCCAATGGATCTGTGACCTGAGATGTTCATTCTTATGGATGCCTGACCTGCAGTGGATTTCCAACATTTTCCGTTTTGAATTTTTATTCTAAAATTCCCCCCCTCACCAAAAAAAATCATGCAGAAAAATGTTCAAAAGATCCCAAGAGGCAGTATAACGGTCCACTGAATCAGCTCTAAAGATGAGCAACTTTGTCCTTTAGCAGTCTCGATAAAGGGTGAAATAAAACAGCAGGATGTGAATTGGTCTATCAACAGCAATGGCTCAGAGCTACCCACACAATACTGCAATCATTAACCAAAGGTCAGATGCTAATTGATCCGTTATCATTTTTACACCAGGTGAAATCCTAATCATTTAGACATTCCACAAAAATTAGCTGAATAATTTTATTTAAATATTAGTGATTATTCAGAAGAAAAATGAAAATGTGCTACCTGGCCCAGGAGATGGCACTGTTTATTGTACAAAGGATAATCCATCCTAATGTTCCAGTAATGTTCTTTACTAACATCACCATGCTGTATTACTTGCTGGCTAAAATCTGATGGCATATTGAATATCTTGTCAAAAGTGCCTTTCTTTCAGCTGTCAGCTTCAAAGGTACATCGAGAGCTCCCTGCATACCCACACAAGCTGTTCTATCGACTCGTAGATTCACTGATGTCACAGGCCCCAATTTCTCATCATCCATCAGCTTGTAGCAAGAGACGGCAAAGCCATTAAGGATGCCACAGTATTTTCATTTGATGAGTTTTTCTCTCCTCCAACACAACTGACAGCTGATCAAACCAAGCAAGCTAATGCAATCCATCTTCCCCCCAGGCAATCCTGCAGGCATGCTGTTACAACAGAGGAAGGTTGTGTGAGGTGTTATACTGGGCTCGGCCCTTCGAGGGAGTGCGTCACCTGGGCACCATGTGAAACAAAGCTCAGCTATTTGTATATTGGAAATGTGTTTCACTGAATATCACAGGGTCAGTTAAGTTAAATGTACCCGTCTCATTCAATTCCTTCCCACCCCTACCGATTATTATGCAGCATTAAAATTTGGCTCTGCTCTCAATGCTTTTAGAGTCCTCAAACTCCTGCTGCAGCGCCTTTGGCTAAGTAATGGTTGTAGAAATCCAACCAATGTGCATTCCAATTTTGTCAAATCTTTCACATATTTCCACCCTAATTCCCGACTCAATGTTATTTGAATTAGCCATGATGGGGAACACAACTTGGGGAGGGGCAGATCACTGACAGAAATAAGGAACTGAAGATGTTGGCTTACCATCAAAAAGCTGGAGCAACTCAGTGAGTCAGGCAGAATCCCTGGAGAACATGGATAGGTGATGTTTCAGGTCGGGACTCTTCTTCAGACTTTCAAATGCACCCATGTCGAGACTTAATCCAGTCTCATTGGCTACACCCACCATGAAATATAGACACTAGGAACTCACTGGGGAGAGAACTATTTATGTATTTGGGAAATAGTTGGGAATCTAGAGTGAATCCTTGTGATGGAGAGTCGCTGATGATGCAGTTAATGATGGTTGAACCTAGGACAGTGCATTAGGTACTCCTACAATACTGTCTTGTGGCTGGGATAATTCACCCGTAACAAGCACCGTCATGTCTCTTTGCCCATGGTATGAATGCAGCAGTTGACAAATCTCCCCTTAATCCCCATTGACCTTTTGCATTCTTTGACACAGCACTCACTCACTTGCTACCCTGATGCCAACGGCAATCAGACTCACTTCAGAGTTCAGATGTTGTCTCTCTTTTTGCACTGGATGCATAATGAAGTCTGAAGCCAAGCAGCCCTGGAAAACTTAAATGGAGCATCAATTATCAGTGTTTAGAGTCTGTGTCATTTAATGACAGTGCCTACATCATTTTCTGTTACTCTACTGAAGCTTGAGAGCAGATTAATGAGTGGTAATTAGCCAGATCTGTTCTGTTTCTTTTGCCGACAAGACCTATCCTGGCAATTTTCCACAGGATCAGGTACGTGCCCGTGATGCAGTGTTACTAGAACATCTTGGCTACAGTCATCTAAGCTGTGCAAGTCTTCAACATTAGCTTTGTGACAATGTACAGTCCTATATCTTTTGCTGTTTCAATTGTTCTCACTTGGTACTTGATATATGGGCCCTTAGCAGAAGTGTCCACGTCGCGGGGCTGGAAACTGGAAGTGTCCTGAGCTAATTCTGTGCTACCACCATCATTTATTGTACAAGTGATGGCTCCCACTGATTGTCGCCGGAAGCTTGCGTTCTTTTCAGGACGGACAATGACAGTGGTGTAACATTTGAAACATAGATGGACACGAAAGAAGATGACTTGATATATGAAGTCAAGATTGTTGATTTGTCATGTGAAACAGCAAAGGAACAATTAAATTCTTACTTGCTGCAGCTCTACTGGCCCATTAACACGATAAATAAATATACAATTATTAATAAATTAACAATCAATAATACTCGGTAACCATAATAAAGTACGTAGTGCAAAATAAAGTATGTAAAGTGTCCTCCATAATGTTTGGGACAAAGACCCATCATTTATTTATTTGCCTCTGTACTCCACAATTTGAGATTTGTAATAGAAAAAATCACATGTTGTTAAAGTGCACATTGTCAGATTTTAATAAAGGGTTAGGGTTAGGTAGAAATTACAGCAGTGTTTATACATAGTCCCCCCATTTCAGGGCACCCTAATGTTTGGGACACAGCAATGTCATGTAAATGAAAGTAATTATGTTTAGTATTTTGTTGCATATCCTTTGCATGCAATGTCTGCTTGAAGTCTACGATTCATGGACATCACCAGTTGCTGGGTGTCTTCTCTGGTGATGCTCTGCCAGGCCTGTATTGCAGTCATCTTTAGCTTATGCTTGTTTTGGGGGCTAGTCCCCTTCAGTTTTCTCGTCAGCATATAAAAGGCATGCTCAATTGGGTTCAGATCAGGTGGTTGACTTGGCCACTCAAGAATTGACCATTTTTTTAGCTTTGAAAAACTCATTTGTTGCTTAAGCAGTAAGATTGGAATCATTGACTGGCTGTAGAATGAACTGCCGGCCAATGAGTTTTGAGGCATTTGTTTGAACTTGAGCAGTTAGGATGTGTCTATACACTTCAGAATTCATTATGCTTTTACCATCAGCAGTTGTACCATCAATGAAGATAAGTGAGCCAGTACCTTCAGCAGGCATACATGCCCAGGCCATAACACCCCCACCACCGTGTTTCACAGATGAGGTGGTATGCTTTGGATCTTGGGCAGTTCCTTCTCTCCTCCATACTTTGCTCTTGCCATCACTCTGATATAAGTTAATCTTCGTCTCATCTGTCCACAAGCCCTTTTTCCAGAACTGTGGTTGCTCTTTTAAGTACTTCTTGGCAAACTGTAACCTGGCCATCCTATTTATGTGGCATCTTGCAGTGTAGCCTCATGTTGCTAAACAGCAATAAATGTTTCCAAAGGTGATGGAAAGACTGGAGGAAAGACTAGGTGCTGAGAGCTCTCTTATACCTGCATTAAGGAGGCATTTAAACACACCTGAGCAGTTACAAACACCTGTGAAGCCATGTGTCCCAAACATTGTGGTGCCATGAAATGAGGGGGACTATGTATAAACACAGCTGTAATTTCTACATGTTTAAGCCAAAATGTATAAAAGTCAAGTCAAGTCAGGTTTATTTGTCACATACATATACAAGATGTGCAGTGAAATGAAAGTGGCAACGCCTGTGGATTGTGCTAAACTACAAAACAGAATAGATTTTTTTTTAACACAAAAAATAAATTAATACAGTAAATTAAATTAGTCCCTGGTGATATGAGAGTTAACAGTCCTGATGGCCTGTGGGAAGAAACTCCATCTCATCCTCTCTGTTTTCACAGCGTGACAGCGGAGGCGTTTGCCTGACCGTAGCAGCTGGAACAGACCGTTGCTGGGGTGGTAGGGATCCCCCATAATGTTGCTGGCTCTGGATCTGCACCTCCTGATGTATAGGTCAAGTCAAGTCAAGTCAAATTTATTTGTCACATACACATACACGATGTGCAGTGAAATGAAAGTGGCAATGCCTGCGGGTTGTGCACAAAAAGAATTACAGTTACAGCATATAAAATAAAGTTAATAAGTTACTATTAGTGTCGACAAAAATTTAGTCTCTGGGGTTATAAAAGTTGACAGTCCTGATGGCCTGTGGGAAGAAGCTCCGTCTCATCCTCTCCGTTTTCACAGCGTGACAGCGGAGGCGTTTGCCTGATCGTAGCATCTGGAACAGTCCGTTACTGGGGTGGCAGGGGTCCCTCATGATCTTGCTTGCTCTGGATCTGCACCTCCTGATGTATAGGTCCTGCAGGGGGACGAGTGTAGTTCCCATGGTGCGTTCTGCCGAACGCACTACTCTCTGCAGGGCCATCCTGTCCTGGGCAGAGCTATTCCCAAACCAGATTGTGATGTTCCCGGACAAGATGCTTTCTACAGCCCCAGAGTAGAAGCACTGAAGGATCCTCAGAGAGACTCTAAATCTCCTCAACTGTCTGAGGTGGTAAAGGTGCTGCTTTGCCTTACTCACCAATATGGCAATGTGCGTTGCCCACGTCAGATCCTCTGCGATGTGGACTCCCAGGTATTTAAAACTGCTCACCCTATCCACAATAGACCCATTTATCTCCAGTGGTGTGTACGTCCTTGGATGTTTAGCCCTTCTGAAGTCCACAATCAGCTCCTTAGTTTTTGTGACATTCAAGAGGAGGCTGTTGTCCTGACACCAGAGTGCCAGATCAGCCACCTCCTCCCGGTAGGCCTTCTCATCGTTATTATAAATCAGGCCCACCACCACAGTGTCATCTGCAAACTTGATGATGGAGTTGGAGCTGAACCTGGCCACACAGTCATGTGTGTACAGGGAGTACAGTAGGGGGCTAAGGACGCAACCCTGGGGGGATCCTATGTTCAGGGTGAGGGAGTTAGAAGTATGTCTCCCCATCTTGATTACTTGGGGCCTGGCGGTGAGAAAGTCCAGGACCCAGGCACACAGGGGAGTGTTAAGCCCCAGTTTCAGCAGCTTCTCAGCAAGTCTGGTGGGGACTATTGTGTTGAAAGCTGAACTAAAATCAATGAACAGCATCCTCACATAGCCCCCCTTCTGGCTGTCCAGATGAGAGAGAGCGGTGTGCAGAACCTGGGAGACCACATCATCCGTGAATCTGTTCGGACGGTATGCGGACTGCAGCGGGTCCATATTGCGAGGGAGGAAGGAACAGATGTGGTTCTTGATCAGCCTCTCGAAGCATTTCATGACCACCGAGGTGAGGGCCACCGGTCGATAGTCATTCAAACAAGCCTTTATTTCAAAATACCCTTTAATAAAATCTGACAATGTGCACTTTAACCACATGTGATTTTTTTCTATTACAAATCTCAAATTGTGGAGTACAGAGGCAAATAAATAAATAAATGATGGATCTTTGTATGGAGGGCACTGTAGTGCAACCAAAATAAAGTCCATAGTAGATCTTAGTTGCTGAGGTAGTGTTCTGGTTAGTGTTGTGCAGAGTTCGAGCCTGATGGTTACTGGGAAGAAGCTGTTCTTGTACCTGGAGGTCACGGTTTTCAGGTGTGTGGGTGCACCTTCGTCCTGATGGTTGCAGCGAGATGAGAGCGTAGCCAGGGTGGTGAAACAAATTGGCTGAAGCCTGGCTTGTTTGATGGTGGGGATCTCAGGATGAAGCTGAGATGGATCATTCACGGTACGTGACAGTGATGGTTAATACTGTTTTTGCCTTTGGGCTCTGCATTGGAGATCTTCTTGGAACTTGGTCCTCCAATTTGCTGGTTATCTCATCCACAACTCATGACTGGATTGCAGAGTTTTGATCTTTTCTGTGTGACATGTAGAAATATCCTCTGGCTCTCCGATTTGTAGCTGGAGATTGGTTCTAACATGGACACATCTACTACAATACTGCAATGTTTAATTAATAGATTATTTTAAACCATTTCAGAAGAGTGCATGGAGGTTTTGTCACATTTAAATCAGTCTAGCCACAGAATTCAGTGACAGCCAAGAAAAAATGACTCAGTGCCCTGCAATGCTTCAAGAAAATTATAAGCTACCATTCAGAAAGAATCCAAAAGAATCAACAAGCTCCCTTTCAGAAGTGGAGGTTGATATTTTTTGGGAGGTGGATGGAGTAAAAGAGTCTTGTATTTATGTATCAGATCATTTCATTCAGATATCCACAAATGCCTCATGCATGAAAATTTGTACTTTGATATATTATTACTGTTGTTATTCTGTTAGTAAATGTGGTCAAATAGCAAAGAGAAGACTGATCAATCAATCTGTTTGTTGTTGGTGTTGTTAGTTGATGAGGAGTGCTGTCCAGGAGACTAGCTCAGTGATTTATTGCATCCACACACCTGATGTGTGCAGCTCCAACAACACAAAACAATCTACACTATTTAGTTTTATCAGCAACCCATTCACCATGTTCAATGTACATTTCTTCAATGCTGGTGTATGGTGGTGACAAAATATACCTGCTACACATCGCAACAACCTGCCTAGGTTTCTTCCACAATACCTCCCAAACTTGGGACTAATGCATGCTACAAGGCAGACGGCACAGGCACATGTGAACGACAATCCCCAGGCTTCCCGCCAAGGAACACAGTCTTTCCACTTTGAAGCAAGTTGCTATTTCTACATTGTCTCAAAATCTACAAACTTCTGACTCAAAGAATTAAGGGAATACCTTCATTGTGTGAACAACTGGAGTTTAAGAAAGTATTCCCCCAACCTTATCGAGGACAATCAGATCAGAGGTAATTATTACCAGCCTTACCAGCAACACCCACAGCCTGTTAATGGATAGATGAGGTTAAATGCCTTGAGTTCAAATTTTAGTATGGAGAGTTTAATATCCATTAAAATAGTGAGGTTGAATCTCACATATGAAACCACTTAAAGGGGAGAATCTAAATGGGTGCTTGATGGTCCATATGACATGATGCTGATTCTAGAGTTTAGAAGAGTTATCTAATTGAAAGCTTCCCCTTGCTGAGGAGTTCAGGGCTCTCGGTGCCAGAATATGTGGTAGCCACTGACGATTGAAATAAGGTAAAATGTCTTCACTGAGAAGATGGTGCAATGTTAATCTGTTTCTCTTTCTACAGATACTACCTGAAGATATTCAGCATTTTCTGTTTTCATTTTAAAATGTATGATGTGGTATCAGACATATAAAAAAATAAAATGTGTCCTACCTGAAATAAATGTTAAACCAAAAACATTGGCTGGTTTTCCTTTCGCACCCGATTTAGTGAGGCACCGTATAAAATAGAGGAACCGTATAAAATGGCAAACAAATTTTAATTTTAAATGTTGTGATTAATATAGCTGGATTGTAAATGGCTATATTCAGGTGGTGATCTTTTGTATTCAATTACAAACACGTTCATATGCAGTCCAACTGTGGTAGCACGCTGTTGATGCAGCCAACAAGCCAGATGCTGCATGGTATGAAGTGAAACCAAACCAGCCAAGTTATTCAAATTAATTGATTGAAAGGTACAGCATGGAATCAGGCCTTTTGGCCCACTGAGCCTACGCCGACTATCGATCACCCATTTGCAGTAGTTCTATGTTTTCCCACTTTCCCATCCACTCCCTAGACATTAATGGCAATTTACAGAGACAAATTAACCTACAAATTCGACGTCTTTACTTAAACTGACTCACATTCCAACGCTTTTTTAATGTAAAAGGACAGAAAGTGCTGGTGTAACTCAGTGGATCAGACAGCATCTCTAGTACTTTGTGTCCTTTGGTGCAAACCAGCATCTGCAGTTCCATGTTTCCACTTTTTTTTTATATACCTTTGGTTAAATTCATTTCTAAATAAAGACAGGCAGCTAAAGGGAATATTGATTATCCATTTGTTGCTATCTTTACAAAGCTCTGGATTACAAGTGCAGTCCCTTCTGATAATGTTGCTTCTAGTCGGGTGTAAAGCACACAAAGATGCTGCTTTTGAAGATTGAGGCCTGAGGCTTTACTCAAGTCCACGTGGGCAAATATTTTTAATCCTAACCTTTAATTTATGTAACAGGGGATGCTTAGGTGGAATGAGGGTGTGCATAAAGACAAATTTGTACAAAATCATCATTGCTTTTAGGTTCTGGATCTTCCCACCCAGTGTCAACATTAAGGCTTACATTTAAAGGAACAATTCATGCATATTTGCACATCATAAAGTCAAAAAAATTACAGCACAGTAGGTGGCAATTACAAACAGAGAAAGAAGCTTAATTTCTCTTCCTTGTTTTTGGTGCATAAACTTGTTTACAGCACTTCATAAACATTTAAAAAATAACAAGAGTTTCTGCCTCTGCAACTTTGAGGCGCGAGTTCCAAATCTTCATAAGCCTTTGGGTGAACAGAAAAAAATATCAACTCCTCTTTCATCTTACCAATTACTGGTTATTGAGCTTTCTGTGAAGAAAAATAAGTCCTTTTTGTGACTCTATTTAGATCCTGCAAAATTTAATTTACCTTCTTAATCATTCCATCTTCCAAAGAACCTCGGGTGCTGTCTGAGTCGAATTTACACATTACCCCTGTGACCGTGTGGGTTTCCTCCGGGTGCTCTGGTTTGTAGGTTAATTGGCCCCTGTTAATTGCCCTCAGCAGGTAGGGAGTGAATGCAAAAGTGGGATAACAGAACCACTGTCAACAGGTGATCGATGGTCAGTCAAAAGGCCTGTTTCTTTGCTGTACCGTTCAAACAACCAATCATTTTCATTGAGACTTTCAGAAGAACATAAAAAATAGAAGCAGGAGGTGGCCATATGGCCCTTTGAGCCAGCTATATCGTTCGCCATTTTCCAGCCCTATCCCCATCTCTCTTTGAATGAACATAATGATCGAGTTTCCATGGACTACATATTTTTATCATGCTCTAGTTTTTCTCAGGACTAAAAGGCCTGTCTTTTATTCCTAAAATGCTTCTCTGGTCCCAGATTACTCAGCCAGTAGAAACATTTTCCATTAATCTAGTCTATCAAGCCCTTTGACAATTTTGTATGTTTTCATTCTTTGAAACTCAAAAGGAAACTGTTCCAGTCTACTTACTCTCTCCCCACACAACAAACTTGCCAGCCTGGGAACTGCCTCAGTGGTCTTCGCTCAATTGGATGGCACCACATCCATTCTAAGACCAGAAATGTACAGAACACTCCAGTTGCGGTCTCACCAAGGCCCTGCACATTTGCAATTAGACTTCCTTATTCCGGTAATCAAACTCTTTTGTAATAAAACAAAAAACAAAATGCTGGAGGAACTCAGCGGGTCAGGTAGTATCTGTGGAGAAACTGATGAAGGGTCCCAACCCAAAAGGTTGTCTGTCCATTTCCCTCCACAGATGCTGCCTGACCTACCGAGTTCCTCCAGAACTTCGTTATTGGCTCAAGAATCCAAAACATCTGCAGTTCCTTATATCTCAATTTTACTGCTCCACTGCAAAATCCTCTCCAAGAACGTCTAGTTGGAAGACGTTTTCCTCTCTCTGATGGGAGTTCTGTGAGACCCTCTTTCACTGCTCACCCTCTGCAATTCCTGTTGCTCCTCTACTCTTTGACCATGTTCTCACCCAGAGTCACTACTACAATGACATATTTCCCCAGGCTGAAGAAGGATCCCAACCAGAAATATCATCTGTTCATTCTCTCCACAGATGCTGTCTGACCCACGAGTTCCTCCAGCATTTTGTGTTTTGATCAAGATAACAGCATCTGGACTCTTTGTCTCTCTTATAACAAAAGCGAACATATCTCTTGCCCTCTTAAATGCTTGCTGTTCTTCCAAATTTAACTTTAGTGACTTGTTAACAAGTGCATTAAGTCCCTCTAAACATCAACTCACTAATTATTGTGTTTCCTGTTATCTGTACCAAAAAGATAACCTCAAGTTTTTCCACATTATATTCCATCTGCCATGTACTTGCCCATGACTTGTCTACATCCCCTAGAAGAGTGTTTACATTCTCTACTGCACTCACAATCCTACCTATTTTAGTCCTATCAACAAATTTAGAAATAGGCAGCACAATGGCACTGCGGTAGAGTTGCTGCCTAACAGTGCCAAAAATCCAGGTTCAATCCTGACTACGTGTGTTGTCTGTATGGAGTTTGTACATTCTCCCTGTGACTGTGTGGGCTTTCTCCATGTGCTCTGGTGTCTTCCCACATCTCAAAGACGCGCAGATTTGGAAGTTAATTGGCTTCTGCAAAATTGTCCTTAGTGTACAGGATAGAACTAGTGATCACTGGTAGGAGTGGACTTGGTGGACCAAAGGGCCTGATTCCATGCTGTATCTCTAAACTAAACTAAAATAAGACATCTCATGCCCTCTGCCAAAGATAAAGGTTTTAAACAGCTGGGGGAAGCCACTGATCCCCGTTGTATCCCAGGAGGCTAGTTTGTTAACCCGAGTTTGCTTTCTGTCCAATAATCAAGTCTTAATCTATTATAATTATAATTCTCATTATCCTGAATTCCACCTGTGCTAATTGTGTTCAACAACCCACAGTACTTTTTGAAAGCTTCCAGGGCCCAGTAGGATGAGGGGTGATCTTATGGAGGTGTATATGATCATGAGGGGAATAGATAGGGTGAATGCACAAAGTCTTTTACCCAGAGTAGGGGAATCGGGAACCTGAGAACATTGACTTTAATTTCATGTTTCATGGATTTTGTGTTTTTATGACTGATGGCAGATCAATTTCTCTCCTGGGATAAATAAAGTTCTATCATATTGTAAGACATTTGGACAGATACATGGATAGGAAAGGTTTAAAGGGTTCTGGACCAAATGCAGGCAGCTTGAACTAGTGTCGATGGGTATTTCATCGACATGGGCAAGTTGGGGTGAAGTGCCTGTTTCAATACTATATGACTCAATGACTCTAAATGGGAGCAGCTTAGATGGGGCATCTTGGTCGGCATGGGTGAGTTGGGCCAAAGGGCATGTTTCCATGCTGTATGGCTCTGATTCTAAATCTAAATACAGCACATCCATTGATTCCCCTTATTATTCTACTAGTCACATCCTCAAAGAGCTCCAACAAATTAGTCAAACATGATTTCTCCTTCTTAATTCTACATTGACTCTGCTTAATCCTATTACTCTTTTCAAGGGGATTTTCATTACAGATTTTCCCTCATATACAGTGACAATACAAAGATCTCCTAGACAACCTATACCTCCGAGGGGTTCATTTCTTCAAAGGATGCATCACAACTGCTTACCATATTTTAGCAGAGAAGCTCCTAATTCAGTCAGTCTCATTACCCAGTTATTTGGGATTTCACTTGGCATCTCACAATTCACCAGCGAGCATATTAGTTTCAAATAACCAATACTTGCAGGATTCAACATCTTAAGAAAAAAAAGGGATATGCTAATCAGTCCAATTCTAAAACAAATATTTTGTTAATTTAAAAAGTAGCATAAAGATGGAGTAGTTCAAATTAACAACTGATAAATTATTGAATGCATAATCTCCTAAAAACACAGCACAACATCAGACTGAATTTGTTTCTATGAGTTCAGATGAACCAAGCATCTTCCTGTTAGTGCAAGGTGTTGCAACACATATGCTTATATCTATTGGCAGACAGAGATAAATTAGCATCATTATTTCTCCTGACCAACAAGGCCTGCTTATCTTCTTCAAAGCAAGCTCTCAGTTTAAATGATATGCAGAGACAACTCCGCTACCGCACTTGACAAATTCATGGGTCACAAGGCTAACCATGCACCAGGGAAAAGGGATCTTCAATGGAGTTCTTTACATTCCTGATTTTCTCATCTGCCGGTTGCCACTCTTAATCAATATACTCTGTAGTGCTTCCAGATTAGTTCAGAGTCTATAAAACGGAAACTTTAAACCCAAATGCAATATCACATTCAATACATTTTCTCTTTTAACAATCTTTAGCATAAAACTACAGCATTTACTCTACTACAAACATAAAAGTCTGGCACCAACAAAAAAACCCTAATAACTTTCACTGGTGTCATAATTTTGACGTATTTAGCATTTAAAAAACCCAATACAATACACCGAATTCTATAATGAATAGCGTTATATGAGGGCTCTATTGAATATTTTCTTAGGAATTTAATTGAAAACAAGAGAAAATGCATCAAACAGATTTGCAATCCAGAAGCCACTTCCCACCTGCTTACCTGTGACATTGTCAGAGCACAAATGGGTACCAATTATTGGGTGTCTCACCAAATTCAATTTGTTACCTGTGACATATTGAAGAGTGAAGCATGCAAAATATATCATTTTAATTTATTACGGCTACAATATTATTTTTAAGTATCTAGAATGTATATTTTACACCATTTCAAGCAAAACACAAAAGTGCTGGAGTAACAGCCTGACCCCCCTGACCTCCAGCACCTTGTGTTTTGTTTAAGATTCCAACATCTGTAGTTCCCTGTGTCTCTTTTTCAAGTCATTTCACAGAGTGATCATTGCATTTGGTATTTGGTAATGATTCTGGGGGTCTGGATTATTGTTCTATGGATACTGATTTACAGGAGAGAAGTCACTGCGAATACTATAAAAGATGCGCGCCTCAGTCCGTGCATGTCGTCACACAATGCACCATGGAGATCACTTGTACAAATAACCAAACGTTACAAGCATTTTAATGATGACCAAGTCGTAGCTACTACTGTGTTTTAATATTTTGATGGCAGTGCTCTCTTGAATCTCTGATGAAGGAGTGTCTTCAAGACAAAACAAAGTTCTTCCAAAAAATAGGTAGTATGTTACTGATTTAAACTGGTCTGTGATGCCGCCAATGTCTAAACAAAATGTTTAATTTCCATTACAAACAACCCGCCTTCTTAACAAAAGCAACAATTTTAAATGTTTTGTTGGATATTTAGTTGAAGGGAAATCAAAGAGATTAACTTCTGCCATTCATGGAATGAAATGCAACATGATACAGTTTCTATATATCATCCGGAGTATCTCGGAAATACTTGTTGGTGAAGGCAGACATTGAGGATGAAATCCACCACCTCCTTCAATGCATCTACACAGACTTTGGTGCCCTTCCACAGTATAGATATCCATGGTCCAATTGCCTGGAAACCCTGTTGTTCTGGCATCTAGTTTACGTTATATTATATGAATACTAAGTGAGCCAGGGATGCGGAGTGCAAGCATGGTGGGCTGCCAGAGCTGGGATCCGGAATGTAGAGAGGGCCATGGTAATGTGTGTGTGTGGCTGGGGCCAATGTAGAGACCTGGAACACCATGGTTCCCTTTAATCTCACCGTGTTCACTGGAATATTTATTATACTACCATGAAAATGTTTAACAAAAAGTGTAATAAGAACATTACATGTGCTTGGGTATTGCTCGAAGTAAAATGCAACAGTCCACAATATCTACTGGTCTGCCTCATCCCAAAGATGCCAGATTTGAGTAACTTTACTATATCTGCTTCAGACTATTTCCAGTAGATATTGCAAGGCACTGGAAAAAATACTACCAAAGTAGAATAACAAGTGATCCAAGATTACTGCTCCTTTTATCATATCATCATATCATATCATATATATACAGCGCGGAAACAGGCCTTTTCGGCCCACCAAGTCCGCGCCGCCCAGTGATCCCCGCACACTAACACTATTAACACTATCCTACACACACTAGGGACAATTTTTACATTTACCCAGCCAATTAACCTACATACCTGTACGTCTTTGGAGTGTGGGAGGAAACCGAAGATCTCGGAGAAAATCCCCATAATTAAAGTCAGTTACACTCAGTCAGTTACATTGGACAAGTCACATTATTTGCATGTCTGATGCCATTGACCTGAAACTCTATTTCAAGCTCCGTGGTAGGAAGAGATTACCCAGCAGAAGAGACAACTATTAATCCTCCTTAAAGAAATGCACCATTCACTGACTCCTGGGAATCCCTAGCTCAGGTGCTCAGTATACAAGGAATATTTAGATGGCACGAATAACCTCATATTTGGATGGCAGCACAAAAAGGCTACGCATATTTTTTTAATTGCTTAAAATATCTTTGCTGATAGCCCTGAGTAACAAAATGATGCTCATTTATGTTCAATATGAAAAATAAAAAGGGGAATGTTCAATATGGAAGTTGTATTTCAATCCTTCTCATCAGCAGCATTGCTTGGAAAAGTCCTCCACATTCGGAAAGTCATGGTCTGATGTGACATATCTGCACTCATTCTGCAAGCAACATGATGATGTTTTTTATTGATTTAAAATCTACTTATCCTTATTTTTAATATGTGCTCTGTCCCTGATACTTATAATCAATAGTAATAAAGGTGAGATTAACTCTGCTTCTTTTGGAGTGTTAATGAACTCATAATAGTGCTTAATCAAATACCTATTATTGTGCATATATTTTACAAAAAGACTTTTGTAAGATATTGATGCTGGGAAACAGGTATAAAATTATGAATTTTAATAACTATGAATTTTTACATGTAGGCATTATGTTTTTGATTTAATTGCAGAGACTGAAAGGTGAAGCAGGTTATTTAATGTTAAAATTAACCCAATTTGCCAAATGATCAAACTGAAAAAACACACACAAACTGAACCAATCATAAGAGCAGAAGATCCATAAGCTTCACATATTGTTCGACTGAATTTTTAAGCTGCTATTAATATTCAAGAAGATGGTTCATTGGTGTTGCTTCTTAACTGACAGATAGCGTGGCACATTATAAATACCACAGGTGGTTGCAAAGATGTGGTTCATTGGTATTAAATTCTCCATGATTAACTGGTTCTATTAAGTTAGAAAAAAATGTGATTTTAAGAACCCAGGTCCTGAATGATTAATATGCTACGCCTGGACTTTTTTGGTTGGTGGCAAAGGAATAGGGTACAATGCTGACCTCTAGGTAACCTGCCCACAAACCTCAGCTACATGGGCTTTCCGTATCCCTACAGAAATTGTTAACAATCACCTTAAAAGAAAAGTGGCAACAACAGAAGCCGTATTGTCTAGCAAATGCCCTAACAACAATTCAAATTCTAACACTTTACAGAAAACAAGATAACGATTCATGTAGAAATTACAAAAGGATTACAATTCAGGAATTTGTTTAAAAAAATGCTATAGAAATTAGACATTGCACATTGATCCAGAGGTTGTTTGTCAACAATCCAAATAATTCATACTTATTAAAATTAATTTAATGTTATTTCTGTGCCGCAGCTTCAATTTATTACAAACATCTTTTTTTTAAAATAGACACAATAATACCTATCATTTTGCTTATTATTATTAATACTACTTTGCCTATTTCCATGCTGTATCTCCAAACTAAACTCCGGATATCCAGAGATGCTCAGTGTCACTGTGTTCAACAAAGGACAACATCTTCAATCGTTTGCCCTGAGAAAATGCTCATGTGTAATGCGTGATTCAAAATTGCTTTCCCTGGCAAAGGCTGCAACAAGGCACCGTGCAGAGGAGCAGGGCAGCACTCACAGCAATTTCTGCATTTCCATATTTTTCAGGTGTAGATGCCAGACGTTGCTGTCAGTTTCACAAAATAATATCAATGAACGCTGACACCTTCTCTGTCATTAAAGCCATAAATCCTGTGCCAGTATCCATCACCTGGTGATTTTCTTTATTTGCATAGAACTGTTTATCCAGTGGACCATGGGGTATGCAATATTCATCATGGGACTCTGTGGCTAATCACCACGGAGTGCTCAACCAGAATACCGATGACGTTGTTCCTGAGGAATAAATCGGGCAGAAGAGGACAGAAGACTGCTGAACAAAGATGCTCACATTGCAGGGCGCAACTTAAGTTCGTAGGCCATAATTTTACGAAGGAACCTTGGGGAACGGTCTGGGAAAGTCAAGCAACTTGGACATAGTAAAATGCATCAAAGCTCGTCATGGGAGCAAGTAGTAGACTGGTAACTTGCCACAAGAAATATTGGGTTACATGATCAATGTGCTCCATTAGAGGTTTTTATTTCAAGTTACCAATTTTCTAGAAATTTACTTTATTGCACCGTTTCAGGCATATTTCCACAATTTACCTATCTATTTTTCATCAAAACGAGTAGTGTACCTCTGCTCACTGGAACACACTGTACCAAAATACCATACAACATTTTACACAGCAACTTTGATTTATGAAATTTTAATTAACAATATGTTATCAACACTTTCAAAAACCGAAGAATACTGTCTCTTACTACATTTACATCAAAACCTTAAGAAATCTTAAGAAATACAAATAGTGAAAGGAGTTCAAGGGACGGATGAGGGAAACCAAGCGTGGGAACCAGGGGCCACAGGTTAAGAATAAGGGGTAGGCCATTTAGAACAGATGAGGAAAAACTTTTTCACTCAGAGAGTTGTAAATCTGTGAAATTCTCTGCCTCAGAAGGCAGTGGAGGCCAAATCTCCGGATGCTTTCAAGGGAGAGTTAGATAGAGCTCAGGGGGATAATGATAGTGGAGTCAGGGGGTATGGGGAGACGGCAGGAACAGGGTACTGATTGTGAATGATCAGCCATGATCATATTGAATGGCGGTGCTGGTTCAAAGGACCGAATGGCCTACTTCTGCACCTATGTTCTATTGTCTATAAATGCACGTGACCAAAACAAAAACAAGCTTTTGAAATCAGTGCAAGCCTTTTTCAATCTTCCACGGCACCATGGCAACCTCTACTGGGAACCTCTGCTCCCAGACTCTGCTTGTTTCTATTACTATCTTCCACTGCTCAGGTATAATGTGCTTTAATACCAAACATGGTATTTCATTTGCCTGACTACAACCCTGCCAAGTGAGGTGGGGTGTTAATGACTCCAAATAGATACAGGAGCTACTGTTTAATATCAGGTGTGCTTCAGCTAAATTACACTCATGCACTCAAGTTCAGAGACAAATCTGAGGCGTTCAGACTTAATTCACATGCACTGCCCAGAACAGATCTAAACTATACAGCATGTGAATACATTCACATTTTTAATCATCAATCAAATAATTGATAAATTCAGCTATATTAGTTCATAGCATTTATAAACTTTTCGGAGATCTAAAGTTTGTTGGGGCTGTACAGTGGCATAGTGGTAGAGCTGCTGCCTTACAGTGCCAGAGACCTAGGTTCGATCCTGACTATGGGTGCTGTTTGTACGTTCTCCCTGTGACCGCATGGGTTTTCTCCGGATGCTCCGGTTTCCTCCCACGCTTGAAAGACTTACGGGTTTGTAGGTTAATTGGTTTTGGTAAATTTGCAAATTGTCCCTAATGTGTGGCAGCATAGTGTTAGTGTATGGAGCGATTGCTAGCTGGCACACTCGGTGGGCCAGAGGGTCTGTTCCACACTGTATCTCTAAATTAAACTAAACTAAACACCAGTCTAACATCCACAGCCCTAGGATTTTTTCATTCTTATACAATGAATTAAAATGACAGTTTAAGATTCAGAAATTGTTTAACAGATTTACTTTATTTGTACCCATGAAATAAATCTGTTTGTGGCTGGCAAAACCTCATGATGAGTGAATGCTGCTGGAGGTCCACCTACCAGAAATACATGACTGAACCAGGATGGCAGATAGGGTAGGTTCTGAAGGGATGTTTCTTCAATCAATTGTTTGCACCTCAGAATGTCTTTGGCATCTACACGTGTGGTCTAATGTGGAGATTGGAGGCATCATGCAGATTAAATGCAGGGCATCTAACTGGCCATCCTGTTGCTTGATGTCCCATTGAGGCCAGCAGCAAAGAAGGCAATTTAACAGAAGTAGAAGCAGGAGTAGGCCATTAAATAAGACCTTCTGATTGTTTGTTTACCTCAGCTTCACTTTCTTACACTCACCCCAGAGTTCCTGGTTTCTTCATCAGAAAATATGATTGGTTTCTATTTAATTTCAGTTAATTATGTTTATTTATACATTATTTACCATTACTTGAATAGGCAGAGACATTGATGTGCTGTTAAAAAGGCTTTTACTAACTTTGACGTCTGATGAGCTGTCACTGATTATTGGGAAGTAAGGGCCTCAGAATGTGATGCCCGAGTTTGAATCAATACTTAGACTTCACACCCAGCTGCCTGTCTGCTGTGGAGGTATATTGCCCTCTTGCATTCAGAATAATTGTTGGTCGATGGTCTTTATAGGAGCAAATCGAGACACAGGGCTGGGTCCAAGACAACCTGGTTCATTAACTAGAATTCCACTGCCTGCTGAACATTTTCGGCACATTCTATTTTTACTTCAGATTTCTAGCTTTCAGTTTTTTTGCTCTTGTATCAAAGGCACGATCATTCAATGAATACAATGAGGTGGGAGTGTTTAACAAGTCCCAGACAACTGTCTCTGAAGTGACAGGAAAGTGTTATTCATATAAGCACTCCCTCAATGCAGGGACATTAATGATCTTTTCAGGAGGGGAAGTATCCACTTTAAAATTACCCAACTGTCTTATGATTTTTCACAGATATAGAAACCTGTCCTTTATGATTTGGAGTAATATAATTCTCCATTTCATGAAAGCTACTTGAGATTATAGCAATTAAGTTACAAATGATCAGAAGCTTGAAAAACTGCATGGTTTTGTGAAGCTACAACACAATAGCATCATAGAACATAGAACAACAATACACCCTATCACCAACAAGAAAGTGGTCCTGAGTTACCATCTACCTCATTGGAGAACCTCGGACTAAGCATTAAACATTATTCCCTTTTTATCCTTCATCTGTACACTGAAATATACACGTAATCATGGATATTCTTTCCTCTAAATGAATAGCATGCAACAAAAGCTTTTCACTGTACCTCGGTACACATGACAATAAACTAAACTAAACACATGAATTAAGCCCACAATGTTTGTCCCAAACATGATACCTAGTTAAACTGATCTCACCTACATTCACATGATCTATATCTCTCTATTCCCTGCGCTTCCATGTGCCTATCTAAAAGCCTCTCAAATGCCACTTTGGTATTCTGGTTCAAATCAAGAATTTCTTTATTTCAAGAATTTATTTATTCATTTCTGTTATTTCAGCATGTTGCAATTGTCTGTAAGGCAGCAAAAGATTAGTTCCAGTCACATGTGTTTGCTTGATATACCGAATCTTTTAGCTTTAGTAGGATAAAGTGCAATTGTCTTTTTTTCCCAATGCTTGTAATACAGAACAGAACGCTTCATGTGAAAACAGTGAGAAATGGTTGAGCTACGTACTGCCGGAGTTGTCAAACATAGAAGTGATGCGAGGCAGGCAGAGGAACAGAAGATTTCAAGCATCAGCCAAGCAAACTTTCACATGATTTTTGATACTTGAAATGTACCTGGACATCACAATGGTTCCTTGAATTGTAAATAATGAAGTTGAAGTCTAACCAATTAATTTAATATTCTATATTCTTCAAGGTATTACTCGATAGTGGCATAAAAATCTGTCAGCAAACCTGGAGTTAAGAGTAGAAGGCTTGCAATTGCAACTCTTCCTCAGGGGTGATTCTTTTCAACATAAGAGACTTTGTTGAGTTCCAGAGGAGCAACTTAACCCCTATTTTCCAATTATAAAATAATCACAGCATTAAATAAGAAATGTGAATGGGCTATAAGATGTTGTAGGATTAATATCAGCAATGTAGTAGAGCTTGGACGTTTCAATATGTAGAATTTATGTAAATATTTGGGATGGAATCACTCAAAGTATTTTACATATTCAGGCCAAATATTAAAAATATGAATTACATTAAAAAATGCAACAGTTTCAAATTAATTTTGCTAGGGGATTGTGATTCTTAGTTTGAACATTACAAAAGGAATGATGGGTCAGGTGGTGGTGGGAAATGCTGGGCATCCCGTGCCTAAATGCTGACATTAATCAGGAAGAGTGCCAGCAAGTTTAGGATTCTAGCAAGACTGCACTTGCTGGCTGCTCTTCATTGATCATTCTCCAGGTGTGTGGTGTTGAAGTTTGCAGGGAACAAACTTGCTGCATTTCTCCCAGTACTTTCATTATGGGAATCTGCCTACTGAAACTATGAAGTTAAGAGCACTTTTCATTTGGGAGGCCGCAGCAAGTTTGGCTAATTGAGGGTCCCATGGTTCTCACCATCTCAGCTCACCAATGAATATTGCTTAAAATCGTAACACTTCTTATTGGAAAACAATGAAATACTGTACCTTGAAGGGAATAGTGAAAATAAGCAATCAAATCATAAATTGTTCAGAGACCATACTACAAACATCAAGATATTTCTCTTGACAACATGGCCAATACTTCCATTTCCTATTTGGTCCTCCAAGCACAACTGTTTGCTCTTGAAGGAATATTAATTGATTTCCAATCTTAGTGCTCAATTGACTGATCTAGTTGATGATCTAACACAAATATGTAATGCTGTACTATTCAATTTTCTCAGCAAGGAGGTAGTTCCAGTGTAGTGATAGAATATTCTAGTATCAGTGCCTTGAAGTGCTTTGCATCTCTCAGTTGCAGCTTTCTTTCTTTTCTCCCCATCCTCATTCTTCTTTTACATCCAAATTCTCCAGATTAACAAGCTTTCAACACCTTCCCTCAGCAGGTACAACTACCTTTTGTCTCCGTGTGGTCTCTACCATATTACTGTTATTAAATTATTGCATCATTGATTATTATATGTATCTGTGTGTTAATAATAAATCAATATCTCTGACGACTCTGCCATCGTCGGCCTCATCATGGGCGAAGAGGACAGGGCGTACAGAGAACTGATCAAGGAGTTTGTGGACTGGTGCCAGCGGAACTGCCTCTGGATCAACGCGGGGAAAACCAGGGAGATGGTGGTAGATTTCCGTAGGCGCAGCCAGGCCCCCCCGACACCGGTGAACATCCAGGGAATGGACATCGAGAGGGTGGATTCTTATAAATACCTGGGTGTCTACCGCAACAATAAACTGGACTGGACTGAAAACACCGATGCGCTATACAGAAAGGGCCAGAGCAGACTTTATCTGCTAAGGAGACTCAGGTCCTTTGGAGAGCAGGGGCACTCCTAAGGACTTTCTACAACATGGTGGTAGCATCGGCCATTTTCTATGGAGTGGTCTGCTGGAGCAGCAGCATCTCAGCGGCGGAAGGGAAGAGACGACAAGCAGATCAGGAAGGCCAGCTCTGTCCTGGGTTGCCCCCTCGACTCGGGTGGTGGGAGAGAGGAGGATGATGGCAAAGCTAACATCGCTGCTGGACAACGACTCCCACCCCATGCAGGACACTGTCACTGCACTGAGTAGCTCCTTCAGTGACAGACTCCTTCACCCCGAGTGCGTGAAGGAGAGATATAGGAGGTCCTTCCTTCACGCTGCTGTGAGACTGCACAACCAGCACTGCTCCCAGCAGATGAGTCAACAATAACAGCTAAGAACACACAGAAAACTGATGATAATTTATGTATCTTTTCTTTGTAATGAATGATCTCTTGCTCTCTTGCTATCCACTTTGCTGCTGTAACACTGTAAATTTCCCCGGTGTGGAACGAATAAAGGAATATATTATTAATATCAAGGTGCAGCACATATGAACGTCAATGTTCCGTTGCTGTACATATGACAATTAAACACTCTTGATGTTGTCCTTGTTCTCCCCACCCGCTCCCTTTTCTGTACCTTAAAGCATGTCAGATTTCTGACTTATTCTATTTTGTTTGAAAGGTCATTGACCTGAAACCTTAACTCCTTCTCCATCGATACAGTCTGGTCTGCTCATTTCCAGCATTTTCTATTCTGATAAGTAATTATTCTCTACATTTCAGAATAAATGAATGAGAACACAGTGGATTAAGAAGCAAAGCCAGCAAAATTTGTTCCTTCTTCCTAGTGAAAGTCTCTTCACCTTATTTAACCATTATAAATTAACATTTGAGAGATGTTAATTAAAAAAGAAAATTTACATTGTGTTAATGTGATAAACCAAATTTCTCATTCAGGCACTAATTAGTTGTGTCATTACATGCAATATTCCAAAGCACCCTGTGTGATTTAAACAGTCCCTCTGACCCGATGGAAGTTTCTTACGTCAATCCAAATGATTCCATCCGCACAATGAATTCCAGTAAAATCACTGATGACTTGTATTCACTGGAATTTAGGATGAGAGTGGATCTTATAGAAACATATAAAACTCTTAAAGAATTGGACAGGCTAAATGCAGGAAAAATGTTCCTTATGTTGGGGAAGTCCAGAACCAGGGGTCACAGTTGAAGAATAAGGGGTAAGCCATTTAGGACTGAGATGAGGAAACATTTTTTCACCCAGAAAGTTGTGAATCTGTAGAATACTCTGCCACAGAAGGCAGTGGAGGCCAATTCACTGGATGTTTTCAAGAGTGAGATAGAGTTAGCTCTTAGGACTAAAAGAATCAACAGATATTTGCATTGAAGAGAGAGCTGGATAGAGCTCTTAAGGATAGCGGAGTCAGGGGGTATGGGGAGAAGGCAGGAACGGGGAACTGATTGAGAATGATCAGCCATGATCACATCGAATGGCGGTGCTGGCTCGAAGGGCCGAATGGCCTCCTCCTGCACCTATTGTCTATTGTCTATATGTGGAAAAGCAGGAACGGGGTACTGATTTTTTATGATCAGCCATGATCATATTGAATGGTGGTGCTGGCTCGAAGGGCCACTTGTTTTTCTATGTTTCGATGACTTTTGCTTTTCTCGTTCTAGTTTTGATGGACCGGAGAGCTCTGTACATAAGAAGCTGGTTTCACAATGGTTGACACTTTCCCCACATGCTAACCACCAAAGAGTGCCATTGCTTTGTGTGAGCTGCACAACAATCTTTCATATAGTCAGATTCCTAAATCATGATTTACTGAGGTTATAGAAATGCTATCCTTCCTCCACAAACAATCCCTTACAAGGCACCAGAGAGCCATAGTACGATTCAACCCACAGAACATGAAGATAAAAACATTTGCCTGGCTAGCACCATACTTAACACAGAGGAAAATTATCATGGATATCCAAGAATAATGATCCATTCCTGGTATGTTGCTCTGTAGTTATTAATGGCAATACTCTATCCCAAGCCATTTTCAGTGATTCATCAATGACCCTACCTGTATTAAGTCAGACTATCATGTCTGTGATGACTGCAGTGTTCAATTCCATTTCGACTTCCTCAGATCATAAAGCAGCCCATACCAACACAGAAGATGAATGCGTCAACCTTCAGGTTTGAGTTCAAAATGTGATGACTAACTTTAGTATCAGCAATGACAAATTCCAAAGAAGAGAATCTATCCACTTCTCCCTGGTTTTCAATGGCATTACTCTCATCATATCCAACATAGCTGACATCCTAAGGGTCAATATCCAGCTGAAATCCTTAACGCTGTGCCTTGTAAATACTGTGGTTGCAGGAATAGGTCAGAGGTGAAATATTCAGTATCAACTGACGCTTCACTGAATCTTTTCCTCTGTCTGCCTATAATTCCTTTCCACGACTGAAATACATGTGTTGGAGTTGGGCATATGATGGGGACAACCACCATACACAGCCAACCACTACAGGAACAATGCTGGAGATTGAATGCCTGCGAGTGAATTTGGTGAAGACAGTGTCGCTAATATCTGTTCGGCATCCTGAAGTGCCTGATGGTAATAATCCAGGAGTCATGAGGATAAAAGAAAACAGGAATCATTAATGCCCTGTAAACCATTCATATTGCACCTGGTGTGAGGTTGATAGAAACATAGAAACATAGAAAATAGGTGCAGGAGTAGGCCATTCGGCCCTTCGAGCCATTCAATATGATCATGGCTGATCATCCAGCTCAGTAGCCTGTACCTGCCTTCTCTCCATACCCCCTGATCCCTTTAGCAAAAAGGGCCACATCTAACTCCAACTTAAGTATAGCCAATGAACTGGCCTCAACTACCTTCTGTGGCAGAGAATTCCACAGACTCACCACTCTCTGTGTGAAGAAATGTTTTCTCATCTCGGTCCTAAAAGACTTCCCCCTTATCCTTAAGCTGTGACTCCTGGTTCTAGACTCCCCCAACATCGGGAACAATCTTCCCGCATCTAGCCTCTCCAACCCCTTAAGAATTTTATATTTAATATCAGACACAGGGCTAATGTTTGTGATTTTTTTCCACAACTAGTGGTTTAGCTTGAAAAGTTTTAAAATGTAACATATTATTTACAAACCTGCAAATTCAGTAGAGACATGGTCATACAGCATGGAAAAAGGCCTTTCAGCTTGTCTATGCCCACCTTGATGCTCCATCTAACCTGGTCCTATTTACCTGCATTTGGCCCACATCCCTCGAAACCTTTCCAATCCATAGTGCGCATAATTCCTAAAAATTGTTCAAAAGATTTGCTACTTTGTTTCTTATAATTGAAATTTCAGTTATTAAAGAGATGATAGGTTTAATTTATTTTTCTAGAGGGCATTCAGGATGGTCTGGTAACCACAGATAAAGCATCTAGTTATGACTTTATAGGAAATAAGAGAAGATCAGTGATTAGATTAAGTTTCTAAGTCACATTAGTTACAATATGTTAAATATCTACTGGAATCATGTCACAGGCTAAGATCTGCATTTTTAGTTTACTTTAGAAATATAGCGTGGAAACAGGCCCTTCGGCACAGTGAGTCCTTGTCGGCCAATGTTCACACTAGTGCTAACCTACACCCCTGAGACAATTTATAGAAGCCAATTAACCTACAAACCTGCATGTCTTTGAAATGTGGGAAGAAACTGGAGCATGCAATCACAGGGAAAACGTACAAACTCCGCACAGACAGCACCCATATTCAGGATCGAACCCGGGTCTCTGGTGTTGTCAGGCAGCAATTCTACCGCTGCACCTTGTACAGCCCCACGCATCATCTAGTACAATTTTGACACAGCAGACCAAATGGCCTTTTTCTGAATATTATACATTGTGAATGCTTATGAAGTTCTTTCAAATGAATAATTTATGGTTAATAAAGTTTTAAAAAAGCTTATTAATATTCTACTAAAACTGTAAAGTAAATACTTCACACAATAACTAAAGAGTATATGGATTTCCAAACAGTTAAAAGGACTGTTTGCATAACAAAAGCACAAATATTGCATTGAAATCTAAAGCCTAAAAACATTTAAAAGTTCAAAATGATAATTCATCTTTATTAGCCTGTGCTTACAGATCCATGTTTAGGGAAGCCGGATTTCAATGAGCATTGCAAAGATAAGCTTAATGCCAATTTTATCTTGTGACATATATACTAAGAGGCTTCACTGTGTATTCATGGAACAGAGAAATGTTGGTTTGTAAAATCTACTAGAAACAACATTTGATATTTCAACCAATGAGAGCTATAACATTCAGTATTAAACCAGAAATAGCAAGATTGATATACAGATTAGAAACTAGCATTGCAATTATGGAAAAATATACATAATTGGACAAAGCTTAATGGTTATCAGATGCTACCAATCACACAACAAGATATTGAACTTAGCACATAATGTCTAATTCATAACCAGTCTGAGCCATGGAGGCAAATTAAATATTTATATTCAGAAATTGTGATAGTCCCCCCTTGGTCATCAATTTGTATCCTGTTACTATGTGTAGAATTTATCATTTTTAAACCTTGAAGACCCACTTCCCTATGATTAATGTCTTATTGGCATTTTTTCTGAAAAAATTAATGTACGTTATATATATAATATATATATATATATATATATATATATATACACACACACATACATTATATAAACTGATAATATAGATAAAATTAAAACAACTATATACTAAAACTCTCGTTTATTTGTTTGTTCCTGAACTACAGCCAAAACGGTACATGATAGCGCGACAATTTTAGGCCCACCTTACTCACCGTCGTCCCTTTGGTGCTAATGGAAGAGGTTTCATTGAAATCGGTGTTATATTTTAATCTATCTCCTAGGGAGGGAGGGGGGAGGATAAGGGGGGCTGAGGGGGATGGAGTGGGGGGGAGGGGAAGAGGGGGGAAAGGGGGCAGGGGAAGAGGGGAGGGGGAGGGAGGGGGTGGGGGAGGGAGCGGAGAGAGGGGGAGGGAAGGAGGGAGAGTGGGGGAGGGAGAGTGGGGGAGGGGAGGGGGGAGGGAGAGGGGGGAGGGAGAGAGGGAGGGAGAGGGGGGAGGGAGAGGGGGAGGGAGAGGGGGAAGGGGGGGAAGGGGGGGAGGGAGAGGGTGCTGCACCAATGCAGGAGAGGTTTGGGCCCAACAGGTCCACTTGGTCTAGTAAGTAATAAAAATGATTTGTTACATACGTAAAACAGACTTCCATGCAGAAGTCTTATCAGGCTTAGATAAGACAACGTTATCAGGCTTAGGGAAGACATTAAGACAATATTTTCAGGCTTAGATAAGACAATAAGACAATATTACCAGGTTTAGATAACACAAACAACCTACTTAAATGAATATCTCAGGTATATATCCAAGGCACATAAATTACAATGATACATTCCTAATGTCAAATTCAAATAACACAGATATTGAAAGCTTTTTCTTTCAGAAAATAAATGCTTTCAGACGAATTCATTGAAAGTAAACTACCTACTACTATCCAGAGCTCTCCATCACACTATCATTTCTTTCTTTCTACAAAGAAAATTCAAACAAAAACATTGAATGGACTGAAGTCAATCACCATCAATCGACAGTTCTTAATAGTACATCACTCAGTCAACCTGGCATCAGAACCAAACTTTTCATTCTGCCATGTTCTAGCTCATTCATGCAGTCTGTCTAGATCTTTTGATGCTTATTTGCATGTTGCTTCCACTTTGCTTTGTATCATTGGCAACATTGGAAATCTGACATCTTGTTCCTTCAGCTGAATTATTTACATAGATTGTGATTAACCATGATATCATTGGCATTTGGTCAAACACAAATAAGGAATTCACTCCCAATTACTTACACCATTCCCCCTCAGCTGGAGAATCTGTATTTCCTCATGGTGAACAATACTTGGAAGAGTAGGATGATGAGAGTGTGGGATTTCGATGTCACATAGCACCACTACTGACCTGACTGGCGAAGTCCTGGACAATACAGGATCCAAACTCTTCTGCAATAAGTGCTGAGTGAACAAACACGAGAGATACCCTGCCTAACCTTTTCATCACCAGTCTCCGCTGCAGATGAATCAATCAATCACTGCACAGTTTGAGAAAGCACAGATGTTGGTGTGCTTCCTTGGTCGTAGCGTTCATGGTTTTGGACCAGGACAGATTGTTGATAATGTTCACACCTAGGGACATAATTTACTCCATATGTTATCAAGAAAGGATTGATAGAATTGGATACAGAGTTACATAGAGATGCAACATGGAAGCAGGCCATTCAGCCCACAAGATTTGTGACAACTATCAAAGCAAAGCATGAGCCTGACAACAAAGTTGCAGTACCACAGATGTGCACTCAGAACCAGTGGCCCTCTGGCCAAGCCGTTCCAGTAAGTCACACACTGGCACTGACAGCTCTGCTGCAACCTGTTTATAAAAAGATGGGTAAATCTAATTCCACCTATAGGACTCAGTCTAATCTCAATCATGGGCAATCTGTCATTAGAGGGATCAAGAAGCCTGGTAACCAATGCTTAGTTTGGATTCTGCCACAACCACTTTTCTCTGGACCTCTTCACAATGTTGGTCTAAAGATAAAACAAAGTGCTGAAGTTTAGTGAAGAGGAGATATCAAATGTCCTTGATATCAAAGCTTCAGTGTGCATCAGGGGGAAAACTGATATTTCCCAATGTCAGTCCACAAACAAAAACCACAGCTTAATGCACAAACGAACAGCTCGATGTACTTTTACAAGTGCAGTCTAATTTGAGATAATGTACCTGCATTTCAGGAGACAAGCTTATCATGTCACGATTACACAAGTGAAGCAAAATTTACCTCAAAACATTTCAAACGTTTCTTGATGACAACTTGTAGTGCCAACACCTAAAGCACTTGACCTGTCCATTTTTTAATGACATTAGGAACGTGCTATTGCATCAAGGACTGCTGAGTTTGAAAGTTCTTGCTTCTGAATCTGAAGAATCTGGTTTCATGACCATCCTTGGAATGTCCTTGCTTACATTCAGGTGCAGCACTGTAGCAAACAAGACATTGCACCAAGAATCCATTTGCTCTTTTAGGTGAATGTAAAAGATTCCCCCGCCACAATTATGAATCGTGGAATTATCCACAATGTCCAGGTCAGTATTTTTCCTCTCAATTAAAATTCCTAAACTAGATTATCGGGCCGTTGTTGCATTGCATTTTGTGGTAGCTGGCTGTCAGCTGGTTGGCTGGTTGCCGGTCGACGGGACAGGGAACCCACTCAAAGGCTTGTCGGTCAGCGGGACCAGGAACCCGCCCGAAGGCTCGGCAGTCGGCAGGATCGGTAACTCGCCCTGGCTCATTGGATGGTGAACTGGGAAGGAGCTCGAGACATCGGATGTGAGAAGCGCAGGCTGGTAGGAGGGCGTGACGGGGTAATGCCTCCAGCGCCTTAAAGGTAAGCTGCAGGAGGCGCTTCTGAGCCACAAAGATGACTGGGCAAGGAGAGGGACGTTAATTTGCAGGAACTGCTCCAGTACATCGAGCGCACAGGCCAACCAGACTTGAACTTTGAATAATGCCATCAAAAATGCCGGTGCCCACATGTGTAATATATGAAACAAGAATTTCACTGTGCTGTTGCATATGTGACAAATAAAGCACAATTGACAATTAACATTTTCTACGTCATAAATGAGGCTTAACTTCAAAATTATTTTACTGCCTGCCAAGGACTTTGGATGTTTTTAATCTGACACAAAATATATATATGAATGCAATATATTAGGAATATATAAAAGGAACTACAGATGATGGTTTACACCGAAGATAGACACAAAATACTGGAGTAATTCAGCGGGACAGGTAACATCTCTGGAGAGAAGGAATGGGTGACTTTTCGGGTTGAGACCCTTCTTCAGACTGAGAGTCAGGGAGAGGGAAACGAGATACGGAACGGTGCAAAGAACATGTAAGGTGTGAAAAGAACAGACCAAAGCAGACATAATCAAGAAAATGCATAATGGTACACTGGCTCTATCCCTGAACTCAACTTCCGCTACATTGACGACTAAATTGGTGCTACCTCCTGCACCCATGCAGAACTCACTGGCTTCATCAACTTCACGATTAATTTCCATTCTGCACAAAAATTCACTTGGACCATCTCCAACATTTCCCTACCGTTTCTAGATCTCACCATCTCCATCACAGGAGACAGACTTTTGACTGACATCTATTACAAACCCACTGACTCCCATAGTTATTTAGACTACATTCTTCCCACCCTGCTTCCTGTAAAGATTCTATCCCCTACTCCCAATTCTTCCGTCTATGCCGCATCTGTGCCCAGGATGAGGTGTTCCATAGCAGGCCATTAGAGATGTCCTCAATCTTTAGGGAATGGGGGTTCCCCTCTTCCATTATACATGCGGCTCTCACTAGGATCTCTTCAATATCCCACAGTTCCGCTCTTGCTCCCCCTCCCCCCATTCGTAACAAAGACAGATTCCCCCTTGTCCTTACATAGAAACATAGAAAATAGGTGCAGGAGTAGGCCATTCGGCCCTTCGAGCCTGCACCGCCATTCAATATGATCATGGCTGATCATCCAACTCAGTATCTCGTACCTGCCTTCTCTCCATACCCCCTGATCCCTTCAGCCACAAGGGCCACATCTAACTCCCTCTTAAATATAGCCAATGAACTGGCCTCAACTACCTTCTGTGGCAGAGAATTCCACAGATTCACCACTCTCTGTGTGAAAAAAAACTTTCTCATCTCGGTCCTAAAAGACTTCCCCCTTATCCTTAAACTGTGACCCCTTGTTCTGGACTTCCCCAACATCGGGAACAATCTTCCTGCATCTAGCCTGTCCAACCCGTTAAGAATTTTGTAAGTTTCTATAATAATCTTAATTCCAGCGAGTTCAAGCCGAGTCTATCAAGTCTTTCTTCATATGAAAATCCTGCCATCCCAGGAATCAATCTGGTGAACCTTCTCTGTACTCCCTCTATGGCAAGAATGGCCATAGGGTTACCTTCCACCCTATCAGGCGTCGCATACAGCACATAATCTTCTGACATTTTCGCCACTTGCAACAGGATCCCACGACTAGCCACATCTTCCCATCTCCACCCCTTTCTGGTTTCCGCAGAGACCGTTCCCTCCGCAACTGCCTGGTTAACTCGTTCCTTCCCACCCAAACCACCTCTTCCTCAGGTACTTTCCCCTGCAACCGCAGGATATGCAACACCTGTCCATATACCTCCCCCCTTGACTCCGTCCAAGGACCCCGACAGCCTTTTCATGTAAGACAGAAGTTCACTTGCACCTCCTCCAACTTCATCCACTGTATCCCCTGTTCCAGATGTGGACTCCTGTATATCGGCGAGACCAAGCGCAGGTTTGGCGAGCGTTTCTCTGAACACCTCCGTTCGGTCCACTTCAACCTACCTGATCTCCCGGTTGCTCAACACTTTAACTCCCCCCTCCCATTCCCACACTGACATTTCTGTCCTGGGCCTCCTCCATTGTCAGAGTGAGGCCCAGAACAAATTGGAGGAACAGCACCTCATATTTCGCTTGTGTAGCTTGGGTATGAACATTGACTTCTCTAACTTCAAGTAGCCCTTGCTTTCCCTCTATCTCCATCCCCTACCCCTTCCCAGTTCTCCTACAAGTCTTACTGTCTCCGACTAAATTTTATCTCTGTACCACCCACTCCCCTGACATCAGTCTGAAGAAGGGTCGTGACCTGAAATGTCACTCATTCCTTTCTCTTCAGAGATGCTGCCTGTTCCTCCAGCATTTTGTGTCTATCTACATTGTTGGATGAGGGGAAGGTGAGCTGGAGAGCAGGATGAATCACAGATGGGGGGGGGGGGGGGGGGGGGGGAACCAAGAGAGGGTGTTGCAGAACTCATTGGAGAGGAGGAGAACTTCTTCAAAGTAGGCATACCTTGAGGAGATTTCGTAGTGGAACAGACAAAACGTGTGGGAAGGAATTGCAGATGCTGGTTTGCACTGAAGATGGACACAAAATGTTGGAGTAACTCAGCATAACAGGCAGAATCTCTGGAGTGAAGGATTGGGTGATGTTTCGGGTGGAGACCCTTCTTCAGACTGAATGCAAGTTCACATGGTCTTGCATTGCTATTGGTGGGACCTTTCTCTGGCAGGTTTATGGATCTGTTTCCAACATTACACACCAGCTACATTTCTCACCTTTCGAATTGGGTTTGAATCCCTATGGAAAAATCCTGAGGTGACAAAATTAACTATATAATGCAAGCTCTTTCTTTATAAAAGTAAATTCATTGTCTTTGTAATTAGAATGGGTCCTAAGTGGAACCACGTTTTGAATCAATAGCTTTAAAATAATTAGTTCTATAACAGCTTTACATGTATTGAATTAGAAATATTTCCGCATGCAAATGTTAATGCCAGACCCATATTGGGAGGAGAACCTGTATCTGTTTCAAGAGTCTGATTACGGAACACATTAAATCCAGCCTTGGTGGTCAAGGAAATTATTGTCTAGTCACTGAGGAACCTAGAGGAAAGTAAACGAAATGTTCTGCAACAATCCTCGCATTTTAAGACGTTTTCTCCCATGTTTTGATCATTTAAGCTCTTGCTGACAAATGATGCCTGCAGCACATAGGTACAGGTTTATTATTGTCACAAGTACTGAGGTACAGTGAAAAGATTTGGTTTTGCATGCCATCCAAACAGATCAGACATACCATATATATACTCAGTTCAAACTCAAGATTGAGCAAAGGGGAAGATACAGTGCAGAATATAGTTTTCAGCATTGTAATGCATAAGTTCCAGAGGCAAAGTCCAATGTAGTGTAGTTTAGAGATACCACGCAGAAATAGGCCCCTCGGCCCACTGACTCCGCGCTGACCAGTGATCCCCATACACTAGCACTACACACTAGGAGCAATTTACAATCTTTACCAAAGCCAATGAACCTACAATCCTGTATGTCTTTGGAGTGTGGGAGGGAACCGGAGCATCCGGGGAAAACCCACGAGGTCACGGGGAGAACGTACAAACTTTGTGCAGACAGCACCCGTAGTCAGGATTGAACCCAGATCTATGGCGCTATAAAGCAGCAACTGTACCGCTGCGTCCCCGTGCCATGTCAAAGATGAGAAGAAATCTCTTCACCTGGAGGGAAATGAATCACTGGAATTCTCTCTGCAGGAGGACTGCAAATGCTTAATGACTGAGCATATTCAAGACTGTAATTGATAGATTTTGAACACGAGGAGAAATTAAGGGAGATGGGGTTAGTGCAAGAAATCAGTGCTGACGTAAATGATCAATTATCGCTGTACTAAATGGCAGAGAAGTCAAGGGCGGGCTGAATTGCTTACGCTGCTTCTGTTAGTGTTCTAATATGCTCCCTGTTGTGTGGATGTTGAAGCATGGTGGGCACCATGATTACACAAGAATAAATGTGTCAAAGACAAATTAGACATCCAGGGACTTCTAGCCCTGTGATTCACTTATTCACGTGGAGCTCTGAGTTCCTCAAGGGGAGCTTGAAGTACCGCACTAATGCTATCTTTGATTTGCTGGACCTGTGGAAAGTCTATTATCTTTGAAAAGCTGCCTACCTTCTCAGCCTGAGGGTTTTTACTCAAAGAAAAGACACGGATCCATGATTTGCCCTGAGCAACTGGGATACATGGCAAATGTATCAGCTACCACCTCTGGAATGATTGAGACTTGGATGTCAGGGTGACAGGATTGATTTTAATCTCTTATGAAATTGTATTGATTAGATTGCAATGAAAACTTGGCTCCAAGTAAGCACTCGGCAGTGGCTCCAAAGCAGTAAAATATGATCCAATTTCAGGTACAAATGCTCCAAATGAATGTTGCACACCAATTCATATCATTCACAAACAGCCCAAGTGCTAGATATCATACATTCACTGGTGTAAATTGCAGGCTTTGTGAATCACAAAGAGATGACTTAGTTTCTGCAATTTGCACAATTGAAATCAAAATTCACCAATACTACATACAAAAAAGCTGCGCAAGATAAATATATTTCAGAGTGATTATGCTTTGATTCACAATATAAATTGGGGAAAAATACTTCAATCAAAATATTATGGGAAATAAAAAAGTGTCATATACATTAAATTATTTCAGTACAAGGAATAAAAGACCCATTTAGGTAAAAAATCAATTGATTAAGTCTGGTCAAAGTGTAATTATTCCAGTGGATAAAAACCTTGTCCTCGTACATTTGTTGAGAGCAGCAACAGAAAACAATCAAACGCCTGAAACTAATTTAAAACCATTCTCCCTTACCCACTCAGAGTCTTGTTTGACAAGTGTTTAAATGAATATTACACAAACTGGAGAAAAGCTAAAAATCAATAACAAGTTAATGATTATTGAAACACTACAAAGAGCTATTTTAATGGAAAATGGATCCAATCTACAAGAGGAAATTCAATTTTTATTTTGATCAATCAGATTCAGCATTTACTCCAATCTATGTCTGCTAAAATATGATTACTGCGCTGCAGAAACCATTTAGCCGTAATAAGCTGAACACTGGTGCAGAAGCACAGATTAGCTCACAATCATTATAAATGAAGGCCGTTTCTAACCGTTTTGCTTGCTGTCAGGTTTCTTTGCAAAAATTGGGGATCTCTCTTTTAAACATAATTTATTAGTTTATAAAATCCCACCATCAAGTATATCCTTATTACAAGTTTAAAATTCCCATGGAAACTCATTTAGTTAGGCAGGCAGAATTCAATTCAATCCTTTTATCCTCCAGCTAAACCATCACGATCATAATTCAGCTCCGACATTCATAAGAGACTACTAATTACTGTGTGTTTGAGGTCCATGGACAGATTCAGACAGATAGTCTTGTCTGCCACATTGAACACGTTGCACCTCTTTTCTTTGGAAATGCTGTGATTCTCCAATATCTTTACTTACAACAAAAGCTTTCTACCTAACTTGGCAGGAATAAAAAATTGCAAAAGTGACCTTTGGTAGTTAAATGCATCTACTTTTCTCAGGGCTTGCTTTGAAGCTTATATTAACAAAAGGAAGCAAGCTAACAGCCCTAAAAGTACACTTTCAAAACGTCACGCCATCACATACTGAGCTGGATGGTTCTCTTTCGACTTAAAAATGCTTTACACTTCATTGTTATAAATGGCTCCCGAGGAAAGAGAGCTTTGACTGTGATAGAATATTGCATGAAGCATGAAAGTGATGTAGTGCACAGGATTTTCAACCTTAACAGTGGAATCTATGAAGGGCTGAGGGTCGGATAGGCATTGCAGACTAGGAAAAAGCTTTAAAGGGAATGAAAAGAGACAGGCAATGGCACACATTCAAAGAAATAATGATTTGCAATATATGTGCCTTTCGGGCACAGAAAGGAAGCCATCCAAAAGAGTGAACAGACAGGGTATTAAAGGTGAAATTAAAGATCCTGAAACTTAAAGAAAGACCTTACAATGTTGCCAGAAAAAGTAATAAGCCTGAGTATTGTGAATGTTCTAGAATTCAGCAATGTATGACCAAGAAATTGAGAATAATGGGGAAACAGAATAAAAAAGTAGACTAGCACAACATATAAAAACAGACTGAGCTTCTAGCGGTGTGTCAATAGAAAAGACCATGAAGGACAAAACAGACTCCTGACAGACAGAGACAGAAGACTTTGTAATGGATGAAAAGAAAATGATAGAGGAATTCAATACGCTATGCCTGTCTTCATGGACGATGATGAAATACACATCCCAAAAATAATGCAAAAACCAGGGATCGATGAAAACAAGGAAATTGTTGTTTAGGGAATACTACTGGAGAAGTTAATGAGCCTAAAATCTGATTAATCCCAAGGAATTAATGATCTCCATCACCAATATTTGAAAGAAGTGACAATGGAGATGATGGAAGCTCTGGTTATCATCTTTGGCAGATTGGAAGATGGAGAATGCAACCCCACTATTTAAAAAAGAAAGAACAGAAAAAACAGGGAACAATCAAGCTATTAGCTTGATATCAGTAGCTGGCAAAATACTGGAATTAATGGTGAGATTTTTTTTTGACAAAGAAATGGTTTAGGGGAAATTAGACACATCATTTTACAACAACAGAGCACAATGCACCATGTTGACAATCTGAGCAGCTCGCTGGGAGCATAAAAATGAGAACTATCAGTGGGAGAGTCAAGATAGTAGAAAATACACTATTTCTGGACCCCTACCGATGTCCTCACTCCAAGCTCTCGAGCCTCCTCTCAGTTCTGTCTTTTAAATGCTTTTTTTAAAAAACTTTAATCATGATATGATTACCTATCCTGATTATTAGTTTTGTTACACATTTTGTTTGACAGCATTTCTGAAATGCATCTTTAATTGCTGAAGTGTATAAATGTGAGTTGTTGTGGAAGATCCAGCTATTTGTATTTAGGCTCTCTGAATAGTTAACTGTATAGGTAAAGTAAAGGGATATTGCTCAATGTAATAATAAGAAACTGCAAATGCTGGTTTATGTCAAAGAAAGAAGGAAAGTGCTGGAGTAACTCAGCAGGTCAGGCACCACCTCTGGAGAGCATGGATAGATGATAGGTGCTCAATGCTTGGCAAACCCATTACAGGGACATAAATCGCTCAAGCTATTTATGCAAATATGGACATGGACAGACAGTAATGAAAGTTTGTCCAATAATGATAATTTTAAAGATAACATTTGGATGTTTAAGTTAGTTCTCGGAACTTAGTGAAAATAGGAAAGAAGATGCAGAATTGATCATGAAAAAGAAATTAAAATTTCTATGCCAAGCTGATTAAAAAATCTGTATACGGATCATGAATACGTCAGGGCCTACACTGATTGTAACAGGTGTGACACCCAAAGACACCTTTGCTTTCCATTTAGTTATTCACTAGACCAAGTGGACCCGTTGTGCCCAAACCTCTCCTGCATTGGGGCAGCACCCTCTCCTCCCCCCTCCCCTCTACCCCCCCTCTCCCTCCCTCCCTCCCCTCCCCCCTAACCCCCCTCAACCTCCCTCCCCCCCTCCTCTCCCTAGGAGATAGATTTAAACTTTAAAATGTGAATAACTTTTAAAATATAACACCGATTTCAATGAAACTTCTTCCATTAGCACCAAAGGGGCGACTGTGAGTAAGGTGGGCCTAAAATCGTGTACCGTTTTGGCTGTAGTTCAGGAACAAACAAACGAGAGTTTTAGTATATAGACTGCCTGGGTTTCACAGCTAATCATTTGCGAGGAGAACATTTTTTGGATTTTACAGTGCCCTCCATAATGTTTGGGACAGAGACCCATCATTTATTTATTTGCCTCTGTACTCCACAATTTGAGATTTGTAATAGAGTAAATCACATGTGGTTAAAGTGCACATTGTCAGATTTTAATAAAGGCCATTTTTATGCATTTTCGTTCAACAATGTAGAAATTACAGCAGTGTTTATACAGTCCCCCAATTTCAGGGGATCATAATGGTTGGGACACATGGCTTCACGGGTGTTTGTAATTGCTCAGGTGTGTTTAATTACCTCCTTAATACAGGTATAGGAGAGCTCTCAGCACCTAGTCTTTCCTCCAGTCTTTCCATCACCTTTGGAACCTTTTATTGGTGTTTATCAACATGAGGACCAAAGTTGTGCCAATGAAAGCCAAAGAAGCCATTATGTGACTGTGAAACAAGAATAAAACTGTTATAGAGACATCAGCCAAACCTTAGGCTTACCAAAATCAACTGTTTGGAACATCATTAAGAAGAAAGGGACTGGCAGGCCAAGGAAGACCTCCACGGCTGATGACAGAAGAATTCTCTCTACAATAAAGAAAAATCCCCAAACACCTGTCCAACAGATCAGAAACACTATTCAGGAGTCAGGTGTGGATTTGTCAATGATCACTGTCCGCATAAGACTTCATGACAGAGGCTACAATGCAAGATGCAAGATGCAAACCACTAGTTAGCCGCAAAAATAGGATGGCCAGGTTACAGTTTGCCAAGAAGTACTTAAAAGAGTTCTGGAAAAAGGTCTTGTGGACAGAAGAGACGGAGATTAACTTATATCAGAGTGATGGCAAGAGCAAAGTATGGAGGGGAGAAGGATCTGCCCAAGATCCAAAGCATACCACCTCATCTGTGAAACACGGTTGTGGGTGTGTTATGGCCTGGGCATGTATGGCTGCTGAAGGTACTGGCTCACTTATCTTCATTGATGGTACAACTGCTGATGGTAGGAGCATAATGAATTCTGAAGTGTATAGACACATCCTATCTGCTCAAGTTCAAACAAATGCCTCAAAACTCATTGGCCGGCAGTTCAATCTACAGCAAGACAACGATCCCAAACATACTGCTAAAGCATCAAAGGAGTTTTTCAAAGCTAAGAAATGGTCAATTCTTGAGTGGCCAAGTCAATCACCAGATCTGAACTAGAAGAAGGGTCTCAACCCGAAACATCACCCATTCCTTCTCTCCAGAGATGCTGCCTGATCCGCTGAGTTACTCCAGCTTTTTGTGATACCTTCGATTTGTACCTGCATCTGCAGTTATTTTCCTATGAACCCAATTGAGCATGCCTTTTTATCAGCTGAAGAGAAAACTGAAGGGGACTAGCCCCCCCAAAACAAGCATAAGCTAAAGATGGCTGCAATACAGGCCTGGCAGAGCATCACCAGAGAAGACACCCAGCAACTGGTGATGTCCATGAATCGCAGACTTCAAGCAGTCATTGCATGCAAAGGATATGCAACAAAATACTAAACATGACTACTTTCATTTACATGACATTGCTGTGTCCCAAACATTATGGTGCTCTGAAATGGGGGGACTATGTATAAACACTGCTGTAATTTCTACATGGTGAAACCAAAATGTATAAAAATGGCCTTTATTAAAATCTGACAATGTGCATTTTGACCACATGTGATTTGTTCTATTACAAATCTCAAATTGTGGAGTACAGAGGCAAATAAATAAATTATGGGTCTTTGTCCCAAACATTATGGAGGGCATTGTTTCTGGTGGCCTGAGTACTTGTTACTGTGGATGTTGAGCTCCCATGATACAATTCCTTCTCTAGGAAATTGGAACGAAAATAATTGCTGTTCATCTCACTTTGTACAACCTGCCTGCTGTGTTTGCCCATCTCAATAATAAGCAGTGCACTCCATTACATGCTATGTACTTTGAAATATTTCCAAGTGTTTGTAAACACTGACTATAAGCCATGAATGAGTTATTCCTTCATGTAGCTAGAAATTAATCTAAATTGAAGCTGCACATGACAAGGACAATACAGTTATCATGAGAAATTATAACCTACATGTAGACAGAACCAATGAATTTGCAAAAAGGTGAGAGATGTCAAGGGCATTTGGGAAAGAAACGCTAGGATATGATAGAATTTGACATTGACTTTGAAAATGATGTAGTACAATGTGAAACCTGGGTAGTAACTAAAAAAAAAAGAAATCTATGAAAATATGAGAGAAGGACTGCCTGTGGTTGACTGGAAGAAAATACATTGAAAGACACGATGGTAGACTGGCAATGGTCAGCATTTAAGGAAATGAAGTATATGTTGCAAAATAAAAACCCTTTGAGGCACTATACTCAGCAGGAACAGTGATTCATCTGTGGCTGACAAGATAAATTAAAATGGTATTATGTTTAAGGAAGAGGTTTAACAAATTGCCCATAATTGCAGTAGGACCTATTATTGGTAGCACTTTAGAACTGAGCAAAGGTGGACCAAAATACTGATAAAGGAAGGTAAGAATGAATATATCAATCGACTAGTGAAAAACATAAAAATAAATTTGAAGTGTTTTAATAGGTATGATAAGGGAGAATATGCAGAGACAAGAATGTGTGATGAGGAATAAGAAAATGGCAGAGGAATTAAACAATTACAATAGTAGGTTTAAACTTGCCATAGAGGGTGGTGAAGATTCGCTCAACTGGTTCCAGGAATGGTGGGTTAGACATAACAGGGGAGATTGATAGAAGTATATAAAATTATATATTTGTCTCCAAGGAAGAAAACCTGTCAGACACAACATAGAATTGAAGGTTTAAGGGTAACTAGACGACCAGTGGACCCGTTGGGTTCCCGTTGTGACGCAAGATGAACACGGAAGTATTTGATCAAAATGGCGATCTCATCTTGTGTATATATATATATATATATATGTATGTTCCCGAAATAAAGCGAAAACAGCACACGATAGCGCAACAATTTGAACAAAACTTGATACTACACACCACAGGCGATGGGTGAGTAAGGTGCCCCTAAAATTGTTGGGCTATCGGGTATCGATTTGGCTGCATATCGGGAACATACATATATATGTACAAGATGAGATTTTTAGTTATATATATATAGATAGATGAAGAATTTAAGCTTTAATCAAAGAAATAGTCATTGAAAATTTAGTGAACTTGAAAGTTGATATATCCAAGAGATCTAGTGATTTACAAGCCAGAGTTTTGGTAAGGATGACTTTTAAGATAATGGATGTACTGGTTATCATCCTCTCAAAATTTTATAGTTTTGGAATTGTTCTCTAGATTGAAAGGCACCAAATGTGATACACTATTTCAGAAAGGATGATGAGAGAAAAAAGTGAAGAACTGACCTGCTGGCATCATATCAGTGGTTGGGAAAACACTGGAATCTAGTGAAGAATGTAAAAATGAAACACCTCAAAAGGAATAATATGTTTCCCTCGCAGTTCACAGACTCGCCAGTCGCTTGGCGCTTTTGCGGGCTGGAAGAGTCTGTGTTCAGTGTGTATATGGAGTGTGAGGTTGCAGCCCCTGTTCCAATAGCTAAAGGGGCTGCTCCTTGCCGTCTGGCTGAATCTCTCACCCACCATCCTCATCTTTGGATACATCTTTGGAGGGGGAGGGGAGGGAGGAGGGAGGAGGGGATGAAGTCCTGTCCCGTCCTGTCCCGGTGCGGGGTTCAGTGCGGTGGGTAGACGGCGGTGCCTCTCCCACTGACGGCCCTCAGGTCAATGCCGCTGTACTCTTTCCCACCCCGCCTCACAGCCCGGACGGCCGCTGATGCCACTGGACTCTGGCGGCGTGGAGTAAGGCGCTGAGCCGGCCGGGGAGAGGAGGGGGGACCCAAGGGCAGGCCCAGCGCCAGGCTCAGGCCTCGGCCTCCACCAATGCCCGGCCTCACCGCCGCTGCTGCCACCTTTCCCCTTGGCCCATCTCAGACTTGCGGTTACCCCGTCACGTCTAGGCCCAGACCCAGGCTCCGGTTGCTTCCCCCGGCACCAGGCCTGGCTCTCCCGCCGCTTCGGAGCTAGCAAACACGCCCCCAAGAGACAGGCGGCCGAGCCCTGCTCCTACCCAAGATCAACGGGCCCCAACTGCGCAGGCATGGACGTGTTTGCTTTGCGCACACGTGGATGCGGCGGCAATCTTACATAAGTACTAGATCAATGGAGACCCAACAACACATACGCGGTTTTCTAAACTTTAAAATGTGAATAACTTTTAAAATATAACACCGATTTCAATGAAACTTCTGCCATAGAACAATGGGGCGACGGTGAGTACGGTGGGCCTAAAATTGCTGTGCTATCATGTACCATTTTGGCTGTAGTTCAGGAACAAGTGAACAAACGAGAGTTTTAGTATATAGAAGATGTGCGGGGCAAGTTTTTTAGTTTTACACCGAGGGTGGTGAGCGCTTGGAACAAGTTGCCTGGAGGTGGTGTTGGAGGCAGATAAAATAGAAGCATTTAAGAGATTTTTGGATAGGCACATGGATATACAGGGAATGGAGGGATTTAGATTATATGCAGGCAGCTAAGAGTTGGTCTTGGCATAAACATCCACCACAGTGGATTCCCCACATTCCTCACTGTGATAGAAGGCAATAAAGTCTAATCTGCTTCCTTCATGTTCCTGTGCTGTACTCTTTTATGTTCTATTGAGTAGATAGGGACTGTGTTTTCTCGTGTTTAGAAGAAAAAAAATCCTAATGAAGCATAAAACATTTGTACAAGGCTTGACAGGCTAGATACAAAGATTATATTTTCTCTGGTTTATGAATCCAGGACAGGAGGAAACATTTGAGAATAAGGTAAACACTGAGATGAAGTGAAATTTCTTCACTCGAGGTGAATCTTTAACATTTTCTAACTTGGAGGACAGTGGAGGCTTAGTCACTGTGCTCATTGAAAATGTAAACTGATTTTCTAAAATTGAATTGTTAAATTGTATTAATTGAATAATTTTTAGTACTTAACTTTTAAATATGTTTTAATAGTTCTATTGTTTTCTTATTTTCTAATTTTTTTAATAGTTTTCTGAATATTATTGGCTTTAGATGGTTTAAATAATAATAAGTGATAAATGTTGGCAATAGTGGCAGTCCCTGGTTTAAGGTTCTGCTCCTGAGAGTTGTCTGTAAGCTGATTTCTTAGAAAAGTCCACTTTCTATAACTACCAATATTGTATTGCGCTATATTCACTTGAAGTTTTTTCATTTCACTATATATTCTCCTATATTATTTGAAGCATTGTTCATGCTGCTCATGCTAGTAATAATAAAAGTTTCATGATATCCATTAGGAATGGATGCAGTGTACAGTACGCAAGTGTGAGTGTGTGAGAGAGTGAATGTGTGAGTGTTTGCGTTACATAGAATTTGTGCATGGTCGGATTTCCGTAAGTCATAACCTGAGGAGGCTCTGTACTCAGCATTTTGATTGACAACTGGCTGAGCCGGAGGCGTGGCTTAGCTGGTGGCTGAAGCTTTCCAGTCATTTCATGGATAGGGATAGTTCTGGACCACCCAGCATCTCAGCATCACACAACAGCTTGGCAGTGCGCCGTGCTTCAATATTTACAATCCAGGATGGCACTCACCAGCAAGACTAAGTCAGTGGATCTGCAAATAGTAAGTTTGTATAGGCTGCATAGCTTTCCCGTGGGAAATGGAGGCTTTTCACTGGTTCCGAGGGGATAGATAAAATTAAAACCAGCCTTTTTAGAAAAGATACATGATCCAAAAACTGAATTGTGTAGTGCACTTCAGAGACAGGAATGGGAACAAACGACAACTTTTAAAATCATCGCCTGTTTAGCCATGTCATCACATGCTCCGTGTTGCAGAAAATATCAGAATAAGGAAATTAGATCAGATAACGATAGGCATGAACAAGGGACATGATATTCAAAGTTCTTTATCTTAAAACAGGTGACCAATTATGTAAAAATGGGACATAAGAACACTTCTTAAAGAAAGCAGTCATAAATCAAGCTTCAACAAATTATTTGTTTCTACTTCTGAAATGGTCACATTGCACTAATTCATTAAAAAAACCTGATTCCTTTTCTAAAACCAGTCTGTAACACATCATGCCCACAATATTAGATATTTTTGAGACAGTATTCATTCAGTACATATAATAGGCCACATTTATCATTTATAAATTGCAGGACAGGCACACAACTGTTTCTGTATTTTTGCCCCAAACTACAATCAACTAAAGATTATATTAAATGTGGCATAAGCTTTCGAGCAAAGACTGCTATCTATGGGAAATAGTACATGAATATGTGAATATTTAAGGAAAAAATAGGTTTGAATCTTGTAACAAAACAAAGTTTTTGATTAAAATAAAAGTTCCATCAAAACAGAAATGCATACTGCTCTCCTGGGATCTTTCACCACAAGAAATCACTGTACTTATCCCTATCAATAAATTGTCAGTCTAAATATCTGGGGCACAAATCACAAATAATGATTAGTGCAGAATATTGAACTTCAATCCATTCTCAGACCTCCCAACATTTGATTTTACAAATTCAGAATCTTACATCAAAATTCATAATAAGGCGCGTAATGCAACTTTTCAGCAACAAAAAAAATATGCATGCCAAATGTGCATACGCGTTTACATTCACGTGTGAAAAACAACTATTATTTCCAACAGTCTGTAGTTCTTGGACTAAATGTACAATGTCAGGCCTATCATGAGTATATTCTACTATTATAGAAAGGTTATTGAACAGAAATACTTTTTACAACAAAGAAAAAATTGTTTTGTTTTGTTTTTTCTATTTTGCTTTTTCCTTAAACATCCTAATTCTCTTGGTATTGAATAAAAGAACAATGGTCATAAAATTATGACTGTTATGAAGAAAGAGTTTCATTTAAAAAACTGCACATACCTAAAATCTTAATTGAAGACATACTTGCTCCAGTGGTTTTCAACAGCAAATCACAACGGTCCATGTCCCCCCAACCCTACTCCCCCCACACCCCCTCTCCCTACCCCCCTCACCCGCCCTATTCCCCCCTACTCCCCCCACCCCTCCCAACTCCCCCCTCCCCCACACTCCCTTCCCCCCCACCATCCCCTCCCCCCACCCCCCCCACCCCCTACTCCCCCCACCCCCTACTCCCCCCCACCACCCTTTCCCCCCAAATCCACTCCCCCACCCCTCCTCCCCCACTCCCCTCCCACCCCCACTCTACCTCCACCCCCCGACCCCCTACTCCCTCCTCCCATTCCACTGCCCCACTGCTCCCCTCCCCCGCGCCCTAGCCCCCTCCCCCCCATCCCCTCTCAACATCAACGGGCCTCACACTCCGCAGCGAGGCCAGGCGAGCGGCGAGGTGAGGCCGGGCCAGCGGCGAGAGGCGAGGCCGAGCCAGCGACAAGGCGAGGTGAAGCGAGGCTAGTGGCGAGGCTGGGCCAGCGGCGAGGGAGACCAGTGGTGAGGCGTGTACAGCGACGAAGCCAGGCCAGTGGCGGGGCGAGTACAGCGGCGAGGTTTTGTGGGAAAATGTGAGGCAAAAATCAGAATGGTGGAAATGAAATAAGAAAGCGGAAATTTCCACCAAATTCGGAAGGGTTGGGAGGTCTACATTCTGTCTTCAGAGCATTCTGTGGACGTCAGCAGTTGCCACTTGTCAAATTGAGATTGTAGGTTTTGTTTCGTCGAAAGTTGAGGGTTTAAAGAAAAAAGTTGAAAAAACAATAACTAAGACAGCAAAGACACAAAAGCACCCATTGTTTAAAGACCCTTAGTAAAAACCTGCAATGTTTCAAATTTTGACCCTAAATTACCAAAATGGTATCATTTAAACCTCAAATAGGTTGAAAATTGGATCAATCTTCATGTGCTTTTAATGCACAAATCACCTATAAAGGCGGTTTTACACAGGGTACATCACTAGCGATTACCTTTGGGTAAAATCACGCTCATTAGAAAATTAATCTGGGCACTTCTATGTATAATCCATTGAACACAAGAAAACATTTTCTGGGCCATGTATCTAAAGATATCACGTCATGCTGCACACTTTTTCTCCATTTAGCAAAAAACTGGAGATTTGAGGGCAACTATGACCATTGTTGGCACATACAAAATTAGGAGCATACATGCAAGGATCAGCAATGAGGAAAAATTAAAGAGCCTGCACTGTGACTGCTGCTTTGCCCACTGCATCTGGCACTCTCAGTTGTCAATATTCCACAAGAGAATTTGTGAAGTGAAGGCTCAATTACAATAGTGTAGAAACATTTTTAAAATAGCGACATTTTGGTGTATTTCTTTTCAATAGACAATAGACAATAGGTGCAGGAGTAGGCCATTCAGCCCTTCGAGCCAGCACCGCCATTCAATGCGATCATGGCTGATCACTCTCAATCAGTACCCCGTTCCTGCCTTCTCCCCATACCCCCTCACTCCGCTATCCTTAACAGCTCTATCCAGCTCTCTCTTGAAAGCATCCAACGAACTGGCCTCCACTGCCTTCTGAGGCAGAGAATTCCACACCTTCACCACTCTCTGACTGAAAAAGTTCTTCCTCATCTCCGTTCTAAATGGCCTACCCCTTATTCTTAAACTGTGGCCCCTTGTCCTGGACTCCCCCAACACTGGGAACATGTTTCCTGCCTCTAATGTGTCCAATCCCCTAATTATCTTATATGTTTCAATAAGATCCCCCCTCATCCTTCTAAATTCCAGTGTATACAAGCCCAATCGCTCCAGCCTTTCAACATACGACAGTCCCGCCATTCCGGGAATTAACCTAGTGAACCTACGCTGCACGCCCTCCATAGCAAGAATATCCTTCCTCAAATTTGGAGACCAAAACTGCACACAGTACTCCAGGTGCGGTCTCACCAGGGCCCGGTACAACTGTAGAAGGACCTCTTTGCTCCTATACTCAACTCCTCTTGTTACGAAGGCCAACATTCCATTGGCTTTCTTCACTGCCTGCTGTACCTGCATGCTTCCTTTCATTGACTGATGCACTAGGACACCCAGATCTCGTTGAACTCCCCCTCCTCCTAACTTGACACCATTCAGATAATAATCTGCCTTTCTATTCTTACTTCCAAAGTGAATAACCTCACACTTATCTACATTAAACTGCATCTGCCATGTATCCGCCCACTCACACAACCTGTCCGTCACCCTGCAGCCTTATTGCATCTTCCTCACAATTCACACTACCCCCCCCAGCTTAGTATCATCTGCAAATTTGCTAATGGTACTTTTAATCCCTTCGTCTAAGTCATTAATGTATATCGTAAATAGCTGGGGTCCCAGCACCGAACCTTGCGGTACCCCACTGGTCACTGCCTCCCATTCCGAAAGGGACCCATTTATCCCCACTCTTTGCTTTCTGTCTGTCAACCAATTTTCTATCCATGTCAGTACCCTACCCCCAATACCATGTGCCCTAATTTTGCCCACTAATCTCCTATGTGGGACCTTGTCGAAGGCTTTCTGAAAGTCGAGGTACACCACATCCACTGACTCTCCCCTGTCAATTTTCCTAGTTACATCCTCAAAAAATTCCAGTAGATTTGTCAAGCATGATTTCCCCTTCGTAAATCCATGCTGACTCGGAACGATCCCGTTACTGCTATCCAAATGCTCAGCAATTTCGTCTTTTATAATTGACTCCAGCATCTTCCCCACCACTGATGTCAGACTAACTGGTCTATAATTACCCGTTTTCTCTCTCCCTCCTTTCTTAAAAAGTGGGATAACATTTGCTATCCTCCAATCCACAGGAACTGATCCTGAATCTATAGAACATTAAAAAATGATCTCCAATGCTTCCACTATTTCTAGAGCCACCTGTTGCAGAACAATGGATCAATTTCCAAAATTATAATAATCAATAATGCAGCCATTATTAATGTATAATGTAGTCAATAATGTAGTCATAATAGTCAATAATGCAGCCATTTGGTGAATTAATGCAAGTAGAACCCAAAGAAGCCTTTCCAGATTGAGGTTATATGAAAGTAAATATCTGCATGAATTTGCACATCCTATCCCAAATTGCAAGTCAAAGGTATCCTGATAAATAAATGTTATGGCATACAAATGGAAAGAGATGGAGCTGGAAGGTGGCAATATTATTAATTCACATGCTAATGTAAGTCTTTTGCACAAATCAAAGCTGGTGGGATTTATGCGCCGTAGTCACTAAAATTAAAGAACATAACAGAGTCGAGACGTAGCTCATGCACAAAATAATTTCCTAAATTTTTGTACTCTTATGCTTGCCCACCAGCCTCTCCCCATCCACCCCCCCTTCTCTAAACTCATTAATCTTACCTATGCATCAGAGGTATTTCAATATATTAATAATTTTGAGAACTAAGGGCACTCGTTGAGCTCTAGAAATGTTTAATGCTCAGCAACTATACAACTCTGAGGAATATGCTCCTTACATAACTCCTGTAACTGCATTAGTTGAGATGGTTTGACTCTATTAGCAAACAAATGCTTTGTACACATGGCAGGTGAATTAGTATGAAAGAAAACATTCAGTTCCACAAAATTAACTGCTATCCATTTGTTGACTGTGAATATATCACTTCTTCAAAATATTGGCTGCACATTTAAAGATCAAGACTGGTTCCTCCAGATAAAAAATGTAAATTATTCTGAAGACTAAAACACAGCAGATTGGGGCACTACGATAAAAATTCACGCCAAAATACAGCTTCTCAGCAAAGGAAGTTTTCAGTGAGAATGCAAAGTCAAATGACTAGCAAACTATTATTGATAGCACAATGTGCCATGGGAATAAGGTCCAGAACTTCACTTCTTTTGACACCATAATAAACTCCCACGTGGGACTACCTAATCATTATCACTAAGGAAAGAAAAAGTGGAGGGAAGGTAAGGTGGGAAGGAGGAATTTGATGAGGAATTTGATGAGAGTGAAGTGGGTGGGGAAGCAGCATGGGAGAGGGAAGCCTCACGGCACAAAGGGGTTGGGATGAAGGAAGGTAGAATAGGGTTGGGGAAAAAACAATGGAACACCACAGATTAGGGGAGGAGCCAAGAGAACATTAGGGGAGACAAGAGCTGCAGAACCTTTGGGAGGAGGGATAAAGGAACATGAGGAAGGGGGAGGAGTGTGGAGGAAGAGGACCAGAGGAGAAAGGGAAGGAGGGATGGGGGGCTGTTGCAAGAGGGAGATGACAGGACCACGGGGGAGGAGTGTAATACAAGGACATGGGAGAAGGAGGAATTGTATGAATAAGGGGCTGTCTGAGGCAAGTGGAGCTGCATGGACAGGGGCGGAGTGTAGGGATGAGAGGAGTTTGGGAATAAGATAAGTAGAGTGGGGCAGAGGAGGAGAGGGTAAGGAGGAATATGGGGGATACATTGGCAGGAATAACTAAAGGTAATTATAGAAAGTTGTTTGTGGGTGAAGCATATGTGGAACAGACAGTGAGAGCCAAGAAGTGCTTACAGAAAATTGTGAAGGGAAGGGTGGATATGTCAAAAACTAGAGGACATAGGTTTAAGGTGAGAGGGATAAAGTTTAAAAGAGATGTGCAGGGCAAGTTTTCTTTTACACAAAGAGTGGTAGGTGCCTGGAACGTGCTACTAAGCATGGTGGTGGTGGAGGCAGATATGATACTGGCGTTTAAGAGGCAATTAGCTTAACAGGGCATCATCTTCAGCACGGTCATTGTGGGCTGAAAGGCCTATTCCTGTGGCTGTACTATTCTATGTAGGATAGTAGTGCAAGGGAGGATGATGAAAATGAAGGTGTAATATTGTAAAAGAGAGAGGGAAGGGGTGCGCATAAAGCAAGTTCAGGGAGGATGTGAGTGACAAAGTGTGCAGAGTGACAGGACGAGAAGAGTAGATAGGCAAATCATGTGTTAGCTCCCTGAGAATTGTTCCTTTACTGTGTCTTCTGAAATGTGTAATTGTTATGAATGAGCAAGCTTCGTTAGTCCTCGATGTTTTCAAATATTTTCTGTTCCAATTTCAAGTTTCCAGCATCTGTAATAATTTACTTTCCAAACCGGTTAACATATTTGGAAAATAAATACAGCAGATCTACCTTTCGTACTAGGAAACATTCTAATTTTAGATAAACTGTATCACAATATTCTTATCCACTTTGTTCCAGAGGTCAGCCAATTAAAAAAAACTATTACTTTTATTTTAAACCATTTCAAAGCTGTTTAACAAGATCTACTTCAGTGTATTTCTCAATTCCCTGATAATTTCTTTGTAAGAATTTGTTTTTACATCAACCCGTCACAAAACTGAAATAATACCACACCCTCAGGAGAAAGATTAAAATGTCAATAATCCAACTAATACAGCTCAACATGCTTGGATTCAAATGACGACCATAAGCTGTCCAAACAAAAGGAGCATTGTAGTTCATCAAAATAGACTTAACTTCTCCCTTTGAATTGAAGATTAGGATTGATTAAAGTTATAAAGAAATTCTCTGAAGGATGTGTTGGCCTATTCTTGGAAGGTGAAATGTGATTTTATTTCTTTTTCAACATTGTTAGATTTATTTTCACAAATTATGATAACAATGCTGAGGTTGGCTGGTGGAAGTCTCACTTCCTGTAGCTGAGACGGAAGGACATTTCAGTATAGTTAACCACGGACATATGATTAAGATTGTGCTGCTGTTGCACAATGAACTCGAAAGGATTCTCCGTGCTTGATTTATTTTGCATTCTCCGATGCACAAATGCATAGTTGCAGGAAAAATCAAATTGCTGGGGGACATCAGCCGGTCAGGCGACATCTGTGGAGGCAAAGGGACCGTCGACATTGCCTCAACAGATGTTGCCTAACCCACTGAGCTGCTCCAGTGGTTTGAATTTTGCTCCAGATTCCAGCATTTGTATTCCTATGTGTCTTCATCCAATTGGTTTTCACTTCTACATTCTTCAAGTATTTAGTTGAGGCCCTTGTGTTTAACTATATCATCACATAACATGAATTACTAAAAATAATCTCAATTTCCATAAGCAGAAATGTTATGATGTTTTAATGATAAGTAACAACTTTTATGCATCATGACATATTTTTTAGAGGATGTATTTTCATTACTATATATAATTCAAATTTATCACATTATAAGATTAGCTAAATGGCTTTCAATTATGCAAAATATAAATGTACAGCTAAATTTGAATTAGATTATCTTTTTAAGTACAGATTTTCACATTTCTGAACATTTAAAATAATCACAGTCTAGGCAGGGGTAAGTAGTTATATTCTTTGTTCTAGGTTCCACATCAATTTGTATCCATGGAAGATATTGCAATAGAAATCTGAACGTACATCCTCTTGGACAATGTCAGTTATATATTTACCCAGCACCTGAATGGCTCAACAAATCAAACAGAACTGCCTTTGTTAAATTTGCACAATTTAACACGAAACGGCAGAATCCAGAATTTAAAATACATATTAACTCTGCATGGCCTAGGTTTAGGTTTATTATTGTCACCTGTACTGAGGTACGGTGAAAACTTTGTTTTATATGCCATCCAAACAGATATACCATACAATGTTCAAACTCAAGTATGGTACTTAGATCAAAGGGGGATACGGGGTATAGAATATAGTTCCCAGCAGTGTAGCACATTAGTTCCTTAGACAAATTCCAATGTTTGCAACGGCCTGGGCCTGGCCAAGCTGGCCATCCGTGACTCACGGCGCCAGGCGGAAGAGGGCTCTGCCTGAGCCAGCTGCCTGCCCCTTTTCCTGGGTTACATCTGCACCTGGGTGGTGTTGGAGAGGGATTATGCGCTGTCCATGGGTACCCTGGGGGATTTCCGGGACCGTTGGGCACCGCGGGGGATTGGATGCATCCTGGACAGGGATTGTAATATAATTGTATAATAGTTTCATTTGGTATATTTGTTTGTATTGTATTCTGGTGGTGGGTTCTGTTTTGTTTTATTGCATTGTAAATATTGTTTTAAAATAATTCAATACATTTTTTGATTAGAAAAAAAAATGTTTGCAACGGGGTAGAGGTGATTTGGATAACCCTAGTTCATGCAAGGACCTTTTAAATGCCTAATAACAGAAGGGAAGAAGCTGTTCCTGAGGCTGGTGATGCAGTTTTATGCATTTATACGTTCTGCCGGATGGGAGCAGGGAGGAGGAGGAATGAGCGGGGTGAGACAAGTCTTTGATTATGCTGATTGCTTTTCTGAGGCAGCTTGATGTGTATATGTTTGTCAGATCCTGGTGATTTTTCCAAGTTTCTAGACCACTGTTTTATTCTGTTGAAGGATGATGAGTATTTTTACATTGTGAGGTTTGATTTGACCCACCAACCATGAGGTTTCTAAGTAAAAAAACGTTTCAAATATTATTGTAAGTAGGCCATATTACACCAGCTCTTTTCTCATTAAAAATCCTGGCTACCGTCTTACCATGTACATAACATGCTGCCATAACTCATCATCTTCTGAACCCATAACCTCTCCTTCCTGGAAAAATAGAAACACCAACTTCTACTTCCTCCTAAATCATATGCGATCTGGATTTAGTCATTTCCCCTAGATCAAAAACCTGGAACTCCCAGCTAACAGGATCATGAAAAATCTCCCACAGAAGAACCAGCTTGTACAATGATTCATGGAAGTTGCTCGCCACTCAAGGGCAACTATGATTGGCAACAAATGAGATCAGCACTTATCTCCCCAAAATGACTAAAAAAACTGCCATGAGAAGGCAAGAGTAGAGCTATTAGAACTGTAGCCTTCTTGTGAGGCTTCCAGCCATCTGATGTGCCAGGCTCCACATTCTTACAATTGACAATGGCTGAATAGTGTTAAATACACCACTATCAAATTTCCAAATGAAATCAATAATAGTGAAATGCGCAAAATTTGTCATAAACAAGCTTACATCGATCTGCAAATGGCAGTTACTGTTCGGCCACAGAAGAACCAGCTTGTTACTAAAATGCAAGGCTCACAAACAGCATTTCAAGGACTGATCCTACAGACCCCAAATTGTTATCCAGACTGCTGCATACCACTGTCCTCACTCACAGTTTACCCTGTACACTTCTCACAATGAAGACCAACCCTTTTCCTTTTCACAACTGAACCTACACACATTTTTGCAACCGAGCCTGACTTGGAATGCCCATTTATCTAGACCCAATTTTGTGAATGACAGGGACAGGCAAAAGAGGAACCCAGGGTGAGACGGACAGGATTCAACACCTAGTACAGTATCCACCCATGATTTACAAGGAGGCAGACTCTTAGATACACGTCAGAGGAACAATGTCCATGCAGGCTTCACCTTCAGAAATAGATCTCACTTGCACCCGTCACCTGATAAAACCGAGTGTAAGCCCAAATAAGTACCTACGTTTTACAATCAAAGTCAAGGTCACCCTCCCAAGTCACCTCAACTTCCTAGTCGCTGAGTCATCCATCGCAGGCTGCAGCTGCTGATATGTGCTATATATAACAGGTTGCTTCACACTGTCATGTTACGGATGGACTGACATCCTCAACTGCACAAGACCAGATTTCTTCTACTCCTCCAGAAGCAGGCATTTCCTGCCATTCATAGACTAATCTCCGGTGGCAATTACTGCTACCATTCTCAACCCAGAAACATATCAGTAACAGGAAGGAAGTGTATTTTCTCGATGGGTAGGCTGACAGCTCTCATGAATTGTTCATATCACAGGTGTTCTTCATCTTTAGCGATAGCCTAAAGGTGCATGGGGAGGGGGTGGGAAGGGAAGAGAGGTGGCAATATCCCCCATTACGTATGGCAGATCACTCCACTCGTATTTCCAAACATATCAGCTGAACAATGGTATAATCACAGCCACTCCACCACCATGAGTACATAGACTTAACATTTTGGCAACCTGCTGAAGTACAGACGTCTCTGTCTGTACTATTATGGTGAATTTCGACAGTATTCAGTCGTCAAGGTGGAATTCTTTACATTGGTCTGCTGCACATAGAATAATTTTAACATTATACATGGCAGCTGTCACCTGTCAAGTTAGCAGAGTGAAGACTCGGGAAGTGGAGGAGGGAAAAGGAACTAGATGATGGGAGCAGGGTGAGTGGAACAGAAGGTGCTTTTCAGAGGTAGACCAGAAGGAGAGAGAAGGGGAGGAACTTTACCTGAAAATGGAGAATTCAATGGTTCAATGCCATTGAGTTGTAGGCAGAATGAGGTGTTTATTCTTCCAGTGGCCACAGTCTGGCAATGGAGGTCCAGCCATATATAGAAAGGCCAGCATGAGAACGGGAAGAGGATTTCAGTGTGTTGCAACTAGGAGCTCCAACTGGTCCTGGTGGGCAGAGCAAATCTGTGAATAACTTTCACCACAGAGTGAGGGGAAATATCTACTGCTGGGTGTGAATGGGATGTCCAGGGCCTCTATACAGACATCCAAGCCCAACAGGTCTGGATAAAGGAACCATCCCAAAGAAACGTGCCACTCCCATGAAGTCCCATACGGATTTTGGGGCAAAACCTGGATCAGATTTGCTTTACCTGGATGGGAAAATGTATCTAATGCTAACAGGCTATTTTTCAAATTTCTGGGAAACAGATTTCTCAGAAAACATTTACTTATCAATTGTCATTCACAGGCTGAAAGAACAGATGTTTTAGTATGGCATTTGAACGGTGTTGATCACAGGTTATGAGCCACATTTACAGAGACATCGCAAAGAACAGGCAGTTTGATCTCTGGGATCAACCCAACTTCCAGAATAATGGAAAGGCAGGAAAGAAAGTGAAGCTGGGAAAGGAGCTCTGAAGAACAGATACCAGTGTGGTAGCTGTACTGGAGAAGCTTGCCTAGATAAATGGCTTTATCTGGAGTACTTCAGCAACACAGGTGGGATGTTGTAAGCGGCTGGAGATTGTTCAGGCATTTCTTGATATCATGTAGAATGAAATGAATGGGTTAAATGGTTAAATGCAGACTTCTAAGATCACGAGACCACACGAAGATGAGATAGAGTATCATTACAGCACTTTTGTACATCACAAATCCTTCAACCTTCTCTTTTGCACTCAAGTACTTGGCTCCAGCATCACTGAGGACTGAGTTAGTCATGGTCTCTTGCTAACAGTTTAATTTTCTATTTGTGGCTGGATATGACAGGACCATGGAACTTTGATTGAAGCTGTTGGCGGTGGTATCACTTTGCTCTGTGCATAGACGTTCTATGGCGGTGGACTATAGCCTCATCAGATTTATGACTCATTTTACGATGCAGCAGGTGCTTCTCCTTCAACATTCTTCAAACCCTAAATCAGGATTGGTCCCCTGGCCTGAGAGTAAATTTAGTGGGAATGATGAAAGGTTGTAAGATTATAGGTCATTCATGGAATAAGCTCAGATGATACTGCTGGCCCATAGATGTCCAGTTTTGCATTTCAGTTCAAGTACAATTTATTGATTGGCTCTACTTAGTTTAGTGCTTGCAACATTAAATGTGGAAACAGAATGTGGTGGAAGTGGTGGTGGGAGGGGCCTGTGGAGTTGGGATAAAATCCCTGCAGTTTGCTTTGATGGATACCTTTCTCCATTTACAATATGTTGGTTGACAGCCTAGGAAGACTATCTCCCTCTCGGCATATCTGTGATGGCACAGCAGTCAACAAGACACAAATGAATCTGGGACTTAGAATTAATCTAGATTTAGAAGATGCAAAACCTCATGTTTCCGAAAGCTCTTTAAGTACATTTATTAAAACTGATGTGTAAAGTTCATATCATACTTGTTGTTTTTGAATGGTTAATTTATGGGCGGCACAGTGGCGCAGTGGTAGAGCTGCTGCCTCACAGTGCCAGAGACCCAAGTTCGATCCTAACTATGGGTGCTGTCTGTGCGGAGTTTGTACATTCTCCCTGCGACCACATGGGTTTTCTCTAGGTGCTCTGGTTTCCTCCCACATCCCAAAGATGACCAGGTTTGCAGGTTAATTGGCTTCTGTAAAATTGCCTCTAACTAGCGTGCAGGTGGTCAATGATCAGCGTAGACACATTGAAGGGCCAGTTTCCAAACTAAACATCTAAACTATTCCCCAAGCACATTCAATCCAAGGCCCCTGCCCACGCCCCCACTAAGCATACTGGAAAGCCACCCACAGACACCGATGGCAGCCTCCACCTTCATCCCACCTTTCCTCACTCCGTAGCTAGCGCATTGAGAAGTTAAAATTCCTTCCTTATTCTACATGATTAACTAATTAACATTTAAAACCAGGCACTATGGCACTATTTGTTAATTTTTTTACAGCTCAAAATAGTTGTAACAATGAGGAGCTTCACCATTCTAGCAGGAGCCGCAGGGTTCATGGAAGTAGCCAACGTTTAATTAAATTGACTCATAAATAATCTAGATTGCATGCAATAAATATAGCATCATAAATCAATTTCAGCAATAAAGCTGCGACAAGGCTCTTACTAAAATGGCCACGACTGGGCAGACACTACCAGCTCCAGCTTTTGAGGACAGATCTGCTCCTTGACAGGGTTTAAGACTAAACTCTATTTTAATTTGTACCAAACAAATTGTATGCACCATACTCCAAACAGGATGCGACCGTTATCTCTCGGTCTGTAGATGATTAAATTTGAAACATGAAAGTGTTGCATGTCTCAAGATTACAGCCTGTGATATTGGAGCATCAGAGGTTCCCATTACGGACCAACACAGCAGCATGTTGAAGCAGTTTCACAAAAGTGGTATTGTTTTATTATTGGCACATGTACTGAGATACAGTGAAAACATTTGTTTTACTTGCTAGCTACGTAAATCATTCATACACAATTACAATCAAACCATATATGAGTACAACAGGTAGTGCAGAAAGAGAAAGAGCATAAAATACAGTGTTGCAGCTGCAGGGAATGTATAGATTGAAATTAATTGCAAGAGCTGTTATGAGGTAGATTGGGAGATCGGGGATACATCCTTAAGATCCTTAAAACTCTATATTAAAACAATATCTGCTCATTGCACATATTTCCCACATTCTATACCTCTACTTTCATTTACAAGCATCTTACAAAGAAATTTATAAATTGGAGTAAGATGTGCTTCATGTACAAATTATTTTTCCCAGTCAATAAGAGATGTCATCTTGATGTTATCTGCAATATTTGCAGGAAATCAGGTAAGAAGTTTAGTGTAATTAATGCAGAGCTGTGCAGCTGTATAGACCCAGTGAAAGGCTATGTATGTGGCTAGAATGGTTCAAATCTAGCCTGAATGTTAATATCCAAAATGAAAATGTTGTTTGATAAAGCTGAAAAAACTGAAGAGATGCACACAAAATATTGACAATTTTTAAATGTATATACATATCCCTTCTTAATTGGATATACCGTCAAAAAAATTGTTACTGAACATTCATGAGTTCAGCATGTAAATTATAATAGCATTAATATGCACTGCAAAAGACAAATGACAGTAGTGAGAATTATCTCCAATGGGCGCAGGAAAAATGTGTCCAATTCTTAGTTGGTTATTGACCTTGAAGGCAAACACAACAATTTCGGTAAATTCTTCAGAGGAGAAGCAGACAAAATGTGTAGGAAGGAACTGCAGATGCTGGTTTACACCGAAGATAGACACAAAATGCTGGAGTAACTCAGTGGGACAGGCAGCATCTCTATTTTTATTGCAGAAGAGCAAGAGAATTTCAAGAGGCACATAAGGAACTGGTAACTGATGATAGCGGAGTCAGGGGGTATGGGGAGAAGGCAGGAACGGGGTACTGATTGTGGATAATCAGCCATGATCACATTGAATGGCGGTGCTGGCTTGAAGGGCCGAATGGCTAAGAAGGGACAATCCTGGGGATGGGATGGATTCTTAGAACAGCTTGTACTGGAGGCTACTAGGGAGAAGGCAATTCTGGATTTAGTGTTGTGTAATGAACCTGATCTGATAAGGGGACTCGAGGTAAAAGAGCCATTAGGATGCAGTGATCACAATATGATAAGTTTTACTCTACAAATTGAGAGGGAGAAGGGAAAATCGGAAGTGTCAGTATTACAGTATAGCAAAGGGGATTACAGAGGCATGAGCTGGCCAGAATTGACTGGAAGGAGGTCCTCGCAGGGAAGACGGTGGAACAGCAATGGCAGGTATTCCTGGGAATAATGCAGATGTTGCAGGATCAATTTATCCCAAAGAGCTGACAAGGGAAGTCAAGGACAGCATAAAAATAAAAGAGCAGAAGTACAACAAAGCAAAGAAGAGTGGGAAGCCATAGGATTGGGACTCTTTTAAAGAGCAACAGAAGATGACTAAGAAGGCAATACGGGGAGAAAAGATGAGGTACGAGGGTAAACTAGCCAATAATATAAAGGTGGATAGTAAAAGCTTTTTTAGGTATGTAAAGAGGAAAAAAATAGTCAAGGCAAATGTGGGTCCCTTGAAGACAGAAGCGGGGGAATTTATTATGGGGAACAAGGAAGTGGCAGACGAGTTGAACCGGTACTTTGGATCTGTCTTCACTAAGGAAGATACAAGCAATCTCCCAGATGTTCTAGTGGCCAGAGATCCTAGGGTGACGAACTGAAGGAAATCCACATTAGGCAGGAAATGGTGTTGGGTAGACTGATGGGACTGAAGGCTGATAAATCCCCAGGGCCTGATGGTCTGCATCCCAGAGTACTTAAGGAGGTGGTGCTGGAAATTGTGGACACATTGGAGATCATTTTCCAATGTTCTATAGATTCAGGATCAGTTCCTGTGGATTGGAGGGTAGCTAATGTTGTCCCACTTTTTAAGAAAGGAGGGAGAGAGAAAACGGGAAATTATAGACCAGTTAGTCTGACATCAGTGGTGGGGAAGATGCTGGAGTCAATTATAAAAGACGAAATTGCGGAGCATTTGGATAGTAGTAACAGGATTGTTCCGAGTCAGCATGGATTTACGATGGGGAAATCATGCTTGACTAATCTTCTGGAATTATTTGAGGATGTAACTAGGAAAATTGACAGGGCAGAGCCGGTGGATGTGGTGTACCTCGACTTTCAGAAAGCCTTTGACAAGGTTCCACATAGGAGATTAGTGGGCAAAATTAGAGCACATGGTATTGGAGGTAGGGTGCTGACATGGATAGAAAGTGCCCGGGGTTAGGGTGGTTTGGGTAGGAAGGGACGAGTGGACCAGGGAGTTGCGGAGGGAACGGTCTCTGCGGAACGCAGAGAGGGGAGGGGATGGGCAGAGACCGTTCCCTCCGCAACTCCCTGGTCCACTCGTCCCTTCCTACCCAAACCACCCTAACCCCGGGCACTTTCCCTTGCAACCGCACGAGATGCAACACCTGTCCCTTTACCTCCCCCCTCAACTCCATCAAAGGACCCAAACATTCTTTCCAGGTGAGACAGAGGTTCACCTGCACCTCCTCCAACCTCATCTATTGCATCCGCTGCTCTAGATGTCAACTTATCTATATCGGCGAAACCAAGCGCAGGCTCGGCGATCGCTTCGCTGAACACCTGCGCTCGGTCCGCATTAACGCAGCTGATCTCCCGGTGGCCCAGCACTTTAACTCCCCCTCCCATTCCCAGTCTGACCTCTCTGTCATGGGCCTCCTCCAGTGCCATAGTGAGGCCCGCCGGAAATTGGAGGAGCAGCACCTCATATTTCGCCTGGGCAGTTTGCGGCCCGGTGGTATGAACGTCGACTTCTCCAACTTCAGATAGCTCCTCTGTCCCTCCCTTCCCCTCCTCCTTCCCAGATCTCCCTCTATCTTCCTGTCTCCACCTATATCCTTCCTTTGTCCCACCCCCGACATCAGTCTGAAGAAGGGTCTCGACTCGAAACGTCACCCATTCCTTCTCTCCCGAGATGCTGCCTGACCTGCTGAGTTACTCCAGCATTTTGTGAATAAATCGATTTGTACCAGCATCTGCAGTTATTTTCTTATACAAAGCTGGGTGGTAGTGTGAACTGTGAGGAAGATGCTATGAGGTTGCAGGGTGACTTGGACAGGTTGTGTGAGTGGGCAGATGCAGTTTAATGTGGATAAGTGTGAAGTTATCCACTTTGATGGTAAGAATAGGAAGGCACAGTATTATCTGAATGGTGTCAAGTTAGGAAAAGGGGATGTACAACGAGATCTGGGTGTCCTAGTGCATCAGTCACTGAAAGGAAGCATGCAGGTACAGCAGGCAGTGAAGAAAGCCAATGGAATGTTGGCCTTCATAACAAGAGGAGTTGAGTATAGGAGCAAAGAGGTCCTTCTGCAGTTGTACAGGGCCCTAGTGAGACCGCACCTGGAGTACTGTGTGCAGTTTTGGTTTCCAAATTTGAGGAAGGATATTCTTGCTATTGAGGGAGTGCAGCGTACGTTCACTAGGTTAATTCCCGGAATGGCGGGACTGTCGTATGTTGCAAGACTGGAGCGACTAGGCTTGTATGCACTGGAATTTAGAAGGATGAGAGGAGATCTTATCGAAACGTATAAGATTATTAAGGGGTTGGACACGTTAGAGGCAGGAAACATGTTCCCAATGTTGGGGGAGTCCAGAACAAGGGGCCACAGTTTAAGAATAAGGGGTAGGCCATTTAGAACTGAGATGAGGAAAAACTTTTTCAGTCAGAGAGTTGTGAATCTGTGGAATTCTCTGCCTCAGAAGGCAGTGGAGGCCAATTCTCTGAATGCTTGCAAGAGAGAGCTAGATAGAGCCCTTAAGGATAGCGGAGTCAGGGGGTATGGGGAGAAGGCAGGAACGGGGTACTGATTGAGAATGATCAGCCATGATCACATTGAATGGTGGTGCTGGCTCGAATGGCCGAATGGCCTCCTCCTGCACCTATTGTCTATTGCATTAACTCTCATAATAAGTCTGACAGGAGGACACAGCTTTGCGAACATGGAAGTCAATTTAAAACACAAAAATAATTTTCAAGAAAAATGCATTTGATTTTTTAGAAAACTCTGTTAATACATTTATGATACGATAAGGTTCCTTTGGTTTCTTTCCCAACATTTTTAAAATTACTGTGGAAACAGTTTAGTTGGATGGTGCTTGAAAAACATCATTTTTCAAATCTCACTATTAATGTGCTCATTTATAAATTCAGGATTTCAGAGATATATCGCATTTGTGAATCTCCAGAATTTGGTTGATTTATGATGCTCTGTTCTGTCTTTTGCATAATCAATATGTAACCCTTCATCTTTCCATAAATAATTTGCAGGGTTTGTAAATTAATTGTCTATTAAACTTGCAAAAGAAAGTTAGTTCTGGTAATTAAAACCCTTTTAAGGGCATGATAATTGTTAATGCATTACCAATCAACCATGATGATAGAAATTATTTAAATAGTTTAATGTCATTTCTGAAGCTAATCAATTTTCAAGTATTGAACATTTATAAAATGTAATAGTTTTTTAAAATTTCTATGTATTCCTTACTCTTTAATCCAAATGCCTTATTTCCACTTTTCTTTCTATTCTTAATTTAATTAATCTCATTGGCCCTGTTTGTATATTACGGGAGAGGGTGTATGTTTGTATGTTACAGGAGAGGGTCCAATGCCATTGTCTTCAACTTACTCACATACACATAAAAACAAACAATAGTATTGCAAAAAGACAAAACCAATGCCCCCAAGTCTATGTAGTTTAGAGCTTATTTGGAAGTTGAGTTCTCTGTGATGGACTGGGAAAAATAGGTTAAAAGACCATGACCATATTCAAGCAGCACGCTTAAGGGGAAGAGTTCCCTGCAGCCTACCCTATCTATACCTCCCATAATTTTCTATACCTCAATTCTGTCCTCTCTTTGGTGTTGGAATAAATGGGTCTTTTTTAGGTTGGATGGATGTAACTCGTGTAGGTACTTCCGGAATCTTTACTTGGCCCTCAATTGTTAACTATTCACATTAATGACCTGGGAAAGGAACAAAATAAGGTTTCCAGGTTTGCTCCTACTTTCTTTTGTTCCTGCATCTCAGTTACCCCTTGCCTTCCTCTTCTGTTATACAGTTCCTCTCCCAACTATTTTGAGCCCCAATGTCCCAAGCAAAATCTAAAAGCATAAGCTATTGAATGTCTTGTCCAGGAAGAACCAATTTATTTTGGAATCTTCCCTACAATTATTAAATTGGCATGAATTTCATCTGAGGTGCTATGACATAAGAACATCATTTTGGTAGCAAGAGAGAAATAGGGAAGCGTGAAAGAGCTTTACGCAGCAATAAATGATGACTGAAATCCAAAATGGTGAAAGAATGAAATGAAGAATGAATTGCTACTACAAAATCATGGTCTCAGGAAAGAAGGCAGTCAAAATGAATTACAATCTAATCAGAAACTATATAGGTTCACTGAACACAAGATATGATTCCCTAAGGGCCTGTCCCAGTTACTCGATTTTTAAGGCGACTGCCAAAGTCGTAGCAGATCGCCGAAATTTTCTTTTACCCTACGACAATGACCACGACAATACCGAGTCAGGTCGATACAAGTTACTTTTTTTGTGAAATTAGCACCTGGCTAAAAGGCCTGTCCCACTTAGGCGATTTTAAGGCGACTGCCAGCGACTAGGCTGTCGCCGAACATTCGCCGGGGTGTCGCGGGCATGATCGTGAGGAGTCTTCAATGAATCAAAGCGGATCTCGGCGCATCGCGGAAATATTTTCCAGATAGAAATTTCTCGGCGACAGCTAGCTTGTCGCCAGGTATCGTAGCTTATTGCGGGCGCTGTCGCATGCTGTCCCCAGGTTTGCTAGGTTGTCGCAGATGCATTTAGAAGCACGTAATATTAAATTAAGAAAAGGCATTTGAAGATTCCAGAATATAGTTTTGTTTAACCAATTTATTTACCGTCAAGACATTTGACAGGTAGATTGGAGGCGACAGTTTGACCATCAGGTAAGCATGGGAATTTCGCGATGTTTATGGCCATCAGCGATTACATTTAAAGTAGGCTCCCAACCCGGTAGCCTGGTGGAATGAAGTGCCTTCCTCACCAAATGTTACATGGCCAACTATTCGGCGCTGTGCTGAGTCCATTCCCATGTGGTTTTTTGTTGTTGTAATGTTTAAATCACATCGCTGACCGTTCACCTCTCCCCATGTCTGCACTCCCTCCATGAAAAGGTTGAAATCAACCTACCGCTTGTCCGACCTTAGAAAAAATTCAGCATGGCCTTCGAGTTTTAGTAACTTAATAAAATCTTCCTATTTGGCCGCAGTTATGAAGCAGCACTTCCCAGCAAAGCCAGCACAGAATCACCCCTGCATAAATTTCATAATCACACAGATCTTTTCAGTGAAGGATTTTATGCAAGCAACAACAAAACTAGAGCGATCTCTGTCAGAAAAAGAATATTTTTCAATGTATAAGAAATACTTTGAAAAGAACGGAATAAAAGGGGCCCTCTTTATCGAAAGGTCCCTTTGAGTACTTAATAGCAGGTGACAATGTTGCTACCATTAAAGTTTTGACGAAATACGTAGGAAGGAACTGCAGATGCTGGTTTACACAGAAGTTATTAGACACAAAAAGCGGGAGTAACTCAGCCGGTCAGACAGCATCTCCGGGGAAAAGGATTAGGTGATGTTTCAGGTCACGACTTCGGGTCTGAAGAAGGGTCTCGACCCGAAACGTCGCCCAATCCTTTTCTCCAGAGATGCTGCCTGACCCGCTGAGTTACTCCGGCTTTTTGTATTTTAAAGTAACGTTGATCTGACCCAAACAGTCAATTCCATTACTATAAAGGGATTGCTTTATATAATCTGCAATAAAAAATCTGCACGCATTTACCACTGCGTGAACAATAATGTGGATAGCTGCTTTAACGCTATTTCAACATTGAAAGCATTCCGTTTGATTCTGTAAATAATTGTGGTGCCAAGTATCATAGCAACACGTTCATTTACAGAACCAGCCCTGTTTTCTAAATTGTTGCCAATTACCTTTCCAGCTGGTGCCGAAACAAGCCTTCGTGTGTTTCATTATTCTACGCCTCCAGTGATGAAACCAGATATGCATCTCCCGTACATTTTCAAAGAATGCCCACACTCCGCCCAAAAATCCATTTAACCAAGTTTTAAATTAAATTTCTTAATACTGCTATTAGTAAACTGGAAGTCAATCCAGTTTATGCCTTGTTACCGTGATGCTTGGTTTTCAAGTAACCCGGGCACGATGTTATAATTCAAAACTCTCAAGTAATTACAAACTTGTCAGTGATTTCAGCGAAAATTAGGATCATTAGATTAGCATGGGAATTTCACGATGTTTCCGAAGACGGTGTAATCTCTTAGCCAGGTGCTAGTTTCACAAAAAAAGTAGCTTGTATCGACCTGACTCGGCATTGTCGTGGTCATTGTTGTAGGGTGAAAGAAAATTTTGGCGATCTGCTACGACTTTGACATTCGCCGGCAGTCGCCTAAAAAATTGCCTAAGTGGGACAGGCCCTTAAAAGATTACACCGTCTTCGGAAACATCGCAAAATTCCCACGCTTACCTGACCGTCAAACTGTCGCCTCCAATCTACCTGTCAAATGTCCTGACGGTAAATAAATTGGTTAAACAAAACTATCTTCTGGTATCTTCAAATGCCTTTTCTTAATTTAATATTATGTGCTTCTAAATGTATCTGCGACAACCTAGCAAACCTGGGGACAGCATGCGACAGCGCCCGCAATAAGCTACGATACCTGGCGACAAGCCAGCTGTCGCCGAGTAATTTCTATCTGGAATATATTTCCGCGACGTGCCGAGATCCTCTACGATTCATTGAAGACTCCTCACGATCATGCCCGCGACACCCCGGCGAATGTTCGGCGACAGCCTAGTCACTGGCAGTCGCCTTAAAATCGCCTAAGTGGGACAGGCCCTTAACAAAGTTCACAATACAGGTATAGTGGGAACAGTGTAAATGCCTGACCATTAGTAGGTGTAATGTCTTCACCATCTTAACTAGTCTGAATATTTTATTTAGAAAATCCAGGCATTTTATTAAAAGATATTAAAAAACAATTAAAAGTTATTAAAAAACAATTGAAAATTGTTTTTCCAATTTTCAACTCAATAGGAAATACTGTCTGAATCTTCTGGCAGAGCACGACTCAAGGGCCAAAAATAGCACGTTGATATGGGAATGGAGAATCAGATACAATTGAGTCCACTTTATTCACTCGCTGAATTTCTCGTTCAGTTAGAAAAGCTGAGTCTGCATCACACCCAATGATTGGATAATATTGGAGCAGAGTGCCACAACATCTAGACCTTCTGATATAATTCTAGCCAAATAACAATGTTAACTGACTCATAGCAGGCAAAGGAACTATAACCATAGCAATGAGATTCATTCACACCTGTCATGTTGCATTCCAATGTTCAAAAAAGGTGGATATTTATATGGAAACTTCATAATTCCACCTACTTCCATTTAGATACCACTGCACTTTTGAATAATGCAGATGTCATGATGTATTTCTTGTGAGATCTGCTATATTAGTACTTCTAATTCTATGGCGTGTGATGCTGCTGCAAGATTTTCATTGTACCTGATTCTCACTGTAATTGTGCACATGACAGTAAACTAAACTTGACTTGCTGAATGATGATTATGTGCCATTACCTCTTTAGTTCAAGTCTGCACACAGTCATCTACATTCATAATAATCACATTTACAAAACTGATTGTGGTTTATGACAGTATACCTGAACTAACAATATTTTCAGTTCAAATCTGAATTCAACTGAGAGAACAATAAAAATAACACTTCAAACTAAACTGTAAACACTAACAATTAAACACAAAACTAGTGGAAAATATCCTATTAGCTTATTGCTTTGTTTCAGAAAACATATCATCTTTAGTCTGTCCAATATGAGATCATTGCTGATTACCCAGAACCTTAACCAGCCTCTGAGATGCTGGTTTAAAATGTTTTAAAACATTGTGATAGCACCTGCCTCAACCACCTCCTCTGGCAGCCTGTTCCATATACCTACCGCCCTTTGTATAATAAATTTGCCTCTTACGTTTCTATAAAATCTTTCCCCTCACCTTAAACCCAAGTCCTCTGATTCTTGAGAGACCTGAGAGAAATATAGATAGGGTAGACGATAAGAACCATTTTCCCAGAATTGAAAAATCAAATAATAGAGGGTATAGTTTTTAAGGTATGATGTAGATAAATGTGAGGTTATTCACTTTGGCGGCAAAATCAAGGAGGCAGATTATTATCTCAATGGTGTCAAATTAGGTAATGGGGAAGTGCAACGAGACCTGGGTGTCCTTGTACACCAGTCACTGAAAGTAAGCGTGCAGGTACAGCAGGCAGTGAAGAAAGCTAATGGCATGTTGGCCTTCATAACAAGACGATTTGAGTATAGGAGTAAAGAAGTCCTTCTGCTGTTGTATATGGCCTTGGCAAGACCACATCTGGAGTATTGTGAACTGTTTTGGTCTCCTAATTTGAGGAAGGACATCCTTGCTATTGAGGCAGTGCAGCGTAGGTTCACGAGTTTAATCCCCAGACTGTCATATGAGGAAAGATTGGAAAGACTAGGCTTGTATTCACTGGAGTTTAGAAGGATGAGAGGGGATCTTATAGAGACGTATAACATTCCAAAATGACTGGACAAGTTAGATGCAGGAAAATTTTTCCCAATGTTGGGGGAGTCCAGAACCAGGGGCCACAGTCTAAGAATAAAGGGGAGGCCATTTAAAACTTAGGTGAGAAAAAACTTTTTCACCCAGAGATTTGTGAATTTGTGGAATTCTCTGCCGCAGAAGGCAATGAAGGCCAATTCACTGGATGAATTTAAAAGAGAGTTAGATAGAGCTCCAAGGGCTAGTGGAGTCAAGGGATATGGGGAGAAGGCAGGCATGATCACAATGAATGGCGGTGCTGTCTCGAAGGGTCAAATGGCCTCCTCCTGCACCTATTTACTATGTTTCTAAGGTGAGAGGGGAAAAGTTTGAAGTAGATGTGCGGAGCAAGTTTTTTTCTTACACAGAGGATGGTGAGTGCCCAGAACCCGCTGCCAATGTTGGTGGTTGAGGTAGATACGATAGTGGCTTTTTAGAGCCTTTTGGATAGGCACATAGTTATGCAGGGAATGAGGGGGGGGGGGGGGGGATATTGATTATATGCATGCAGATAAAAGTTGGTCTTGGCATCATGTTTGGCACAGACATCGTGGGCCGAAGTGCCTGGTCTCGTGCTGTACTGTTCTATGATTTATGTAGATTGATTCAATCAAAATTATCTGCTCATATTACATAATGGCGGCACGGTAGCGCAGCGGTAGAGTTGCTGCTTTACAGCGAATGTAGCGCCGGAGACTCAGGTTCGATCCTGACTACGGGTGCTGCACTGTAAGGAGTTTGTACGTTCTCCCCGTGACCTGCGTGGGTTTTCTCCGAGATCTTCGGTTTCCTCCCACACTCCAAAGACGTACAGGTATGTAGGTTAATTGGCTGGGTAAATGTAAAAATTGTCCCTAGTGGGTGTAGGATAGTGTTAATGTACGGGGATCGCTGGGCGGCACGGACTTGGTGGGCCGAAAAGGCCTGTTTCCGGCTGTATATATATGATATGAACAACCAAGTGAATGGCAGTCGAGCCAGGATATAGGTAGAAAGTTAAAAGGGGGCAGCGGAAGTGACGCAGCTAGTATAGGCACTGACTCACAACTCCAAACACCCAATTTCAATCCTGATTTCTCGTGCTGTCAGTGCATGGAGTTTGCATGTTCTCCTTGCGATTGCACAATTTTCCTCTGGGTGATCCGGCATCCTCCCACATCCCAGGTTAGTAGGTTAATTAGCCATTGTAAACTGCATGTAGTGGATAGCTGAGTATAGAATCCAGGACTATAATTAGGAATATGGGGAGAATAAGACGGATTACGTTAAAGTTAATGTACAATGTTAGTTGGCCTAGACTTAGTGGGCCTGTACAATGTTGGTTGGCATAGACATAGTGGGGCTGTACAATGTAGATTGGCATAGACATAGTGGGGCTGTACAATGTAGGTTGGCATAGACTTAGTGGGCCAAAGGACCTGTTTCCATACATGATCACAAAACAATGTATTTACTGAGCTTGCAAATCAAAAGCCTTTTGAAGTGGAATTAACAGAATCAATTAGGAGAACAAGCTGATTTCAACAGCAAAACACAAAACTATGTTAAATATGCAATCTGAAGATAGTGCCAATTCATCAACAAAGCCAGGTCTTAAGTCCTCAATAAGAACTACTTTAATGAATGATACAAGCATGTTCCAGTGATAAAACGGAAAAATTATTGTTCTCTTCTCATACTATCAAATTCATGAAACACACAACTTGCGTGGAATAGTTATAAAACATGTTGCAGTTTTAACGAAAAGCTTACATTCCTGTACCATGCGAGTAAGTTACATTCATCAATATGAAATCAAATGTAAAACTCTGATTAATAGTAATAACATTTATCTGATTGCACATATTTTAATAGTAGATGCAGTGGGGTGTACCATTGAAACAACTCAAATAAAGAATACTTAACTCTTCACTATTTTTCCTGGTGGTCTATTCTTTATTTTTCTCTCATGTTACATACTACTTTACACCACGATGACAGCACCCAAATATCAGAATCACTCAAAGTAATGTTGTCTGTGATTGGCTCTCTAATTTAATAGCAGAGACAATAAGTCAAAACTCAACTGGAGTTTGATGCTGGTGCTGGAAGAGGAACAATTGCTCACTTGCATCAGCAAGGCAATGCTGAGAAGCTTGATGCCATTGAAGGCCTTAAAGGCAGCTGATTGTCAAAGAGGAGTTGTCTGATTCTCAGGACAATTTCCAGGGCTGGTAGGAGGACAGCAGTCAGGACACTGGCAGCAATCCATCATATTAATGTTCCTACTATTTATCTGTTCATGCAAAATGGAAATTGCTAAGATTTACTGTCCATTCTTGATGAGAGTCACATGAAGGCCAAGTTGAATATGGCTGTTTGATATTTTTCACATTCTAGATTTATGTAAATACCTGAATTAAAAACACCCAGCTCCGATGGTGGGACATGAACTCGTATCTCCAGGTCAACGATCAGAGCCTGTGGATTAGTTCAGTAATTTAATAATTATCTGGCCATACCCATTTTATTTTGAACCAGGAGGAACACTCTTGTCTTCCCATCGTCACACGGTCTTGCCTTTCATGTGAGAACTTTTAGCAGCCGTCAACGGACAACAGGCTTGGCTCCTGACAGCTTGAAGTAATATTGTATAATAAGCATCATCAGGCCTTAAAAGGAAGCTGAATCCTGCATAGGTCCTGGATTTGCATGCAAAATTAGCCAAAACTAACATCAGCCACGTTCCACAGATAGTCAAAAACCAGCATCACCCAAACAAGACAGGCTATATAGTTTCGACTTGGAATGAATGCATATATGACCACCATGCTGGTTTAAGAGAAAGGTCTTTTGCATGTGAAATGCCACTACATTTCCTGGAAATAATGTTGCTCTTTCTAGGAGGATTTCACCTTTATACCAGTGCAAATAGCAGCTAGAACCGAAGGCTTTTGGGGATTTTCTACATAATTGCATGCCTTCAGAAGTGATTTTCCATATTTGTCATGTTTCAACGGACAGCTATCTCTGTGATTATGTGCTATACTGATAAGACGAGGTAAACAACAAGCTTTGCAACTATAAATAACTCCCCCTGTAAGTGTAGATATCAGGGGTGAAGGATACAATCATTTGTGACACTTGGTCAAACAATTTGCCAAAATTTACTGTAAAGATTTTGGGAAGATGCTGTAGCTAATGTATGAAAATACATTCCAACAAGCAGTCAACTCATTCAAGAAATGCAAAAGAATAAAAATGTTTCAATGGAATTTTCCTTAGCAATTTTGAATCAAAACGTACTGATTCTGCGCATGGCATAGCCAGACTTAAATTACATGAGAGAAAGTAGAATCCATTGCTGAAGGTACTTACTGCTGGTACAAGTAACTTTTTAACTTCCTCCACTGCCCTCTTTAGCTTGATTTCTGCTCTGTTCTGTGCATCTTCCACAGTGATTAATACGTGCAGGTCTTCATTCAGGTGTTCCCAGTTGGGTTTGCCTCTGTTTTGCTCCTCCTGCAACATCAATGGGCCAAAAAAGAATATTTTAAAAATAAATGAAGGCATTTTTTTTTTGCTTGTGTTAATTCTAATTCCGTTGAATGCCTCTGCCCAAAATATTCTGTATTGATCACCCACATGGAATTCCAAAGAAGTTGCTTGAGGCAACAACACTACTACTCAGCACCTTTCATTCCCACACAGTCATGCTGAGAAAGGGAACCACCAATACTTCAATGGTACATGACTTTTGTAATAAAATGCCAGACATTATCCAAGCTTAAGATGAATTGTGGATTTCATTGCACACACACACACAACTTAAATTTTAAAATAATCATTATTTTCCACAAAATTGTATAATATGCTTCATGGTGCTTCAATGCACTCACATAGAGATTAAATGAAATTTATGTAAGAAACTAACTGCAGATGCTGTACAAATCGAAGGTATTTATTCACAAAATGCTGGAGTAACTCAGCACGTCAGGCAGCATCTCAGGAGAGAAGGAATGGATGACGTTTCGGGTCGAGACCCTTCTTCTTCTTCTTCAGGGCTGTGACCCGGCGCCGGCCGCCGCTCTCTCCTCACTGGCCCTCGGTAGGAGCAGGGCTCGGCCGCTTGTCTCTTGGGGGCGGGTTTGCCGGCCTGGTGCTGGGGGAAGCAGCCGGAACCTGGGCCTGGACATGACCGGGTAACCATGAGCCTGAGGTGGGCCAAGGGGAAAGGTGGCAGCAGCAGCAGCGGTAAGGCCGGGCGTTGGTGGAGGCCGGGGCCTGGCGCTGGGCCTGCCCTCGGCTCCCCCATCCTTTCCCCGGCCCACCTCAGCGCCTTCCCCACGCCGCCCAGAGTCCAGCGGCATCGGCGCATCAACATGCTCTAGCCCCCCGAGGGCCGTCAGTGGGAGAGCTGCTGCCGTCTACCTCCCGCACTGAACATCCCCGCACCAGGACAGGACTCTCCCCCCCCCCCCACCCCCGCTCCACCAATGGCGGCTGCCCGGGCCGGGAGGCGGGTTGCTATGTAACTTCCGTTAGGCGGTGTCCGGGTCTACAGTGCCCCCCCCCAGGCTTAATACAGGACAAGGGTGGTAAGGGACAAGCCAATTTAGCCCAAAATATGGGATGTCCCGGCTAATACGGGACAGTTGGCAACCCTACCTTGGGCCCACCTTGACAATACAGACCAAGTTGGTATTCCCATCTGTTCAGGCATGTGAGTGAGGTTAAAAAAAAAGAGGAAAAGAGCCAAGCGCTTGCGCGAGGCATACAACAGGGGGCAAAAAATTGGAAAGGTTTTGAAAATTTACACACAAAATTACCAGTTTCAAGCCTCTTTTAGTGCATTTCAAAGTAAAAAACAGACATTACAAAATAATGTGAATATGTCTCTGTATACTAAACATTTTGAAGTAAATTTGCACACTAATTGATAATCAGCCCAAAAAGGTGGTAATTGGCTTTTCTGCTATGTTTTATATTTTAACCTCGTCTTAATTGATTTAGTTATATAATCTTGCACTTAAATTTAATATTTACTCATTACAATTCCATCACTGAATTTCTGGCACTCTTGGTTCCAGAGCTTTGCTGGTTTATCGAGCCGGCCAAGGAAGCCGGCTATGGGGATAGATTTGCTGGCTCCAGCTGGGCTGGAGTTCCAGAGCCCTGGCCGCAGGTTGCAAATTCAACCCACCGATCGGCCGTGGAAGTCCCGATGAGGTTGAGTTTGGCTGCCTTACCCAGCCTAGGTGCCACATTTTCAGGGAGACTTCCAGGGTGCGTGGGGGAGATTTCTCGCGGTACCCCTTGCGACCTCTAGCGGCCGAATTGACAAATTGGCCATGGAAGTCCCGATGAGGTCGAGACTGACTGCCTTGCCCAGCCTAAGTGCCACATTTTCAGGGAGACATCCAGGGCGCGGGACTTCAAGCAGAACCCTAGTGTTCATTACAAGTCTATACATTGTTTATATTTTTTCTTTCTTTTTTTGATCCGATTTCTCCGTTTATTTGGCAAAGTGAAAAACGCGGAAACCATGCAAAAAGCGTGGAAAATGGATTAAAAAAATGCGAAAACCCGCGGAAAATTCACATGCCTGTTTGTTTGCATTTGGCCTAATCCCTTTAAACCCTTCCTATCCAAATGTCTTTTAAAAGTTTTCATTGTATCTGCTCTATAGCTTCCTCTGGCAGCTCTCTCTTGGTAAATACTGCTCTCAGTGAAAAAGTTATCACTGAGATATCTCTTAAGTCTCTCACCTGAAGACTATGTCCTCTAGTTTTAGAATATGCATGGCTTTATTGCAAGACATTTATTTAAAATAATCCAAAGTGACGGTAAATACCTGAATGTTTGTAGGTGGTAGTCAAATTGTATGCAGCTCTAAATATACAACTACAAAATTAAAATGGCAAACTTGGTTTCAGCTCTGTGCTCTTGTTTTGCAGACCAGTGTTTCCTGATTGATCTTATTCTGCTGTGAGGTTATAAGCTCTCCATCTCAGTAACCATGAGGCCCGGCCAGACCATTTCTGCAAGTGAGCATGAGGCATTCATACAGAATCAAGTTTTGCTTCAACCCTACAAAAGAGTGGTTGAATTTAGAAAATGGTTTCCCAATAATTTTGCCGAATTTGGACCAAAATTCTATATTCATAGTAGCATAACATTAAGAGCAACCAAATTCATGAAATAAATTCACCATACAGTTTTGAGAGATGTACCACTACACCCCTCTGCAGGATGAGGCTGACAAACGGTGCAGTGGGCTGCAGTGAAGATTCCCTTGAGCCAAATTCATTTAGGCTATTTGGATTGATTAATGAAGTTGACAGGCAAGGAAGATGAATATTTTCCACCCTTATGTATTTAATTAATCCTGACATTACCACCATGATGTTTTGATTTGTTTAAAATATTGATTTCTTAGATATGTTTCACCCTCCGGGACTGTAAATTAGAAATTAATTATTACTTTATCAAATTACAATGATAATTTATGAAAATAAATACAATTAGGAGAAATCAATTTTAATGCACTATGATTTACTGCTTTGATATATTGTGTCTATCCCATCTATTGTTTGAATATTGAAGAAAGAAAAATACTGAATAAAAACAATAATGGCTGTTATACACTTCTTTCCTCTTAATCATATCGCAGATTAATGGGTGGCTAACCTGCTCTGATGATATCACAATGAGGCTGGCAAATACAGATTAAAACAATTCAAGATGGCAAAGTTTCCAGAAGCTGAGGAAAGTTGGTAGCTTAACACAACCGAATACAGAACTGAGAATGACGTTACACACCGTTTGTGACGTTTCCTCCAAGCTCCTTGGATTGAATTCCACCACATGCTATGACACCTGCCACCCCCGCTGCTCTCACCTCATAATTCCACACCTCACACGAAGATACCATGATTGAACACCCTGGGGTCAGCAATCCCACCGTCCTCTCCCACCCCAGTGTTAGAATCAAATGCGGCTTTCATACCTTCGATTTGTACCAGCATCTGCAGTTATTTTCCTACACAACTTTCCTCACTACGATTAACTGACCTTGCTGCTTAGTTGGAAGCTAAGTGTGTCAATGCAGATGACATCTAAATGGAACCCCACCACTTGAAGCATGTCCCAACAGTAATTTGGTAATAATTTAGCAGGCCATTACAAAAGGCTTAACAATTGAACAGTACTAATATGGTTCTCCGAAAGAAAAGTTATGTTTGACACATTTATTGTAGAGTTCTTTGAAGATTTAACTAGGTGGTGAATAAAGAAAATGTAGTTGATGTAGAGAGTATCTGGATTCTCAAAGGCATCCATTAAATTGCCTCATAAAAGTTTAATGCAAAAATTGAGAGCTGAAGGGGGTGCATTAGCATTGATAGAGGATTGGCTAACTTAAACAAGGCAGAAAATTACAATAAATTGCTCACATTCAAACTGGCAAACTAATTAATGGGCTGCCACAGGAATCAGTGCGAAGGCCATAAATATATTAGTGACAGATAAGGGAACCAAGGGCATTGGAGTCATACATGTTGACAGCACAAAGACAGGTGGGTAAACTTTTGAAGAAACAATGTGTTCAAAGGGTTAAGAGAAATTATATGTCTTCTTAAGATCACTTCACATTCAAGCGAGACATGAAGATCTTATTTAGCAAGTTAAATACAATGCGAAGAAGTGCAAGATAGTAAGAACAGAATGGCAGAATATTGTTTTAATGAGATAAAACTACAGGATGTTGCTGTACAAGAGGGATCTGATTGTCCTTGCATGTGAAATAGAAAACTAGCATGCAAGTAGAGCAAGTAACTGAAACATAAATGGAATATTGGTCATTGCAAGGGAGAATGAAGCACAAAAGTGGAAAGTCGTCCTACAACTATGCAGGGGTATTAGTGAGATCACACCTGGAGTGCTGCTAATAACTTAACAGGAAGGACATTAGCTCGGAGGATGTGGAATCGATATGGGTAGAGCTGCGAAACACTAAGGGGCAGAAAACGCTAGTGGGAGTGTGTACAGGCCACCTAACAGCAGTAGTGAGGTTGGGGATGGCATCAAACAGGAAATTAGAAATGCATGCACCAAAGGTGCAGCAGTTATAATGGGTGACTTCAATCTACATATAGATTGGGTGAACCAAATTGGCAGGGGTGCTGAGGAAGAGGGTTTCTTGGAATGTTTGCGAGATGGTTTTCTAAACCAACATGTCGAGGAACCAACGAGAGAGCAGGCCATTCTAGACTGGGTATTGAGTAATGAGGAAGGGTTAGTTAGCAGTCTTGTTGTGCGAGGCCCCTTGGGCAAGAGTGACCATAATATGGTGGAGTTCTTCATTAGGATGGAGAGTGACAAAGTCAATTCAGAAACAAGTGTTCTGAAATTAAAGAAAGGTAACTTTGAGGGTATGAGACGTGAATTGTCCAAGATAGACTGGCAATTGATACTTAAAGGGTTGATGGTGGACATGCAATGGAAGGCATTTAAAGATCGCATGGATGAACTACAACAATTGTTCATCCCAGTTTGGCAAAAGAACAAACCAGGAAAGATAGTGCATCCGTGGCTAACAAGGGAAATCAAGGATAGTATTAAAACAAAAGATGAAGCATATAAATTAGCCAGAAAAAGTAGCATACCAGAGGACTGGGAGAAATTCAGAGTCCAGCAGAGGAGGACAAAGGGCTTAATTAGGGAAGGGAAAATAGATTATGAGAGAAAACTGGCAGGGAACATAAAAGCTGACTGCAAAAGCTTTTATAGATATGCGAAGAGAAAAAGACTAGTTAAGACAAATGTAGGTCCCTTGCAGTCGGAAACAGATGAATTGATCATAGGGAACAAGGAGATGGCAGACCAATTGAACAACTACTTTGGTTCTGTCTTCACTAAGGAAGGCATAAACAATCTGCCGGAAATAGCAGGGGACCGGGGGTCTAATGAGATGGAGGAACTGAGGGAAATCCAGGTTAGTCGGGAAGTGGTGTGAGGTAAATTAAATGGATTAAAGGCAGATAAATCTTCAGGGCCAGATAGGCTGCATCCCAGAGTGCTTAAGGAAGTAGCCCCAGAAATAGTGGATGCATTAGTGATAATTTTTCAAAACGCTTTAGATTCTGGAGTAGTTCCTGAGGATTGGAGGGTAGCTAATGTAACCCCACTTTTTAAAAAAGGAGGGAGAGAGAAAACGGGGAATTATAGACCAGTTAGCCTAACATCGGTAGTGGGGAAAATGCTAGAGTCAGTTATTAAAGATGTGATAGCATCACATTTGGAAAGTGGTGAAATCATCAGACAAAGTCAGCATGGATTTATGAAAGGCAAATCATGTCTGACGAATCTTATAGAATTTTTCGAGGATGTAACTAGTAGAGTGGATAGGGGAGAACCAGTCGATGTGTTATATCTGGACTTTCAGAAGGCCTTCGACAAGGTCCCACATAGGAGATTGGTGTACAAACTAAAAGCACGCGGTATTGGGGGTTCAGTGTTAAGGTGGATAGAGAATTGGTTGGCGGACAGGAAGCAAAGAGTAAGAATAAACGGGTCCTTTTCGGAATGGCAGGCAGTGACTAGTGGGGTACCGCAAGGCTCAGTGCTGGAACCCCAGTTATTTACAGTATATATTAATGATTTGGACGAGGAAATTGAATGCAACATCTCTAAGTTTGCGGATGACACGAAGCTGGGTGGCAGTGTTAGCTGCGAGGAGGATGCTAGGAGGCTGCAGAGTGACTTGGATAGATTAGGCGAGTGGGCAAATGCATGGCAGATGCAATATAATGTGGATAAATGTGAGGTTATCCACTTTGGCGGCAAGAACAGGAAAGCAGAGTATTACCTGAATGGTGGCCAATTAGGAAAAGGGGAGATGCAACGTGACCTGGGTGTCATGGTGCACCAGTCATTGAAAGCAAACGTGCAGGTGCAGTAGGCAGTGAAGAAAGCGAATGGTATGTTAGCATTCATAGCAAGAGGATTTGAGTATAGGAGCAGGGAGGTTCTGCTGCAGTTGTACAGGGCCTTGGTGAGACCGCACCTGGAGTATTGTGTACAGTTTTGGTCTCCTAATCTGAGGAAAGACATTCTAGCCTTAGAGGGAATACAGAGAAGGTTCTCCAGATTGATCCCAGGGATGGCAGGACTTTCATATGAAGAAAGACTGGATAGACTAGGCTTATACTCGCTGGAATTTAGAAGACTGTGGGGGGATCTAATAGATACATATAAAATTCTTAAGGGGTTGGAGAGGCTAGATGCGGGAAGGTTGTTCCCGAAGTTGGGGAAGTCCAGAACCAGGGGTCACAGCTTAAGGATAAGGGGGAAGTCTTTTAGGACCGAGATGAGAAAACATTTCTTCACACAGAGAGTGGTGAGTCTGTGGAATTCTCTGCCACAGAAGGTAGTTGAGGCCAGTTCATTGGCTATATTTAAGAGGGAGTCAGATGTGGCCCTCGTGGCTAAAGGGATCAGGGGGTATGGAGAGAAGGCAGGTACAGGTTACTGAGCTGATCAGCCATGATCATATTGAATGGCGGTGCAGGCTCGAAGGGCCGAATGGCCTACTCCTGCACCTATTTCTATGAGAAGGGATACAACTATATTGGAGGTATTTCAGAAAAGTTTCATTGTTGTTTCCAGTTGTGAAGTGGTTATCCTCAGAGGAAGAAAATGGATGGAGGTGCTGGACTTAGGAGAACGTGGTAATTTTATTGAAGGTTAAAAGATTACGCAGGTTTGAACAATAGCATCACACATTACAGGGGCAAGATAGAAAGAAGCATGATAGATTTCCACATTTCCACAATGCTGGCTTTTCACAAGTGTTTTGACGCATACAAAATAGTAAGCAAATATTTCTCCTGTCATAAACTATTGTCCTCTCACAATTTACTTTTTGAAGATTAGTAATGACTAATCTTTCATATCATGATGCTCTGTGAAAAGATGGGCTCAAAATGAAGATTAAATTATTTGTTTGAACAGCAACAATTTTATAAGATAAAGCAACAAGGCAATGATTATCCTAACCCCCTAAAAGTAAATGGGTTTAATTGCAATTTCCAGTCAGGCAAATTAGAAACTTTATTTACAATCAAAGGCGACTATAAAAAAATTCTCATAAACATATGAAGGCAAACACACACTACAATATCTACCCCTCCATGACATTAAGAAAGGAACTATGAAGTGCAGATTAATTTTTGATTTAAAAACATGAATACATTCATCTTATAAAAACATATAAAATTATAAAAGGACTAGACAAGCTAGATGCAGGAAAAATGTTCCCATTGTTGGGCGAGTCCAGAACCAGGGGACACAGTCTTAGAATAAAGGGGAGGCCATTTAAAACTGAGGTGAGAAAAAACTTTTTCACCCAGAGTTGTGAATTTGTGGAATTCTCTGCCACAGAGGGCAGTGGAAGCCAAATCACTGGATGGATTTAAGAGAGAGTTAGATAGAGTTCCAGGGGCTAGTGGAATCGAGGGATATGGGGAGTAGGCAGGCACGGGTTATTGATTGGGGACGATCAGCCATGATCACAATGAATGACGGTGCTGGCTCGAAGGGCCGAATGGCCTCCTCCTGCACCTATTTTCTATGTTTCTATGTTTCTACATTCTCAAGTTAATGTTATGGAGTCACACAGCACAGACTGGGCCAAATGTTCAATTAAATCAAAGAACAAGCCTTGCAGAAATGGTGCAAACTAAATATTCGGGAATGGATCCTGGTGAGAGAAAATTGGGAAAGAGAATAAAGCGATAGTGACAGTTGATAACAAAGCCACAGACAACTGTGAAGGCCAAGTGATTGGTAATTTTTAAAGCAGAGATTGACAGATTATTGATTAGTAAGGGTGTCAAAGGTTATGGCCAGGAGAATGGACTTGCAGGAAAGATAGATCAGCCAGGACTGAATGACGGAGTAGATTCAATGGGCCGAATGGCCTAATTCTGCTCCTATGACTTAATAACATGTTAGGAATTAATTATTCCAAGCCACTTAACTTTTTAAAGGAGACACAAGTAACTGCAGATGCTGGAATCTTGAGCAAAACACATTGTTGGAGGAACTTCCTACCAATATCGCACAAACGATATAGGTAGGAAGAGGAGATTACGCAACGCAAGTTTAAGGAATTAGGTAAAAGGCTGAAAAGCAGGACCTCCAGGATAGTTATCTCTGGTTTGCTTCCAGTACCTCGTGCTAATGAAGGTAAGAACAGGAAGATAGGAGAAATGAATGTGTGGCTGAGGAGTTGATGCAGGGGGCAGGGATTTAGATATCTGGACCATTGGGATCTCTTCTGGGGCAGGGATGACCTGTACCAAAAGGATGGGTTGCACCTTAACTGGAGGGCTACCAACATCCTGGCGGGCAGGTTTGCTAATGCTACAGGGGTGGGGTTAAACTAGCTTGGCAAGGGGGTGGGATCTCATACAGGACAGAGGCAGATGAGAGGTTAGAAGTTGGTATGGAGGGTGGAGGGAAAGGTTAGTGGATAGAATAAGCAGGTTAAAGACAGAGAGTGAGGATGGAAGGTTGGTTTAAACTGCACGTATTGTAATGCAAGGGGCCTGATGGGTAAGGCAGATATGCTTAGGGCATGGGTAGGTACTAGTGACTGGAACGTTGTCGCCATTACTGAAAGCTGGTTAAGAGAGGGGCAGGACTGGCTGCTCAATGTTCTGGGGTATTTGAGCTTCAGGAGAGACAGCAGTGACGGAAAAAGAGGAGGGGGAGTTGCATTGTTCGTTAAGGATGATGTCACGGCAGTGGTCAGAGGTAACATTACGGACAGTTCGTCTAATGAGGCTATATGGATGGAGCTGAGGAACATGAAAGGGATGATCACCTTGTTGGGGGTGCACTACAGACTCCCGAATAGTCAATGGGAATTAGAAGAACAAATATGCCAGGAGATTACTGCATGTCAAATAGGGTTGTTGTAGTAGGGGATTTTAACTTTCCCAATATTGACTAGGACAATCATAGTGTGAAGGGTTTAAATGGGGTGCAATTCCTCAAAAGTGTTCTGGAGTTTTCTCAGGCAGTATTTAGAGGCCCCCACACGTGAGAGGGCAACATTTGATCTAGTGTTGGGAAATTGGAAGAGCAAGTTATTGAAGTGTTTGTGGAGGAGCCTTTTGGGACCAGTGACCACAATTTGATTAGGTTTAAGATATTTAAGGATAGGGACAGAGAGGGCCCACATGTTAAAATGCTCATCTGGGGTAAGGCCGACTTTGAGAGGTCTCGCTCATGTTGACTGGAGCAGGTTATTTGAGGGGAAAGGAACATCAGCCAAGTGGGATGTTTTTAAAAGTGTGCTGACAAAACCTCAGGATATGTACATCCCTGTTAGAGTGAAGGGCAAAGGGCGAAGCTTTGCTGATGAGGGAAATTGAAGCATTGGTCAAAAACAAGAAGGATGCATGGACCAGGTATAGGTAGCTGGGTCAAGTGCATCTCTGGAGGAGTTTCGGGATCCAAGGAGTAAACTGAAAAGGGAAATCAGAAGGGCCAAAAGGGACCAGGAGATAGTTCTGGCTAGTAGCATTAAGGACAATCCCAAAAGATTGTATAAATACATAAGGGGAAAAGTATATACCGAGGCGAAAGACATTAGGACGGAGGAACTTGGGGCAGTCAATGAAAGTGTCTTGAGAGCAGTCAGTGTTACTGTTGAAGGTACTATCGTGTATGAAGTTATTGTAGGAAAATAACTGCAGATGCTGGTACAGATCGAAGGTATCACAAAATGCTGGAGTAACTCAGCAGGTCAGGCAGCATCTCAGGAGAGAAGGAATGGGTGACGTTTCGGGTCGAGACCCTTCTTCAGACTGAAGAAGGGTCTCGTACCAAAACGTCACCCATGATACCTTCGATCGTGTATGAAGGTAGACAAATCTCCAGGGCCTGATTAGATATATCCGAGGTCATTATGGGAACCTAGAGAGGAAATTGCGGGAGCCCTGGTTGAAATTTACGAGTCGTCCTGAAATACAGGAGAGTTGCCGCAAGACTGGAGGGTGGCAAATGTTGTGCCTCTATTTAAGAAGGGCTGCAGGGAAAATGCTGGGAACTATAGGCCTGTGAGCTTAACATCTGTAGTTGGAAAGTTACTAGAGAGTATTCTGAGGGATAGGTTATACAGGCATTTAGATGGGCAAGGGCTGATTAGGGATAGTCAGTATGGTTTTGTACATGGGAGGTCGTATCTCATAAATCTGATTGAGTTTTTTGAAGACCTGACCAAAAAGGTCGATGAGGGCAGAGTTGTAGATGTTTCCATGAATTTCAGTAAGGCATGCGACAAAGTTCCGCATGGTAGGCTGCTCTGGAAGGTTAGATCGCATGGGATCCAAGGAGAGATAGCTGAATGGATAGCAAATTGGCTTCATGGAAGGAAGCAGAAGGTAATGGTGGACGGTTGGTTCTCAGACTGGATGCCTGTGACTAGTGGGGTGCCTCAGTGTTCCGTGCTGGGCCCGTTACTGTTTGTCATCCACATTAATGATTTGGATGAGAACATGCAGGGCAAGATTAGCAAGTTTGCAGATGATACAAAAGTGGGTGGTTTTGCAGATAATGAAGATGGTTGTAAAGTAATTGCAGCAGAATCTTGATCGATTGGCCAAGTGGGCTGAGAAATGGTTGATGGAATTTAATACAGAAATATGAGGTGTTGCATTTTGAATGTCTAACAAGGGCAGGACCGACACCAGGCACGTGAGTGATGTAAAAAAAAAGAGGAAAAGAGCCAAGCGCTTGCGCGAGGCCTACAGCGGGGGTCAAATAATTGGAAAATTTATACACAAAATTACTAGTTTCAAGCCTCTTTTAGTGAATATGTCACTGTATACTAATAACATTTAAGTAAATTTGCACACTAATTGATAATCAGCCCAAAAAGGCGGTAATTGGCTTTTCTGCTGTGTTTTATATTTTAACCCCGTCTTAATTAATTTAGTTATATGATCTTGCACTTAAGTTTAATATTTACTCATTACAGTTCCATCACTGATTTTCTGGCACTCTTGGTTCCAGAGCTTTGCTGGTATATCGAGCCGGCAAAGGAAGCCGGGTATGGGGATAGATATACTGGCTCCAGCTGGGATGGAGTTCCAGAGCCCCGGCCGCAGGCTGGGAATTCAACCCACCGATCGGCCGTGGAAGTCCCGATGAGGTTGAGATTGGCTGCCTTACCCACCCCCGTTGCCACATTTTCAGGGAGACTTCCAGGGCGCGCGGGGTGGGTGGGATTTCTCGCGGAACCCCTAGTGACCTCTAGTGGCCGAATTGACAAATTGGCCATGGAAGTCCTGATGAGGTTGAGATTGGCTGCCTTGCCCACCCTAGGTTCCAGCATTTTCGGGGAGACATCCAGGGCGCGGGGGATTTCTCGCGGAACCCCTAGCGACCTCGAGTGTTCATTACAAGTCTATACATCGTTTCTTTTCTTTTTTTTCTGATCCGATTTCTCCATTGGTAAACGCGATTTTGGCAAAGTGAAAAACGTGGAAATCATGCAAAAAACACGGAAAATGGATTTTAAAAACGCGGAAATCAGCAGAAACGTGGAAAATTCACATGGCTGCTACACAGCGAATGGTAGGCCTCTGGGAAGTGTTGTAGAGCAGAGGGATCTAGGGGTGCAGGTGCATGGCTCTTTGAAGGTTCAGTCACAGGTAGATAAGGTTGTCAAAAAGGCTTTTGGCACATTGGCCTTCATCAGTCAGAGTATTGAGTATAGAAGTTGGGAGGTCATGTTGCAGTTGTATCAGATGTTGGTGACACTGCATTTGGAGTATTGTGTTCATTTCTGGGCACCGTGTTATAGGAAAGATATTGTCAAGCTTAAAAGGGTTTTTGAAAAGATTTACGTTGCCAGGACTAGAGGGTGTGAGCTATAGGGAGAGGTTGAGTAGGCTGGGTCTCTATTCCTTAGAGCGCAGAAGGATGAGGGGTGATCTTATAGAGGTGTATAAAATCATGAGAGGAATAAATTGGGTAAAGTGGAAGAATTAAGGACCAGAGGACATAGGTTCAAGGTAAAGGGGAAAAGATTTAATAGGAATCTGAGGGGTAACTTTTTCACACAAAAGGTGGTGGGTGTATGGAGCAAGCTGCCAGAGGAGGTAGTTGAGGCTGGCACTATCCCAACGTTTAAGAAACAGTTAGACAGGTGGGATTAGTGTAGCTGCAACATTTTGGCCGGTGTGGACAAGTTGGGCCGAAGGGCCTGTTTCCACACTGTATCACTCTATGACTCTATAACTCAGCGGGTAGGGCGGTATCTGGGAGGGAATGGACAGACGATGTTTTGGATTGGGACCCTTCTTCAAAACTTTTAAATGGAATAGGCTAAATCGAAAAAGAGATAATAACATTAGATAATATTTATTTCAAAGAATGGATTAAAGGCAGTAGAGATAAAGGATTTTGCTCAAAACTAGTAGAATTAATCTCAGTGCAGCAGAGAAACATCAAGAGGTAGGAAACTTCTATGGCTATCCGGAGTAGTTGATGAGAGTATTAAATGAATGGAAAGGATTTCTGTTGACAAACAAAACCAGTAACTCTAAGGATGGGAGAAATTTCAAAATCCTGTGGAGGACCATTGAACCACAGTTGGCGATCAGGAACCATAGAAGCAGACCATTGGAATTTTTATAAATAGGTAAATAAGACAGGGCTGTCAAAATTAATGGACATCTCTTACCGATTATGACAGGAGAAATTAAACAATGCATCATATAAACGTAGGAGGATTGCAGTTATAGAGGGAATGAGGAGCTCAAAGAAATACCATTAGTAAACAATTAGTGTCAGAGAAATAAATGGGATTGAAAGGCAATAACCTTATGACCTACACCCCAGGATTTTGAAGGAGATGGCAGCAGGGATAGGAAAGAAGTCGCTTATTAAGGAAGAAGGAGTGAGAAGAAAGTAAGAGAAATAGACCAGTTAGTACAACAACAGTGGAAGGGAACTAATGGATTCTATTACAAAGGAAATAGTTCCAGGGTATGAAAAATATAATAGGATTGGGCAGAGTCAACATGGCTTTATGAAAGGGAAATTATTAGAGATATTCGAAGTTGTAACTAGCCAAATAGATAAGAGTGAACCAATTGACTTAGTTTCCAGAAGGCCATCAATAAATGACAGACAAGAGGTCATTAAATAAAACTAGAATGCACAGTACTGAGAGTGGAACATTGGTAATGCATTGAGGATTGGTTAATGGACAGAAATAAGTGAGCAGGAATAAGTCAGTCATTTTGATGTCTAGGAGCTAGTGGAGTGCTATAAGGATTGGAGCTGGGCCTCCATCTATATTAACGATTTGAATTAGTGAATCAAACTACTGAACATTCATTGTTACTGATGATACAAAGCTGAGCAGCACCAATGAATATTAGAGGATGCCATTCATTCCTGGTATGCCAGGTTTGTCGTTTGAAGAGAGAAGAATGAGGGGAGATTTCATGGAAACTTCCAAACTTCTTACAGGGCTTGACAAGGTCGATGCAGAATTCCCCTGGGTGGGGTGTTTAGAACCAAGGGTCAGTTTTCAAATAATGGGTTAGCCATTCAGGAGAGAGACGAGTTGCTTCACCTTGGAGTAGTGAATCTTTAGAATTCTCTATCCAGGTGAGTTGTGTACACTCGGTAAACGCAGAGAATAATAGATGTTTTAATGTTAAGGGAAACAAATGCTATGGGGTCACCGCAGGAAAGTGGTGCTAAGGTAGAAACAAATAGGCACAAGAGACCAAATGGTCTTCTGCTTCTACATCTTATGCTACTTATGCTTTGCCACATATATAAATCACCAGCATCTAATCTAAGAACTATAAAGTGTGTTTATTCCTCAGGTGCACAAGAATACCAATCAGAGTGAGCTATTTCACTCCACCATTCAGTGTGATTATTGAATTCTGTTCTTTTCAGTCAGACTGAGTTATTGGAGAGCAGTGAAGTGTCTTGTATTTATTATTGCTTGCTTAGCTGAGAATCTATTTAAACTGATGACTGAACAGCTTCCGTTTTTCATTCTACTCACGGGCTTCTATCTTCCCAAAAGTAAACCATCACATTCTCCTATCCCATAATAAATGATTACGTTTGAACTAACTCTTGTTTGTATAAATACACAAAGTGCTAGAATATCTTAGCGGGTCAGGCAACACCCCTGGAGAACATGTTTCAGGTTGGGACCCCTTCTGTGTGTCTTTTGATCACTTCATCAAGTGACCCTATGGCTTTGGGGCGATAACACCAGTATGGCTTCCACGTCAAGATTTATAAACAGTATTGAATGAGAAAGGCTTGAAACATGCTCCCCCGTGATCGAGTTCCTTTACATAATGCTGTACTGTTGAGTTGCATTAGAGGAAACTTGACGAATTTGTTCACTTATTTTTATACACTGGCATCCATATTTTTCATTCAGTTACCAATTACATTTTGAAGAAGAATTGAATTAAGTTGGCCAATTATGCTCTAATGACTTCTAAAACATTGGTACTCTTAGGGGAAGCATTGATCAGGAGAATGCTGTGATAGTAGTGACACAGAGATCCATTTCTTGACAGAAACACATGAAAAGGAAAGTTATCGCCTGGCCACCACGTGACCACAGTTGGCACACGGTATTAGAAAAGCTGGAAACAATGTTAGATGGTAGCAAAGGAGGCAATTGGATGAGCTATTGATTTCAAACTGGAATCATAATCTAAATCATAATGAAAATATCTTAACCAAAATAACTGACTGCCTCGTCATTTGATTCAGGCAATTAATGGGAAAATTGAATTAATTCAAAAACTATAATTATCTTCTAATCTGTGAGCAGCTTTACCAGAGAACTACAACATTCACAAACATGCAGCATCAAAAGAAATCATGACCAATTTAAAGCACTGTCTAAAACGTGGAATAAGATGCATTTTCCTTTCTCAAAAATTCATATTGTCAAGATATTTCAAAATAAATCTCTTCTTCCACGAAGTAGAAGTGAAATGGATTTTTATATAATTAATTTTGACTGGTATTACAGGCATTAATGATTCTGAGCACATACATTTATGGCAGTTAGCAGAAAACCTGAGGAAATGTTTAGACTTGTTAAGACCAGAGTGAAACAGGTACTTTTGTTTAAACCAATTAAGCTGCCTACACTTTTACAACTAAAAATAAGGCTATCTGAACAAAAAAACTATTATTTAATTAGGAACAGGAAAGATAAATCACAGGTTTTCTCTCTCTCCACTCGGTCCTGAATGTAGGGTTTGAGCACAAGACAATGATAATTCCTTTCCCCCGCACAGATGCTGCTCGCTCCACTGACTTCCTCTAGCAGATTGATTGTTGCTCCAGATTCCAGCATCTGTCAGTCTCTTCTGTCTCCAAAGAAAAATACCATCTGGGCTTGGTCTATTTGGGCATCCTTTTGGTCCTTGCACCCTAATTGATTTTATCCCTATCCATTTAGTCATTGGAGATGTGTCATTCATTATATTACTATCTACGTGGAAGACATGATGCCTGTGTTTTCCTGCATCAGCAATTTAGGGTTTATTTTAGTGCACTATTACAAACAATTTGCATTTACACAGCAACTTCAGTGGAGCAAAATAAAATGCTTGTTGCAGGAAACAGCAGCTGCGGCTCTTGTATCTATGGTAGTTTAAGCAGATATCTTTTAGGGGATGTTGCGGAGAGAGTTGGAAAATGAGGAGGCATTTGTAACAACATTTCCGAATTTGGGTATTGGTAGCTCATTGTAGTGGCCAACAATAGCACACTTATATCAGCGATGCATAAGAGCCAGTATTATAGGAATGTAGAGATTGGGAAGGGTTCTGATATGGAGATATGGAAGGATAAAGCCAGAGAAGGATTTGAAAACTAGAATGTGAATTTTAAAACAAAAGTGTTGGGAAGCAATGTAGATTCACAAATACAAGAATGTTGGGTGAACTGGCAATTAGGATATTGGTGTCAAATGTTTACATCATTTCGGGTACTGCAGAGAGTGCAAAGGAAAAGGCTGTCCAGAAGAGAAAGACAACTGCTATTACAAGTGTCCAAACAGAATATCAGTCCCTTCCTCACTACTCCCAATTTTATAACTGGATAGATGTTTGTATAACCTACTGGGAAATTTAGAAAGCACAGAACAGCTACTGTACCTTACCACAAAATTTGCTTTAAAGGACACAAATTGCTGGAGAACTGAACGGATCAGACAGCCTCTCTGGAAAATAAAGAATGTGACCTTTCAGGATGAGACTCTTCCTCGGTCTGTTGAAGGGCCCCCGACCACAACCAGCACTTAACCATATTCTCCAGAAATACTGCCTGACCCGCTGAGTTACTCCAGTATTTTTGAAAACCAGCATCTGCTGTTCCTTCTTTCTACAAAATTTGCTTTGCTCTTATGAGAAAAACATGGCAGGAAACAGACAGGAGGAAGCCCTAAACGATTAACATTTGGGGCTGTGGGTAGTCCCCATTACAGCCAATGTCGTGGTTGTTGGGTCCAAAAAGAACCCCGCAGAATAACTGCAGAAGAGAAGCAAACTTTGGTTTAATGAATCAAACATTTGTACAGTGGAACAAAGGTGCCAAATAAAGGAGTAATGATAAATGGAGCTGACCTGGATCATTAACTTGAATCTCAGACATCACCAATGGAACATTGGTTTCCTACACACCAAATGGTGCCCTGCTCCAAGTCAAACTGAATGGTGCAGAAAAACAATGAATTCCATGTGCCACTAGAGCACTACCATGAGTGGCAGGCATCATTAAAACATACTGACATGCAGTGGGACATGCAGCATATCTGGAGAGAAGGAATGGGTGGCATTTTGGGTCAAGATCCTTCTTCAGACTGAGTCAGGGGAGAGGGAAACTAGAGATATGGAAGGGTACAAAGAGCATGTAAGGTGTGAATAGGACAGATCAAAGCAGATGATAATATATCAACAAAATGTGCAATGGTTCATTGTTGGCTGAAGGGAAGGTGACAACAAGGCATACAAACAGTAAAATTAATCAGGACAGTGAAACTAGTCAAAGAACTAGTCAAAAGAGAAATCAATATTCATTATGCTGGTACCTGGTGAGGGGGTGGTTTAAGTGTCCCTGATTAACTCATCTCTTCCCACCCAAACCACCCCCTCTCCAGGTATTTTTCCCTGCAACTGCAGGAGGTACAACACCTGTCCCTCGACTCCGTCCAAGGACTCAGTCTTTTCAGATGAGGCAGAAGTTCACTATCACCTCCTCCAACCTCATCTACTCTATCCGCTGTTCTAGGTGTGGACTCCTATGTATCGGCAAGACCAAGAGTAGACTGGGCAACCGTTTCATAGATGACTGACTTTGCTTAGTCCGCCTGGGCCTACACGATCTCCCGGTTGTTAAAACACTTTAACTCCCTCTTCCATTCCCATACTAACCTTTCTGTCCTGGGCCTCCTCCACTGTCCGAGTGAGGCCAATCGCAAATCGGAGGAACAGCACCTCATATGTTGCTTAGACAGCTTACATCCAAGCAGTATGAATATTGATTTCTCTAAAAGTAGCCCTTGCTTTCTCTCTCTCTCCGTCCCTCCCCCACCTTAGTTCTCTGGCAAGTTTCACTGAACCCGATTCATTTTACTGTTTGTATGCGTCGTTGTCACCTTCCCCATAGCCAACCATGAACTACTGCACATTTCTTTGATCACCATCTGTTTTGATCTGCCCATTTCACACCGTACATGCTCTTTGCACCCTTCCATATTTCTGGTTTCTCCCTCCCCTGACTCTCAGTCTGAAGAAGGCTCTCGACCCGAAACATTGCCTATTCCTTCTCTCCAAATGCCTCATCGCCAGAACTCACCAACAAGCACCAAGATCTGGCTTGGCTGGTGGTGAGGGGAGCCCTCCCAGTCAGTTCCTTCCTGCACTGCCGGAACCTCACTACCAGCGCACACTGCCTTTGGGACGGCTGCTATGGAGAGGAGACGGTGGCTCACCTCTTCACAGAGTGTGGATTTGCCAAGAGAGTCTGGAGAGGTTTGCACGATTTATTCCTAGCAGCTCCGTCACAGAGGACTCTGTGATCTACGGACTGTTCCCAGGGACGCATTCGGAGACTGACATCGAGTGCTGCTGGAAGGTCATCAACTCGGTGAAAGACGCTCTTTGGTCTGCCCAACCTTTGTTGACCTCCCAGCGGAGCGAGCTGTCCGTCAAGGAATGTGGCCGACTGGCCCGCTGCAGACTGCAGGAGTACGTGCTGAGGGACGCACTGAAGCTTGGTGCAGCCAACGCCAAGGCCCTGTGGGGGAGGAGCACAGTCTAGGGTCCTTCCGCTGCTGGACATGGGGGGCAGGGTGTGGTGGAGACGCCCCTCCAAATAAGGGATACTGTGTAAATGTCTGTAAATTTGGAAGTGAATGCCTGTATCGAATGTGTAACCTCCGGAAATGTCGGATGGGGTTGTTAAAAAAAGATGTTTTGTAAATATTTATTACTTGAATAAAGTATTTTTTGATACATATAAAAAAAAAAAATTATATATATATAAACATAGCACAAAAAGTAAGGAAATTTGTGTTTGGTAGATTATTTCCTTGTTGTAACAATGCTTCTTGGCAATAAATCTTATACCGTTGGAAAGCCTGTTTATTTCCCTTTTAAATGGTGCCACATTTGTAAGGAACATGCATTTGTGGGATGAGCAGCAGAGCTGAGCATGTGGGTTGCGCCCATGAAAAATCTGCCAAATCTTCTCTGCCAATGCCAAACAGCTTATTCTGCCATTGACTCTTGTTCGGTGTTGTTTGGTGGATTGGATGATTGAAGTCTGAAGAAACAAGTAGCATGTGGAAGAACCATACACAGCCACAACAGCCTGGCACCTCCTCCTCATGCTGGTCACCAGCCTGGTCACACACTGTTGTGGGATGGCATCCCATTCTTCAACCAGCATTTGTCGCAAGTCAGCCAACGTGGTTGTGTTGGTCACTCTGGCACGATCAGCACGCCCAAGCTGATCCCACAAGTGTTCAATGGGGTTGAGGTCAGGACTGCTGGCAGGCCATTCCATCCTCTCCACTCCCAAATTCTGGAGGTAGTCTCTGAGAAACCCTGCTCTGTGGGGGCGAGCATTGTCATCTTGGAGGATAGAGTTCGGTCCCAGACTGTGGAGATATGGGATTGCCACTGGTTGCAGAATCTCATCTCGATATCTCTCTGCATTGAGATTGCCTCCAATGATGACAAGCCTCGTTTTTCCAGTGAGGGAGATGCCGCCCCACACCATCACACTGCCTCCATCAAAAGATGTTACTCTATCGGTGCAGCAATCAGCATAGCGTTCTCCGCGTCTTCTCCACACTTTGACCCTATGATCCAACTGCCGTAGGCAGAATCTGGACTCATCGCTGAACATAACGTTCCTCCACATGTTCAGGTTCCAGTGCACGTGTTGCCGACACCAGCGCAAACGGGCCTGACGGTGAAGGGCAGTCATGGCAGGCCTCCTGGCAGCCCTATGAGACCGGAGATCGGCTGCGTGCAGTCTGTTCCGAATTGTCTGGGCAGAGAGCCGTCGGCCATATCATCCTGCAAAACGTGACTGCAAATCTGTAGAAGACAGCCTACGGTTCCTAAGTGCTGACAGGGTGACGAAACGGTTTTCTTCGGGTGTCGTCTTCTTGGGACGCCCACTTCGCGGCCTGTCTCTGACATCCCCCATTATATGGAACTTGGCCTTCACTTTGGAGATGGTACTAGGGCTCACTCCAAATAATGCCGCAACTTGGTTTTGCGGAACACCAGCTTGAAGTTGCCCTATCGCACGGGCCCTATCCAGATCAGGCAAACGTGGCATGCCGATTCTTGGAGCAGACACCTACTGACCACTGTAGCAGAGCCCTTGCGCACCTGATTGTCAGCACCTGGGGGTACCAGAAGCTCAAAACAAGAGTCAATAGCAACAGCAGAATAAGCTGTTTGGCATTGGCAGAGAAGATTTGGCAAATTTTTCATGGGCGCAACCCATATACTCAGCTCTGCTGCTCATCCCACAAATGCATGTTCCTTACAAATGTGGCACCATTTAAAAGGGAAATAAACAGGCTTTCCAACGATATAAGATTTATTGCCAAGAAGCATTGTTACAACAAAGAAATAATCTACCAAACACAAATTTCCTTACTTTTTGTGCTATGTTTATATATTCCTTCTCTCCAGAGATGCTGCCCGGCTCGCTGAGTTACTCCAGCATATTGTTTCGATCTTCACTGATATTAATGTCAGGCTTCATTTTAAACTTTTCAAATGCATTCTCTGGTCAAAATGGGTAATCAGATGAAACTGAATTATTGACCTTCGGTGAGTTAGAATCCCATTCAGGGATTTATACAACGTCTAGACCTACATCCGTAAGATTATAAATTCCAAGCAAGGCTAACCTGATTTGTAAATTCATTGTGAATTTATTCCTAACACTGAGAAATAATTTACCCATCATGTTTTATAATGTGTTGCAATCTGTAAATCTCTGTTCAGACCTTGAACTGACAGATGAGGAGAGCAGGAGAAACACAATCAAAACCATTAAGTTAAATTGAAAAGTGTGTAGTAAACAGCAAAAGAGAGGAGCAGGTCTACATGGAATCTAGTAGAATTTAGTTAATTGCATTTATTTTTAAAACATAAAATATTTTGGGATACTTTTATTAGAGTTTGCCACACAAAAAGTAAAATACGTTACCAATAATACTTTGTGTAAGAAGGAACTGCAGATGCTGGTTTAAACCGTAGACACAAAAAGCTGGAGTAACTCAGACACAGGCAGCATCTCTGGAGAGAAGGAATGGGTGACATTTTGGGTCGAAAATGAGAAGCTAGTACGAAATGGGTGGGGGAGAGATAGAGAGAGAAGGAATGCCGGGGCTACCTGAAGTAAGAGAAATCAATATTCATACCACTGGGCTGTAAGCTGCCCAAGCGAAATATGAGATGCTGTTCCTCCAATTTGCATTTAGCCTCACTCTGACAATGGAAGAGACCGGGGACAGAAAGGTCTATGTAGGAATGGGAAGAAGAATTAAAGCGTTCAGCAAACGAGAGATCAGGTTGGTTCACGCGGGCTGAGCGAAGGTGTTCCGCGAAACGATCACCCAGTCTTACCGATGTATAAAAGTCCACGTCTTGAACAACGGATACAGTAGATGAGGTTGGAGGAGGTGCAAGTGGACCTCTGCCTAACCTGAAAGGACTGCCGGGGTCCATAGACAGAGTCGAGGGAGGAGGTATAGGGACAGGTGGTGCATCTTCTGTGGTTGCATGGGAAGGTACCTGGGGAGGGGGTGGTTTGCGTGGGAAGGGATGTTAACCAGGGAGTTGCGGAGGGAACAATCTCTGCGGAAGGCGGAAAGGGGTGGAGATGGGAAAATGGGGCTAGTGGTGGGATCCCGTTGGAGGTGGCGGAAATTTCAGAAGATTTTTGTATGCGACGGCTGATGGGGTGAAAGGTAATGACTAGTGGGACTCTGTCTCTGTTGTGGACTAGGAAAGGGAGCAAGGGCGGAGCTGCGGGGTACCGAGAGTGAGAGCCTCATCTATGATGGGAGAGGGGAATCTCCTTAATTGCCTTATTTGCTGCTCATGTCCCACACAACAGACATGCTAGATACTGTGTTTAAGTTCATTCAAAGTTATTGTATTTGTTAATATTAAAATCATGTAGCAAACTATATGAACACAATCCCAGCATTTTGCTTACAGTTTTAATTCATAAGCAGCAAATAATACAAAGTAAACAGTTTGAATTAAGTTTCAACTGTTCTATAGCTAATGTTTCAAATACAGGAATTTAATCTTTTAGTTGTAGATGAGTACTTATATTTTAACAAATAACTTTTTAATATGGAGAGGGGCAAATGTGGAGAGTAGTGTGCATGATAAAAAAAACCAAATAGATAAATAAATCCAAGACTCATGGTGCAAAAGTTGTCAGTAACAACTGGAAGGCAGGGGAATATTGCGGAGCTTCATGGGGGGGGGGGGGGGGGAGGTGGGATTGAGGAAGTAGAGATACTTGAAAATCATGAATTTAAATTTAATGCAATCAATCGTGCAATAGGTTCATGAAGGACAAAGCTAGCTGTTAACAAAACAATATATGGTCAGCCGAGTTTAAAATGGATTGGAACTTGTGGAGGCTTTGTGGCTGACAAAGTGGGCAGAGCAAAATCATGTGATGTGTTCCAAAGGTAAGCAAGGGTTTCAACAGGCAAATCTATGGAAGAGGTTTCATTGAAATCGGTGTTATATTTTTAAAGTAATTCACATTTCAAAGTTTAAATCTATCTCCTAGGGAGGGAGGGGGAAGGGAGGGAGGATAAGGGGGTTGAGGGGGATGGAGTGGGGGGAGGGGAAGGGAAAGGGGGAGGGGAAGGGGGGAGGGGAGGGTGGAGGGGGAGGGGAGAAAGAAGAGGGAGAGGGGTGGAGGGAGGGGGAGGGTGGGGGGAGGGAAGGAGGGAGGGGGTGGAGGGACAGGGAGAACGGAGAAGGGGAGGAGGGAGAAGGGGAGGAGGGAGGAGGAGGAGGGGGGAGGAGGAGGAGGGGGGAGGAGGGAGGGGGGAGGGGGAGGGGAGAGGAGGGGGAGGGGAGAGGAGAGAGAGGGGGGGAGGAGAGGGTGCTGCACCAATGCAGGAGAGGTTTGGGCCCAACGGGTCCATTTGGTCCAGTTTGTTTCAAAAGTTAGGTTCAGCATAAGTATGTGAACTACACTTAGTTTTTCTAAAATCCCCATATGATGTCCTCCACAGCACAAAAGGGGCCAAATTTTAATTTTGCCAAATGAAAAGTTGAGATTTTATTCATGGACCACCAAATGATACAGTACAATCTCAGGCCCTTCACACACAATGTCTGTGCCAAACGTGATGCCGAGGCCAATCTATTTGCACATAATCCATACCACTCCATTCCCTGCACATCCCTGTGCTTATCTAAAAGTCTCTTAAATGCCACTATCATATCTGTCTCAAACACCAACCAGCATGTTCTAGCCACCCACTAACCTGTATAAAAAAAGTTGCCCCACACATCCCCTTTTCAACTTTGCCCCCTCACCTTAAAGCTATGCCCTCTAGTATTCTATTTTCCAGATTCATTTTTAACCTAGTAAACATTCGGGTGGACCTGGCCAAAGTATTTTAAGGTCTACCTGAACCACAAAGATAAAATTAAAATGTGTGCACCGGGTTCCTGCAGACCAGTTATGATTTAAACCAGTCAGATGAATACATGGGATGGGAGAACACACATCTAGCTCCCTCACCCTGAACATAGGATCCCCCCAGGGCTGCGTCCTTAGCCCCCTACTGTACTCCCTGTACACACATGACTGTGGGGCCAGGTTCAGCTCAAACTCCATCATCAAGTTTGCTGATGACACTGTGGTGGTGGGCCGGATCTCCAACAACGATGAGAAGGCCTACCGGGAGGAGGTGGCTGATCTGGCACTCTGGTGTCAGGACAATAGCCTCCTCTTGAATGTCACTAAAACAAAGGAGCTGATTGTGGACTTCAGAAGGGCTAAACATCCAAGGACGTACACGCCACTGGAGATAAATGGGTCTATTGTGGATAGGGTGAGCAGTTTTCAATACCTGGGAGTCCGCATCGCAGAGGATCTGACGTGGGCAACGCACATTGCCGCACTGGTGGGTAAGGCTAAGCAGCGCCTTTACCACCTTAGACAACTGAGGAAATTCAGAGTGTCTCTGAGGATCCTTCATTGCTTCTACTCTGGGGCTGTAGAGAGCATCCTGTCCGGCAACATTACAGTCTGGTTTGGGAACAGCTCTGCCCAGGACAGGATGGCCCTGCAGAGAGTAGTGCGTTCGGCAGAACGCACCATGGGAACTACACTCGTCCCACTGCAGGACCTATACATCAGGAGGTGCAGATCCAGAGCAAGCATGATCATGAGGGACCCCTGCCACCCCAGTAACGGACTGTTCCAGATGCTACGATCAGGCAAACGCCTCCGCTGTCACGCTGTGAAAACGGAGAGGATGAGACGGAGCTTCTTCCCACAGGCCATCAGGACTGTCAACTTTTATAACCCCAGAGACTAAATTTTTGTCGACACTAATAGTAACTTATTAACTTTATTTTATATGCTGTAACTGTAATTCTTTTTGTGCACAACCCGCAGGCATTGCCACTTTCATTTCACTGCACATCGTGTATGTGTATGTGACAAATAAATTTGACTTGACTTGACTGAGAGAAAGAACCAAGATTGGTGAGATACCATAGAAATGCCAGAGACACTACTACAGAGATGATTTACAATGATAAAATAAACAGTTTTTTTGTGTGCTTCTGATTACCTTATTAATTAATCCACTTTTGGTGAAAGTTTGAAGGTGGCGCAATGGTAGTGTTGCTGCCTTGCAGCGCCAGAGCCCCGGGTTCAATCCTGACTATGGGTGCTGTCTGTATGGAGTCTGTCCGTTCTCCCCGTGACCTGCATGGACTTTCTCCAAAATCTTCAGTTTTCTTCCACACTCCAAAGACGTACAAGTTTGTAGGTTAATTGGCTTGGTATAAATGTAAATTGTCCTTAGTGCGTGTAGGGTAGTGTTAATGTGCGGGGATTGCTGGTCGGTGCGGACTCGGTGGGCTGAAGGGCCTGTTTCAGCGCTGTATCTCTAAACTAAACTTAAACTTTCCCTGTCTGTTTATCATCAGGCAATGCTTCAACACTGCTGATGGAGGGGAGAACTGAACATTTAGCGTTTAAACTTCCTTTAAATTTGACAAATGTGAAGATTCCAACGTATAACATTGGTTAGAGAACAGCAAAAGAAAAAAATCTAAAAGATTGTAAACTTGTGGACTAGGATGAATGTACAATGGTCTGAAGAAGGGCCCTGACCTGAAATGTCAACTATCCATGTTCTCCAGAGATGCGGCCTGACCCGCTGAGTTACTCCAGAAAAAAAATATTTGTTTTGTTTTTGTAAACCAGCATATGCAGTTCTTTGTTCCAGTTCTAAACCTAGAAACAATAATCAATTAATATGAGGAAGTTACTTTAGTGTTCGCTGGAAATGTTTATCAAAATCTAACAGCAACTCTACAAGCTACTAAAGCAGAAAAACAGGAGTTCTAGGTTAAAGCATCATATATTTGGAAAAGTGCTAACAATTACACTTGAAAACCACATGTGATCCATCTGCAATAGAGTTTGCTTCGAATTTACAAATGTTAGGACATGGAGAAATTAAGCATGGTGATTCAACAGGAATGATTTTGATGAGAAACTTGGGCTGAATTGTTACATGGCTCATGATCTGATGTCAGCTGTTTTACCAAAAGCCACCCAATGCTATTTGAATTACCAATGGTTGCAAGAGAAAGCAATTTCAGCACAAAATAGTGACACGGCAGAGGCTATGAATGAAGATCATTTTTCAAAGCTTCTCAGACTAGTTGTACAATATAAATCTTCTGACAATGTGACAGACATTGATGAGGCTATACATTGTTGAATTGAGCTACAAACATGCAACTCGGGAATTTGGATCCATCAATAATCTGCTATGGCACCAGACAATCAGTTCTAAAACAACCACTACATGTAATTGAGGCTACAATGGTGACAAGAAACACTGATGGATAAATATCTTCATGCCTTGATACCAATTATCTTATCTGATCTATCATTTTAATTCAAGCAACATCAGTTCCCTGTTCATTTTATTGTTGCTATAAACATTAACAAGGCACATGGACAATCACTGAAAAGTCTTTAGCCTTAATCGTAAAATTCAATGTTTTCCCATGGTCAGCTCAATGTTGGTTGCTCTGGAGCTGAAGATAAAAATGATCTACACCTTTATATACTGGATTCAAATGAAAGAAATATATATTCTGAAGCACTTCAACATTGCACAATGTGTAAACTTACTTGATTTCAAAGGAACATACCTAATTAAGAACTATATTAGGCAATAGACACTAGGTACAGGAGTAGGCCATTCGGCCCTTCGAGCCAGCACCACCATTCAATGTGATCATTCAAGAGATTCAAGATGATCATAGTACCCCGTTCCTGCCTTCTCCCCATATGCCCTGACTCCGCTATCCTTAAGAGCTCTATCTAGTTCTCTCTTGAATGTATTCAGAGAATTGGCCTCCACAGATTGAATTGAATTCCACAGATTTACCCTTACAATTCCTCATTTCTATCCATACTGATTCTACATCTCCTGATTCTATGTCACCCCTTGCAAGGGAGTGAATATCATTCCTTACCAACAGAGCGACCCCACCCTCTTTGCCCACCTGTCTGTCTTTTCTATACGTTGTGTACCCCTGAATATTCAGTTCCCAGCCCTGGTCCTCTTGTAGCCATGTCTCTGTGATTCCCACAACATCATTCTTGCCAATGTCTAACTGAGCCTCAAGCTCATCCACTTTTTTTTCATACTTTGCGCATTTAAATACAATACTTTCACTTCGGTATTCACCTCCCCTCTCACACCGGTCACAATTGGCCCTGACCTTACTCTCTTATCCCATCTAGAACTTCCCTTCCCATTTATTTGAGAGTCCTTTGCAATTTCTCCTTTATTCGCTTCCCCTTTAACTCCATCTTCATATTCCCAATTTGTCAACCCCTCCCCCCACTACTTAGTTTAAAGGCACGCGTGTAGCACTAGCAAACCTGCCTGCCAGAATGTTGGTCCCCCTGCTGTTAAGGTGCAACCTGTTCTTTTTGTACAGGTCACCCCTACCCCAGAAGGGAGCCAGTGGTCTAGAAATCTAAATCCATGCTCCCTGCACCAGCCCCTCAGCCATACATTCATATCCCCAATCTCTAACCACCCTCAACGTCCTACTTCTCAGTCTTCTTCCTAACTCTCTAAATTCACGTTGCTGTATCTCCTTCCTCTTCCTCCCGACGTCGTTCGTGCCCACGTGCACAACTACTTCCGGTTGATCGCCTTCCCTCGCTAGGATGTTCTGAAGCTGGTCCGTGATGTCTTGAACCCTGGCACCAGGGAGGCAACAGACCATCCTCAAGTCCCGCCTGCCGCCACAGAATCTACTGTCCGTACCTCGGACAACGGAGTCACCCAGTACTATGGCTCTTCCTGACTTCGGTCTCCCCGTTCGAGTCTCCTTGCCTGGATCAGAGCCGCCAACCTGTCCGCCGCTCGGACTGGAAATGTCTTCTGCCCCGACAGCTCCCAAAAGGGTGTACCTGTTTGCAATAGGCACAGCCACCGGGGTCTCCTGGAGTCCACGTTCACTCCACCTTGAAACGGTCTCCCACTTTCGCTCGACCTGGACCCTTGGCATGACAGCCTCACAGTAGGTCCTGTCCAGGAAACTCTCGCATTCCCGGATGGCCCAGAGGTCATCCAGCTGCTTTTCCAACTACACCACACGTCCATTCAGGAGCTGCACCTGGACACTGTTCTTGCAGGTGTAACTCCCAGAAGCTCCAGCGGTGTCCCTACCTTCCCACATCCTGCAGGAAACACACTGCACCAACTTGTCCGCCATTACTTTAGTGTCAAAAAACAAATCAGGCTTAAAAACAAGTGTAACCTCCTCACCTCAGCCTCCTCGCCACAGACTCGTAGCCAAAACTCGCACTTTTCTCACAGGGCACTTCCCTCGACAGGGCTGCACCCCTTGTGCAAGCCTTGCTTATATCAGTCACTAAATTGCCTAATTGGCCAATTTACCAAACTTCTAATTTAATTGATCAGCCAATCCACGTACTCGTTTCTATCCTGCCTTTCTCTGACGAGCATAAACAAATATTAAACAACATATTTGTATATATATTTATCTTCAATGTGTATGTTTTTATTGGTAACCTGTTTAAACGTTGAAAACCTTGATGGCTGTAGGAAAGCAGCTGTTCCTGAACCTAGTGGTGTGGGAATTCAGGTCACTGATCCTCCTGCCTGATGGTAGCAGAGAGAAAAGTGCATGGCCCGCATTGTGGGCATCCTTGTTGATAGATGCCGCCTTCTTCAGGCAGTGCCTCATGTAGATGCTTTTGATGATGGGGAATTATTGATCAATGGCTCAATGGTTTCTTTATTGTCATGTGTACAAGGTACAGTGAAATAGATTTTTTGCATACAGATCAGCAAGATTATCCCCGTACACAAGCACAATCCCCCGGTCAGTCTAGAATGTACAGAACAGCCCACCGAGTCCATAAACAACAGGCGTCATATTACAGTCTCAGCTACACTTGGCCACAAAGCCTGTTGCAGCCTTCCTTCTCCATTTTGGTCGTCCCGCGATCCAATGTCATTCTCCATGCCTGCCCCTCTTCAGCCTTTGTTCCCGGGGGGCGGAGTACCTCCCACCGCCGACCTAAAAGGCACGAAAGGAAAGACCCCCGTTCCTCTCACTGGGCCATTTTTTTCAGGGTCCACCGTCGTCTCCTCCCCCCCCTCTCCGATCCACAGGGCGAGCAGCGACCGACTCAGTGGCCTTCCCTCTCCGAGCGAGCCGGCCCTGTGGTTGGGAAACAGCAGCAGGCCACCGGGCCCGACCCCTGGCTGCTGCTGGGCCTCCTGCAGACCTGCCCTGCTTCCCGCCGCCGGTCCGCTGACCTGCCCTCGGTCCGACTTCCACCTCTCCGGTGCATAGGGCGAGCAGAGGCCGGGCTTGGCGGAAACCTCTCTGGGCCAGTTCTTGTTGCTGCGACCTTCTGCGACTGGACGGTGGGCGATCCGGCTGAGTCCACCACTCTTTTTAGCCTTTGTGTTCCTGTGCATTGAAATTGCCGTACCAGGCTTGATTCAACCAGTCACGACACTTTCTACAATTTATCTGTAAAACTTTTCGAGAGTATTCAGAGACATGTTGAATTTTGTATACCTCTAAGAAAGTAGATGTATGGCCCGCCTACTTCATGGTTGCATCTATGTGATCATACAGAGAGTAATTTGTAATAATCTGAAAACTTTTGAGGACTATTCACGTGAACAAAGTCACCAACATCCTGAGAGGTCCTTGCATTCCTCAAGGACAGTGGCAGAGTGGCATTTCCGACAGTTTCGCATCAATCATGCTGGGACAAGTAGATGTTGAATGTACATTTGTTCAAACCTGGTGTAGGTTTAATGATGCTGTCATTCTAATAGATAGCTCAGAGAGAGAGGGAGACACATTTCAGATTCATTTTGGAATTGAGATAATTAATACATTTGAATACATCAGTTGTTTCTAGTGTTGAAGTGATTAATGTATCAGATTTTTGATTAATTTTGTATGTTTCTAGGTGTCAGTGAGAGTCACACACAATCCAAGGGTTTCAACAGCTGTGTTGCTTGGAGGCTCAGACAGCTGTCAAAGTTCCAATGGGCTTCAACGGTCAGCTGATCAAGTGCCAGCTTCATGCAGCTGGCAGGCTGGTATGCTGCAGTCAGTCTGTGACTTTCATCGAGGTCATTGCCAGCCTATGTCATGCACATAGGCGCTTGGCCATTCAGAAGGTGCTACATCTGTTGGAGAATTGAATGTGGGCGGCTCGGAGAGAAATGGGCCACAGGCCACATACGGACTGCAAAGTCCATGCTGTGCACCACTATTCTACATGTTATTAAACCTAATCAATGCGTGCAAATGTATTTAGAAAAAGATGTTCCGCTGTATTTAGGAAAAGATGTTCCACTGTGCGTTGTCAGAGTAGCATCCAGCTCCAAAAACAGGCACAGAAACAGGCCTTTTGGCCCATCAAGTCTTTTCCAAACGCTTAATCTCATACTAATTTACTACCCGTTATGATTCCACGTTTAAAATCAGGGAGGAAATCACTTTCTGTGGGTGTATCTACAATCCTAGAAAAGGGAACAAATGATGTAAATGATAACAGAGTGAAGTGAATAGATTGACACACAAAGAAACATGAATAGATGTCAATGGGTCTTTTTTTAGTTGGCAAGATTCAAGTGATGTGCCACAGATATCGGCACTGGGGCCACCAATTTTTACAAAATTAGATAAACAAATGCAATGAAGACACCAATGGTATGGTTGTCAAATTTGCTGATGGTACAAAGATACACTTTAACATACCTTAGAAAGTAAGTTGTGAAAGGACATGAGGGGGCATGTGTACTTTTCTTGTTCCTAACTCATATGTTGGATTTTTTAATGCTGATAAATCAAAAAATTAGCTCAAAATTATTACAGAAGGTAAATTAAACACATCTAAAAGATTCTAAAAAAAAGATTCTTCCCAAAAGAATGCAAGTTTAGATGGATCATCTTGATGGCATTGGATAGAATCATTAGATAAAATGGCATTAGATAGAATCATAGAATATAAGGAGAAATTCAAATTTGAGTAAACCTAGAGAAAAACATTAAATACAGAGCTCTTGGATTAAACAAAAGCACAATGTCAGAATAAAAATCTATTTCATTGGTTGGAGCTTTGGAGTCTGAGGGAATTATTTTTCTGTGTGCTGATTTCCTTCAGGAAACGAGTGCGTAAACCAATAGTCATTCATGTAAAAATATTTACATTTTTAGAGTGTTCAATTAATTGCTCCAAATTAGCAGGATTCTCATGATCCCACTAAAACATAAAAATGGAAAATCCAAACTGTCCATATGCTTTGTTACTGTTTAAGACCAGGGTATTGACATCTTGTAGTGGCCTGGCGGAGGCCAGAGAAAAGGCAAGACGCCAGGCAGTGTTTTGTTAGATTGCTTTATTAGGCTGTGAGCTGGTGCCCACAGCGTAGTTCTCCAAGGGATGATCCACGCCTTCCCTTGGTCTGGCTTTTAACTCCTTTCACCTGTCCGTCACGTAACGAGGGGGCTGACCCGAGGAGTGGCCTGATCCGCCACAATCTTATATTTGTATTGGGGTCTTAAAAATAGCTGAATATGGGCACCCAACCAATCAACAATTTAACAGTTTTTACCAATGAGCATTGGTATACTCCATGTTTACAGTAAATGCACTAGATTGAAATATAACAATCCATGTTATAATGTAGATTTGATTTTCCATACATTCATTTTATGCTGATGGGTACACATCAATCTTTTTAAAGATGATTGCCTTCAACCTCACAAACTAGCTGTTGCAATATGCACAGTCTGATCAGGTTCAAACCTCTCCTGTCTATTGAATGTAATAGTGAAATTTAAAAATCAACAGAATTAACCTTTTCTGCTATGTTTTTGATCAAGTCTGCCACCACCTAACATCTACACACAGTCCTCCATTTTTCAATGCATACATAGAAACATATATCATATCATATATCATATACATACAGCCGGAAACAGGCCTTTTCGGCCCTCCAAGTCCGTGCCGCCCAGTGATCCCCGTACATTAACACTATCCTACACCCACTAGGGACAATTTTCACATTTACCCAGCCAATTAACCTACATACCTGTACGTCTTTGGAGTGTGGGAGGAAACCGAAGATCTCGGAGAAAACCCACGCAGGTCACGGGGAGAACGTACAAACTCCTTACAGTGCAGCACCCGTAGTCAGGATCGAACCTGAGTCTCCGGCACTACATTCGCTGTAAAGCAGCAACTCTACCGCTGCGCTACCGTGCCGCCATAGACATAGAAACATAGAAAATAGGTGCAGGAGTAGGCCATTTGGCCCTTCAAACCAGCACCGCCATTCAATATGATGATGGCTGATCATCCAAAATCCGTACCCCGTTCCTGCTTTCTCCCCATATCCCTTGATTCCGTTAGCCCTAAAAGCTATATCTAACTTTCTCTTGAAAACATCCAGTGAATTGGCCTCCACTGCCTTGTGTGGCATCTATGATGGTCAGCTGGTTTAATTATTAAAGTCAAAATCAAAAAACAAAATTAATTTCAATTGTTTCAATCAATGTATTATAAAAACATAACATACTGAAAATGTGTAGTAGGTCAGGCAACATCTTTGAAAAGAAGAAACAAGTAAGTTGTGGAGAGGATGGGAAGAGATAAATAGGGCGAAAGCAGTATCCCTTTTGGGGGAGAGACTAGAGTTGTCAACAGGGGATAAGTTGTAAAGACCATGAATTACTGAGTTATTGAAGGCAGAGAATGTGAGAATGAGGTGGAAGAGAGCAGGAGAGAGCGAGAACGAGGCAAGAGAGAGCGCAAAATGAACAAAGCCCGTGAATGAGGGTAGTTGTAAGCATATAAACAGTCATGTAAAGGTTGTGAAATGCAGTGGTGGTACATTCCCAGCTAGAGAGAGATAAATTCAGGATGTATTACAGATGGTTGACTTACAGCAGAAATGAGCAATCTGCTGGATGATTCAGAACTCCCTGGTGCTTGTCACCTACATTTTCAGAGATATTGGCTTTGTCCTATCCATCCTTCAGCCAAACTTCTCTGCAACTTACAACTAACTTTATTTTTCTTTTGCCCAGTTCAGAGTCATCGATCTGAAATCTCAACTCTGTTTCGGTTTCCATAAATGTTTTCTGACCTGCTGAGTGTTTACAGTATTTTCTCAGTTGCCGATTTCTAGCATTTGTAGCTATCTTGATTTTCAAGCACTATTGACCAAAATAAAAATCTACTAACCAAATAAACATCAACTAATATTCAGATATTGGACAATAACTTTCTGGCCAAACCTCCTTCCTGTGCTTCCCTGTTCCAAATGCTGAGGGCCTATTTTGCTGGAACTGCAGTACCCTGAACTCCACCAGCATGATCAGGAGAGGAACAGGGTCCTCATTGGCACAGAGGAATCAGTGTCCTTAAAATGCACCCACTTTGCCAGCTGTAAATCTAGCTATCATGCACAAGGAAGAATCATGGAAAATTGACAAGGGAGAGCCAGTGGATGGAGTGTACCTGGACTTTCAGAAAGCCTTCGATAAGGTCCCACATAGGAGATTAGTGGGCAAAATTAGAGCACATGGTATTGGGGGTAGAGTACTGACATGGATAGAAAATTGGTTGGCAGACAGGAAACAAAGAGTAGGGATAAATGGGTCCCTTTCAGAATGGCAGGCAGTGACTAGTGGGGTACCGCAAGGCTCGGTACTGGGACCGCAGCTATTTACAATATAAATTAATGACTTAGATGAAGGGATTAAAAGTAACATTAGCAAATTTGCAGATGACACAAAGCTGAGTGGCAGTGTGAAATGTGAGGAGGATGCTATGAGGATGCAGGGTGACTTGGACAGGTTGTGTGAGTGGGCAGATGCATGGCAGATACAGAGGGCACACACGGCTTCTCTCCTCACTCGCACAAACAAGATGGATGCCGTTAGCGGAGCCGTCCGCCTACAATCAGGGGCTTCCCTCTCGCTTCTCTCCTCTCTCCTCTCACTCTCCCCGCTCTCTCACACCCGGGGGTCCAATACAGGAGAGGCTTTGTGTCCAGGGCTCCTCTGTCACACCTTCTCCCCTTCCCTGTTCCCCCTCAACGAGGAACGGGCCCACTTGGTCTAGTATATCACTAAAACTCTCATTATATATATATATATATATATATATATATATATGTGTGTGTGTGTATGTATGTGTATGTATGTATATGTATGTATATATATATGTATATATAATATAACAACCATTTGAACCACAAGACAATGGTGACTTGGGAGACGGGAGTGCTGAGCCGATGTGCTGAAACTTTAATAAATGCGCAAACCCCCCCCCCAGGGAGGACCGCCGCCCGGCCCAGCGTGCCCTGTGTCTGACCTTCCCTCCGTACTGCAGCACGGCGGCACAGGGGGTTCACGGATCGTCAGTTTGGGGAGGGTTTCCGGGCCCGCTTAATACTTACGTAAGATGGCCGCCATATCCGCGGATACAACTGACCTGTATGGATTCAGTGGGCAGTCCTGCTTCACATTAAAAATGGCACGGTATGTAGGTTAATTGGCTGGGTAAATGTGAAAATTGTCCCTAGTGGGTGTAGGATAGTGTTAATGTACGGGGATCGCTGGGCGGCACGGACTTGGTGGGCCGAAAAGGCCTGTTTCCGGCTGTATATATATGATATGATATGATATGATATGCGCAGTTGGGGGAGGGTTGCCGTTCACAGGGGGCGGGACCTTCACAAGTGACGGGAGTGGCGGCCAATGATGGGGGGGTGAGGAGAGTTCTCCTGCTGCTGGCTGCAGGAGAGGCTGCACAGAGGGTTGCCGGGCCCGCAGGAGAGATTTAACCCCAACGGATCCACACACGACTAGTATTTTATATTTCTCAAAAATTCTAATTCATTTACGAAGTGATGGAAATGAAGCAAAAAATTTTTTAATGGAGTAGCAGAGATAATAATTTCCTTTAGTTTAAACAACCAGCTCCCCCTTTGCCACCCAATCTCTAGGTTCACAACCTAACCTGGGAGAGCATCATCGATGCAATTGCTCTGCATAAGTATTAGGGAAACTCAGCAGGCATGTGAGCGAGGTAAAAAAAAAGAGGAAAAGAGCCGAGCGCTTGCGCAAGGCATAAAACGGGGGTCAAAAAATTGGAAAAAGTTTGAAAATTTACACACAAAATTACCAGTTTCAAGCCTCTTTTAGTGCATTTCAAAGTAAAAACAGACATCACAAAATAATCTATGTCACTGTACACTAATAACATTTTGAAGTAAATTTGCACATTAATTGATCAGCCCAAAAAGGTGGTAATTGGCTTTTCTGCTGTGTTTTATATTTTAACCCTGTCTTAATTAATTTAGTTATATAATCTTGCACTTAAATTTAATGTTTACTCATTACAGTTCCACCGATTTTCTGGCACTCTTGGTTTGCTGGTTTATCCAGCAGGACAAGGAAGTCGGCTATGGGGAACAATGTGCTGGCTCCAGCTGGGCTGGAGTTCTAAAGCCCCGGCCACAGGTTGCAAATTCAAGCCACCGATCGGCCGTGAAAGTCCCGATGAGGTCGAGATTGGCTGCCTTGCCCAGCCCAGGTGCCACATTTTTGGGTAGACTTCCAGGGTGCCGGGGGATTTCTGGCGGAACCTCTAGCGACCTCTAGCGGCTGAATTGACAAATTGACCATGGAAGTCCCGATGAGGTCGAGATCGGCTGCCTTGCCCAGCCTTGGTGCTACATTTTTGGGGAGACTTCCAGGGTGCACTTCTCGTGGAACCCCTAGCAACCTCTAGCGGAACCCTAGTGTTCATTACAAGTCTAAACATCAGTTTTTTTTCTTTTTTCGATCCGATTTCTCCATTTATTTGGCAAAGTGAAAAATGCGGAAACCATGCAAAAAGCGTGGATTTTAAAAACACGGAAATCCGCGAAAAATTCATATGCCTGAAGCTAGACTTTGTCATTGGCTCCACAGCTTTCCAAATCTGTCAGTAAATCCAGTGTTCATGTGCTGCTGTCCCCAACTTACTGCTATTTATATAACTAAACACCAACAGATGAGGGTGTAAGAAGCTTGTGTGAAGCATAAAACATCAAACCAAATGATTTGCTTTTGTGCATTCCCTGTAATATTAAACTTTCACTTTGTAAAATTGTTACAGCATCTCCCAACAATATTACTTGAATTTATACACAGTTAATCTTACTGCTCGACCTACAGAATTCAAGAAATCACGAGGTTTGGGAATTCCAAGACACAAACGAACTCAAAAGGACTGAAACTGGAAATTCCTATAATCCAAATCACATCAAAGAAACCTGCTCTGTTTCTAAATAATTCCCGGCAAAAAAATCCACTTTGTGAACTTATGCTCCATATTTTCTTGTTAAATAGAGCAGCTATTACTTTCCTGGCTAAAATAGAACATAGAAATATACCTGTACAGCACAAGAACAGGCCCTTCAGCCCACAATGTCTGTGCCAAAGATGATGCCAAGACCATCTTGTATCTGCCTGCAGATAATCCATTTCCCTCCATTCCCTGTACATCCATGTACCTATCTAGAAATGTCTTCTGAAATTGTCATATCTGCATCCACACCACCCCTGGCAGCATGTTCCAGACACCCACCATCCTCTGTGTAAAAGAATTTGCCTGCAACCTCCTTTAGGCTTTCCCGCGGCTCCACATCTTTCCTGTAATGAGATGACCGGAGCTCCACATGTTACTCCAAATGCAACCTAACCAAAGTCCTATAAAGCTGCATCATGACATCCAAGCTCAATACTTAATTCCTTGATCAATGAAGGCAAGCATACCACGTACCCTATTCAACACTATTATTCCCTCAAAACTTGTCCCCAAGCTCCTTGATCTTGGACTGGAGACAGGCAGACGATACAGGAGTATGGCTACGTGTACCACTAGACTTAAGAACAGTTTCTGCCATCAGGCATCTGAACACATTAACACATTTCAAATCATATATGTTGATTATTTTTAATATTGTCTTTTTACCTATTTTTAATATTGTCTTTTTACCTTACTCATGTTATTTTTTAAATCTTATTTATCCTTGGAATATTACTGCTGAGGTGACACGTTGTCTTGTCAAATACATTTCATTGTACCATTGACCCTGTGCCAACCTACATATGACAAATAAAATTTATTATTATTATTATACCTTCTTTATTTAGTGTTGCCACTTTCAGCAATTTATGTATTTGTACTCCAAAGTCCCTCTGCATATCAATGCTGTTAAGGGACATGCCATTAATTGTATATTTTCACCTTAAATTCAACTTCCTAAAATTCAACCCCTCATACTTGCTCGGATTAAACTCCATCTAACATTTCTCCGCCCATTTCTCTAGCTGATCTATATCTCACTGTTCACTTTAACAGCATTCCTCACAGTCCACAGCAATCTCGGTGTCATCCGCAAACTTACTAACCAACCTGTTCAGGTTTACATCCAAGTAATTTATATACATATCACAAACAGCTGAGGTCCCAGCATAGATTCCTGTGGAACTTCATTGGTCACGGACCTCCAGCCTGAATATTGTTCTTCCACCACAACCCTCTGTCTTCTATCAGAGTGTTCAGTTTGTCAAATACCAATGTGTCAACAAATGAAAGAAAATATTCTTAATGTTAAAATATTAGCTTTAACTCATATTGGTATTAACAATGGATGCTTGCACAAAACTAGATGCTGAAAGATTTTAACAAAAACGATGGGTGGTTTGGAATTGCACATTTTATTCAATTGCTGAGTCCAGTAGCTGTTGGAAGATGGAGTACTGTTCCTTGAACTTATGCTGAGCTTCATAGGAATGTTGTCGCTTTCCAGGACAGAAAGGTCAAAGTTAGAGCGGGGTGGGGAATTAAAGGCTGGAATCTGCTAAAAAAAAATGAATGGCAACTTTTCAACATAACACGTGTCATTAAATTTGTGATCCCCACCCAAGAACTGAAGTCTAGAACTTGTTGACAGTTCAACTTGCATTGAACTCCAACAGTGGGGTCCTCATGGACAGCAGCAATGCTGTACAAATTTATTGCAATTCCCCAGCATTTAGGTGGTTCTGATATTTACGGAACCAACACCAAGTTATGTTTGGTTCAGGTGAAGCAAATCCGTTCAAGTTCAATGGGACATAACAGCTGAGAGATAGCCGTAGGTATTATTTCACATTTTGGGAATAAATTCATTTTAGTTATATAATAATTCTGTTTCTCTTCCCACAGATGCAGCCTATTCTGCTGAGTATCCCCAACAATTTTTGTTTTCATTTTATCCCATTTGTTTGGAAATAGTTGGTAAAGTCAAAATGTAAGTTGTTCAGTGTGTTTTGAATGCTTGCATGATTTGAAGTGCAAGGATAACTACATGCCAACTGGACTGATACATCTGCCTCAAGTGCTGGGAAGTAATTTACCCATGAGGTTCTCTATAAATCTGGGTGTCACACTAACCACAGTAAACCATTGCTTTGAACTTCACTGGGAAGCACAGCCAGAATATTTTGTACCAGTAGCCTGGTATATGATAAGGAGATCATGGGGAACACTTACTTTCCTGTTCACAAAGACAGGTTAAAAGCACAGCAAAAGTATTTACAAATCATACTGGTCATTCTGGACAACAGCAACCAGCAACAGTGTCACTGGCAAGACACCCGTGACCCAGCAGGAGGGAACCATGGAACTTGAGGGAACAAGAGCCTTGTTTCTGACCCCATAGTAAACACATCTGGTTTGATTTTTCTTTAAAACAAGACAAAGCCCTCAAAAGAATTTGCACCGCTCATGGGCGGTGTAGGCACTTTCTTCACAAATGTTCCGTGACCAAAAATACAACTGCAGCAATCGACCACATCACATCAACCCAGAGAGACTGGGACAAAATAAATATTTTTACACACTGATAGAAAAATAACCTTCAACATTTTTAATAAAATTCCTACGTGAAATAGTCTGCCTACTGACACTTTTCAAACCCATATAGGAAATAATATTTTCCATTTAACGATTTGCAAAATGAAGATGAAGCTTCAAAACAGAACTAAGAAACTACAGCAACTAACGATGAGAAATATTGTTTCTAACATTAAATCCCAAATGCAAAATGAGAAAATAATCATTGCTTTCTGTTTAGAATACCTACTCATTTGCTGCATATGTTATTCAGTTAGATTCATCCTATCTTTTTAGTTTACATTTGCCAATAAAGCATCTCGAACTCCTCAGTGGTAAAGGTAATTTAAATATCTTAAAAATACTACTTTATCTCCTTTTGGTTCAAAGATAGTCAGAGAAGAAAATTCGCAGCTGTTTTTATCAATAGCTGTTGAAACCCTTGCAGTTCTCAAAGCTGACCTTGACTCAGTAACCTCTATTCAAACTAAATTAGCCTGAGATGACGAGCCTTGATTGAAATCACAGCACTCAAGTTGTAATACTATGATTTACCGGGAACATTCGAGCAAGCCCTCAATGCCGTGAAAAGTCTGTTTACATCACATGTACTGAAGAAAAACTTATCTTGGGCTTTTCATTATCCATAGCAGCTTTTACGGGAGTAAAAAAAACACTGCTTAGGCTCAGAGCTGGATTAAACTAAACCTTATGTTAACCCTATCTTAAGTAGTAAAATAGTTGTCACCAATGGAGCAGTGCCGTGTATTTACAGTATTTTATGTCATACCCAACATCTTAAGAGTCAATCAATTCCAACAATTTTTGAGGGATCTGGGTATTATTAACAAGTCCAGCATTACTGCCCATCCCCAAATGCCCCCGAGAATGAGACAATGAGCAGCCTTCTCGGGGGCATAATGTAATGAGCACCTTTAGTGCTCATATTATAATCATTCTTGTGAAAGGATTCCCAGAATGTTATTGGGAAGGGAGCCCCAGGATTTAGACTCAGTGACAATGATGGACTGGCGATATATATCCAGCTCTGGTTGGTATGCCACTTGGGGGAAAGACAAATGTGAGATGGATGTCATTAAGCTGGAAAGAGTGCAGACAAGATTTACAAGGGTTTTGCCAGGACTCGAGGGCCTGAGCTACAGGTAGAGACTGGGCAGGCTAGGACTTTGGGATGATTGTCTTGCTTTTGTGAATAATGATTACCCAGGCCATTTTTGCACTGCAGGAAGACACAGCTGGTGTAATTACTGAAAGAGAATAGCTTGGATAATACTGCATCTAATTCAAGTGTACAGGTCTTCTAAACTACAGTTGGTCTGTTGGCTGGTCCCAAACTTTTTATTGTATCCAATAACTTAAGCCATTTATTGATATTACATACAGTTAATTAAATTGGCTGAAGTTTGGCTTCTGAAATAGTGGGAATCCAAGGAGGGAGCTGAGATAGATAATTAATTTAGCATTTCTGGATGAACACAGTTGTGAACCTTTACAGTTGTGCACCTTTAGTGCTCACATGGTGGGTCCTGTCATCACTTGATATCTCAATCACGTTATTCAAAGTTGGACTAGATTTCATACATAAGCTGAACAAAATGATAAAGAGCGCAGACAAATTTACAAGGGTTTTGCCAGGACTTGAAGTTGACCCTGAACAGCATCTCCTTCAACTCCTCCCACTTCCTCCAAGTCCAAGATGTAGCTATGGGCACCCACATGGGCCCCAGCTATGCCTGCCTAATTGCAGGGTACGTTAAACAATCCTTGTTCCAGGTGTGCACTGGCCCTATCCCCGAACTCTATCTCCGTTACATTGACGACTGCATCGCTGCTGCCTCCTGCACTCATGCAGAACTCATAGACTTCATCAACACCACCAATTTCCACCCTGCATCTCCGACACCTCCCTCCCCTTTCTTGATCTCAGAGTCTCCATCACAGGAAATAGACTATCGACTGATATCTATTACAGTGTTACTGACTCCCACAACTATCTCGACTACACTTCTTCCTGCTTCCTGCAGACTCTATTCCCTACTCCCAATTCCGTTGTCTACATCGCATCTGCGCCTAAAATGAGGTGTTCCATACGAGGACATCCGAGATGTCCTCGGGAGTTCCCTTCTCCACAGCAACCACAGAAGATGCAATACCTGTCCCTGTACCTCCTCCCTCGACTCTGTCCAGTGACCCCGACAATCCTTTCAGGTTAGGCAGAGGTTCACTTGCACCTCCTCCAACTTCATCTACTGTATCCGTTGTTCAAGATGTGGACACATATACATCGGCGAGATCAATCCAAAAATCAAGGAGCCCAATCTATAAATTTCAACCTTGATATATCTTTGTACAAAGAACATTTAAAAAACCCTATTACTTTCTGCCTATTTTGTGCTTTAAAGAGTGAATATTTTGCATTGAGAAAGAGAGAGCAATTCCAAAATTTCTCATATTTCTGCGGGTTGGTTTATTTTACCTTGCTAATCTTTTGGATTATGATGATTAAATTGCTAGCAAATTATCAAATACTTCTGCCTGCATGCATTAACACCACCCACAGCTACACCGGAGGAAAATGAGCTGCATTTCACAGTAAGTAGTTGAAGGATCTCCAGAATCTGCACGACAGTAAACAATAACGGGCCATGCAGAGGAGAATGGTGTCCGTTATTGCTGATTGTCCATTATAACTGAGTACGGTGTTATTGTATGTAGATGAAACAAAGAACTGTAGATGATGGTAAATACACAAAAGGAACAAAGTGCTGGTGTAACTCAATTGGTCAGGCAACATTGCTGGAAAACATGGAACGTGGATAAGTGACATTGGGACCCTTCTTCAGACTGATTCAGTCTGCTGAGTTACTCCAGCATTTTATGTCATTTCACCTTTAAACTAGGCACTAATGCCGCAGGTCTGTACTAGTGAGCCCTTCTTCACCGGCTGTTGTTGCGGCTCACCATGTAGCCTTGGCCATCAGCTTTTCCTTCAGGTTTATTGTATTGTGTTTTTGGATGCAGTATTTTTGCTAGATGTTGAAACAACGCAAGAGGACTGTGCAAACAAAAGGATTTGCGAGTTTTTTGTTCTAATTTTATTGGTATCTAATTGTTTTAATAATTAATGCATGTAATTATTTTAAAACTAGGATATTATATAGATAAGCAATAAAAGATGGTTCAGGGAACAAGTGTAGAAATAGCGGGTCAGGAACATGTAGAAACAGAGGTAATAGTTCAGGCGGAAGATCCTTCCTCAGATCAAATACCAGCTTGCACCAGGTTGAAGATCTTTCACTTGTGTTTTGATAAAGAATCTTCCGCCTGAAACATTCCATCTGAAGTGTTGAGTGTTACCAGCATTATTTGATCTTAACCTAGATTTCCAGCATCTGCAGTTTTTAAAAAAATCACTCAGATAGGCAAATTCCTTTCAGAAACAGACATGTTACAACAGCTTTCCAGAGTGGAATTCCATTTATGCCCTCACCTCCTCTGGTCCAAATGAGTTATGGGAAGAAAAGAACAATGTAAAAAAAACTGAACCTCAATATTAATATTGGCTGCAGTATGTTTTTGCAATATATGTATGTTAAATGAAACTACCTAAACTTTTGACATCAGAAATTACAGTTCAAATGAACCTTTCCTGAAAATGAAGTTCTTTACATGGAGATAACATGCGCAATTGACCCTCACCAATCCATGCTGCTGCAAGTTGGAAGCGGCGTCCAATTAACATGAACAGTACAGCACAGGACCAAGCCCTTCAGCCCACAATGTCTGTGCCAAACATAATGCCAAGACCAATTCTTATCTGCCTGCACATAATCCATATCTCTGCATAAATCATCTCATAAATGCCACTATCGTATCTGCCTCCTCTACCACTCCCAGCAATGCGTTCCAGGCACTCAATCTGCAAACACAACTTGCCCGGTGCATTTTCTTTGAACTTTGCCCCTCTCACATTAAAGATATGCCTTCTTATATTTCCATCTTGGGAAATACGTTCTGTGTCTACCCTTTCTATTCCTCTCAATACTATACACTTCCATCAGGTCTCCTGCAAACTCTGGTGTTCCAGAGGCAACAATCCACGTCTGTCCATCCTCTTCCTGTAGCGACCATCTTCTTATCCAGGCACCATTCTGGTAAACCATCTCTGCATTCATTCCAAAGCCTCCACAACCTTCCTGTAATGTGGCGATCAGAACTGCATATGATAGTCCAAATGTAGCCTAAGTCCTATAAAGCCGCATCATGATTTCCTGATTCTAAAATTCAATGCTCTGACCAATGAAGACAAGAGTAACGTATGCTTACTTTACCACTTCCTATCTACTTGCTTTCCTCTTTCAGGGAGTTAGGGACTTGGACCCCAATAATTGTCATCACTATAGAAATGTTGATGGTTTTTGAGTATACATTTCCAATCCCTGTAATGCAGAGTTCATAATGATTGGTCTCATGATGACATGATGAGTCCTATGCAATTGCCAACCATGTATCTGCTAAACAATATTATGGTTCCAGATATTAAAAGACAGCACTCTGTTTAGCCACACTATTGCTGGATTTGCATTTATCTGTGCTTTCCTCTAAAATGTCTACAAGAGAGTGTGCTTCACCCTCACTCAATGACCTTCACTGGTTTACATTTACAGCACTTTGATATTCCTTCCCTTTTGTTTTACAGGATAAGGATGCCTCAACAGATACCTCTTCTAACAATATAGAGAGAAACCTTCCTACTGCAAAGACAGCCAAGCAAATGAAGAGGGTCCCACTGCATCTCTTTGGCACTGAGCAACACACTTGGGCTGCGATCTCTGCTGGAGCCAAAGATGATAGAGAAAGAGAGATTGTGCAGAAAATGTGGTACAACTCTTTTCTGCGTAATTACAAATGTGCTAAGCGTGGTTTAAAGTATGCAGGGGCCCCTTCATGTGGTCGCCATGTTCTCTTTTTTCACATTCATCACACAAAGTCCCAGGAAATGTCATCAATACTGCCAACACTCCCCGGAAATGTCTACTCCCCATTGCCAACACCAAAACACTACTTCATGTAAGGAAGAATACATCAGATGACCGAGCTCAACATTACCAGCCCCAACAATGACACCACAAAACTTGAGCAGGTGAGATTTTATGCATGCAATTCTCTGAGAAATAACTGGCACTAGCAGGCAGCAAGGGATAGATAGGCTACTCTGACAGTTGCTGGAGAGAGCTCTGAAAACTGGACGACTCAGATACAACTACAATGGGAAAGTAGACAGGTGATACATGTGGAAATACTCAGTGCATTGTCTGACTGTCAGATAATATGCAAGAGACTGAGGAAATCTACCTCTCACCTCCTACAAGAATACAAAACTTGGACTCGTTCTTCCCAGTTTAGAAGTGGTGTGCAACTGACTCCCACAGTTAGAGCAGAAAATGCTGATCTATCTTAAGATGCCAGCATTACTTCTATCACTGCTTCCTTGCCTTTCCATGCAACCTATAGCCAGATACTGCAAACAACTAACCTACGTAGACCAAAGTCATTATAGCCAGTTGGCCCTTCTGGATCTAGAACTGCTTGTCATCATAGCCACTTGAGGGGAAACAGGCTTCTACAAACCTGGCGGTAGTCACGGTGGGGAATGAGAATGAACAGCATAGTTATGGATGAAAGCAGACCAAAATGGATGACTATCTCTAAAGGAAACAAAAAGGTGACAGTTATTATGATTGCACAGTAAATTGTTTCTTTGGCATTAATTACCATAAATTTCAAATTGTTAATTTTTTCCCATCAAAACATGTATGCGGAGTCACTTCAATTAAATGAAAAGATTGCATTACAAGCAAGGCTTTAGAAAACCAGACCACTGCATGGGTCAATGGCCTTTGGCTGTGTAATCTCTATTATCTATTTGTGTTGTGTAAAAGCAGACAAACTGGCAGATTACTCACTTTGCTTCAGGTGTGTAATTGCCACAAAAATATTGGTCTTCACCTTCAATAATGCCTCAGCAGATGTTAGTAAACTAATCAGGGTCAGGGCACGTTCCCATGAACAGATGCTCAGTTGTGTTTCCTGACCTTTTTTTCCCTGACCTTTATTATTATTGCAGCAGGATTTTTAGGACTACTCAGGGGCAACACATGTTGCTGGGCCTTCACTTGGTACTTGAACTGTTAGTGAGGCTATATTTAAAATTCAGGTACAGGCAATATTAACTTGGGGATAAAGGATTGCTTGAGATGATTTTCAGATGAATGTCAAAGTAATTGCACAGATAGGACTGTGTACTTGTTCAAATTATATAAAAGCATATCTATCATACAAGACTATTTTCTCAGTTGAAAATCACCGATTCATTTTGGTCAGGGAGATGAAATTACTATAAGTGATCACTGAACTGGAAATTAAAATCTTTGAAATACATCTTTGAACTATTAACACGTAGCAGCAAGTACAAATGCATGTTCCAGACACTCTGGAAGATGGACTCTAAACTTGCCTTAGAAACTTGCATTAGAAAATAAAGTTGCATTAGAAAATTGCAATTTTCAATACCTACAAAAAGGCAATGTTTTAACCATCTCTTTTTTTACAAGACTACTTGGGCTCCATACTGTACTCTTATATGTGAACCAACAACACGACAAATACTTTGATGTGAAGCTGCTGAGTCTATTGTTATTGTGCTGAGTCAGTCTCAGACTTGCAGCTTTCCACGCTTGACTCATATTGAGATGGATGATGGTTAACTCCACAAGTGTCAGACACTGGCACTTCAATCAAAGTAATTCTCTACAAGGATGCTCAATAAAATCAGGTGATGAGACCAAATAATTCTATGAGTTTGCTCAGAGGTCATCCTAGTGATGGCTTTGGTTCAAGAAATCATTCTTCCTAGTGCCTTTTATAGAGTTAGAACCATCAGGATTATTGGCTGCTAAATGCAGTTCTTTTGTGAAACCTGGTTACCAGAGCAAACGTGTTGCAGCCTTCACTATCGAGTTGGTCATGGCTCAGAGAAACAACAGTGGGTGTGATTTTATGCAGTTGAAGTGAGGTGTCCAAATCACATGGTAATCACAAGTCACTGAACCTTGACAATTATATATCGAAGAAGGGTGGTGTGAAAACAGTCGTTTCTATCCAAACCTTTCCACCTGGGTTGGTAGCCCATGGTTATGCATACTAAAGATATATCTGAGCAATAACATTAGTCCTGTCTGCCTTCAGGAGAAGGCTTTCCTTTGTCATTGTTTGCTGATCTTCCTCCTTCAGATGTCCTCATTCTTCAGGAAACGGGGCTTCCCCTCTTCCATTATAAATGAGGCTCTCACTATGGTCTCTTCTACATCAGGGAGGGAGTAAATGAGGTTCTTGAGGAATATAAAGAATGTAAAAGGGATCTTAAGAAGGAAATTAGAAAAGTGAAAAAAAGATATGAGGTTGCTTTGGCAAGTAATGTAAAAGTAAACCCCAAGGGGTTCTACAGATATGTCAATAGCAAAAGGATAGCGAGGGATAAAATTGGTCCATTAGAGAGTCAGAGTGGACAGCTATGTGCTGAGCCGGAAGAAATGGGGGAGATATTAAACAATTTCTTTTCTTCGGTATTCACCGAGGAGAAGGATATTGAATTATGTGAGGTAAGCGAAACAAGTAGAGTAGTGATGGAAATTATGAGGATTAAAGAAGCGGAGGTACGGACACTTTTGAAAAATATAAAAGTGGATAAGTCTCCAGGTCCTGATAGGATATTCCCTAGGACATTGAGGGAAGTTAGTGCAGAAATAGCAGGGGCTATGACGGAAATATTTCAAACGTCATTAGAAACGGGGATGGTGCCGGAAGATTGGCGCATTGCGCATGTTGTGCCTTTGTTTAAAAAAGGTTCTAAAAGTAAACCTAGCAATTATAGACCTGTTAGTTTGACATCTGTGGTGGGAAAATTAATGGAAAAGATACTTAGGGACAATATATATAATTATATGGATAAACAAGACCTGATTAGAAACAGTCAACATGGATTTGTGCCTGGAAGGTCATGTTTGACTAATCTTCTTGAATTTTTTGAAGAGGTTACCAGGGAAATTGATAAGGGCAAGGCTGTGGATGTTGTCTATATGGACTTCAGTAAGGCATTTGACAAGGTTCCACAGGGAAGGTTGATTAAGAAGGTTAAATCGTTGGGTATTAATAGTGAGGTTGCAAGATGGATTCAACAATGGCTGAATGGGAGATACCAGAGGGTAATGGTTGACAACTGTATGTCAGGTTGGAGGCCAGTGTCTAGTGGAGTACCCCAAGGATCTGTGTTGGGTCCACTGTTGTTTGTCATTTATATTAATGATCTGGATGATGGTGTGGCAAATTGGATTAGTAAACATGCAGATGATACTAAGATAGGTGGTGTAGTTAATAATGAAGTAGAGTTTCAAAGTCTACAGAGAGACTTGGGCCTTTTGGAAAGGTGGGCTGAAAGATGGCAGATGGAGTTTAATGCTGATAAGTGTGAGGTGCTGCATTTTGGTAGGACAAATCAAAATAGGACGTAAAGGGTAAATGGTAGGGAATTGAGGAATGCAGTGGAACAGAGGGATCTGGGAATAACTGTGCATTGTTCCCTGAAGGTGGAGTCTCATGTGGATAGGGTGGTGAAGAAGGCGTTTGGTATGCTTGCCTTTATAAATCAGAGCATCGAATATAGAAGTTGGGATGTAATGTTAAAATTGTACAGGGCATTGGTGAGGCCGAATCTGGAGTATGGTGTGCAGTTCTGGTCGCCAAATTATAGGAAGGATGTCGACAAAATGGAGAGGGTACAGAGGAGATTTACCAGAATGTTGCCTGGGTTTCAGCACTTAAGCTACAGAGAGAGGTTAAACAGGTTGGGTCTTTATTCTTTGGAGCGTAGAAGGTTGAGGGGGGACTTGATAGAGGTTTTTAAAAATTTAAGAGGGACGGACAGAGTTGACGTGGGTAGGCTTTTCCTCTTGAGAGTGGGGAAGATTCCAACAAGGGGACATAACTTCAGAATTGAGGGACAAAAGTTTAGAGGTAACATGAGGGGTAACTTCTTTACTCAGAGGGTGGTGGCTGTATGGAATGGGCTTCCGGTGGAAGTGGTGGAGGCAGGCTCGATTTTATTATTTAAGAGTAAATTGGATAGGTATATGGATGAGAGGGGATTGGAGGGTTATGGTCTGAGAGCAGGTAGATGAGACTAGGTCAGAGAGAGTGGTCGGCGTGGACTGGTAGGGCCGAATGGACCTGTTTCCGTGCTGTAGTTGTTATATGGTTATATCCCGCAGCTCTGCTCTTGCTCCCCCTCCCCCCATTCGTAACAAGGACAGAATCCCCCTCGTTCTCACCTTCCACCCCACCGGCCAGTGTATCCCACAAATCATCCGCCAACATTTCTGTCACCTACAACGGGACCCCACCACTGGCCATATCTTCCCATCCCCTCCCCTTTCTGCATTCCGCAGAGACCGCTCCCTCCGTAACTCCCTGGTCAACTCGTCCCTTCTAACTCATACCACCCATCCCCGGGCACTTTCCCCTACAACCGCAGGAGATGCAACACTTGTCCCTTTACCTCCCCCCTCAACTCCATCCAAGGACCCAAACAGTCTTTCCAGGTGAGACAGAGGTTCACCTGCACCTCCTCCAACCTCATCTATTGCATCCGCTGCTCTAGATGTCAACTTCTTTACATCGGCGAAACCAAACGCAGGCTCGGCGATCGCTTCGCTCAACACCTGCGCTCAGTCCGCCTTAACCAATCTGATCTCTCTATGGCTGAGCACTTCAACGCCCCCTCCCATTCCCAGTCTGACCTTTCTGTCATGGGCCTCCTCCAGTGCCATAGTGAGGCCCACCGGAAATTGGAGGAACAGCACCTTATATTTCGCCTGGGCAGCTTGCAGCCCAGTAGTATGAACATTGACCTCCAACATTAGATAATTCTAAAGTCCCATGCCAATAGAGTCATGGAGTCATAGAGCGAAACAGTGTGGAAACAGGCCCTTCGGCCCAACTCGCCCACATCGCCAACAATGTCCCAGCTACACTAGTCCCATTTGCCTGCGTTTGGCCCATATCCCTCCAAACCTGACCTATCCATGTACCTGTCTAACAGTTTCTTAAACGATGGGATAGTCCCAGCCTCAACTACCTCCTCTGGCAGCTTGTTCCATACACCCACCACCCTTTGTGTGAAAAAGTTACCCCTCAGATTCCTATTAAATCTTTTCCCCTTCACCTTGAACCTATGTCCTCTGATCCTTGATTCCCCTACTCTGGGCAAAAGACTGTGCATCTACCCGATCTATTCCTCTCATGATTTTGTATACCTCTTTAAGATCTCCTCTCATCCTCTTGCGCTCCTTGGAATAGAGACCCAGCCTACTCAACCTCTCCCTATAGCTCACACCCTTGTAAATCTTTTCTGAACCCTTTCAAGCTTGACAATATCTTTCCTATAACATGGTGCCCAGAGCTAAACACAATATTCGAAATGCGGTCTCACCAACGTCTTATACAACTGCAACATGACCTCCCAACTTCTATACTCAATACTCTGACTGATGACGGCCAAAGTGCCAAAAGCTTTTTTGACCATTGTAACTCAACCTTCAAGGAATCATGCACCTGTACTCTTAGATCCCTCTGCTTGACAACATTACCCAGAGGACTACCATTTACTGTGTAGGTCCTGCCCTTGTTCGATGCAAAATGCATCACCTCTCACTTTTCTATATTAAATTCCATCAACCATTCCTCCGCCCACCTGGCCAATTGATCCAGATTCTGCTGCACTTTCACAACCATCTTCACTATCTGCAAAACCACTAACTTTTGTATCATCAGCAAACTTGCTCTCATTAGCAAACTTGCTAATCTTGCCAAATTAAAAAGGCACACTGCAGTAGTAGTTGCAATGCTAATTTAGATGGGGCATCTTGGCCGACATGAATGAGTTGGGCCAAAGGGTCTGCTTCCGTGCTGTATGAATATGATTAAAATCAGTTATTATTGATAAACCAATGCACAGCTGCCGATCTCGTTGCCTACAATGAAGTTGCCGAGAAGTGTGTTCAACTTTGGCTGAACAATATCTAATCTTGTCATGTGGACTCGATAAGAAGTTATTATTAAAGGCACAGGGATATTCACAACAGAACCTTTCGGCAGTGGCTTTACACTCCCTCTGGATTATGAGTCAAATTTTCAGCATCTAGCATGAGCTGACAAAATCCTGTTAATGCTCTTCACCTCACGTTTCCCTTGCCAAATAAACGAGGGCATTATCACTAATGTAAGTTTTAATTGAGTACTGTCACTGATGGTAAGAAAGTGTGGAACTGATAGGTTTCACATCAAACAAAGCAGGTAATTAACAGCTATTCTGGCACTTTCCCTTATCTGTGGAATACATAGCACTGCAAAATTCTTTCAATGCCAAGCTGTGCTGCAGTAAGGGAGAACTGACATTTCAGGGTCATATTCATTCCTTTATTCTACAGCCACAAATTTATTGCTACCTCCAATGCCTATAATTAAAAACAATGCAATCTTAATATTCAGTGCTCTCCTTATCCTTGTTTGAATGTTTTGTTCTGCAAAGTTTAAAGCAGCCCTGAATTGCTTGGTTTCCATTACAATTGGATGTGCAAATACTAGAAACAGTGGCAAAGAGCAATTTGAAAAATAATTATTATCGGAATGCGGGAAATAAGCAATGTTCAGTCGATATGGCATTTCATTATAACTAATAAATCCAATGTAATACCACAGGAAAGAGGAAATCATTTCTGCACAATATAATTTATTTTGTGCCTTTTCGCATTGTTCTTGCCTGCTTCCACACTTCCCCTGAACTCAAGGCCAAGACTGTGAACTTCATATGGAGAAATTATCCACACATTGCTGGCTCTGAAACTGGGAAAGGCTGATATGCTATGCTGCTGCATTAGACATCTAATTGGAATCAAAATTAAAGTTCAACTTGACAGCAGCTAAATATATCCACCACTGGACACAATGACAATTGATGGTGTGACAATGAAGCAGAAATTTAACTGATAGTTCATTCACGTGACTTGTGGAATAATTAAAATAGCAGTTGACTTTAAGAGAACCCATGCTGAATTAAATCAATTTTGCAATGTGTCCTCATGTACAGCAAGAAATGCCTACAAGTTAGATTTTCATATATAAAAATAGCAGTAATTCCACAGTAAATTCAGATAGATTAAATTAACTCCGTCTTTAATAAAATTAAGCGAATGTTGGCGGGAAGGACTTAAATTGCCTGGAGTGGGTTAGAATTTAGAATTTGAATCAATGAATTCTGTTTAATAAAGCAAAGGTATTTATTCACAAAATGCTGGAGTAACTCAGCAGGTCAGGCAGCATCTCGGAAGAGAAGGAATGGGTGACGTTTCGGGCTGAGGCCCTTCTTCAGACCCGTCTGAAGAAGGGTCTCGACCCGAAACGTCACCCATTCCTTTTCTCCCGAGATGCTGCCTGACCTGCTGAGTTACTCCAGCATTTTGTGAATAAATACCTTCGATTTGTACCAGCATCTGCAGTTATTTTCTTATACTGTTTAATAAAGCATATTAGTTGCAACAAATATTAAATACTGGACAATACATATCAATATTCCCCAATTTAATATATTCTGTACGAGTATCATGGCGTAATTTGGTTGGAACTTCTGTAAAAATGTTTCTCTAAATGGTAGATTAGGGTCTTTGAAGTGGCTAAAAGGCAAATGGTAATCCAATAAATTGCAACATTATCTGACAACAGAGCTCCAATTAGCTCAAAGTAGGCTTTGAACGTCTGGAAGTCAAACTCAGTGCAATTTGTTGGAGGAACTCAGCGGGTCAGGAGCACCATGGGCCTGAACAATCATTTTTTTCAGTTACCTGGGAATAGATCATTTGCCATGGCTTTTTGTTGCATCTAACATCTATGTGAACGACATTCCATTTACAATTGTATTAAAAAGACAAAATGTTTGAAAATCTATCTTAATCTCCAAATTAAATTCATTTAATCCAACCTTCAGTTTCCAAGTTCCCACATGGTGACGAAAATTAACCTCCAGCTCTCTGAAAGTCAAATAGATCTAAACTATTTGCAACTTTTCTGTCAGAAAATTCAGTAACTGAAGTATTGAATATGTCAAACATTACAGTACGATAAGAAATTGCTCTAAAAGATATACATAAACTAAGAATACAGCAAAAGTAACAGGAATATAGAAAGTTCATTGATATGAAATGTCAATTTCTCTCTTCATGTTATATGACTTGCTGAGTAAATGTAACATTTTCTGGTTTGCTTATGTTTTGGGAAAACAAAATGCTCCTTTTCCATTCAGTCTGAGGAAGGGTCCCGTCCTGAAATGTTGTCCATCCATGGTCTCCAGGGATGCAAAATCTTCTGTAAATGGTAGATATGGGGCTATGAAGTGGCAATGAGGATGTTCCCTGACCCGCTGAGTGACTCCAGCACAATGTGTCTTCTTTTTGCTAATTTTCTGAGTTTGTTTCAAGACACAGGGTCCTTGCACAGGCATCTAGCCTGCAGTTGGTGCTTGCCATTCTATTTATACCAGACCTTCATGCTTCACATTTCTTTTAATGCTACTTTAATAGAATGGTATAAGGCAAAATGGCATATCATGAGGCACTCCATAGGTGCCGGGCGATACAGTGGCACAAAGGTTAAGGGCAATGGTAATGTTCAATGCTATTGTTAGCATACTGCAAACTAATTGTGTCCACAGGTCTCCACAGGTTCCATTTCTCAGTTAATGTGAAAATGTGACAATGCTCACCATCTGTACCTCCGTCACAGATGGGTAGTAGATGTCATTAGTTGTTTAGACAGTACCTCCAAGTCATGTCATTAATTATCTACGTCATGGTCTTTTTATGAATGGCAATATAATTAATCTTTTCTGTACCGCTCACATCTTTAATAAAGAAGATTTCATTTGAAATATAATCTTCAATTTTGATGCACCATTTCTGCAGCTCTAGAATGTTTCATGCTGTTCAAACTTTAAAGTTACATTGCTTTCATCTACCTTTATTTCAAATTAATTTTCACCTTTAGGGAGTTTGGAATGCCCAAGTCCAGTGTAAAACCTGATGAATTATTTGTTGGTTTCTTTTGCTAACTTAAAAAAAAACTATCAACAAGATACTTTCCCCTTTCCATCCCCTATATTTACTTGTCTGTATTTACCCTGAAGGTGGTCATGGAAGCTAATGAGTTCAGGTGGAAAATGGGGTGATATTCTGAAGCATATCAACATGACAAAGGGGGAGATGTTGGCTGTCTTGAATTGTATAAAGGTAGATAAAGCCCCGGGGCCCAACCAGGTGTGTGGTAGGGCACTGTGGGAAGCCGGGGAGGAGATTGCTGGGGCTCAGGCAGAGATTTTTGTATTTTCGTCAGGCATGAGTGAGGTACCAGGAGACTGGATGATGACTAATGATATGCCTTTGAGAAGGACTGTAAGGACAAGGCAAGGCAAGTAACAGTGGAGGGGATGCTGAGGGTCAGGATTTATTTTTATTTGGAAAGGCAAGGAGTGATTAGAGATAATCAGGATCCCTTTGTTCATTGAAGATAATGTCTCACAAATTTGATTGAGTTTTTTGAGGAGGTCACCAAAAGGCTTGATGAGTGCATGCTGTCTATATAGACTTTGCATTGCCTTTCACATGATAGGCTGGTCTGGAATGTTAGATCACAAGGGATCGAGGATGAGGTAGCAAATTGGATGAAAAATTTGTTTGATGAGACAAATTGCGGTAGTGGACGATTGTTTTTCAGATTGGAGACCTGTAACCAGAAATGTTGCACAAGGTATGGTCCTGAATCCTTATTGATTGCCACATACATTAATGAATGGAAAAGAGTAAAGGTGGCAAGTTTTTAGATGACACAAAAATAGGTGGTGTAGTGGACAGTGAAGAAGGTCGTCTAAAGGTCATGAAGAAGGTCGACCATAACAGGATCTAGATTGCCTGGGATAGTGGGCAAGGGAATGGCTGATGGAATTCAATTCAGGCAACAGTGAGTGATGCATTTTGGGAAGTTAAACCAGTCCAGGACATCCATATGAATGAACAGGGCCTTGGGGAGTATTACTGCAGAACAAGACCTTGGGGTACAAGTATATAGTTCCCTGAAAGAGTTGACACAGCTAGATAGCATGAAGAAGGTATGTTTGCCTTCACTTACCAAGGCATTGGGACATTGAGTTACAGATGTACAAATCTTTGATTAGGCCATACTAGCAGTACTGTATGCAGTTCTCATAGTCATGCAATAAAATGGATGTGTTTAAACTAGAGAGGGTGCAGAAAGATTCTGAGAATGTTGCCCGGATTGGAAGGTTTGAGTTAGCTGGTTGGATCTACAGGAGTCGGATGTAAATAGGGTAGTCACAGACTATTTCCTCTGTTTAGGAGAGGCTAAAACCAGAGAACATAGGTTTAAACTAGAGGTGTAAGATTTATAGGGTTTCTGAGGGGCAGGTTTTTCATGCAGAGGATATATGGAACTAGCCTTCAGATGAAGTAGTTGAGGCAGGTACAATTATAACATTTAAAAGAAATTTGGGCAGGAACTGGGATAGGAAAGGTTTCGAGGGATACGGGCCAAACACAGGCAAAATGATGGCGCAAACAGGCATGTTGGTTGGCATGAATAAGTTGTGAGCAAAGGTCTGTTTTTGTGCTGTTCACTGACACAAATCATTCTGTATCAAACATATACTGTCCACTCATGTTGCAGTCAGTTCTCTCACCATTCTTTACATTGAGTTTCAACATGGGCAGTTTCTGACAAGTCTTCAGGCACAAATAACACTGAGGTAGCTAAAAGAGGTTACTGAACTGAAACACCTGTTTTGCTTGCACTTACACCAGATGTAATCTCTGTAAAGGAATTGAATTCCACAATGTGAATTGCTGACTAGAAGTTAATTAAGGGGCTCGCTGTCACTTAAACTATCTCTTTTCATTAAAGGGCCTGCATGTAATTTTGGTAGTGAACACTTACCTTCACTTTTCCTTCTAATTGTGGCTGGCTTATAATAGCACACACATTGTTCAAGTGATTTCAAGCTTATATGATGGCGACAAAACTGTAAACTGAAAATGCTGTTGGAGCTGTAAAGGGATAATCACCAAAAGTCTTTCTGGGGCAGTCTGTCAAAAATTCAATATTCAACCCACTTAGTCCATGAAATATTTGAGGATTTTGCATAAAATTGCTGTGCTCTCCAGATCATTATTGAAAGCTTATATGCCAAGGATAAAGGGAGTGCATGGTCTTCATGAGCAGTTTACAAGGGAACCCCTTGGTTGGGGCAAGCAATGGGAGAGAACTGAGATAAGTCAAGGCATAACCTAGTAAACGCTGAAAGCCAACTGCACCAACAGTCTTAAAAGGTAAGAAAGCATAGGAATAAAATTAAGAAAAAAAATAGGGAAACAATGAAAGAGGTTTGTGGAAAATATTGGTAAGCAAATTCAAAGAAAACCCACAGGTGTTTTATAAGTACATAAAGAACAAGAGGGTAACGAGGGAAAGAGTAGACCTATTAGGCCTCCACATCCCTCATCACTCACCCTAACATATCCATCTGAGCCATCACTACCCCCTGTTCCCTTTGTCCAAGCTTCCACTTGGCTTCCTGATGCTATTAATTGAAGCAACCAATCCCCCCCATCCTCGACATATCTGGCCACTCTTTCACACCATCCCAGAACACTGCCAATACTCAGTGTCTAAACATTCCCCAATCTTCACCGATATCCTCAATCTCCTCTCCTCCAATCCATACCCAGCTACTCTGCTTGATCCTCAGTCGCGGAGCTCTTCAATACATACTTTCTTTTCAATTTTTATTAATGGTTTCAAAATAGTTGGTAAAAGGATTGGACATATCTCCATGATAACTACTCAGATCAATTCCACCCTTGGAAATCCTAGGTATTTGAATACAATATTTAATTGAAAGGTCCAGGTAAGATCTGGTGTCTCTGAAAACTGCGCGAGAAAGCTTTTTACTGACACGCATATCTTAACTCCTCTCCCATTGTCCACATTTATCAGGAGTGGTCAATCATTGCTATAATGACATCGATAGTACCAGGTTGTTTTCAGTGGTGTCAGCTCTGAGGCAACATTAAACGAATAGTGCAACTCCCTTTAAGTAGCAGCATACTCTAAGCAATCAAAGTATATTCAAGGTATACAGTTAAGTCTCCAGATGTTATGACAATGTCTCTAAAATGGTAATACAGCAACACGACAGTGCAACACGTTCATAATTCTAATGAGATTGATCCTCAAAGTAATAATCTTCAAGCACTAATTTACATCAGCATGGAAGAAAATAGGGATAGCACACTTTGGTGAATATATGTGCCTAAAGTTACCCCAAAAAATGGGCGTGTTGACATATACCATGCATGTATGTGTTTGGTTCAATTTAATAATGGATAAGATTTCACCGGGAAATGATCACCAGCGTGAGCTGCACCAGGTTTACAATAATTTTTGCACAATTTCTGCATAAAGAAAATATGTAAATCCAGTCAATTTCCAGGCCAGTATGTGTTTGTGTAATTCCCAATAGATTTCATTACAGTACATTTTTCTCAATTTCAGTCTCTATTTAGTCATTCCTGTCTGAAACTAGATTTATATATTTTAATATTCCTTTACTCTGTTTCTCATAAGAATAAATAAATGTTGATGACTCCGACTTTGGGGCTGTATAATACTAGTATTATTGACTTTCACTCTGCGTTTTACTTATTTTCTTACCTTCTTCACTTAATTAGTTGCTCTTTCCTTGCTGCCTGCATTTCCTTCTTGTCTTCCTGAATTTTAAGCAGTCATAATTTGACATCAAAGCTAGAGGCACTTAACCCATCAAATTTTATGCAGGTTGGGTTTTCCTGGAAACTTAAGAAGATAAGAACAGAAGTAGACTACTCAGACCCCGAACCCAAAAATCATTCAATACATTCACATACCTCATCTAACCTCTGTACTAGTTTCCCATTGCCCTGAATTCCTCAATTTTTCTAACAGCTACCTTCCTCCTCTTTAAATACCTCCAAAGCTCTACCCTTCATACAACTCTGAATCCCAAAGATTCCCCACCCTCTGCGAGAAGTTGTTCCTACACAGATTTTGTATATGTATGCACGCAAGCATAGAGTTTATGGGACACACATTCCCCTTCTAATCACTGGGGCCTTGGTTCCTTTATCCTCTCAAAATGACTGGGTTCACGATAAAGTTTATTAACATATGATGTACTAAATAATTAAACATGTGTTGGGTATCAATAGAAATAACCCATTAGCTCCGAAAACTGCCAGTCCTGGCCAGATCAGATTATCAGGTTTACTGATAAAGTACAACAATATTGTGCTTTCCCAACACAATATCCAATTGTTTATTCTTTTCCAAGCCAGTGGGGATTGGCTGATTGCCTGATATTTGGCAGATACCATTTTTTTTCAGTTATGATATGGCTGGCAGATGTGCTGTTTTCAATAAAGCTTGTAAGCAATAAATAAAAATGACAAAGGATCAAACTCATCCTCCTGCTTTTAACGCAATGTAGCATATTGGTCAAGAGGAAAAATGTTCCCAAACTGAGATGAATGTCACGTTAAGTAGAACCAAAGAGAAATTACAAATAAAAATTGAGGTCCAACAACTGTGTGAATAAGAAAGAATAAAAATGAGAAAAACTGCAACGACAATAGGCTTGATTGCAGCATTGGGTTCTCAAACCAAAACATGGGATGAATATTTGTTTCAGGAAATAACTAGTGCAATAGAAAATGACATCATCTATCTTGATCAGTATGTGTAGGAAAGAACTGCAGATGCTGGTGAAGGGCCTCGACCTAAAACGTCACCCATTCCTCTCTCTTCTTCTGTCCCGCTGAGTTACTCCAGCATTTTATATCTACCTATCTTGATCAGTGTTGTGGGGGCTCTTACATATAATTTAATGAGAAATCAGTGAGCCCAGCAAAACCCAGTCATAGAATGTTTGAGGAATTGGTGGAGTTGTTGAAAAAACAGTTTAATCCATAGCCGAGCAAGATTGCCCGGAGGTTTAACATTTAATTCACAACCAAACTCTTAAAGATACCAAGGGACAAATTAATGTACATGATCTATGGTTGATTTGTTATCAAAGGTAAATGCAACCTTTGAAAGAAGCGGAATCATCAAGTAATACTTCCAAAGTTTGAAATTAGACTCTATGGAATAGTGTGCATTGGGACATTTTTCAAAACACATTATTCTGAAGCAAACAAAACGGCTCTCACAATGAGGTAGGGACAGGGGGATAGAGCAAGCGCATGTTTCCTGAATTCAGGTTCCAGCAAGAAAAGGCTCACATAGTTTAAAAGTCCACATTGCCAGGGCCTGTATGAAAAAGTATAAGCCCGAGCAAACGAAATGAAAACAAGAAACCAAAGCGCACTCAAAATTTCCAATGTTACCACTTTTTCCCCACTTAGAAGAAGCAGGAACCGTAGAGGAGATGCTCATAATGTTAAATGTAAAGGTGGCTTATTTAACAAAATTGGAAACACTGGCTGTTGTCATAAATATGTAGATGAAAGCACTGAAGTGGTCGGAGTTGCTGACAGACAGTGGAATACCAAAAAACAGACAAAAAGATTACCATTAGTGGATGGTAGAGACTTTGGATCAAACCTGTGGGGAAGAGACTGCCTGAAAAAATCCTCCTAGATTGAAGGCACATTTATCATGTTAAGACAGATGAGGCTGGGACATTACAGCAGATGCTGGGGGGATATAGAGGTTTTCAATGAAGAGTTGAGCACACTGAAGGTCATGCAATCCAAAAATCATTCTGATCCCAGTGTCTCACTACTGTTCTTCAAGCAAAGGTTAGTACTTGATGTAATGAAACCAAATTTGGAGGCAGGAATTGCTAGTCTGCTGATGTGGTGATGTAATGCTTCTCTATTTAATAGATAGATAACTTTATCTTGTATTCACATCACCATAGTGTTGGTGCTGTGATGTTGAATCAAATATAATATAGTTCTGTAAAGCCAGTAAGTAGTATCTCCCATTTGAAAAGTCAAAAAGTCCAGAAGGTTGAGCATTGCAGAGTGAAAATCAGCTGGAGGGTTGAGCTGCCAGAATTGAAGTGTAGCCTTCACTTCACCATTTGCACAGACCACAAACCCCAAACTTTCCCGTTGCATAATCTGAAGTCAGAGCCTCAGATAATTTGCCCAAGAGTTCAAAGATGCAGTCTGAATGAGAGAGCAAATAAATATGTGACCTTTAACAAAGCAGGAAAATACCTGGAAAACGCAGCTTTTTAAATAATCTTCTGGTACCAGAAACAAATACTGGTAAAGGAATACGGGCCCATATGCTAATAATAGATCATCAAACATTGTGCAAATCAGATAATGGACAGCAAAAGATCTTGTACTGCAAGTGGAAGCTGGACACTCTACCAAAAAAAACTCCAGCATATTTGAAAGATTTTGTTGAACATTGCAAGATCCTTGTTTCAAAACTGTACTGCAAGATTGTAGATGTTAAACTAAGGAAAGGGAGGGGAGGGGGGCATGGGAAGAGTAATGCAATGATGTCTAATAGTCAGTTCTCTTCCTAGCCAATGGGGTCATTGTGCATTAGGGATTATACAGTGTGGCTGTCTGATCTTTTGATATGCCATTTTGTTCACTGTTAGGATTGCAGTTGGCAGACGTTCTGGCTCAGCAGACTTGCAAACTACAAATAAAACTGTCAAAAGGTTAAAACTCATCCTCCTCCTTTTGTTATATTACATTGCTCTCCTGAAATTTTGTATTGCATCGCTGCACACAATTACTTGTCGCGCTGCACAAACATTTAGCAGTTTGCTGAATTCTCAATATTTCAGGAGTTTTCTCCACCGATTCAATCGTACCTCAGATGTTCCTCACTAAGTGGTTCTTTGGCTTTTTAATAATTGCTATACTTCAAAACAAAAATTCCAATTTTGTTTCTTACTCAATGATATATTGTATTTCAGACAAATCCACTTAGAATGGAATGGTAGGAAGTAGCTTTGGAAAAGTGGTAAGAAATTCGCTGGCACCGAAGGAAGCAGACCTAGGGAAAATGATGCAATCTGCAAAGGAAATGAGTAAACAGGCAAATACAGGAAGCAACTGTAGTCTGAACACAGCAAAAAGGGAAATGGGATATAGAGGAAGGGAACCAATGAAGCATTTAACAATGTGACCAGGGTTAAAAAGCCTACAATCCATTCCAACATTAAAAAAACAAATTATTGAAATTCAGCAGTCTTAAACATTTCCATGAAAACCAAAAACAAGGGCAGGTTCTTTGCCCCCAAATCCATTGACCACATGAGGATCAAAATATCAATTGATCTGACTGTAATACATAATATTTGTGTATCACAAAATTCACAACCTCCAAAAAAGTGTGCTCATCACAGTCTTTTCTCAATGACAGGCTGCCATAATTGTATATTTTTGCAGTTTACCGTGGTGCTCCACAATGGTCTGGCATAGGTACCAAACTATTCAAATTTCATATATTAATTTTACTCAGATAGAAAGTTGTTATTAGACTGGATATAATTCAAATATATTAGCTAGTGGTGAGGATAATTGTAGTCTTCAGGATGGCAGACAGAATAACAAAATGGACAGAGGTGCAGAGACAAATGCAGTAATGCACAACTGGGAAATTAATTTGGAACAATAGTAAAAGCAAGAATCATCCATTTGGTTCCTTGAGGATGCTCTGCCACACTTAGCTGATCTTTTATCCAAGTTTTCCTGCTCTATAGCCATATCCTTGATTTTTGTAACCTCCAGGAATCTACCATTCTCCCTTGAATGAATTCAACGATAAACCCAAGAGATTTGTAAACATTCATTAACTTTTTGAGGAAGAAATCTCTCCTTAATTAAGCCCTAAATAGCCTCCCAATGATACTAAGACTGATCCTGGTTCTAGACTCCAGGGCCAGGGGAAGCATTTTAGCTACATCCAGCATGTCGAGCTCTAAAACAAAGTTTTTAAGTTCCAATGGTCTCTTCTCATTGTTCTAAACCAGGGGGCCTCCAAACTTTTCAGCATAAGGGCCACATTATATATTTGGCACATTTTTGCGGGCCATAGGAAAAAATAAAAATGTCAGTTTTATAAATTTAATGAGGTTTACATGGCAACAAATAAATAATATTCAATTTTTTAAAAGAGCTTGAAATATTGGAACATATATATATATCGTAGATATACAATTATTTATAAAACTGAAAAAATACAGTGACCACCAGTGGGCATGAAGACAGTATAGAAATATCATATGATATAATGGGGGAATGACCACAGGTGGGCACTCCGCTAAGAAATCATTAAAGATTAAAATTATTATTAAGTCGGCAGCTGCATATAAACCCTCAACTTGATAGCCTACCTGATGTGCAAGTTCGGAAATTGCCGAGATCGGCCCTGAAGACCGGAGAACCGAGGAGGAGGGAACTGCTGGCGACGACGGACACGATGAGTGGGCCAGTAGGAGAGGGGTAATGCCTCCAGCACCTGCAAGGTCGGCTGCAGAAGGCGTTTCCCCGGGACACAGAGGTGGTCGGTCGGGTGAGGAGAGGGACGTCGATCAATGGGCCGAGCCACTCGAGGGCGATGGAGGAGGCCCTGCAGCAGCCTGGGGCTCGCCTGGATCGGGAGCCGCTCCAGTACGTCCAGTGCGCGGACCCGACTCTGGACTTTTGTAAACAACGCCAAAATATGGTGGTGACTCGTGCATGTGTGATCTATGCTAAAATAATTCCACTGTGCAGTGCACACGTGACAATAAACAACCATTCATATAGGCCGCTAAAAAAAAAGTTCCCACGCTACCACAGAACCCGCAGCACGAACGTGCTTGCTGCAGGCCGGATAAAATCTCGTGGCGGGCGGGATGTGGCCCGCGGGCCACAGTTTGGAGACCGCTGTTCTAAACTGTAAATAATATGAGCCTACTCTAACCAGTTTCTCCTCGCATGGCAAACATGCCATCTCACAAACATGCCATCTCCAGTCTTGCAAATCTTTGCTGAACTCCCTCAATGGCAAGTCCATTAATTAAGGCAAGCAGACCAAAACTATACGTAATACTTCACAGTGGTCTTATCAACCCAGCCTAATTATGAGTTGCAAATGCAATTTGCGTTAATTCCTAGGTCATTTCAAACGTCAAGATTAAAAAGTACCATTTAAAAAGTACATTGCTATTTTGTTTTGTGTGCTAGCTTGATATTTTTCCATGTTATATTGCTTCTGGCATGTTCGTGCCCACTGACTCAGATTCCTCCTTCCTCTTTTGGGATTTTTACAACTCCTTCCAATTCACTGTTGCATACAGTTTGATATTATAAATGGCAACACTTTTGAAAGTGCAGAAAATAGTCGCACCATGGGCCTTTGTCCAACATGGCTATTCATTCAAATAGTGGCGAGCAAAATGGAGCAATTGTTCACCAAAGATGTAGGTTCCTGTGACTCCATGATCTCAGACAGATTATTACAGATCTTGAATTTGAAGTGGAAACTTTAAAAGACACCCGATTCTTCCCGTCACTCCGCACTGTTCAGACCGCCCAATCAGACACTGTTCCATGCCCAATTTAAGTTAACTTCCAATGATTGGCAATAACACAATTATATCACATAGCAGTCTTTCAGCTATAACACTCCACCACATATCTTTTTATTATTTCCTTATTTGTATTTCTGAGCAAAAATGATGAGAGAACAAGTATGGCCACAAAGTGCTGGAGTAACTCAGCGGGTCAAGCAGCATCCCTGGAGAACACGGAAGGGTGACATTTCAGGTTTGGACCCTTCTTCTGACTGATTGTAAAGAGGGGAGGGGGAGAAGAAAGCTGGTTCTCGGCTGGTGTGTTCTTTAATAAGCAAAGGTGGAACTTTGATCATTTTCCAGACCCATGCATGCTTAATAGAATACATAAATATACAATTGTGCAATCTGAGAAATTCAAACTCTTACCTCAGTACTTAGTAACCTGCCCCCTGTGGGTTCTATGTTGAAAAGTGCAAGGCAGTCAGTGAAGTGGTGATTAAGTAAATAGTGATTGATTCAATGACAGACGTTTTGATCTAACAGTTGATGGAGTAACCACAACAGATAAACCAACAGACAAATGGATGGTGGTAGCCTATCTATGATTGCTTTGGTCATCATCCAAAAGAAACTAAATCTTAGTTGAATATATGCTAATCTCCCAACGTTCAGCAATGGCATGATTAACTAAAGAGGGTCAGGACAGGCAGCTTGATTGATGCTCCTAGTTACAGGATTTTCAGGTGAGATAGAGAGAGGAAGGCAATATTGGATAAAGAAACAATCATAACCCGTGAATGGGTTATGTTACTTTGGAAGGATCTTCAAATGAGGATATATGGGTTGAACTAAAGGATTTTATATAGGTTTTATACAGTTTGGTATGTACAATAGATCTCCAAACACTCTAACAACCAGCAAACATGTAATTAAATTTCTGACAAGTGTAAAAGAAATATCCTTTTTAACAGGGGATTACATTAAAAAAATATATTAACTGGAATTTGTTATGGACATTACAGAATTATAAAATACATGCAGGAGGGCTTCCTTAGCCAGGTCGTAGCAAGTCCAACAAGAAGGAATTCCAGATGCAGTTTAAGGGAATTAAGCTGCGAAGATAGATGTATGAAATAATTGATTTTTTTACTGTGCTTAACTTCACAAATTGTTATACTAAGCATATAGGACAAAATAGTTGCAAAGTTATAATATGAGTAAGGACAATTTTATTAGGCCAAGGTGAAAGTTTGCAAAAGTGGAGTGGATATAGCCATTTGGAGGTTAATCATTCTCAGCGATTCGAACAGGAGATTCTATAGATTCCGCTAAACATATTCTCACCTTGGGAAAAGATTGGATTTCCAAATCTGGAGTTCTGTGGATGGGAAGGGGCATAGAGAGTAATATAAGGCAAAAAAAGTACAGTTATATGAGCACTTACTACAATGGAACGCCTAGAAGGGTATCAGAAGTGTAAGAGTGAAATTAAGGAGAGCAGGAACCAGGAAGTTTTTAATATAAACTGCATTACCATTTCCAACAATTTCCAAAGCTGCATTATTTTATCATAGAGGAGCTTTAGATTTTATGACACAAATGGTGACCAAGGGTTTATGATTTTGCGTTACTACTACAATGTTAAAGTTAATAACTTGACCAATTGCAATAATGTTCGGTCTAATGCCGAATGGCCTACTCCTGCACCTATAGGTCTATTGTCTAAAATAATAGACTAACAATCCCATTTGAAAAATAACTTGAGATATGATACAGCAAAGAAAGTTACTCATGGCATTACTTTCCTACAGCATACCATACTAGATCGGGAAAATTAGAAGGGAAGAATGAATTCATGGAGAGTACAATCATCAGGAAGTAGTGCTGAGCAATTGTTGTAGCAGCAGGCTGATGGTGGCAGCTCATCATAATTGCTTTTGGGCAAAGTCCTGATAATCTGAAGTATGAACAAAAAGGATAGTGGAAGAAAGCCTGACGAATGATAGTTGGGACAGGCCAGATATGAAAAGACATAAAATGTGAAATAAGGATAGAAGAGTTGCGAATTGTAAAGGCAATGGAAGGAATATAGGTGGAGGTGGGGGTGGGGGGGGAAGAAATGAGCGCGAGTTCAGTTGGGGCAAACGGAAGAGAGGGGAGGAAGGGGATTGCTTGTAGGATAGATACCTAAGATTGGTGAATTCAATGTTTATACCGTTAGTTTGTAAGCTACCCAAGCAGAATATGGAGGCGGCCCAGGACAGAAAGGTCAATATCCTTGTCTCATAATTTCTCTTTTCATCCCTGGCCTTCGTCCAACCATCTGCCAATTAACAACCACCCCCCCCCCCCCCCCCCCTCCCCACCCCACCATCTTCATCATGGCTCCTGAAATCTTCTCTCTTGCCTCCCTCAATAACCTGGGATAGATCTTATGCCCTGGGGATTTATTCACCTTTTTGCTTTTCAAGAGATGCGACACAATCTCCACCTTGATCTCAAACCACTTGAGCATATTAGTATACCCCACATTGATTTCATTCTTCATCATGTCCTTCTTTTAAATGATTTTATGGTGATAGATAACTGTAAAGTGTTATTAATCGACAAAGGAATTTAGACTGAAAAAAGGGGCAAGGCTGCCACCCTTTCAGGGTTACCAGGAATTAAAAGATTATCCTGCAGGGTCCTGGCGTGAGCCATTACAGGAAAATGACTAATATTTTGCTTTAATGAAAAAAATATTTGAACCCTAGTGATTGCTGTTGCTTTGAACGGTTATCCAACTTTTTTGGATGAACTAGCAGGATGTGAAAATCTGATGAGGAGGTTAGAGCATGTTATTACTGTTAGAGGATAAATGCTGAGTTGCAGAAATAACAGATTGTACTTAGACTGCAGAGAAATAATGTCATTAAACCCTCACCACATTGCCCACTGGCCTGTAATAACCTCTTCTGGAAATGAAGGTCCAAAAGATAATCTAGGAGATGAAAGGGCCTCAGGCGATTTACTGCCGAGTCCCTATCCCCCTCTTCCAAACACCCTAATAGTCTTTGATAACTCACCACTGTAAAAGGCTTTTGAACTATTCTAAATGTCTCTGTAAAATACATTTAAAGACAATTAATGAATTGTCTTTTTCAAGATAATTGAATAAGACAATTAATTGTCTTATTGTCAAGATTCAAGTTATTATCGGTTGACTACATCTGAAAGTACAAAACAAATTGAGCCATGAATGGCTGCAGCTTGGTTTGACCCAATGATGGAAATGAGGGTACAGCTGATATGGATTTGGAAAAAGCCCATGTTAGCTGGATTTTTACCAGAGAAGTTACTCCAGATAAGTCAGCACACAAATATTTACATTTTTACTTAAAATATAATCATAATAAAATGCACTTTAAAGTTCTGCCAAAGAGAAATGAATATTTGAGTGTCTTTTTATTGAAAATAACTCAGATGGAAGAGTTGTAATTATTTAAATGCAGAAGCATTGTAAACACACTTACAATACAGAGTAACCCCAGAATAGTCAAGGATGTGGGTGAAATTTACCCAAGTTTTAAAAGACAAGTCCTTTGCTCAGCACTTTCAGTTCTACAACTTCATCACAATGTCAGCATTTCAAACAATTTCAGCTGGCTGAAAAAAAACCTTTCTGGGTTGATAATTATAGGTTTCCTCTGCGGCCAGCCACTGCTGCTTCAATTTCAGTCTGCATGCTGCTGGTTTTAAGAGGAGAACATTCGAATGTTTTGGAAAACTGCCAACATTACTGGGTTGCTATGTTGGCAAGATAGTCAACTGACCAGAACAGTTTAGGCTGCACACATCAGATTTCCTGCGGGCTGTAATCAATCACTCTCTTTAACACCAGAGCCACTAAAATCAATTTGATGCTAGTTACCATACCAGGCACTCTACTGCGCATGACACAAAGCTGGGTGGCAGTGTGAGCTGCGAGGAAGATGCTATGAGGCTGCGGGGTGACTTGGATAGATTGGGTGAGTGGGCAGATGCATGGCAGATGCAGTATGATGTGGATAAATGTGAGGTTATCCACTTTGGTAGCAAGAACAGGAAGGCAGATTATTACCTGAATGGTGTCAGATTAGGAAAAGGGGAGGTGCAACAAGACCAGGGTGTGTTGTACATCAGTCACTGAAAGTATGCATGCAGATACAGCAGGCAGTTAAGGAAGCTAATGGCTTGTTGGCCTTCATTGTGAGAGGATTTAAGTTTATAAGCAAGGAGGTCCTACTGCAGTTGTACAGGGCCCTGGTGAGACCACACCTGGAGTATTGTGTGCAATTTTGGTCTCCTAGTTTGAGGAAGGACATTATTGCTATTGAGGGAGTGCAGCGTAGGTTCCCCTGGTTAATTCCCGGGATGGCGGGACTGACATATGATGAAAGAATAGGTCGACTGGGCTTGTATTCACTGGAATTTGGAAGGATGAGAGGGGATCTTAAAGAAACATATAAAATTCTTAAAGGATTGGACAGGCTAGATGCAGGAAAAATGTTCCCGATGTTGGGGGAGTTCAGAACCAGGGGTCACAGTTTAAGAATAAGGGTTAGGCCATTTAGGACTGAGATGAGGAAAAACGTTTTCACCCAGAGAGTTGTGAATCTGTGGAATTCTCTGCCACAGAGGGCAGTGGAGGCCAATTCACTGAATGTTTTTGCGAGTTAGATTTAGCTCTTGGGGCTAAAGAAATCAGGGGAAATAGAGAAAAAGCAGGAGCGGGGTACTGATTTTAGATGATCAGACATGATCATATTGAATGGTGGTGCTGGCTCGAAGAGCCGAATGGCCTACTCCTGCACCTATTTTTTTTCCCTCTCTAAATAACTGGGGTCCCAGCACCGAGCCTTGCGGCACCCCACTAGTCAATGCCTGCCATTCTGAAAAGGACCCATTAATTCTTCCTCTTTGCTTCCTGTCTGCCAACCAGTTCTCTATCCATGTAAATACCCTACTCCCAATACCTTGTGTGGGATCTTGTCAAGGGCTTTTTGAAAGTCCAGATACAACACATCCACTAGCTCTCCCTTATCCATTCTACTTGTTACAACCTAAGAAAATTCCAAAAGATTAGTCAAGCATGATTTCCCGTTCAAAAATCCGCGCTGACTTTGATCGATCCTGTCGCTGCTTTCCAAATGCGCTGCTATTACATCTTTAATAATCGACTCAAGCATCTTTCCCACTAGCGATGCAAGGCTAACTGGTCTATAATTCCCAATTTTCTCTCTCCCTCCTTTCTTAAAAAGTGGAGTTCAATTTGCTTTAGGTCAGATAGCACCTCTGGAGAAAAGGAATAAGTGATGTTTCAGGTTGAGACCCTTCTTCAGCAGTTCCTTCCCACACATGAGTCAAATTAACCAGATTATTCTAGATTAATTTGAAGAGACCAGTACATTAACCAGTTACAAAAATGCAGCAACATGAACCCTGTATAAATTTTCTGCTGATTGGCCAAAAGGTAACATTAAAAAAAAACCTCACAAAGATCATGGAGTTTTGAGTATCCCACCCAGGACATTAGAACTAGCTACTCGAGGTATGGCAAAAGTTTATAAGACAATGAACATTCAAGTATACTTTTGAAAAGATACAAACACTTCAACTGTGATTATAAAAGGAGTAGCAGCATTAATTACTGAAATGCTATAATGGTCTCTAATGATGACAAATTAGAAATTCAATTTTTTAGTTACAACATTAAGGCGCTTCATTAAAATAAAAATCACTTGAATTCCTTTAAACTCAAGGCAGAGCACAGAACTGAATTTTACATTGCAATTTTTGTTCTTATCTACAATGGTTAGCATATGTATTGTGGCGCATATTATGAAGGGTCATACATCAAGATGACTGCATCCACTTGCATAAATCTGGAACAGTTTAATAATTAAACCACACCAAGCATTTTCAGAGTTATAATAGTTCAATATTTTTTTTCATGATTGCGCATGATAATGTGAGAACTGATAGGGCTAACTCCACAAATCCACAGGCCACTTCTAATCTTCAAAGGTTGAAATTTGCACCTTACTGATCTTTTATAAATGCAATATGGAAGCGGCCAGCGAAGTCTCTGCAAATGTACAGCATAATGAATTTGCTGTAAGCTACGACTGTATGATGTCATGTCCCATGTACATTTTTTTTCTGATATTACACAAACAGCAGTTGAGAGGAATTCCACAATGATAGCTCTGGTCCAAACCAGCAATTTTAAAAGTATTTAGTAGCTCTAAAACACCCCAAAATAGCTTGAACTTCGTATGTGATGAAGGTGCACATATGTCACAACGCCTTTTCGGTGGCCTTGATCACATCTAATTTACTAGTTCACTTTATGTAAGATCTGGAGTATGGCATTTAACCTCTCAAGCCTAATCAGCACTGTATCAGATCAGGTCTAATTCATGACCATACCCTTGTCCTGTTAATTTTTAAAAAAAACGCCAATGCCTTAATTAAACTTTACTGGATCATCAGTCCAGGACCTGGATGACAAGATACATCACTACTATCACATATGTATCTGTAATTAAACTTCTCATTGTCAAAGCACTAAACGTCACACTCCTGTGACAGATGAGAATATTTCCCTTTATATTAATGTGAACTTAGCATGATTCCGTTTGTTGTAGTCTACTGGATTGCTCTATTGCCATCAGAGAACTCAACAACATTATTTTAGAATGGGACATTGATAGAATATAAAAGATCTACTAAAAACAAGAATTACTTCCAGTTTTCACTGTGCACTACAGCATTTGTAATACCACCTGTTTGCAGAAGATTGACTTCTTGTATCGGAGGATTGGGACTGTGAAGCCAGATACCGAAGTACAGTTAATTCATATAGTGGAAGAGAAACCACAAGCTACAAATAAAAGTCATCTTTTCCAGGTCACTTCCGAATCCATAAATAGATGTTTGATGTAACTGTTTCAAGAAAAACACCTCCGGACCCAAGTGGGGTGCAGGGACCAGTTCAATATGGCACTGGAAGATTTGACATTGCATTCTTAGGTACCAGTCTGACAAAGAAAACTGTGCACTCAAGTGCATGAACTATCTATAGCTTTCAACTGCAAGCAATTATTCATTCATAATTACAAATGAACCATTCATCTGGTCACGACAGACGTCCAATTTTACTCTGCACTAGCTCCGAAATATACTGTTCAATTAATCTTCCAAAAACCACAAGGATCGTAACCATGGTCATGTTTTTGATAATGCGTCACATTATAAAAAGTGGTCTCATTTTAATTAGGTAAAATTCATTTACAACCACCACTTGTCTAGTTTCAACGTACAACAAGTTAGTTACAGAGAGATAATTTAATAAATTGACCATAATAATTAGGATGCTGACAAACATTTCTGGTGATTATATTTTACAGATTATGAATATTCTGTAATATATAAACTATTATTCAAAATCCACGACTGTCAGAAAATATACTATGCCTTTATATTTCAAAATAGATGTGATTTCTTCTTTTCCTACCTCTCTAAAAGCAAACACCTTAACTTTACAATGTGTCAACCTTTCCAACGGTATCCATTTTAAACATTTTTAGACTTATTGCTTTTATTCTGAGTATTATTCTGGGTCAGAAACAAACTCAGTAATAAAGGCTAATGTTTTTATCCTTGAAATGCCACAGAACAAGAGACTTGGCTGTAGATTGGCACAAAAGTGCAATTAGACTGCTCCTAAACCGATACATTTGGCAGATATCCAAAAGTGATTTGAGCCACTTTGTAAAACAAAACATTCTGAAGAGTTTGTTCAAACATTTGGCACTTTTGGCAGTTGCTATGCCTATTATTGTACCATGCCTTTCAATGATATAATTATCTCAAACAAACGGATCTTCGGAAGATTCCCATACTTTGGAATGATTGAAGGGCAGGTGGCAAAATTAATTGGCATACTGCCAATTTTCAGTTCTTGTCTGGATTAAGTTCATAGCCAGAAATGATGCCTGAAATACCTCTATGCTCCACTGACATATTAGGAAATCAGGTAGACCAGAGTTAACATCTACATACTAACTGTTTGTTTGTTTGTTCCTGAACTACAGCCAAAACGGTACACGATAGCGTGGCAATTTTAGGCCCACCTTACTCACCGTCGTCTCTTTGGTGCTAATGGAAGAAGTTTCATTGAAACCGGTGTTATATTTTAAAAGTTATTCACATTAATGTTTAAATCTATCTCCTAGGGAGGGAGGGGGAAGGGGGGGAGGAAGGGGGTGGAGGGAGGGAGGTGGTTGAGGGGGATGGAGTGGGGGAGGAGAAGGGGATGGGGTGGTAAGTGGAGGGGAGAGGGGAGGGGGAGGAGAGGATGGGGAGGGGGGTGGGGAGGAGGGTGGGGGAGGGGAGGAGGGTGGGGGGAGGGGGTGGGGAGGAGGGTGGGGGAGGGGGAGTGGAGAGTGGAGGGAGGGGGAGGGAAGGAGGGAGGGAGGGAGGGAGGGAAGGAGGGAGGGAGGGAGGGAGGGAGGGAGGGAGGGAGGGAGGGAGGGAGGGAGGGAGGGAGGGAGGGAGGGAGGGAGGGAGGGAGGGAGGGAGGGAGGGAGGGAGGGAGGGAGGGAGGGAGGGAGGGAGGGAGGGAGGGAGGGAGGGAGGGAGGGAGGGAGGGAGGGAGGGAGGGAGGGAGGGAGGGAGGGAGGGAGGGAGAGAGGGGGGGGAGGGAGGGGGAGAGGGGAGGAGGGAGTGGGGGGGGGGAGAGGGGAGGAGGAGAGGGTGCTGCACAATGCAGGAGAGGTTTGGGCCCAACAGGTCCACTTGGTCTAGTAATTCCTAACAGACACATACCGGGAACAGTTTCAAAGAATGCGTTTATCAATTCTTTTTAAAAAAAACTCATTGTGGCTCTAATTAATAATGGAGAATAAAGGATATTGAAAAGTTCAAGATTTTCATTTAGACTATTTCTCTCGCAAACTGACCACTTCCTAAGGTTCTTATTGAGAAATTTAACCAGAACCAAATAGACTGATGAGTGTAGCAGCAAGGCTCCAAAAATAGATTTATTCATTGGTCCTCCCAAGTCCTCAATCAGGTGACGTTTTCAGCACCTGTTGGTGACCTGGGTTAAAGGTTACCTTATGCTGGAGCTTAGGTAGAGTGTAGGAGCCTGGGAAAACATGCTGGCTGAGCAGTTCTATTGTTTGGGGACAAGGGATGGGGTGGATTGAAAACTGTCATGGCATATGGGTCAGGGATCAATGGTTGAGGAGGGTAGGTCAAGAAACGGGGATAAGCGAATGGAATAAGTATCAAAATTTTCTGTAGGGTCATAGAGGGTAGAAAAAAGATTTATATAAAGTGGGGTGGAAGAATGAGGGACAAAAAGAATTGAGAGATTGGCATTTTCAAATGGTGGATGAGGGGGTCATAAAAAGGGTAAATTCCAGAGAACAACATTTAACGTTAGGTACTGGAAGAATTACATTTTCAATGCAAGAGGTCAGGTACTGAGCAACTTCTACAGTTCTGGCAGCGGGCAAATGTTTCTGATAACCAAGGGCATTAAATAAAGTCATACAGCATGGAAACGTGCTCTTTGCTGACCGAGATGCCTGATGTAAACTATCCCATGTACTTGCATTTGGCCCATATCCATCTAAACCCTTTGTTTAGATGTAAACAAATTTAAATGTGCCCAACGGCTTTTAAATATTACTAGACCAAGTGGACCCATTGGGCCCAAACCTCTCCTGCATTGGTGCAGCACCTCCCCCCCTCCCCCTCCCCTCCCCGCCCCCCACTCCATCCCCCTCAACCTCCCATATCCTCCCTCCTCCCCCTTCCCTCCCTATCTATGGCCCTCATGATTTTATATGTTAAATGTATAAGATTGACTCCAGAAAATCACCCCTCACTCTCCTGCGCTCCATGGAATGATGCCCTGGCCTGCCCATCCTCTCCCTATAGCTCAAACCTCAAGTCCTGGCAACAATCTCATAAATCTTCTCTGCACTCTTTCAGGCTTAATGGCATATTTCCTACAGCAGGGTGACCAGAAATAAACAAAATATTCCAAGCGAGTCCTCACCAACATCTTGTATAACTGTAACATATTGTCCCAATACCCAATTTCCTGTCTCATGAAGGCCCGAGTGTCAAATGCCTTTTTCACCACCCTTATCTACCAGCATACCATTTTCAGGGAATGATGTACTTGTACTCCTAGATCCCTCTGCTCTACAATACTCCCCAATGCTCTGCGAAACACTGAAGGTCCTGCGTAGGAAAGAACTGAAGAAGGGTCTCGACCCGAAACATCGCCCATTCCTTCTCTCCAGAGATGCTGCCTGTCCTGCTGAGTTACTCCAGCATTTTGTGTCTACTGAAGGTCCTGCCCTGGTTTCACTTTCCAAAGATAACATCTCACACATCTGAATTAAACTCCAATTACTGTTCTTCAGCCTACTTACCCACCTGATCAAGAGGCTTATTTGAATTTTGATAGCCATCTTCACCATCTACAATACCATCCACTTTAATGTCACCTGCAAACTTACTAATCATGCATTGTACATTCTCATCCACATTGTTGAAATAGATAACAAACATCAATGGGCCTGGGGCAACCACTCATCATTCGCCTCCAGTCTGAAGGACAAACTTCCACCCTCTATTTTCTACTATGAATTCTGTATCCAGTTGGCTGGCTCTCCCTTGATCTCATGCGATCTAACCCTCCGTAATAGTTTATCGTGCAGAACTTTGTGGGAAGTCCATATAGACTATGTCTATGGTCCTGCCCTCATCAACCTTCTTAGTTACTTCTTTAAAAAACATCAGTTCTTCCCTGGCACAATGCAGAATATAACAGATCTATCTGAATGACCCCTTAACATGGTTTATAGGGAGAACCTGACAACAAAGAAAGGGTTGTAGCTCTAAAACGTCTTTCAGCATATCACATCGTTCATTACTGCCAATAAACTATGTTTCAAGTGCACCCAATGTTGCAATGATCAACACTATAAGATTTTAACAAAACAGTTCTTCTCTGCATGGCTCTTGCTATTTCTAGCTCATGTGTCAACTATATCTATTGCCAGGAATGCATGTATCATTTCCCATTAAGCATCTTCAGATCAGTTTGGAGCATTACATCTCAAATAACAACTGAAAATACTGGGATAAGTATAAACAAATTGTCAACACAAGTTCACAAGTTATAATTTTGTTTCCAAATACACAGGACAAGATGTTGGAAATACAAAGTGCCAAATGTCAACTTGCTCCCGGTGGTGATGGGAGGCTTATGCACTCACCTATGCTCCTCCGATGTTGAGAAAGGCTAGGCAGACACGTCATTGGGGTTATCAAGTGGGCACCTACTTTCATTGACGTTTCGCTGATTGGACCCACGTGTCTCCAGTAGGCTCAGCAGTGCATTCTGGCGTCCCAGAACCACCCCCCTCTGCATCTGCCTAGCCGGCTTATTTGGGAGACCAGATGGGGTCTTTCCTCTTCAGCCAGAGCCACTGGCTACTCCGCTCTGCCACCCGTGATGTTTCCTTGATAGCCTGGCGTAGGGCCTGTCCGCTGATCCCCAGGTCCTTCATCAGTCTTACGGTAGGAGTAGAATTAGGCCATTCGACCCATCGGATCTACTCCGCCATTCAATCATGGCTGATCTCTGCCTCCTAATCCAATTTTCCTGCCTTCTCCCCATACCTCTTGACACCTGTTGTAATCAAGAATTTGTCTATCTCTGCCTTAAAAATATCCACTGACTTGGCCTCCACAGCCCCCTGTGACAATGAGCTCCACAGATTAACTACCCTCTGACCAAAGAAGTTCCTCCTCACCTCCTTTCTAAAAGAGCGCCCTTTAATTCTGAGGCTATGGCCTCTGGTCCTAGACTCTCCCACCAGTGGAAACATCCTTTCCACATCCACTCTATCTATGCCTTTCATTATTCTGTAAGTTTCAATGAGGTCCCCCCTCAAACTCCAGCGAGTAGAGGCAGTGCTGTCAAGCGCTCATCATATGCTAATCCATTCATTCCTGGAATCATAAGTATAAGAAGATAATTGCAGATGCTGGTACAAATCGAAGGTATTTATTCACAAAATGCTGGAGTAACAGCAGGTCAGGCAGCATCTCGGGAGAGAAGGAATGGGTTAGTCCCACAGCACCGCTGGGTCCTACTGCCCACCCCCTACTACAGGTAACCGCAGCAGGGGTTCCACTGGGTCTCCCCCTTCCCCCTCTAGCCAGGCGACCCCAAGTACTCCCCACATCGGTCCTCAAGCCCCCCTCTGCCCTGCTAACCCACCACCCCCTCACCATGCATCCCCTCCCCCTCCACCTGCCCCCCTGCCTCCATCCGACCCCCACCCCCACCATTGCTGGGTGTTCACCATCCCCCCTGACCTCCCCCTTTCAGACACCAAACGGTCTGTCCTCAGCAGAGGCCTTACCTTTATTCCCCTCCGCCCCCACATCAACGAGTTCAGCGTCCGCCATGACGTGGAGCTCTTCTTCCGCCGCCTCCGCGCCTTTTTCCATGGGAAGGGGTCCTCACCCCCCACTGATGACCCCTTCTCCCGTCTCCAGCGGACCCCCTCCTCTCGGACCCCCTCCTCTTGGACCCCCCCAGTCGGCCAACTGCCCTCACTAGAACTTTTTATCTCCAACTGCCGGCGTGACATTAACCGCCTCCAATTCTCCACTCCCCTGACTAACTCTAAACTCTCCCCTCCTGAACGTGCAACCCTCCACTCACTCCGCAACAACCCGGACGTAATCATCAAACCCTCTGACAAGGGAGGTGCTGTGGTAGTCTGACGTGCTGGCCTCTACCGGACCGAGGTCAGACGACAACTCTCAGACACCTCTTCCTACCTATCCCTGGACCATGACCCCACCGATAAACACCAGACCTTTATCAGTAGCACCATCACGGACCTCACCATCTCCGGCGATCTACCCCCCAATGCCTCCAAACTCATAGTTCCCCAGCCCCGCACGGCCCGATTCTACCTCCTACCCAAAATCCATAAACAGAACTGTCCCGGCAGACCTATTGTCTCTGCCTGCTCATGCCCCACCGAACTTATCTCCACCTACCTCGACTCCATCCTATCCCCCCTGGTTAAATCCCTCCCCACCTACGTCCAAGACACCTCACACGCTCTCCATCTCCTCGATAACCTTCCGGTTCCCAGGCCCCCACTCCCTCATCTTTACCATGGATGTCCAGTCACTCTACACTTCCATCCCCCACAAGGATGGTCTCGAAGCCCTCCGTTTCTTCCTCGACCGCAGAACCAGCCAATCCCCATCTACCAACACTCTCCTCCGCCTAGCAGAGCAGGTTCTTACCCTCAACAACTTCTCCTTTGACTCCTCCCACTTCCTCCAAACCAGAGGCGTAGCTATGGGCACTCGCATGGGTCCTAGCTATGCCTGCCTCTTTGTCGGGTCCGGGCGTTCATCGGCCCCATCCCCGAACTCTACTTCCGCTACATCGACGACTGCATTGGTGCTACCTCTTGTACCCATGCAGAACTCACTAACTTCATACACTTCACCTCCAATTTCCATCCTGCCCTTAAATATACCTGGACTATCTCCGACATCTCCTTCCCGTTTCTGGACCTCACCATCTCCATCACAGGAGACAGACTAGTGACGGACATTTACTATAAACCCACTGACTCGCACAGCTATCTGTACTACACTTCTTCCCACACGGTCCCCATGCAAAAAGTCTATCCCCTATTCCCAATTCCTCCATCTGCGCCACATCTGCGCCCGGGCTGAGGTGTTTCACACTAGGGCTTCAGAGTTGTCCTCGTTCTTCAGGGAACGGGGCTTCCCCTCCTCCATTATAGATGAGGCTCTCACTAGGGTCTCTTCTACATCCCGCAGCTCCGCTCTTGCTCCCCCTCCCCCCACTCGCAACAAGGACAGAATCCCCCTCGTTCTCACCTTCCACCCCACCAGCCAGTGGATCCAACAAATCATCCACCAGCATTTCCGTCACCTACAACGGGACCCTACCACTGGCCATATCTTCCCATCCCCTCCCCTCTCTGCGTTCCGCAGAGACCGTTCCCTCCGTAACTCCCTGGTCCACTCGTCCCTTCCTACCCAAACCACCCCAACCCCGGGCACTTTCCCCTGCAACCGCACGAGATGCAACACCTGTCCCTTTACCTCCCCCCTCAACTCCATCCAAGGACCCAAACAGTCTTTCCAGGTGAGACTAAGGTTCACCTGCACCTCCTCCAACCTCATCTATTGCATCCGCTGCTCTAGATGTCAACTTATTTACATCGGCGAAACCAAGCGCAGGCTCGGCGATCGCTTCGCTGAACACCTGCGCTCGGTCCGCATTAACCAAAATGATCTCCTGGTGGCCGAGCACTTCAACTCCCCCTCCCATTCCCAGTCTGACCTTTCTGTCATGGGCCTCCTCCAGTGCCATAGTGAGGCCCACTGGAAATTGGCGGAACAGCACCTCATATTTCGCCTGGGCAGTTTGCAGCCCAGTGGTATGAACATCGACTTCTCCAACTTTAGATAGTTCCTTTGTCCCTCCCGTCCCCTCCTCCTTCCCAGATCTCCCTCTATCTTCCTGTCTCCACCTATATCCTTCCTTTGTCCCGCCCCCCTGACATCAGTCTGAAGAAGGGTCTCGACCCGAAACGTCACCCATTCCTTCTCTCCCGAGATGCTGCCTGACCTGCTGAGTTACTCCAGCATTTTGTGAATAAATACATTCCTGGAATCATTCTTGTAAACCTCCTCTGGATCCTCTCCAAAGCCAGATATGGGGCCCAAATTTGCTCACAGCACCTTATGGAGGCTCAGCATCAATCTCTGTTTTTGTATTCCACTCCTCTTGATATAAATGCTAGCATTGAATATGCCTTCCTTACCACAGATTTGACTTGCAAATTAACTTTTGGGGAGTCCTACACCAGCACTCTCTTTGCACCTCCGATTTTTGGATTCTCTCTCCATTTAGAAAATAATCTACGCCTTTATTCATATTACCAAAATACATTAACTCGCACTTTGCAATGCTGAATTTCATCTGCCACTTCTCTGCCCACTCTCCTAACCTGTCCAAGTTCTTCTGCAGAGTCCTTGCTTCCTCTACACTGCCTGCCCCTCCATGTATCTTAGCATCATCTGCAAACTTGGTCACAAAGTCTTCAATCCCCTTATCCAAATTATTAATATAAAACGTGAAGAGAAGCGCCCCAAGCACGGAACCATGCAGAACTCCACTAGTCACTGGCAGCCTATCTGATAAAGCCCCTTTTATTGCAACTCTTTGCCTTCTACCATCCAGCCAACCCACTATCCATGCGAATATCTTCCCTTTTAACACCATGGGCTCCCATCTTCCCTAGCAGCCTGACGTGTGGCACCTTATCGAATGCCTTCTGAAAATCTAGGTAAACAACTTCTACAGCCTCCCTTCTGTCTGTCCTCCTATTAACTTCCTCAAAGAACACCAACAGTTGTTCTTAATCACATTAGACCGTCAAGACTTGGGATTTTAAGATCATATCATAAAGCATTAATATGAAGCATTAATAAGAAGGAAACTCAAAATAAGAGAAAAAAGATAATCAAATTTTCCCGTTCCCAGATGTATCCAGGAATCACCTTGATGTATCCATTCCACCTTGCTCAACTGTTAATGCACAAACTACAGATTGAAACTTGACTTTGCTTTCTGATTGAACTCTGCTGACTGAATCAGATCAATTACTCTGGTGCAAGAATTTGTCTAGATTTCGGGTTCTCAAGGTAACTGCAGCTTTGTGGCTAATGTCTCAGTGATGAAATGTACAAATTTTACTATATTTATCCGTGGCATGGAAGGAGCACATCTCAGCCAACTGAGTCTATCCCACTACTAAAGCAATTCCATTCTGCACTAATTTTCCCTGTAATCATATTTTCCCTACATTCCCATCAATACTTCCCACATTTTCCACTTACCTACACATTAAAAGCAATTTACAATTATTAATTAACCTACCAATCCACACATCTTTGGGATGTGAATGAAAAATGAGAGTGCCCAGGCAAATTCAGTCACTGGGAGAATGTGCAAACTCTCCACAGACAGCACCAGAGGTCAGGATCAAACCCAGATTCCCAGAGCTGTGAAATAGCAGCTCCATTCACTGTGCACTGTGCTGAATGAAATCCTTCAAACTTGATTTTAGAGTTTGAAACTAAATCTATGTTATTTTCAAAAAGTCGAGATATTAGAAGTCCTGAGGCAAATACAAATTACTTAATTTGTACAATTGATTATACATGCCATTTCTGAAAAATGTTGAGCTAAAAATTACAATCATCAATATATAGCTCCATATTGAAATAGTTCAGTAGCCAAGGATAAGCATTCTAGCAAATGTCTCCTTCCCCACTTGGTTCCATCCACATATCACCCATTTCAATAGACAATAGACAATAGAAAATAGGTGCAGGAGAAGGCCATTCGGCCCTTCGAGCCAGCACCGCCATTCAATGTGATCATGGCTGATCATTCTCAATCAGTACCCCGTTCCTGCCTTCTCCCCATACCCCCTGACTCCGCTATCCTTAAGAGCTCTATCTAGCTCTCTCTTGAATGCATTCAGAGAATTGGCCTCCACTGCCTTCTGAGGCAGAGAATTCCACAGATTCACAACTCTCTGACTAAAAAGGTTTTTCCTCATCTCCGTTCTAAATGGCCTACCCCTTATTCTTAAACTGTGGCCCCTGGTTCTGGACTCCCCCAACATTGGGAACATGTTTCCTGCCCCTAACGTGTCCAACCCCTTAATAATTTTATACGTTTCGATAAGATCCCCTCTCATCCTTCTAAATTCCAGTGTATACAAACCTAGTCGCTCCAGTCTTTCAACATATGACAGTCCCGCCATTCCGGGAATTAACCTAGTAAACCTACGCTGCACGCCATCATTTCCTCACCAAATCTCCTGGTAATGATGGCCCACCAACCCCACTCTTATATGGTCCACTTATCACTATCTTTACTTCCCAAATTCCACCATTTGCACTCAAATTGTGGGCTGATTTAGACTGACTGGATGAATGGGTACGTGGCAAATTAGACAATAGAGATAATAATGTGGACTTCCATAATGCCACATGTATGCGATTATAACATTTACAGGTATCATAACACAATCTAGGAGCACCTATTAAAGAAAGTCATTGGAGGAATCTACTGTAAACAGTACGAGCAATGCAAGATGACAGAAAGAAATGAAGAAATCTGAACAAAGAGCCGCAGCAAAACTCCCTTTGGCCAACTAAGTCCAGGCTGACCATCATGCACCAATGTAAACTAATCACATTTTTCTCTTGGATCCTCATCCAGGTCCTGCACCTTCAAGGAAGTACTTACATTCAGTCTGCAGGGGTGATTGATTCTTAAGGGCCTGTCCCACTTAGGCAATTTTTTAGGCGACTGTCATAGTCAAAGCAAGTCACCGAAAAACAAGCTACTGGACCCCCCTACGACAATGTCTACGACAAGCTACAACAACCTACCACCTAGAGGACGTCAAGCTACTGCAAGCTACCAACAACCGGCGACTCAATTGTTGCGAGTAGGACGTTCATCTACGAACGCACCCACGACAACCTACGACCACACAGGCGACAACCTACGACAACCAAAGTCAACCTACGCCCACCCGCAACAAGCTACGACAAGCTACGACCCTGTCGGCGACAACTGAAGACAATTCACATAATTTTGGCCTCCGGTTTTGACCTGTCGCCAGTTGACGTAGGTAGTTGCCAATGGAATTCACCGAAGTCAGCACCGGCGTCAACCTATGTCACCTGGCGACAACCTACGAGAGCACCTACGTCAGGAGACATCAAGCTACGCTCATTGGCGTCAAACCCACTGTCGCCAAACATTTTTCAACATTCTGAAAATCCAGCGGCGACCAGAAGAACGCTACGACTCTTTGGGCGACTGAGGAGACTACTCATGGCCAGTCAGGCGACACCCCGGCAACCATGTGGCAACAACCTAGTCGTCTGTAGTCGCCCAAAAAAAGCTCGTGCAGGACAGAGGTTTTAGTTTCTAGTTACTCCCACTTCAATCTCACTCTCAGTCTGACATTTGTCTATGGCCTCTGGCACTGATATATCAAGGCTTCAAAAAGGTAAGGAACAATGTTTCATCTATCTGGGCACAGTGTAACCTAAAGGACTCAGAAACGAATTATCCAACTTTAGCAAAGCGCTCTTTCTATCTGTATGCATCGGACCTGGTCATTTTTGCCATCATTTTGTCTGTTTTTATCTTTCTGAATGAATGAATGAATGAATGAATGAATGAATGAATGAATAAGTTTATTGGCCAAGTATACAAGGAATGTGCCTTGGTGCTCCGCTCACAGATGACAACACAAACATACAGTTAACAATTACGAATAAAGCATAACCACATCAAAACAATAAGGATACAACATTATGGTCTAAACATGTGGGTGAAAATAAACCAAAGCAAGAAAGAGACCACAAACTTTGGTTATTGAGTAGAACTATCACTCGTGGAAAAAAGCTGTTTTTATGTCTGATAGTCTGGAGTCGCCTTCCAGCGGGAAGTGCTTTGAAGAGTTTGTGGCCAGGGTGAGAGGGGTCAGAGATGATCTTGCCTGCTCGCTTCCTGGCCCTTGCAGTGTACAGTTCATCAATGGGGGAAAAGGTTGCAGCCAACAACCTTCCCAGCTTGAACGGTCAATTGCAGCCTCCGGATGTCGTGCTTGGTGGCTCAGCCAAACCAGACCATAATGGAGAAGGTGAGGATGGACTCAATAATAGCAGTATAGAATTGGACCATCATTGCCTGTGGCAGATTGTGTTTCTTCAGTTGCCGCAGGAAGTACATTCTCTGTTGGGCCTTTTTGACTGTGGAGTCGATGGTGGCCCCCCATTTAAGGTCCCTGGAGATGATAGTTCCAAGGAACTTAAAGGACTCCACAGATGTGACTATGGTGTTGTTGATAGTGAGTGGGGGGAGGGGAGGGGGATCTCTTCAAAAGTCTACAATTAGTTCCACTATCTTGAGAGCATTGAGCTCCAGGTTGTTGCGATGGCACCAGGACGCCAGCTGTGTCATTTCCCATCTGTAGGCAGATTCCTCCCCATCCTGGATCAGCATCTGACTTGCTGGGCAATAGAAATACATAACACAGACAAAGAGGCACAATAGACTGTTTATTTGAGTCAAGTGGGAGCATGGCAGAAGCTCCAAGTGGGCCGCAGCCTTTTGGAGGGAAGCCGCCAAGCCGGCCCCTGCTCGTCCTCCGCAGCTGGAAGCACAAAGACCCGGTGGATCGTCATTGAAAGGGGGGGAAACCACTGAACAGGCCCTGCTCGTCCCCGAAGATCAGAGACAGGGAGGATGGTGCCGGCGACGAAAAAGGACATGACAGGCGAGGAGCAAGGTCGGTAGATGAGGGACCTGAGCCCAGCATACCGCGCCCTCAAGGTCAAGTCCAAGGAAGAAGTTAGCTGGAAGCCCTGCAGCAGTCAGGGGCTTGCCTGGATCGGGCACCACTCATAAGACCGAGAGCGCCGACTGGACTTTGAAAATGGCACCACAACCTAATGCCTTTTGCATGCGGGCTCAGTGGACTATCTCTGTACACTTTATTTAATTGGGGATGATGCTTGGGTATGCCAATACTCTACTGGGCTGTATGTAAGAAAATAATTTCACTCTGCGTTTGCACATGTGACAATAAAGAACCATTGAACCAATGTCTCACTCTGACAGAGTCATAGACTCATACCGTGTGGAAACAGGCCCTTCAGCCCAACTTGCCTCACCGACCAACATATCCCATCGACACTAGTCACACCTGCCTGCATTTGGCCCATATTCTTCTAAACCTGTCCCATCCGAATACCTGTCTAAATGTTTCTTAAATGTCACGACAGTATCTGCCTCAACTATGTCCTCTGGCAGCTCATTCCATACACCCACCACCCTTTGTGTAAAAAAGTTACCCCCTTATGTTCCTATTAAATCTTTCCCCCTCACATTAAACCAACATCCTCTGGTTCTTGATTCCTCTACTCTGCGCAAGAGACTGTGCGTTTACCCAATTTATTCCACTCATGATTTTGTACATCTCTATAAGATCATCCCTCATCCTCTCGCGCTCCAAGGAATAGAGTCCTAGCCTGCTCAAACTCTCCTGATAGCCCAAGCCCTCGAGTCCGGGCAACATCCTCGTAAATCTTCTCTGCACCCTTTGCAGCTTTACACCAACTTTCCGATAATATGGTGCACAAAACTGAACACAATACTCTAAATGTGTTCACCTCTAAACCTCACCAATGTAATACATAACCAATCAAGATCCTGCTGCAGTTTTTGACAACCATCTTTACTATCTACAATACCACACACTTTAGTGTCATCTGTAAACTTGTTAATCATGTACATTCATGTACATTCTCATTCCAATCATTGACATAGATGACAAACAGCAATGGGCCCATCAACAAAAGAGATGTTAATTTTGTTCCACACGCCCCTCCCTATCGCTGCTACTGAAAAGTAACTTGTTTTCTGTGTTTCCAGTTCTACCAAATGGACTCAGGCCTGAAACATTATTTATTTATGTTTCCATCGATGCCTGCTGAGTGTTTACAGCAATTTTTGTTCTTATTTTAATTTATGCAGCTTGAATAGGATATAAAACTTCCTCTGAATGAGAACGATTCATGATCAATTGGCTTTGCTCTGTAAACTACAATTGTATGCTTCCATTTCTTACAACACATCCATTTGGTGCTGGCAGTCTCTTCAAATTTATATCATGCACTGCTAATTGAACTAGAAATGACAAATTATCACCATTTAAACTTGCAAAGTAGAAACTGTTCAGAACAGAAATTACTCCATTACTGAAGGTTCAAATCACATTCACAGCTATTACTGCAAACAGAAGCTTTAATTTGAAAAAGTGCTAATTTACAAATCTGTTGAAAGATTTAAAATAATTTCTATTTACTAAGGTCATAGGTGAATCATTCATACATCAACAATACCATGTTTTGCCAAGACTTAAAGTACTATATTAATAATCATACGTCTGCAGGGGCACTTTGGGTGCACTTTTCGATTATAATTCTTTGTCCACACTGGGAGGTGCCTCTGAAAACTCGCTGCTCTTAAATGTACTTCACTGAGGCTTATTTTAACATTGCCCAGTTTTATCAACTGTTTTAGTTTAGTTTAGTTTAATTTAGATTAGTTTAGAGGTACAGCGTGGAAACAGGCACTTTCGACCCACCGGGTCCACGACAACCAGCGATCCCCGCACATTAACATTATCCTATACCCACTAGGGACAATTTTTACATTTACCAAGCCAATTAACCTACATACCTGTATGTCTTTGGAGTGTGGGAGGAAACCGAAGATCTCGCAGAAAACCACGCAGGTCACGGGAGAACGTACAAACTCCGTACAGACAGCACCCGTAGTCGGAATCGAACCCGGGTCTCCGGTGCTGCATTCCCTGTAAGGCAGCAACACTACCGCTGCGCCACCGTGCCGCTTAAAACTGTTCTGCAGATGAATTTCTATGATGGACTTTGATTATTAAAGATGTTATAACTGCGCATTTGGAAAGCAATGACAGGATTGGTCAAAGTCAGCATGGATTTATGAAGGGGAAATCATGCTTGACTAATCTTTTGGACTTTTTTGAGAGTGTAACAAGTAGAATGGATAAGGGAGAGCCAGTGGATGTGGTATATCTGGACTTTCAAAAAGCCTTTGACACAAGAGAGTAGTGTGCAAAATTAGAGCACATGGTATTGGGGGTAGGGTATTGACATGGATAGAGAACTGGTTGACAGACAGGAAGCAAAGAGTAGGAATTAACGGGTCCTTTTCAGAATGGCAGGCAGTGACTAGTGGGGTGCCGCAAAGCTTGGTGCTGGGACTCCAATTATTTACAATATATATTAAAGATTTAGATGAGAGAATTAAATGTAACATCTTCAAGTTTGCGGATGACACAAAGCTGTGTGGCAGTGTGAGCTGCGAGGAGGATGCCATGAGGCTGCAGGATGACTTGGATAGGTTGGGTGAGTGGGCAGATGCATGGCAGATGCAGTATAACGTGGATAAATGTGAGATTATCCACTTTGGTGGCAAGAACAGGAAGGCAGATTATTATCCAAATGGTGTCAGATTAGGAAAAGGGGAGGTGCAACGTGTCCTGGGTGACCTTGTACATCAGTCACTGAAAGTAGGCATGCAGGTACAGCAGGTAGTAAAGAAAACTAATGGCATGTTGGCCTTCATTGCGAGAGGATTTGAGTTTTGGAGCAAGGAGGTCCTACTGGAGATGTATAGAGCCCTGGTGAGACCACACCTGAAGTGTTGTGTGCAATTTTGGTCTCCTAGTTTGAGGAAGGACATTATTGCTATTGAGGGAGTGCAGCGTAGGTTCACCAGGTTAATTCCCGGGATGGCGGGACTGACATATGTTGAAAGAATGGGTCGACTGGGCTTGTATTCACTGGAATTTAGGATGAGAGGGGATCTTAAAGAAACATATAAAATTCTTAAAAGATTGGACAGGCTAGATGCAGAAAAAATGTCCCCGATGTTGGGGGAGTCCAGAACCAGGGGTCACAGTTTAATAATAAGGGATAGGCCATTTAGGACTGAGATGAGGAAAAACTTTTTCACCCAGAGAGTTGTGAATCTGTAGAATTCTCTGCCACAGTGGAGGCCAATTCACTGGATGTTTTTAAGAGAGAGTTAGATTTAGCTCTTAGGGCTAAAGGAATCAAGGGATATGGGGAAAAAGCAGTAACGGGGTACTGATTTTGGATGATCAGCCATGATCATAGTGAATGGTGGTGCTGGCTCGAAGGGCCGAATGGCCTACCTCTGCACCTATTTTCTATGTTTTTATGCTCTAAATAAATCGTTGTTAATTTGTTCTAATTTTACGACATTAAAAAAAGTAGAATATTACGCAACTTCAAAATATAGCTGGATTGCTTTTGAACTATTTCAGAATCAACATTTCCATTCTGAGATGAATTGTAAAATCATGATCACCCCGTTTGAAATCACAGACTTAATGATTCCTGTATGTGGTGCTCAGTCATTGTAAACTGGACAACGCTCCAAAGAAGGTCCAAAAAAATGGGATAAAACTTCACATGGAACAGATTCAAAGACTTGCCGCATTAACAGGCCATGGAGAGCATCCACAAATGACCGATTAATAGCACACACCTCTGATTTTAGGCCTCACCCATTGGAAGCAAACACAGACAAATGTGAGCGAAAGGGCTTGACCACTCACATGCAACTAGGCACCAATGTCATGTGCATACTTGGAGATCATGATTTGCCTATCTTCTCGATCAAATTTACAGATAATGAGACTCATTGTGTCATTGGCTCAAAGCATAAAATATTAAATTAAAAATGCTATCTTCATTTCCGAATATTGTATCCATAGAGTTGATTGATACACATCATCCCTGAATTACCCCGGTTACCTAATCATAACTTAAAATTGAAATTGTTCATTGACCTCAGACAATTGATTGAACTCACAATTTATTATTAGCTACCTGAACTAATATGAAAAATTACTTTGAGATTAGACTTCTCGGCAATGTTAGACCAGAATTAACATTTGTACCAGAGGAAACAGTATTCCACGGCTATCCAGTTACATCTTACTCACCTTCTTCTTGTCCCTCATTGAGCCCTTCCCTCGCACCATAATCTTGCATCCAGTCTCTGCTTCCAACTGTTTTGCTGTTAGTCCCCTGGGTCCAAGAATTCTTCCAACAAAGTTGAACTAAGTGGTTAACAGAGAAAAAGAGTAAGTGACTAAAATGTTTAAACAACAGTATATCTATGGACGCTTCACAGAGAATCAAAATGATTTTTAAAAAAAAATTCAAGAACTGTAATCAACATTACAACTTGAATATTAGATTCTGGAAATTGGAAGGGATTCTGAAAGCAACAAATTTTATTATGAATAATGGTGGACTATCAATTATCAGCTCGGCCTTTAAGATGGCTGCCTATTCCATCCAGGTCTAATGCCTCTGCAATGTTATTCATCTCAGATAGAGTCACATTCACCTGGTTCTCCATCGGGACAGTCATAGCCGGAGAACCTATTTTTGTTAGATTTTAAGGGAATCAAGGAATAAGGGGTTAATACAGGAAAGTAACTGTTGAATAATCAGCCATGATTTTATTAAAATTTAGATTTAGATTTAGAGATACAGCGCAGAAACAGACCCTTCGGCCCACCGGGTCCGCGCCGCCCAGCGATCCCCGCACACTAACACTATCCTACACCCACTAGGGACAATTTTTACATTTGCCCAGCCAATTAACCTACATACCTGTACGTCTTTGAAAAATTAGCAGGCATTAGCCACCAAAATACAAATTCCTGATTCTATTTCCTATGTTCCTATTAATCGGTATAATTCTGCATCTTGTTTTGTTATCCAAGATCTCTCTCTCTCTGGCCCTTTCTCATTTACAATAATATGAAACATAATCATTACAATGTTTGAACATTATCCAAACTATAATCATCAATTTCCACATCGATGCTGAAAACATCCAATCAAATTCCATCTTACTATTGATTAATTGAAAGCTGGAAAAAGGCCCTTGGGCCCACCGTCCACGTCAACTATCGATCACCCTTTCACCGTAGTTCCATGTATCCCATTTCCTACACACTAGGGGCAATGTGCAGAGGAAAATTAATCTACAAACCTGCACGGTTTTGAAATGTGGGTTGAAACCAGAGCACCCGGAGGAAACCCACGCAGCCACAGCCACACAAGCTCCACAATGACAGCTCCCGAGGTCAGGGACAAACCCAGGTCTCTGGCACTGTGAGGTAGCAGCTCTACCAACTGCAGCACTGTGCCATCCTCAACTGGCATTGTCATGCCATTATACAATATCTGGTACTAAATAAGATGAACTTTTTCCATGACTAATTATCAGGAGGACCAAACTATAATCATCACCTGCACTGACAAAGTGCATTTTCTAGTTAATAATTTTAGGCTCAGGTCGTTGAATCAGGTACTTTGCAATATTTGAACCAAGATAAGCTCTGACCACACAGTCTCACCAACATTATCTCCACCTTTGTGGCATCATCCAAACCTGCCCCCTTCAGCTTATCAGCTGCTGAAACCCTCATCCATGTGTTTGTTCCCTCTTCGCATAAAGTTATCCCAGTATAGTTGTACAGGGATAAATAAAGTTCTATCGTATCGTATCGCATCTATTACAATGCACACATGGTCAGTTTGAATATTTCATACACAATAAAATTAGTCACCGGAAACTCAGCTGCTATAATTGCCATTTCTCTGCTTTTGAAAATGGCCTCCTTGTCAAGGGATGCTGATTTTAAACTTTTTGTTTCATAATCCTTTCAGCCTCGTCCCTGCTTTCTCCTCCAGCCCAACAACTCTCTGAGATGTCTGGAACTTTACAATTCTGAACACCCATCTAATTGATTTTTTGGTTAATTACCACTCGCCAAATTCAAAGAAACCTCTAAGCTCTGAAATTCTCCTCCCAAACCTCCACATCTCTAACACTCTTTTACCACCTTTAACTTGTCTTTTAAAACTATTTTGGCCAAGCTTTTGTTTTTTTTTGCATAATACCAACATAGCTTTGTTCCAAATTTTGTTCAATAATGCTCCTGTGAAGTAACATATAGGTGCTACATTAATACAAGTAGTCTTTTGAAATATTTTTGATCTGCATAATAATAAATGTATAATGTGGATGATATTGAATTGCTGTAGATTTATCATTTGACAAGCATGATCTACAATGAGCCAACAAAAGAAAAAAAAACCAATTTGATTCATCTGGAGATGGGTGGTGGAGGGGGGAGGGGTGTGGAGAGCCATAGCATGGGCACGCCAATCGGTTTCCACATGAAGGAAAGCACGGGTACGCAAAAAAACAGAAATGAAGGTGCACAGTTATCTTGGAGGATCGTAAAGTTAAGAGGAGGGAAAAATCCACAAAGTTACTTAAAAGCAATTATGTAACTTAAAAGTTTACTTAAAACTTAAAAGAAATATCACTGAACACATACAATTTTAACAAATTAGGAGAGCTCAAAAAAGCAACAAAGAGTTCTAAGGGAACAAATAAGAGTTGCACAGGAGCCACAGAAGAAACATCATGACTTTGATTGCTGATCCTTCCAGTTGACTATGTAAACCAAAGGCAAATGTAGACAAATATAACGAGCCATGACTTTTAATGAATGGCTGTAACAGGGCTTTATAAAAATACTAGGCCAAGTGGACCCGTTGGGTCCAAACCTCTCCTGCATTGGTGCAACACCCCCTCCTCCCCTTCACCCCTCCTACATACCCCTTCCCCATCCCACGACCCATCTACTGCCCCCAATCCTCCCTCCCCCATCCCCATTCACCCCTCCCTCCCTCCCCCTCACCCCATCCCCCTCGTTCCCTCCCCTCTCCCTCACTCCCCCCCCCCCCCCAGCCCCCTCCTCCTGCTCCACCCCTCCCCTCCTGCCCCCCTCGGCCCAACCGTGGAGCCGTTGCCGGTCGGGGAGTGCCCCCGTAGCCATGTGCCAGCAAGGGGGGAGAGGGGAAAGGCACTGACCTCGGCGGCATTTCTCCTGCTGCCAGCGGCGGGCAACGGCCATCTTGTTGGACCCCCTGCCAGAGCCTCTGCGGTGCGGTTTTGTGCCATCTATATACTAGAACTATCATCTAGTTGGTTTGTTTGTTTGTTTGTTTGTTTCCGAACTGCAGCCAAAACGGTATAGGATAGCGTGACAATTTTAGGCCCATTTTACTCACCATCGTCCTGTGGTCCTATGGCTGAAGCTTCATTCAAATCGGTGTTATGTTTTCAAAACGGTATTCACATTTTAAAGTTTAAAAAACTGCGCATGCACAGTTGGGGCCCCATTGATCTGGTACTTAAGTAAGATGGCCACCGCATCTGTGCGTGCGCAGAACAAACGCATCCGCGCCTGTGCAGTTGGGGCCCATTGATCTTGGGTACGAGCAGGGCTAGGCCGCCTGTCTCTTGGGGGCGGGTTTACCGGCTCCGTAGCGGTGCCTGGGGAAGCAGCCGGAGCCTGGGCCTGGACGTGACCGGGTAACCGTGAGCCGAGGCCTGGGCCTGCCCCCGCCCCCACTCCTCTCCCTGGCCGGCTCAGCGCCTTCCCCACGCCGCCCAGAGTCCAGCGGCATCAGCACAGCAACGGTGGGAAAGCGCTGTCTACCCACCGCACTGAACATCCCCGCACTGGGACGGGACAGGACTCTTTCCCCCCCCCCCCCCCACCCCCGCTCCACCAATGCTCTATCATTTATCTAATCAGTAACCCACTGCCTTAGCACAGAGCCCAAGGGAATCTTGGGTCATTCAGAGTCACCATGATAGCATATTTAAACATAGTTTCCCTTTGTTGCCATCTTTTGATATCTTCATGGGTCTTGGGGTCCAAGCCAATAACTCTCCGAAAGTGGCAACCCAAGTAGAGTGGTAAAGAAGACACATGGTATCATGGCTTATTCACAAAATGCTGGAATAACTCAGCAGGTCAGGCAGCATCTCGGGAGAGGAGGAATGGGTGACGTTTCGGGTCGAGACCCTTCTTCAGACATGGTATCATGGCTTTGTTGGTTAGGGCTTTGAGTATATGAATTAGGAAGTCATGATATAGCTTTATGGGAAGTTGGTGAGGCTGCATTTGGACTATTAGCTGCAGTTCTGGACACCCCTATTACAGGAAGGATGTGGAGGCTTTGGAAAGGATGCAGTGGAGGTTTACCAGAATAATGCCTGGTCTCGGGGCCATTAGCTATAGGGAGAGGTTGAACAGACGGATTGTTTTCTCTAGAACGCCAGATCATGCAGAGAAACTTGGTAGAAATATATTAAATTATGAGAGGCGTAGATAAAGTAAGACAGTCAGAACCTTTTTATCGGAATACAGATATCAAATACTAGCGGGCATAGTTTTAATGTTAGAGGGGCAAAGCTTAAAGGAAAAGTGTTGGGCAAGTTTTTTTTTACACAGAGGGTGATGAGTGCCTGGTACACGGTGCCCAAGATGGTGATGGAGCCAGATATGATACTGGCATTTGAGACTTTTGGATAGCCACATACATGTGTAGGGAATGGAGGGATATGGATTATATGCAGGTAGATAAGAATTCTTCTTGGCATCATGTTTAGCACAGATATTGGGACCAAAACGGCTGTTCCTGTGCTGTCCTATTCTATGCTCTGTGTGTACCTACTCTTATAAATTTGTTCTCCTCTTTCTGCCTCATGAATTTAGACACAGGTTCAGTCCTAATCATGAGTTTGCGGAGAATGCAGGAAAAGGCAAAATATCCAGCCCCTTATAGATATGGGTACAAACAATACTGTAGGAGATCCCCAAAGTAGTGTAAATACAGTTACTTTAACTCCAAGACCCTGTGACATTCTGTTGATGATCTTCAATATAGAACGTAAATATTTGTGACCTTGTTATAAAAAGACTTTACTGAACTATTCAATGCTAAGACGTAGATTCAACCCTAAATCTGGCATAGTAGATAAAATAGACAATAGACAATAGGTGCAGGAGGAGGCCATTCAGCCCTTCGAGCCAGCACCGTCATTCAATGTGATCATGGCTGATCATTCTCAATCAGTACCTCGTTCCTGCCTTCTCCCCATACCCCCTGACTCCGCTATCCTTAAGAGCTCTATCTAGCTCTCTCTTGAATGCATTCAGAGAATTGGCCTTCACTGCCTTCTGAGGAAGATAATTCCACAGATTCACAACTCTCTGACTGAAAAGGTTTTTCCTCATCTCAGTTCTAAAATATTGGAGAAAACTCACTGTGGCTAAGTTCATAAATGTATGGCAGTGTTGGAGGGCGGGGAGGGGGGGAGGTGAGGGAGGTGGGGGGGGGAGAGGGAGAGGGAGGGGGGAGGGGGAGGGGGGAGGAGAGGGTGCTGCACCAATGCAGGAGAGGTTTGGGCCCAACGGGTCCACTTGGTCTAGCCCTTCTAGATAAAGGTGAACATTAAGTCAATCCCACTTCCTGTTCTTGGTCCATCGGCCTGCAGGTTATTCCTCATCCAGATACTTATTTTCTGCCTCTACCACCCTTTCAAATATTCACCATTACAATTCACCATTTTTTTTCCTCTCAATTCCTTCTAATTCTTCCATGATTGAACTTAAAACTGCATCCCAAACTTTCCAATCTCCCTTCTCGGGAAAATAGGTTCTTTCTTAGACTAACTAAATTACCCCTTACTCTTTGTTCTATGAAAACTAGGTTCTTCACATAAGGATAATTCTTCATCCATAGGAACATCCTTAATTGCATTTGCATCCCTTCTAGTGCATGTCCATTTTTCATATCGTGCAGTGACCAAAATTGTGCACAAGATTCGAACTGTGATTTATCTAATGTTTTATACCAGCAGTGCACATTATCTAGGATGGATCTGTCCAGCACCCCTTGCAAACACTGCCCAGTATATTCAGTGAGTTCTACATCTCTTCCATGCCAACCTCCAGCCACCTTACAACACCACAAATCCCTCAAAGGGTAGGCTGTTAGCCTGTGTTCTACAAGGTTACAATGCACACAATGATAACTTTACAACCTTAATTGGAAGCCCCATCAGGAGGAAACTCAATTACTCTGATTCACCTATATCCAGATCAATACTTGCATTACTTGGGAAAATTTTACTGGTTCATTTGAATAATTTCTAATTTCTTGTTAAGTTAAATCTGTTTTATTAAAATAAAGTAAGAGGCAGCACTTCTCCCTCCATTAAACCAGTTCCGTTCCTTTGCACTTCTAACAGTTGCATACAGTGCTACACGTTTATTACTTTAGAGACCTACTCAAAATCCCCAAGTTCCATTTCGGTTTATAGTCATTAATAGGTACTAGTTCTAGCTGACCACTTAATTAATTGTAAACCTGCCACTGGCAGGTAGCTTATTACCCAAAGATGGATAATGCAAATTAAAGAAACAGCAAAATTTGAAACTTAATTTTAGAATGGGATTATCCACTTAAAGAGTCAATGCAAATTTCATGGACACAGGCCATTGACCACATTTTTTTCCCTCCCAGAGTTACATTCATGTTACACATTCATAAAATATAGACAGATCTCCAGGTTCTTAAGGGTATCACAAAGTGTGACATGTGCAGTATATAATTTCCTGAATAAAATGCTTACAATCCTCTCAAATCTATTTAATCCTGCTATGCTTGATTATTTTTATTTGAGGAAATAGACAGACCATAGATTTCATTGAAAAAGAACGGCTTCCTGATTACTGCAAGGTCAGACACATGACATAGGACTTTGGTTACGCCACATTTGGTGTTTTGCATACTATATTCCAGGAAGGATGCAGAGGTTTTGGAAAGGGTGGCGAGGTGATTTACCATAATGTTGCCTGAATTAGTGGCTATAAGCTGCAGGGAGAGGTTGACAGACTTGAATTGTTTTCTCTTGAAAGCCAGAGCTTTCAGGGAGACCCAATAGACGTATATCAAATTATGAGAGGCAGAGACAGGGTAGACAGTCAGAACCTTGTTCCTCAGATGGAAAAAATCAAATACTAGAGGCCACAGCTTTAAGGTGAGTTTAAAGATTTGCGGGGCAATTTTTTTTTAAACAGAATGTGGTGAGTGCCTGGAAGGCGCTGCCAAGTTAGGTGCTTGAGACACACATGATGTGGCATTTAAGAGGCTTTCAGATAGGCATTTGGTTATGCAGGGAATAGAGGGATATGGATTATGTGCAAGTAGATAAGAGATAGACATCATCATTTTTGCTACAGACATTGTGGGCCAAAGGGTAGGTTCTTCTGCTGTACCGTTCTATGTTCAGCTACTTTAACTGGAAATATTATGAAAAACTAGGTAGATTAGAGAAATTCAGCAACTTTGGGAGGGGTACATGACGATAGCTCTGTGCAGCGGGAGTCACTCATTTTAACAGTCAATTTACAAAATTGTACCGTCTGGATTAATTGCTCTTTGGGCTACTGGAGATAGGAAGCTGATGTTGTGAACACTCTGAACAGTTAAGATAGACAGTCAACAATTTTTCTCCGTGGTGTTCACAGGCATGGCAGCCCTGCCTTTGACATCTGTCTTGTAGCGTACTCATGTGGCATATTCAAAAGACCATGACAGAAACATCAATGACAATGAGGTCATAACTACAGTAAGGAAAGTGAAAATACTGATCCAAAGATATTTTAACTTATTTGAGGCTATTTGCCTAAGATTTTAAACTGCATTTTAAATTAAGCACTGGTCAGCGCAGGTTCCAGGGCTTTAAGAAACCTGTAGAAAAGGAGAAGTAAAAGACTGCAATGCAGAGATCAGTGTCTTTTCAGCAATGATTCCAGACTAGTTGAAGCAGGAATGATTTGGCTAACAAGAGAGTGAGGGCAAAAATCAGCAGGACAAACACATTCAGTTGCCAAAAGGGTCTCATTACATGTCATAATTTTTGTTATGATTATTTGTTTCCTTGCATTCAGAATGCTGGCAAAGAGAGAGTCAGTTGGGGAGAAAGCAAGAGAAGGATGTTAAGAGAAAGATGGGGGAGTTGAAAGGATGTGATGATAAAAATCTGTCGTGTCAGAGAACATCAATGAAATGAATCTGTGTGAGGGAGTCGGAGAAACAAGGTGGTCAATGAGAGACACTGAGCAAGAGCGGTCAGAGCCAAAAAGAAGAAAACAGCAGGATAGAAATTAGAGGAGGCAAAGGAGAAAACTGAGAAAAAATTGGCATGCTTATTACAGTTCCAACCATTGGCATTACCCATGGGTATAGTGTCATTAAAATAATCTTTCAGAACAAGGAGCATGGGCACACGATAGACATAAGCACTAAACCCAAATGATTTAAACCATTTACAGTACATTGTAACAGATGGTACATTCATAACCCTCATCACAACATTATTCACAATCTTGCTAATTTCATGTTAACATAATTCATGAAGTCATTGGAATTTGTTACAGTTCACACAAATTCCAAAGTCATTCATATTTTCATTAATCCATTCATTCTTATTGAACGTCATTTCAAGCTAATTAAAAAGTATAATTTTCCCAGAAGATATTAATTAAACACTGCTGGACTCTGTCCTGTACAGACAAATGTTCTTCGTAAAGAACGGTCTGATAATCTTTCCTGCATCATAACAATGTAAGGTACATAATTTCTTAAAAAGTACACCGAGAAGTTCAGAGGTCATAATGCATATTTTATAACCAAAAAAGTGTCTGTCGTGCTTTGCATCCTACCACTACAGGTTATAGGATTTGACACAGATATATATTTCACATTTTCTCAAATTTACAACGACATACAGTAGAATGTGCAATTGTAGGAATATATATATAAAAATCAAAAGTTCATTTAAGTCATTCTACACCTCCAAGGAGCAAGGAAGCAGTGTTTACTTTTAGTCTTAGTTTAGTTTAGTTCATAAGTATGGGAGCATAAGTATAAAATAAGCAAATAAAATAATTACTAAATGGGCATCCAATAAAGCCCCCTGCATGCTAATAAACTTATTTTATAGTCCAAATTTAATCTAAATAAATTAACTTACTTCACCCACAAATAAAATTTCTACCTTGTAATATGAAAACATTAAATTTCTCCAACAGACAGAAAATTGCCTTCTTTGCCACTACTCAGTGTGAACTTATTTAAAATATTATTTTTCAGCAACGTCGAGTCTAATAATTTGAAATGGTAATATCTCACAATCTTGATCTACTCTGATCCAAAACAGTTTTTTAAAAATCTAAAAAATCTGCAGATGCTGGAAATCTGAAATCAAAACAGAAAATGCTGAAACACTCATGAGATCAAGCAGCATATGTGGAAACAGAAACAGAATTAATGTTTCAGGCCAGACTTCATCAGAAAAACATCTTTTGTTTATATTTCAGTGGTCCAAAACACATTCACTTGCAATTTGTTTCTTTCAACAGTAGTCATATCTCCAAGAGCCACCAATCACTTTTCATTTTGTTTGAAGGAATTCACTTCCATAAAGTTTGCCAATGGGTTTATTGCTGTTATCCTGTTATCCACACAACAGTGATTTGAGAGTCAATGCCAACCAATTGTATATTATGAATTTGAACCCTGCAAAACACTCAAGTATTAAATATTGTATACTGGCTATGTATTTTGGGCAGTTTTTGTTTATTTTAACAATACAAAACTCGTCCAAAAATGGATTCATAATATTTGAAAGTTTTAAACCACATCTTTGCACAGCTATCGGTCTCAGATCAAATCTCACCCCAAGACAAGAATTTTTCAATTAAGTAGTCTCATACATGGAGCGCTCCGCTACTGGTAGTTAGAATTCAACTGTGTACAAGAGCATGAGTAACTTTGAAAAAGTTGTCTGGAAATGCAAGAGAGACCATGTGAATTTCTGAGACCTGGTATCTCAACAAACATTTATATATTGTAGTGCCTTCAAGGGAGGAGAATATCTCAAGGCACTTCAGAACCAAAAATTACACTCTTACTCCAAGCCACAGAAGAATAGACAAGCAAAGAGACACATTACAGGATGGCATTACAGGATAGAGGCAAGATTTGGCAAGAGAATTGCCAAGCCCTTCTAAAAATGGGTTCACAGAATTTGTCACCATTACAAGGTCCATCCCAAATTGCCAGAGAGCAGTGGTGCTGAGGTGCCTTCTTCAATCACTGAGTCTAGGCAGCTGCGCACCAGTGCTCAATACACAATGTGTTATATTTAATTGGGTATCAAATCTAAATGGCATGAGACCATTTCCCTGAAGGAATTGTCAGTCAGTTTGACTTGACATTTTTATCACCAGTATGATGGTATATGGTACGCAAATGATGTTAAAAAAGATAAATCCGTTTATAAATGCCTCCTTGGCCTTAATATGACCTACAATTTGTTCTTAAACATAAAACAATTTGTTCAATCAGAAATAACGTATGCTCTATGTAGGAACAGATCAAGCTTCAAATTTAGATATTTGCTTAATAGAAAAACTACTACAATTGGTAACACAAGTGAAATGAAAGCTCAAAATAATTCATTTTCCTCAATGTGAAATGAAAATGAATTTTTCATGTCCCATTTAGTGGGGACATTAGAACATGCAGCACAATATATGTTCCAATAGCACATTCCAATAACTGGGAACTTCTTATATGTTATTTTTATAAATCATTTGAATGTATAGAGTTAACAAGTTTGCTTGTAAAAATCTGCTCATTTTAATAATTGTTCTGGCAGAAATCTTAATTGGAACTATTTTCAACCAATGAAATAATTACAAAGCATATTTGCTATATATTATATATGGAAAATAAAATTTGTTTGAACTTCAAATTAAATTAGTGATGCAGAAATCTACGTGACAGTATGAGTGCATAACAATTTATATATTTGTGAAATACCTTTAATGTATTACTAATACTCCAAAACACTTCACAGGAGCATCAGATAGCAATCTGACTGGAAATTCAAGCACTGATCCAAATGTTAATAGCCCAAACTGAGACTCACTGACATAACATCTGTATACTAAAACTCGTGTTTGTTTGTTCCTGAACTACAGCCAAAACTTTCCCCTATAGCACGACAATTTTAGGCCCACCTTACTCACCGTCGTCCCTTTGATGCTAACGGAAGAAATTTCATTGAAATCAATGTTATATTTTTTAAGTTATTCACATTTTAAAGTTTAAATCTATCTCCTAGGGAGGGAGGTGGGGGGGAGGGGGGAGGATCAATGCAGGAGAGGTTTGGGCCCAACGGGTCTAGTTTCTAAATAAATCTCTCAGTGTTGGTCTGAGAAGATACTGTGTGGAAGGCCAAATGATTATGCACTAATTCTGAAAACACAAAATCTGATCTAAATAAATAATTCCACAGATTATGATATTTTAGATGTGGTATGATGACACAGAGATAATGTTACTGCATTTCCAATTGGATGTCAAGCGGCCAAAACTAATGATCAGAAATCATATGCTAATTTTTATTCTTAAAAAAACAAACATTTAATTTTAATAAATAACTGCTAGGAGGCAGCAGCAATATGATCCCGGGGTTCAAATTACAGTATAAACCACAAGTGTTTTATAACTATTACTTTGATCCTCAGATGAGTTTGCAACCCAAACTCTCTCCAGGGCATTGAAATTTGTAAATAGATATAAAGTGAAATATTGGTGCCTCCACATTGCTATCTTCTCAATTAGTAACAGAGAATGGTCCAGAGATCGATCTTTCAGTGTTACTTTAGGTGTTGAGTTTACAGAAGTGGCCTGGCACCAAAACTATATTAAATACGCATCACAGTGCCTAAAATTGTTACATCCTCTGATTCTTTATCACTGGAAATATCTTAATAGCAGAGACCTACAGAATGAATACAACACAAATAGAATCACAGACAAATCTATTTCAGCTTTAACTTTTGAACTATTAATGCTGTACAAGCTAGAATTGCAAAATGCATTTTGATTATTTAGTGTGACACTTGCAAAATTTAATAGAATTCACAAGTTTTTAAAAAATGAAATCATAGAGTATGCAACTGGATTAAATTCCATTGGCCTCTTCTGCCAACCCATCTATTTTTTCTTGCAGTCTCTTACCATCCTCCTACTAGTTACCAGACTTGGAAGGTTTGTGTCATCTGCAAATTTGAAAATTATCCCGCATTCCCATATCTAAGTTGTTGTGTGTTCGTAGAGAGTGAGTTCATTTTACCTATGCATTTTCAAGAGACTGCAGAGGTTGGAATACAGCAAATGGGAATTTGGTCAAATTGGAATTGAAATGGGGAAGTTGAGGAAGAATGAGTCAATCAAGATGCCTCTCACCAAATGATATTCCACACTGCCCTTTCAATCTTTCCTCACCCCCTCAACTAACGTTCAACTAACTTGTTTCCTCCCTTTCCTGGTTCTGACAAAACATTTTCATCTTGAAATGTTAACAGTTTCTCTTTCCTCGGATGATTCCCAATCTACATTTTTAGTTTTTATCCCAAGCATACATTACCGCATAGTAAAATTTCAGCACATTATCTCACCTTCCTTTACAGTTTCTCTAGTCATGTCAACTATGTGCAAACTCACTAACGGAGCAGAACTATTCCTTCAAAACTGAAACCCAAGGCGACTGATTATCCAAAAAATAGAAAGTACAAACGACAATATTTATGCAGTTTGAAGAAAGGGCCCAACTCTAAACTTCACCTATCCATGTTCCCCTGACCCACTGAGTTACTCCAGTACTTTGTGTCTTTCTTTGGTAAACCAACATCTGTAGTTCCTGGTTATTACATCATACTATTTATGCACTCATTCCCCACCATGTTGTTTTTTCATTCTATGAACACATACCCATTTTTTATGCTTAATGAGTTAACTATGGTGGTCCAAGATCTAAAATTTCTCTTACCGTTGACTTAATTATGAGGAGCTATTTTCGTATAACAAGGGTCTGTAGCAGTGATCAGAATGATAATCTAATATGGACACTTCTTCCTGGATCTCAATAAACCTTCCTATTTATTTCTGGTGTCCAAAGATCTCTCAATCTTGCTTTGAATATAAAACTGAGCAACCACAATGTTGAAGTTGAGAATCTACAGCTTTGCAATGGCATGTGTACAGAAATGTCACATCTGTCGTACTTAGCTAACCCTTTGTCCTGTGACTATGTCTTCTAGTTTTAGATTCTCCAATCTAAGCAAACAAATTCCTCAGAACCTTTCATATCCCAATGAGATAATTTTTCATTTTCTGTTGAGCAGAGGCCACTCTCATTCAATCTGTCCTAAAGGACAAATTCCTCATCAATCCAGTGGAACTATACTGCATGACTCTAAGGCAAATGCATTTTGCCTTGAAATAAAAACAGAGAATGCTAAAAATACTTAGCAAGTCAGGCAGAGTGTTCTATAGTCAGCTTTGGCTGGAGTATTCAGTATAGGATATTTCACATCAGGAATTATAAATTGGATTTAGAGAGAATATACAACAGATTTACTCGAAACATGAATGAAGCTGCCAAGAAATCTATCTCCAGTTGATAGCACTAAAAGTACAATAGTCACATCAGAGAATTATTTTTATTCACTCAAATTCAATCCATTGACACACTTAAGTTTCCTGCCAGGGATGAACTACGAGTAAAGCTAGTATACATTTTGGTTTAAATAAAATAATTAAATTGAATAAACACAAAAATGCCTTTTCCCCTGGTTAGATGTCAGAATATAGTCAAATAATTTTAATATTGAAGCTGAATCATACCAGAGTGAAATAAGAAAGCACTTTACTTTTACCTCAAGGGTAGAGAAAACGTAGAATTCTTCCTTCCCCCAAAAGGCTGAGAAAACTGTCAAAATCTAAACTGTCACATTTTTATTGTGAGGAGTACCAAGAGATACAATTCAGAGACCGGTAAATGAAACAGAAATGTCAATCAGTCACAATGGTGGTTTATGTTCATGGGTTCAGTGGCCTCCTGCTGTCTCTATGCCCCCAAGTTCTAATGATCTAATGGAATCAGATCACAAGTAACCAGGATTGGATAAAAGAGATAAAAGTTAGATTCTCTCATGTTATTCATTTAGTATTTGTACGTTGGAAATAAGCAAGCAAAGCCAGAAAGATTAGGTTCAGAGCAAGTCTACAGAAAGTCCATTGACCATAACTAAAGTAGCATGTCAGGCGTTACAACTGACCCCGAGGATCTCCAAATCTATCGTGTTTGTGACCACAATCATGGATGGGCATTTGCCTATTTCCCCTTCTCCTTAAATGCAATTGGTCACTGGAACCTTTGATCTGGGTGCACAGTAGAAAGAGCAAGCATCAGCGCAGGTAAATGCACAGAGTCTTTTACCCAGAGTTGGGGATTCGAGAACCAGAGGACATAGGTTTAAGGTGGGGGAGGGGGGAGATGTAATAGGTAGACAATAGACAATAGGTGCAGGAGGAGGCCATTCAGCCCTTCGAGCCAGCACAGCCATTCAACATGATCATGGCTGATCATTCTCAATCAGTACCCCATTCCTGCCTTCTCCCCATACCCCCTGACTCCGCTATCCTTAAGAGCTCTATCTAGCTCTCTCTTGAATGCATTTAGAGAATTGGCCTCCACTGCCTTCTGAGGCAGAGAATTCCACACATTCAAAACTCTCTGACTGAAAAAGTTTTTCCTCATCTCCATTCTAAATGGCCTACCCCTTATTCTTAACTGTGGCCCCTTGTTCTGGACTCCCCCAACACTGGGAACATGTTTCATAGAAACATAGAAAATAGGTGCAGGAGTAGGCCCTTCGAGCCTGCACCGCCATTCAATATGATCATGGCTGATCATCCAGCTCAGTAACCTGTACCTGCCTTCTCTCCATACCCCCTGATCCCTTTAGCCACAAGGGCCACATCTGACTCCCTCTGAAATATAGCCAATGAACTGGCCTCAACTACCTTCTGTGGCAGAGAATTCCACAGACTCACCACTCTCTGTGTGAAGAAATGTTTTCTCATCTCAGTCCTAAAAGACTTCCCCCTTATCCTTAAACTGTGACCCCTGGTTCTGGACTTCCCCAACATCGGGAACAATCTTCCCGCATCTAGCCTCTCCAACCCCTTAAGAATTTTATATGTTTCAATAAGATCCCCCCTCAATCTTCTAAATTCCAGCGAGTATAAGCCTAGTCTATCCAGTCTTTCTTCATATGAAAGTCCTGCCATCCCAGGGATCAATCTAGTGAACCTTCTCTGTACTCCCTCTAAGGCTAGAATGTCTTTCCTCAGATTAGGAGACCAAAACTGTACACAATACTCCATGTGCGGTCTCACCAAGGCCCTGTACAACTGCAGCAGAACCTCCCTGCTCCTATACTCAAATCCTCTTGCTATGAATGCTAACATACCATTCGCTTTCTTCACTGCCTGCTGCACCTGCACGCTTGCTTTCAATGACTGGTGCACCATGACACCCCGGTCACGTTGCATCTCCCCTTTTCCTAATTGGCCACCATTCAGGTAATACTCTGCTTTCCTGTTCTTGCCGCCAAAGTGGATAACCTCACATTTATCCACATTATATTGCATCTGCCATGCATTTGCCCACTCGCCTAATCTATCCAAGTCACTCTGCAGCCTCCTAGCATCCTCCTCGCAGCTAACACTGCCACCCAGCTTCGTGTCATCCGCAAACTTAGAGATGTTGCATTCAATTTCCTCGTCCAAATCATTAATATATACTGTAAATAACTGGGGTTCCAGCACTGAGCCTTGCGGTACCCCACTAGTCACTGCCTGCCATTCCGAAAAGGACCCGTTTATTCTTACTCTTTGCTTCCTGTCCGCCAACCAATTCTCTATCCACCTTAACACTGAACCCCCAATACCGTGTGCTTTAAGTTTGTACACCAATCTCCTATGTGGGACCTTGTCGAAGGCCTTCTAAAAGTCCAGATATAACACATCGACTGGTTCTCCCCTATCCACTCTACTAGTTACATCCTCGAAAAATTCTATAAGATTCGTCAGACATGATTTGCCTTTCATAAATCCATGCTGACTTTGTCTGATGATTTCACCACTTTCCAAATGTGATGCTATCACATCTTTAATAACTGACTCTAGCATTTTCCCCACTACCGATGTTAGGCTAACTGGTCTATAATTCCCCGTTTTCTCTCTCCCTCCCTTTTTAAAAAGTGGGGTTACATTAGCTACCCTCCAATCCTCAGGAACTACTCCAGAATCTAAAGAGTTTTGAAAAATTATCACTAATGCATCCACTATTTCTGGGGCTACTTCCTTAAGCACTCTGGGATGCAGCCTATCTGGCCCTGGGGATTTATCGGCCTTTAATCCATTTAATTTACCTAACACCACTTCCCGACTAACCTGGATTACCCTCAGTTCCTCCATCTCGTTAGACCCCCGGTCCCCTGCTATTTCCGGCAGATTGTTTATGTCTTCCCTAGTGAAGACAGAACCAAAGTAGTTGTTCAATTGGTCTGCCATCTCCTTGTTCCCTATGATCAATTCACCTGTTTCCGACTGCAAGGGACCTACATTTGTCTTAACTAGTCTTTTTCTCTTCACATATCTATAAAAGCTTTTGCAATCAGTTTTTATGTTCCCTGCCAGTTTTCTCTCATAATCTATTTTCCCTTTCCTAATTAAGCCCTTTGTCCTCCTCTGCTGAACTCTGAATTTCTCCCAGTCCTCTGGTATGATACTTTTTCTGGCTAATTTATATGCTTCATCTTTTTTTTTGATACTATCCTTGATTTCCCTTGTTAGCCACTGATGCACTACCTTTCCTGGTTTGTTCTTTTGCCAAACTGGGGTGAACAATTGTTGTAGTTCATCCATGCGATCTTTAAATGCCTTCCATTGCATGTCCACCGTCAACCCTTCAAGTATAAATTGCCAGTCTATCCTGGACAATTCACATCTCATACCCTCAAAGTTACCTTTCTTTAAGTTCAGAACACTTGTTTCTGAATTGACTTTGTCACTCTTCATCCTAATGAAGAACTCCACCATATTATGGTCACTTTTGCCCAAGGGGCCTCGCACAACAAGACTGCTAACTAACCCTTCCTCATTACTCAATACCCAGTCTAGAATGGCCTGCTCTCTCGTTGGTTCCTCGACATGTTGGTTTAGAAAACCATCTCGCAAACATTCCAAGAAATCCTCTTCCTCAGCACCCCTGCCAATTTGGTTCACCCAATCTATATGTAGATTGAAGTCACCCATTATAACTGCTGCACCTTTAGTGCAAGCATTTCTAATTTCCTGTTTGATGCCATCCCCAACCTCACTACTGCTGTTAGGTGGCCTGTACACAACTCCCACTAGCGTTTTCTGCCCCTGAGTGTTTTGCAGCTCTACCCATATCGATTCCACATCCTCCGAGCTAATGTCCTTCCTTTCCACTGCGGTAATCTCCTCTCTAACCAGCAACGCTACCCCACCTCCTTTTCCTTTCTGTCTATCCCGCCTGAATGTAGAATATCCCTGGATGTTGAGCTCCCAGCCTAGCCTTGGTCACCCTGGAGCCATGTCTTCGAAATCCCAACTATATCATAATCATTAATAACTATCTCCACATTTAATTCATCCACCTTATTACGTATAGTCCTTGCATTGAGACACAAAGCCTTCAGGCTTGTTTTTATAACACTCTTGCCCCTTATATAATTATGTTGCAAAGTGGTCCTTTTTGATTTTTGCCCTGGATTTGTCTGCCTGCCACTTTTACTTTTCACCTTGTTACCTATTGTTTCTACCCTCATTTTATACCCCTCTGTCTCTCTGCTCTTGTTCCCATCCCCCTGCCATATTAGTTTAAATCCTCCCCGCCTCTAACGTGTCCAACCCCTTAATAATCTTATACATTTCGATAAGATCCCCTCTCATCCTTCTAAATTCCAGTGTGTACAAGCCTAGTCGCTCCAGTCTTTCAACATATGACAGTCCCGCCATTCCGGGAATTAACCTAGTAAACCTACTCTGCACGCCCTCAATAGCAAGAATATCCTTCCTCAAATTTGGAGACCAAAACTGCACACAGTACTCCAGGTGCGGTCTCACTAGGGCCCTGTACAACTGCAGAAGGACCTCTTTGCTCCTATACTCAACTCCCCTTGTTATGAAGGCCAACATTCCTCACTGCCTGCTGTACCTGCATGCTTCCTTTCAGTGACTGATGCACTAGGACACCCAGATCTCGTTGTACGTCCCCTTTTCCTAACTTGCCAACATTCAGATAATACTCTGCCTTCCTATTCTTACCACCAAAGTGGATAAGCTCACACTTATCCACATTAAACTGCATCTGCCATGCATCCGCCCACTCACATAACCTGTCCAAGTCACCCTGCAACCTCATAGCATCTTCCTTACAGTTCCCACTACCACCCAGCTTTGTATCATCTGCAAATTTGCTAATGGTACTTTTAATCCCTTCATCCAAGTCATTAATGTATATTGTAAATAGCTGCGGTCCCAGCACCAAGCCTTGCAGTACCCCACTAGTTACTGCCTGCCATTCTGAAAGGGACCCATTTATCCCCACTCGTTGCTTACTGTCTGTCAACCAATTTTCTATCCATGTCAGTACCCTACCTCCAATACCATGTGCTCTAATTTTGCCAACTAATCTCCTATGTGGAACCTTGTCGAAGGCTTTCTGAAAGTCAAGGTACACCACATCCACCGGCTCTCCCCTGTCAATTTTCCTAGTTACATCCTCAAAGAATTCCAGAAGATTAGTCAAGCATGATTTCCCCTTCGTAAATCCATGCTGACTCGGAACGATCCTGTTACTACTATCCAAATGCTCCGCAATTTCGTCTTTTATAATTGACTCCAGCATCTTCCCCACCACTAATGTAAGACTAACTGGTCTATAATTTCCCGTTTTCTCTCTCCCTCCTTTCTTAAAAAGCGGGACAACATTAGCTACCCTCCAATCCACAGGAACTGAAGGTACATAGTTCCAAGGTGGCATACAGTCCAAATTATTAATACATCGCATAAAACAAGGGATCAAGATTTGTGCCCTGAGGATCCCCACTGGTTAGAGCCTTTCAGTCACAAAAGCCAATTTTGGCTCACATTAGGTTTGTTTTACCAATCTACCACGTAGTCCAGCCAAAAGCCTTGCTAAAATTCAGATGGATTACATCAAATATGCCAACCTCATCAATTCTCTTTCTTATCTCTTAAAAGAAAACAATCAAGTTGGAAATGACCTCTCAATAAATCTATGCTGAGTGGTCTTTATTAAAGTGTACCTTATACCATCTCAGATGAATTTCAAGAATATGGCCAACTAGTCTATAGTTATTTGGTTTATCCCTTCATCCCCATTTAATTAATGGCACAAGGAACTGCAGATGATGGCTTTTAAAAATGACACAAAGTGCTAGCAGCCTTTCAGGTTGGAACCCATCTTCAGATCCTTCTTATGAAGAAGGCTCCCAACCGAAATGTCACCTATCCATATTCTCCAGAAATGCTGTCTGACCCAATGAATTACTCCAGCACTGTATCGTACATTGTTACCAGTTCTGAATGATGCCAGGAATACCAGAATAATGCCTGAATTAGGGGGCATTACCAACAGGGAGAGGCTGGACTGACTTGGATTGTTTTCTCTGGTATGCTGGAGGTTGCAGAGATACCTAATAGAAGTATATAAAATTATGAGAGGCACAGTTAGAGTAGACAGTCAGAACCTTTTCCCCAGGAATGAAAAATCAAATACTGAAGGTCATAGCTTTAAGGTGAGAGGAGCAAAGTTTAAAGGAGATGTGCAGGGCATTGGGCAGGAAGTGTACACAGAAGGTGGTGAGAGCTTGGAATGTGCTCCAGGGGTGGTGGTTGAGGCAGATGTGATTGTGACATTTAAGAAATTTTGGATAGGCATATCGATGCGCAGGAAATGGAGGGATATGGATTACATGCTGGCAGATAAGAGGTGGTCTGGCATTATTTTCGGTACAGATATTGTGGGCCGAAGGTCCTATTCTCGTGCGGTACTGCTCTGCGTTCTATATTCTGCAATTCCCTGGCACCAATCCCACAGCTAGTACCACTACAATACCTTCTCTTCCTTTTTCAAAAACATCCGGGATACATTTCATCTGTACCTTGCAACTTAAGAATTTTCTCAAATATTTAGAGCTCGGCTTCTCAAAAGAGATGAAGTAAAATCTTTGAATATTCTTAAGGCAGTGATGCTTGATAAGCAAGGAAGGGACAGATTACTAGCTGAGGCAGGAATACAGGGGGGTGGGGGGGCGGAAACGGTTTAAGATCACTGATTTTATTGGATGGCTGACCAGTCTAAAGAAACTAAATCACCTACTCCGGCTCGACTTCATTTGTCCACTTATAATGCCAAACCCCTTAACACTTCCTCTTTTGCTATTTGTATTCATGCAATATTTCAGAAATCAGTATCTTCCTCCTTTTGAGAATACGACCGCAAAGCGTTGATAATTTGAATAGTGACAATTGATCATCTGCTTTCAGGCTTATTATTTTTATGCATTTTGGTCATCAACATATATATAACATAAAATTAAATTAAAATCGAGGCATTACAACAGAGGATATTTGATAATTGAAACACAAAAACAAGGATAACAGAATTCTAAGTGAATGGACTAAAATTAAATTTTAAAAGTACAAAATGTGATGCAGTTCAAGAAAGAATGAGTGGCCCATTCAATGAGAGACATGAAACCAACTCACAAAACGTACAACATCGAGTGAATGCATAGCACAAATCAACAACATAAATAGAACAATGAGCTTTAGTGTCCTATCATTAGAGTTTAGAAATCAGACAAATATGCTGAACAAGGCACACAGGAAACATCTAAACCCTGGCGGAAGTTCACAAAAGGGCCACAAGGCTAATCAGAAAATGAAGCTATTAGTCGTTCAGAAATTTTACCTTAAAGAAATTTAAATTATTTTTAAAAATTGTGGAACTATTTACTTGTTTAGTGATACACAAATATTTTCGGTGAATTAAATACATTTTAACTTTTAATCTGTATTTGAAAAGACAGACACCTTTTAATATTTTTGATCTACCTACAAGTTTAATTTGAAGAATATCCTGAAAGGGCTGCAAACAGTGCATTTGGCAGAAACTGGTTCCTAATAAATTCAGTTAATTTATGGATGAATCTGATTGACTACATAGTGATTATCTAAATTTCAGTAAAAGATAACAAAATTTGATTTATGTGGGCAAAAATGTACTTAAAATTCAGAATTGTTTTAATGCTTCTACCAGTGATAGAAAAGTTTGCATTCTCACTCTCTGGATTAAAAATAATCTTTTGAATTCCCTACTGATTTCCTGGTGAGTTCCTTTCATTGCTCGCCCCTGGTTAGGATCTTCTCCACAGGTTTAGGCATTCTTTTTGTATTTAGTCCAGCAAAACCTTTCATCATTGTAATGGTCTTTGATATAAGGTCATAAGGTTTATAAGGGATAGGTGTAGAATTAGGTCATTCGGCCCACCTAGTTCACTCCACCATTCAATCATGGCTGATCTATCTCTCCCTCCTAACCCCATTCTCCTGCCTTCTCCCCACCACCTCTGACACCCGTACTAATCAAGAATCTATCTATCTCTGCCTTAAAAATATCCACTGACTTGGGGTCCACAGCCTTCTGTGGCAAAGTATTCCACAGATTCACCATCCTCTGACTAAAGCGATTTTTCCTCATCTCCTTCTTAAAAGAATGTCGTTTAATTCTGAGGCTATGATCTCTAGTCCTAAACTTGATAGATGTCATCTATCAGACTTCTACTCTCAAGAGAAAAAGAACAAAGAATTATTATCATCATACCCTTGAATGTCTGATTCATTCCCTGTAAATATGTAGGCTAGGACATCAATTGAGGAGTATAGGGGTTCTTAGAGTAGGCTAAGGAGGGAAAAAGAGGACATGAGATAGCTTTGGCAGAGAAGGTAAATGAGAATCCAAACAGATCCTACAAGTATGTTAAGGGCAAGTGAGGAAGGAGAGAATACGGCCTCTTAAAAATTAACAGGAGGCACAGTAGATGGGAAAGGTAATAAATAAATATTTCTCATCTGTATTGACTACAGAGAAAGATGTGGAGGCAAGGGAACTCAGGAAGTTAACAGTGCAGATGACACTAAGGTGGATGGTATTGTAGATAGCATAGATGGTTGTCAAAAATTGCAGCAGGACCTTGATCGAATTGGGCAGGTGGGCTCAGGAATGGTTGATGGAGTTTAAATGCAGATAAGTGTGAGGTGTTTTATTTGGGGAAATCTAACTAGGGCAGGACCTGCCCAGTGAATGGTAGGCCCTGGGGAGTGCTATCAAGCAGGGGGAATCTCAGACTGCAGCTACATCATTTCTTGAAAGTGGTGTCACAGGTAGATAGGGTGGTCAGGATTGCTTACAGCGCCTTGGGCTTCATCAGTCAGAGTACTAAGTATAGAAGTTTGAAGGTTATGTTACTGTTGTACAGACATTGATGAGGCCACATTTAGAGTACTGTGGTTAGTTTAGGTCACTCTGTTATAGGAAAGATGTTGTTAAGTTGGAAAGGGTGCAGAGAAGATTTACGAGGATGTTGCCTGGACTTGAGGGACTGAGTTATATATAGGGAGAGGTTGAGCAGGCTAGGACTTTATTCCTTGGAGTGCAGGAAGATGAGTGGTGATCTTATAGAAGTGTATAAGATCATGAGATGGATAGATAAGGTAAATGCAGAGTTTTTTTACCCGTAGTAGGGGAATCAAGAACCAGAGGACATAGGTTTAAGGAGAGGGGGAAAAAATTTAATAGGAATACGATGGACAACTTTTTTTAAAAACACAAATGGTGATAGGCATATGGAACGAGCTGCCAGAGGAAGTAGTTATGACAGGTACTATCGCAATTGTTTATAAACCTTGGGATAGGTACATGGAAAGGGTAGGTGGGCAAATGGGGCTGAAGGGGCTGTTTCCACACTGTATGATTATAGTGTCTTGGAAGAGAATACACATTACCAATGAGGAGCAGCTGAACGTCTTAGAATGTATTGAGATATATAAATAACCCGGATCTGGATAAATGTCTCCTTTGACATTGCAGAGCCACTGGCATACGTATTTCTTCATCAATAGCCAAGGGTAAGGTGCTGGAACACTGGTGGATAGATAATGTTGTGCCTCTATTTGAGAAAGGCTGCAAGGAAAAACATGGGAACCACAGACCAATGAGCCTTACATCATGGTGGTCAAGTTATTGGAGGGGATTCTGACAGACAGGATCGATATGCATCGGTGAAGCCAAGGACTGATTAGGAATAACCAGCTTTGCTTTGTGCATAAGAAATCAATGGTTAAATGGTTCTATTTCCTTGCACCAGTTTCTAAACATTCTTAACATATCAGCATCTGTGAACGGATATTGCCAATCTTCCGGAATATCATCGGAACTAGGAAAAGTTAGAAATTAGATGAGATTTAAGTTACAGAGAAAGTGGGGAAGAACAGAGTACCAAAGTGAAGGCTTGTCTTATGTAGGCAATATTCAGCAGGTTGAGCAGTACCAGTGGGAAGAAAGAAACAGTCGAAGGAAAGATCCCGACCCGAAATGTCACCTATGTTCATCAGAAATGCTGCCTGACCTGCTGAGTTATTCCAGCACTTTGTGTCTATCTTTGGTATAAACCTGCATCTGCAGTTCCTTTTTATTCCAATTGATCAGGAATAGTCAGCCTGCATTAATTTGTGGGAAATCTTGTCTGAGTTTTTATTTGAAGACAAATACAGTTTACATGAACTTTAGTAAGAGTTTTGACAAGGTCTTATATGGAAGGTTGGTCTAACGGTTCGAGCCTATGGGATCCAAGGCAAATTGCATCCAAAATTGTCTTGGGATTATTATTTACCTAATCTATATTAGTACACCTGGACGATTTGATAATCTCTATTATATCTTTCCTATTTACAGATTATTTACAGATTAAGGGATATTACTTTTAACTTTAGTCACATGGATTCTGCCCATTCTTGTCTTCCCTTTTTTTCAAATCTCATATCCAGGCGTACAGAGTGTCCAATCCTCCCATATTTTTAGAGGGATACTAAACCAAGTGGACCCGTTGGGCCCAAACTTCTCCTGCATTGGTGCGGCACCCACTCCTGCCCCCATCCCCTCTTCCCCTCTCGCCTCCCCCTCCTCCCCCACTCCATCCTCCCCCCTCCACCCCCTCCCCTCCCTCCTTAAGAGATAGATTTAAACTTTAAAATGTGAATAACTTTAAATATATAACACAAATTTCAATGAAACTTCTTCCATTAGCACCAAAGGGACGACCGTGAGTAAGGTGGGCCTAAAATGGTTGCGCTATCGTGTACGTTTTGGCTGTAGTTCAGGAACAAACAAACAAACAGATGAGTTTTAGTATATAGATGGGCCAAACACAGGCAGGTGAGACTGGTGTTGATGGGACATGTGGCCAATTTGAGCAAATTGGGCCGAAGGACCTGTTTCCACGCTGTATAACTCTATGACTCTATTTCATTCTCTTCCTTCTCTTTACACCTTCCCAAGGACAACATTTCTGTTCACTGATTACCATCACCATTCTCTTGCAGCCAGCACAACCACCACACACAAGTAATTGAATCAGTCCAAAGACAAGCCTTCACTTTGGTACTCTGTTCTTCCCCACTTTCTCTGTAACATAAATCCCATCTCATTTCTAACTTTTCCAAGTTCCGATGAAAGGTTATCATCCGGAAGGTTGGCAATATCCGTCCACAGATGCTGATATGTTAAGAATGTTTAGAAACTGGTGCGTTTATTTATGATTTTAAGGTCACAAAGCTTCCATCAAAACTGAGAAAAGTTGGAAATGAAGCAAGCTCTAAGATGCAGTGGGAGGGGGAAGAAGATAACACAAAGGAAGAATGTGAGAGGGGTAGGAGGAAAGATCGAGTCAAAAGAGTGATAGCCCAGGCTGAAAGAGGATAGCAATTGCAAACGGTTCATGAATAAAATGTAAATAGATGGTAGCGACTGAAACTTGTTGTCACAGATGGTAATAAATCTCACCATAATGTGTGCTTAACAAGCAACATAAAATGAAATATGCATAAATGTAAAACCGATAGTATCTTAACAACAGTATAAAACTGCTATCCATGTTTAGCAGAAGAGGAATTTTTGATCACTAATGTGAAAACATGCTCATCATGATCACCAAGTAAACTTCTGTGAATTTAGTTCATCAGACACATTTATGTTAAACTATGAACTTTTTTCATATTCTGCATAGCACCAAAGAAAACAGTATTATTTTTAAAACTTGTCTACTTATGGTAATTTTGTAATGTAAAGAACAAAGCAATTTTGGAATTCACTACTACATTGAGTGCACTGGATGTAATAAATTAATTTGTGGCAATTTAATTTTACTTCAGCATTTGAACATAGAAACCTTAACTACAAATAGCTCTCTCATATTAATAGTGGGTAAAAATGGCTGGTCAGTGCAAAAAGTCTTGAAAGGAAATCACACACAGCTACTATTGTAACAGCCACTCAAAAACTAAAACACAAACTATGCATCATACATCAATTGGTTTTAATGATTTTACTCCTATTTCAATCATTTATGCTTTTTGTAATTGTGCTCTATATTTGAATAAAAATTAGTAAGGCGAGTCTATTGTCCCAAACAAAAATACTGACATTAGCTCTCCCGTGCAGCAAAGACCTCACGCTGTTTTCTTGTAGGAACAAACAAGGTCACTCCTATCTCCTATACAGATTACATGGCAACTGGGAAAAAAACAAATTAATCACAGCAGCTGCTTTGTCTAGTGCAACCAATTTCCCAGTTAAAAATGGTTTGCATTTCATTACAAAAATCATACTGTTGATTTATTGTTCCAGTTCTCCAGCTTCATTCAATTAATACAATGTCACAGCACTGCCACACAAAAAAAACACATTTCAAGCCACTTGTTCTAAGTGCACCTATAAAAGGCCACAGAAAATGCAAAAAAAAAATCACAATATTAATTAACCCTGATGGTATTTCACAGTCTTCCATTGCACACAATTATAGAGCAGCCGATAGCAAGTTATTATCACTGGTGCAAGAATTGGAAGTTAGGTATTTATAAGATTGTCTATTTTTTCATTTATCTATCTATAGGACAGTGGAACTAATTTAGTACATAAACAATACAATATTTATTCACAAGCGACTGAATGCACAAGATTGTGTGTTATTCATAGCTATTCATAATATTTTGTTGACATGACACAAAATACCATTCCTTTTTTTGTTCTCAATGCAGAGTATAACTTTCAAAGCATCATGTTTCATTTAATTACCTCAAATTTTGACAACTTAAACAAGCTATTGCAAAGGAATTTGACAGCATTCCAAAAGAGTTAAATTCACAGAAGAGCTGGAGGTTAATTGTTGGAGCATCTACATAGAACAATACAGCACAGGAACAGGCCATTCGGCCCAATATCTGTGCCAAACATAGTGCCAAACTGAACAAATTTCTTCCATCTGCCTCCCTGAATATTCATGTACCTAATTAAAAACCTCTTAAATACCAGTATATCTGCTTCCACCACACCCCTGGCAGCACGTTCCAAGCACCCACCACCCTTTGCACAAAATATATTGCCCCACGTGTCTTCTTTAAACGTCCCCCTCTCACCTTAAGGCTATGCCCTCTAGTCTTTGACATTTCCACCCAGGGGAAGAAAGGGTCAGATTATCTATCCTGTCCATACCTCCCATAATTTTATACATTTCGATCAGATCTCTCCTCGGATTCCACTCTTCAGAAAAAACAAAGTTTGTCCAGCTTCTCCCTCTAATCCAAGCTCTTCGGGTAATCTGGTAAATCTCTTCTGGACTTTCTTCAAGGCATCTACACCCTTCCTGTAATGGAGCGTCCAGAACTGAGCACAATATTCCAAATGGGGCCCATCTTAAGTTATTATAAAGCTACAACATGACTTCAAGACTAATACACAATGCCCTGACCGATGAAGAATAGAATATCATATGCCTTTGTTACCACTCTATCTACTTGTGTGGCTACTTTCGAGAGGCCATGGACTTAGACCCTAATATGTGTATTTAAAACATCCCTCATCCCTCAATTAACATCCAGAATTTAGGGAATATTTAATCAATTCTTATCATAGGACAATCTCTCTGCCCAGGAATGAGTTCAGTGAACCTCCTATGCCCTGATCCTGAGGAAAGTATATCCTCAGATGAGGAGACCACAACTGTGCATAAGATATCAGATTTGGTCAAAACCTACTGTCTTTACTCTTTTACTCCTATCCTCCTGCAATAAAGGCAGTCACATTGAAACCCTAATTGCTTGTTATATCTTCATGTTAATTTCCTATAATCATTGCACAAGTCAGACCCAAGATGACACAGCATGTTCATGGCACACAAATGATGGTGTTTTTAATGGTGGACTGAATCGGCCTCAAAATGAGGTGGTAAAATCTACAAGTGAAAACTTTATATGGAGAGTTTTAAACACCTCATTTTTAAATACCGTTGAAGGGGCCCAAGAAATCTTTCATTTGGAAAAAATATTTTCAAAATCATTGATAAAGCCATGCAACCTTTTAGAATGCAAAAATTAAACTTATGGAATTTGTGATAATGCATTTGCATGAATTGTGCATTCCGGGACCTACTTACCCATTATTTTTTATCATATTTAATAACTTTATTTTCTCCACATTATATTCTAAATTATTTACATCAACCTAGTCACTTACTTTGCCTAAATCGCTATGCATTCTTTTTTTCATCTCAGTGTACTTGCACTTGGTTTATATCATTAGCAAACTTGGATAAAATACAGAGTGCCCACAGCCAAATCATGGATAAAGACTATAATCAGCCTCAGTATACTGGATACTGCCAAGCAACCCAAAAGTTACCTAATTGATCTTGCTCTCAGTTTTCTATCAACTGTTCTTCAATTCATGCTTATACATTATCAACAATTCCATGTGTTATGATTCTGTATAACAGTTTGTATACCACTTTATCATATACATTTTTGAAAAATCTCTTTCTGGAAAAAGCTATGGCTGGGTCTAATGGAGGTCTTCAAAATGACAGAAGAGCATAATAAATTCAACATAGAAAAGATGTTTTTACTTTGATGGATTTTTAACCTCATCATAAGGCCAGTTCAATCCAGTATGATTAAAATTTCACAGCCTAGATTCATACAGTATTTCTGAATTCCATAAAATTGATCAACAGCCTGTTAAGATAACAACCTCAAACATATATGTTTTAGTTTGGAAGAACTATTTGGGCCCCTGTTGCGAAGGTAAAAGGGAAGATGTTTCGTCTCAGTCATTGTTCAAAGGTTCACAAATTATACGGGTAGAATTAGGCCATTCGGCCCATCAAATCTACTCCGCCATTCAATCATGGCTAATCTCTGCCTCCTAATCTCATTTTCCTGCCTTCTCCCCATAACCCGTGACACCATCTCTAATCACGAATTTGTCTATCTCTGCCTTATAAATATCCACTGACTTGGCCTCCACATTCCACAGATTCGACATTGTATCGAAAGTGCCTTAAGGGGAATGAAAAACAAACCGTTAGGAGTTCCTTGTTTCTACAACCTGCAGTGATGCTGTCTGGTCACTGAGTTACTCCAATAATTTGTATCTTTATTTGATAAACCAGCATCTGAAGTTCCTTTTGTATGCAAACTGTTGGAGCAACTCAACGGATCATAAAATGTCAACAATTCCTCTGCTTTCACAGATGAGGAAATGGATAGGACAGTTTTAGGATATGGGCCAAACTCAGGCAGGTAGGACTTGTGTAGATGGGGCATGTTGGTCAGTGTGGGCAAGTTGGGCCGAAGGGCCTGTTTCCGCTCTGTATGACTCTATGCTGCCTGACCCACTGAGTTTATTTTTTGCTCCAGATTACAGCATCTGCAGGCTCTTGTGTCTCCCTGAAGGGAGTAGTTTGCAGAGATGGAACAAAAAAATTATTTTGTGTTTAGGAAGGAAATGCAGTTGCTGGTTTACACCAAAGATAAACACAAAATGCAGGATTAACTCAGCGGGACTGGTAGCATCTACACAAATTAATTTCATCAACCTCAATATACTTCCACATCAGCCACATTTCGCTTCTACTCCCCTTTCAGCAATTCAAAGTGAGAGTTCCCTCCACAACTCTCTTGTGCCGCTTTCCTCCCATGACACTTAAAAAATATATATTTTCCATGAAATGCATTTTTGTTTGGAGGATTAAAGAATTAATATTTCACCTTCAGAACACATTTTCTGTGTCACTAGTTTAATTGCAAGGTAATTAACTTCCCATAGGAATTTAAAATTAAGAAAAACACATGCTGGCAAGAGTTACCATTACAAATAACAATTTACATAAATTTGATGCTAATAGACAATAGACAATAGGTGCAGGAGTAGGCCATTCAGCCCTTCGAGCCAGCACCGCCATTCAATGCGATCATGGCTGATCACTCTCAATCAGTACCCCGTTCCTGCCTTCTCCCCATACCCCCTCACTCCGCTATCCTTAAGAGCTCTATCCAGCTCTCTCTTGAAAGCATCCAACGAACTGGCATCCACTGCCTTCTGAGGCAGAGAATTCCACACCTTCACCACTCTCTGACTGAAAAAGTTCTTCCTCATCTCCGTTCTAAATGGCCTACCCCTTATTCTTAAACTGTGGCCCCTTGTTCTGGACTCCCCCAACATTGGGAACATGTTTCCTGCCTCTAATGTGTCCAATCCCCTAATTATCTTATATGTTTCAATAAGATCCCCCCTCATCCTTCTAAATTCCAGTTTAGGAAGGAATATCGAGAAGCACATGCACACATACTCCATCATCCTTCACAAAGGCTTTTCCTCCTTGGGAAGACAATCTGAGCTACACACAAGAGCTTGCAATAGATAAAGCATTAACTGAATGCACTTAATCCCCACTTAATCAATACAGTACAAGCAAGAGTTTGCAAGATGTCATAAGTGATGGTGAAGTATAAATGGCAAAAGTCACTGAATTCAATACAAAATGACCACTATCGTAGTGGACATTATCATGCAAGTAGTTCATAATCTTATTTTGATGAATTTTAATTACTGAATATCTCGTTAAAAAAATAACGAACTGTGCATCTTGCACATGTTGTTGTAATTGTATCTTTATGGACAGTCCACACAGGTTTGCTGAACTAAGGAGTGCCAATCACTTGTGTTCGTCAGCACTCAAGAGCTTTGTTTAAGGAACGGAATCCCACAATACTAAGATGAGGAATAAGCTGCTACATTCAGGATAGTTCTTTGTCTTTCTCAATACAAAAGCCTCCAAGCTTTCAGTTAAGTGAATTAGAAAAGATGGCCAGTAAATTCAAGCCTTTACACATGGGACTCCAGAATCTGCTCAGTCCGTCTTAACCTACTTGATCTCCCGGTGGCTCAGCACTTCAACTCCCCCTCCCATTCCCAACCAGACCTTTCTGTCCTGGGCCTCCTCCATTGTCAGAGTGAGGCTCAGCGCAAATTGGAGGAACAGCACTTCATATTTCGTTTGGGTATTTTACACCCCAGTGGTATGAACATTGATTTCTCTAACTTCAGATAGTCCCTGCTTTTTCTCTCTATCCCCTCCCCCTTTCCAGTTCTCCCACCAGTCTTACTGTCTCCAACTACATTCTATCTTTGTCCCGCCTCCTCCCCTGACATCTGTCTGAAGAAGGGTCTCAACCCGAAACATCACCCATTCCTTCTCTCCCGAGATGCTGCCTGACCCGCTGAGTTACTCCAACATTTTGTGTCTACCTCTGGACTCCAGAATTTGCTAAGTTACACAGAGAAATGCGAACATTTTTTACTCAATGTGAAAGCTCCCTTTCCAGCTCCATTTTGTAACTGGCTCATATTTAATTTCCTCTTAGTTCTTTATTTTAATGCTCCAATATTTTTCCCTCTCTGACACTTTCTTTCTTTGTTTCTTGTGTATAGGCATTTTAATTCTATTCATAAAAATGTATTAAAACATACTAAAAACTTTTAAAGATCTCCATGCAATATACATGGCAAAATGCATAAGAGGAACCTCAAAATGGCTAATACTTGCAAAACTGTTAGACCATACATACTTCAAAGCCTTCCTACAAATTAAAAGAGGATATAGCCTTTTACAAGTTATTTGTCATTCACTGGATCATTGGCATTTCCTCATCCTTTCTACCCCCAGTTTCCTTTTGTTTCAGCTGGTCTGCATAAGGTGTCAATATGTTTGTCAAAAGGAATACTTTTTGTGGAGAGGTTTATATTTTATCCAGTAAGAAACTGGCAGAGAAACATTTTGAAAATAGGGGGCTCTCAATGGACAAAAACTAACAAGTCCTCAAGGTATGTTTCATCATACTTCAACCATATAACAAGATAAAACGTTAGTATCAGACTCCAATAATGTGATGGCCTTTGGCTTGTAAGTGATAGAATGTAAAGTTCAATAAACATTTCACACTTATATAACTAGTTTGACAACAGACCATAGAGTTACTCATTCATCATATAGTCTGAGTCCTCCACCATTCACCCCAAAGCCCCAAACTTCGATCTTTCCACACTACAGGAAGTTTCGATTGGATATAAATGTTTACAAAGTTTTGTTTTCAGAAAAACATTAACTTTTAACATTAATCAGAACCTCCAAGCTGTATTTAAGGTACTTCATCATCAACAAAAGGGCAGAATTCTGAAAGCATTTGGGGGTATTAATTGAAATATATAAAAGGCAAAACAAAAATCATCAATATCCTGCTCAGATCACAACCTCAGATTATATTTCTTTTCACATTGCCTTCACAAAAGTTTGATTTTAAGTAAATACAGCAGTATTACATTGCTGTTGGGGAAAGGCATGCAGTGCCCTCCATAATGTTTGGGACAAAGACCCATCATTTATTTATTTGCCTCTGTACTCCACAATTTGAGTTTTGTAATAGAAAGAAATCACATGTGGTTAAAGTGCATATTTTATTAAAGGCTTTTTTTGTACATTTTGGTTTCACCATGTAGAAATTACAGCTATGTTTATACATAGTCCCCCCATTTCAGGGCATCATAATATTTGGGACACATGCCTTCACAGGCATTTGTAATTGCTCAGGTGTGTTTAATTGCCTCCTTAATGTAGGTATAAGAGAACTCTCAGCACCTATTCTTTCCTCCAGTCTTTCCATCACCTTTACAAACTTTTATTGCTGTTTATCAACATGAGGACCAAAGTTATGCCAATGAAAGTCAAAGAAGTCATTATGAGCCTGAGAAACAAGAATAAAACTGTTGGAGACATCAGCCAAACCTTAGACTTACCAAAATCAACTGTTTGGAACATCATTAAGAAGAAAGAGAGCACTGGTGAGCTTACTAATCACAAAGGGACTGGCAGGCCAAGGAAGACCTCCACAGCTGATGACAGGAATTCTCTCTATAATAAAGAAAAATCCCCAAACACCTGTCCGACAGATCAGAAACACTCTTCAGGAGTCAGGTGTGGATTTGTCAATGACCACTGTCTGCAGAAGACTTCATGGACAGAAATACAGAGGCTACACTGCAAGATGCAAACCACTGGTTAGCTGCAAAAGTAGGATGGCCAGGTTACAGTTTGCCAAGAAGTACTTAAAAGAGCAACCACAGTTCTGGAAAAAGGTCTTGTGGACAGATGAGATGAAGATTAATTTGTATCAGAGTGATGGCAAGAGCAAAGTATGGAAGAGAGAAGGAACTGCCCAAGATCCAAAGCATACCACCTCATCTGTGAAACACGGTGGTGGGGGTGTTATGGCCTGGGCATGTATGGTTGCTGAAGGTACTGGCTCACTTATCTTCATTGATGATACAACTGCTGATGGTAGTAGCATAATGAATTCTGAACATCACCAGAATTCAATGAATTCTGAAATGTATAGACACATCCTATCTGCTCAAATTCAAACAAATGTCCCAAACATTATGGTGGGCACTGTATATGAAGAAACATATTTCACGCTTGGAAGATCCAATAGTGGGCTCTTTCTGCTGGATTCCATCAGATTATTTTTTTTGAATAACTGCATTATCTCCAGATGGCAGCAGCTCTCCTGATGTTGCTTGTATTTCTCAGCAACATGATTTACTCTCAAATCAGCAATTAAAGGTTACATTAAATTAATCATGCTTTGCCAACACACTAATCACCTGAATGGGTGTTAGATATTCTTCCCTTTGTAACTTTGTTAAAATATGGGGCAGGAAATAGAAACATGACATGACTGTGGCATGGGGGGAGGGGACTCTGTGGGGGGCAGGTTCAAGGCCAATAAAGCGAATGGCTGATAGAGTGGGAAATGGGAGAGGGAGGTCCGAATGGACAGTTACGACAACTAAAGGAAAGGCCGCAAAGATGCTGGAAGGGTTGGGGGAAGACAGCGATGTGATGGAGTCAATGGAGGCCATGTGATTTAAGAGGGTGACGGGGCTAGGATCTCAAGGCCAGGGCCAAGAGCCAAGCACCAAAGCGGACGGCAAGAAATGAGGAGTGACAGTGAGCCTGAAGGAATGAGGAGAGACTAGAAGAATAAGGGAGGCAAAGGGAAGATGGACAGAGCACAGAGTGTAATGCCTCCAAAAGTGAAAGGACCTGAGAGGGCACAGAGAAGCAAAAGGGAGTGAACAAGAGGTGCCGAGAACATAATGGAGGTACGGGATGAAGGAAGCACTGATTGCAAGATCGGTGTGCGGTGAATGCTCGATTTTGAGTGGAGATTTGCAAAAGTGAGCACAGCTGCTTAAATTTGCTCATTACTGACCAGTCACGTGGAAAACACCAAAATGAATGTACAGAAAGTGGTTGAGCAGAAGCAAAACCTTGGGTACCGGACAAGTTGTCGACTATAACTCTTCTGTTATGAATACTTAAGTTACTTATGCTAAACTGTGAAGAACCACTGCATGAAATGACTAATTAAAGTAATCTATTCTGTGCATTGTCATCACCAAGAGACTTGTGCAGAAGAGGCCATTACCGTTGGAACTTTCTACAAATCATTAGAGCTCAGGGCACTTGTAGTGCACTGGCAGCAAGATCATTAATATTAAGGTGTTATACTACATATTGTTTATTTAATTACCTATTGTAAGCTGCATTTTGGTTTATATACTATTAAACTAAAAAAGAAAGTTGAAGCAACATGAAACGTGCCTTCAAAATGTAGAAAACAAAATAGGTTACTAAAAAAATAGGTGGAAAAGAAAAGCAGCTACTAATTGTGTGAAAAGTTAATTAAATTAAGGTTGATTAAACTATTATATTTAAGGGTCAGTGCACAGTTAAGGAAATAAAACATCAATACTGGGGCAAGCTATGATAAAGTTTAAAACATATTTTACTCACGGATACATTACACACTCTGTTGCTTAATTAAAATATTAGCAACAATAATGGTTGAAAGTACAAAGACAATCACAATCTTATGGAGCAGCTATTTAAGAGAAGCATAGTTATTTATACCACACAGGCATCGTAGAGTATAGAAGCAACCAATAATATCACCACGAATAAAACAGAAATAAATGCAGTCTACATTTCCCATAATTCTGACATAATGATTCAAACTACTTTGTGTCTCATGACATCATTTTACACATCATGGTACACATACCCCTATCATCTCTTCCTCTCCCTATTGTGCATCTGCAATTTCCCTTTGTTCCACCCCTGCCGACTGAGTACAATTCCAATCTTTTAACCATTTCAATTTCTTTTTTTTTGCGCCATTGCCAACAATGCAGCACATTATCAAACACAGTAAAAGTCCTTCAATACGGCACCCTTGGCCTTTTACCCAACAAGCAAACTTTCCACAATGTTGGATGTATGCAGCAATATCCCCAAAACCCTTTCAATTTTAAAAAAAATGTTACAACAGTGGATATTCTGTGACAATACCTGCTGGCATGGTCTACGGGCCCTTGAAAAAATTAAACGTCAATATTTTGTTTACTGGCATATGACACATTTATTAAAGGTGCATACCGGCACCTTTTTCTCTACAGAAAAAGTGTGTTACACAGTTACACATTGTTCAGTGAAATTAATAGGTTTAAAGAAAGCACCGAAAATGAGACCCCTGAAACTTTCAAGGAGGCATGGGAATCAGAACCAGCTGAGTTTTAAGGGAGTGCAGGAACATGCCCCCAGAAGAGATGGCGAGGGAACCAGGCCCCCAGTGAGTGGAAAGGAGCACAGAAACTGTGTTCCAGTAAATTTCAAAATGGTAGGGGAAGTCAGGGCCAAAGTAATGGCAGGGACGATGGGGACCATTGCCCCAATAAGTGGAAGCAAAAGCAGAAAGTGGTACCTCATTGAATGGTAAGGAGAGCAGAAACCAGTACAGCGAATGTAAATGAGCACAGAAAGTGGTTCCTGGTGAATTTAAAGATGGTGGAGGATCAAGGGCACCATGATTGAAAGATGCAAGGGAACCAATACCCAATAAGTGGAAAAGGATGGACCAGAGGCGGCACGGTAGCGCAGCGGTAGAGTTGCTGCTTTACAGCGAATGCAGCGCCGGAGACTCAGGTTCGATCCTGACTACGGGTGCTGCACTGTAAGGAGCTTGTACGTTCTCCCCGTGACCTGCGTGGGTTTTCTCCGAGATCTTCGGTTTCCTCCCACACTCCAAAGACGTACAGGTATGTAGGTTAATTGGCTGGGTAAATGTTAAAAAAAATTGTCCCTAGTGGGTGTAGGATAGTGTTAATGTACGGGGATCACTGGGCGGCACGGACTTGGAGGGCCGAAAAGGCCTGTTTCCGGCTGTATATATATGATATGATATGATATGATAGTACACACCAGACTAGATCAAGTCAGACCTGCAGAGAGATTGAGAAAAATTGGAAAAAAAAGAAAAAGGGGGGAGATTGAAAGGATGGAGGGAAAGCGTAAGTGAGAGATTGCAGATTGGGAATAAGTGAAAGAGAGGCATTTTCTAATTGATAATTTGATTTATGTTCAGACAGTACCTAGTGAGTTGCGGGCAGGGGGAAGGACAAAGTTGATGACGTGGTGGGGTGGGCCAAGGGGTGAAAGTAAGTAGCAGCACAGTTCAATACCATCCTGAAAAGACCATGTTTAAGCACTGTAAATATGGAGGTTTTGTGAATGATCACAAACACAATAGAACTCATGGTCTTCCAAATCATTAATAACCAAATAGTGTCATTATTGTTTTTTTGGATGAACATTATACTTACATCTGGATATTCTTTAACAGGCACATAAAGTTTCTCTTGTAATTGTACAATAGGCCCCACACCATCTGGTAATTCTGTACTTCTTTTCTCTGTGCTGCCATTTAATGTGTCGTTGTACATATCTTTCCGCACTCTGCTGATCTCTGCAGAACAAAAGGGATGTTAAGGCAGGCCCATGCAGTATTTATCTTGAAGACAGTTGAAAATGCTTAACGCCACAATAAAAAATAAAGTATTTTTCTGGAAGGTGACAATAAGAGGAGGTCTTGTTTTCTATTGCGGCAGGATGCAGGAACCCATTCTTACACAAAACTAGATCCCTCTGCACAGAAAACTCATTGGGTACTTCTCAATTAATTCTCAGAGAGCTAGAAGATTAACTGGCTTATCGTAGGAGTGGTTGAGAAAGAAAAGAACAGAAACCTTAGTAGCAGTTGAGAGCAGATGTCGCAAATAGTTTCCTATGCACAGAATTTAATTCACTTGGAGATGAAACATCTACATTTTCACACATCTTGCTCTTTTGCAGTGTTCGTATCCTAAGTCCCAATTATCAATAAATACACGTTGTCATATTGCACCTTGTTATCCTCTAACTTACTATTCACAGATTTGCATGCACACAAATTGACCATGTATCACTGGGAGTGTTGGTAAATATTGCACATTCCTCCAGAATAGAAACATAGAAACATAGAAAATAGGTGCAGGAGTAGGCCATTCGGCCCTTCGAGCCTGCACCGCCATTCAATATGATCATGGCTGATCATCCAGCTCAGTAGCCTGTACCTGCCTACTCTCCATACCCCCTGATCCCTTTAGCAAAAAGGGCCACATCTAACTCCCTCTTAAATATAGCCAATGAACTGGCCTCAACTACCTTCTGTGGCAGAGAATTCCACAGACTCGCCACTCTCTGTGTGAAGAAATGTTTTCTCATCTCGGTCCTAAAAGACTTCCCCCTTATCCTTAAGTTGTGACCCCTGGTTCTGGACTCCCCCAACATCGGGAACAATCTTCCCGCATCTAGCCTCTCCAACCCTTTAAGAATTTTATATGTTTCTATAAGATCCCCCCTCAGTCTTCTAAATTCCAGCGAGTACAAGCCCAGTCTATCCAGTCTTTCCTCATATGAAAGTCCCGCCATCCCAGGGATCAATCTGGTGAACCTTCTCTGTACTCCCTCTAAGGCAAGAACGTCTTTCCTCAGGTTAGGAGACCAAAACTGCACACAATACTCCAGGTGCGGCCTCACCAAGGCCCTGTAATACCCAGTGAGATAGTGAGAGAGTGCATTCACAGCCAGTGTCTGGTGTGGAAATAACAATGCTTCGAAATGTGGGAAGGTTTTGCAGCTAGAGGGAGGATGAGGCATGCGGCCAGAAACATGGTTCAGAATGTGGGCCAGGAGTTGGGAAAGTGGGTAGGTTTGTCGTCGGAGTTGTGGTCCTTGCATGCTCCAGCTTATTTCATCAAGCTGAAACTTTAAAGTTTCAAAGGAGAACTTGGGGCGGGATACTTTGTAACTTTGTAAGCGCCCTTTACTTTGTAATTTGTGTAGGAAAATTGTGTTTGAAGAAGGGTCTCGACCCGAAACGTCACCCATTCCTTCTCTCCTGAGATGCTGCCTGACCTGCTGAGTTACTCCAGCATTTTGTGTCTACCTTTACTTTGTAACTTTGTAAGCTCCCTTTACATATATCTTGAGTATGCAAGCAAAACATTTCACAGTGACTTGATACATGTGACAATAAAGTACTCAATTCAATTCAATTTAGTAGACAATAGACAATAGGTGCAGGAGGAGGCCATTCGGCCCTTCTGGAACAGGAAATCTACAGATTTGGACTTTTGAATATATCAGTGAGTCCTGGATGTCCATCTTTCACAGTGTATACATGGAACTCCAGGATTCACTGCAGGATAAAGAGTTAAATAACATTAATTCTGAATGCAATATCTACCTATAATCTGCGAGATGCAGCCATTTGCAATGGTGAAGTTCTGAGAATTTATTGCCAGAACACAATTAAACAACAGCTCATAAACTCGAATAAAGATATCTGATAAATTAAGAAAACAGTTGGGATCTCTCTCAAAACATTCCAGCTCATTTTCAATACAGATGAAGATTTCCAGTGTGTGGCAGGTTAATACGTGTCCACATGTGTTTTGAGGCATTTGCTTGAACTTGAGCAGATGGGATGTGTCTACACACATCAGAATTCATTATGCTACCACCATCAGCAGTTGTATCATCAATGAAGATAAGTGAGCCCGTACCTTCAACAACCATACATGCCCAGGCCATAACACCCCCACCACCGTGTTTCACAGATGAGGTGGTATGCTTTGGATCTTGGGCAGTTACTTCTCTCCTCCATACTTTGCTCTTGCCATCACTCTGATATAAGTTAATCTTCATCTCATCTGTGCACAAGACCTTTTTCCAGAACTGTGGTTGCTCTTTTAAGTACTTCTTGGCAAACTGTAACCTGGCCATCCTACTTTTGCAGCTAACCAGTGGTTTGCATCTTGCAGTGTAGCCTCTGTATTGCTGTCCATGAAGTCTTCTGCAGACAGTGGTCATTGACAAATCCACACCTGACTCCTGAAGAGTGTTTCTGATCTGTCGGACAGGTGTTTGGGGATTTTTCTTTATTATAGAGAGAATTCTTCTGTCATCAGGTGTGGAGGATTTCCTTGGCCTGCCAGTCCCTTTGCGATTAGTAAGCTTACCAATGCTCTCTTTCTTCTTAATGATGTTTCAAACAGTTGATTTTGGTAAGCCTAATGCTTGGCTGATATCTACAACAGTTTTATTATAACATATATATAACATATAACAACTACAGCATGGAAACAGGCCTGTCCGGCCCTACCAGTCCACGCCGACCATTCTCCCTGACCTAGTCTCATCTACCTGCACTCAGACCATAACCCTCCAATCCCCTCCTATCCATATACCTATCCAATTTACTCTTAAATAATAAAATCGAGCCAGCCTCCACCACTTCCACCGGAAGCCCATTCCATACAGCCACAACCCTCTGAGTAAAGAAGTTCCCCCTCATGTTACCCCTAAACCTTTGTCCCTCAATTCTGAAGCTATGTCCCCTTGTTGGAATCTTCCCCACTCTCAAAGGGAAAAGCCTACCCACGTCAACTCTGTCCGTCCCTCTCAAAATTTTAAAAACCTCTATCAAGTCCCCCCTCAACCTTCTACGCTCCAAAGAATAAAGACCCAACCTGTTCAACCTCTCTCTGTAGCCTAAGTGCTGAAACCCAGGCAACATTCTAGTAAATCTCCTCTGTACCCTCTCCATTTTGTCGACATCCTTCCTATAATTTGGCGACCAGAACTGCACACCATACTCCAGATTTGGCCTCACCAATGCCCTGTACAATTTCAACATTACATCCCAACTTCTATACTCGATGCTCTGATTTATAAAGGCAAGCATACCAAACGCCTTCTTCACCACCCTATCCACATGAGATTCCACCTTCAGGGAACAATGCACAGTTATTCCCAGATCCCTCTGTTCCACTGCATTCCTCAATTCCCTACCATTTACCCTGTACGTCCTATTTTGATTTGTCCTACCAAAATGCAGCACCTCACACTTATCAGCATTAAACTCCATCTGCCATCTTTCAGCCCACCCTTCCAAAAGGCCCAAGTCTCTCTGTAGACTTTGAAAATCTACCTCACTATCAACTACTCCACCTATCTTAGTATCATCTGCATATTTACTAATCCAATTTGCCACACCATCATCCAGATCATTAATGTAAATGACAAACAACAGTGGACCCAACACAGATCCTTGGGGCACTCCACTAGACACTGGCCTCCAACCTGACATACAATTGTCAACCGTTACCCTCTGGTATCTCCCATTCAGCCATTGTTGAATCCATCTTGCAACCTCACTATTAATACCCAACGATTTAACCTTCTTAATCAACCTTCCATGTGGAACCTTGTCAAATGCCTTACTGAAGTCCATATAGACAACATCCACAGCCTTGCCCTTATCAATTTCCCTGGTAACCTCTTCAAAAAATTCAAGAAGATTAGTCAAACATGACCTTCCAGGCACAAATCCATGTTGACTGTTTCTAATCAGGCCTTGATTATCCAAATAATTATATATATTGTCCCTAAGTATCTTTTCCATTAATTTTCCCACCACAGATGTCAAACTAATAGGTCTATAATTGCTAGGTTTACTTTTAGAACCTTTTTTAAACAAAGGCACAACATGCGCAATGCGCCAATCTTCCGGCACCATCCCTGTTTCTAATGACGTTTGAAATATTTCCGTCATAGCCCCTGCTATTTCTGCACTAACTTCCCTCAATGTCCTAGGGAATATCCTATCAGGACCTGGAGACTTATCCACTTTTATATTCTTCAAAAGTGTCCGTACCTCCTCTTCTTTAATCCTCCTAATTTCCATCACTACTCTACTTGTTTCGCTTACCTCACATAATTCAATATCCTTCTCCTCGGTAAATACCGAAGAAAAGAAATTGTTTAATATCTCCCCCATTTCTTCCGGCTCAGCACATAGCTGTCCACTCTGACTCTCTAATGGACCAATTTTATCCCTCACTATCCTTTTGCTATTGACATATCTGTAGAACCCCTTGGGGTTTACTTTTACATTACTTGCCAAAGCAGCCTCATATCTTTTTTTCGCTTTTCTAATTTCCTTTTTAAGATTCCTTTTACATTCTTTATATTCCTCAAGAACCTCATTTACTCCCTGCCGCTTATATTTATTGTATATCTCCCTCTTTTTCCGAACCAAGTGTCCAATTTCCCTGGAAAACCATGGCTCTTTCAAATTATTATTCTTTCCTTTCCACCGAACAGGGACATAAAGACTCTGTACTCTCAAAATTTCACCTTTAAATATCCTCCATTTCTCTATTATATCCTTTTCATAAAACAACAATTTCCATTTCACTCCTTTTAAATCCTTTCTCATCTCCTCAAAATTAGCCTTTCTCCAATCCAAAATCTCAACCCTTGGTCCAGATTTGACCTTCTCCATAATGATATTAAAACTAATGGCATTATGATCACTAGACCCAAAGTGCTCCTCAACACATACCTCCGTCACCTGACCCATCTCATTTCCTAACAGGAGGTCCAACACTGCCCCTTCTCTGGTAGGCACCTCTACGTATTGCTGCAAAAAACTATCCTGCACACATTTTACAAACTCCAAACCATCCAGCCCTTTAACAGAATGTGATTCCCAGTCTATATACGGAAAATTGAAATCACCCACAATCACCACTCTGTGCTTACTACTAATATCTGCTATCTCCTTACATATTTGCTCTTCCAATTCTCGTTCCCTATTTGGCGGTCTATAATACACCCCTATAAGTGTTGCTAAACCTTTCTCATTTCTGAGTTCCACCCAAACAGCCTCCTTAATCGAGCCTTCTAGTCTGTCCTGCCAAAGCACTGCTGTGATATCCTCCCTGACAAGCAATGCAACACCCCCACCTCTTGCCCCTCCGATTCTATCACATCTGAAACAATGAAATCCTGGAATATTTAATTGCCAATCGCAACCCTCCTGCAACCATGTTTCACTGATCGCCACAACATCATACTTCCAGATGTCAATCCAGGCTCTAAGCTCATCCACCTTTCTTACAATGCTCCTAGCATTAAAATATACACATTTAAGGGACCCATCATTTCTTATTCTCAGTTTATTTCTTTTCCCTTCTTTCTCTCCTACATATTGGGTCTGAGTGTTTCCCTTTTCTGCCTCCTGCCTCACACACTGCCTATTAGCTATCTGTGTTTGAGTCCCTCCCCCCAACCGTACTAGTTTAAAGTCTCCGCAGTTATTTTAGCAAATCTCCCCGCCAGGATATTGGTTCCCCTCGGGTTCAGATGCAACCCGTCCTTTTTGTACAGGTCATACTTCCCCCAGAAGAGGTCCCAATGATCCAGAAACTTGAAACCCTGCTCCCTGCACCAGTTCCTCAGCCACGTATTTATCCTCCACCTCACTCCATTCCTATTCTCACTATCGCGTGGCACAGGCAGTAAGCCTGAGATTATTACTTTGGAAGTCCTTTTTTTTAACTCTCTTCCTAGCCCCCTGAATTCTCCTTTCAGGACCTCTTCCCTTATCCTACCTATATTGTTGGTACCTATATGTACCACGACCTCTGGCTCCTCTCCCTCCCCTTTCAGGATATCCTGGACACGCTCAGACACATCCCGGACACCGGCACCAGGGAGGCAAACCACCATCCGGGTCTCCCGACTGCGTCCACAGAAACGCCTATCTGACCCCCTCACTATAGAGTCCCCTATTACTACTGCTCTCCTCTTCCTTTCCCTACCCTTCTGAGCAACAGGGCCGGACTCCTTGCCAGAGGCCCGGGCACCGTCGTTGCCCCCAGGTAGGCTGTCCCCCCCAACAGTACTTAAACAGGAGTACTTATTTCCAAGGGGTACAGCCACCGGGGTACTCCCTAGTCCCTGCCTCTGTTCCTTGCCCCCCCTAACAGTGACCCACTTGTCTACCTCCCGTGGTCTAGGAGTGACCACCTCCATGTAACTCCTATCTATAACCTCCTCACTCTCCCTGATCAGACGGAGGTCATCAATCTGCCGCTCCAGGTTCCTAATACGGTCCCTTAGGAGCCCCATCTCGTCACACCTGGCGCAGATGTGGATGTCTGGAAGACTATCAGACTCCCAGATTCCCCACATCTGACACCCAGAACAAAAAACTGCCCTGGCAGTCATACTCTCCAAACAAAGCCCCGCGCTCGGTTACTAAACCTACCGCCCGGCCGCTACTCCAACCGCTCCAACCGCCCACCCAAAAGAACTGAGTGATCTCCTGGGAGAGGCGAAAAACCGGATAAAAAACCCAGGCCAATTTGGGAAAAAATCCGGGAAATTCCTCTCCGACCCCAAGCTAGGCGATCGAAACTAGTCCGGGAGATCACACAGGTCTTACTCCTTACTATCCCCACACAATCCCCACACAATCCCCACACACTACTTCCCAAGCAACACAGCTAGGTGCTGCTTGCTACTGCTGCTTGCTGCTGCTGCTGCTGCTACTGCTGATTGCTGCTTCTGCTACTGCTGATTGTTTCTCAGGCTCATAATGGCTTCTTTGACTTTCATTGGCACAACCTTGGTCCTCATGTTGATAGAACAGCAATAAAAGTTTGCAAAGGTGATGGAAAGACTGGAGGAAAGACTAAGTGCTGAGAGTTCTCTCATACATGCATTAAGGAGGCATTTAAACACACCTGAGCAATTACAAACGCCTGTGAATCCATGTGTCCCAAACATTATGGTGCCCTGAAATGGGGGAATATATATAAACACAGCTGTAATTTCTACATGCTGAAACCAAAATGTGTAAAAATACCCTTTAATAAAATCTGACAATGTGCACTTTAACCACATGTGATTTTTTTATATTACAACTCTCAAATTTTGGAGCACAGAGGCAAATAAATAAATGATGGGTCTTTGTCCCAAACATTATGGAGGGAAATGTACAAAAAACCCCAGTGATAAGTCATCATCACTCGGCCTTTGAACTGCGCATTAATCCCTCTCAAAAAACACTGTGATCTAAATGCAAAAAAATAGACTGCCGTTTGCCAGACAACATCTGTGGAGGAAAATGGACAGACAGCGTTTCAGATCACGGCCATTCTTCAGTCTGCAAAAGGCCCCCGCACAAAACATCACCGTTCCGCCAGCAGTCAGACTTTTGCTCATGATTTTACTCAATCTTGTGTCTCCATAATGATCTAAATGTTAAACTGAAATGAATTGAAATGAATGTGAAAATTGGTTTTATTACTAAATTCTATCTTGAAATAGATAATTGGCAATTGCAATTAATGCTGATTTTTTTTTGCAAATTTCAAAACTTTTGCACATTAGAAATGCCGCAGATCCCGAGATCCCAACTCTCAAGAAACCATCGTTCGTCCAATGTAATTATTTTTGTGGGACATCAAGAAATGGCTAAGAGCATTGTATACATAAATCGCTCTGGGACCAGGCAATATCCCAGCTGCATTACTGAAAATGTTTCAGGATCAACCATGCCAACCTATACCAGCAGGTACGGTAGCGCAGCGGTAGAGTTGCTGCTTTACAGCGAATGCAGCGCCGGAGACTCAGGTTCGATCCTGACTACGGGTGCTGCACTGTAAGGAGTTTGTACGTTCTCCCCGTGACCTGCGTGGGTTTTCTCCGAGATCTTCGGTTTCCTCCCACACTCCAAAGACGTACAGGTATGTAGGTTAATTGGCTGGGTAAATGTAAAAATTGTCCCTAGTGGGTGTAGGATAGTGTTAATGTACGGGGATCGCTGGGCGGCACGGACTTGGTGGGCCGAAAAGGCCTGTTTCCGGCTGTATGTATATGATATGATATGATAACAACATTAACATTGAGGAAATTTACCCAGTATTGTCCTATCCACAAGAAGCCAGATTTATCCAGTTTGACAAGTTCCAGCATAAGCAAGCTGCTTTCAATTTTCAGCAAAGTAATGGAGGGTGTCATTTAAAGTCTTACGAGACATCACATAGTCGCCAATAAGTTGGTGATATACGCAGAATCTAAATTTCACCAGGGCAAGTAAACTGCTGAGCTTGTGTGGGAAGGAACTGCAGATGCTGGTTTCCACCAAAGACAGATAGAAAATGCCGCAGTAACTCAGCGGGTCAGGCAGCATCTCTGGAGAAAAGGAATAGATGACGTTTTGGGTCGAGATCTTTCTTAGGTGTGAATAAGTGTTTTGACCCAAAACGTCACTGATTCCTTTTCTCCAGAGATGCTGCCTGACCCGCTGAGTTACTCGAGCATTTTGTGTCTAACTCCTGAGCTATTGTTTCCTCAGTCACAACATAGACCAAAAGCGAATCCCAAAGGTGAGGTGAAAACAACTACCCTTCATATCAATGCAGTATTTGACGCCCAGGAATTTGAATCTGCTAATTCTCTCCGCCTCTGAATGACCAATGTAAACTAGTGTATGGCTTTCCAATTTCCCCTTATTGAAGCTTCTGAGCTATACCCTTCCAATTCAAAAACATATCGGCAACCCATCGCTGATACTGGTTCTAAATCCTCAAACTCCTTACCCAACAGCAATCTAGGATAATAATAGTCTGAAGAAGAGTCCTGACCAGAAACATCACCTTTCTATTTCCTCCTCAGATTCTGCCGGATCCTCTAAGTTACTTCAGCACTTTGAGCAATATGGGAATACCTTCATCAGAAGTATTGCACTGGTTCAAAGTGAATGTTCATTACCATGACAGCAAGAGCAACTTGGGAGTAATAACCGCTGGGCCTCATCAGCAATGTCCAAATTCTAAACAATGAATAAAAGTGTTCTGCGGTTTCCCATCCCCACATCAATTTGATAAGGGTGTAACATACTCGATGTTTACTTCAAATGATGATGCTTTCTCTTAACCACATGAAGAATTGTTCTAAAAAAAAATGTAATCTTTTCAACTGAATAACAACAAAGCTCATTTTCCACTTGTAGAGACATAACCCGTAAAACACTAACTCAGTAACTGAGTAAGCATTAACATACCTATAAAATATGTAGATCGCATAAATCAACTTTAATATATCAGGCACAAAATGCTTGGCTCACCAAAAATATGTCATGATGCTTATTCTGCCAGTCTTTTGTCCTTAGGCAGTGGGACAAACTGTGCATTCATGGGCAATGCCGTTTTTCGTCGAATGCAATCACTCAGCCAAAACTTGGATGCAACACAATGCCCTGTGCTAATCTCATGCCCAGCATAATTATCAACATTATTATAAACCTTCAGTGACAACTCTATTCAATGAGCTCAACATAGAGCAATTCACATTTCGGACTAAAAAGAATTGAAATAATTGACATAATGAATTGCACACAAGTGTTCTAATTTTGTACAGATTTGTTAGAACTATTAACTTTCAAAACTAGTGGTATACTTATCCCCATTGAAGACTATTTTAAAGCAGTTAGAACAGGGGGGACAAACTCATTTTAAGTCATGGGCCGGAATGGGCAAAACGCGACTTCATGCGGACCGACCGGATCAGTTGTGCACGCGCGTGTGCTCCCACAGCTTTCGTTGCCTTCCTTTTTTTCAACCTGCTCTCATGTGTCTCAGTCTCTGCTGTAATTACAAAGTGTTTCACTTTATGAATTTCGTTTCTTATGAAAAATGTTGCCTAGCAAGCATTACTTTTATGATTGGTATCTAGGCCCCAGATAGAATGGATGTGGAAATAATGTTTCCAGTAATAGGAGAGTCTAGGACCAGAGGTCACAGCATCAGAATAAAAGGTCATACATTCAAAATGGGGATGAGGAGGAATGCATGGGTGGTGAATCTGTGGAATTCATTGCTACAGACAGCAGTGGAGGCCAAGGCACTGGGACTTTTTGAGGCAGAGATTGATACGTCTTGATTAGGTTACAGGGAGAAAGAAGACAATAGAATGTGGTTGAGAGAGAAAATAGGTCAGCCATGGTTGAATGGCAAAGTAGACTTGATGGGCTAAATGGCCTCATTCTGTTCCCCTGTCTTATAGTCTTCCTACAGTGTTTATGTTTTGCCCACAATGAGCTGGCTGGGTGATGAACAGCCAAACGGCCGTTACCTGGCATGGTGAAAGATGGTCTGTCCATCATCTCACCTGAATGCCCCGCTCCCCATCCTTCTCCATTTGTCTTTCATCCTTCCCCTCACATCCCTCACCTCTCATGTCCTTCACTACCCTCACCTTCTCCCTCACTTGCCCTCTCCCTTTCCTCAGCCTAACCCTTCTCTCATCCCCACTTCCTTTCTTCCAACTACTCCCCCACTCCCCTCCTTTACTTCATCCTCTCTTTCCTTACCTCGTCCCTAAATCCCTTCCCTTCCCAAATCCCTAAACACCATTCCTTATCTCATCTGCTCCCTTCCTCACCCCATCCCTCCCTACTTTCTTTCTTTACCACTTACTCCCCCACTCCCCTCCCTCGACAACCTCTCTTCCCTTCCTCATCCCTAAAAACCCTCCCTTCCCTCATCTGCTCCCCCTCCCCTTCCTTTATCACCTTCTCCTTTCTCTTCCCTATTCCCGCATAACTACCAGCACGTCTTCACAGCTCACCTAGCCTTAACCCAAACACAGAGCCCCCACCCTGGAGAGCAGCTCAGATTTTGGATTACTGGCTGCAGCCCCATTCACAGTGCAGCGGCTTGCCACCAGCCTCTATCCACGCACTCTCCAGGGTCTCAGGTACGTGGTGGCAGTCTCTGTAGCGGCAGCCCAGGCACTTCCAGGTGTCCACAACAACCTTGAGACTCCCCACCTTCCCCAGCGTCGGCCCCTTCCCTCCCGCGTCACCGCATGGCCTGTCTAGAGAGAGAGAGCGGCGAGGGAGGGAGAGAGAGAGAGAGAGTTGGGAGGGCGGATGAGAGGCGAGGGAGAGAGGGCGGGCGAGAGGTGAGGGAGAGAGGGTGGGCGAGAGGCGAGCGAGTGAGAGCAGGGCGAGGGAGAGAGAGCGGGGCACGGGAGAGTGGCGAGGGAGAGAGTGGGGCGAGGGAGAGAGAGCGGCGAGGGAGAGAGAGAGAGAGCGAGAGAGCGGCGAGGGAGAGAGGGAGAGAGCGGAGCGAGGGAGAGAGAGCGGCGAGGGAGAGAGAGCGGCGAGGGAGAGAGAGAGAGAGCGAGAGAGCGGCGAGGGAGAGAGGGAGAGAGCGGGGCGAGGGAGAGAGAGCGGCGAGGGAGAGAGAGCGGCGAGGGAGAGAGAGAAAGACCGAGAGAGCGGCGAGGGAGAGACAGCGGCGAGGGAGAGAGAGCGGCGAGGGAGAGAGAGCGGCGAGGGAGAGAGAGCGGCGGCCGTACAGATACATAATAAATGGTCGCAAATATACTTTTTTCCCCACCAAATCATCCTGTGGGTGGGATTGGATGCCTTCACGGGCCGGATGCGGCCCGTGGGCCGGTAGTTTGACACCCCTGAGGTAGGTGATAATTAAAACTATTTGTTCAGCATATATTTCATGTGTTGTATACATTCAGACTATTATACTCTACTGTGGCACTCCCCCAAAAGCATACGAAGCAATTTGTAAGGACAAACATTATGAAAATGAAATACTGAATTATATTATAATCAAAGACAAACACACAATCCTGCATTCCATCAGTATTTACAATTCTTAATTGCTTGATTATTCCGGCATGTGATAAAATGGTTAGTATTTCAATTATCACATAAAATACTTCAAAGAAAAAAATTCTTGGAATATGCTACTACGGTAAAATACCAAAACTGCAAATAGTAAATACTAAGACATATATCTTATAGATAGCTTCAGTTATTAAAGGGCATTCCAGGGGGATTACCTTTGTGGCAATAAAAATTAAAATGTGTGCTTCAGATAAATTACAAATGAGATCCTTGCATATGAAACTATGAAATGTAAAATTAACAAAGCCAATTCATTCTAAATCTTAAACTTAGCACATGTATTTTGTGTGAATGACTTTGAGTCAAAACCAGGCATATATATACCAAATCCCTTTGGTGGATTACTTAATGAAGTTTCATTCTCTGGATTATAGCAAATCAGTTGGTGAATTTGGAATGTTTGGCAAAGTTTGGACTGATTAGTAATTTTTTAAGAATAAGGAGAAGATTGAAGCAAAATCAGTCATGTTTCTTTTCCAACTGCCACAAAAAGATTAAATAGAATGCCTCCCATACATAGATGAATACATATCCAAATTTCAAACATTAAAACTGGCCAAGTCATGGAACCTGTAGACAATTCACTGCCTTGTGGTTCTGCAGAGAGCAAGAAAGTAGATTTTTTTTTAAATTAATCATTGAGGATCCCAACATCTAAATAATAATTCAGTAACACTGAATGGTGTGGAGAAGATTGTCCCATTTATGCTAAGAATGACGACTGTAACATTTGGTCTTTAAACAATTACCAGAAACCTTTCTGAAAGCATCATTTGTTTTTATTGGCTAAAGCAGACTGAGACAATGGGTATCAAAGTAAAACGAGATTTTTACTTACATTATCCCTAACAAGCACAGATTGCCCCAAAACACCACGTAAAGAGATTTGCAGCGTGTTCACTGCCAGCAAATAACACTGCACACTCCTACAAACAAATGTATTGATGTTCAGTCTGCATTAGTGATGTTGAGTGTCAGATAAATATAGATCAGGTCACTTGGGATAAATTGCCCACTATTCCTTAGAACACAGTGGCGTAGCGGTAGATTTGCTGCCTTACAGCGCCGGAGACCCGGGTTCAATCCCGACTATGGGTGCTATCTGTATGAAGTTTGTACGTTCTCCCCATGGGTTTTCTCCAAGATCGTGAATTTCCTCCCACACTCCAAAGACGTACAGATATGTAGGTTAATTGGCTTGATGCATGCGTAAATTGTCCCTAGAGTGTGTAGGATAGTGTTAATGTGCGGGGATCGCTGATCGGCGTGGACTTGGTGGGCCGAAGGGCACTGTCTCTAAACTAAACTAAACTAAACCTTTTACACCCATTAAATAGACCAAACAAGGCTTTGGATGAAAACCTCATTAAAAATATATTTGCTCTGACAGTGCAGTGCCCTCCTTAAGTATTTGAATGGGGAGTCAGTCCAAATCTGCTTGTCCAGATTTAAACCAGACTTTAACTCACAATTCCTGATTTGAAGGGAAGAGTGGTACTCAATGAGCTATTGTGTATATAACTGTATAGGTATCTTTTAAAAATGGGATTGTATCGCACGGTCACTCTTGACACAGTTATACCTATACACTTCAGTTGAGTTGAATGCTACTCTAAATATATTGTATATACGCTACAAAGCATGTCGCTTTCCTGATTTTTCTTTTATATCTCCATTGAATACTTCTTTAATTATGTTTTCCTTAAACATTTTTGTTTTGTGACTTCTCTTGACCCTTCCAATTTGATTTGCTGCTTTCCTAATCTTTTCATATTTCCCTTTCAACATGATCTCAAATTCAGTTTCAATTTTGTCCTTATTTCAACATCTATCATTGCTGGTTAATCTGTTCCCGATTTTTTTCAGTAGTATTATTTCTGTGCAACTTTTGATTACTATTTTAAATGCATTTCATGTTTAAAGTTTTTCAATACATTTTCATTTCCAATCAGCTTTCAAAACCAATTATTTTGTTTAGTGTTAGTTAATGATATTACCTATGTAATTTATCAAATTTATTCATGATTTCAATCATGAGGGAATTTTGTACAACAGTGTGCACAGGTAGAAAAATTAAAGGTTAGGTCTTGGCAAGTGGAGAGAAACAAGTGCAACTGGAAAACAGAATGGACCACCTGCCATCCAAAACCACACAATAAATTTTGAAACAGAAGATTTGATGTAATGTTCTATGTATTCTACATAGAGAATGGAGGGATATGGATTATGTGCAGGCAGAGGATATTAGTTTAACATGGCATCAGGTTCAGCACAGGCATTGTGGGCTGAAGGACCTGTTCCTGTGCTGTCCTGTTCTGTCCTACGGAACATTGACAGTTATCGATTCAAAGATATTTTTGTCATATATTTCAACCTTTGTTTACAATTAGAACAGAAATAGTAGAGCTCTTGGGAATAGAGCAGAGGGATCAAGGAGTGCAAATACATAGTTCCCTGCATGGAATGAGCTGCCAGAGGAGGTAGTTGAGGCAGGTACTATTGCAACATTTAAAAAACATTTAAGTAGGTGCACGGATAGGATAGGTTTAGAGGGGTATGTACCAAACGCAGACAGGTGGGGTTAGTGTAGATGGGACATGTTGGTCGGCGTGGGAAGTTGAACCGAAGGGCCTGTTTCCATGCTGTATGCCGCTATGACTATGGTGTTGATGCAGCATCATGGTCAGCATGGACAAGTTGGGTCAAAGGGCAAGTTTCAATGCTGCATGAATCCATGACTCTGTTACTGGGAAAAAGAATGACTTGAATTCCGACCAAATTAATTTTGTCCTTTGGTGGCAGTGGGTTTCCTGACAGAAAATCAACAGTGCATTTACTTTAGATATTTTCAGTATATTATTGGTAATTACATTTTTGACCAATTTGCTAACTGAAAGCCAAAAGAGGCAGTGAAAAGAGAAAGGGAGAATGAAACAGTGGAATAGAAATTCAATTGCTGAATGGCCAAACCAAGTTACCAACCACATGCAAATTGGAGGAACAGCACCTCATATTTCTCTTGGGCAGCTCACAACCCAGCTGTATTGAGAATATTGATTTCTCTAACTTCAAGTAACGCTTGCGTCCCCTCTCTCTCCATCTCTCCCCCACCCTAGTCGTCGTGCTAGCTTCACTGTCATCCTGTTGAGTTTCACTGTCTGTATAACTCATCACCTAGCCCAGAGCCAACAATGGACCATTTCCTTCATCATCGTTGATTTTTGGGATAATCTTTCATTCATCGGTTCGATATCTCTCAATATCACCGTCTATATCTCTCGTTTCCCTTTCCCCTGATTCTCAGTCTGAAGGAGGGTCTTGACCTGAAACGACACCTATTCTTTTTCTCCAGAGATGCTACCTGACCCATTGAGTTACTCCAGCTTTTTGCATCTATCTTCGGTTTAAACTAGCATCTGCAGTTCCATCCTACACAAGAATTTGCATACTTTGCTTGAAAGCTAATAAAATAACAACAGGACAGCAGATTGATAAAGTTAACATTGCGAGCGAGCAATGTCAGTCGATGCAACAAGATAATAATGAAGTAAAATGTACAGAAATCAATGAGTAAGCAGAGTACAGGCTAAGAGGTCAATCAAGAACTGATCATGTATCTCCAATGGGGATACCGACGGTGAGGTGTGAATATTGGTACTGAAATTGGAAGCAGTTGAACACTGCCAGACAACTTTTCAACCAAGCTGGTTGAAATCAAAAATGTATGTTCATCCCAGAATGTCTGACTGAGAAACAACTGTTGATAGCAACTGTTAGCCACTTTGGGATCTGTAATTACAGGTCCACCATCGATTTTCCGGCAACTGATGGTCCAGTGCCTCCTTTAATCCGGACAAAACTACGAGAGCGCGCTTGAAATCCCCACCGAGAAGTCCTCCAGAAAATGTTGCACCTAGGCCAGGTGAGGCAGCTGATCTTGACCTCATCGGGAATTCCGCAGCTGATTGGCGGGTCTGAAGAAGGGTCTCAACCCGAAACGTCACCCATTCCTTCTCTCCAGAGATGCCGCCTGTCCCACTGAGTTACTCCAGCATTTTGTGTCTACCTTCAAATTTGCCGGCTGCGGAGATGGCTTTGGTACTCCAGCGGCCAGAGCCAGAGAATCGTTTCCATAGCCGACTTCCATGGACGATTGGGCGGACGCTGATCTGACCCTCATTGGAACTTCCGAGGGCAACTCGTTAACCAATGCCAAGGCTGCCCATGAAAGAAATACAAGTTTTGCTGTAAATTTAATATTTGTTTTATTTCAATTTGTAGCAGTCCATGGGGCTTTAGAGACACGGGAGGGGTATAATTAGTGGGTCAGAGGGGTATTATTGTGTCATTTTTACATGACCTCTGTTGTTCTGGCAAAATAGATAATATATGGCAAGGTTCTAAAACCAAGGGTGCTGGAAAATTGATGCTGGACCAGTAGTTTAAGTGAACTACAAATAGTAAAAGGTGGTATTTATAGAAAGGTACTGCACAAACGTAAAAAATATATATCTGGGTAAGGAATTCTAGTTCTCTGTCTTGTTTGCAAATAACAAATGAAATTTAGAAAAGGTACAACTAAATTAAAAAAGACACTTGTTTCCATATATTTGGCCACTGTAACAGGAATTTGCTTTTCAAGGCAAATAATGATGAAGAACGTTCTTAAATTGAGTAAACAGATGGGGAGCCAGGACAGAGTGCAAAGAAAATAACTGAAAGGAAGAAAGGATAAAGTAAAAGCCATCTTTCAGGACTCACAGATCTCATAGCAAGTAGCGCAGTGGTTAGTGCTGCAGCCTCACCGCTCCATCACCGGGTATGTGATTTACCCATTTGTTCCTCTTGCATTGGTTGCAGAGTTGGCACGGACATAATTCTTTGAAAAGGCAAATCGTGGAATTGAAAGGGCATGTTCCTCGTAAAGAAATGTTAGATTTAATGTCCATTGGAACTCCATGGGTTGAGGAGGTAAACAGTGACTCGGGACCCCAACTGATGATTGGCAGAGCAGGACAGAAATGGAAGCAGATGATGGAAATGAATATTGGCACCCTTTGCTGCTACCAATAAAGCTTTTCAAAGGTCACCTTTGAACTGGGCTAAACTGGGTGAAAAGATTCACCACAATGTGAATTTGTAGTACGACACACGATGAGTTAACAGCAAAGAGTTTGCAGAAATCTATCTTGAGCAATTCAGTCGACCATCTGGTAGCAGAATTCTGGCAGCTTGTAATCATGGGTGGAAGGAGGGTGAGCAAACAAGAATGATTTTTGTCGCTTTCGCACCCAAGATGTTTGGGGTTTGCCAGCACTTTCAACAAGAGGAGGGAATATCTTCCAGAATGTAAAAGACCAGATTCTAAGAGAGGTCAGAGTGCTGCCAATCTGACAGCAGAACTGGATAAGTCTTGAAACCCAGAGAATACCCACAGGAAACCCAGAGAATATCCATAGGTATTTGTGGATCACCAATGGGGTTCACATACATTGAACACAAAGGAGGGAGTTCTAGTGAAAAGTAAATTGCGAGAGAAACACTTAAATCAAGGGCCTCCAAACCTTTCAGCATGAGGGCCACATTATATATTTGGGACATTTTTGCGGGCCATAGGAAAAAATAAAGAAGTGTGAGTTTTATAAATTAAATGAACTCAAAAATGTTTAGACTAGGTTACAGTAGATTAGATTAGGAAAGGTTAAACTAGGTTAGGTTAGATTAGGTTAGTTTAGGTTTATATGGCAACAAATAAATAATATTCAATTTTTAAAAAGGGCTTGAAATATTGGAATATATATATACCCGAGGAGAGAGTGAGGGGAGTAGAGAGGGGGGTGGTAGAGGGAGAGAGTGGGGGGGGGGAGAGAGAGAGAGAGAGTGGGGGGGAGAGAGAGTGGGGGGGGGGGGAGAGAGAGTGGGGGGAGAGAGAGTGGGGGGGGGGGGAGAGAGAGTGGGGGGGGAGAGAGTGGGGGGGAGAGAGTGGGGGGGGAGAGAGTGGGGGGGAGAGAGAGTGGGGGGAGAGAGAGTGGGGGGGAGAGAGAGTGGGGGGGGAGAGAGTGGGGGGGAGAGAGAGTGGGGGGGAGAGAGGTGTGGGGGGGAAAGAGTGGGGGAGAGAGTGGGGGGAGAGAGTGGGGGGAGAGAGTGGGGGAGGGAGAGAGTGAGGGGGGAGAGAGTGAGGGGGAGAGAGTGAGGGGGGAGAGAGTGAGGGGGAGAGAGTGGGGGGAGGGAGAGAGTGGGGGGGGGAGAGAGAGTGGGGGGAGAGAGAGTGGGGGTGAGAGAGAGTGGGGGTGAGAGAGAGTGGGGGTGAGAGAGAGTGGGGGTGAGAGAGAGTGGGGGTGAGAGAGAGTGGGGGTGAGAAAGAGTGGGGGTGAGAGAGATTGGGGGAGAGAGATTGGGGGAGAGAGATTGGGGGGAGAGAGATGGGGGGAGAGAGATGGGGGGGAGAGAGATTGGTGGGACAGAGATTGGGGGGAGAGAGATTGGGGGAGAGAGATTGGGGGAGAGAGATTGGGGGGAGAGAGATTGGGGGGAGAGAGATTGGGGGGAGAGAGATTGGAGGGGGAGATTGGGGGGGGGAGAGAGAGTGGGAGGGGAGAGAGAGTGGGAGGGGAGAGAGAGTGGGAGGGGAGAGAGAGTGGGGAGAGAGAGTGGGGGAAGAGTGGGGGGGAGAGAGTGGGGGGAGGGAAAGAGTGGGGGGTGAGAGAGAGAGTTGGGGTGAGAGAGAGAGAGTGGGGGGTGAGAGAGAGAGTGGGGGGTGAAAGAGAGAGTGGGGGGTGAGAGAGAGAGTGGGGGGAGGGAGAGTGGGGGGGAGGGAGAGTGGGGGGGAGGGAGAGTGGGGGGAGGGAGAGTTGGGGGGAAGAGAGTGGGGCGGAGAGAGTCGGGGTAGAGGGAGCAGCGGGTGAGAGCGGGAGCGCGGGTAGGAGGAGGGTGTCAGTGGGTGCTGCTCCCTCCCTCTCTCTCCCCTCTCCCTGCGCCAGCGAGATCTGCGCCGCTCCTCCACTCTCTTCCCCGGCCCCGTCTCCCTCTAATGCAGTGAAATTAGAACAAACACGTGTAGTTGTTGTTCAGAAGCCCCGCATCCCCGGGGTGAGCGACAGCGGTGAGGAGGGAAGTTTCACTTGTGTTTGTTCTTATTTTGCTTGATCGCTCCCGCTCTCACCCACTGCTCCCTCTACCCTGACTCTCTCTCCCCCCCCCCCCCACTCTCTCTCTCACTCCCCGAGGTGAGCGACGGCGAGGAGGAAAGTTTCCTTGGAATTGTTGTTTGCGAGGGGGCGCTGCGATCTCTCGCCTTGCCCCGGCTCTGGGTCGGTGGCGATCCGCTCTCCGGCGAACCTTCGCCGTCAGCTTCTGCCTCCAGTCCCTGCCGCCTAAGAGCTTGCTGTAGGCCGGATAAAATCTCGTGGCGGGCCGGATCTGGCCCGCGGGGCATAGTTTGGAGATCCCTGACAAATTATTGACTTCGAACCAATTGCCTTGTATCACCCAGGAGCGAAGGGCAAAGCTTGGGCATGATTTCATTTCCCAGATCATGATTAAAAAGGCAGAAAAGTCTCTGCAAAGTGACAGTAATATAAACTAGCCACCTGTGTGTAAGGAGCCCAATGATCTAAAAGGGACGTTTTTGAGGCTAAACCATACTGTATGCTAAGATGGCAGTGGACGTAGCAAGCAAACAAAAATCACGGTACATTGAACGAATATCTCTTCATAACTAAAGCTGGAAGGGGCACTTTCCCAAGGAATGTTGAACACCTAATAAAAATCAGGTGGTGGGAAATATAGTAAGGGCCTTCTTCACTCCATTAACACTATGATCCAGCTCTTAATACACACAACACAGCATCCAGGAAAAGCTGGTGGAAGATCCAATGATTGGCAAGTTATACCCACTCAAAGACAGCAAAACAAAATCAAATTTCCATTGCAGTATCTGTCTTAGTGAGGTGCAAGAGAACCTACATCCCCGAATGAAAATTGCATTTGCTGAAAACCTCAAACATGGAAATTTATCATTGTTCCTTCAACATCAGTATTTCTACATTTTGGAACTCCCACCCCTAAAGTATAGTAAATCCTCATTATAATGGACCATAGGGGTTGTGAATGATGTCCGTTTTTGTCAATTGCCCGCGATAACCGAGTAAGGAATTACAGAGTAATAGTGTATCGTTGTATAAGTAGTAGAAACAGAGAACTGCAGATGCTGGTTAATGAACAAAAGGACACAAAGTGCTGGAGTAACAGCTGGTCCGACAGCATCCCTGGAGAACATGGATAGGTCACATTTCAGGTCGAAATCTTCTTCAGACTCTCAGTCTGGAACTGGACCTGGGATCCAGGTGAGTTGAACTGAGGATCGGTGGAATCATTGGATATGGCCCTTGGGTGGCCAGAGTGCAGATGAGGGTCGGCAGTGGCAGGCACAACCTGGGGGTGGCCGAGGAAGCTGTGTGGACCAGCGGTTATGACAGTAGATCCAGGCTGGAAGTAGCCGAGAGTTGCGGTACGTGCCAGTGATGGCATCGGCAGCCCAGTCTGGTACTGGCCAGGGGAGATGTCGGCAGCTCAGTCTGGAAGCGGCCCGGGAGGCAGTGTGGACCAGGGTGGCATTGGCAGCCTGGCCTGACGGTGAAGGTCAGGAAATGCTCTAATGGAAATCCGTTACGATGCCCATAATACCGAGGGTTTACTATATAGCAGAACTTCAGAAAGTTGGATCTCAAAGGCAATAAATTCTGACCTTGCTAGAAAAGCCCACATCTTAAAAAATGAATAAATGAAAAATTTAAAACCTACTCAATTTTAAACAGATTGTCTACTCTTGGCCAACAATGGGCTATGTACAAGTGCTTTCTGAGATAAAATATTTAAAATATTTAAGTTAGAAGCCACCAAGAGACCAGAGTAGGAACTGGGGAAATATCCAACCATTCCCTAATGGTTAAACAGAAAAAAACGAGGTAAATAATATTGCTCAAAAAGACTGAAAAATCTGCTAAAAGGACAAAATGTAATTCAAAGAGAACCACATATTGATATAATGTTTATCTTCGGGTATTGTTTAGTTATTTTGCCAATCACCTTCATTCTACTACCCTGGTTCTTGACTCCTCTGGGAAACCGAACAGTTTCCACGTACTCTGACTTGATCCTATGTGATTTTAAATGACTGCTAGACCAAGAGGACCCGTTGGGCCCAAACCTTTCCTGCATTGGTGTAGCACCCTCTCTTCCTCCACTACCCTCTCCTCCTCCACTCCCCTCTTCCCCCCACTCCCCTCTCCCCCCCCACTCCCCTCTCCCTCCCACTCCCCTCTCCTCCTCCACTCCCCTCTCCCCCCCCCACTACCATCAACCCCCACTCCCCCCTCCCTCTCCCCTGCCTCCTCCCCTCCCACCACCCCCTTCCCTCCCACTCCACCCCCCTTATCCCCCTCCTCCCCCCACCCCCCTCCCCTCCCACCTCCCCCATCCAAACCCCCTTCCCCTCCCCACTCCAACCCCCTCAACCCCCCTTATCCACCCTCCTCCCCCTCCCTCCCCCCTTCCCCTGCCCCCCTTCATCACCCTCCACCCCCCTCCCTCCCCCCTCCTCCTCCTCCCCCCTCCGCCCCCTCCATCTGCCCCCTCTCCCTCCATCCCCCACCCCCCCTCCCTCCCTCCACCCCCCCCCCCCTTCCTAGGAGATAGATTTAAACTTTAAAATTTGAATAACTTTTAAAATATAACACCAATTTCAATGAAACTTCTTCCATTAGAACCAAAGGGACGACGGTGAGTAAGGTAGGCCTAAAATTGTCACGCTATTGTTCAGTAGTTCAGGAACAAACAAACAAACAAAAGTTTTAGTATAAAGATAGATATCCGATCCCCTTGTAATTGCTCCAAGAAGAACTACTTCAGCTTCTCCAGTATAGACAGATAGCTGAAGTCCTTCATCCCGGAAATTATTTTGGCAAAGCTCTTTTACATTCTCTGAAATGTTCATATTTTCCTGAAAGTGGCACCTCAAACCATATTCAAACTCCAATTATAGCTGAAGTTTACTAAAGGTTTGTCACAATTTCCTTAGCTTCATTTACCAGTGGTCGACCAGCGACCACCCCATACACTAGCACTATCCTGCACACTAGGGACAATTTTACAATATACAGAAGCCAATTAACCTCCAAACCTGCATGTCTTTGGAGTGTGGGAGGAAACCAGAGCATCCAGAGAAAACCAGAAGAATGTACTAACTCCCTGAATGTACAAACTCCGTACACTCAGCACCCACAGTCAGGATCAAACCCGGATCCCTGGCGATGTTTGGCAGCAACTCTACCGCTGTGCCACAGTGCTGCCCTTGTGCCACAGTGCCTCTGTTTAGAAAGTCCAGGATTACTTTCTCAGTCTGACTTAACCTTTAAACAAACTATGCATAAATCTCTCGGGTCTTCAAATGCAAAATAGAAATATTCCCTTGAGTTCATCGTATTTCTGCATGTTGGTCTGAACAAAACACAATACATCTCTCAGCATTAAATTTCATCTGCCCATTTCAGTAGCCTCCCCCTGCTTGTGCTGAGTAATCACTATCACATTAATTAAGTAAAGAAAAGGTGTTTTGCTCTGCTTGAGAAATAAAGGAGGCCCACGTGAGAGCCAAGCTGCTGTAGGGACCATTAGTACCCCAATGCTCTGTGCACGCCGATTCTTCACTGGGGTACTAATGGTCCCTATAGCAGCTTGGCTCTCACGAGTAAATGATTTATCGATGGTGCGGAAAAAATGCTGGAGAGCATCAGTAGGTACTTTAACCGATGAGAGTGGACTACTCTGAAATGATTCGACAAATGACGTTCTGGCTATGAAAAGTAGCTGGAAGATTAATTGGGGGGAAGGGGGGTGACATCATAAGCTGGGTGGGCTGAAGGCAAGCAGAATAATGATTAAAAGCAACCTATCCGAATCAGATACCCATTGTCAAGAGGGGCCCTGCTTGGGGCTTTTTAAAAATGTCCTGCCAAAGAAATGGCAGCCGTTTTGTCGAACATGTGTTTTGTCTGTCAAGGGTTGCTGGTTTCTCACCATTTTAACCTCCACCCCCCTTTCTCATTGCCACACTGACCTTTCTGTCCTTGGCTCCTCATTTGCCAGACCACAAGCAAACTGGAAGAAAAGCATCTCATATTCTACGGGTAGCCTACAATTCAACAGTATGAACCTTCAATTCTCCAATTTCAAAACCCCAAACTCAGCCTGCCTCTCCACTGTCCTTCTCCCCCACTCTTGCGTTCACACATTTCTCCCACCACTCCCCTGATGCTACTTTTCCCCCAAGATAGACACAAAATGCTGGAGTAACTCAGTGGGATAGGCAGCATCTCTGGATGGAAGGAATGGGTGATGTTTCGGGTTAAGACCCTTCTTCAGACTGAGAGTCAGGGTAGAGGGCGACATAGAGATAAGTCAAGTCAAGTCAAGTTTATTTGTATAGCACATTTAAAAACAACCCACGTTGACCAAAGTGCTGCACATCTGATTAGGAAAAAAAAAAGAAACATACAGTGGCAGGCAGCCAAACACAACGGCGCGGCCATCTTGAACAAAATGTTTAACTAAAGCAGAATGGTGTCCCGCGGCCACGCCGCACCGGGCGATGGAAGGCCCCGCGGCCGAGCCGCACCGGGCGCTGTTCAGTCCCGCGGCCGAGCCGCAGGAAGGGTAAGGTGTGAAAACGAGACATCGAAGGAGATTCAGGTCAAGGTAAATGTTGAATAGATCGTTGTTAGCTAGGAGAAGATGACAAGGAAGCGTACAGAGATAAAATTTAATCGGGGGGATTGGCCGAAGAACTAGGAAGGGGAGGGATGGAGAGAGAAAGCAAGGAAGTTGCTTGAAGTTAGAGAAGGTATCGCTGAAGTGTAAGCTGCAAAATGCAAGTTGCTGTTCCTCCAATTTGCGCTGGGCCTCACTCTGACAGTGGAGGAAGCTCAGGACAGAAAGGTCAGTATGGGAATGGGAGAGAAAATTAGAGGGTTTAGCAACTGGGAGATCAGGTAGGTTGAGGCAGACTGAGCAGAGTGTTCAGCGAAACGATCGCCGAGCCTGTGCTGGGTCTCGCCTATATTAGGACCACACCTGGAACAACAGATACAGCTGATGAGGTTGGAGGAGGTGCAAGTGAACTGCGTCACCTGAAAGACTGTTGGGGTCCTTGGACATAGTCGAGAGAGAAGGTATAGGGACAGGTGTTGCATCTCCTGTGTTTGCAGGGGAAAGTAACTCGCCCTCCCATTCCCATACTGACCTTTTTGTCCCGGGCCTTCTCGAATGCGAGACTGAGGCCCAGCGCAAATTGGAGGAACAGCACCCCATATTTCACACCTTACCCTTCTTTATCTCTATGTCTCCATCTCCCCGACTCTCAGTCCGAAGAAGGTCTCGACCCAAAACGTCACCCTTCCATCCAGAGATGCAGCCTGTCCCACTGAGTTACTCCAGCATTTTGTGTCTATCTTTGGTGTAAACCAGCATCTGCAGTTCCTTCCTACACACTCCTTTTCCCCTCCTCGATGTGCTCATCTCCCACCCTTCCCAGCCCAGTTCTCTATTTCCCTTTCATTCCCCCAAATTCGCCTTTTCCTGTCCCCTTCTATCCAAACCCCTCCCTTTGGCTTTACATTTCACTGTTCTGCTGTTCTTTCCTTATCTGACACCTTTTTGTCTCCTTTTCATCTTTTGCCTTTGTCACTTACTCCACCCCTCCCTCTTCCCCGCACCTCTACCTATATCTACCTATCCTTTGTCAGGTTTGCCACCCCTTTCCAAATTTCTCTCCACTACTCCATCAGTCTGAAGAAGGGTCCCAACCCAAATTGTCATCTGTCCATTCCCTCCACAGATGCTGCCTGACCAGAGATCCTCCTGAACATTGTTTTCGCACAGCATCTGCAGTTTCTTGTCTACATTTGCAAAATATGCCTTTCAACCAAAATATTTTAAATCATTTTCAAATTGATTACGACTGATCAAAATACATGTAATATATTAATTTGACAATATATTTTGACTTAAAACAAGCGAGTGATTTTCTCTCATAAAATAATATGCAACATTTGTAACTTCAAACATTCATTGAACAATTTTTTTTTAAATGCTTTATGTATGAAGTTTGTGGCAGAAAATGCCTATACTAAGCAGCAAATTATTTCATGTTAGTCAACAAGAGATATAGAACTAAACATATGAATCAGGAGATGTGTGCCACCTGCAGTGCCCTCCATAATGTTTGGAACAGACCCATCATTTATTTATTTGCCTCTACACTCCACACTTTGAGATTTGTAATAGAAAAAATCACACGTGGTTAAAGTGCACATTGTCAGACTTTATTAAAGGCCTTTTTTATACATTTTGGTTTCACCATGTAGAAATTACAGCTGTGTTTATATATAGTCGCCCCATTTCAGTCCACCAAAATGTTTCAGACACATGGCTTTACAGGCATTTGTAATTGCTCAGTTGTGTTTAATTGCCTACAATGCAGGTATAAGAATGCTCTCAGCACCTAGTCTTTCCTCCAGTCTTTCCGTCACCTTTGGAAACTTTTATTGCTGTTTATCAACATGAGGTCTAAGGTTGTGCCAATGAAAGTCAAAGAAGCCATTACGAGACTGAGAAACAAGAATAAAACTGTTGGAGACATCAGCCAAACCTTAGACTTACCAAAATCAACTGTTTGGAACATCATTAAGAAGAAAGAGAGCACTAGTGAGCATGCTAATCACAAAGGGACTGGCAGGCCAAGGAAGACCTCCATAGCTGATGACAGAAAAATTCTCTCTATAATAAAGAAAAATCCCCAAACACCTGTCCGACAGATCAGAAACACTCTTCAGGAGTCAGGTCTGGATTTGTCAATGACCACTGTCCTCAGAATACTTCATGAACAGAAATATAGAGGCTACTCTGCAAGATGCAAACAACTGGTTAGCTGCAAAAATAGGATGGCCAGGTTACAGTTTGCCAAGAAGTACTCAAAAAAGCAATCACAGTTCTGGAAAAAGGTCTTGTGGACAGATGAGATGAAGATTAACTTATATCAGAGTGATGGCAAGAGCAAAGTATGGAGGAGAGAAGAAACTGCCCAAGATCCAAAGCATACCACCTCATCTGTGAAACACGGTGGTGGAGGTGTTATGGCCTGGGCATGTGTGGCTGCTGAAGGTCCTGGCTCTCTTGGCTTCATTGAAGGAGCGGAGCCTCAAAAACTACAGCCGGCTCTGTCCCTTCTTGTACAGGGCCTCTGCGTTCCTGGACCAGTGCAACTTACAGTCCAGGTACACTCCACGGTATTTGTACTTGCTGGTAAACTGCATATCCACACCATTGATGGAGACAGGGGACCGAGGTGTTCCTCTCCTCCTAAAGTCCACCACCAACTCATTAGTCTTGTCGGTGTTGAGCTGCAGGTGTTCAGCCCTCACCAGTCAAGGATCATCTAACCCTGCCATAAAAACATTCAAAGATTGCACTTTCAGCATAATTTGGAAGGGAGTTCCGAAGACTCATGATCCTCTAAAGTGGAAAATAAAAGCCTGACGTCTAAATTAAATCATCGACCCCCTTATTTTAGATTCTCCCACAAGGATAGATTGTTTCAACATTTCCCCATCAAGACTCTCCAAGATATCTTATATACTTCAATCAATTTACCTCTCACTCTTTTGTTGGGTGCCAACTAAAATCAACACATTTTGAAGAAAAATAAGTTAACTTCTCCGTACTATTTTCTCTAATTATTCCATTCTCCTTGGACCATAAGCTAGCAAAATTCCAATTTCCCCATCGTTCTCCCCAGGTTATGACACTCTTCTTTACCCCTTTTTGTTCGCCCATCCTTCTCAGTTATGGCCAAACCATGATTGATGGGCAGTTAATATTAAGGCTGAGGAGGTGCTGAAGGTCGTGGCACATATAAAGTTAGACAAATCTCCCCGGGCCTGATCAGATATATGCAAGGACATTGTGGGAAGCTAGAACGGAAATTGCAGGTGCCCTGGGTGAGATTTATAAGTTAAAATTAAATACGGGCGAGGTGCCGGAAGACTGGAGGATGGCAAATGTTGTGCCCCTATTTAAGAAGGGCTGCAGGAAAAAGCCTGGGAATTGCAAGCCAGAAAGCCTAATATCTGTGGTCAGAAAGTTACTAGAGTATTCTGAGGGATAAGACATACATGCATTTAGATGGAAAAGGGCTGATTAAGGGTAGTTAGCAGTTTTGTACATGGGAGATCGTGTCTCATAAATCTGATTGAGCTTTGAAAGTTGTGACCAAAAAGGCTGATGAGGACAGAGTTGTAGACGTTGTATTAATGGATTTTAGCAAGGTATTCAATGAGGTTCCACATGGTAGGCGGCTCTGGAAGGTTAGATCGCATAGGATCCAAAAGATAGCTGAATGGATAGAAAATTGGCTTCGTGGAAGGAAGCAGAAGGTAATGGTAGAAGTTTGTTTTTCAGACTTGAGGCCTGTGACTAGTGGAGTGCGTCAGGGTTCGGTGATGAGCCCATTGCTGGTTGTCATCTATATCAATGATATGGATGAGAATGTACAAGGCATGATTAGCTAGTTTATGGATTAAAGTGGTTGGTATTGTAGACAGTGGGGATGGTTGCCAAAAATTGCAGCAGGATCTTGATCGGTTGCGCAAGTGGGCTGAGGAACAGTCCATGGAATTTAATACAGAGAAATGCAAGACATTGCATTTGGGGAAGTTTAACAAGGGCAGGACCTACACAGTGAATGGCAGGGCTCTGGGGAGTGTTGTAGAGCAGAGGGATCGAGGAGTGCAGGGTCATAGTTCCTTGAAAGTGACATCACAGGTAGATAGGGTGGTCAAAAAAGCTTTTGGCACATTGGCCTTCATCAAGCAGAGTATTGAGTATACAAGTTGGGAGGTCATGTTACAGTGGTATAAGACATTGGTCAGGACACATTTAAAGCATTGTGTTCAATTTTGGTCACCATGTTATAGGAAAGATGTTGTCAAGCTACAAAGGGTGCAGAGAAGATTTACAAGGATGTTGCCAGGAGTTGAGCGCCTGAGCAATAGAGAGAGTTTGAGCAGGCTAGGACTTTATTCCTTGGAGCACAGGAGGATGATGGGTGATCTTATAGAAGTGTACAAGATCATGAAGGGAATAGATTGGATAAATGGTCAGAGTTTGTTGCCCAGAGTAGGGGAATCGTGAACAAGAGGACATAGGTTTAAGGTTAGGGGGAAAAGATTTAATATGAACCTGAGGGGTAACTTTTTTCTTACACAAAGAGTGGTGGGTATATGGAATGAGCAGCCAGAGAAAATAGTGGTGGCAGGGACAATCTTACCATTTAAGAGCTATTTGGACAGGTACATGGATGGGATAGGTTTAGAGGGCTATAGGCCAAGCGCGGGGAGGTGGGATTAGTGTGGATGAGGCATGTTGGTTAGCATGGGCAGGTTGCGCCGAAGGGCCTGCTTCAACGCTGCATGACGACGACTATCTGTTCCGTTCCAAAAGTTGCCATTGCTGATATTGTTAATCAAAGAAATGTAATACAACAAGCAGTCTACAGTTAAACTCTTGTACCAGCATTACAATCTAAGTTATCTAACTATAATTCACCTCTGAATAAGCATGCAATTTGATTTTAATTATTTTTTAGGTCCTGAGTATTATCATCAAGGCCTGTATTATAGGCCTTCAACTTGGTGACCTGTCAGGCCAGGTCAGAGATCATTGAGTAGTCAAATACATAGGTGGATCTGGAGTACACACAGGCGAACATTAACAAAGCAGTGGCACAGTTGAATCCTGCGGGTACTGTGTGAGGAGATTGTTCGTTCTCCCTGTGTTCCTGTGGGTTTTCTCTGGGTGCTTTGGTTTCTTCCATCATTCCAAAGTCGTGCACACATAGGTTAATTGCCTTCTGTAAATTGTCCCGAGTGTGTAGGATAGGGCTAGCGTACTGGTCGGTGTGGACTTGGTTGGCTGGAGGGCCTGTTTTCTCGCTGTATCTCTAAACTAAAGCTAAAAATTGCACCTGTTATCAGCCATGTTGCCTTCATGATAATAGCAAGTTAATTTCTGGAGTATTTTGCTTCAGAAGAAAAGCAATTTGGAATGTCTTCATGTTGTGAAAGATATGACATATATGCACAATTTTTAAGTGAGCTATCAAGGTCTGCAATAATTCACAGATCTACTTTTCTAGTGACCCTGATTATCAAACCACTCTTAATCTAGTAATTTAAATATTCAAGTATTCATTATTATGGAAGAATTGTTCATACCCTGCAGTAGCAGTGACTCTTTTAAGTCAATTTTTTATTGAAACGTTAAAGATCATTGTCAAAACTCTCCAGCTGTTACAATCTATCATTGCATGCTTCTTCAATGTATGTATCTGGTCCTGAGGAAAAGGAAAGCTGCTGTCCACACACAGCCAAACCTAAATGTGATTCCAGATTCATAGCAACATGGTTAACGCTCAACTACCCACTAAAATTGCTTTGCAAAGCATTCAAAACGTTAGAAAAGCCATTGACCCAAAATATTGCCTACACTTCTCTCTCCTTAACTGCTGTCTGATCTGCTGAAAATTCCCAGAAATTGCCTATTTATTTCAATTTCACTACTTGCATTAAGCTTCTTTTAGCAGACAATTCAGTTGTATCCAGCCTCTACGTAAAATAAAAATACAAGTTGAGCAACCACAAATGCACAGGCCAGTCGTTCTGACATTGTAACAACAAATATACTATATATTTCTTTATGGTACAAAGTCTCAAATAAGAAGTGTGGTCAAACAGAGCCTATCAAAACAAGTAAAATATAGTTCTAGCTCAAAAGAAAATGGGACAATATTGTGGCGGTGCCCGGGGATTAGGCCACTCCCTTGGGTCATCCCCCTCGGCACGGAGTGGACAGGGCTGGGGAGGGGTCTGGAGCTACGGGGTTTGCCTGAAGGGGCTAGAGTGAACTCGTGCTGGAAACTGAAGAGAGTGAATGTTCTGATGCTACATTAAAATTACTGTTAATCCTTACCTGACGTCAGGCCTGATTCCTGCTGCGTCCAGACCCACTACAATATCTTACCAAAAATGCAAATTAGCCTAATGATTGGGAAAACATACAATTCAGTAAAAGACCAAAACATTATCAAGTATTAAAATACTGGTGTGATAAAATAAGCAGAAACATAACCAGTAAAAATTTCCACAGACTTCCATAAGTCTGGAGGCCCAGATGGTATATCTGGGCGAGTACTAAAGTCTTGTGCTACTCAGCTTGCTCCAGTGCTCACCACAATATTCAACCTCTCCTTGGCAAAGTCCGTGGTCCCTGCATGCTTCAAAAGATCCATCATTGTACCGGTGCCAAAGAATGCCTCTCCAGCGTGTTTAAATGACTACCGACCGGTGGCCCTCACCTCGGTTGTCATGAAATGCTTTGAGAGGCTAGTCAAGAAGCACATCTGCGCCCTCCTTCCTCGCAACATGGACCCACTACAGTTCACATACCGTCCGAACAGGTCCACGGATGATGCGGTCTCCCAGGTTCTACACACCGCTCTCTCTCATCTGGACAGCCAGGGGGGTTATGTGAGGGTGCTGTTCACTGACTTTAGTTCAGCATTCAACACAATAGTCCCCAGCAGACTGGTTGAGAAGCTGCTAGAACTGGGGCTTAGCACCCCTCTGTGTGCCTGGGTCCTGGACTTTCTCACTGCCAGGCCCCAAGTGGTCAGGATGGGGGAACACACATCTAGCTCCCTCACCCTGAACATAGGATCCCCCCAGGGCTGCGTCCTTAGCCCCCTACTGTACTCCCTGTACACACATGACTGTGGGGCCAGGTTCAGCTCAAACTCCATCATCAAGTTTGCTGATGACACTGTGGTGGTGGGCCGGATCTCCAACAACGATGAGAAGGCCTACCGGGAGGAGGTGGCTGATCTGGCACTCTGGTGTCAGGACAATAGCCTCCTCTTGAATGTCACTAAAACAAAGGAGCTGATTGTGGACTTCAGAAGGGCTAAACATCCAAGGACGTACACGCCACTGGAGATAAATGGGTCTATTGTGGATAGGGTGAGCAGTTTTAAATACTTGGGAGTCCGCATCAAAGAGGATCTGACGTGGGCAACGCACATTGCCGCACTGGTGGGTAAGGCTAAACAGCGCCTTTACCACCTTAGACAACTGAGGAAAGTCAGAGTGTCTCTGAGGATCCTTCATTGCTTCTACTCTGGGGCTGTAGAGAGCATCCTGTCCGGCAACATTACAGTCTGGTTTGGGAACAGGACAGGATGGCCCTGCAGAGAGTAGTGCGTTCGGCAGAACGCACCGTGGGAACTACACTCGTCCCCCTGCAGGACCTATACATCAGGAGGTGCAGATCCAGAGCAAGCAAGATCATGAGGGACCCCTGCCACCCCAGTAACGGACTGTTCCAGATGCTACGATCAGGCAAACGCCTCCGCTGTCACGCTGTGAAAACGGAGAGGATGAGACGGAGCTTCTTCCCACAGGCCATCAGGACTGTCAACTTTTATAACCCCAGAGACTAAATTTTTGTCGACACTAATAGTAACTTATTAACTTTATTTATATGCTGTAACTGTAATTCTTTTTGTGCACAACCCGCAGGCATTGCCACTTTCATTTCACTGCACATCGTGTATGTGTATGTGACAAATAAATTTGACTTGACTTGACTAAGTGAATGCTGGTCCTTTCCAGAACAAAGCAGAAGTTAATTAAATAATGAAATTGCAGACAAATTCAACAAATATCTTGTGCCAAACTTCATGCAAGATGACACAGAAAACTCCCCAAAATAGTGGAGAACAATGGGTTTAGAGTGAATAAGGAGCTGAAAGAAACTGGTTTTAAAAATGGAGAAATTAATGGAAATAAACACCAATAAATCCCCAGGACATGATGACCTGTATCTCAAGGTTCAGCCAAAGGTTCTGAATAGTCAATCCAACATACTTTCTATCATTTGAGAAAGTTACCTTCAGCCTATTCAATTCACTCCATACAAAATCAGTGAGAAAAAGCTGAATACTGGCAACGCTGTGGACTCTGGCAGTATCCCAAATATGTTGTCAAAAAAATGCTACACAGTCTGCTGAGACTTTAGTACAATGCAAGTATCTACCCAACAAAGTTGTAAACTACTCTCATATGTCCAAATTCATTACAAAAAAGTAGAGCAAATCAAATCTGGGCATTTCCAAGCTCGCTAGTGAATTCTAAATCAGATGCAATGGATGCAATGCTGTTAAGCAGCAATTAGACACAAATAACTTTAGTTATATTCCCCCAATCTATTCAATTCTAGATCACATTACAACCCAAACAGGGAAGAATGTTGAATTTAATGAGTGAAATAAATAACAGTTCTTAACATCAAGGCAGCATTTGTGGCATCATTTACAAATGGGACAGTATTTGGTTTTGTTTGTGACAAATAACATGCAAGCTACATTGTGCACCATGACCAGCTCTTACTACCGCTTACCCATCAAGATTATCTTGCTCTTGCCCCTCGCCATCAACATCCTGGGTGGTTTCTGATTGGCTAGAGCCTTTCCTCTATCTATAAAGCACAAGGTTGTGTTGGAGTACTTGCCTTAAGGAGTGTAACAGGAAAGCATACCAACACTACCCCAGGACCAAGCAGTCCATTTGATGGGCTTCTTATCACAACACATAGTGCATACTGTGGCTACAGTATGCACCATGTACATAATGCATTGCAGCAACTTGTCAAGATTTCTATAAGAGCACTTCCCAAACGCACGATACCTACCATGGACAGCAGGCACATGGAAACACGCCCATTTACAAACCCCTCGCTAAACACATAACATGCTGACTCAGAAATATGCAGCCGGTTATATTCATTTGTCAAAATCCCCAAACTCCTACCACTATAGGAGAATTGCAACAGTGGTTGAAATTAATGGTTCACTACCACCTTCTCCAGCCAATTTCTTGAGCATTAAATTTGACAATGCTAGCAATAATACACTTCCTGTGAATAAATGTAAAAAATATTAAATTCAGAGGATGCTCAATCCAATAAAATATGGAACAATTGCAGATATGTGGTTCCACAAGAAAAAAAGCAAATAAGCAAAAATTAAATGACTGGAATTTTCATTGTACTGCTGTCCAGAATGAGCCAATGCTTCCATTCTATCCTGCAGCCTTCAAATGTGGCATGTCCAGGAACAGTACCTATCAACGGGAGAATAATGACATTGATACAGAAACAAAGGAAATCCAGCAGGTTAGTAAGCTCGTTTTGTTTTCAAAATCAAACCAATTACAAAACATTTCTTCATGGACCACAAACTACAGCCGTGGTATATATTTCAAAAGTTCTGTAATGACATTTTACCGATTAATTTATTGCATGGATCATTGAGGGATCTTGATTCACCAACATATGTCTTAGATCCAATTCAAGAAACATCTACCCTGGTGTTGAATTCATCATATTGTGAACATGGGGAAGCTATCCTTTTAAAATAGAATAAATGTAAAAATCAGTTATTTTAAGGAGATTCATTGCCACAGTTACTGGCTACCTGCCAACAGGAATAAAAATACCAAGCACAAATGTAACCTTGACATATTGTTGCCTAGTTACAAAAAGTTACTTATTTAAACTGAAAAGAATCTGGATGTAAGGAATAAGAACGGTCATAACAGCTGGTTACTATTATCACAGGATCCTGGGAAATACTTTGGATTTCATTTTAAATCATTATATTAGGAGGTATTACATAGCGCAAGACCACAAAAAGCATAGACAAAAATAAACACTGTTTGGGTTCATTCAATAGCAAGTTAATGTTGGTCCTTTATAGAATAAGGCAGAAATTATTTAAAAGGAAATGGCAGACAAATTAAATAAATATTTTGTGCCAAGCTTCACTCCCAGAAATAGTGGAAAACAATGGGTTTAGTGAATGAGCTGATGAAACTTGTTGGAAAAAAATGGAGAAATTAACAGAAATAAACACCAATAAATCCCCAGGACATGATGACCTATATCTAAAAGTTCAGCCAAAGGTCCTGAATAGTCTATCCAATGCACTTTCTATCATTTGAGAAAGTCGCTTTAAGCCAATTCAACTCACTCCATACAAAATCAGAGGGGAAACAGCTGAGTACTGGCTGTGGATTCTGTGGATTCTGGCAGTATCCCAAATAAACACTGTTTACGTTCATTTGATCCTTCGCTTTTCAGCAAATGCTCCCCTATTTTGCGGCAGCTTTGGACCAACTGTAGACAAAATGGGTCACTCTCGCAATTATAGCACTGAACAACCAACTCAGAGATCCTGAGACCAAATTTCAGATTGAATATGGTAAATGACCCATTAAGTTCATGCAGTAATAATCCAAATGGTTTACCAATATCTTTTAAAATAACTCGCCACTTCAACATTGTCTTACAAAACACTGAGCCAATCCCATCTCGACTATTAATTCCCTTGAAGTGCACATGCAAAAGTTATACTGCAGTGTTAGATCCCAAATATTAATTTGGGTCAAATGCCTTCAGGCATAGAATTACACTGTTTCAAACAATCTCCAGAAAATGACTAGCGACACTAACAGTTCCTTAAGTTTTCTTTGTTGGTATGGCAACTTACCACAGCACAAAATTGGTAAATTACATATATAAACTCAAACTATGGCGCTTTTTGTGAGTACACTCTTCCCCAAAGCAACATTTCACAAACGTCAAATTCCAAACCTTAGTTAGGTCATCAACACGGTCATCCCCACCAAGCTCATCACCAAACTCCACCAGCTAGGCCTTAGCTCGTCATTATGTGACTGGATCCTGGACTTCCTGCTGGAACGACCGCAGGCAGTGAGAATGGGCCCGCACCTGTCCTCCACTATCACCCTGAGTACCGGCACACCACAGGGCTGTGTTCTGAGCCCCATGCTCTACTCCCTCTTCACACACGACTGTGTTCCTGCATTCGACACCAACACCATTGTCAAGTTTGCAGATGACACAACGGTGATCGGGCTGATCACCAACGGGGATGAAACAAACTATAGAGCGGAGGTGCAGAACCTGGCGGACTGGTGCTCGGATAACAACCTGTCCCTAAATACCACCAAGACCAAGGAGCTGATCATCAACTTCCGTAGGTCACATAACGGGGAATATGCCCCGATCTCTATCAATGGGGTCAGTGTGGAGAGAGTGTCCAGCTTCAAGTTTCTGGGCACTCACATTTCGGAGGACCTAACATGGTCCAATAACACTGCTGCGCTGGTCAAGAAGGCACAACAAAGACTGTTCTACTTAAGAACACTGAAAAAGTCTGGTCTACCCCAACAGCTGCTGACGACCTTCTACCGCTGCACCATAGAGAGCATCCTAACGCATGGAATCCCTGTGTGGTACCTCAGCTGCACGGAGGCAGAAAGGAAAGCTCTACAGCGGGTAGTCCATAGAGCTCAGAGGGCCATCGGAACACAGCTACCAGACTTGGAGGGCATCTACAACACACGATGCCTCAGAAAAGCCACCAGCATCCACAAAGACTCTTCACACCCCTGCAACAGTCTGTTCGAACTCCTTCCATCGGGCAGACGATACAAGGCCTTCTATGCCCGCACCTCCAGACTCAGGAACAGCTTCATCCCCAGGGCCATAGCTGCTATGAACCGGTCCTGCTGAGCCGGATGGCCACAACGCATAGATCAACTTGCACTTTACCCTGTCCAAAACTGTTACAACTGTTCGTTTCGTTGGGTTGCTGCTGTCTAAATTACCTAAATTAGTGCATCATATGGGAGGCGCATTCCCAATCTCGTTGTACCCCTGGGTACAATGACAATAAAGATATATTGTATTGTATTGTATTGTATTGTTGGCATGTCAGTCAACAAAGTTAAGGACTTCTGCCAATCAAATGGTAAATGAGCCCAAATTGTACTTTGGGAATTGTTTTTTTACAGCCACCACAATTTTGGGACTCAACCCACTCCTTCTTCTATCTCTAAACTTTGTTTTAATGGGTGAAATAGCTGTACTCATGAAAGTAACCTACAATCTCATTTAATATCCCAATGACATTGGACATCTTGCGCAGGACAGCAAGTTACATCTGCTCATGCAAGTTACACTTCTGCAAAAAGTAAGCAAGCTTTGACCCATTAACTATACCAATAGATTTCTCCATAAGCTAATCTCCATAATGATCAATAGCCTCACTTATTTCATAAGTCAGCATCCAATCTCTCTTTAAATAGTTCTAATGACTAGGATAATTACTAATAACTACCAAGTACATCTAATGCACATAAAATTAACAATTTTGCATGCGGATTCTCAATCCTTCAATTAGTGAATCATTCTGGATTTTTTTTTAATCCTGTACTTTTCCTTTACCTTATTTTGACATTTGTTTGTTTTTTAATATCTAATTTAAAGTCACGAGTACTCATTGTACTCGATCATGCCCACATGTTGTCTATGCCTTACAAATTGCAACTTTAAACACTGCACCCTCTACAGGGTATCAAAAAATCACATAAATAGAGTAAGCAAAACCATACATTTCCTTAACCATAATATTTTTTTTACTGAGTCAGAGAAAGGGCATACAAGGAGTGCAAAAAGAAATATTTAATTCTAGACAAAATCCCATGTCCTAGAATCAAATTAAAAAGAAAGAAAGAATTGAGAGAATTACATAAAAGTAATCAAAAAGCTTTCATCAAACCCTGACAAATGAATGAGAGTCCACACTGATAGAAAATAATTTTCAGTTCCAAAAAGGTTCTTCGGACTAATTATGAACAGAAAATATATTTAGACTTGGTTAGAAAAGATCCAGCAAATTCTGGCACGTTCAGTGGATATCATGTAAATGATACAAATTCACCAATCCAAATGATTTGTGTTGGGTTTCTGAGGCATGGTGCAGTAAAGCCTCCAATGAAGACCAATTCGAATTGAAAGCTCCTAATTGTCACATTCTATTCCAATCTCGCCATGTTTTTACTTAAATATCGACACTGAATCATCCCAAGCTCTTCCTGCATAATCCTTACCTTTTCAAAATTCATTTGTATGGGAAATACAGGAATACTCTGATTATCAAAGTCTCAGTGGCTCAGTTGTTTTCACAGTATTGGCCAGCAACTTCACCTGCAAAATTGTAACCTTAACTGGAGTATACAAATTCCTGGAGCAAAGAGGATGGTCTGCTGCAGTACAATCTAAACCAAAGAAAGCAGTGATTTCATCTGTTGTTATAACCTTATTTAATTTTTGTGTGCCCTTTACAAAATTACCTTCTTCAAAAATGAAGAGAGCAGACTGCAATATCTCTGCACAGGTGGTTGGTTAAGTGTTAGCAACGATCCTATTTTAAAAAATAATTCTTTGCTAAGAGATATGCTGCTCCATCCTCCGAAATTTTGCACCAACAAGTAATTATTTACGCATCATTTGCTGACCGTCAAAAACCTTCATCACAGTTGGCAGAAGTGGCAGGAAAATTCTATTGAAATTTGCTTCTCATTATTCAAGGACATTTGGAAGAAACAAAAAAGAATGAAGCATCATTTGATTCAGTATTGATACTGGTAAGAGTCTGAATGTGTTATTATATTTTAATCCAAATGAGGCCATTCTGAAATCTGGTGAAAAACTACCTGTAGCACAATCCTTATTTTCACATTGAACTTTATTTTCAAATCTCACCTTTAGATCAAGTAGATTCGTCACTGATATTAATTATCCTCAATGTTTAAATCCATAGTTTTGCATTATTTTTGGTTTGATTATTGCATATTCTATTAGACAAAGTATTTAATTTGTCTCAGCGACTTCCTTATTAGCTATTAAAAATGCTTCTATCGAAATGAATTTATTATAAGCTTCAATCCACTTTCCTCCTTACATACTCGCAAAAGCTCCTATATTTTTTAAAACATGCTAATACATTCTCATTCTATTTTGTTTTCCTCTTTCAAATTTTCAGCCCTGCTTTCTGGCTTCACAAGCTCTCCCAATTCTCAGGTCTAATATTCTTCTTGGCAACAGAACAAGAGACACCCTCAATATTCACATGAAAAAATGAACAGAATAAGATTATGCACAAGTGCAGATAAGGTTTGCACACATTTCTCCACAATCAGTACCCAGGAGACACACACTTGTATACCTGTTCAAAAACAGTCACATTTAAAATTCTAGTGAACACCTCTTTACAATATAAAATTTCCATTAATGAAACGGAACACATGAGTAGATGTAGCCAAAATCATGGAAATCCGTTCCTCTAATTGTAAATTCATATAATAATCTAATCATAAAATAATATATCTGGAAATGAACAAACAAATGAATTAGGAGCACAAAACGGTACATAACTCCTCAAGCCTGCTTTGCCACGTACGATCATGGCAAGTCATAGAGTCATAAAGTCACGGAGTCATGAAGCACAGAAACAGACCCTTCAGCTCATGTCCATGGCAAATGCAAGGACAGTCTCCTCCTATGTAATGGTCATTGAAATACTTGTCTAGATGCTTCTTAAATGCAGCGAGATACCAGACTCCAAACACCCACTGTGTGACAAATGTTCCCCTCAGAACCTCCTACATCTCACAAACCTTATGCCCTCTGAGCCGCACCACTTTTTATTATCTATATCCCTGCAAAGTTGTATATACTAGGTCATAGAGTCAGAGAGTCATTCAGTGATACAGTGTGGAAACAGGCCCTTCGGCCCAACTTGTCTACACCGGCCAACATGTCCCAGCTACACTAGTCCCACTTGCCGGCATTTGGTCTATATCCCTCCAAGCCTGTCTTATCCATGTACCCGTATACCTGTTTCTTAAATTTTGGGATAGTTCCCAACTCAACTACCTCCTCTGGCAGCTTGTTCCATACATCCATCACCCTCTGTGTACCCCTCAGTTTACTATTAAATCTTTTCCCCTTAACCTTAAACCTATGACCTTTGATTCTCAATTCACCTACTCTGGGCAAGAGACTATGCATCTATCCGATCTATTCCTCTCACGATCTTATACACCTCTATAAGATCACCCCTCATCCTCCTGCGCTCCATCGAGAATCGAGCCCCAGCCTAATCAACCTCTGCCTAGAGCTCAGACCCTCTACTCCTGGCAACATCCTCGTAAATTTTCTCTGCACCCTTTCCAGCTTGACAACATCTTTCCTATAACAGTGCCCAGAACTAAACACAATACTCTGAATGCGGCCTCACCAATGTCTTATACAACTGCAACATGATCTCCCAACGTCTATACTCAATACTCTGGCTGATGAAGGCCATTGAGCCAAAAGCCATTTTGTCCACCTGATCTATCTGCGACTCCACCTTTAAGGAACCATACAACTGCACCTGTAGATCCCTCTGTTCTACAACACTACCCAAAGCCCTACCATTCACTGCGTAGGTACTGCACATGTTAGACTTCCCAAAATGCAACATCTCACATTCTCTGCATTAAATTCAACCAGTCCACAGCCCACCTGGCCAATAGATCAATATCCTGGCACAATTGTTCACAACCATCTGCAAAACCATCCACTTTTGTATCATCTGCAAACTTGCTAATCTTCCTATGTATGTTCGGATCCAAATCATTGATATAGATGACAAACAGTAAAGGGCCCAGCTCCGAACCCTGAGGCACACCACTAGTCAAAAGCCTCCAGTTCGAGAAGTAACCTTCCACCATCACCCACTGCTCCCTTCCATGAAGACAAATTTCTATCTATTCAGCTATCTCTCCTTGGATCCCATGCGACTTAACTTTCCATAGCAACCTACCAAACAGGTCCACCACCAATTTTCCAGAGCCTCGCCACATTATCGTTTTGCTGAACCTCTGAGAGGAGTTGAATGATACCGGAATGGACCGCCTAGGCTGCCAGGGGGGCCGAGATACCGGCCAACAAAGTCTGACCACGGATGTCGGCTATGGGAACAATCTACCAGCTGTGGCCGGGCCGGAGTTCCAGAGCCCCAGCCACAGGGGACAAGTTGGACCCGCCTATCTCTGCGGAAGTCTTGATGAGATAAAGATTGGCCACCTCATCTGGCCTAGGCGCTACATTTTTGGAGGGACTTCTGGGGGTGATTTCAGGTGCACTCTAGTAATTTAGTCCAGATTAAAGGAGGTGCCAGGCTATCAGTTCCCAGTTCCAAACCTAACCGCAACTTTGAAATGCGCATTTACTTACAGTAACCTTTCATATCCATGTTTATTGGATTTTTATCTACCTCTACTTTAAAAAAAGTAGACATTCTGCTTTGAGGAAGTATGTTTTAAAGATCCAATGCTCAGAAAACATTTCACTTCATTTAACTGGGTGATCCTTCATGTTTAAATAGTTATCCCTGGTAAGAGAGAATATCCTTTCTACATCCTTGTGTCAACATCCTTCAAATCAAATATATTTAAGTCATCACCTCTCACTCACATTAACTCCAGTAGATACAAGCCTAGTTTGTCCAACATTTTCTCATAAGCCAATTTACAATTCCACAAATTGGTTCAGTAAACCTAGTAAAAGTGAAAGATGCCAGTTTCAACCACCACCAAGAAGGAAATGATGCATGCATTCTTCTGATTTGGAACGTATCATGAGCAAGTGAAAATAATACAAATGCCAACTAACAAAATTGTTTGCATAATTTCACTAAGTTGACAACTGTGATTCGGGAAAGGTGCCCATCTCTTTGTTTTAATGGCAGTGCATTCTGACTTTGCCAAGAATGCCCACATTCTGATGTTTGAAAAATGTTAAGGCAGCATGACCTAATAATTCCATGGGGATGGGATACCAATATCTGCTTTAATTTTACTTTAATTAACGTTCCAAAACATGCTCAGAAACAAAGGCAATTAAAAATCAAACCAACATTACCTTTGCACATGTTCATAGCCAGTGCTCAAGACTCCAGCGCTCCAACAGAAATGAGAACACTTTCAATAGATATATGTAAATAGATATATGTGCATCTAATGTTTCAACGCAGTTAACAGTTGAACAAAATAAGGGACTTGACTAAAAGGAATCACTAACGCAACAGAGAAACTTCTGCATTTAAATAATTCTAATTATTTGTCTATTTCACTGGAACCCAAATATTTTTAAGCAATCTTTGCCAAGCATTTATTTTGCAAAATTACTTTTATTATTGTATTATACCAAAACCCCAATTCAAGAATAGTACTTAAGATTAAACTGTCAGTCAAGTGATTAATAGACAGCACTATTACTGTTCTGTCAGTTTGCAGAATATCACAGTTCAATCATCCTTGCTTCACATCCTGCCCACAGGCTCACAATATCCAAACCAGAACAGTGCAAGGTCTGTGCTACCACTCTCTCAACCCTGAGTAGAAACACCTGCAGTTATTCTCCAAGGACCTTCAATGTGTATATTTGAGTGCATTACATGTTAATGGCAGAAGTTCATAATTCATTGCTTCACAGTGACATCCAGAACTTTTCCTGCAATAACATTTTAATATTCTGAAATAAGAACATTTAGGAAGCTGGGAATAAATAAACGGTAAAATAATATGATAGAACTAGTTACAAAACGTTGTTTTAAACGACAGCAGTTAAAATGAGTGGACAGTTGTATGGACCAGGTACATGTTTTCTCTCTTTCCAAGTTCTGACAATGGTTTACAATCTGAGATGCTGCTCCTTTTCCACAAATGTTGCCTGTCCTGCTGAGTGTATCCAGTATTTTTTGTTTTTATTTCACATTTCCAGTATCTGTAGCTTTGTTTTCAATTTTCATTCAAGGCAAGTCTGATTTCAAAACAACAAACAAAAACGAAACTGTTCACAGTAAACTCCATTCATGGGTTAGTCAATGAAAGCTGAGTTACATCTGCTAAAAGTTGCAAAAGTGTTGCTGATTAATAAAAAGTCTGAGGTAACTCAGTCACATGTCAGATAATCCCCAAAAGCAGATTTGCATTTAAGATTTCTAAAGGCAATAGAATAATGCAAATATCCAATCTATAATATCCCAAAATGCTAACTACTTTTGGACCAGAAAATTGTCCACATGACATTACCATTTTAAAAGAGGAGAGAGAAAAACCAGGAATTATACACCAGCCAGAATACTGGAAAGAATATTATTGGGAAATTACTGTAATCTCTAATTAAGAAAATTCTTTAGTACCTTGAAGAATTTCTGCTAATCAGAGAAAGTTATTATAGCTTTGTATAGGTTAGGTTATGCCAAATAAAAGTGACAGATTTTTTTGAAAAGATTACCAAAACAGGGGACTGAAAACCATGTTCACAATCTCATCATACACATAATGTGCCATCATCAAGATCTGAAGGGCCCTGACAAAAGATGTTTCTAGAGTCTAGGAATTGTGTATTTTTAATGTATTTATCCTGTTTTGTTACTTTTCAAATAATTGCTGCACTTCTCTGCTTCTACTAATTTGCATGCCAAAATTATTTACTGCTGAATGAAATTTCTTCGGTCCTCAAAACAAAATTATTTGAAAGAATTAGATTTGCAAACTTAGCTCAAAATTCTATGGGTCGATCTCCAATCCTCCACATATGCCAACGTATCTATAAATCGATCATTCTCATTAACCTAAAGTAATTCCCATTAAACCATCTTTTACCAGTCTCCAAATTCTTTTATGGGCCTGCTTCAACTCAGCTCTACCTCCTCCATTCTAAATTCAAAACTCATCCAAATATCTCCATTCCTTTAATTGCAGTCTCTTTACTATCCTGCCTTCTTTGTGTCCACTCACTGTCTGTGTGGCCTTCAATAACCTTTCATGACTCTTAAATCCACTCAATAAACACCTTCACTTTACCAGAGCCATTTTAAAACTAACCTGTTAACCTTCCAAATCACTACTCCAATGAATCAATGCCAATTTTCAGAGGAGCCTTGGGTCAATTTGCTTCACTTAAAAAACTTGCCTTTATGTAGTGATTTAAGTGGAAAATAAACCAAAGATGCTGTCAAAGTCTAAACAATTTTCTAAATGGGTATTAAAAATATCCCCATTAATTTTCACCATCCTTCTGGATTAAATTATTGTGAACACTTCCCAATAATTTGTTTCAATAAATACAGAACTGGCATGCTCCTTAACTGGACTCCCCATTAACTGTATGTCCATTAGTTGAATCAATTCAGTTCATCAAATCATTCATCCAATGCCATGACCTGAATTCAACACTTGTTTGTTAAATCAATACGCTGCGTAGACTACATTTTCACTGATAACAGCTTTCATAAGTTTACATGCAATGTATCAGGAGAAATAAACATTCACCCGCAAAAGACATTGTGACACATTAAGCTGAACAATATGATGACCCCCTCCTTCCCTGCCTCTCTACTGCAACCTAAACCCCATGTTGTTGAAACAATCAAATTTTTAATATCTTGTCCTCGTCCTCAGTTTGGAGACACATCCCTTTTAGTCTACAGTTAACAGCAGGGTGCTGTCCAACTTCTAAAGATACCTCATGTTCATCTCACTCAGAAGTCAACTCCATCACCTGCAGTGATGCGCTATAAAGCTAAAATGTAGCTGAGACAACCAGCAAAGTCATGGACCCATTTCAAAGTATGAATCCTTTCTAAATATTTATGACATTTCAAAATAATTAAGTTAATCAAAAAATCTAAAATGTGAACATTTAAATAAAACCCCTTAAACAAGCTTAAAATATAAATACATCCAAACAATTTTAAAGAAATAAAACAGAATGTATGGAGTTATTCAGCATTTCAGATAGCATCTGAAGAGGGAGAGACCAAAGTTGACATTTCAGGTCATTGATGAAAGATCAACTCTCTTTCTCCATTGAAATCTGGGATGTTTAGAAATACAGCATGGAAACAGGCCCTTTGGCCCATAGAGTCCACGCCAACCTGTACGCTATGTTATCTCACTTTCGCATCCTACACACTAGGCACAATTTACAGAAGTCAATAACCTGCCAATCTCCCTGTCTTTGGAATATAAGAAAGAACCGGAGAACCCGGAGGAATCCTATGCAGTCACAGGGAGAACGTACAAACTCCATACAGACAGCACACGTGGTCAGGCTCAAATCCAGGTCTCTAGTGCTGTGGGGCAACAGCTCTACTGTTGCGCCACTATGCTAGCCAAATCAGTGGGAAAGCTGTCCCAGTGTTAGGTCCAGTGTGGCACAACATTTTAAATGTTTATTCCCCACATTAAGAGGTGAGAATGGCCTCAACTTTGTACACCATCCCTGACAGATGAAAAATCTTTGGTAATTCATTGTTTGCATACACAGACGTACAATTACTCGAAGTTACTTGCCAAAGTAAGTTAGTTACGCAAGTTAAAAGTCTGCAATTCCAGACAATTTTCTTTAAATTTCCAAAATATATCGTAATCATTACAGCTGCAGTGTGGAGCACCCAGGTCCAGATCAGCAGATAAGTGGTGGAATCCATCTCATTACATTGTATTCATCACAAGAACAACACCGTTGAAATTCACCAGGGTTGTTCAACACGGAGAGGTGAAGGGAACCTCCACCATCCAATTGGATCATGGCTGTAAATTTATTTCAGTGACTTCTACACCATATCTCTTACATTAAGATAAATAGGATTCCAAAAGTGTTCTTGGATTAGTCCCATGATTCATTCCAAATATTAGGCCAGAATTAGTCAGAAAATGAAATTAAGAAACAGTACATTTATCTTATACAAATGCATATACTTATTCAATTTTACTCAAGTAATGTTTTTTTTAAATTATTGAATACAGACAGACTCTAGAAGAAGGTGCTGGCATTCCTTTCCTTTCTATTTACTCAAGTTGATACTAAGGCCTGAAAGAAAGGATCATAAATGGAAGAGACCTAAAGTTCAGAATACCTCAGTATGTCAACTTGTCGCTCCTCCTGGATCAACAATGTTAATAATACATATCTACTACGTAATAAAGAACAAGACTCCTACTAGGATAGTGGGGACTTCAGAGAATAAAAAATGTTGATTAGAGCAAAGAATACATCATAAAATGTTTTGGCAGAATAGGTAAGAAAAACCTCATTTTGCTGGAATGAAGATCAGCAACCAGAAGGTACAGCCTAAAGTAAATGATAAACTACCAGAGGGGCAATATCCCTTAAGTACATTTTAGAATGCGTGGCTTGAAAAGGGTAACAGAGGCAAATTTGTCTATAACTTAGCAAAGAACATTTGATTCCATAGACACTGCAAAGGAAAACCTCTGGAGAAAAAAAGCAGATGAGAAGAACTGATTAGACTAACAATGCATAATGGCTTAAATGGCCTTCACTGTGCTATATCATTCTATGTTTTCTTATTTACTTTTCAGTATCCATGTGCCCTTGGTAAGACCAGCGTCTACTGCTCAATCCTAATTGCTCGAGGAAGCTGAAGATATTCCCATACTGATGTTGGGTCAGACTTCCAGGATTTAGTTGTCGTAAAGATAAAGAAAGGACAATATATTTCCTAGTCAGATTGGGATGCAACTTGCAAGGAAACTGCAGGTTATGATGCTCTCATATGTCTGCTATCCTTATCTCTCTTAGTGATAGAGGCTTTGGTTAGGAAGTAGGAAGGCATTGATTAGGAAGCACAAAATGCTGATGGTGGTCTTCTTAAAATGTTGGTACTATTGTGAGGAATTGTGGGCCTGAGCTATAGGGAGAAGTTGGGAAGGCTAGGACTTTAGTCTTTGGCGCGCAGGCAGCCGATGGGTGATCTTACAAAGGTGTATTAAATCATGAGGGGAATAGATACAGTCTTTTATTATGGAAAGAGCTGCCTGAGGAGGTAGTAGAGGCAGGTATTACAACACCTTTAAAAGACATTTGGACAGTTACATGGATGGGAAAGGTGTTGAGGGATATGGTCCAAACGCAGGTAAAAAGAATTAGCTTAGACGGGTTATAGATGGCTTAGGCACAAAATGCTGGAGTAACTCAGCGGGACAGGCAGCATCTCTGGGGAGAAGGAATGGATGACGTTTTGGGTCGAGACCCTTCTTCAGACTGATGTCAGGGGAGAGGGAGATATATAGATAAGGAAGTGTGAAAATAGGACAAAGGGAATGGTGATCAAGGAAAATGTTGAATAGATCATTGTTAGCTGGGAGAAGATAACAACAAAGCAAACAGAGATAAAATGCAGTCGGAGACAGTAAGACTGGATGGAGAACTCGGCAGGGATGGAGAGAGAGGGAAAGCAAGGGTTGCTTGAAGTTAGAGAAGTAAATGTTCATTCCGCTGGGGTGTGAGTTGCCCAAGGGAAATATGAGGTACTGTTCCTCCAATTTGCCCTGGGTCTTACTCTGATAATGGAGGAGGCCCACGACAGAAAGGTCAGTGTGGGAATGGGTGGGGAAGTTAAAGTATTTAGCAACCGGGAAATCAAGTAGGTTAAGGCAGACTGAGCACTGGTGTTCAGCAAAATGATCGCCAAGCCAGTACTTGGTCTCGCCGATATATAAGAGTCCACACCTGGAACAGTGGATACAGTAGATGAGGTTGGAGGAGATGCAAATGAACCTCTGCCTCACCTGAAAAGATTGTCTGGGTCCTTAGACGGAGTTGAGGGGGGAAGTATAGGGACAGGTGTTGTATCTCCTGCGGTTGCAGAGGAAAGTAACTGGGGAGGGGGTGGTTTGGGTGGGATGGGATGAGTTGATCAGGGAATTGCAGAGGGAGCGGTCTCTGCGGAATTGCGGAGGGAGCGGTCTCTGCGGGAAGATGTGGCTAGTGGTGGGATCCCGGAGGAGGTGGCAAAAATGTTGGAGGATTATGTACTGTATGCGACGGCTGATTGGGTGGAAGGTGAGGACTAGGGGGTCTCTATCCCTGTTACGACTGGAGGGAGGTGGAGCAAGAGCGGAGCTGCGGAATACCAGCATCAGCTATTTCTTCCTACACATTACAGATGGCTTAGATGGGGCACTCTAAGTAAACCATGTGGAATGAGAAAGCTGTCTGGGAGATATCAAAGCTGAATGAATAAATCATGACATCAATAATGGGGTGAAAAAGTGAGAATTGCAAAACAGACTAGATTTGGAGGCACAGGAGTTGCAAGAGGTTTGAGCCCCCCAAAAGTTGCAGATATAGGAAAGATTAAGACCACCAAAGGTTTTAAAAACAAAGAACAAATTGTAAACAATGTAGTTGGTGACTCGAAGATATTTCAGGACCATGGATGATGGATCATTAGGATTTAATTTGGATGGGGTATGGCCAACAGATTTCTTAATGTGTTTTATACAGCAGAGGTGAAGAATAGAAAACAGTTTGGGAGAATACTTGAATCATTAAGTCAGCAGCACGAAAGTAGCATGGCTGCATGTTTCAACAGTGACGGAGCAAGGCTTGTTTAATAAGTATGGAGCTGGGCACTCTTTACATTCAAGACAACAATATGGTTTTCAGATTCAATATGATGTTTCTAAAACTACAGATCTGCATGCAATTGCAAAAATCTTCCACTAACATTATTCTCCAAGAGACATTACCATGCTTTATACATGTTTTTTTCTTTATACCTCCAATGTATATAAGCAGACATAAACAAGACAGGTTATGACAAGCATCACTTGTACAATGTTTATAAGCTTTCAAACTGCTTTTGAGTGCCACTTTAATTTGAAATGAACATGCATGACAAGTCAGAACACATTTGCAAACAGGATTTCAAGTCAGCAAGCATCAACTTTGTGAAAAAGAATTTATTAGACATGCTTGATACCTTCTCATTAACAATTCACGTATGCAGAATTAGAACGAAAATGGACAAAGTATTGCCATTCAAAACATTTGCAGCATAAAAAGCCAATGCCTAACCAGTCTTTATAATCTTTAAATTTAGATTATGCAACTGGTCTTATTGGCTGTAAGCACTGTCTTGAAGAGGACTTTACAGTTGTTCACATCAAATCCACCGGAATTACCAAGGTAGAATAATAGCTGCATACTCAACTCTCTCCTGATTCTGTGGTAAAACGCGATCTTCACTTTTTGTATACAATACCACAATTTCAATCACATCACAAAGATAATATTTTTTAATAAAGATAAGATTTATCAAAGATAATATTTTTAAGCTGCACAATTTGAGAACAAACTGGACACCATAATTGCCATTTTGGAATTTATAAATTTGAGATTGAGATGCTAGATAATACTCCATGGCAAATTCTGCATTGCAGAAATCAATACATTTGATGCTGAAGGCTAAATATTTGTCACTTTACCCTTCATAACAATTTACTGTAGTTGATGCAGAGTATAATAGTTCTAGAATTCTCCAAACTTGACCTTGCTCAAGGCTAATGCTTTGTTCAAAATAAAGGAATCTTCCATTGCCCAGGATAAATATCCAACAAAAGAAAATGGAAAATCAGATCTTCAACGATGAATCAGAAAAACACTTCAGGGTATTGCAACTTGTCAAATGAATTTTCCAACATAATTGTCCAATTGAAATCAAATTCTCTACAGAAGCTTTCCAGTTCAAGGATAACTAGTGCCTGCTCAGGATTTCCCACTGTTCTGAATCCATCCATAGTAAATTCTTGAATGTATGCAATCACAGCACAGAGCATAAACTGACATTGTAAACTCATGGTAGCTTATTTCTTCATTGCAAATTCCTCTATTTTGTGCAAAGTCTTAGCCTTGAGCAAGGGTTAGCTTGGCAGAGCTCCAGAACAATTTTACTCTGCATCAAGTCATTAATTCTTCAAGCTTAAGACCATCAGCTTCCTCTGTATTTATCAGTACTTTAACAGCACAGCAAAATGTAGCACTGTTACTGTCAAAGCTCAATAATCAGCCCTCAAGCCTCTTGGATTGCTTAATATCACAAACTAACCTGAAAGACTGGATGTGAGAATCCTGTACTAAATCCATGCTTTAAGTACCAGATAGTCTAACAAAAATGCACCACCACAGCCTCTATCAACAAAGCAACAATGGTGATGGCAAGAAGCGAGTTCGGTATCTCGACTGAGCATGCGCCGGTCATGGGTCGCAGGAGCTAAACATTCTCGCCGGCTGTTCTCCTGCGTTTCATCCGTATTTTCCAGTTTTGCTTTGTGGAGGTAAGAAAATACTGCTTTAAAAAATATTAATTAGGTGTATTTATGGTTAATTTGTACGAGACTACGATGATTTTGTAGGTTTTATTCTTTATGCTTCGGTGAGTGAGTGAGATCGTCACGATTTTCTTTTGCATCGTAACTTGTACCGGAGCTGCTCCTCAAGTGGGAATATGTCGCACTTCCCAAACCATGAGTTATTTTTGGTTTTCCGTATTGTCGGCGATGCAAAAGAAAAACAAACGTTTGACTTAATGAATTGCTGCTTTGTGCGGGTGGAATGTCAATGGATAACCACTGTAAACTTGAAGCATACTGTTCATGCAGCAATTAGACAGCTGCAGAGGTCAGCATCCAGCGAAGAGGTTTGTCTGATCAAACCTGCCCGACAACTGACCTCCCAACATTTGATTTTACAAATTCATAATTTTGATGTCCGAAATTCAGAATTTTATATCAAAAACATAATATGACATTTAATGCAACTTTTCAGCAAAAAAAAAGGTATGCACGCCAAATGCGCATACGCGTTGCGCTCCATTCATGTGTGAAAAACTATTATTTCCAACAGTCTGTAGTTCTTGGAGTACATGTACAATCTTAGGCTTATCATGAGTATATTCTGCTATTTATAGAAAGGTTATTGAACAGAGATACTTTTTGCAACATATAGAAAAGATTGTTTTGTTTTGTTTTGTTTTGACTATTTTGCTTTTTCCTTATACATCCCAATTCTCTTGGTATTGAATAAAAGAATAATGGTCATAAAATGTATGACTAAGTTATGAAGAAAGAGTTGATATATGCAACTCAACTAAGCATACGGAAGTACTCGTTGAAGTAAATTCGCACATTTATATTTTAACTCCATCTTAATTAATTAATATAGTTATATAATCTTGCACTTAAATTTAATATTTACTCATTCCAGTTTCACCACTGATTTTCTGGCACTCTTGATTCCAGAGATTTGCTGGTTATTTTCTCCAGCCGGCCAAGGAAGTCGGCTATGGCGATAAATGGGGAAAAATGTGCTAGCTCCAGCTGGGCTGGAATTCCAGAGCCCCGGCCACAGGTTGCAAATTCAACCCACCGATCGGCCACGGAAGTCCCAATGAGGTTGAGATAGGCTGCCTTGCCCAGCCGAGTGCCACATTTTCAGACCCAGGTCTGGGGGATTTCTCGCGGAACCCCTAGCAATCTCTAGCGGCCGAATTGACTAATTGGCCATGGAAGTCCCAATGAGGTCGAGATTGGCTGCCTTGCCCAGCCTAGGTGCCGATGCTGGTACAAATCGAAGGTATTTATTCACAAAATGCTGGAGTAACTCAGCAGGTCAGGCAGCATCTCGGGAGAAAAGGAATCTCTGGAGGGAAGGAATGGCTGACGTTTCAGGCCGAGACCCTACAGGAAGGGTCTCGACCTAAAACGTCAGCCATTCCTTCTCTCCGGAGATGCTGCCTGCCCCGCTGAGTTACTCCAGCATTTTGTGTCTATCTTCGATGTAAACCAGCGTCTACAGCTCCTTCTTACACGTTAAAAAATCTCCACGTTTGGTGCTTCATTGCGGGTTACAGAGCTCCCTCCCACTCCAGGCAATGTCATTTGTGCCGCCTCCCAGAGCAGACACAGGCACTGCACAAACTCACCCTCATTCCACACAAACCTCGCTCCTCCCCACTGTGCGTTTCCAATCGGAAAACCTGTAACCTGACGGAGCGGCACCCGAGAACTATATCCTGCCTGTCCCAGGAACCACTCTTTCAGCAATGCTGGCTGTGAGGATTGAGCCTGTCGGACATGCGCAGCAAGAGGGAGCAAGACCCAGACAATCGGCTATAGGGAGCCAGCACTGGCGACCACAGCCTCTGCTGGCACTGCCATCCCCGGGAGCGGCGTAGGGCTGAAGAGGAGCGAGGTTTGTGTGGAATGTGGGTGAGTTTGTGCAGCGCCCGTGTCTGCTCTGGGAGGCGGCACAAATGACATTGCCTGGAGTGGGAGGGAGCTCTGTAACCCGCAATGAAGCACCCAGCGTGGGGATTTTTTAACGTGTAAGAAGAAGCTGTAGATGCTGGTTTACACTGAAGATAGACACAAAATGCTGGAGTAACTCAACGGGACAGGCAGCATCTCTGGAGAGAAGAAATGGCTGACGTTTCAGGTCGAGACCCTTCCTGTAGGGCCTCAACCTGAAACGTCAGCCATTCCTTCTCTCCAGAGATGTTGCCTGTCCCGGTAAGTTACTCCAGCATTTTGTGTCTACTGGGTGATATTATTGGGAGGGTTTGATCAGACAAACCGCTCCGCTGGATGCTGACCTCTGCAGCTGCTTAATCGCTGTACAAACAGCATGCTTCAAGTTTACAGTGGTGATCCATTGACATTCCACCCACACAAAGCAGCAATTCATTCACTCAAACGTTTGTTTTTCTTTTGCATCGCCGACAGTCCGGAAAACCAAAAATAACTCATGGTTTGGGAAGTGAGACATATTCCCGCTTGAGGAGCAGCTCCGGTACATATTACGATGCAAAAGAAAATCGTAACGATCTCGCTCACTCACCGAAGCATAAAGCAATAATAAAACCTACAAATTCATCGTAATCTTGTACAAATTAATCATAAATACCCCTAATTAATATTTTTTAAAGCAGTATTTTCTTACCTCCTCGAAGCAAAACTGAAAAATACGGATGAAACGCAGGTCTGTCTACACGCAGCAGATCAGCCGGCAAAAATGTTTAGCTCCTGCGACCTATGACCGGCGCATGCTCAGTCGAGATACCAAACTCGTTTATTTTTCATAAATGATTGATATTTCCATGAAAATACACTATCTGCGCAGAGATAATCACTACCTCTTGCAGACTGGAGTTTCGAAGAATGAGGAGTGATCTTACTAATCTTATATGTTTCAATAATATCATTCCTCATTCTTCTCAACTCCAAAAAGTACAGAACCAACCTGTTCATCCTCTCTTGACACTATTTGTGTTTGTAAACTGAACTAACCAGGTTGATAAATTTTGAAGGGTCAGTCCTTCTGTCTAATTTGTGCGCCCCTGCAGCAATGTTCAGTAAGTGTATCTGCACAGTGATAACGTCCACCCTTCTCAAGCCCGGGGCAACAGATGGGAACAGGGCAGAGGTATCTGCTGAGGTTCACAGCTGAAGCTGAAACCCAATTCAACACAATCAACACGTCAATTTTCCCACCCATAACCGTGGGCACATTCTGGACCTTGTCTGCTCCACCGGACTAAATCTACATCACCTCTCTGGCTCCGACCCCACCCTCTCTGATCACTTAGCCATCACCATGTCTGTCAACATTCCCACCCAGCTCCAAAGCAAAAACGCAAAATCAACTTCCGTAAGCTGAACTCTGTTTCACCTAAAAATAATGTCCGCCTCTCCCTTCGTTGACCTCCACAGCCCCTCTGACCTCACTGACTACTACAACCGCACTCTCTCCTCCTGCCTCGACCAGCTTGCACCTATAAAAACCAAAACAGTTTCCTTCACCCACTCTGCTCCCTGGTTTACCCCTGAACTCCGCATGATGAAAACTCATGCCCGCCAACTTGAAAGACTCCGCAACAAAACAGGTCTCACAATTCACTCCCAAGCCTACAAAGACCACCTGCAGCACTACAAAGATGCCCTCTCCCGCGCCCACTCCAGCTACTACTCTCAAATAATTCACTCTGGCTCCGGAAACCCAAAAACACTCTTCTCTACAATAAACAAACTCCTCAGCCCCCTGGACACCATCTCCCAATCATTCACAGTTGACAAATGCACCACTTTCCTTTCATTCTTCCAAAGCAAAATAGACAACATCTACAGCACCTTAACCACCAACGCACCTGCTCCCCCTCAAACCACCTGCCCCCCCTTATCCTGTCAACCCCTGCCTCAGTTCTCCCCAGTCTCCACCACCGACCTCTCTGACCCCTTCACAGGAATAAAAACTGCCACCTGCTCTCTGGACCCCATCCCCTCCAGCTTTGTCAAGGCCTGCCTTCCTGCTCTCTCTCCACTTATCACTGCAACAATAAACTCCTCCCTGTCCACTGGCATCGTCCCGCCATCCCTCAAAATCGCTGCTGTCACCCCCATTCTGAAAAAACCTGGTCTAAACCCTGACACCCCAAACAACTTCAGACCAATCTCCAACCTACCCTTTCTGTCCAAAGTTTTGGAACGTGCTGTAGCTTCCCAACTCAAATACCACCTCTCTACCAATAACCTGTATGAAACTTTCCAATCCGGATTCCGCTCCAACCACTGTACTGAAACTGCGCTCCTCAAAATCACAAACGACATTCTCCTCTCCTCCGACGCTGGCAACCTCAACATCCTCATCCTACTTGACCTCGGCGCCGCCTTTGACACCATAAATCACTCCATTCTCCTCACCCGACTTGAAACCTCCTTTAACATCACCGGCACAGCCCTATCCTGGTTCAAATCTTACCTCTCTGACAGACACCAGTTCATCTCCATTAACAACTGTAAATCCCCCACCGCTCCCCTCCCCCAAGGTGTCCCCCAAGGCTCAGTCCTTGGCCCCCTCCTCTTCATCCTCTACCTGTTCCCCCTTGGTCAATTAATCCGCCGACATGGTCTCAACTTCCACTGCTTCGCCGATGATATCCAGCTCCTCATCTCCACCAAGTCAATCTCCCCCACCACACACTCTACACTGACAAACTGCATCACTGAAATAAAATCTTGGCTTCAATCAAATTTCCTCAAACTCAATTCCAACAAATCTGAAATCATCATCATTGGTCCAAAAACGCTCACCAAATCCACCCAAAACTTCATCCTCAACATTGATGGTCTCCCAGTATCCACCTCCCCTCACATCCGGAATCTTGGAATCATCATTGATCAAACCCTCTCCTTCGACAAACACATCAAACACATCACAAAGACAGCCTTCTTCCACCTCAAAAACATTGCCCGTCTCCGTCCATCCCTCTCCTCCACAGCTGCAGAAACCCTCATCCACGCCTTCATCACCTCCCGTCTGGGCTACTGCAACAGCCTCCTCTATGGCGCACCCTCAAAAATCATCAGTAAACTTCAATACATTCAAAACTCCGCTGCCCGTCTACTCACCCACACCCCAATCCGTGACCATATCACCCCCGTCCTTTACAAACTCCACTGGCTCCCCATCCCCCAGAGAATCCAGTACAAAATCCTCCTCATAACCTACAAAGCCCTCCATAACCTGGCCCCATCCTACCTGACCGACCTCCTCCACAGGCACACTCCCACCTGCACCCTCCGCTCTGCTGCTGCCAATCTCCTATCCCCCCCACATCCGGACCAAACTCAGATCCTGGGGGGACAGGGCTTTCTCCATCGCTGCTCCCACCCTATGGAACTCACTACCCCAAACCGTTAGAGACTCCTCCACATTCAAAACATCGCTGAAGTCTCACCTGTTCAGTACTGCCTTCAACCACTGAAGGTCACCTCACCTTCTGTCTCCTTTCTCTGTTCATTTACTTATTTACTTATTTATCTATTTATTCATTTCCCTATGTTCTCTAAATCTCTGTAAAGCGTCTTTGAGTATATGAAAAGCGCTATATAAATGTAATGCATTATTATTATTATTATTATTAATTCAAACTGAAGACCAAATCAGAAGCATCTCTCAGCTTGGCCCTTTTCAAGTCAGTCATTGTTGTAATTTTATTGTTTGATCTGTTATTACGCTGGATAGAGTGGACAGATTTACAAGTATGTTGCCAGGACTCGAAGGCTGGGGAGAAGGCAGGAACGGGGTACTGATTGAGAATGATCAGCCATGATCACATTGAGGGGCGGTGCTGGCTCGAAGGGCCGAATGGCCTACTCCTGCACCTATTGTCTATTGTCTATTGCCTGAGCTAATGGGAGAGATTGTGCAAGCTAGGACTTTATTCCTTGGAGCACAGGTGGCCAAGGGGTGACCCTATGGAGTGTATAAAATCATGTGGGAATTTGATAGAGTGAATGCACAGTCTTTACCCAGGATAGGAGAATCAAGAACCAGAGAAGATAGGGTTCAGACGAGAGGGGAATAACTTTGAAACAAAGAAGTGCAGATGCTGATTTACAAAAAAGACAAAGTGCTGGAGTAACTCAGCAGGTAACTCAGCATCCCTGGAGATCATGGATAGGTGACGTTTCGGGTCAGGACCCTTCTTCAGACTCAATCGGAACCAGAGGGATATTTTTTTCACTCAATGTGGTGGATATACAGAATGAACTGCCATGGGAGGTAGTTGAAGTAGGTACGGTAATAGCATTTAAAAGACACTTGGACAGGTACATGGATAGGAAAGGTTTAGAGAGCCAAATGGAGGCAAAAGGGGCAAGGGCAAAAGGGGCAAGCTTAGATGGGGCATCTTGGTCAGAATGGATGAGTTGGGCAGAAGAGCTTGTTTCCATGCTTAATAACAAACTATATCAGATGCAATTATGTCTGCCACAATATGTCAGATGATGAAATCTCTTGGAACAGATTTAGTAACCGGATTCACAGGATAATTTTCAAGTGTGTTCTTATCAACTGGAATCTCATCAAGGACTCCAACATTCTGGAACCTTCTGAGGTCTGAGTCCTTGTGGGATTCACAGATTCTACCAGATTGTGCAGGAATGGGTTGGGCAATATGGGAGATAGTGCATCCCTCTGGCTCCTTTAGCTGAAGTCACAATTTTTTTTTAAATCCAGTTTTCAGTGACATCCCACATGCTGCTCCTCCATTTTGATAGATCATGAGCAAGAGTCAATGAGGAATCAAAGAGACATAAATCCATGATATACTTTCTCCATCTCCTAATAATCCCTAGGAGGTATGATACTGCTCAGAGGAGAGTTCCTCTCTCCCCTCTCCGCCCTTGCAAAGTGGAGCTATACATTTCAAGCACCTTCACATGAAAAATACAACTCAGAAACAAAACATAATTTTTACTTATTACCATCAAACTAACCAAAGTTTTACCCATAGACGTCTTGAATGGAATGCTTGCCAATGCTATCATGTTCTCTGCTTTACCATCTAGCTCAAATGCTACTGATTTTATGAGAGCTGAACTATTTAATCCCTTTGAGATCTGGGTGAAAATGGTTAAGCTGTATTCCCAATCACAACATTATGCCTCATACATTGATAGCAGAATGTCATTACTAATTATCCAAATTGCCAGATGTCATCAGTTAGCATACCAGCTGATGACTCCAGCATTTTGAAGCACTTTCCTCTGGAAGGCGACTCCGGACTGTCAAAGCAGTCACAGCCAGACATAAAAACATCTTTTTTCCGCGAGTAGTAGCTCTACTCAATAACCAAAAGTCTGTCGTCTCTTTTTGCTCTGGTTTATTTCACTCAAATGTTTAAACTGTAATGTTGTATTCTTAATGTTTTAATGTTTTATGCTTTATTTTTAATTGTTTACTGTATGTTTGTGTTGATTCTTGCGAGTGGAGCACCAAGGCACATTTCTTGTATGTGTCCTAACTTAGCCAATAAACTTATTCATTCATTCATTCATTCATTCATTCATTCACATTAAATTATGACTGCAACTACCACATAAACATTTCAAGAATCTTCAATGTCCTAATCAAGGTATTTCATAAGCTAAAGATAAAATCAAAATTGGAACAAATGGCTGCTCTTTCGTATTGAAAATGCACACTAATTTAAACTCAATGGTGCATTCAGGCACATTCTATTTGAAAATTTGGAGGAAAATACTTTTTTGGTTCCATGCTTAATGTCAATTGAGTTTAATGAAATTCAAAAAAGGTCAAAGGTACATATGGGTTTGTTGCAAATGAAAGTTTAAATGTTCAGAATCTAATTATTTTGCCATAAAAATTTACATAGTGGAAGAATGGATATTCCATCTTCTATGTGGCATTCAATTCATCCGATCTTATACTAATAGCTACTATACTGTTAAAAAAACCCGAATAGCATCATTATGCTCTCACAAATGGCTCTACTGCACAATCTAAATGTACTAACCAAAATTTCAGAATCTGTTTTCTCTGTGCATCACTACTCATCTGTACTCACAGCCAAAATCAGTCACAAAAAAATAATTAACACCATTACAGCAACACTGAATGCTCATCACAAAAGATAGTGCCACAATGTCGTTGTTCATCAACTGAAAAACATGGAGTGCTCATGATTCAATCTTATATTGTGCATATCAATTATGTTAATTCAGTCAAACAGTGATGTAATGGAGTTAATTCAATATTTCTGAATAAATTAATGCTGCTACTGTACAAGTAGAGGTGATTTATTTGAGGTGGGAGGTGGTGAGAAGCTGACCCACCAGCTCACAGTTTCAACCACTAGATAATCCATTTGAAGAGATTATTCTAACATCTGAATTCTGGAAAGTGATTAAGAACAATTCCTGTTTCTGCCTCAGCCATACCACATTTTAATTCTATTTTCCAATGTATAAAACAAAAAGACAGAAAATAATGCTTGCAATATAATAACTTGGAAACATACCAATTGATTCATCTTTAGTTTGGTTTAGATACAGCATAGAAAGGCTGGGTCCACGCACTGTGAGGTGCCAGAGACCCGGAATCTCAAGAATAAAAACAAGATTCATCTATTTTATGATTCATAGCACCAGGTCCCACGGACAAAGCAAAGCATATTATATATCAGGCATTAAAACAAAACTGGGAGCCAATGGTGTGGGAAAGACTTCAGAATTGTGGGTGAGCGACTGTTGTGTGGGAAAGAACTGCAGATGCTGGTTTAAATCGAAGGTATACACAAAATGCTGGAGTAACTCTGGAGAGCAGCATCTCTGGAGAGAAGGAATGGGTGACGTTTCAGGTCAAGACCCTTCTTCAGACTTTCCCGAAACGTCACCCATTCCTTCTCTCCATAGATGGGACCCTTCTTCAGACAAGGGGGGGGGGGGGGGGGGGGGGGGAAATGAAGAGCTGGTATAAATCAGGACCTGATCAATTCATTGGTTAGCTGATATGTGAAACAGTGCAACCCTGTATATCTCGCACACAAAATGATGTAAATCTTACCATGAATGTTAGAAATAAAAAGTGTTATCCTTGTTTATGAAGTTCATTTTTGAATGATTTAAAATTGAGGGGGTTGGTGCAAGATACTGGTAACCCATAAATATGTCGTTATGAGATACTCACATTTGAAAAATCCATAAATCACAAAAAAAAAGATGGTGCCTATGTTATTTGACCAACTTATCGGTTGAATTTAAATATGAAATTTTTACAGGTTGTAGGGTAGAGGGTAAGGATCGTGTTAATGCAGGTAACTCATTTTTCACAAAAGTGAGGATTGGCACTATATTGCACCGACCCCCTCAATTATATGTTAAATTCAAAACTAAACTATGGTAGTAATGTACATTATTCATATATAAAGCTAGCACTTCTGTATTAGTGTAGGTATGTATGCATTACATTTTATTACACTAATATAGAATGAAAACAATGAAAAAATATCATGACATGTGCTTATAGTTATTTTATTCACAATATTAGGATTTCTGGAAATACGTTTGATGTCACTGATTGTGAATGTGTATGGATAGGCCCTAATGAAATGTATGTGAGAGAACAGTGATCATGTATGTGAGAGAACAGGGAGAACCATGTGCTGAGAAGTGTGTGCATGACTGATTTTATATGAATGAGAGAGAGAGAGAAGAGAGAGGAGAGAGAGGAGAGAGAAGAGAGAGGAGAGAGAGGAGAGAGAGGGAGGAGAGGAGAGGAGAGGAGAGAGAGAGAGAGAGAGAGAGAGAGAGAGAGAGAGAGAGAGAGAGAGAGAGAGAGAGAGAGAGAGAGAGAGAGAGACACAGAGAGAGACAGAGAGAGACAGAGAGACAGAGAGAGACAGAGAGAGACAGAGAGAGACAGAGAGAGACAGAGAGATTGAAAGGAAAAGGCTGCTAAACAAATAATTAGAGGAAATCACAAGAAAGAAACTAGAGATATCTATCTATCTATCTATCTATCTATCTATCTATCTATCTATCTATCTATCTATCTATCTATCTATCTATCTCTCTCTAAAACTCTCGGTTTGTTTGTGTGTATATGTTTATGTGTGTACCATCCCTCTACATAGCTAAAACCGTACAGGACAGCGTGACACTTTTAGGCCCACCCTACTCACATTCCCCTGTGGTGTAAATAAACCCACTTTTGTTACTTTTAAAAAACATTTTACCTAATAAACTTTGATAAATGCATCCCCCCCCACCCCCCAGGAGGACCAGCGGGAGGACCGGCGCCCGTCCTGGTGTGCCCTGCGCCTGACCCTCCTCCCATGGTGCAGGGCACCACAAAGGCTGCGGTAGAGGGTCCAACAAGATGGCCTTCCCCGCCGATCTCAGCAGGAACAATGGGGCCGAAGTCAGTGCCTTCTCCCTGTCCACTCGTGCCCACCCACGGCCCTGGGAGACGCTCCCCGCCCAACCGCGGGTCCATGCCGTCGCCAGCGTTCCCCACCGCAGATTGTAGCCGAGCTGCAGGAGACGCTTCCTGGGGCACTCCCCGCCCGGCAACGGCTCCACGGTTGGGCCGAGGGGGGAGGGAGGGGAGGGGGGGGGGGGGAGGGTGAGGGGAGGGGGATGGCGTGGATGGGGGAGGGGTGAAGGGGATGGGGGAATGGGTAGGGGGAGAGGGGAGGGGGGATGGAGGGGTGAAGGGGTAAAGGGGACGAGGGGGTGCTGCACCAATGCAGGAGAGGTTTGGACCCAACTTGGTCCCGATGCACATATATATATATATAACATATATATATATATATACACACAGTACCACACACAAGCAAAACTTTCCCATCAAGTAAACAGAATACACTTTTGCATACAAATGAAAATAACATTAAAAAATCTCTCCAGTATCATATTTTTATACACATGTGTGTGTATATATATATATATATATATATATATATACATACACACACATATACATAAACCATAAAGGTCAAATTGCCTTTATGGTTTATGTAGACCATGTGAAAATTAAGATGTAATGCATCAACTGTTACCGCTGCAGGAAATCTTCAAATTGCTTTTTGGATATGAGGATTTCTTTGTTCCACAACTAATCAACAAATAAAATTAAAGATCATTTGGTTAAACATCACCATAGCAAAACATGCTTGAGTTACAAAGCACTGATCTACGCATTTGATCCACTCGTAACTGGTATCATTTCCATAAACCCCAACTACATAATTAAATTCTAAAACACAGAATCCACAGCATGTTAAGTCACAAAGACTTGTAGCTTGTAACTTTAAAAAAAGAAAATATCAAAATTTCAGCAATTCTTTCATTTGCATGCAATGTTCTTCAGTGTGATCATTTTGTTCATTTAACTGAGGTAATGCTAATGCTCGACTTGCAGTGTTTCCATGTCTTTTATTTTCATTTCAGACTTTGTGAATTCATAGCATTTTGCTTTTACAGATTTGCTTGTAAGTTGATGAGATCGATGCATGTTGGGAGATTGTACAATTTATAGGGGTGGGCAGACCACCACTTGCCAGAAAATCAGTGTTCAATCTGTCGGAGGATTTTACTGAATTATATTCAGAAAAGAATTTCACTGTGCCTAAGTGCATGAGTCAATGCAGTATCATCGTACGACTAAACCATTCATTAGCACCCAAAACCTTGGGTCTCTGACTCCAAATCAACATTCCACAAATAAAACAATTACCAATCTATTTGCAGTCACGTGCCTGGAAATTAAATTGGTTCAAAGATGATACCTAAGGACAGATGGCCTATGACATCTCTCTCTGCCTGTGCACTGAACCTGTAGATGAATCTGTGGAATAAGTTAGCCTCTGAAAGGGCACCCAGTGCAGAACCTCAGGCAAAGGGTTGAGTATTCCTGAGAAAGGACGTGCAACCAATGAAGATTTCTAGCACCCTCTTTGCAGAATATATCTCTGTTACAAAGTGTGGTGCAGACTTACAGAATTCCAAAGATACCCTAATGAAATTCTCTATGAGGCTTCTGGTGGCCCACAGAATTATATGTTCCAAGAGTGATAACCCTTGTGATTCTACATTCTGAAGGTGAATCTGAGAGACTACAAGTGATATCTATTACTCCCAGAAGACCGAGGAAACCTCTAATGTTCACAATTCCCCTGCTCTGCTCTCTTTGCTGAACATAAAGCACAAAGACTATCAGAACACAGCTACCAGCCTTGGAGGGCATCTACAACACACGATGCCTCAGAAAAGCCACCAGCATCCACAAAGACTCCTCACACCCCTGCAACAGTCTGTTCGAACCTACCATCGGGCAGACGCTACAAGGCCTTCTACGCCCGCACCTCCAGACTCAGGAACAGCTTCATCCCCAGGGCCATAGCTGCTATGAACCGGTCCTGCTGAGCCGGATGGTCACATCGCACAGTGAACCGGCACAGACCTACTTGCATTTTATTCTGTTTTAAAACTGTTCTAATTTGTTTCATTGGGTTGTTTAAATTAATACTGATTAGCTAATTGATTTATTGCATCGTATGGGAGGCGCATTCCCAATCTCGTTGTACCGATGTACAATGACAATAAAGATATATTGTATTGTATTGTATTGTAAAAGTTCCTTTATGTTGAAAAAACGAGCACTTGTGACAACTCTGTGGCTGTATATTAGACTGTCATGGACATAAATCTGCTGTAACTCCCTAGAATACCCTTCAGAATGAAGGAGACCGTGACCACCTCAAGAAAAGCAGTCCAGGCAAGGCTACACAATTGTCAGGCTGTCTGAAGATGATTGCAGATCTTCATTACCACTATCTTTGCAAACCCCAGTCTGCAGTTAACGTAGACACTTTGAGTCTCCAGTTAATAATGTTCACAACACTATTTTTAAGAAAATGGCTGGTGAACAGTTGTGGATAGGGTCTTCTTCCCCTTCACCACTGTGTGATTCCCAGCCATGCCTGACCTGCTTCACATGCCTGCCTTGCAGCTCCAGCTCATGTAACACTCCCTTGGGGGTAGCACAGAAGCACGCATGGGAGAAGAGGTAAGAATGCAATTAGGTGGTAAATAACAAACAACATTCCAGAGCAGAATGCAGAACGTTATCAATTGTGTTGAATGACACTTAAAATTAGACAGCTCTTGGGGATGGCAAACTATGAAATCATGGGTCTCTGTGTGTGGCTAACCATTTTCCTGAATCAGAAAAATGCAACCCATTTCAACCAACAACGCTCAAAATTGATTAATAGTCACCTAGAAATATGTGTAGACAAATTCTTGATTAGAACGGGTGTCAAAGGTTATAGAACATAGAAAATAGGTGCTGGAGTAGGCCATTTGGCACTTCGAGCCAGCACCGCCATTCAATCTGATCATGGCTGATCATCCAAAATCAGTACCCCGTTCCTGCTTTCTCTCCATATCCCTTGATTTCGTTAACCCTCAGAGCTATATCTAACTCTCTCTTGAAAACATCCAGTGATTTGGCCTCCACTGCTTTCTGTGGCAGAAAATTCCACAGATTCACAACTTTCTGGGTGAAAATCATTTTATCCCCGTTAAGGGGAAAAGGGAGTAAAATGGGATTAGGAGGCAGATATCAACCATGAGTGAATGGCGGAGTAGACTCGATGGGCCGAATGACCTAATGCTACTCCTATAACTTGTGAAGTAGGAAACAGTCAAATTGTTAATCAGGGCTGATAATATACAAAATAAAATGAAAATTGCCTTAGCCCAGGTCCCACAAAAAGCTAGACTGAAGTTTTCACGCACCCTGAAACGCCCACGAATCAGATAGGAACCAGTTGATAATGGAAACAGAACTACTGCTGCTATTTTTTTCCATCCAGTTGACTGTACATTTGCTTACATGGGGAATAGGTCAGAGAATTAGAAGGAACCCTATTTCCCTGGTTACACAAACGTTCAGTTCCTGAGACCTGTCCGTAAACCAACTTCTCTGCTGTTACAAATGTACAACGAGATCTGGGTGCCCTAGTGCATCAGTCACTGAAAGGAAGCATGCAGGTACAGCAGGCAGTGAAGAAAGCCAACGGAATGTTGGCCTTCATAACAAGGGGAGTTGAGTATAGGAGCAAAGAGGTCCTTCTGCAGTTGTACAGGGCCCTAGTGAGACCGCACCTGGAGTACTGTGTGCAGTTTTGGTCTCCAAATTTGAGGAAGGATATTCTTGCTATTGAGGGCGTGCGGCGTAGGTTTACTAGGTTAATTCCCGGAATGGCGGGACTGTCATATGTTGAAAGACTTGAGCGACTAGGCTTGTATACACTGGAATTTAGAAGGTTGAGAGGAGATCTTATCGAAACGTATAAGATTATTAAGGGGTTGGACACGTTAGAGGCAGGAAACATGTTCCCAATGTTGGGGGAGTCCAGAACAAGGGGCCACAGTTTAAGAATAAGGGGTAGGCCATTTAGAACTGAGATGAGGAAAAACTTTTTCAGTCAGAGAGTTGTGAATCTGTGGAATTCTCTGCCTCAGAAGGCAGTGGAGGCCAATTCTCTGAATGCATTCAAGAGAGAGCTAGATAGAGCTCTTAAGGATAGCGGAGTCAGGGGGTATGGGGAGAAGGCAGGAACGGGGTACTGATTGAGAATGATCAGCCATGATTACGTTGAATGGCGGTGCTGGCTCGAAGGGCCAAATGGCCTCCTCCTGCACCTATTGTCTATTGTCTATTAGTTTTCTATGGCAACCCATATTGTATCGCTCTATATACACATGCAATTATTCTTTCTTTTTTAAAAATAATCATCTTATCTACTCATAATTAAACTAATGGAATGCATACTGCTTCCTGTCATTAATGAATACTATAAAACATCATTATTTCTAGCTTTAAAAATACATGGGAGGATTTGTGCAAAGTCAGATTCTGTAAGTCATGTCATTCACAACCCAGGGAACCCCTTTTTGGGGGTGTTCCCAGTGATATGTTTTAAAACATCTCCCTTGATCCCTTGCACATAACATCTATCCTATCTGTGTTGCAGCAAGTGAAAAATGTTACATTAAGTCGGGTGAAGTGTTAATTAAAATTGCGTTCTAGTATTATCCAACTCCACGATTACCTTGCTTTATACCATCTTGTAATAAACAGTTGGCTCTAACTAGCCTAATGTCTGTCGGAAAGCCAAAGGCAAGCACTAAAATGTGTCAAATATTAACGAGAAATTTGAAATGATCTTAACAAAAGCTACTAGACATTTCCAAGTGATTCAAAATCCAAGTCTGACAGCTACACCAGAGCCCCTAAAATAAACTGTGAATGTGACATTTTAGTCGCAGTAAGCATCAAGAGGTTAATTGCAGGCTTTGAGCTTGGGTTAAATATCAGTCAACTTAGTGAATTAGATCAGGCTTCGCCACTAAGCCTTGACATTGTATCTAACAGAATTAGAATGCTAGGATCCTTCTGTAAATTTATTTTGGTAGTGTTGACCAGGTTGGTTGGGCAACAAAAACCCAAAATAGCCAATGACTTAATACAAAACTATTAAGGATAAAAATATGGAAGGAGGATATTCAGAGACTATCCTATGGTACACTGGACCATTGCATTAGAGAAAAAGGAGTTTTTCCACTACCTAGTCTTAGTGCATCTATATGCTAAAACTCTTGTTTGTTTGTTTGTTCTTGAACTACAGAGGGAGGGGGAAAGAGGGAGGGGAGGAGGGAGGGGAGAGGGGGAGAATGAGGGGAGGAGGGGGGAGGGGAAGGAGAGAGGGGGAAGGAGAGGGGGAGGGGAGGGAAGGAGGTAGGTAAGGGGAAAGGGAAGTGGAAGGGGAAGGGAGGAGGGAAGGGGAAGGGAGGAGGGAAGGGAGGAGGGAAGGGGAAGGGGGAGGGAAGGGGAAGGGAAAGGGGAGGGGTGAGGGGAAGGGAAGGGGAGAAAGGAGGGGGGGGGGAGGGCCAAAGGGGCTGTACCTTTGCACTACTGTTCTACCGTCTATGTTCTATGTCACTGCTTGCATCATGCTATACCAAAGAGGAACTATGCATTGCAAAAAGTGCAAAAAGTTAGGATCTATAGGGTGAATGATGATAGAAAGAGAAATAGTCAACTCAAGTTGAATTTATTGTCATGTCCACACGTTCAGTGCAGTACAGGTACAACAGGTACAATGAAAATCTTGATTGCAGCAGCATCACCAGAGGAATTTAGTCAGACAACACACAAAAACAAATGATACATAACTTAAACATAAGTTACACACATACACTCTACAAAACAGTGAAAAGAAAAACTGTGCAAAAAACAAGACATTAGTGTAAAAATTCATAATTCGAAAACAAGTCCAAGTTAGTACAAGAGGTGGTCTGCAGTGTTCCGTTGCAGAGGTCAGATTAAAGTTGTGCAGGTCGTAGGAAAGTAGCTGTTCCTGAATCAGATTGTGTGGGACTTCAGGCTTCTGAACCTTCTTCCCTACAGTAACAGCTAGAAGACATGCCCTGGATGGTACACCATGTATAGAGAGGGGTTAGTAAATTCAAGTAATAGAGAGAAAAGTTGGACACTGACAGAAGTGTCTTTCTCCTATCAGTTTGAAAAGAGTGGGAGAGGTTGAACAGGGTGTAATTGTTCAGGTCGGCAAAAGAGGTGAGAAGCGGCAGTTAAGTAACAGGGCTTAAAAGATAAGCGGTTTGTGTCTTTCTCCTTTCACCTTGAAAAGAGCGGGAGAGGTTGAACAGAGTGAAATTAGCCAGGACAGCTGAAGGTAGTGAAGGGGCAGGTCAATTTAAAGGTAATTTAAAGATATCCATTGGACGGGTTGCAGCATCAAATTAGTTAATTGAATAGTAAATAAAAATAAGGCAAGTTAAAACAGAGTGGCCGAGTTGGGTGAGAGGCTGCATGAAATGCTGTGGAGAGGTAAAGTGTGAGTCTTTGGCTCAAGAGTCTTCGGCAAGGAGGCTGTCAGCAGCAACTAGGAGAATAAGGGTCAATCATCTCTGAGTGAGTCTTGTTATTTAATTATTGATTTGGTGGCAGTGGTAATGGCAGGCAAATTGTTGCAGTGTGTCTCGTGCAAGATGTGAGAAGTTAAGGAAAATGCTGGTACCCCTGAAGACTACACCTGTGGGAATTGTGTTCTGGTGCAACTCCTGAAGGACCGTGTTAGGGAACTGGAGCAGCAGTTGGATGACCTCGGGACCACCCGGAAAAAATATTCTACAGGAATGAGAAGCGCAAGTGTGCCAGAAGATTGCAGGCAGCTGCAGGTCTAATAAGGTTGTCATAGTAGGGAATTTTAATGTTCCCAACATTGACTGGGAATGCCATAGTGCAAAAGGTTTAGATGGGTTGGAATTTGTCGATGTGTTCAGGAAAGTTTCCTATGGCAATATGTTGCGGGCCCCACATGGGTGAGGGCAATGCTTGATTTGGTCTTGGGAAATTGGGAGGGGAAAGTGGATGAAGTGTTTGTGGATGAGCCTTTTGGGACCAGCAACCACTATAATATTAGGTTTGATAATTACGGATAGGGACAGAGCGGGCCCATGTGTTAAAATGCTAGACTGGGCCAAGGCCAACTGTGAGGATATGAGACAGGAACTCGCTCGAGTTGATTGGAGTAGATTGTTTGATGGAAAAGGAACTTCAGGAAAGTGGGATGTTTTTAAAAGTGTGCTAACGGGAGTTTAGGACATGCACATCCCTGTTAGAGTGAAGGGCAAGGCACGCAAACGTAAGGAAGCTTGGATGATGAGAGACATTGTGGCTTTGGTCAAGAGAAAGGAGGCATAGGATAGGGATCAAGTATATCCCTGAAGGGTTTTGGGAACTGCTAAAAAAGGAAATTAGAAGGGTAAAAAGGGGACAGGAAATAGCTCTGGCAGATAGCATTAAGGATAATCCCAAGAGATTTTGTCAGCACATACAGGAAAAAAGGATCATCAGAGAGTGGGACTGCTCAGGAATCAAAGAGGTCAACTGTGTGTGGAGCCACAGTAGATGGGCAAGGTCCTCAACGAGTATTTCTCCTCTGTTTTTACTGTGAAGTAAGACAAGAGGTCAAGGGATCATGAGTTAGTCACTGGAATTGTCTTGAGAGCACTTAGTATTACGGTCAAAGAGGTGCTGAAGGTCCTGACACGTATGAAGATGGACAAATCTCCTGGGCCTGATCAGATATAGGGGGACACGGTGGGATGCTAGAGAAGAAATTGCAGGAGCCCTCGCAGAGATTTACGAGTTATCGTTAAATACAGGCGAGGTGCCGGAAGACTGGAAGGAGGCAAATGTGGTGCTTTTATTCAAGAAGGGCAATAGACAATAGGTGCAGGAGTAGGCCATTCGGCCCTTCGAGCCAGCACCGCCATTCAATGTGATCATGGCTGATTTGAGGAAGGACGTCCTTGCTATTGAGGCAGCACAGTGTAGGTTCACGAGGTTAATCCCTGGGATGGAGGGACAGTCATATGAGGAATAAATGGAAAGACTAGGCTGTGTAGGAAAATTGGAGGAACAGCATCTCATATTTCACTTGGGCAGTTTACACCCCAGCGGTATGAACATTGAGTTCTCTAACTTCAGATAGTTCCCCTTTCCCCTCCCCCTTCCCTGTTCTCCCACTGTCGTCCTGTCTCCTACTACATCCTATCTTTGTCCCACCCCCTCCCCTGACATCAGTCTGAAGGGTCTTGATCCGAAATATCACCCATTCCTTCTCTCCCGAGATGCTGCCTGACCCGCTAAGTTACTCCAGCATTTTGTGTCTACCTTCTGAAAGACTAGGCTTGTATTCACTGGAGTTTGGAAGGATGAGAGGGACCTTATCGAGACGTATAAAATTATAAAAGGACAAGCTAGATGCAGGAAAAATGTTCCCAGTGTTGGGGGAGTCCAGAACCAGGGGACACGGTCTAAGAATAAAGGGGAGGCCATTTAAAACTGAGGTGAGAAGAATGTTTTTCACCCAGAGAGTTGTGAATTTGTGGAATTCTCTGCCACAGAAGGCAGTGGAGGCCAATTCATTGGATGCATTTAAAAGAGAGTTAGATAGAGCTCTCGGGGCTAGTGGTTCCACTAGGCCCTAGAGTATCTAACTATCTCTTAAATTCATCCAGTGATTTGGCCTCCACTGCCCTCTGTGGCAGAGAATTCCACAAATTCACCACTCCTTGGGTGAAAAAGTTCCTTCTCACCTCAGTTTTAAATGCCCCCCCCCCCCTTTATTCTAAGACTGTGGCCCTTGGTTCTGGACTCGCCCAACATTGGGAACATTTTTCCTGCATCTAGCTTGTCCAGTCCTTTTATAATTTTATATGTCTCTATAAGATCCCCTCTCATCCTTCTAAACTCCAGTGAATACAAGCCTAGTCTTTTCAATCTTTCCTAATATGACAGTCCTGCCATCCCAGGGATCAATCTTGTGAACCTACCCTGCACTGCCTCAATTACAAGGATGTCCTTGTAAGTACAAGTTTGAAGTTTTGATATCGTTATAAAAAAAGAAATTTAAACACGTGGTACTATTCTATCCTCACTTTTAATAATCTCCCTAAATCTCCCTAAATCGCTGCATCTATGCTTCCTGCTTTTTGATCGATTAAAACTTCTCATTTTGGTTTATCCAATCTTCGACAAAAAAAATATTGATAGCATCTATCTAAATCTCTTCTGCATCTTGAGCAGTGTAAACAACATAGATTTCCTGTAATGTGATCTGAACTGTACACAATATTTAAGCAAAATGGACAGTCGACAAATTGGGTTGAGACTGGGTCCCAGTCCAGAGGAAGGGACTCAACACAAAATGTTGATTGTCTACTTTAGTCCATGGATCCTGCCTAACCCACTGAGTTCCTCCAGATTCCAGCATCTGTATTCTTATCTTCATTCAGTTTAAAGGCTTTCTTTTTACTATCAACCTCTTCTCCGAGATCTTCAGTTTTCTCCGAGATCTTCAGTTTCTTCCCACACTCAAGACGTACAGGTTTGTAGGTTAATTGGCTTGGTAAATATAAAAATTGTCCTTAGTGTGTGTAGGATTGTGTTAATGTGCAGGGATTGCTGGTCGAAGCAGACCTGGTAGGCTGAAGGGCCAGATTCCGCAATGTATTTTGAAATTAAACTAAGGCTCACAAAAAGAGGTAAAATAACACATGGCTTATCAAAATGAATTTTAATAAATATTGAAACTATTAGGAGTGAGGGTAAATAGAAGTAAAGTGATAAAACTGCCAAAAGATTTGTAAATGAAAATGGGGAAACAGACATGCTTTAGTATTAAATTACAAAATTTATTAAATTAAATTACACTTTAGTATACAATTACACCGCTTCAGTATTTGCAATAAAGAAAGATTTCCTGTTTAACATCAAGGATAATAATGTAGTAAAATAATTCATTAAAGGGAAAATAGAAAGACCATGTACAGGCCAAAAAGTCCAAAGTCAGCTGTGGGAATTTTTTTAGAAGAAATCGTTAATGACAAGTAAATCATTATTCAGAAAAGCTTGGATTAATTAGATGGCCAGCATTGATTTATTATGAGAAGGCTGTATCTGACGAACCTGAATGAGTTCGGAGAAATTAAGGAGGATCAATGAAGGTTGTGTATTAGATGTTGTCCACTCAGATTTTAGCAAGGATTTGGCAAGCCTTAACCACATTGGCAGAAAAGCAGAAGGTCATGGCGCAAAGAATAGTGGATCCAAAATTGTACAATCACGGGAGAAAAGGGTTTTACTGAAATGGAGATTATACGCATTGAGGGCCAGTTCTAAATATCAGGTCTTTTTGTGTTTGTGATATATATCAATGAGCTAGATTTAAATGCAGAGGGAAATGATTAAGAATTTTTCAGACATCAGTTGTGTGGTCAATGAAGGGGGGAGCAGTAAATTGCAGGAAGATCAATGTGCTGACTAATCAGGTAAGCAGAAAAGTAGCAAATAGAATTCAATCCTGACAAGTGTCAAGTAATGCATTTTAAAGGGCAAATAAAGCATGGAAATGTACGATGAATTGCATTTCAAAAGTCCAGCTTGAAATTAAGCATCCCCCCCACAGCATTTTAAGATTGATTAATATCTATTGCTTGCTGTAACAAGCTCTCTTTAAGCAGGGGTTAAATGACAAAATTTACATCCTGCATGTTGGATTTCCAAGGCAGTTACTACTTCAAGTGTCTACTTATAAAAGTTTGATTGGAGGCACCAAGTCATAAATTTCTAAGAATTTGAGGAACACGCTTACACGGACACACACTTTTGGGCTTTGTTGTTCATCAGCATTACATTGGAAAATCCTTTAAGGTTTCACTTTAAAGATTGATGAGAGTACAGCCTAGAAATTCCAGCGCTCTCTGTGTCCACCTTCACACGCCAGCAGCAACATATCAATGATTGTTTCAGTTGTCAGCCTATTACTGAAGCATGGTGCTTAGGGATTGCAGAGCACTATATTTTTGCAAACAAAGCTCAAAACCAACCCCTAGTTGAGGTGACAAAAATGGGACTGTAGTTCTGTGAAGTTACAAATAACACTTAACTTAAGGGCCTGTCCCACTTAGGCGATTTTTTTAGGCGACTGCCAGCGACTGTCAGTCGTAGCAGATCGGCAAAATTTTCTTTTACCCTACGACAATGACCACGACGATGCCGAGTCATGTCGAGATTACACCGTCTTCAGGAAACATCACGAAAATTCCCACGCTGTCGATGCTTAAAATCCTAATTGTCGCTGAAATCACTGACAAGTCGGTAAGTACTTGAGAGTTTTGAAATATAACATCTTGCCTGGGTTACTTGAAAACCAAGCTTCACAGTAACAAGGCATAAACTGGATTTACTTCCAGTTTACTAATAGCAGTATTAAGAAATTGCCCTGTATGCAAATTGATGTGGGTCCAGTGATGTTGGATTTGATGTGTGAGAGGACCAGCCTTTCAAAGCACTTCATGACTATAGGAGTTAGGGCAACCAGACGGTAGTCGTTCAGGTTGGTGATCTTTGCTTTTTTCGGCACCGGCACTATGGTCACTGACTTCAGGCACTTGGGGACCGTAGCCAGAGATAATGACAGGTTAAAGATCCTGGTGAATACCTCAGCCAACTGTTCAGCACAGACCCTAAATACCCTTCCTTGAACTCCATCCGGGCCTGCAGCCTTGCGTGGGTTGACCCTTTGCAGAGCACGTTGTACTTCCTGTGTGCTCAGTTGCAAGACCAGTCCCTCTGCCTCGGCTGGGGTTCTTCCACTCAAGATGGTGTTGCCAGTTTCGAAGCGGGCAAAGAAGGTGTTTAGCTCGTTGGCTAGTGTGATATCGCTGTGGGGCAGGCAGGGCTGCTCTTGTAGCCAGTGATGTCCCTGACACCCTGCCACATGCTTCTGGTGTTCGTGGTGTTGAAGTGGTCTTCCACCCGTTGTCTGTGGGTGTCTTTGGCCCTTTTTATACCGTTGTTCAGGTTTGACCTGGCAACACTGTATGATGTATGAAGAAACCCTAGCATATTTCTCTTGAATGATTATAGAAAACAGCAGTTACAGTTATCATTTTTTGTTAAAAAGGCAAAACATTGTTACAAATGTTCATATCTGTTAAACCATAAGGCCACTTCAGCCCATCACGACTATGCCAACTCACTGAACAATCCTGTTCCCTGGCAAAACACAGCTTCAATGGAAATCAGTGGGTCGGACAGGCCTGCAGGTCTGTTGCTGTTCACTCATGTTCTGAGTCTGAATTCTGATCCCCAAATAATTTCCCCTGTGACCTATTCTTTGCACAGCAGAATGAATTTGGAGCAATCAATTAACTTATTAGCCTGCATTCTTTGGAATGTAGGAGGAAACTGAAACACACAGTTAGCCCACAAAGTCGGAACCTGTTGAATCCGAAGAAGGGTCCCAACCCAAAAGTCACTGATCCTCCAGAGATGCTGCTTAATCTGCTAAGTAAACTACAGCACATTGTCTCTTTTTCTACAAACCAGCTTTTGCAGTCCTTTGTAACTATAATTTTGACTTATCTGCTTAGCTGGTTATAAAACAGTGCGTGAATTTACAATATTATTAAAAGTTCAACACATTTGGTGCAATCTTTGAAAGTAGAACTTCAAACTATTATCTTACTATGTACCATCTGAAATCTCATTGAAGTTATTAACTCAAAATCTTAGACATATCATAAGTCCACTGAAATCTTTCCAGTTTACAAAAAAATAATTCAATTTGAATTCCAAAATTCCTACAACAAATACTACTGCTATTTACATGACATCAGAAAATCTTGTTAAGAAATACCAGTTCTCCATCCAGCGATTGATAATCAATAATTATTCCTTGAATAACAATCAAAACAGATGGTGTAGCTCCATAAATATTAAATTCAGTTGTTAAGATTTAAGTGATAGTTTTGCAGAATATAATATAGCAGGAATCAGTACACTAGTTTTGCAGTATATAACATAGCAGGAATCAGTACACTAGAAAAACAATGCAAAGTATTTTCTAGTTAATCTCTTATTTTAATAGATAATCATTTAATACCACCGTTTTATGCATATCTGTCAATTTGCAGCAAATTCCGGTATCAAATTAGTAATAAAACAACTATTTTAGTTTCTTTAATCCTCTTGGTCCTTTATGAGTGGCATTAGTCAATTTAATTATTCATGTTATAATTCAGAATACAGGACTCCAAAACTCATCATCAATTGTGGCCGTGTTTTCAAATTGAATAAGTGAGAAGCAGTGTAACTAGTATACCTGAAGCAAATTTGTTATTCAATATGTTCAGGAATTTCTATTTTTCTCTTGACATTGGAACAAATATAAAGCATAAAGTTGTTTCATCGTCAATTCTTCATAGCGTCTTAATATTGATATGTATATAAATGTATATTAAGACTTGTTTCCTAATATGTGTATTTACACTCGTGTTTTGTTCTTTTATTGCAGTCTTTTTCCTTTTCACTGTCCTGTAGAATTAGCAATTTATCTATGCTGTTGTGTGTTGTCCGAGTCTATCTGCCTGTGAGCAACCATTTCATTGTACCTGTCCCTCACAGTATAGGAAAGAACTGCAGATGCTGGTTTAAATCAAAGGTAGACACAAAATGCTGGAGTAACTCAGAGGGACAAGCAGCATCTCGAGAGAAGGGACGGGTAGACAAGGTGTAGGAAAGATGCTGCTTGTCCCGCTGAGTTACTCCAGCATTTTGTGTCTACTCTCACAGAAAAGGCAAATGGCAATAAATTTGAAGATATAGATAAAATGCTGGAGTAACTCAGCGGGTCAGGCAGCATTTCTGGAGAAAAGGAATCGGTGAAGTTTCAGGTCAGAATCCTGCTTCAAACTGAATTTTCAGTCTGAAGGGTTCTGACACGAAACGAAGGGTTCTGACACATTCCTTTTCTCCAGAGAGGCTGTCTGACCCGCTTAGTTACTCCAGCATTTTGTCTCTATCTTTAGTTTCAACCAGCATCTGCAGTTCCTTTCAACACATTTTGACTGATCCACTGCGAAAGCTCCTTAAGGTGTGCCTACTTTGAACCTTCTCACCGATGGGTGCTGCGCAACACCTTCTCTCACTACTCCCCCTCTGTGATTCCCACAGCTCTTGGTTCAAAGGCCACGTTTTAACCCGGACTCGTTACCACAGCCACGAGCATTTTCTCGGCACTTGCCTGTGCCACTATCTTGTGCCCCATGGTTTCCACACTCAGGTTCCACACCTCAGAGTCAGACCCAACCCAGCAGTCAATCCACCACTTCTCACAACAGTTTTCCTTCCGTGCACTGCTTTCTACACTTATTTACCCAGACCTGCAATGGACCCAACTTTGCTCCATTCTACGGCAGATCCACACATTCAATAAACAGTTCCTCGCAAACCCTGGACTCCACTGAGGATCACAAGCTTGTCCACCTCCAGACTGGTCCCTCCACTAACCCTCTTAGACACAACCACCCGCAGGCCTAGAGCTCCACCGCTGGACCGTGCCGGGTTTCCGTCTGAAGAGGGGTTCTGACCCGAAACATCACCTATACCTTTTCTCCAGAGATGCTGCCTGACCTGTTGAGTTACTCCAGCAATTTGTTACTATCTTCCGTATAAATCAGCATTTGCAGTTCCTTCCTGCACCGACAGTAAAGTTGACGACCCAAACTGATACTTATTTCAGTCAAAATTCCAATGGAGTAAACTACAAACAGAATAACACCAATGTTTACTCTCATCCAGTGAGATAGTGTATGCCACTTTTTTTTAAAAACACACTCCATTCTGATATTTCCGCAGAATCTTGACAATGGAAGATTTCAGCTTGAAGAACATTTTAACTTTTCAAAAAGAAAATATTTCAGGGTATTCAGCTCTATATTTTGAATTTCAGCTAAACTTTCTTTGGGCTATCTCTGGGCCTTTGGGAGATTTTCTTATCCAACAAAGAAGATTTCAATAATCAGCTAGTTGTGTGCAAATATGTCCAAGCTGCTTTCCCCGAGGCAACAATTAACTTGACAGCAATAATGCTTTGTCTTACCATGTGTGTCAAAATGAATTGCATTTTTTGCAATACAACAGATGTAAATATGAAATACCAGTTTATACTTCACAAGTGATCAGTGTCCCGCTCAAACACAAGCTGTTCGCAATACTTTATACTGTTCTTAACTATGATAGAGCTGAGTTGGCAAGGTAAGAGATTTTAAAAAACATTCATAGGAAGGGTATAGTAACTTCCCTTACATTTTCAAAAGTCAGCCTTTTTATCATTGTCATTTTCTGGTAACTTGCTTCACACTAAATTAAAGAAAAATCCTGACAATGATCGGAGATACAAAATATTTGAGTATCGAAACTGTGGGTTCAGACTGACACACTTGTAAAGTTCTCGTTATCCTCCATCTCTTTCCGTATGGATTTATACTCAATTGGATGAATGGAATCGAAATAGCATTTTAAAAATGTAGTTAATTATACATTTTGTACTTCCCTCAAATCACTTTGTTGTTTAAAAGCCTTGCAAATAATTGAGATCAATGTGTACTTATCGTCCAATATCTTTTCAGTGACAGCTATGAAAAGGTATTCCTGCCATCTACTATTAGAGCTCCACAGGATACATTTGCAATATATTTGATGTTGCGTGTTCACAATACATGGAAATATTTTTTTCAAAATCATCTTAATTGCCTCAGTTTGGTGGTCCATGAATATGAAAGAATTTTAAGTAGAATTCTCAACATAACTCCACAATGTTTTGAATGTTCCCATTAATCAGAAAGTAAACTGGATTGGCAATATGATCAGAGAAAGGCCAGTTAAGCTGCTGTGTATCTCCCCATTTTTCTAAACTATCAAAGCTGCAGATGCAATTATAAGTTTCTTGTCTGGAAGCAAAGCCCTCTATGTGGAGGGAGCTTGACAACATGAGCCTACTTAATACCAATCATTCTTATGAATGGGCTTTATATTCATTTCCTCCACCATAGTAGATCACAACACAAGAATACAAAGCAACAACTCCCAATAGCACCCATTCTCAAGCGATCTTTACCATCAAGAAGAATGAACATCATTATGCAGGAATACCTTCTGGAATCACACAAAGTTAAATAGTATCCTTTCCGGGGCACAACAGAATTCCATCATCATTTCTATCAATAACCTTAAAGTCAAGAACAAGCTGGAGCATTATCTCAACGGATCATTATCTCAGGTTTAAAAAAAGACCAACCTGTCAGATAACAATGAATGGGAAAGGATCCTGGTATTTCCATGTCACTCACAGATAAAGAGAACAAATAAAACAAATGGTGCATGGGTTTCTTGGCAAGTTTAAAACAAACCATAGAAATCTTAAGACGTGTTGTAATTCTGCATTGTAATCCTGGGCATCCAACCTGTAATTCAGTTGTTGTTAATATGATCAGAATTAGTTGTCATATTCTTGAAGTTAATAAGATTTTAGCACTTTGTTGGGCAGCAGGGCAAACTCTCAGTGACCATCCAAACTCAGGAATGGAACACACGCCCAAAGGATTTGTATTTCTGGTGGGAAAGCCCTAGTTGTAGGTACTTCAGAATTTGGTTCACCAGTACTGTGTAAAGCAAGGTCCACTATAAATAAAAAGCATTAAGTACCTATGGATAGAGAAAAAAATTGTCACAAAATCAACAGGAACGGCCTCCAACTTAGGTGTTGCAGTAAAACGGTGATCACTTTATTTCAAAAGCAAGACAGTAATGTATCCTAAATTGTTTGGGTGTTAAAGTAATTCCATAATGGCCAAGATGGTGTTTTGTTCTGCAACGTATTTAACCAGTGTTAGCACAAAATTATACATTGGTAAAGGAATTGAAGCCAATGCTACATACAACTTTGAAAGATATTTGAGGCTCTCAATGGTAATTAGCCTCTTACTGACAATTAAGTGATCTGGTTGCCATTATTAGAAGATGGTGGGCAACACTATAAATAATACAGGTAGCTGAGCAGAAGTAGACAGGCTGTCCCTGGTAATGAGGATTTCCAGTATTACTTAAAATCATTCTCAAGATTGATTGTACATCTGCTCCTCGACAAAGTGCCTTTGAAGAGTATTTTTCTGACAAATTGGGAAATTTTCAGACTATCATGATTTCATCAGCCTATTAATGCCAATTCTACAAAATCTCGAGCACTATGGTTAAACCAAGTGAGCACTGACTGTTCTAGTCAGTCAAAAATAACTTGGAGGATGATGAATGGGAAGAGTTATTGAACTTGAGCAGAGCAGTAAGCCTAGGATAATCCTTTTCCTTAGGATTTCTTCTACCCTGACGTCCAATGCACGAACCAATGCGCCAAACACTAGACTCCATATGTTCAGAGGAAACAGGAACGTGGAGGATTAATAAACACCACCATACAAATTGCTTCTAATCAGTGCGACATCTGCAGGTGTTCTGTTTTACCTCAGGCAGTTTTACATCAGGATAATCAATGTGGCCAACTGATGTATAAAACTGAGCTTAACAATCATATCTTATTATTGCACTCAAAGGTATGTCACCAGCATCTGCAGTTATTTTCTTACATTATCTTATTATTGCAGTAACTACATTTATTTTTCACCCTTCTACCATGATACATTTATGTTCATCTTTTCCTGTTACACTACAAATCAATCTTTCATTTACAGAATGATAGTGAATGAAGGATGATTTTCAACTCATTGCACATCTTTAGAAGGACTCTCTAATTGAGCAATCCTTTTCACCCTATTTTCAATCTTGTTCTTTTGCCATTCAGCGCAAACTAGCCTGTTCAGGTTACTGGCTATTCATTCACTGTAAACAAATCCTCCTCATTTATTCCATCTTTTCACATTTTTAACATCAAATCTTATCTATCTAAAGACAATAACAGTTTCTCAGCATAACTGAATTCTATCATTCTCTTATACATTATCACCAAAATATGATTTTTTTCCAAAATATCCTCTGCCCAAAAATTCAGCTCAATGTTGAAACCCGACACGGGTGTCATAGTTTAACAAAATAGTCTTCTATGCAATGTATTTTTAATAAATCCAAGGACTCCGTACCTTTAAAATTTGTCCTGCCACCTCTCTAACTCTCGCCACCCTTATCACAACCTGCAATATGAAATACCTTTAAAAAATATTTTGAAATTGCATCGTTACCATATCAAGTTAAAACTTGATTTTGTTATTATATTAATAACAAAATTATAATCATGCAATAAGACACTACCAGTATAATCACTTGATAACATGGGATGGATCACATGTTTATACTGTTGAATATGAAAACATTAAGCATTACAATTTGATTAACAACCTTTCCTGGTGAGACAGAGGTCCACCTGCACCTCCTCCAACCTCATCTATTGTATCCGCTGCTCTAGATGTCAACTTCTTTACATCGGTGAAACCAAAAAGGCTCTCACTAGGGCCTCTTCTATATCCTGCAGCTCCACTCTTGCTCCCCTCCCCCCATTCGTAACAAGGACAGAATCCCCCTCGATCTCACCTTCCACCCCATCAGCCAGCGTATCCAACAAATTATCCTCCAACATTTCCGTCATCTCCAACTGGACCCCACTACTGGCCACATCTTCCCATCCCCTCCCCTTTCTGCGTTCCGCAGAGACTGTTCCCTCCGTAACTACCTGATCCACTCATCCCTTCCTACCCAAACCACCCCATCCCCGGGCACTTTCCCCTGCAACCGTAGTAGATGCAACACCTGTCCCTTTACCTCCCCCCTCAACTCCATCCAAGGACCCAAACTGTCTTTCCAGGTGAGAGAGGTTCATCTGCACCTCCTCCAACCTCATCTATTGTATCCGCTGCTCTAGATGTCAACTTCTTTACATCGGCGAAACCAAACGCAGGCTCGCCGATTGTTTCGCTCAACATCTTCGCTCAGTCCGCCTTAACCAACCTGATCTCCCGGGGCTGAGCCTGATTTAAAAATTCCCAACCCTATCATGAAAAAGATACTTAAAATAAGCACTATCAAGCAGTTCCAAACAAAAATATTTCAAATATGAAAAAATGGAAAGATTATATTCCAGATTATGATTCATCTCCCTCCAGAATGAAGAAACTCAGATGAGCCAATTGCGTTCAATCCACAGGCATAAATCAAGTTTCCAGCTTCTTTAATTTACCACCCATTTCCAATCTGTCTGTGGCCCCACCAGTGTTTCAATGGAGTCCAATGTCAACCTGAGGAACAGCATCTTCAATTATGGGTAAATTGCAGCCTTCATGAATCAATATTAAACTCTCCAACTTTTCTAACTCACTATCTTTTCATCTGTATCAGAACTGGCCATTTTGGTTTATCGCCAATTCGGCTCAGTTTCTTTTTTTCTATTTGTATAATCTTAGCTGACTAAGAATATCCCACAGCCTTACTATTAGCAACACATCACACAAAGAAGCATATGATTCTAACAATTCCTTTTCTGCCACATTTGTTTTCACCCTTTTGAGATATTCATTTTATTTTTCCATCTTCTCTGTGAAATTTACCTGTTTTCTTCCTTTCCCAGTTCTTATGAAGGGAACTAAAACCGAAATATTAACTGCTTTGTAAACAAATACTTCCTGGCCAGCATTTTGGCATTGGTTTGTTATTGTCACATGTAACAAGATACAATGGAAACATTTTGTTTTTATTTAAATTTCTTCTATTTGTACTAAGAAAGGAATAAGGTGCTCGAGAGAAAAATACATTTTGGAAAGAGTTCATAAATATTCCAAAACCATCAGCAAAACAGACAGGGAGAACATGATGAAAATAAATTTCTCAAACTTTGGCAAAAAAGGGAGTGCAGGGCTTGAATATCACTTTATATTGGCAGCCAATGCAAATATAAGCTGATTTCCTGGTCACCATTTGGAATATGAAGGGTTACAACTTGTATTACACCTTTGCTGAATCACTGCCATCAGCAAATAGTGGTTTCAAATCCCTGGTCCTTGCAAAGGACCTTCATGACCACCAGTACTCCCATCCAATCCATCATCATCACCTTTGGACATTTCACAAGCTTGCAACAATGATAAATTGTTCCATTATTCACTTCATGCTAATCTGTGGCTGGCATAAGCATATATATTTCATAATGTAAGCATTTAGTAACATTTAACCCATCCAGGAATAATAGCGGGCTATTAAACTGATCAAAAGTGCAAATTTAACAATGAAAAATAACGACAAGCATCTAATTATCCCATAAAGCATTAAGAATGCAGTTTCTGAAGAACAAACATGAAAAAAGTGGTATTACAAAATAGCTCATAGCTGAATGAGAACCGGAATTATATTTCAATAAAGACAAGTCACTGAGTAATGGCAATTCATTATACCACAATACTCATGGCAAAACACATTCTCTTGTCTGTCAAAGTAGCAGTTAAATCCACTTGTTTATGTGCCAGGCTTAAGCTTTACTTCAATCAGTTTCAGCTGTCAGCCAAGTCAGGTAGAGTACAACGTAGACCGCTTCTGTCAGCTTCACAGCACTGAGATAACATTAATTGTTGTGCCTTGTGTAACATTAATTATTAATTTGATAAAGAATTTGCTAAAAGAATTTAACAAATCTATTTAAAATTTGCATGTTTGGCAATTAAAAATGTTTAAAGCACAGAAATATGCCCGATTTATCTGCATTACAAACTGAATGGCTTACATTTAATTAAAAACCAACCACATTGTGCAAAATAAAATTAATATCTATTAATCTACAGAAGAAATCACTTATCCCAGAAAAGTCACAGTAAAGACTTTGAATGTTAATATGGTTCTTCTCACCATTGTATTCCATTACATGGTCTCACATTGTCACAACCCTAATTTTGTACGTTTCCATATTTCCTGACGAAGAAAAAAGCAATTCCATTCAGCAGCACGCTTGGGTCAGGACCCTTCTTCAGACTCTTCTTCTCCAGCAAACCTATTGCTCTTATCAGTCTCAAGAAGAGTCTCGACCCAAAATGTCACCTATCCATATTCTCCAGATTTGCTGCCTGATCTGCTGAGGTACTCCAACACTGTCTTTTTTTTTGCCTTTCCCTTGATATTATACATTCTTCCAATTAATTATTTTTGCATTAACTCTCTGTGACAGCATCAGCCTCTGATTTCTTCCTATCTTTGGGATCAATCATAAAACAACCATCCTTCCTCAAAACACAAAGGGCTGGAGGAATTCAACAAATCAGGATGCATCTGTGGAGGGAATGGACAGACCATTAAACAAAAATTGCCTGCTATTAAGAACATTGCAAGTGAAGCTTACAATACATCATTCAACAATCAGAATACACTTTTCATCAATAATATTAGACCAATAGTCTAATGCACAAAAAAAACTATGTATATTAATATTGAATGACTCATTGGAAAATGTTTTACTTTAATAACTTTCACTTCAATAATGACAACTTAAAATTCTTATCATGTTTAAATCCCTCAATAGGATTAACATCATTGCCATAGCATTTGTCCAAACATTGATAACTCTTTGGCAGACAACTCAGCTTATTTCATTTCTGGTTGAGGTGCTTCCAATGTGATGCAATCAACAGCTGGTAAGTGCGTCTGGGTGTGATCAATCTTTATTTCTATGGCACAGGGTAGAGGGGTGCAGTTGAAAAGTAGAAGAGCGAAAAAACAAAAAGTCAGGGCAAAGGCAGCGAGGGCACATGGGAGAGACAGACATTGAGAGAGAGTGTAAGAATGTGTAAGAGAGAGCAAGAGAAAATGTGGAGTGAGATTTGCTCGTTGTCTCTACCCCCTTCCCTTATCTTCTTTCTCACAAATGTTTCGGCTGGTTCACTAATCATGAGGCAGCAGGAGTTAATAATCTTTTATCCATACAATTCTGGACTTTAATAAAGTAGGCAAATTAACATTGCTTCTAGCATGTGGCACGGGAACAGACTGAGGCCAGACATGGGAAAAGATGGAGCCTGCAGTCAACATGATTTATTTTTCATGATTTACGCATTAAGAAAATTTAATGTGCAAAACACAAAGTGCTGGAATAACTCAGTGAGTCAAACAGAATCCCTAAATAACATGGATAAGTGAGATTTCGGATCGAGGCCCTTCTTCAGACTGACCGATGGCAGATTTCCTCCCTCAAGAATGTGAACTAGATGAACTTTTACAAACAGACGTTTATTTAAAAATTAATTATTATTGAATTTAAATTCTACAACTGACATGGTCGGATTTAAATTCAAAACACTGGATTATTAGTCCAAGTTTTTGGATCATTGGTCAGGTGATTGGAGATGCGCACATCCAGGCAAGTGGAGTCTTCCTTTATGCTCCCAACTCATATCCTGCAAATGGTGGGAAGGCTTGTGTGTCAGGAGGTGTGTCACTCAAAGCATAAGAGCTCCTGACCTGCTCTTATTGCCACAATACTTGGGTAGTGATGTATTGAACTTCTGGCCATTGATGACCCAGAGATTGAAGGTGGGGAATCCAGAAACAGTGAATGAATATCACATGGCTGGTAAAGGCCTCTCTTGTTGCAGATTAACATTGCCTGGCATTTTTATGAGCACTTTGATGCCTCAATCAGTCAAATGTTACCTTAAATGTTGCCGTAATCAACCTTGCCTTACCTCTGAAATTGAACTTTTAGTCCACATTTGTCGAACCGCTGTCATGTCACACGAAGCCAGATGATTTCAACAAAACACAAACTGGGCATCAGTGAGAAAATTATAAGTCTGTACCCAGTCAACCCTATTGACGGTTTGAGAGGCAATGCTGGCTGATAATATGCTGGACTAGATTAGTCCTGCCTTTGCGGAATGGACATATTTGAACAATTTCTTACATCGCCACATGTAGTTGATCTATTTGGCCAGAGGGGTAGCTATTCCTGGAGCACACAGTTTTAGTGCTACAGATAGAGTCAGAGTGATACAGTGTGGAAACAGGCCCAACCCGCCCACACCGTCCAACAATGTCCCAGCTACACTAGTCCCACTTGCCTGCGCTTGGCCCATATTCCCCCAAACCTGTCCTATCCATGTATCTGTCTAACCGTTTCTTAAATGATGGGATAATCCAAGCCTTAACTACCTCCTCTGGCAGCTTGTTCCATACACCCACCACCCTTTGAGTGAAAAAGTTACCCCTCGGATTCCTATTAAATGTTTTCCCCATCACCTTGAACCTATGTCCTCTGGCCCTCGATTCCCCTACTCTGGGCAAAAGACTGCATCTACCTGATCTATTCCTCTCATGATTTTGTATACCTCCATATGATCTCCCCTCATCCTCCTGCGCTCCATGGAATAAAGACCCAGCCTACTCAACCTCTCCCAATAGCTCACACCCTCTTGTCCTGGCAATATCCTCGTAAATCTTGTCTGGACCCTGTGCTCTCAGTTGTTCCTAGATTTGGCATGGAGCCAATCTAATTAGCTCAAGATCAGATGTGAGGGTGAAAATTAGGAAGAAGCCAACTGGATCATTACTCAACATTTCTGACAGAACACAGCTGCAAGTGCATCAGCCTTGAATTCAGCATTCACATTCTGGGCAGGAGTATGTTCTTGGGCTGTCCAGATGTCTGCAAGGAACATGGAATCCCTATCCATGTTTTACATGATGCCATGAGACTTCACATGGATTACACTCAATGCTGAAGACCTCCTGCAATACCACTGGTACTGCATTGATAGCGGGATAAGATGTGCGAGGGATTATGATGGAGGAATTTGCATGTTGTTAACAAGTTATGATTCTGTGAGTATAAACTATATCAGCCTGTTGCTTAGCTAGTCTGTGATGTAGATCTCCCAGTTTAGACAGTCGTTCCCCTGATATTCTAATAGAGGACTTTGCAAGATCAACTGGGCTGAGTGAATTTGCTGCCGTTGAATCCAAGGTGATTTATTCATACCTCATCTCTCTTCCCCACCCTACATCCCAGGCCACTCTATGCTTTACAAAGCAAGCTACCTGTTGCAACCCTAAGGAATGATCTCTGAACATCAAATTGCACGATTAGGCGTTTCAATTTAAATTTGAAAAATTTACTATTAAAATAAATAATGAGCAAAGGCATTTAAATTCAAAATGAAGAGTTTGAGTAGAACCAATTCGTGCCTTTTCCTTTAACATTCAGAGTCGTGTTTCTCCAGCCAACTGATATTGTTGCAGTGATTGGCTCTGCCCATTTTATTGCCTACTTTAAATATGATGAATATAGTGCACAAGAATCCTTTATCAAAACGCACTCAAATACATCTGAAAATTCTTGCAGGTTGAAACAAAGAACCTACCTACAACAATGTAGCCTCAATCTAATTTGTAATGAACATCTGTCCAAAGCACCAAAATTGGTCTTAATTTAGTCCTAACTGGCACAAAATTTAGAAATGAGAGGAAATGCAAAATTCACTAAGGTATCGCGACAGAACTTACACTGAAGCTTAAATCGAGGTTAGTTCTTCTGGCACATTTGAGAACTATTCATTCTACTTTGCAGGAGTTGAATTCAAAAGTATTAGGCCAGAACTTGCTCAGAAATGTTGGCAGTTCCTTATGGAATCAAATGGAGAAACAACGTTTTGGCAGTTACCCAATATTTATTCTCGGATGTTTGTCCATCCAACAGGTTCAATATGAATAATCCATGACAATCAAATCTGCTAAAAACTGTTTATTGCCAATCAGTATACCTTTCTCATTTGTTTTTTCAACTGTTATATGGACGGGACCTTTTTTCTTTCCTTGTCAACCTCAGCATTTGTAGACTTTCAAAAAAATTGTCCTTGTTGACAGTAAGGATGTTAAACTTCAGTTGCAGAACAATAAGTTGGAAAGATGGACAGAGCAAAAGCAAATGGAATTTAATCCTGAAATTGTGGTTAACTTGGGAGTACTGATAAGTGTACAACATACACAATGAAATGTCAAGACTCTAGGAAGTATTGAGGAACAACGAGGCCAAGTGTATATATCCAATATCCCTTCATGGCAGCAGCACAGCTGGATAAGTAGTTTTTAAAAAAGGGGTTACTTACCTTTGTTAACCATAGATTAAAATATTAGAGCAAGGTGATTATGGAACAACTATATAAAACATTTCTGCAGTCTGTGTGCTATCTGATTATCATACTAAACAAAGAATACACTCATCAGCCAAAACATTATGACCACCTGCCTAATATGCTGTTGGTCCTCTGTGTGCCGCCAAAACAGCGCTGAGCCGCCGAGGCATTAACTCTACAAGACCCCTGAAGGTGTCCTGTGGTATCTGGCACCAAAACATTAGCAACAAATCCTTCAAGTCCTGTAAGTTGCGAGGTGCAGCCACCGTGGATCGGACTTGTCGATCCAACACATGCTACAGATGCTCAATTGGATTGAGATCTGGAGAATTTGGAGGCCAGGGCAACACCGTGAACACTTCATCATGTTCCTCAAACCATTTCTGAACAATGTGTGCAGTGTGGCAGGGCGCATTATCCCGCTGAAAGAGGCCACTGCCATCATGGAATATCATTGCCATGAAGGGGTGTACCTGGTCTGCAACAATGTTCAGGTAAATGACATGTGTCAAATTGACGTCAACATGAATGACCGGACCCAGGGCTTCCCAGCAGAACATTGTACCGGCTTGTCGTCTTCCCATAGTTGGTTCGGACCAGACAGGATAACCTTCATTGCCCTCGCGCATCGATGAGCCTTGGGCGCCCAACAGCCTGTCCCTCCTCGGACCACTATCGGTAGGTACTCACCACTGCTGACCAGGAGCACTCCACAAGCCTTGCCGTTTCAGAGATACTCTGACCCAATCATCCGGCCATAACAATTTGGCCCCTGTCAAAGTTGCTCAGGTCTTTACTCCTGCTCATTTCTCCTGCATCCAAACCATCAACTTCAAGAACTGACTGTTCACTTGCTGCCTAATATATCCCACCACTTGACAGGTGCCATTGTAACAAGATAACCAATGTTATTCATTTCACCTGTCAGTGGTCATAATGTTTTGGCTAATTGTTGTATAATTGCACTGGACAAACTTAAGAAGGGATTCACCAGGAGGGGCAGCTATGAGGAGAGACTTGAAAAGTTGTCTTTAATTTCCAAGGAAGGAGGAGATTGTGGTTAAAATCTGGAATGCAATGCCCGAGGAGATACTCTCACCATATTTAAATAGTATTTGAATAAACACTTGAAATCCCATGGTATAGAAGTGCCAGAAAATGGGATGAGTATAAATAAGTGCTTGATGGCCAACATGGACAGATTGGGCCTGTTTTCATGCTGTACGGCCATTACGCTCCAAGCAGTATTCGCACTGGAATGTGGAGGCTGCAGGTGAACTGAGGTTTACAAAATTATGAGATGCATAGATAGTCCGAATCTTTTTATTATGGTTGGGGAATCTATAACTAGAATGCACCTGTTTAAGGTGAGAGGCGACAAATTTAAAGAAGATCTGAGGAATATGGTTTTGCCACACAGACAGTGAATATTTGGGATGAGCAGCCAGAGGAAGTAGTAGAGGCAGATACAATTACAATGCTAAAAAGGCATTTGAGCATTTACTTGGATAGAAAAGGAGTAGATATGGACTTATTGGTGGGCTCAGCCTAGTTCATAACAGACACAGCCCTCCCTCCAACAAAAGCATCTGCGAGGTGCTACCTCAAAGGATTCACCACCATCTGGGCCATGCCCTCTTCTCACTGCTAGCAGCATGCATGAGACACAGAAGCCTGAAGTCCTACACCACTAGGAACAGCTACATTCCTACAACTATCAGGTTCTTGAACCAACCTCTACAACCCCAACCCTACTTTGGCAACGGAACAATATGGACCACCTTTTATTCTACTATGAACACGTTTTCTTTGCCAATGTCTTGCTTTTTTTGCACGCTATTCTCTCTTAGAATTGTGTTATTTATGTATGATTTGTTTTTATATGTGGGTGTTTCTGTAAATACAGCACTCAGTAATGAAACTGAAGGTCTCCAAACTTCCAGGTTATTTTCCTGTGTTTTTTGTAGTATTCCCATTGTTTTATATCCTCTATTTTTAGTATAGATCATGGTGTATAGCCAAAATAATGAGATGAAGCAAAAAAAATAAAATCTGTTTTTACAAAGAAAAATATCAGATATGTCCCTGTGGTTTCTTGTCTTTTTTTGTGACATTTTTCAAACAGGTTTTAAAGAAATCATGCTAAATTATACCAGAAAGATGACATTAATTTTGCAATTAAATAAATATATAAGCTAAATTCTGCTTATGATTTTTATCATTTGTCACCCAATCAGATGGTTTTCTGATGCCCAATGTTTTTGCGGCACAACTTGAGTAGCAGTGTCCATTTGTCCACGTGTCAATTGTGCGAATTAAAAGCAGAGTAACCGTTTTTATATTTATTAGTTTTCTTTATTGTTTATATTTTGTATTTTAGCTTTCCATTGAAATACTTAATAATGAATAGAACTTAAAAGCATGAAATAAAAATCTAGTTGGCTCACCTATTTTAGTGAGGTCTCATTCTGTAGACCCTCCAATTTTTTGATGTCGTCAATGCTATAACGTTTATTTTTGCACTCTTCATGATTTAAAAAAAATTCAAACAATGCTTCTTGTTTATTGTTTACTATAGAAATGTTTAAGTTCCGTTAAACTTTCATTGCTTGTCTCAGATTTTGGTTCCGGGCAAATTTTGAGAAAATTAACATCGAATTCGATGAAAGGTTACTATATTCTTTCTCATTTATGTATACAAAATAAAAATCACAATTTTTTCTCTTTTATTTCAAAATGTAAAAGTATTAAACTTTGATTAAATTTTAATCGATTTTGATCGCAAATTAGCTCAAAAGGATCATAGATAGGTCCATTTTTAAACGCTGTGATATTTCGTTATCTATATACTAAAACTCTCGTTTGTTATCTTGTTTGTGACTGAACCAGGCAAAACGGTACACGATAGCGCGGCAATTTTAGGCCCACCTTACTCACCATTGTCACTTTAGTGATAATGCAAGTAGTTTTTTTGAATTCGGTGTTATATTTTTAAAGTTATTCACATTTTTAAGTTTAAAAGGAGGGGAGGGGGAGGGGAGGAGGGAGGGAGGGGGGGAGTGGGGAAGAAGGGAGGGGGGAGTGGGGAAGAAGGGAGGGGGGGTTGAGGAGAGAGAGAGGACAGGGTGCTGCACCAATGCAGGAGTGGTTTGGGCCCAACGGGTCCACTTGGTCTAGTAATTAAATAAATTTCAAATTTGGCCACCCTTATTTACAGAAACATCCATGCCCAAGTCCATGTACCCGTGATGCTGCTGCAAACAAAATTGTTCATTGTAACTGTGCCTTGTCGTACCAGTATACACATTAATAAACATGAATTAAACTTGAACGAATGCAGGCAAATAGGATTGGTGTAAACGGGCATCACGGCTGGCATGGACCCGTGGGCCATACAGGCCCATTTTTTGCTGCACGGTTTTATGATTCTATCAAACCCCATCCAATTGACTGTCCTGAAAAGGAAATCTGCTATCCTTGTGTCCTTGCCTGGTGATTTCTGAAGATGGTTAATTCCAGGTAGCACAATTTTAACCATTAATGTTCTGCACACTACTCGTATTAAACTGAAAAGCAAAAAAACCTCAAGGTGCTGACAATTTAAAACAATAACTCTGCCTTTCTTTGCACTTAACTGGGTGAGGTAATTTAAGCATTCCTTCCCCCTAACCCCCACCACTCCCCCAAACTACCTCCTGCAGCTAGGGAGCGGTGACCATGCTTCTTAGTTATGGATTACATCAAACAGTACCTTGCATTCAAAGGCATATATGTCCCAAGACATGAGAAAAGGTAGCTGAACTAGACGTATACCATTATCAACAGAGAAAGGCAAGCCAAAGTGAATTAGCAGCAAAATCAGGAATATTAAATGGCTCTTTTTTTTAGACACAGTATTTTGGAAATATTAATGTAATTCCAATTTCTCTTCCTGCTTCCCTTGTGATCTCCATTTAAAGAAACGGATCACTTGCTTGCCCAACAATATCACTGAAATAGGTGCATGTTCAAGCTCTTGTGCTTAAAGATTGCTCAGATCATAAACCATGCATCAAAGAGTCATGAAAAAGTTGTAAATGAAATCAATGGCTTATTGATTAAAAGCAGTAGGTGAGGATAGTTGTTCAACCCGAGGCAATTATAAATGGGTCAAATGAGATGAGAACTAATTATACCCAGTTACATCAACGCTGGATTTAAAAATAACAGATGTTGATAATTCACATCTTGTACCCGAAAACATATTCAAAGCCATTGCTGAATACAAAATAGTACTGTATCCAAACAGTGTACAGTATATCTTTTAATGTTTCCTTTTCCTGCGGTATGAATTTGGCTTTGTTACTTCTATCACCACCATGACTAGCCACTCAAAGATGCACAGTGGCAGCCTCATAATAACCATAATTGTATTTTGGACCAATGCAAGGACATCTCTGGCTCCCAAAACAGTATTTCCCTGTGAAAGATTGAAAAATATTACATAATGCATGATATAATTGACGATATACGTTTTGCCAGGGCTGGGGTAAGTAGGTGGCACTGGTCATATGGAAGTGCCATTACTGGACAAGAATGTCAGTGATTTGATACAAATGGAAAAATTTAGGATGTTTTACCAGAGTTTATTCCAACGTGTTTTATAATTGTTCACTATACAATACTTCAATGAAACTTAGCAGATCGTACATTGGCGGCACGGTAGCGCAGCGGTAGAGTTGCTGCTTTACAGCGAATGCAGCGCCGGAGACTCAGGTTCGATCCTGACTACGGGTGCTGTACTGTAAGGAGTTTGTACGTTCTCCCCGTGACCTGCGTGGGTTTTCTCCGAGATCTTCGGTTTCCTCCCACACTCCAAAGACGTACGGGTATGTAGGTTAATTTGACTGGGTAAATGTAAAAAATTGTCCCTAGTGTGTGTAGGATAGTGTTAATGTGCGGGGATCGCTGGGCGGCGCGGACTTGGTGGGCCGAATAGGCCTGTTTCCGCGCTGTATATATATGATATGATATATATGATATGATATGCAAGAACATAAGAAACAAGAGCAGGAGGAAGGCATTCAGCCTCATAAGCTTCTTCCATCATTCAACAAAATCATGACTAAACACATTTGCCCATCCTATTCCATATCCCTTAATTCCTTTCATAGCCAGAAATCTGCAGGTCTGTTTTGAATGCATTTAATTACTGAACCACTACAGTCCTCCATTGTGGGGGATTCCAAAAGTTCAATACATTCTGAGTAAAGCATTTTGTAATTTCAGTTCTAACTGGCCTAAGGAAACATGTTCCACTATTTATTTCAAAGGATGTTGCATGTTTCAATGAGGTCACCATAGATTCTTGAAAATTTTAAAAATAAGAGATCTCGATTTCTTCCCCAAATGACAAACCCGTCAATCTCCAGAACCGGGCGGCGAATTTTCACTGCACTCCTTCTACAGCAAGCCTATCTTTTTTAGGTATAGAGACTGACATCATACATAAATACTCAAAATATGGTCTTCCCAAGGCTATATATAATTGTAAACATCTTTACTCTTATTTTGTTTACTTTAGAGATGCAGCACGGAAACAAGCCTTTTGATCAACGATCCCCGTACACTAGCACTATCCTACACATTAGGCACAATTTACAATTTTTACCACAGCCAATTAACGACAAACCTGTACATCTTTAAAGTACGGGATGAAATTGGACCACCCAGAGAAAGCTACGTGGTCAGGGGGGAACATACAAACTCCGTACAGACAGCACCTGCAGTCAGGGTCGAACCCGGGTCTCTGGCGCTGTAAGAGAGCAAATATATCGCTGCACCACCATGCCAACCTGTTCTCAAATAATCTGGCAATAAAGGTTAAAATGTTATTTATCTTTGTAATTGCTTGTGTTGCATATGGTTCACCCAGATCCCTTTAAACATCAATATCATCCAATCTCTTTTTTTTTTTTAAATTCTATATTTTGGGGGGGCTTTCTGCTGAAGTGGATAACCTCACAATTCTCCTACATTGTGTTCCACCTGCCATGCTGTTGTCAACTCATTTAAGCATCATCAGCATTTCTCACAGTCTGACTTAGTTGTATCATTAGTCAATTTTACTTTGGTTCTTTTAGCAACATCAACATAGATTTTGAATGACATGATCCAAGCATCGATTTCAGCAGAACCCCACTATTCAGATTGCCAGACTAAGAAATTTATCTCCTCTATGTTGTTAGAACAAATTTGCCCAGTCTGTAGGTTAAAATCCCTGCCTTCCCCACACTGACTTTTTGTTACCTACAGTGCCCTCCATAATGTTTGGGACAAAGACACATCATTTATTTATTTGCCTGTACTCCACAATTTGGGATTTGTAATAGAAAAAATTACATGTGGTTAAAATGCACATTGTCAGATTTTAATAAAAAGCTATATTTATACATTTTGGTTTCACCATGTAGAAATTACAGCAGTGTTTATATATAGTCCCCCCATTTCAGGGCACCGTAATGTTTGGGACACAGCAATGTCATGTAAATGAAAGTAGTCATGTTTAGTATTTTGTCGCATATCCTTTGCATGCAATTGAAGTCTGCGATTCGTGGACATCACCAGTTGCTGGGTGTCTTCTCTGGTGATGTTCTGCCAGGCCTGTATTGCAGCCATCTTTAGCTTATGCTGGTTTGGGGGGCTAGTCCCCTTCAGTTTACTCTTCAGCATATAAAAGGCATGCTCAATTGGGTTCAGAATGGGTGATTGCCTTGGCCACTCAAGAATTGACCATTTTTTAGCTTTGAAAAACTGTTGCTTTAGCAGTATGTTTGGGATCATTGTCTTGCTGTAGAATGAACGCTGGCCAATGAGTCTTGAGGCATCTGTTTGAACTTGAGCAGATAGAACTTGAACGAAGTGTCTATACACTTCAGATTCATTATGCTACTACCATCAGCAGTTGTATCATCAATGGAGATAAGTGAGCCAGTACCTTCGGCAGCCATACATGCCAGGCCATAACACCCCCACCACCGTGTTTCACAGATGTGGTGATATGCTTTGGATCATGGACAGCTCCTCCATACTTTGCTCTTGCCATCACTCTGATATGTTAATCTTCGTCTCATCTGTTCACAAGACCTTTGTTTGATCTGTCCACAAGAACTGTGGTTGCTTTTTAAGTACTTCTTGGCAAACTGTAACTTGGCCATCCTATTTTTGCAGCTAACCAGTGGTTTGCATCTTACAGTGTAGCCTTTGTATTTCTCTTCATGAAGTCTTCAGCAGATAGCGGTCAGGGACAAATCCACACCTGACTCCTGAAGAGTGTTTCTGACCGTCAGACAGATGTTTGGGGATTTTTTTTAATTAGAGAGAGAATTCTTCTGTCATCAGCTGTGGAGGTCTTCCTTGGCCTGCCAGTCCCTTTGCGATTAGTAAGCTCACCAGCGCTCTCTTTCTTAATGATGTTCTAAGCAGTTGATTTTGGTAAGCCAAAGGTATGGCTGATGTCTCTATAACAGTTTTATTCTCGTTTCTCGGTCGCATAATGGCTTCTTTGACTTTCATTGGCACAACCTTGGTCCTCATGTTGATAAACAGCAATAAAAATTTCCAAAGGTGATGGAAAGACTGGAGGAAAGACTAGGTGCTGAGAGCTCTCTTATACCTGCATTAAGGAGGCAATTAAACACACCTAAGCAATTACAAACGCCTGTGAAGCCGTGCGTCCCAAACACTGTGGTGCCCTGAAATGGGGGGACTATGTATAAACACAGCTGTAATTTCTACATGGTGAAACCAAAATGTATAAAAATGGCCTTTAATAAAATCTAACAATGTGCACTTTAACCACATGTGATTTTTTCTATTACATATCTCAAATTGTGGAGTACAGAGGCACATAAATAATTTGTAGTGGGATCTCGTTTCCTAAAGGAGAAGAGGAGAACCCCCATTTCCTAAAGAATGAGGACATCTATCACCTCTATCCCCTACTCCCAATTCCTCCGTCTACGCCGCATCTGCGCCCAGGATGAGGTTTTCCATACCAGGGCATCGGAGATGTCCTCATTCTTTAGGAAACGGGGGGTTCCCCGCTTCCATTATAGATGAGGCTCTTACTGGGGTCTCCTCGATATCCCGCAGCTCCGCTCTCGCTCCTCCTCCCCCCATTCGTAACAAGAGGCCCCATTGCCCTCACCTTCTACCCCATGAGCCGTTGCGTACAGCATATAATCCTCCAACATTTTCACCACCTCCAACGGGATCCCACTACTGGCCACATCTTCCCATTACCCCTTTCTGCTTTCCGCAGACCGTTCCCTCCACAACTCCCTGGTCAACTTGTCCCTTCCCACCCAAACCACCCCCTCCTCTGCAACCGTAGGAGATGCAACACCTGTGCCTTTACCTCCCACCTCGACTCCAAACAAGGACCCAAACAGTCTTTCCAGGTGAGGCAGAGGTTTACTTGCACCTCCTCCAACCTCATCAACTGTATCCGTTGTGCAAGGTGGCAAATTCTCTACATCGGCAAGACCAAGAGCAGGCTCAGCGATCGTTTCGCTGAACACATCCGCTCAGTCCACCTGATCTCCTGGTTGCTTAGCACTTCAACTCTCCTTCCCATTCCCAATCTGACCTTTGCCCTGGGCCTCCTCCATTCTCAGTGTGAGGCCCAGCACAAATTGGAGGAACAGTGCCTCATATTTCGCTTGGGTAGTTTACACCCCAGCGGTATGAACATTGACTTCTCTAACTTCAAATAGCCCTTGCTTTCCCTCTCTATCCCCTCCCACTTCCCCCACCAGTCTTACTGTCTCCAATTACATTCCATCTTTGTCCCACCCACTCCCCTGACATCAATCTGAAGGGTCTCAACCCGAAACGTCACCCATTCCTTCTCTCCAGAGATGCTGTCTGTCCCGCTGAGTTACTCCAGCATTTTGTGTCTATCCTGAAAGAAAATTACTGTTGTGATTTTCAGTAGCCAGCACAGTGCAGAGGGACAGATCCTGAGGACAGAATCCAGTTGTGGCTATTCATGCATTTCGCTGTAGATGCAGTGCGTTTAGAGATATAGAACATTTTTATGCTTTAGAACATTTCTATGTGCTCTGACCCCATTTGCTGCTTGCCTTTGTTTCCATTGCCTATTTATTTTGCTTACTATATTTCTAATTAACATCTCCAGATTTATTTCTCTGTCTTGACTCTCCAATAGATCCTACATGATACTTTAAAAAGTCCCTGAAAACCTCCAAAACCACTTCAGGCTTCTATATTATTGGAGGGATAAACCTCTTCATTTGAAGAGAGGTTACAAATGAAATTGAACTTTATGCAATCAATGAACATCCCCTCTTCAGACATGATGATGGAACGTCACTGACATAGTAGGTTAAGATTCTGTGACATAGATCTGCAGAACTCCCACAGTGTAGCCCTGAGGCTCCAATGATGAACCTCCAACAACCTCATCCATCTAGCTTATCACTTTTTTCAACATTTAAAGGGACTCTGCTGACAACAGAAGACCTGACCTGCAGCTCCAGCACTAACTGCAGGCAACTCACTCATCTCCCCAAATCTACGGATGGTTCAACAAAAAGATATACCTCAATAGCCTCAATAGTGACAATGACAACCATGTTGCATTATGGGAGGCATTGTTACAGCTACCCAGGATGAGCCAGGACCTTGGATAAAAGGACAAAAACATATCCTTCTCATTAGTGCCTATTCCCAAAGTCTTCAGAAACACGAATCAGATCTTCATCTTACACTCAGATTTTTCATGGCTGCCGACATGAAGTACGTGGCATTCTGCAGGAAGCCCTTTGGCTACTTTCTTTAGTGTGCCTGCTCTCCTCTTGAAGCCCAAGATCAACTTCCTCACAGTAGGATTTTCCCAAGGGGTCACAGCAGCTCTCTGCACGTTGCGCAACTCTCCGCTCAATGCTTCCACAGAGTGGTCAGCCAGGCACTGCATTCCTGAAGAAATGATTTTGCCTATTTTTATTTTAGTGCAGAACAGATAGCACTCCAGGCAGTGGTATTTGCCAGCATTATCCCTACTATAGAAATAAAGACACCCATTGACTGATTATGCCCCTAAACTGCTTTTATTAAGAATCTAGCTCTTCAGTAACTATAAAGGTTGAACATCGATTTTCCAGCAACTGATGGTCTGCCCTCTCCCCCCCTCCTGTACTCCAAACAAAATTACCAGACCTCAGTAGAAATTCCTTGAGCAGCCACAGATGGCATTGTAAACTAAATGTGAATGGAATTACCTGCCGACATATGCCCGCTCGCACCATTTCCCGACCCAACTCACAAGGTGCATCAGCAAGTCCTTTGAACCTCTGATGTTTCATGCTGTCCTCCCACCACCTCCTTAATTCCTTTTCTTCCCTGGTCACTGACATATTCCACTTGGAAACGACAGCCGGGGGGCAGCCTTAGGATCTGAAGTTGTTTTCCCAATACCTGGGAGAATATGCTGGGCAAATGGATGTATCCCTGGGGCAATCGTGTCCAGGTATATTGTTGGCCCTCATTAGTAAAGGCAAAAGGATACTGACTATCTGGATGTAATAGTACGGCGAAAAAGGTGTGTTGTAGATCGACCATAGTGAAGCTCGGCGGCACCTGGCTTAAAATGTTAGCGGGGTTTGGTACAATCGCATGCGTAGGAGCAACGATTTTGTTGATCGCCCGTGTCTCGCACCAAGGGTCATTCCGCACGTCCTGGTTTCTGGACAGGGAAAATGGGGGCGTTGCATGGCGAGTGGCAGGGGGCCAAAATGCCCTGTCGCTGGAGGGAGGCAACGAGTTGCTGGATGCCTCCATTGGCCTCAGGCTTTAGCGGATATTGGGGGGTGGAGGGCAGTCGTACGTTGGGCTGTAAGGCCACCTTAACAGGGGCACAATTAGTGCGCCCTACCTTGTAACCAAATCTGGTCTGTTACCGGCGCACTGGCCCGTAGCTGGTGGTGCTGTATTTACCCCTGATCACATTGGGGTTGTTTCCAATATTCAATTGTTCCTTGTGGGTAGCATTATATGCCTCCTTTGCATTTATCTGCCTGGCTTTCCAGCTGATAAGCCAAGAACCCCATCTCTTTGGCTGTTAGTCCCGAATTGACAGAGGTGTTAACGTGTGGCGAAACCAGTCCTTTTTGTCGCCAGAGCTTGCATGGCACCATGGTATATGGGGTGCGTTGAACGTGACCCCAATTGTTACGGCGCTTGGTTGGGCAATCACGGGCATTGCACTTAAAGCAGCGGCCTCGCTGTCCTTGTTGATGATCCGGGAGTGCACATCTCGCAGGTCGGCGGTCCTCCCAGTCTTCGCGTGACTGATCGCGCCCTGCCCATCGCCCCCCTTGGTTTATTTTGCCTGATGGGCAGCATGGTGCAGCGGGATGTAGCTTCATATTCATCCTCATGGACATACTTAACTTTAGGTACTACTGAGGGGTCAGCATCCTTTCTACTGCTCCAGAATGCAAACCGCCTGCTGTTGCTAGTCCTGGATATTGTCAGCTCAGTCCAGGTTAGTCTTGATCTGTGTCGCTACTCACGCGGGGAGGCATTGCATCAAGATTGCATTAAACTGTGCAGATTGTCGATCTTGGTTAAAGGTTTCATCTCCTGCAGAGATGCGATATGCCGTTGTAAACCTTTCCAAGAAATCATGTGCCGATTCCTTGAGTAAGGGTCGACATTCGAGGACTTTGCCCATGTCAATGGGTCGTTTCAGGCATTGGGTCTGGGCAGCGAGCATGGCCTTGATTCTTCCGTTATTGTCTTGGTGTAATGCTGCAAAAGTTTCCCAAGCTGCTGCACATAGGAGGGTTTTCCATCTCGCCCCCTCAGTGGGATTTAGGATGGCAGACGTTAGGGCAAACACATCCCTCGTGGCTGCTTCGTTAATTGTATGTCGTTCACAAATCCTGGTGGGTCTTTAATGCGGTCTGGGGCATTTTTAGAGATTAACAGCATTTCCTGCGGCTTCCATGGGGTGTATACATGCATGACTGCCGGCGGATCATTTGGTCCGGGTCCAGCCAATGGATTTGGCATTGCTTTCGTTGGCATTATCTTTTTAGTCTTTTTAGTTTTCTGTTGGTTCTCGGCCTTTTTCTCGTTTTCTCTCGTGTTTTCTTTGGCTTTTTGTTTCATTCTCTCACTGATGGATTCAATTACTGCTCCTCCTTCCTCTTCTACCTCAGCCCTTTCCCTTTCTTCATCGTCCTTCTTTTCAATTTCCTAGTTGCTATTGGTATCATCTTCTTTTGGGGGTGCCCTTTCCTGTGGGGCTTACGTAGCCCCCCAACGGGATCTTAGTGGGGAGTTCTTACTCCGAGGGGCTGGTGGCCAGGGGCATAAGGGGAAGGTGGCCTACCCCATTCCCGACTTTGTTCCTCATCCCCTCTTCGATAAACAGGGTTGCCATGCCAGACAAGGGGCCACTGGGGTTATTTTGCTTAGGTTTCCGTTTTTGCATTACCAATTGTTTATTATTCTGTTGGCCAACCGTATTCTTTTCTTTATAAATCCTTATGTTTTTCTGGGTCTAAGTAACACATGTGCTGTACTGGAGCTCCACCATCACTCTTATCCAGGACTTGTCCCATTTTCAGCCCTCCTTATTACTACTAATTTACACAGACCCCAGTTCCCAGAGAACTCTCCCGGAAACTGGTTTCACTGGTCTGAACAGCTCAATTCACAAAATTTTCTTCGACAAATTCACTCAGACCCCAGTTCCTGCAGAACTCTCCCAGAAACCGGTTTCGCAGTCTGAACTGCCCAATTCACAAAATGTTCTTACCTGGTGTTGTCTTCTATAAAGGTCTCAGCAGGGAACCAGATCTACCTCAGACAAGGGAACACGGTGTTCCCGGGAACTCGCTCGGGAGTTCAGACTCAATGGATCCGATAGTGTACTTTAACTCCCGTCGAGGTCCCGGCCAGACCGCAGCCCCTTACTCCATCGTCGGCACCTGTCCCAGCAAGATCCTGCCGACTACATCAATGTTAAAGTTCTATCCGCGCTATCAGACAACAAAAACACATTAATCACCTAAAGTAAGTAGCAATTCCTTTTTATTCACTCATGCGGGAGAACAACCCCGAGTATGGTTACATACTCTTTGTCCCTCGTGGTCCCACACAAAGGGCCGATACAAAGCCTTGCTTATTTATACCAGGGGCGGAGGTTACATACCTCTTTCATCCATTCTCCGACCATTTCCAACAACATAATACAATTAGATGGGGAAAGGCGAAACAAAGACAAAAACGAAATAGTGAAAATTCCTAACATCCCACTTTTCATGTCCATCAGTATTTATAACATATGACAAGAAATGATTCAAATTAGTTAAAAACTTTTCTATTGAATCGCTATTTCTTGCTGAATAGCATGTTGTTCATAGCACATGCATATCTGCATAAAAAGCATTTTCCAGTGAGGATCCCCATCAAAAAGTGTAAACAGAGGTGTGTAGATCACCTTGATATTTGTGGGGACATGAATTCTCTTTAAGCGTTGCTCCTTTGTGTACAGATTGTGTGGCCATTTCTTGTCAGATCCTTTCCAAGATGAACTGGTTGCCTATTCCTTCACTTTGCCACTTTGCACCCACCCGCCACCCCCCCCCCTTTCCACTTACCCCCCCCCCCCCACACACACACACACACACACACAAAGGACCTTCTTCTTGGCATATATCTTGTTGACCAGGGCTTGGATATCCATATGAGTAACTGTGGGAACTACCTCCCTCTCCCCTGCAGCCTTTGTTTCCTCCATGGCAAACATAATGAGTCTTGCTGCTGTGTGGTTGCCATGGGAAGTATTCTTTTAAAGGATGATGCCCTTCTGACTGCTGTACAATAAAGCGTCAGGAACTGTACCAAACTGAAGTAGATCCCATTTTGGTTCTTAATTCTGGATGTAAACCACAATTCCATACTGGATTATGGCCAATGCCGCTATTTTTTCAAGTTGACATTAATGCTAAAAACGACATTTGTTTTGTAAGAGTAATAGCTGCAATCCAGTTCTAGGCAAATAATTATCTTTTCACTATTGAGTTTGTAGTGCATCCCGTAAAGCTGCCAATTCATGACTATTCTTATCTACAAGCAGGAACGTCTAAAGCCTTCATTAAAGTCATTGGAATTATAATAGCAAGTTCAGATACAGTATTACTAATTACAACTTTGCATGTTATTAGAGTAGCTTTAGCAATTGAATTCTACATCTTAAGAGTATTGAATATCCTTAAACTGCTACTGAATATTTAACATCATGATTTAACGTACAGGTACAGCAGGCAGTGAAGAAAGCTAATGGCATGTTGGCCTTCAGAACAAGGGGATTTGAGTACAGGACCAAATAAGTCCTTCTGCAGTTGCATAGGCCCCTGGTGAGACCACATCTGGAGTATTGTGTGCAGTATTGGTCTCCTAATTTGAGGAAGGACGTCCTTGCTGTTGAGGGAGTGCAGCGTGGTTAATCCCTGGGCTGGAGGGACTGGCGTATGAGGAAAGATTGGAAAGACTAGGCTTGTATTTACTGGAGTTTAGAAGGATGAGAGGGGATCTTATAGAGACATATAAAATTATAAAAGGACTAGACAAGCTAGATGCAGGAAAAATGTTCGCAATTTTGGGGGAGTCCAGAACCAGGGGACACAGTCTAAGAATATAGGGGAGGCCATTTAAAACCTCAGTGAGAAGAAACTTTTTCACCCAGAGAATTGGAAATTTATGGAATTCTCTGCCACAGAGACCGTGGTGGCCAATTCACTGGATGAATTTAAAAGAGAGTTAGATAGAGCTCTAGGGGCTAGTGGAATCAAGGGATATCGGGAGAAGGCAGGCATGGGTTACTGATTGTAGATGATCAGCCATCATCACAATGAATGGCGGTGCTGGCTCGAAGGGCCAAATGGCCTCCTCCTGCACCTATTTTCTATGTTTCTATAACTCACATTCGACAAATTAGGGAAATAAACCAATTTTATTCACCCACAATTATTTATTTGAATGATTGATATTGAAAATATTGAATTATTGAGATGGTTTCAAAATCCAAGATCATTTGGTATCATATACGCAGTTCTATGTTATTCAGTGTATTGAATACATTCAAAGTTGGCTCAAATATTGCTGTATTAAACAAAATTAATTTGATGCCAGCAAACTCACAAAAAGGGAGGTTGAGGGGGGATGGCGTGGGTGAGTGGGGGGGTGGAGGGGAAGGTGCTAGGCCAATGCAGGAGAAGTTTGGACTCAACGGATCCATAGCAGCTAAAACTTGGAAAGGAATAAGAAACCAGTAAACAGATTACAATAACTTTACATTTCTTTGCACCGTTGACTTAATGAAGCATCCCAAATGGCGGCAAATTAATTCTTGGTCAGCATATTGCAAGTTGAGGCCCCGTTTCACCTACTTCCAAGGTCTTCACAGATGTACACATCAGACAAAACTACTGTCACTAATCAAAAGGGAGATCTAGCAGAAAATTAAAATCTTGATTAAAATATATATTTTTAAGAAGTAATGAAATAGAAATAACTGATGGAAAACTCTGGAGCTTAAGATCTGGGCGGGTGATGGCATGTCTGCCAATGGTGCACAAAGATGAATAAGAATTCTGAACGGTAAAAGGGCCACATACTCTAGATTCTGCAGGCCTGTAAGAAGTTATACAAGCAGGAGAGGCAAAAGGAAAATGGAATTATTCAAAATTGAGACTGAAGATTTTAAATTAGGGAGAGTCAATGTGAAATCTATATACTAAAACTCTCGTTTGTTATCTTGTTTGTGACTGAACTTCAGCGAAAACGGTACACGATAGTACGACAATTTTAGGCCCACCTTACTCGCCATTGTCACTTTAGTGAGAATGCAAGTAGTTTCATTGAAATATTTTAAAAGTTATTCACATTTCAAAGTTTAAAAGGAGGGGAGGGGGAGGAAGGAGGGGGAAGTGGGGGAGAAGGGAGAGGGGGTTGAGGAGAAAGGGGAAGGACAGGGTGCTGCACCAATGCAGGAGAAGTTTGGGCCCAACGGGTCCACTTTGTCTAGTATATTTTAAAAAGCCAACGTTCAACAATCCCTACATATTAACACTGACAATTTAGTTTTGCTGCAAAGAAATACAGAGCTTTCATATTGGCACAATTGGAACAAATCGGACTAGCAACTACTTAAAAGGTATATTTAATTAATAACTCCATCCTCCTGCTAAATATCAAAATGTATTAAAAGTAGCCATTTCCAAAATGCAAGCATCACAAAATCTCTCCATCACACACATATATTAGACACGAATGAATCTATTGGGTACTGGAAAACAAACTAAAACAACCTTGGAGTTTTAGAAAAATGTTTCTCCCGAGTGCTGTTGGCTCAAATCCTCCTGTTCCATGTGCTTGACATTTTAAAATTCATGGTTTGTACTTTGTATTTAAAAAAAATTAAAAGTTCAGTTATAGAATGTTCAAACTTATTTAAGAAAATATATTCTACTAGACCAAGTTGGGCCCAAACCTCTCCTGCATTGGTGCAGCACCCTCCCCTCCCCACTCAACTCCCCTTATCCTCCCTCCTCCCCCCCTCCACCCACCCCATCCCTCCCTCCGTAGGAGATAGATTTAAACTTTAAAATGTGAATAACTTTAAAAATATAACACCAATTTCAATGAAACTTCTTTCATTAGCACCAAAGGGATGAGGGTGAGTAAGGTGGACCTAAAATTGTCATGCTATCATGTACCGTTTTGGCTGTAGTTCAGGAACAAACAAACAAACTAGTTTTAGATTTGCAGACGTTTCCCTTCTCCCAAGCCTCCAAGCATAAAGGCAGTTGTATATCTAAATGATCTGCATACATCACATTGACATGCACAAAATAATTTGTTCAAGAGCAAATCCAGAAGGTTATCAGAAACTCTTTCAATAAGGCAGACACAATTATTCCCCCAGCACAGTTTAGTCCTGACAATGCACGAGTTCCATATTTAGTCTAACTAGTGGAATGATAGCTCATCAGCACATTAATTTATACTTTTGGGAATTAAATTCTTAAGTACTATATTGGTTAACAGAATATCACAGAATGCAGTTTACCCCACAATAGTCAAGAACTTAACCCACAATGACTTCAATGAATTTTCTACCATATTTGATGGAGAACTGAGATTCATAGATTGTGAGATACATAGATTCATAGAAAATGAATATAAATTCTTCTTAATATCATACAAGCAAGCTATAGAATATCATCATTATGAAGTGCTTCAGGAAGTTGGTCATGGCGCACATCAGTTCCAGCCTCCCAGCCAGCCTTGGTCCAAACAATTTGCCTACTGCAGCAACCGGTCCAAGGCAGATACCATCTCCCTGGCCCTACATTCATCTCTGGAACATCAGGATGACAAGGACATCTATGTCAGATACCTATTTATTGACTACAGTTTCAACTTCCAACACCATAATTCCATCCAAACTCATCTCCAAACTGCTGGACTCAGCAGCCCCCTCTGCAACTGGTTCCTTGATTTCCTGACCCTTGATTTTCTGACATACAGAACACGATAGGTAAAGACTGCTGACAAAACATCCTCCACAATAATTCACAACACCAGTGCCTTGCAAGGCTGCAAGTCCCTATACTCTCACAACTATGCCACCAAATTCTGCTCTAACTCCATTAACAAATTTGCAAATGATGCCATCATGGGCCAAGTCTCAAACAGTGACGAGTCAGAGAATAGGGAGGAAAATAGGGAGCTTAGTAGCATGGTGTCAAGAAACCAATTTCTCCCTCTGTATGAGAAAAATGAAGGAGCTGATCATCGACTTCAGCAAGTGGGGTGGAGTACACACCCACATCTGCAACAACAATGATTTGAAGATGGTGGGCAATTTCACGCTCCCAGGTGTAAATATCACCAATTTGCCCTGTTCCAATTACATTGATGCTACAGCCAAGTAAGCATGCCTTCAATGACTCTTACGATACAACTTTATTTATCCCTGAGGGAAATTGGTCAGCCACCATTGAAAAGATACATTTACAAGGCATTGAAAGTGTCATGTACATTATTATAATAATGAAATTTCAGTGACCAGTTATTGCACAGCACATATGTAATTTGCACAAACATGAAATTAAATTATCGAGTGTAAAAGTCCAGGATGAGGGCAAAATTGCAGGGAGGGGGAGGAGTCAGTCTACCCCACAACAGAAGTGGGTGTTGGAGTTTGATAGCCACAGGGAAGAAGGAGCTTCTGTGGCGTTCTGTGCTGCATCTTGGTGGGACCAGTCTGCTGCTGAAGGTGCTCCTCAGTTTGACCAGTGTGTCATGGATGGGGTGAGATGTTTTGTCCAAGATGCTCCACAGTTTGAGGAGCATCCTCCTTTCCAAGACCACCTCCAATTAATCCAACTCCACTCCCAGGACGGAGGCAACCTTCCTGATGAGCTTGTTGATTCTGTTGGTGTCCTTGGCCTTCATCCTGCTACCCCAGCGCACAACCACATTAAAGATGGCACTGGCCACCACCAATCGATAAAACATCTGCAGCATCTTACTGCAAATGTTGAATGAGCGGAGCTCTTACCAACTTTTTCAGATGCACATTAGAAAGTATCCTATCCATGTGCATCACTGCTTGGTATGGTAACTGTTCTACCCAAGACAGCAATTACAAAGTGTTGTGAATGTAGCCCAGTTCATCACAAACCCTCCCACCATCTACTCCATCTTTGTGTCAACTGCCTCGGGAAAGCAGCTGACATAATCACAGATTACTCATGCCCCGGCCATTCTCTCTCCCCTCACCCATTGGGCAGAAAATACAAAAGCTTGAAAGTACATACCACCAGATTTAAGAATACCCCCTTCCCCATGGTTATTAGAGTCCCTTGAACAGCCCTCATGTGCTGAAGAATTCCTGATCTCCCAATCTATCTTGTTGCAGCCCTTGCACTTTAAAAAAAATATGCACTCTCTCTGTACCTGTAACACTTTTTTCCACATTGTTCCTTTTCTCTTTTGCACTGCCTTAAGGCTTTGATTTGCCTGGATAGCATGTCAACACCAACATTATGTTTATTTTGGCACCTTGTTAATAGCAGATTAATTTATGTAGTAGACAAAGGAGACTGACACTTCTAATATGTTGGTTCGAATCGATTCAGTTCATTATAGAGGGAAATGTAAATATTTTGATATGCGAAACAGGCACGTTTGCGGAACAAATGGGCATGGAAAAAAAGAATTGCAATAAGGGCTGAGAGCAAATGATTGTCGTGAGTGTTGTTCTGATGGCTGTTTAGTGTCTTATGTACAAATGTCAGTCACCCTGCGTGCATTTGTTTCGCAAGTAACAAGAGGGCTTTGATACAACGCCTCGCTGATTTCATAGTGAAAGATTTGGCACGCCCTAGCGTTCAAACGTGGAACTTTCACAAAGTTTGATAGATTTATGCAAGCAACAGCGGCGTTAGATACTGAATGTGACCTGGCTTCTAACCGTTGAAAAGTTGAAGCAGAACAGCGATTCAACTCTGCAGGCATTTCCTCTCCACTTTAGTTCATATTTTCCTTTTCGAAAAAAGGGAAATACTTTCCAACCTCGTCCTAGTTGCCTAGCATTGTCTCTGCGGAATTGGTGGTATGAACAGATGCTGTGTGAGAAATCTCCTAAGTCGTGTTGTAAAGGACACTGAACTCAAGGGTCGTGGATGTCTTTTGCTGACGCCCAGCTTGGTGGAAGGAATTGACAGTGCAATAGTTCATTATTTGAGTGATTTTCGATAAACGTCGCATAGTTGCATTAGTTATTTGGCAGTGCGGATTCAAAGCGAAAATATACACCGAAACGATTAACGAATGTAACGTTAATGCTTTTCACTTTAAAATTTGCATCAAATTTATGAATACCATACAGCGCCAGGCAAGTATACCCAAGACTACTTCCTCGCAATATTTAGTTCCCCCTTATACAACTATTCTTTTGGATTTACATCCGCCCCAGTAGTTTTGTTTTAATGTAGAGCAGGAAAATCGATGCGAAAGTGCCCCTTTCAACCGACTGCAGGTCTCGATTACATGTTTGTTTATTCTCCCTTCCCTAATCTAATTCGCCCCGGTTCTCTTTTCGCAAGACGAAATCTGAACTGTTCCACTGAAACTACAAAGTTAAACGCAACTCCCTCAGCTAGGACTTCCTCTTTAAACTACGCGAACCCTTTCCGACGAAAACCCTAAATATTTGCCTGCGATAAAGCACAACATCTTTGCGATCCTTGGATCGAAGCAAATTAATCTTATCTCGGCCGTTCGGCACTACGATGCCTTTATGATACTGCAGCCTTTCCACATTTCGGCGCAATATCTACTTCATGTGGTGCGAAGCAAAATAGGATCACAATATAGACAACCTCGATTTAAATATTAGAATGCCAATAGGGGACGAGTTCCGCAAGTATAACATGAATATTACAACTCTTAACCAACCTACGCGGCCCATGAAGCTCAAGCCTCGGCCAACAATCACTGTTAGGACAGCACTAATTTCTTCAACCACGTAAAATAAATCAATCCCCGTGCCTTTCCCACTAAAACACCCATAGATCACAATGGGGATAAGTGGGGTTGATCTGACCCCAGGATTGCCACTTCCTCGTCTGTAACCCCCCCCCCCCCCTTCCCTCTTCCGCTCTGTGTTCTCGGGGTCTTTGCATCCCCTCCTTTGCACCAGAAGCTGGCTGCCCTTGGCCAGGTTGTACCCGAACCAACTCCACGTCCCCCAGCTTCTTCTGTGCGAATCTGTCAATCTCCTCTTTGCCTCCCACAGCGGGAACCCTCTCCACCATGGCAATCACAGCCTCTTAATAAAATCAAAATCACATTGGTGGTGGGGAAGTGCAGCCGTGTACCTGGCCGCCCGGTGCTGTTCCAACCGGGATGCACCGGACAGCGAGCCCGGAGGCTCCAGCACCGTCCGGCGGTGACCCAACTGGCATACAATCCCCCTTCCGTAGGAGCTCTGGCTGCATGCATTTTGGGGCGTTGTAGCTTCAGTCTTATAACCCACCCCCCAACCCATCTTTTCCATGGATTTGTAATCGCCGCCACCCGATGCGAAACAAGACGTGAAATGTACGTCCACGCCCGGCACTCCACCGTGCTAATACTCGCGCTCTACAATTCTCAAGTGACACCCCCCTTCCCCCAAATGTTTTAAATTACGCAGCCTTTGCAAATATGCGAGTTTGCAGTTTCTTGTGTTTACAAAGCCTAGCCACCCCCCCTCCCCTCCCCAGCGGACGGGTGCAAACAAACTAACCCCGGCAGCGATGCAGAGGAGATGCCGCTGACACAAGCGCTCACCCCGTTAACATGCGTTGACATATGTGTGGAGGAATGTCCCCACCCCGCTTCCCCCTACCTTCGTCCAGCAACCGCTCCAGATGGTTGAAAATGCCGCAGAAGTTGGGCAGGCTACTCATCAGCTTCTTGTCGTTCATCAGTTGCATGAGATAGTCCGGGGTCGGTTTTGGTCGCTCCTTATTTTCCATTTCCCCAACCATATTCTAACAAACTTCCCCCCTTCCCCAGAACACACACACACGCGCGCGCGCGCGCGAAGGAGCTTAGGAAAGTTCTGGCGTTGCAAGACTCTCTTTCTCTCTCTAGAATTTGTTTCCTCCTCCCTCACCCTCCTCCCTCTCCTCCCTCCTTCTGTGGGTTTGCTTGCTTCTCTCTCAATTTTTGTTTTGGTGGTTTTATTTTTGTCCGTCTGTTGGTTCTGATCCTGCGGGAGCGCTGCAAGTCGTGCTCTGCTCCGCGAGGCGCGCCGCTTCAACACTGACACAATCACTCGTGCACTAACGGCTCTCCAATGGCTCGAGCTCAGCCCTCGGACGCCGTCACAGCCTCAGGGAGAGCAGTTGGAGGGAGGAATTGAATTGGTCATGTGACGCGCGAGCAGCCGGTGCCCCCGCGTGCGCGCGCAGGTGAGTGGGATGGAGAGAGATTCCGCGCAGGCGTCGTGGAAGTTCCGCCTAGATTGCGATTGAGCAAAAACGAGAGGCCACCACACCGAGCTTCTGATTGGACGAGAGGGACAGTGGGGGCGGAGCCCGGGCCCGGGCCCAGATTGTGCGCCTGCGCACTGTGAGGCACGGGAAATTTGCGATGCGGAGTAGCGCTGCGCTGAAATAGTTGACAGATGAATTACCCCCGAGAGATGTGGGTTTGTATTCACTTTCCACTTGCTATTGTACGCCTTTGTATCCCGCACAATCAGCTTATTCATATGCAAAAAAAACTATGAGCTGTGTTTGCTGCTAAATACCTGTTTCTTTGGATGGAAGGTAGCGAAGGAGCCTAAATATTCATGAGTCTTTCTCTCTCCTTTTGAGTTGGTGCTGAGATGTGGAGGGATTGCGTTAATGAATGCATGCCTGCACACGCGGAAACAGAAACCGGGTAAAGAAGGAACTCTTCAGCTTTGTTTGTTTAAAATCTACACTTCATCAACTGTTCCCATGGAAAGTAACACAGTATATTGTCAGGCGATATAATTAATTCTAGGCTCGATGGATGAGAAATGCAACACGTTCTCATCTCTAATATGGTTTCGATCACACCTTCTGTTCTTGCAAATATTTTATTTAAATCATTTTACTGCAAAATAGTTTACGTTTAGATTACATACAAATAGTTTTGCATCTAATCTAATATTAATTTTCTGTTTTAGAGTGTGAAATTGTCAAATAAAGTTTAAGTATTCCAGATCCTTCTTTTAGTTGTGTTACTTGTCAAAAAAAGCTCCCATTCGCAAGAGTTTACATTACCTGTTCCAAGCTTGGCTGTTTTATTGGGCAGCGCGCGTCCGACTCTGCTTCAAAATACACTAAGGGGATGCAAATATTTCCAGACAAATGGAATAAATGTGTTATAAAGCGGCCGTCCATCATTACAATTCCAGCTCTATCTTTGTGACAATGATATAGCCACAACTGTTTTGCAGTTCTTTGTGCAAATAATTCGTTTGGTTGATGAGTTGACGCCGTGCTGAAGGAAAGATGTTTACTTCGGCGTCAGGACAATGGAATGTTATCTATTTAGCGCTTGAAGGAGAAAAGTTGTGCTTTCTCCCGCCAGGCAATCAGGAAAAAAAGACCCATGTACCACAACTAAGTGGTTGGTGTTCGCAAATCTACTAGGTTACCGTTTGCTATATTATTTGGTATTGCATACTTACCAAACGACCTATCTTCCCACATTTTCTGTCGGATAAAGACAACATTGTTAGCTGTAATTTGAATACATCCGTATTTGCATTTCTACAAATAAAACAATTTTTTTAGAGCTCAGCTATTTTTTTTGCCAAAATCCTCCAACGTGCAATCGCGACGCGACCGTTTCTATAATATATATTGTTCCCGGGAATTTGAAAATAAATACGTTTTATTGAAAATACATCGTATTCCAAATGTTCCATCACAACATAGCAATTCTTTGCCACGATTGTGATCCAACACGAAACTTTGATTAAATATCAGCTGTTTCTATTGATATACAACGCCTCAAACGTTTCAAATAACAGACAAGTCAACTTTACACTGCTTTGGCAGGTACCTATCGAGACATATCCGAACCAGAGTGATCAGTAAACTGTGTGGCGTGATCAATGGGATTGTGGTGGATTTTTGATTTAAGTGAAAAATCCTCAAAATCCCTAACAATTAATTTTTCAATTACTTATCAATTGGATGCTTCCGGAATTTGCTGTCCGAGTGTGAAAGCGGTGGGGAGTTCTAGTCCTGTGGCGTCTTTTGGACTACAGAATTAGTTTTAATTTCGTCTTTCATTTTCCTGAAAATCTTACATGAAGAATAAAGCAAATCCAATTAAACAAATCTCCACATCAGGCGGCGACCGGGTGGGTGGAATTGGGGTATTTTCTTGGGAATGTAGAAATGTACAGGGGCGGTGTTGCAAAGCGCGTGGAAAATATATACATTGTAGTTTTTACAAACCTCCTTCTGGAAATATTTATCTTTTCATAGATTTGTCCACGTTGCTTTTGTCGGCAGACTCGGTCAGTTTTCCGATACTTTGCTTACACAGAATTACTGCCCAACAAATCATTTCACTCCTTGCTTCCACGTCTCTATTTCTCCAGACACGAATCGACATATCAATTTGCAAGTCAGCATTTAGCAACGCCGTGCCAGTTTCAATTGCCATGTGATCTGGTTTTACAGTTTACTAATCTGCATTAAAACCATTATTCTATCCCTGAAATTGCAAACGCTTCAGTTAAGCAGGCGGAAGACCCGCACGCTGTCTCCTGCAAAGAAATGATGAGATGATATAATCATTTTCGCACTCTTCCAGTGTGACTGATTATTCTTGCATTCATCTTTACCAAAAGATGAGCTCTAGCTATTGTACATCTACAAACATCTTGGAATGGAAATATGGATCTGCAATGTCTACAGGAGACTGGCGAACCGCTGAGTTGTGGCTGCTCCACATAATAAAGATGATTTAAGTTAACAGTATTGAATTTCCACACATTAAACATGATAAATATGAATACCAGCCCCGCAATAATATATAATTCAAATATGTAACCAGTCAACTAGTCTACACGAAACAACCTTCCGTTAATCCATTTGAACTGGATCTTACATGGCATCATATCAAAAACTTGTAAAATGCAATGTAGACATATTTGGTACTCAGTACATGCCCAAATTACAATATATAAAAAACGTAATAAGAGACTGCTTGTTGATAATTTTGCAATTAGGACACTCAAAGGTGACGGATTTGATTAATGAAAGTTGAAGGGCTAATTCTTTGCGCTTAGGCGGTAGCTACCGATTAGGGCAGTTACAATTTGCCAAGTTTACAAGCTGAAATGTTCTCGAGACCTGGATGAGATCTGTCACCTACTCCTTTTCTCCAAAGATGCTGCTTGTCCCATTGAGTTACTCCAGCTTTTTGTGCCTATATTCGGTTTAAACCAGCACCTTCCTCCACATAAGATCTACAACAGTTCTCTCCAGCTGGGTGGGATTCCCAATTTTTAACTTGTACCAAAACTCACTGTGGATTAATAAATCCCCACTGTCTAAATATTTATTTGGACGTTAGACAGATTTTTACAAAGTGCATTGAGAATGTTCAGTGGGCCTCTAAACTATCTGAAGATATCCCGACCCGTCACGTCGGCTATCAATGCTCTCCAGAGATACTGCCTGATTCGCTGAGTAACTTCAGCACTTTGTGTCCTCTGCACACTTTATTCCATGCATGATGTTACTTTAATATTACTCTGAGGAACCTAGTGAGAATTAGCCTCTAATTCCATATAGGCTGTAAATTTACCAAAATCATACTAACTATGCGAAACCTATGGTTTTAAAAAGTTTTAATTAATAAAGTTGGCAGACACTTAGACCTCTATTTTATTTGAGTTTTGGTAGATAAAATTTGCTGCATCTCCAAAGAAGTATACTTAACGTATCCAACTAGTCTAAATATGATAATAAATGTGTACGTGTGAAATTTGAACAATTTTTAGTGATACCAACGTGTATAAAAAATACACATTCTGTTCTCCATGACGTTACATTTTCAAAATTGTAGGGTAGGACAGAACCCATTGATGTGGCTTAATATAACAAACTGGAACGATTAGAAGATATTTTCTCAACATAAAAAGTTCCTCACTTTTTACCAAAGTTGGAATCAACAAATCCTCACAGCAGGAGCTGGCAGCTAAAGTGATCCGAATGCAATGATGAACAGAAAATTTAAGCTTAAAGCTTCTCTTTACAAAGTTTAGCACAATGATATGGTTTTGGTAAGCTTGTAAACTCTCTGGAGCTTTGAAATTTGTTTTGAAAATTGTCACATTTGAACAATTAGTTCAAATTAAGATGAAGCAAAACACTTTAGCCTCATTGTCTTCAATGATGATTCATTGTTACATTGCTATTGCACTGGAAAGATTGAAGAAATTCAGCCTTGTACATGTTGCCATCAATCTCTGCTGCTCCAATGGTCCCAGCACCACCCCAACAGAATGTCCACTTTGAAAGCTAGTGACCTGAAGTGTCCTGACCAGAAAGATGCTGCCAGACCGCTGAGTATCTCCAACAGTTACACGTTTTTTTGTAAGCCAACATTTCCAAATCCTTGTGTCTACAGTCAATGTCCTTCTGGTGGTTGGTCTGAGTTTCTCAGTAGTTCTTCTTTACCCCATTTTGACACAATTTCCGGTAACAACATTGGAAAACAAGGAAAATATCAGCAGTGGAGCAGTGCGTGCTGAGTATAGTGGGAAAAATGCAATGTAAATCAGAAATGTGATGTAGAGGAAAAAGGTTTTTGTGTTGTACAATTGAGTGAACTCACAGAAACCCACCGGCAAAGGTTCAGTGTGATGCTTAAAATGTAGAACCAATATGCAATGAGAGGATTCCTTTCCTAACCTCCGGACATGTCAAATCGTCTAATGAGGAAATAAATCAATTTTGTTGATGAAAGGTCATGAGCCTGAAACAATAACACTCCATGCTCGGTGTTTCACTTGCTGTGTGATCAATGTTACAATAGTGTGGATGGGGCATCTTGCTCAGCATGGGCAAGTTGGGCTGAAGGGCCTGTTTTCCTGCTGCATGACTCTACAGTGTGGAAAATACATCAGTGAATTTGAATACAAACACCAATGAGTTTAAGAATTTAATAATCTATTATAATGATATCTGTCTATCCTTCCAAAAGGCAGATGGAACTTCAGATTAACATCTTACCTAAATCAACAGCACTTCTGTAGGATTTCTCTGGAATTATCAGCATGAATTATGTGCTCAACATACTCAAAAAGACAACCTTTTGACTCAATTGGCAGGGTGCTACCACTGAATCTAGATCTTCACCAAAGTTTATAGTGTGAATTATAAATGGAAAGTGTTGGACAACAGGTAGGACAACATCCACAGAGAAAGATACACAGTAAATATTTCACCTTATCTCAGAAGTTCAAGGCTAGAAATGTGGAGATGGAAGTGGAGGGGGGGGGGGGGGGGGGGTTGGATGGAGAGAACAAAGGGAATGTCTGATTTGAGTGGAGATAGAGAGAGACTCTGGATAATGGAGCTAGAGGTGGTGCTGGTTGTGTGAGGCGGCACGGTAGCGCAGCGGTAGAGTTGCTGCTTTACAGCGAATGCAGCGCCGGAGACTCAGGTTCGATCCTGACTACGGGTGCTGCACTGTAAGGAGTTTGTACGTTCTCCCCGTGACCTGCGTGGGTTTTCTCCGAGATCTTCGGTTTCCTCCCACACTCCAAAGACGTACAGGTATGTAGGTTAATTGGCTGGGTAAATGTAAAAATTGTCCCTAGTGGGTGTAGGATAGTGGGATCACTGGGCGGCACGGACTTGGAGGGCCGAAAAGGCCTGTTTCCGGCTGTAGATATATGATATATGATAAGGCTTGTTAATAGAAAATAGAAAATAGGTGCAGGAGGAGGCCATTCATTGTGATCAAGGCTGATCGTCCCCAATCAATACCCCATGCCTGCCTTCTCCCAATATCCCTTGATTCCACTAGCCCCTAGAGCTCTATTTAACTCTCTCTTAAATCCATCCAGTGGTTTGGCTTCCACTGCCCTCTGTGGCAGAGAATTCCACAGTTAATTGCAGTTGGTCTATTGCGAGGAAATATACATAGAACATGGAACATAGAGCAGTACAGCACAACAGGCCCTCAGCTCACAATATCTTTGCTGAACATGATGCCAAGACCAACTCTTATCTACCTACACATAATCCATATCCCTCCATTCCCTGCATATCTGTACTCAAGTTTCCCACGGCAATGGCATTAAACATTTTTTTGGCATCAAAATCTCAATTATTATTTCCAGTAATTATTAGTTTCAATTATTATTAGAAACAGTGTAGGCCAGGTTTGCTGGATGATTGAAAGGGTTGGAGATGTTTTTGTGAGAAGTGATGGTGGTGTGGGAAGGTAGCTGGCAATTTACCATATCACAGCGGTTCCCTGGGCTGGTTTTTAAATCAATGACATTACACAAGTTGAAAGATTCTACACATGTTTCTTTGTTCTTTTCCCCAATCATCTCAACTGACCACCACCACCACCACAACCCAAGATTTGCAACGCACTGAAGCTGTGGCAAACTCTTACATGAAGATTCCTTATTCCTGAAGGGCAGGAGGTGTTCGGTCAAAAGGCAGAAAGGCTGTGGAGCCATAATTGTTGACTATATTTAAGACTGAGACTGATTGGTCTTTAGAAGTTAGGGGGTTCAAGGGAAACTGAGAAAGTGCAGGAAAGAAGTGCTGAGGCAAAAGATCAACCATCAGTGGGCATGAGAGGCCAATGTTCTATTTTATTCGCATTATGTTTCTCCAACCCTTTGCTGTGTGTCCAGGCACCAAGGATTACCATCAGTATTCTTATTCTTCTTAAATATATGCCTACATTCAACATAATATTCCAGGCCATCAAAGTACAATGAATATCAAGGAAATTTTGGGCTGCTTGATAGAGTTTATTAAGATTATTGAACAAAACATAAAACAGAATTACAATGATTACAGTTTATCAACTCTTCACACGTTTTCTAACGCACACAAGTAACCAATATAAATTTAAGAATTTTAAGATCTTTTCTAGACATTCATGCATATCTTTGAAGATGAAGAGCTGTTTAGAAATTGCTCACAGCTAATGGAAATATTCAACTGTTCAGCTCATTAAAGGGTTCCACTTAATGTGGTTGCTATTGATATTTATTTATTGTTGTCACATGCACCGAGATAGTGAAAAGCTTTGTTTTGAATGCTATCCAGGCAAATCATACTATACATGAGTACATCAGGAAGTGCAGAGTAGAACATAAATAAGTGTTCAGAATATAGCATTAAAACTACAGAGAATGTGCAGGTAAAAAAGTGCAAAGTCTGAAACAAGGCAGATCAGAAGATCTGTAATTCATCGTTAGCATATGAGACATCTGAGTCTGATAACAGCAGGGAAGTAGCTGTTCTTGATTCTGGTTGTATGTGCTTTCATGCCTTTGTACCTGCCCAATGAGAGAGGATAGAAAAGAGAATAACCAGGGCGAGGGGTCCTTGAACAGGTGTAGAAAGGAACTGCAGATGTTGGTATATACTGAAGATCGACACAAAGTGTTGGAGTACTCAGCGGGTCAAGTAGCATCTCTGGAGAAAAAGGATGGGTGACGTTTCAGGTTGGGACTCTTCTTCAGGTTGCTTCATGTTGGCTACTTTCCCACTTTTGAACTGTTGGAGGAGTAGAATGGGGTTGGGGGTGGGGAGGTTGGATTGCATGATGGACTGAGCGGTGTTCACAACTCTCTGTAATTTCTTGAGGTCTTGGGCAAAGAAATTTCCATACCATCCTAATAAAAATGTTCAATTCTATTCAATCTTCAGCCAATAAAGCTACCCATTATTGCATGCAGCAAGACCCAGATACATTTAGCTAATAAGTGGCACATAATATTTGATACACAAAATTGCCAGACAAGTCAAGTGTTTAATTGTCACACATAATGAGAACGGAACAATGAAATTCTTACTTGTAGCAGCATAACAGGTGTGTAAACACAGCATTCAAAGATAATGTAATAGAAAAAGTTAGATTAATTAAAAAAAACAATATTAGTGTGAAACAAAAGCCCAAAGTCCCTTGTGCAAATAGGAGAGCTTGTAGTTCATAGTTTAGTTGGTGTTTATAGTGTTCAAGAGCTGATGGTTGTTGGGAAGAAGCTGTTCCTGAACCTGGAGGTCACAGTGTAGGGAGTGGATGAGACATTGGGATAACATTGAACTAGTGTGAATGGGTGATCGATGGTCAGTGTGGACTCGGTGGGCTGAAAGGCCTGTTTCCATGCAGTATCTCTAAACTAAACTAACTAAATCTATCATAGTTCAATTCCACTGTCTATTTCCACAACTCTGACACATTTCATCCATCAGGCATTGTGGCACAAATTTTTTCCTCCTCCCTATTTACCTGAATTTGGTGAGATAAACTTTATTCAGTGATACACAAAGTAGTAAATGTCAGGTTGTGAGATCAATGTCATTATATTAGTCCCCTGGTCCTAGTAAAGTCTCAAACTGTGCTCTGTGATTCATATACTTACACAAGCCCATTGATTGTATACCGCACTTGTTGCTGTTCATCGTATATTCTCTATATTTGCTGGATTGAAACAAATATTATAATTATCAAAAATGTTTCTTTCCAATCCTATTCAAATATAAATTGACACAACAGTTAATCCATATTGGAAAAACATTATAATCTCAATCAAATATGACCACATTCCAGTCTTAGTGTATTTTCACAGTTTAGCATCCATTAGATAATACGTTTCAAACAATATCATTTTGTGTAAGTTTTTTCTGTTTGCAATATCTCAAGATTAATTTTCAGCTGGTGCAACAATATGGAACATCAAGAGCTAGTCTCCAACCATAAAACCAGTGAAGAAGGCTTTAATCCAAAACATTACCTATCCATGTTCTCCAGAGATGCTGCCTAACTTACTGAGTTACTCCAGCACTCAGTGCTCCAACCGTAAAGGCTCTATTGCGTGTGAAAAAAAGCAACAACAACTTTCATGACCTCATGATGTCCCGTAGCACTTTAGCTGATGAAGTCAAACACAGGCAAATGGGATGAGCCTAGATAGGCCTCTTGATCGGCATGGGCAAGTTGGGCCGAAGGGCCTGTTACTGTTCTGTATGGCACTATGAGTTTAAGTACTTTCATAGGATAAATACTGTTGGAATGTACTGAACACAGCTTTGAATCTTTGTATAGTAATCCTCCACTAACTGTACTGAAATTAACGATTGGATCCTCTGTTTCAGATAATCGTTGAAAGATCAAATGGAGACACAAAGAACTACAGATGCTGGAATCGAATACAAATGGTGGACTGTCTCAGCATTTTGGGCAGCATCTCTGGAGAACATGGATAGGTGACATTCCGGGTCAGACCCCTTCATCAGACTCTGCTACAGTCTGAACAAGGGTCCTCACCTGAAACATCACCTATGCATGTCCTCCAAAGATGCTGGCTAACCCACTGAGTTATTCCAGCACTTTATGTTCTACACTGAGAGATTAAAATGTTGAATGTATTTGAATAACGTAACTGGATCTTTGATTGAAACTGAGGTAGTGGAGACTGTTGCTCATTGTCTTTTCTGAAAGACAGTCTTCTCACTCCTTGGAACAGCCATCCTAATTGCATGCCTCATTGGAGACCCTCGGATTACCTTTAATTAAACTTTACTGGACTTTACCGTGCACTAAACTTTATTCCTTTTATCCTGTATCTACACTGAATGGCTTGATTGTAATCATGTATAGTCTTTCCGCTAACTGGCTAGCACGCGACAGAAAAGCCTTTCACTCTACCTTGGTACATGTGACAATAAACGAAACTAAACTAAAGTTAAGAGTAGAACATCAACACATAACCTTCAGACAGTTTAAAGTGTTACCATTACTTTCCCCAGTGTTGTATTTCCTCTGAAACAGGCGGATCATCCTCGGACCATTGCTCTATAAATCAGTTGTAAAACACAAAGTGCTGGAGCAACTCAGTGGGTCCAGCAGCAGCTGTGCTGGAAAATGGACAGTCGATGCATTGGGTAAAGACCCTGCATCTCACCTGACAGCTCTCTGTCTTTTACCACAGATTCAAACAATCATACCTGCAAAGGGAATGTCGATAATAGGGTGAATTGATGGGCAGCCATTGAATAGACAAATAAGCTCCTTTGTTTATGCAACATTTTTCTAATGTTGTGATGTCTGGCCCACAGAAACATACTGACCAGGACAGAAAATGCACAGTCATAGAGTCAGACAGCATAGAAATTGGCCCTTCAGCCCACTTTCCCATGCCGTCAAAAATGCCCCCTCTACATGAGTCCCACCTGCCCACATTTGCTCATATCCCTCTAAATCCTATCCATGTACCTGTCCAAATGTCTTTAAAATGCTATTTTAGATACCCCCACTTGCAGCTCGTTCCATATACCGACCACCCTCTGTGTGAAAAAGTTGCCCCACATGTTCTTATTAAATCTGTCCCCTTTCACCTTAAACTTACATCCTCTAGTTCTTGATTCCCCTACTCTGGGTAAAACCAGAACTAACTAAACCAGTACAAAGTAAACAAATGGGTGAGAGGAAATGTATAAGAATGACCTGAAGAAGGGTCTCGACCCGAAATGTCACCCATTCCTTCTCTCCAGATATGCTGCCTGTCCTGCTGAGTTACTCCAGCTTTTGTGTCTAACTTCGAGAGGAAATGTATGTACCAGTAACCAACCCTGATACAAACCAAAAGTAAGAACTTGTTATTTGAAGTTGGAGAGTACAATATTGAGTCTAGCCGATTGCAAAATGTGCAGACAAAACAAAAGGTGTTGTTACTCGAGCTTACATTGAGCCTCGTTGAAACAGTGCAGGAGACTGCAGGATGGCCCAAGGCAAAGTTCAGAGATTATCCAATGTGTAATCTATCAACATCATTGGCAAGGGTCAGGAAGAAGGAATGTTGCACAGCACAGTAAATGAAAGGAGGAGGAATGATGCAGGTTTCAAGGGGGAGCAGATCAAATTTAAGCAACACATTCAATTTCTTGATTCACAAAATGGTGCGATTATCACAAACCTACAAGGAATACGTAAATATTACTGTTGCCTTAAGAAGGGAAGAAGAGTATTTGTTTTCTGTTTGAATTGCATCATCTCCATTTTGTCTCAATATATTAATGATGGTCAGAATCTTCTTAATAAACCAGTCAAAATCACCATTCCTTTATATAGAACAACAGAAACAACTTTTAAACTGAATATAGAATCATACAGCCTTGAAACAGACCATTTGGCTCAACTCATCCCATGCAAACCAAGATGCCCCATCTAAGCTAATCCCGTTTGCCTGTGCTTGGCTCATATCACTCGCAATGTTTCTATCCATGTCCCTGTCTAAATGTTTTTTACATGTTGTTATTTTATCTGGCTCAACTACTTCCTCTGGCAGCGTGTTCCATTTGCCTTCTCTGTGAAAAATCTGCCTCTCAGGTTCCTATTAAATCTTTTTCCTCTTGCCTTCAACCTATGACTTCCAGTTCTTGATTCCCCAACACTAGGAAAACGACTCTGTGCATTTACCCTATCTGTTCCCCTTCTGATCTTATACACCTCTATAAGAGCACCCCTCAAGCCTCCTGCCTAACCTCTCCATTTAGCTTTGGCCCTTGAGTCCTGGCAACATCCTTGTAAATTTCTGCACTCATCTAAAGTCAGTTCACATTATAGACTATGAAATTACTTTGATCATGAGCTAAACAGAGCAGCAATCATTCAGCTATGTAAGAAAATTGTTTTATTGTTCAGAAAGATTGAGGTTTGATCCAATGGCAGTTTAAATTCACCATGCAATACAGAGGCATGTGTACAGGAACAATCAAGAAAGCAAGAACACAATTATGGTTAATTTTATGGTGTAATTGATGCATTTGCTCTTACAGAACTCCCAGTTACATAAATTAATGCAGTCTACATCAACCAGTTTATTTGGTTCAATTATAAATGCATGACTCATAAGTCGGAATCATGTACTTGATGTTAATGAAGGCATCTTCTCCTCCGTACAGCTCAAAGATCTCCAGAGTCTCTTGAATCAGGTCTCCGATGTTTTCTCTTTTCTGTTGGCTGTAGTCAATACCATCTCCTGTATTAACTAGAGTTCAAAACAAAAGAACGCAAAGAAAACAGCAGTTTTAAAATCTTTTGGTATTTCACTCAATGTATCCCTCCATTCCACCCACCCACCCCACCGAAAAGAAAACACCACATTTCATACTCAACCAATGTTGAATTGTGTGGGTTCGAACTGATCGATCCACATTACCAGGCAGCACTGTTTTTTTAATCAAAAAATGTATTCAATTATTTAAAAAATAATATTTACAATGCAATAAAACAAAACAGAACCCTCCACCAGAGTACAATACAAACAAATATACCAAATGAAACTATTATACAACTATATTACAATCCCTATCCTGGATGCATCCAACCCCCGCGGTGCCCACCGGTCCTGGAATTCCCCCAGAGAACCCATGGACAGTGCATATTTCCTCTCCTACACCACCCGGGTGCGGACGTAACCCCGGAAAAGGGGCAGGCAGCTGGCTCGGGCAGAGCCCTCTTCCGCCTGGCTCTGTGACTCGCGGATGGCCAGCTTGGCCAGGCCCAGGAGCAACCCAACCAGGACATCTTCGGCCCTACCCAGCAGCATTGTGGAGTTCACTACGGTTGGAAGGTCCTGGACAAGTAACTGTATGAAATGCCAGGAAGCTCTGAGATGTTTGGTTGTTTCCTGGGCAACTTCCACTGGCAGCACTTCAAATCTTATGCTGTCACACAAGGCACATTATCCAGTGCACATTATCACGCATATTATGAGAAGACGATATGATAAACTGTGTAAATTTTATTACCTATATGAATGATCAATATTTTGACTTTTTCTTTGGATAGATGTCAGCTCATTAGACGGTACTAGGTCAGCATCTCTGTTCAAGTCCCAAAAGATACACTAAATTTAAGCAATACCAACTGATAGGTTGCGGCATAAAGTGCATTTTGACAGGATATTAATTGATTTTCCATTTGTTCACTTTGGAGGTTCTATAGACTCAATAAGCACAACTAATGAGCAGCCTATTATGATTCAGGAAATATAAGTATCTCTAGATCATGGGGCAGAAGCTGAAGTGAGTTGAGGAATTCTGCCTGAGATTAAAATCAACCCATTCTTGCTTGTTTCAGTGCAGGATTTATGCCACAAACCAGTGGTGGCCTCTTTGTTATGATTTCAATGTACTTTTAGTGTCAGGGTTGTACACTTCCCTTACACCACATCCATGGAGACCAATTTACTGTAATTGTTAAAGCCATGGAGTCATTGAGTCATACAGCACAGAAACAGGCCTTCTGCCCAACTTTCCCATGCCGACCCAGATGTCCCATCTAAGCTAGTCCCATGTTTGGCCCATATCCCTCGACCCTTGCACCAGTACGTTTTAAATGTTGATTTGTACCTGCCTCAACTATCTCCTCTAGTAGCTCGTTCCATATACCCACCACCCTCTGTGTGTAAAGGTTGCGCCGGCAGGTGGGACTAGCTTAAATGGGGCATCTTTGTAAGCATGGGCGAGCTGATCCAAAAGGTCTCTTTTCATGCCACATGACTCACCACAGAGCGTATGGGTAACAGTCATGTGGAGACCTGGAAAGATGACACTTTGAACCCTCTGAATCTCCATTCTCACTTATCCAACAATCTTTTCAAAAGTTGAAGATCTTATCTCTGAGAGAAGAGAGTCCCCATTGGTTAGTTAAAGACACCAAGAAACCAATGAAGAAAGCACAATGTAACTTAATCTGACAATGCATCCACCAGCTCAGACTCTGGTACACTGCACCCTGTGGAGGTTAGCTCGGAGGCTGGATCTGCAGTCAGAGCAGTGGAAAGGTCTAACAACCATGACATGCTTTTGCATGACCAGTCTAGAGCAGCTCTTCTAACTTAGATACCAGCCCACAATTGTTTGTGTGGACGTGACTTTGTTGTGCCCAGATTTGGTGCTTAATTCGATGATGATATGCCCAGTTTTATTCTTCGTCTGTTTGAATGTAGTAGTAATGGTATAACTGCGTGGAAGGTCACAACCCGAAAAATCACCTATCCATGTTCTCCAGAGATGCTGCCTGACCCGCTGAGCTACTCCAGCACTTTGTGTCCTCTCCTAACTAAATGGCTTGTTTGGCAATTTTAGCATCAACCAAATGGAGTGGGTCTGAGGTCAAATGTCAGTCAGAAGAAGCACATTTCTTTCCCTGAAGGATATTTGTGAATCAGATGAACTTTTCTGACAAAAGGGTAGTTTACACTGTTAATATTTCTAAGACCAGCTTATTTTGTTTAATCCCCCAAATTCCTTATCATTAAGTTGAGTCTGTTAGCACTTGTAAGCATTCCATAAACCATGTCCTCAGGAATTATGAAAAAAAATTAAAACAAATATTAAAAAATGTACAACTTCCCTTCCAAAATGTACTGAGAAATCTTTTGAAGATCTTAAGTAGGACAGATGGACTGGGGAAGCTTTTCCTGTTGCTTAGATTCTTCTCAAATGCTTAACAGGTGGCAATAGATGGATTGCTAAAGTTCATTTTGCATGGAGGCATCAAGTAACAACTGACATCAGTATTTGTTCAGTCTATATAACTTTGACATGTGGGAGTGATACGTGACTTGCCGCTCTGACCAAAAAACGTTGCCTGCATTTGCACATGAAATGAAAAGCTAATTGACATCTGTATAAAACAGCCCAACTTTGCAGCCTATGACTGTTGCCTTTTCACAACATTTCAGCACATTTTACTGCTAACAGAATCCAACCTAATCCACAATATTGCTGCTGCACACTTTATCATTTTGTCTGGCCTATTTGTACGACATTATGACATTCACCCATTATTCAATCAACATAAATATTTTATTGCTCTTTGACAGTTCAGGCCAGCATAATGTAATCTTTAATTCGAGAAAATTTTGTTGCATGGAATTCTGTAGTTTTATCTAGTTTCATTCAGCTTGCTGATGAGTTTCTATCATGATCATTTTGCGTGTTTATATTTGTTTATTCATAAATATTGTGATTTATTTTGCTTGTACTGAAGCCTGAGATTCATTGGCCTTGCATCTTACGTGTGCCATTGGTGATACCCAACAATTGACATGTAACTCATTGATGACGTTCATCATACTCTCACTGGCAAAGCATATGGAATCATCCAAACACAAGGGGTGTACTTCAGATATAATAATAATAATAATAATAAGCATTTATTTTATATAGCGCTTTACCAGGTGCTCAAAGCGCTTTACAAAAACATTCATAACATAAAAACAAACAGACAAACTATCCTGACGGAGAAGCGGCGAACAAATAGCGCCAGCGTCCTCTCACGTCAGGGTCCGGCAGTAGACAACAAAAAGCACAGGACACACAGATACAATTTGAACACAAACAGCCATCACAGTGATTGCTCCAGGCACACCCTCACTGTGATGGAAGGCAAAGAAGGCATTATCTCCTCCTCATTCTTCTCCCGTGGCGCCACGAGGCGATCGAGGCTCCCAACTTTTGAAGCCCCCACCGGGCGATGGAAAGTCCCAGGGCCGAGCCGTGCCGAGCAGGCGGATTGTGCGACTCGTTTAATTTGTTTGTGAAATCTGTGCCAGAGGCTTATCAACTTAAGATTGACAGTGAAATTGAAGAGTAGAGGAGATTGATTTTTTGCAGGGGGATGCTCGGGCACATTGGCAGAGGAGACACTAGGAACTGCAGATGCTGGAATCTTGAGCAAACACAAAGTGCTGGAGGAACTCAGTGGATCAGGCAGCATCTGTAGATGGAACGGACAGGTGAATTGATTCTTGTAGAAAGAAAATGTGCCTGTTTTTACTGAACTATGTCTTCCCATCACCTACCTTACTCTTTTTGGGTTGTGGCCCTTCTTTAGAAGGGTTCAGGTAATAGCCAACACATTTTGGTGAGGAGAAAATTGGCTAAATTGTTGAATTAGAGGTTGAGATATGCTTTCTGGGAGAAAATGGATTGATTCTGGAATGCTGTAGAAGAAAATGACAGCCACGTGAGATGCAATGGCCTCCTTTGCTTCCCTTTATGGCGTAAACATTTGTTCTACTATATGTATTAGGGCTACTCTGCTTACTATGTCTTTATGATGGAGTGTTATGAAGCAAAAGTAAGGTAAAGATGAATCTATTTTTTTAACCTGCTTAGCAGACACAAGGGCTTTTCTCAGCCCATGAGACAAGGGGAATCTTTTTGAAGAACATTTGTTCCTTTGAGAATTCATACTGGCTGATGGCCCAGTTGGCTTAGGTCCTTATCTTCTGACATGTTGTCTTGGTGATGGCATTGAGGACTCTGACTGTCCCACCATTACCCAAAAGGTAACATGGCAGTGGAAGCAGGGTTGCATTTTGACCTGTTCGCACATGTTGAGAGTAAGGTAGGTGGTGTGAAGACATGGTTCAGTAAAAACAGGCACATTTTCTTTCTACGAGAATCAATTCTAAACAGGAACTGGGAAGAAATCAGAGATAATACTTTACTTTGACTTTGAACCTTAGAGATACACCATGGAAACAGGCCCTTCAGTCCACCAAGTCTATGCCGATCAGTGATTATCCCATGCACTAGCACTATCCAACACACCAGGGCCAATTTACAATTTTATATCAAAGCCAATTAACCTACAAACTTGCACATTTTTGGAATGTGAGAGGAAATCAGAGCACCTGGAGAAACCCCATGTGGTCTCAGGGAGAACGTTCAAACTTCTTACAGACAGCACCCGTAGTCAGGATCAAATCCGGGTCTGGCGCTGTGAGGCAGCAACTCTACAGCTGCGCCATTGTGCTGCCCTTGCCAATTAAGCAGTGCAAGCTAAGGATATGGATATCACTGGTATTAAAATTTTAACAGATTTCAAAGAAAATTACTATCCTCAACACCAGTCCATTTTAATAATGGTTATTTTCTGTTTCCATTTGTTATTGTGTTACGTAAAGCTATATGCAACCAGAAAATATATACTTTTAGAATGATAAAGTATTTGTCAGGTTAAAGAGCATCAATTCAAATAATTTCGGAGTAAACATTTTGTTTCGATTTAATTTCAAGAAAATAAACTGTTATTGTGTTAACTCATGCTCCAAGCTCAGCATGAACTCAATTTATTTTGTTTCTGATATGCAACAAAGTTTTTAACAGGCACAGAAATTACACTTGGCATAAAGATATTTTAAGAGAGACACAAGAGATTGCAGATGCTGGAATCTTGAGCAAAAAGTAAAATGCTGGAGGAACTCAGCAGATGAGGCAGCATTTGTGGAGGGAAATGGCCAGTCGACTTTTCGGGCTGGGGCTCATTAGACCCGGATCCCGACATGAAACTTCACCTCTGTATTTCCCTCCACAGAAGCTGCCTGACCTGCTGAGTTCCTCCAGCACTTTGTTGTTTGATAAAGATATTTTAATTTCTTAAATAGAGAGAATTTTTTATTCAGATTGCATTTTTTGAACATCTGATGGTTTGCTATTTCTGTTTCCATTTATTGTATGAAAAGTGAAAGTTGGACACAAATGTAAAAATCTGCATTGTAGATAAGAGCCAAAACTTAAGATATGGTTACATCACAAATGAAAGCCTAGATGCAATGAATGAGGGCAAAACTTTCAATCAATTGTTCGCAATCATTGCAATGAAGAGTTTCTGGACTGCCAGAGAGAGATGGTTGAGGGAAATTCTAGCTAAGGCTTGCCTCTTGAGATTTCTGGCGATCATCTTTCCGGCTCAATATGATTGCTTGGAGAATCCTGGAAACCTTATGTGGTTGTGTTAAAAACAGCTACCACATAATTCTTGCTTCTAACTTTCCTGAACATTAGCAGACAGTATATCTATTAATTGCTGGCCTTTGTCCAAGCATCTGCCAATTAAAAAACACTCTCACCTGTATCCACCTATCACTTGCCTACTTTGTCCTGCCCCCACCTCAATTCCAGCTTTCTTCTCCTTACTCCATCAGTCTGAAGAACAGTCCTGACTTGAAACATCGCTTATCAATCTTCTCCAGGGATGTTGTCTGACCCACTGAGTTACTCCAGCACTTTGTGTCTTCTTTTTGTAAACCAACATTTGCAGTATCTAATGTCTGCATCTAAACTTCCTTTCCCTTCACAATTGCTAAAGCACCAGGTATCTACAATTAAGCTCATGGTTTTTGAAGAAAAAAAGTAGTGATGGCTATTACTAATAACAGGAGATATTAATAATAACAGTGGTTATTTGATATTGGAAATATTAGTAATAGCAATCAGTACTTTTTGATATCAGTGATATTAGTAGTATCAATGTACATTTTTGATATCTAGACATTAGTAATAGCAATCTGTATTTTTTTGATATTGGAGATATTAATGATAGTAATCAGTACTTTTTTGCCTTGCCAACAACTCTGTTTCTCAAAACCCTCCAAGTCCATTGGGCAGGCAGACAGACTATTATTAGCATTCACACTGAATATAACAGAAAGATAATTGTGAATCTGGTCACACTCAAACCAGTTCCAGGGGGTGGTCACATCCTCTGTATGCTGAAACAAAACTTCCGAAACAAGCACTGTACTCTGAGCTCATTCAAGGTGAGAGATCTCCAGTAGGACAGAGGAAACAATTCAAAGATGTTCTCAAAGCCTCCGTGAAAAATGAAATATCCTGAATTATTCATGGGAATTCCTGACCCTTGACTGCATAAAATGGTGATGGAGCATCAAAACTGCATGATCCTTGAGTCTCTGATAGAAACTAATGAAGGTCATGCACGATCAGCAGGAATGCACAAGATCTCAGACAATTCACTGCCTGTCTTGTGGAGTACCATCTGCCTCATCCATGCAGTTCCCTTATAATACACTTCAACCAAAAACTGGAGCAGAGGCAAGTCATCCTCAGATAGATGGACATCTTGGTTGACGTGGACAAGTTGGGCTAAAGGTCCTATTTCTGTGTTGTATGACTCTGTGACTGCTTTGTTTCTATTTGGAAGATAGCTGAATCAATGGAATCCTTGCACTATCATTGAACCACTGATCTCCCAACCTTCTACCCACTGGCAAATTGGATCCCTTAACAAGCCACCAGGAACCAACTGACTTGACCTGTGTGTCAATGACTACCTGCTTTTCTGACAGTCTGGGCTCCATCAAGAGCCTCCGGTGCACCTGGACCATTGGTGGGAGGTCTTTGACTCAGAAAAGGAATAACATCTCTGACCCACAATAAATGACAGGGTGATGTTAGTCAAAGAGTGGTGGCGATGGTGGGAGAAGCACATGGGGATTAGTGCTTGGTGTTGACAGTGGCAGTAGAATGCAGCTTTAAGAAGGATAAAAATACAGCAAATTATTTACTTAAATTGACATGGATGAACTGCACTAAATCATCACGGTAATTTCAGAGGTTTTGATGTTGATTTCACACACACATAAAAACGTATCTTTGCTCCATTCAAAATGTTGCAACATTTTTGGATTTAGACTAAAATAGGCCATAAAATCTTTATTTCATCCTCTGAGAAGTTAGTTCTTCCAAATTAGATATAGTCAAGCATTCTCCCAAATCGTATGGTGGTCACATGTTTTCATTAAAGGCATTTCCATTTCTCATGGTAAACATCCCTGTAATCAGCACAATGAAGTTGTCAATTGTCTTGAAATAATGGCTAAAAGAAATGGTATAACAAATCGGTAAGGATCATTTCATATTTTCTCTGGGTCTGATCATTACTAGAGTTTTATTAGGTTGTCTCATGATGCGCAATGGGTATATGGAACAAGTTGCCAGAGGAGATGGTTGAGCAGGTACTATAACAACATTTAAAAGACATTTGGACAGGTACGTGGATAGGAATGGTTTAGAGGGATATGGGCCACACGTGGGCATGTGGGAGCAGTGTAGATGGGGCATCTTGGTCAGCATGGACAAGTTGGGCTGAAGGGCCTATTTCAGCCCTTCACGATGACTCTATGATCTCCAGCTTCTTATAATCTATGCCCACACAAATGAAAGTCGTATCCTTGACTGTCCTCCAGTCAAAAGGCACCTCACCTGCCACCTGTGAAGATTTATTAATCTGTGCCAGGGGCCCTGTAATTTCCTCTTTTCCCCCCAATATTGGCCTGGGATATACCTCATCAGATCCTGGGATTTATCAAATTTATGCCCACTAAGACATCCTCCTTTTTAATGGGAGATGGTCTAGATTGTCCCAGTCCCCCACTGAAATCTACAATGATAATACTTTTCATTATGATTATAGATGAGAAGTAATTCATTTTAAAAACTCACCAATATACTCTGGCGCCAAGCATATAGGGTGATGGAGTCCAAGAGCACAAAACAGACCCTTCAGTCCAAGTTGTCCATGCTCACCAAAATGCCCCAGCTACACTTGTCCCTCCTGCATGCGTTAGTCCAATATCTCTGTAAACCATTCCTATCCAAGTACCTGTCCACCTAGTTACTTTGCTGCTCTTGGTACACAGTAAATGCCCTGGGATTTTCATTATTTTGTCCTCCGGTGTTATTTTGTGCCCTCCTAATTTCTTCTGCAAGTACATTTGCATTTGAAAACTGACTGTCTATTAATATAAAATAGGTCAATTTTCTACGGAATCCAGGCTGACCTGAGAGTGTCTTAATGGTTACATGCAAATAGTTAATAGCACGTTGTAAAAGTGGGAATCCAGAATTGCAAATCTGAACAGCCATTCATGCTGAATGTGTTCAATGGAGATAGTGTAGATTTTATTTGCTGATCTCACAAACAAACCAAGAGTTGAGAGTTTTTGACAACGGAACAATTAAATTCTTACTTGCAGATAACTCAATAGACACAGATAATATATAATAGTATTATATATAAATATATATTATATATTAATAAATATTAGACAAATTAGTGTAATAAATTAATAAACACAATACTAGTGCAAAAAAACCCCCATACTTCTAAAGAAAGTCCGTAGAAGTTCAGCGGTTATTGTGGTGCAGTGTGCCGAATGGTTGTTGGGAAGAAGCAGTTCTTGAACCTGGTGATCACAGTTTTCAGACTCCTATGGCTTCTGTCTGATGGTAGGAGTGAAATGAGAGAACCTGTCTTACACGCTGAGGGAAAGCAACTCTGTGTTCCTGTCAGGCTCACCAAGAAAGATCACCTGGAATTTGCCATCTTTTTCTATTCTGGCCCACATAAGGGAAATTGGGGATGAATACCATATCCAAAGCCTGAGAAATGAATAAATCGAAAATTATTGTGTTCCTAACATATTCAGATTACTGAAGTATCTGCCCAGAGGGAATTACTCACACATGGCCTAATGTTCTACAGGGAATCACAGTTGGGAATTTGAAATGGACTCTCCAGCAGACTGTGAACTCCCTCAAAAAACACACCTTAATTCATCTGCTATTGGCTAACTAAAATTCAACTCTCCTGCTTTCAAGTCCACCTATATGGGCTTCAGTCAATCATTGCCAAAACGCAGAGACACAAAAAACAGCAGATATGTAACTTTACGCAAAGCATAAAGTGCAGGAGGAACTCTGCAGTATCTGTCAAGAGAATGGACAGGCAACATTTCGGGTCAGGACCCTTCTTCAGACTGATGGAGAAGTGGGGAAGAAGTGGGGAAGAAGCCTCGAAAAGGTAGGTGGGAGTAGGCCAAAGCCTGGCAAGTGATAGACGAATACAGGTAAGGGGAGAGTGGGCGATTGGTAGATTGGAGATCTTGGATAGATTGGAATTCTTCCCAGAATTCGGACTGCCAATAATTCCTTCTAAGAGGATATTATGACAGAGTTTTATTGGGGCGATCCTCAAGATATATTCTCCCCAAGAAAAGAATGCTGTACAGAATGCTTGTTGTGAAAATTCCAGCCTGAAAACTGGAGCGTGTAACAGACTTCATATAAAAACTGAATTGCACTTGTTTAACAAAATAGTGTCTATTTCCAGTGGAAATCCTATCTACCAGAAAATTGGACTGGGGACAAGTCAAGTCAAGAGAGTCAAGAATGTTTTATTCTCATATGTCCGAAATAGATCAATGACATTCTTACCTGCAGAAGCACAACAGAAGATGTAAACCTAGTACTCTATAAACAATATAATAATACAACTTTTCAACTCAGCTTTGCCCAACAAATTTGGTACGGTGGAACATGATAGTCATTTCAAAGAACATGCGATCTATGAGTTCTGTATTTAACTCTCAATAAAACAGGAAGCAGACACTACTATGAGTCAGGCAGGGGGATTACAAATATAGTTTCAAATCCAACGGATCTTTTGAGAATCTTGGAACTTTGCGAGATCAACCAATGCACCCACAATAGAGTCTGTTTTTAAAGAATCAAACAAATTATATGCCTTTAGTCCTAATTTGCTTTGTACTTATTTCTAGTGATTGTGAATAAGTTCAATTCTCTGAATAGCCCTTGGATTTCTATCTATCATTAAAAGAGAGTGACAAAGTCTCAGCCATTCACTTATTGTCCATCATTATCTATGGTGGACAATAATGTTATCCCACTTTTGGGTTGTTGTCCCACTTTTTAAGAAAGGAGGGAGAGAGAAAACGGGAAATTATAGACCAGTTAGTCTGACATCAGTGGTGGGAAAGATGCTGGATTCAATTATAAATGACAAAACTGCGGAGCATTTGGATAGCAGTAACAGGATCGTTCCGAGTCAGCATGGATTTACGAAGGGGAAATCATGCTTGACTAATGTTCTGGAATTATTTGAGGATGTAACTAGGAAAATTGACAGGGGAGAGCCAGTGGATGTGGTGTATCTCGACTTTCAGAAAGCCTTCGACAAGGTCCCACATAGGAGATTAGTGGGCAAAATTAGAGCACATGGTATTAGGGGTAGGGTACTGACATGGATAGAAAATTGGTTGACAGACAGAAAGCAAAGAGTGGGGATAAATGGGTCCCTTTCAGAATGGCAGGCAGTGACTAGTGAGGTACCGCAATGCTCGGTGTTGGGACCGCAGCTATTTACAATGTACATTAATGACTTAGATGAAGGGATTAAAAGTAACATTAGCAAATTTGCAAATGATACAAAGCTAGGTGGTAGTGTGAGCTGTGTGGAAGATGCTATGAAGTTGCAGGGTGATTTGGACAGGTTGTGTGAGTGGGCGGATGCATGGCAGATGCAGTTTAATGTGGATAAGTGTGAGGTTATCCACTTTGGTGGTAAGAATAAGAAGGCAGATTATTATCTGAATGGTGTCAAGTTAGGAAAAGGGGACGTACAACGAGATCTTGGTGTCCTAGTGCATCAGTCACTGAAAGGAAGCATGCAGGTACAGCAGGCAGTGAAGAAAGCCAATGGAATGTTGGCCTTCATAACAAGAGGAGTTGAGTGTAGGAGCAAAGAGGTCCTTCTGCAGTTGTATAGGGCCCTAGTGAGACCGCACCTGGAGTACTGTGTGCAGTATAAGAAAATAACTGCAGATGCTGGCACAAATCGATTTATTCACAAAATGCTGGAGTAACTCAGCAGGTCAGGCAGCATCTCGGGAGAGAAGGAATGGGTGACGTTTCGGGTCGAGACCCTTCTTCAGACTGAAGAAGGGTCTCGACCCGAAACGTCACCCATTCCTTCTCTCCCGAGATGCTGCCTGACCTGCTGAGTTACTCCAGCATTTTGTGAATAAATCGAATTGTACTGTGTGCAGCGTAGGTTTACTAGGTTAATTCCCGGAATGGCGGGACTGTCATATGTTGAAAGACTGGAGCGGCTAGGCTTGTATACATTTGAATTTAGAAGGATGAGAGGGGATCTTATGGAAACATATAAGATTATTAAGGGGTTGGACACTTTAGAGGCAGGAAACATGTTCCCAATGTTGGGGGAGTCCAGAACCAGGGGCCACAGTTTAAGAATAAGGGGTATGGGGAGAAGGCAGGAATGGGGTACTGATTGAGAATGATCAGCCATGATCACATTGAATGGTGGTGCTGGCTCAAAGGGCCGAATGGCCTCCTCCTGCACCTATTGTCTATTGTCTATTAATATTCAGTCTCATATTCTTGGAGACCAACATTTACCTTAGCTACCATTGCACTTTTAATATATTTTTAATATCTATAGGAGATGGTCAGTGAAGAATTCAGCTATTTGACCAATGTTTGTACTGAAGCTGTGATGAGGTCTGGCACTGATTGGCTGACTAAACACAAATTGGTGAACAGGTTATTGTTGAGTATGTGCTGCATACTACACAGTCGAAAGACCTTCCTATATCACTTTGATGATGATTGAGAGTGTACTGACTGCAAGCCAATAACTTGGATCAACTTTGTCCTGCTTTTAAAAGACAGTGAAGACAGACAGAAAGTATGTGTCCAAAGTCTCACCGATTCTCTAATTGCTCACTATTTATTCTCAATCTCACCTTCCTGGGGACCAACATTTATCTTAGCTACTTTTGCACGTTTTATATATTTTATACATTAATAGTAGCTCTTTGTAGTAGCAGGAATGTCCTGAACTGCAGACAGGACATTATTGGGCAATTTTCCACATTGTCAGGGAGATGTGAATTGTGCTCTAACTGCCTTGCTAGAGGTGCTGGAGTGCAAGTCTTCAGTATTGCAGCTGGGATTTTGTTCACTCCCATAGCCTTTGCTCTGCTCTCAGCATACAATTACAAAAAATGTACAACAAAAATGAAGTTTATTTGGGTCCTTTTGTTCATGCTTGTCAACAGGGATATACCAAACCTAATCCCACACGCCAGAACCGGATTTAAAAAAACTTTTTAGAGATACAGCGCGGAAACAGGCCCTTTGGTCTACTGAGTCCGCGTCGACTAGCGATCCCTGTACACTAGCACTATCCTACACACTAGGGACAATTTACAATTTTACCGAAGCAAATTAACCTACAAACCTGTATGTTTTTGGAGTGTGAGAGGAAACTGGAGCACCTGGAGAAAACCCACGCAGTCACGAGGAGAACATACAAACTCTGTATAGACGGCACCTGTAGTCAGGATCGAACCCGGGTCTCTGGCAGCAACTCTAACGCTGTGCCTTCAGGCCATCCTGTGATCATACAACATAGAACAGTACAGAAAAGGAACAGGCCCTTCGGCCCATAATGTCAGTGCTGAGCATAATGCCAAGCTAAACTAATCTCATTTGCCTTCATGTGGTCTATATCCTTCCACTCCCTGCATATCCATGTGACAATCTAAATGCCTCTTTAACACCACTACCATATCTACCACCACCATCATTCCTGGTGAGTTGCAGGCACACACCACCTTCTGCATAAAAACATGCCCTGCATATCTTCTCTAATCTTTGCCTTAAAGCTGTGAACACGTTTACATGATCCCCTACAATTTCCTTGAATACCTCTCTTTGCTCTGAGACTGATTCACCATCAAGCAGCTAGTTAAATTCCACTTTTGCAAAATCACTGCTCAGCATCGACCTTTGCAACTGTTACTTCTGTTTTATCTTTGTCCTTTTCCATAATCATTGCAAGTCAAACCAAATTATATTCAGTATCACAAAGGTGCTCTTACATTGACATTCCTTTCAATTTCCCAGCTTCTCCCTCTAAAAATAGATCCAGAATAGCACGAAGAATTTACGTGAATTGATTTGGTTGAAAAAACGCTTCTTTGATGTGAAAATTTCAAGAGGAAGCCACGATGGATCATCCATTCCACACTTCTGCCAGAAATTGGGTGCAGATGATTCATCTTTGTCTTTTGCTGAAGATAGACACAAAAAGCTGGAGTAACTCAGTGGGTCAGGCAGCATCTCTGGAGGGAAGGAATGGGTGACATTTCGGGTTGAGACCCTTCTTCATATGCCAGGTTCAGCTATCATAGAACCTTATCAGTGCCGCATAGGAACAAGCTCTTGAGCCCACAATGTCAGTGCCGAACATGATGCCAAGCTAAACTGATCCCATTTGCCTGCACATGATCCATATCCCTCCATTTCGTGCATACCCATGCCCTATCATTGTTCTCTCTATTTAATTGTCCACTGCCACTTGCAACCATTTACGGCAAGACCTCAAATGTTTTGATCTAATCCATTGGTTGTATATTGCTTATATCTACTTATTGTTTGTGCTGTTTATCTTGCATGTAGTCCTGTATTGTAGCTTCACAGGATTGGCATCTCAGTTATGATCTGCCTTGTGATACTCTTGGCTGGTCCTCTGCGATCCTCAGCAAAGTAGGGTTGATCTCCTCTGCCGCAGCTCTCTGCATTTAGCCCTAATTAATAATTAGGAGGCATTTGCAAGGTCAATTGGGGTTCAGGAACTTTGCTGTGCCAAAAGTTGTGCCTAGGCTGATGCCAGGTGTTCACTCTGATTTTATCCATTATCTAATTTGACAGTGCAGTTATGATATCTATCAAGTATCTTGCTAGATCATTTGAGACACTTAAAATTCAATTACATTGCTTGGATCTATAATTACACAATGGCTAGATTGGATAAGAATGGCAGATTTCATTTTGCGAAGGACATCAGTGAATCTGATGGATTTTTACAACTATCCAATAAATTGCAGGGACAATTTTTCTTAAATTTCTTAATTTCTTAAATTTCTTAATTTATTAAATTCCATTCTTTTAAAGAATTTAAATTCCAGAGCAGCCATGATGAGATTTGAACACACATCCCAGAATTACTAACTTAAACTTCTGGATTTGTGGGCTGGTAACTTAACCATTAAACCATAATTTTGTTGAATGTGATGATTCCAAAACGGTGCATTGAAAATGTGTGAGAATTGAATTGGATGAGTACAAAGACTCTCTTGGATGTTAGACCTGGATGTTATAGATGTAGAAAGGAAAAAGTCATGAAGGTGTTTAAAATCAAGAGTAAGAGTGTAAAAGTTAAGGTATGACCAAAGAGAACTTTCAGTATATGGTTCTAGTGCTTTATGCTGTTTTGTTCATACAAACAATTTAAGGAAGATTTAAAAATGAAAACTCCCAAGAAATAGCAGTGACTCCGCAGAGCTAATTTATAATCATAGAATCATACAGCACAGAAACAGGTCCTTTGACCCATGCCAACCAAGATGCCCCATCTAACCTAATTCACTTGGCCAGCACCTGGCCCATATCCCTCCTAAACCTTCCTATCCATGTACTTGTCAAATGTCTTTTATATATTATTGTACCTGCCTCAACTTCTTCCTTTGGCAGTTTGTTCTGAAGTACCATGCTCATAGAAAGATAAAGCGAGGAAACAGTCCCTTCAGCCCACCGGGTCCATGCCAACCATCAACACCTATCCTACAGTAATCTTCCTTTCATTTTTATTCTCCCCACATTCATATTAACACCCCCAGATTCTATCACTCACTGACACCAGGAACCATTTACAGTGACCAATTAACCTACTGACCCAGAGGAAACCAACATGGTCACAGGGAGAATGTGCAAACTCCACACAGACAGCACATGCAAACTCCACAAAGATAGCACTTGAGATTAGATTGAACCACTGTGTGCCTGCAGTTTGTTTCATTTTCATAGACACAAAATGCTGCAGTAACTCAGCAGGTCAGGCAGCATCTCTGAAGAAAAGGAATAGGTGAGGTTTCGAGTTGAGACCCTTCTTCAGACTCGTGCAGCTGTATCACTGCTGCCCCATCATCACACTTACTTTGCTGTTACTTACTTACCTGTTTGCTAGCCAGTGCAAATTGCTAACTTTCATTTAAAGACTGTATTATCCAAAGGTAGTTTTTTTATGACTGAAGATAAGAATCAGGAGATGTAAAATCAGTATGGATAGAAATGAGGAATTGTAAGGGTAAAAAGACCCTAATGGGAATTATCTACAGGCCCCCAAACAGTAGCCTCGACATAGGGTGCAAGTTGAATCAAGAGCTAAAATTGGCATGTCGCAAATGTAATGGTACGGTAGTTATGGGAGATTTCAACATGCAGGTAGACTGGGAAAATCAGGTTGGTAATGGACCCCACGAAAAAGAGTTTGTGGAGTGTCTCTGAGATGGATTCTTAGAACAGCTTGTACTGGAGCCTACCATGGAGAAGGCAATTCTGGATTTAGTGTTGTGTAATGAACCTGATTTGATAAGGGGAATCGAGGTAAAAGAGCCATTAGGATGCAGTGATCATAATATGATAAGTTTTACTCTACAAATTGAGAGGGGGAAGGGAAAATCGGAAGTGTCAGTATTATAGTATAGCAAAGGGGATGACAGAGGCATGAGGCAGGAGCTGGCCAGATTTGACTGGAAGGAGGCCGTAGCAGGGAAGACGGTGGAACAGCAATGGCAGGTATTCCTGGGAACAATGCAGAAGTTGCAGGATCAATTTATCCCAAAGAGGAGGAAAGATTCTAAGGGGAGTAAGAGGCACCCGTGGCTGACAAGGGAAGTCAAGGACAGCATAAAAATAAAAGAGAAGAAGTATAACATAGCAAAGAAGAGTGGGAAGCCAGAGGATCAGGAGTCTTTTAAAGAGCAACAGAAGATAACTAAAAAGGCAATACGGGAAGAAAAGAAGAGGTACGAGGGTAAGCTCGTCAATAATATAAAGGAGGATAGTAAAAGCTTTTTTAGGTATGTGAAGAAGAAAAAAATAGTCAAAGCAAATGTGGATCGCTTGAAGTCAGAAGCAGGGGAATTTGTTATGGGGAACAAAGAAATGGCAGACGAGTTGAACTGGTACTTTGGATCTGTCTTCACAAAGGAAGATACAAACAATCTCCCAGATGTTCTAGTGGCCAGAGATCCTAGGGTGACGGAGGAACTGAAGGAGATTCACATTAGGCAGGAAATGGTGTTGGGTAGACTGATGGGACAGAAGGCTGATAAATCCCCAGGGCCTGATGGTCTGCATCCCAGGGTACTTAAAGAGGTGGCTCTAGAAATTGTGGACGCATTGGTGATCATTTTCCAATGTTCTATAGATTCAGGATCAGTTCCTGTGGATTGGAGGGTAGCTAATGTTATCCCACTTTTTAAGAAAGGAGGGAGAGAGAAAATGGGAAATTATAGACCAGTTAGTCTGACATCAGTGGTGGGGAAGATGCTGGAGTCAATTATAAAAGACAAAATTGCGGAGCATTTGGATAGCAGTAACAGGATCGTTCCGAGTCAGCATGGATTTACGAAGGGGAAATCATACTTGACTAATCTTCGGGAATTTTTTGAGGATGTAACTAGGAAAATTGACAGGGGAGAGCCGGTGGATGTGGTGTACCTCGACTTTCAGAAAGCCTTCGACAAGGTCCCACATAGGAGATTAGTGGGCAAAATTCGAGCACATGGTATTGGGGGTAGGGTACTGACATGGATAGAAAATTGGTTGACAGACAGAAAGCAAAGAGTGGGGATAAATGGGTCCCTTTCAGAATGGCAGGCAGTGACTAGTGGGGTACCGCAAGGCTCGGTGTTGGGATCGCAGCTATTTACAATATACATTAATGACTTGGATGAAGGGATTAAAAGTAACATTAGCAAATTTGCAGATGATACAAAGCTGGGTGGTAGTGTGAGCTGTGAGGAAGATGCTATGAAGTTGCAGGGTGACTTGGACAGGTTGTGTGAGTGGGTGGATGCATGGCAAATGCAGTTTAATGTGGATAAGTGTGAGGCTATCCACTTTGGTGGTAAGAATAAAAAGGCAGATTATTATCTGAATGGTGTCAAGTTAGGAAAAGGGGACGTACAACGTGATCTGGGTGTCCTAGTGCATCAGTCACTGAAAGGAAGCATGCAGGTACAGCAGGCAGTGAAGTAAGGCAAGGGAATGTTAGCCTTCATAACAAGAGGATTTGAGTATAGGAGCAAAGAGGCCCTTCTGCAGTTGTATAGGGCCCTAGTGAGACCACACCTGGAGTACTATGTGTAGTTTTGGTCTCCAAATTTGAGGAAGGATATTTTTGCTATTGAGGGTGGGCAACGTAGGTTTACTAGGTTATTTCCCGGAATGGCAGGGCTGTCATATGTTGAAAGACTGGAGCGGCTAGGCTTGTATACATTTGAATTTAGAAGGATGAGAGGGAATCTTATCGAAACATATAAGATTATTAAGGGGTTGGATATGTTAGAGGCAGGAAACATGTTCCCAATGTTGGGGGAGTCCAGAACCAGCGGCCACAGTTTAAGAATAAGGGGTAGGCCATTTAGAACAGAGATGAGGAAAAACCTTTTCAGTCAGAGAGTTGTAAATCTGTGGAATTCACTGCCTCAGAAGGCAGTGGAGGCCAATTCTCTGAATGCATTCAAGAGAGAGCTAGATAGAGCTCTTAAGGATGGCGGAGTCAGGGGGTATGGGGAGAAGGCAGGAATAGGGTACTGATTGAGAATGAATAGCCATGATCACATTGAATGGTGGTGCTGGCTCGAAGGGCCGAATGGCCTCCTCCTGCACCTATTGTCTATTGTCTATAATTATTCAATATTGTGCAGCTTCCTCACTTAAAGTCAGCTGCCAACTATAAATCATCGTGCAAAAATAGAACATATCGAAAACTCTCAATAGGTCAGGCAACATCTCTGGAAAGAAAATACAAGAGTGAATGTTTCAGGCTGAAGATCCTTTTGACGTGCTGAGTATTTCCACCATTTTCTGTTTTTGTTTCAGATTTTCAGCATCTGTTTCTGATCATGAATCATGATGCAGCCTCTAGTGGAACTGTGCATAGGATCACTCAGACAGAAACAAAAAAGGCAGAATAGAGGTTCCAAGGCAGTGCATCGGTGTGTTTAGTTGAGGTTTGTGTGGTATTGCCATGTAACATTTATAGGAAGTGTAGAAACAAGGAACTGCAGATGCTGGTTAATACATAAAAGGGCACAAAGTGCTGGAGTAACAGCGGATCAGGCAGCATCTCTGGAGAACATAGATAGGTGATGTTTCAGGCCGAGACCCTTCTTCAAACGGGCATTGGTGATGATCACCTTTATCCTGATATTATGTTCAGGCAGACACTTGGATATTCCATGACAAAGGGAACGTTTCTAGTAGCACTCCAGTGCAATAGAGAATTGGAAATTCAGTCACTGAAACTGCAATCTATTTCCTTCCACAGTCCGGCTCAAAAATGTGAATACAGTATCCTCTCTTAAATTACTGTCCCCTGAGCATAGCAACTCTCCGGCTAGCTGCACATTCAAGGGATGAAAGCATCAGGAAAGCAATGTGAATGCAGTCAAGTATCTTCTAACGACATTGATAAATCCATTTGATTAATCAAGTGTATGCTGTCTCTCAAAGCAATCCCATCAATTGAATTTCCCCATTTATTTGCTCATAAGTTATTCTCTCTCACAAGTTCATCAACTCCACCTTGATTCTTCTGCCAGCTACACCAGGCGTAATTTACAGTAACTACATACCCTAACAATGGGCCCATCCTTGGTATGTGAAAGGAAACCAGAGCATCCAGCGAAAACCCACGTGGCCACCGGGAGAACGTGTAAAATCCATGCAGATAGCACCAGAAGTCAGGATGGAATTCCGATCACTGGACCAGTGAGAGAGCAGCAATACCCCAGCTGCATCACTGCCTTACAATTTGCTCCATTGAGAAGTTCACACTCCAGAAAAAAGCATGAGCATTGTTGCCTTTCACACACTATCATGCGAGATGAAGGTAACATTTTTTTCTTCTTGAATAGAAAGTGCCCATGACTTCTCTGAAGCAGTAGTGTGCTCTAAACTGTGAAAGATCACTGATGTCCCTTGGGCAAGGGTGGGGGGGAAATTGAAGTTGAAAAGTTGATCGGATCTTTGCAGTCATTAGCAACATAGTTCTGAGTTGTTCTGTCCCAGAATTATGGCTGCAGATGTGGCACATCTGTGGAATTTGGTGGTGATGAATCTGTGGAATTATTTGCCACAGGCTGTGGAGGCAAAGTCAGTGGATATATTTAAGGCAGAGATAGATAGATTCTTGATTAGTACAGGTGTCAGAGGTTATGGAGTGAAGGCAGGAGAATGGGGTTCGGAGGGGGAGGTGGATCAGCCATGATTGAATGGCAGAGAAGACTTGATGGGTCGAATGGCCTAATTCTACTCCTATCACTTATGATCTTATGATCTTATGATATCCTCGTTAAAGATCTTGGAGACTCCTAAGGCATGACTTCTCTTTAAGATACACACGGGAGAATTACTACACAAACCAGCTCGGAGCGCAAGTCTTGCTAAGGACTCATCTCTGCTCTCGGCAAGTGTTGCTCTCTGTTCATTCTCCTAACTACACAACACATCTTAGAGGAACAGTCAACAAACCTGAGACTAATAGAATTTAGTTACATTCTGGAAGTCCTGCCAGACTATTTCCTGTAGAGTTAAGAAATGTTGATGAGATTTGCAAACCTGAATCAGTACTATTCAATAATGCATATGCCTACAAATCAAACTGCAACTAACTAGCACATAATCAATGGCATAGAAACATAGAAAATAGGTGCAGGAGTAGATCATTCGGCCCTTCGAGCCAGTACCGCCATTCAATATGATCATGGCTGATCATCCAAAATCCGGCTTTTCCCCCATATCTCTTGATTCCCTTAGCCCTAAGAGTTAAATGTAACTCTCTCTTGAGACCCTTTTCACTGTTCAGGCAGAAGACTTTCCTGCTTCGTCCAGTGATTTAACATTACTTGCACCATTGTGTTGTAATGTCGCAGTGCAAGCATTAAATTAGCATTTCCCATTCGACATGTTGCTGTTGTGCTAGAGCGTCACATGTGTGATTATCTTTCTGTCTATGGTACATGATGCAAAATGAACACCATGCAGAAACTCTGGTGAAAACTGGCACTCGGTGCCAAAAAAAGCTGAACTTGCACTTTTTTTGTGTCAACAATAGGAGTCTTTATGTGAAAAGACATGAAGCAAAGCACGAAGTAGCAGAGAAATTGTTGCAGGAAGAGAACCACATTTTTGTTTCTATCTGGATGTAACATTAAAGGAGATGAATAGTATTTTTAATAAACATTCGGTTGAACTCTGAAATTATGTCATAACCAGTGAACCGAGGGTTGCCATGAAAATTAAAGCTCAAAATTGTACATTCAACTCTCATGCCTATTTGCTGTTGAGGATGCCAGACATCAGGAGCTGTAATATACTGCATTAGGTCGACAGTTTGCTTACATGAACATGGTACCAAATAGGTAGAATTCTATTTGCTTTAAATTTCAAGACAATATTTTTATCAAATCTGCTATTTAACAAGAACACAGTACAAATTTCTCAGACTGCATTACCACTGATATAAATAATGCTTTCTTCCAGCCGTTTTACATTTTATCATCGTTCTCTGTGGGAATGATTGTTAAATAATTTCTGCTCCTCAGCCTTTCTTCATACTGTTAAAGCTGTCTTTTTTAAAAAGCTTATTAGAGCTAATAAATTTTGCATGTTCCTCAGCAGATAAGCTAAAAATAACTTACTGGTAATTGCCATGTTTTGGAGAAATGCAATTAATACTCAATTAACTATTTTATTGCTCTTGATGTTCAGGGGAATAAATGAGAGCTGTATAAATAGTGCACTCCAATTCAATGTTAATGTGAGGTACACAGTAAAGATTCAATGGTTGGCATGGACATGTGGGGCTGAAGAGTCTGCTTCTCTGCTGTACAACTTCATGACACTTTCTTACCCCAGCATTGCTGCCTAGTCACTTACTTCTACATTCCCATATGCAAAGTTTAGCTGTGTTTCATCATTGACATCCTGTAAAACTTTTTTTATACCAGTATCTGACTGGTTGTATTGTTAAGCCTCATCAGTGTCAGCAAGTTGAATTAATATATTGGCTAATTAGCTAAAAGCCTGGAGAAAAAAGAAACTGCGATGCTGGTTTATAAAAGTGCTGAAGTAACTCAGCAGGCCAGGCAGCATCTCTGGAGAATATATGTCACATATCCATGTTCTCCAGAGAAGCTGCCTGATCCGCTGAGTTACTCCAATACTTTGTGTTCTCAGTTGAAAGCCTGTTCCTAGTCCCCACACTCGTGGACATGGAGCAAAGCAAGACTTGTACCTATGAAAATGTCAGAAAATGTCAACATGAAACATAGAATAGTCCCATCATGTCTGCGCTGAACATGTTGCCAAGTTACACGAATCTCCTCTGCCTGCATGTATCCATATCCCTCCATTCCCTGCATTTCCATGTGCCGATCCAAAAGTCTCTTAAATTGTCTTATTGTACGATTGTATCTGCCTCCCACCATCATCCCTGGCAGCATGTTCCAGGCACCCACCACTCTTTGTGTAAAACGCTTCCCATTTCCTTTAAACTTCACAATACAATACAATACAATATGTCTTTATTATCATTGTACAGGGGTACAACGAGATTGGGAATGCACCTTCCATACGATGCAATAAATTAATTAGCTAATCAGTATAAATTTATACAACCCAGTGAAGCAAAATTAGAAATAGTTTTAAAACAGTATAAAGTTCAAGTAGGTCTGTGCTGGTTCACTGTGCAGCAGGATCGGTTCATAGTTGCTATGGCCCTGGGGATGAACCTGTTCCTGAGTGGAGGTGCGGGAGTAGAAGGCCTTGTAGCGTCTGCCCGATGGTAGAATTTCGAACAGACTGTTGCAGGGGTGTGAGGAGTCTTTGTGAATGCTGGTGGCTTTTCTGAGGCATCGTGTGTTGTAGATGTCCTCCAAGGCTGGTAGCTGTGTTCCAATAGTCTTCTGAGCTCTATGGACTACCCGCTGAAGAGCTCTCCTCTCTGCCTCTGTGCAGCTGAGGTACCATACAGGGATGCCATGCATTAGGATGCTCTCTATGGTGCAGCGGTAGAAGGTCGTCAGCAGCTGTTGGGGCAGACCAGACTTTTTCAGTGTTCTCAGGTAGAACAGTCGTTGCTGTGCCTTCTTGACCAGCGCAGCGGTGTTAGTGGACCATGTGAGATCCTCCGAAATGTGAGTGCCCAGAAACTTGAAGCTGGACACTCTCTCCACACTGTCCCCATTGATAAAGATCAGAGCGTATTCCCTGTTGTGTGATCTATGGAAGTTGATGATCAGCTCCTTGGTCTTGGAGATGTTTAGGGACAGGTTGTTAACTGAGCACCAGTCCTTAAAGCTATGCTCTCTAGTCTTTAATATTTCTTTAATATTAGTCTTTAATATGAGAAAATTATTCTGACTGGCTACCCACCTATGCCTCTGATCATTTTCTATACTTCTATCACGTCTCCCCTCAGACTCTGTTGCTTTATATAACAATGGACAGGGCATGGGTTGCAGTGAAGCAAGGACATCTTTAGGTTCTATATAAATAAAGATTAAATAAAGATTCTGGCAGGAGAGGTACATAAGCTGCAGTAAAATTTTGCAATAAGAAGAAAGGAGATTCCATTGTTGAAAGGGCTGTTTTACAATTTATATTTACTGTCAGTGGGACAGTTCTTCACCTTTCTGCATAATGTTAAAGTAGTTCTTTTCGAAAATCTAGAGTTCTTTTCGAAAATCTAACTATTAAAAATAGTTCATTGAGTGTGAGTATTATTTATCCAAAACAGCAATTACAAGCAAATTATTTTTTATTGTATCTGGTGCGGAACATGCGTGGTAGCTCAGAAGAACCTTTCAAAAGTTGAAGCAAAAGGACAGAGAATGTGGTCTAAGGTTCCTCTAGTTCACAGATTGCTTCAAATTAAAACTTCAAATTCCTCGTAATAAATATCATCAGCAACTTGAGTACCCATATTGAAGCAATAGCCATGAAAGCACACCAACACCTTTCCTTCCTTAGAAGGCTTAGGAGGTTCGGCATGACCCAACAATTTTCACCAACTTCTACAGATGCTCCATAGAAAGCATTTTATCGGGATGCAACACAGCTGGGTGATCATCTCACAAACCAACCTCCCTTCGATTGACTCCATTTACACTTCACGCTGCCTCGGCAAGGACACCAGCACAATCAAGGATGAGTCACACTCTGGTCACTCCCTCTTCTCCCCTCTCTCATCTGGTAAGAGGTATAAAAGTGTGAAAACACACTTGTCCAGATTCAGGGATAGTTTCTTACCAGCTGTTATCAGGCAACTGAATCATTCTACCAACCATCTAGAGAGCAGTCATGAGCTACTATCTACCTTATTGGAGACCCTCAGACTATCTTTGATCGGACTTAACTGGACATTATCTTGCACTAAACATTATTCACATTATTCCCTTTCATGTATTTGTTCACTGTGGATGACTTGATTGTAATCATGTAGTGACTTTCTGCTGACTGGCTAACAAAAGCTTTTCACTAAAGCAAAGGTTGTCAGGTTTGCGATGAGGACAATCTTCTAATTTCTAAGACCATTCCATCATTTTGTTAAATCGGACATGATTTGCACTTCTAATAACTAGATTTTGCTTGATATTCCTCACGTAACAAAAGTATACCAATATTACTTTGAATACTTCAATTAAAACAGTACTCATAGCCTCTAGGGACACCACAATCTTAAAGACCTTAACTGAATCACTCCTACGCCTTCTCATCTACAAACTAGTTATGATAGTTAAATGTTTAAAACTTGATATAATTCTGGTGTACTGAAGCTTTACTCCTTCCAGTCAATATATCTAGTTTAAGATCATTGGGGTTTTTTTTTGTGATGGTACGTGCCAGTAAGGTGTACAAGCACATATAAACGTCATTATTTTGTTTATCAGCCACATGCTCGGTATTTATTAATCATGCATACTGGCATCTTTTTGTCTCCAAAAAAATCACTGTGTACGTGAGGTGCCCAAAACAGAATGAAGTTAACCAGACCTCACCAGTGTCTAAACTAAAATGTAAATTCCTCACTTGAAGGAAAGACATTTTTTTATAAGCCTACAATTAAATTTCATACCTAACGAAGTAATTGGTAAAGCTTGTGAAAAACATGGAACCAAATGGATATTCTCTGCTGTAATATTCAGCAAAAAAGGGAATGTTATTTTTCGTTTGCATTATAGGCTGATACCAATAAAAGTAATTGTTCCAAATCCATTCATGCATGCTATCTTGTTGAACTTATATTTTAGGTCATTCCACTTACTACTAAAACTTTGGATGAATTCCAATAGAATATGCTTTAGATCTAGATACTGCTGGAACCAATTAACACAATGAATCTTGTAATTGTAATCAAATGAGGTGCCAAACTATATTTTGGAAACATACCAATATGGTATGTTAAATAGAGAAACATTTCAATATCTAATTTAAATTAGCCTGGTGATGGAGGTAGGAGAAATGGAGGCGTGATTTAACTTCAGAGCTTTTGTTAACTGTCTCTTTCTGTCAATGAGAGGTCTCGATAGAACAAGCAGAATGAAACAGATACTATCCTGATTCAGAGGAGGATACTTTAAAATATGATCAAAGGTAGACACAAAATGCTGGAGTAACTCAGTTGGTCAGGCAGCATCTCAGGAGAGAAGGAATGGGTGACGTTTCGGGTCGAGACCCATTTTCAGACTGATGTCAGGGGAGGGGGCGGGACATAGATAGGATGTAGTAGGAGACAGGAAGGCAGTGGGAGAACTAGGAAGGGGAGGGGAAAGAGAGGGACAGAGGAACCATCTGAAGTTAGAGAAGTCAATGTTCATACCACTGGGGTGCAAACTGCCCAAGTGAAATATGCGATGCTGTTCCTCCAATTTGCACTGGGCCTCACTATAACAATGGAGGAGGCCCATGACAGAAAGGTCAGACTGGAAGTGGGAGGGGGAGTTGAAGTGCTGAGCCACCTGGAGGTCAGGTTCGTTAAGGCGGAGGTGTCGAGCGAAACGATCGCCGAGCCTACGTTTGGTCTCGCCGATGTAGAGAAGTTGACATCTGGAACTGCGGATACAATAGATGAGGTTGGAGGAGGTGCAGGTGAACCTCTGCCTCACCTGGAAAGACTGTTTGTGTCCTTGGATGGAGTCGAGGGGGGAGGTAAAGGGCATCTCCTGCGGTTGCAGGGGAAAGTACCTGGGGAGGGGGTGGTTTGGGTGGGAAAGGACGAGTTGACCAGGGAGTTACGGAGGGAACGGTCTCTGCGGAAAGCAGAAAGGGGTGGAGATGGGAAGATGTGGCCAGTAGTGAGATCCCATTGGAGGTGGTGGAAACGTTGGAGGATAATTTGTCGTATATGACGGCTGATGGGTTGGAAGGTGAGGACAAGGGGGACTCTATCCTTGTTACGAATGGGGAGAGGGGGACCAAGAGCGGAGCTGTGGGATATAGAGACCCTAGTGAGAGCCTCATCTATAATGGAAGAGGGAAACCCCTCGTTTCCTAAAGAATGAGGTCAAATCTGATGCCCTAGTATGAACCACCTCATCCTGTGCGCAGATGCGACGTAGACGGAGGAATTGGGAGATGGGGATAGGGTTTTTACAGGAAATGGGGTGGGAAGCAGTGCAGTTAAGATAGCTGTGGGAATCAGTAAGTTTGCCGTGGTAGCTTTCCGCAGAGACAGTTTACACCCCAGCGGGATGAACATTGACTTCTCTAACTTCAGATAATTCCTCTGTCCTCTTTCCCTTCCCCCTTCCTAGTTCTCCCACTGCCTTCCTATCTCCTACTGCATCCTATCTTTGTCCCGCCCCCCCCTCCCCTAACATCAGTCTGAAGAAGGGTCTCGACCCGAAACGTCACCCATTCCTTCTCTCCTGAGATGCTGCGTGACCCGCTGAGTTACTCCAGCATTTTGTGTCTACCTTCGATTTGAACAAGCATGTGCAGTTATTTTCCTACACATTAAAATATGATCAAATACACATGGGAAGGGGCTGGGTAAGGAGATGAGAATTCTTTTGCATTGGGAGTTATTGAAATTTGGAATGCACTGTCTTAAAGATTGGTATAAGTAGATTTGTAAACAATTTTAAAATAGTAACTGGTGAAATTCTTGAATGGGGCAATTTTTTGAAAGTATGTAAGAAAAGTTCTCCTCAGATCCTGTTGAATGACAGAGTCAAAGGCTTTTGTAAATGTAGGAAGCGCGATGCATTATTTACTTGAGAGTAAAATTGCTCATCTGTTCCAATACTGCCATTTTCTCCTCAGGTGGTTCAGATTGCATTAAGAAATCTTGATGGACAAAAGGGTTGTCCTGATTGCTCCAACCTGTCCCACAAATGCCTTGTACATCACAAGATACACATCCATACTCCCCAAATCACCCAGAAGAAAATTCCTCGAGGGTGACGATGGAGATCCAGAACGATAGTCTGTAAATAAATTAAAGCCAATTTACTCAAAATAATTTCCATTGCAAGTTGGTTTGGGTACTTTCAATTAAGTCATGCAGAGATTATTTAACTGAGTTGCTGAGTGTCAGGACTGATTCAGAACTCCCAGCATTGCCTCAAATAAAGAAGCACAGTGAACGATATGACTGTCTATGCATCCAATGCAGAAAATGCATCGCTGGTGCCAGTCTGTTCAAGACAGTAATTACCTGTCTTCTCGAACTGATCAAAGATACATTCCACTCCATGGGAGGTGGGGGAGGGGTGGGAGGGGGAATGATTTTCACATGTGCAGTGGGAAGTAAAGGGAATTCTCATTATCTAGACATTTGGACAGATATATGGAAAGGGAAGATTTAGAGGGCGAAGGGCCAAATGCAGGCAAAAGAGGCAAGCCCAGTATGTCAACTTGGTTTGCAGGGACAAGGTGGGTTGAAGGGCCTACTTCTGTCATGTTCAGCTCTATGACTCTCTGATTTATACCGGTTTAGTTTAAAAAAAGTTTTTTAGCAGGGAAGCAGGCCCGACAACTCACCAAGTATGCGCCAACCAATGATCACCCCTACACTAGTTCTATCCTACACACTCAGGACAATTTATAGAATCCATTTACAGAAGCCAATTAACCTACAAACTTACATGACTTTGGGATGTGGGAGGAAACTGGAGCACTTGGAGAAAACCCATGGAGTCACAGGGCGTACAAACTCCTGACAGACAGCACCCATTGTCAGGATTGAACCCAAGCCTCTGGCGCTGTAAGGCAGCAAATCTACCTCTGCGTCACTGTGTTGCCCCCAATCTTAAACAAGGATGATTGTACCTGTATACTTATCCACCATAATTGTTTCACATCAATGCATGGTATGCTTTTTATGGTGCATCTGTTGATGCCTGGTTTGATGGGGACAGACCAAAATATACAGCAGTATTTAGATCAGCTACAGAAATGGGCAGAGAAATGGCAGATGGAGTTTGCCATCCGAGCAAGTCTGAAAGGTGTTGCACTTTGGGAGGTCGAATGTAAGGGGAAATTATACAATTGCTGGCAAAACCTCATCAAGATTCATGTACAGAGGGATCTTGGGATATTTGTGCAAGAAGGAACTGCAGATGCTGGTTTTACCGAAGATAGACACAAAATGCTGGAGTAGCTCAAAGGGGCAGGCAGCATCTCTGCAGAAAAGGAATAGGTGACGTTTCGGGTCGAGACCCTTCTTCAGACCAAAAGTGTTTGGTCGAGGCATAAGTATGAGTCAGGAGTCATGATGCAGTTTTATAGAACTTCGATTCAACCATATTTGGAGTATTGTGTGCAGTGCTGGTTGCCCCATTGCAGGAGGATGTGGAGGCTTTGGAAAGGGTGCAGTGTAAGTTTACCAGAATGATGCCTGGATTAGTGGGTATGAGAGAGATTGATTATTTTCTCTGGAAAGCCAGAGTTTGATAGGGGACCTGATAGAAGTATGTAAAATTATAAGAGGTATAGATGGGGTAGAGTCAGAACATTTTCCCCAGAAGAAAAATACCAAATGCACAAGGGCATTGCATTTAGGCAAGAGGGGCAAAGTTTAAAGGAGATGTGCGGGGCAAGTTTTTTTACACAGAGGGTGGTGAGTGGAAGCAGATATGATAATGACATTTAAGAAACTTTTCGACATGCACATGGATATGCAGGGAATGGAAGGATATAGATTATGTACAGGCAGGCAAGAGTTGGTCTTAGCATCATGTTCGGCACAGACATTGTGGACCTAAGGGCCTGTTCCTGTGTTGTACTGTTGTATGTTCTATTAGGAGGGAAAGGGGCAGTGGTTGACTGAATTTAAAAATCATTAAATAACTGCACCCAATTTTTTTTTCATCCCTCCTGATGACCTTAACCGCTTGCTGCAATATACCAACAATCTTGCCCTCCTCTCTGCAGTTTCCAATTGAAGAAACAATGTATTTTCCAGCCAAATAAATCAGACTGTGCAATGGTAAGGTGTACAACCCACAACCTTCCTCATCTACGAGACATCGCGAGACTGCGTGAGATAACCACTTATGAGGTGTTTGCGCAGTAATCAACCAGAACCAGAACCAGACAGGTAAATTCATTAGGGGAATCTAATTAAGATATTATTTAAAACAGTTTTCATTTAGCAATAGGCTTTCATGGAACGTGTATTATTAAAATTATCAAGATAGAAAGTGCTATTAAATGACAGTTAGGTGATGTATTCAGATAAGATTATTTTAATTGTATTTCTTTAGCCTGGAGATCAAAGGCACACACCAAACTCATTAGCTAATACATTGCTAAATCTTTTTCAAAAGAAATCTTAGAATACCTTTGGGGTAGATTGGGGAAAAAAAGCAACAAATATAATGTTTCTGCTCTAATAATCGTTTTCTTTCTTCTTTTAAAATGGGTTTTGATTTACAAGTCCATTAAGCTGTTGCAGTAGCTCTGGAAACTAAAGCAACTATTTATTAATGAAAAAGATATTACTAAACATCACCAATTTTGTCTGATCAAATGTTATTTTACCGACTGTCACAAAGATTGTAGACACAAAATGCTGGAGTAACTCAGCGGGTCAGGGAGCACTTAAAATGGTTAATATTTCATATACATTGATTTTTTTTTGATGCAGCCTGCAGAACAAGGAGGTGTTGCTTTTATTCAAAGAAATAGATGCTGAATAAAGTTATGGAAAAACATTAAAATATGCCCACATTTCAATCACAAGAGTGCCATGGGTGTTTTTGCAAGCATCCATTTAGAAGTATCGTTGTCGTCGTGGCTATCTCCCGAGGTCGAGGATGATGGTCTAAGTTTCGATGTCACAACGAAGATGCCTGTGCGTGTGTTTGTTTAACGTGTACTTGATGTTGCACTCCAAGAAGTACACGGTCCTTCACAAATTAATCAACTAATTCCAATGGCAAAGGAACCAAGACAATTGGAGCTGATAGATTTGTTGCAGCCTTCATCCGCCTTCACAACCGTTGAGTTCAAGATAACTTTGTCCGCCTGGTCCGCCGTTGAGGTCTTGTACGTTGGATCTTTCTTAGTGTGAGCCCTCATCCTCGACCTTAATGCCATGGATGGCCCTACCAGAGGCTAGTGCTTTCGACGGCATCGCTCTTGGAATCATGGGGGCACACAAACCTCTTCACCACAGCAAGGTGAACGATCCGAAGAGGATTTAGAAGTATATGATGATATGAATAGATTAGATGGAGACACGAGGAACCGCAGACACTGGAAACTTGAGCAAAACAAAATGCTGGAGGAAATCAGTGCAGCAAGCTGCATCTGTGGAGGGAATGGACAGGCAACATTTTGGGAGGAGATCCTTCTTCAGACTAGTAAAGGTGGGAAAAGGAAATGGGAGGACAAAGCCTGGTCAGTGATAGGGAGAGGCAGGTGAGGCGAGTTTGATTGACAGATGGGTGGAAGAGTGACAAAGGCTAAGGATGAAGACAAAAGGGTCTCAGGTAAGGTGTGAAATGTAAATCCAGAGGGAGGGATATGTGTGGAAGGAGAGAGGGGCAAAGAGGAAAGAGGGGGGAGAAAAGGGAATTGAGGGACTCAGAGATGCGAGATAAGTATAAGAAGGAGGGGAAAAGAACAGCGTGACTGTGGCAGGATAGTGGGAGAAATGGGTGTACACTTGGGTTGGGGACACGGAAAAAAGAGGTAGAAATTTATAGAAATTGATGGAGGTCATTGGCTAATTGTGTCCATGTTGGTGGAGAAAGGGTACTCAGACTAACCCCATCCTTTAGCCATTGAGTCATAGGTTTCTGTAAAGATAACCGTTTCAGCTGAATTCAGTCTTCCTTACAAATGAAGAATGCGGGGTTCTTCCGGTTCATCCCATCTGGGACCCACCATAATTAAAATACCTGATTAAATCTACCCACAACCTATTTTGTACCAAATGAAACAGGACCGAGACTCGCTACCATGGCCACATGTGCTCTGAATCAATCCCCCTCACCTGTATCCACCTATCAATCTAGACACAAGGAACTGCAGATGCTGGTCTTTAAAAAAAGCACACAGTGCTGGAGTAACTCAGCGGGTCAGGCAGCATCTCTGGAAAATATGAATAGATTGCGTTTTGGGTTGGGACCCCTCTTCAATTGATCCACCTATCAATTGCCTGGCTTTGTCCAACTCCCACCTCCATACCAGCTTCCTCCCCCCACTCCCTACAATCAGTATTAAGAAGGTTTCCGGTCCATATGCCTATCCAAAAAGGGTCTTACATGCCATTATTGCATCTGCCTCCATCACCGCCGCTGACAGCGTGTTCCTGTCACCCACTACCCTCTGTTTAAAAAAATTGTCCTGTTCTATATTCTATCACAGGCACATACTCAGACAAACACTAAAAAAAAAACTAACTACACATAAATTCCACATAAAATCCTAAAAGAGAGATGACTGTCCGAAAAAGAAACAAGCTGTCAGAGCAGAAATGTAATTACAATAGAAAAAAACAAGTCCACAGTGGTGCAAGAGATATGCTTCTAAAGTATACATTCAACAATAGAATAATTTATAAGATAGGTGTGCCTTCTATGTTTGTGAGTATCGTTGTTCACCTTTTTACATGGAGCCTCAATATTTCCAAATTCCTTGATTTTGACTTAATATGAGAATGTTTTAAATGCAGACAATGGAAATCTAAAATAAAGCCAGAAAATGCTGGAGTTATTGAGCAGATCAAGCTGCCTCTGTGGGAAGAGAAACAGAACTAATGTTTCAGGTCAAAGATGCTTGCCCTGAACCATAACATTAGCTCTGTTTTTCATCCCACAAATACAGCTCGACCTACCGAGCACTTCCTGCATTTTCTGTTTTTGATATTTCCCCAAAGCTGTATTTCTCAATTAACTAACCTTATTAAATGTATCTTTCCCACTATTTAACGGATGTTACTGGGAGCCCGTGTTAATACAGTTCTCCACTTAGATTGGTTAAAAAAATATGTTCTGATGAGAGGTCATTTATTTAAATATTACCTCTTTTTCCCTGCACATACCCAACCGGACGTTGAAAATCTCTGATATTCTCTCTTTTTAAATTTCAGATTTCTATCATCTGCAATTTTTTAACCTTCCAGTGGTATGTATCAGTATCTCCCTTTTACTGGCAATTGGAACTTGTACCCTGTGTCCTTTGGATGTCTGATACACAGAAACTTTCAGAGCTTCATTTCCACAGGGCATTTGTTGAACCTAAAGCCTCTTTCAAACATAGCTTCATCAGCTGCTTGGTACATCTGCAGAGAGCATACCCACTCTTGGTCCAGAAACATGCCCAAACTAATTTATTTTCAATATTTTTGTGGATATCTTTCCTTTAAGAAGCCAACACAGTGCAATGTTTGATTCTATATTCATTCTGAGTGTCTTGATTTGAGACATCATCGACCCATTCCCCTCCACAGATGCTGCCTGAGCTGCTGAGTTCCTCCAGCACTTTGTGTTTTGCTCAATATTAAAGCATCTACAGTTTCTTGCGTCTCCAAAGTGTAACACTATATACATTAGTTATTTTTCTCTCTGTAACACCATATACTAAATACTACATTCAATTTTTGTTGTTGTAGCACTATATATCACATCCTTTTTCTCTTTTACAAGAATGTATTACATTCTGTTTTTATCTCTTGCACTGCCTTGATGTATGCATGCATTTATGCATGGCATGATTTGCCTGGATACAGGCAGGTTTTTCACATGTGACAATAATAATAAACTAACCTAAACTAACCTAACCCAGAAACATGTAGAAGAGGTAATTTAATAAATGATTTTTGCATGCTGACACCATGTTACATAATATTCGGATACAAAACCAAATTATGTTGAGGAAATCCACTACATCAACCTGGCAATTTACATTGCACTAATAAGCAGATTGTGTATAAAGATATTAATGAGATGCAGTTATATACCACCATTTTGACCCCATTCGGAGCTAACTCCTGGTGAAAACAATAATCTTCAGTCGGTTTGGAAACTGTGGAAACATGAAAATGTGTGAATGTGATTACATTGGTTTTAATGCTCTTTGAAGTTAAATAGCCTGCTGACACATTGTCTAGGATTATGAATAAACACTTGGGCTGGGTACTGGAAAGCTGCCAGTTCCTTTCTGAACCAGGCCCCAGAATAAATCAATGCCTTTGGAAGAAGGAAGAAATGGTGCAGGAGATGGAGAAACATGGTGTTGGATAACCCTCTAATTAAATGTCACAGCGAGTAGAGGTGTTTCCCCACCGCTCAAACCGGACCTCCGGTGCTGTCTGTATAGAGTTTGCATGGTCTCACCATGGCCACGTTGATTTCATCTTGGTGTTCCCATTTCTTTCCACATCTCAAAACCTGTGCGGATTGGTAGGTGAATTGGCCACTATAAATTGCTTTGAATGTACAGGTGGATGGAATAAAGGGCAAATTGATGGGAGCGAGGGGAGAATAAAATGGGATGAGTGTAGAATTAGTCTAAATAGTTGGCATGTACTTAGTGGGCTGAAGGGTCTGTTTCTGTGCTTTATGACCTTATGACTTTATGACTCTAAATTGTTTGGCCAGATTAGCAGTCAACTTTCAGAACTCTGGTGGTAATATGTGATTGTTGAATCTACTACCTGCCATCGCTTCAGAGTAAAGAGGACGCAGCCTGGTCCATCACGAAAGCAGCCCTCCCCTCCTTCAAAACCGTCTACCATTTACATGAAGGTAACTATCGTAATTTGTATTAGATAAATTCATTCTGTAAACTTCAGTTCAAAATCTACAGCAGGAAATTGTCATCATCATTTTAATAAGCAACCTGAGGGTTAAGATCATTTAACATTTAAGCTACTTAAGGGGCGGCACAGTGGCACAATGGTAGTTTCTGCCTTACAGCGCCAGAGACCCAGGTTTGATCCTGCCTCCGGGTCCTGTCTGTATGTATGGAGTTTGTATGTTCCCCCTGTGTCCTCGTGGGTTTCCTCCGGGTGCTCTGTTTTATTCTCACACTCATATCAATGACATACAGGTTTGTCAGTTAATTGGCTTCGGTAAAAATTGGAAATTGTACATAATAATAATAATAATAATACATTTTATTTATATAGCGCTTTTCATATACTCAAAGACGCTTTACAGAGATTTTGAGAAGAGGGAAATTAATAAATAGATAAATAAGTAAATAAATAAATGAACAGAGAAAGGAGACAGTAGGTGAGGTGACCTTCAGTGGTTGAAGGCAGTACTGAACAGGTGAGACTTCAGCGATGTTTTGAATGTGGTGAGTGTGGGGGAGTCTCTAACGGTTTGGGGTAGTGAGTTCCATAGGGTGGGAGCAGCGATGGAGAAAGCCCTGTCCCCCCAGGATCTGAGTTTAGTCCGGATGTGGGGGGATAGGAGATTGGCAGCGGCAGAGCGGAGGGTGCAGGTGGGAGTGTGCCTGTGGAGGAGGTCGGTACATAGTGTGTACAATAGTGTTAGTGTACAGGGATCACTCGTCACCTTGGACTCGGTGGGCCGAACAGCCTGTTTGCACCCTGTATCTGTTAAGTCTAAAGTCTACTTGATAATTACAAAGTTATGGAATGTTTGGCCTATCCAGTCGAGTATGAACTTGGGTCCTTCAAAAAGTTAGGCACCATTTTCAGAGATGAGATGATGGTATTCACTGACAAGCTCCTTTTGTTTGTGAGCCTTTTGCAGTTCTCAGGCTCCTGCTGTTGATGCTTATATATCAGGGCTGGCAAAGTGCCGCACATTGCATCACCTCACTGTTTGTCAATCATGTGGAATGCAGTGTGTGAAGACATCCATTAAAATTGAATCAAAAGAAAAGGAAACAGTAAAAACCTTAAAGATATGGTCATCACTGATGGGTTTGCTTTCCATAACAAGAAAAATTGAAACCAATTCTCAAAAAAAACAACTCAGTAGAAATGAGCTTGAAACAAAGTGATTTCAAAATTTATTGTTATTTATTAGATTTCAAAAGATTAAATGTGTTCCAAAGTAGTTAATGCTAATTCAAAATAGTGTATTTATAAAATCCACAAAGCAGGATGAGGTGCTTAGTTTAGTTTAATTTATTGTCACATGTACCGAGGTACAGTGAAAAGCTTTTATTGCGTGCTCACCAGTCAGTGGAAAGACAGTACATGATTACAATCGAGCCATCCACAGTGTACAAACATGATAAAGCGTATAATGTTTCGTGCAAAATGTTTCTTACCAAATACTATTAATTTTAGTTTTAGTTGCGGAAACATGCCTTTCGGCCCAACAAATCCACACCGATCTGCAATCCCCACACATTAACACTATCCTACACACATGAGGGACAATTTACACATACACCAAGCTAATTGACCTACATACCTGTACGTCTTTGGAGTGTGGGAGGAAACCGAAGATCTCGGAGAAAACCCACTCGGTCACAGGGAGAACGCACAAACTCCAAACAGGCAGCACCCATAGTCGGGATCAAACCCAGGTCTCGGGCGCTGCAAGCACTGTAAGGCATCAACTCTACCGCTGCACCACCGTGCAATGTTTAAGTGGTCACAGCTAACATGATGCAAGGACAGATTGCTTAAGTATGAATGTGATATTCGAATATAATTCAAACAATGTGGTATTTTAAAAAAAACCTAAGTACAGACAGAAAGTCGCAGGTATTTAAATGTTAACTAGTTGAAATTACTTCATATTCTACAGTTATTGTATATGGTTGTTTTGCTTGGTCTTCATTTAGCTTGAAACCATGCACGACCAAACTAAGGAACAGCTTCTTTCCCTCTGTTTTGAATGGTTCTTCCATACGTTAGGGTACTTTACGATTCACCTCTACCCCACTGAGAACATTAGATTTTGGGCATGGTGCGCTACAATGTTGAGAACTATATTCTGCACTGTATCTTCTCCATTGCTCTATCTATTGTACTTGATTTTGACGATTGTATTTATGTATAATATTATCTGATCTGATTGTAAAAGATGAAAAACAAAGCTTCTTACTGTCCAGGAGTATATAGACAATAGACAATAGGTGCAGGAGTAGGCCATTCAGCCCTTCGAGCCAGCACCGCCATTCAATGCGATCATGGCTGATCACTCTCAATCAGTACCCCGTTCCTGCCTTCTCCCCATACAGGTATATGTTACAATAATAAACCTGAACCTAAACATATACGTAAGATGCACTTCAACCAACATCCATAGCTAATGGTAATCAGGTTTGGACAAGATGCTGGCAAAAACAGCCTGTTTCTAACTGATGCACTAATGACTTTGTCAACCATCCACACAGATGCACCTCAAGGCTGCGTGCTTACCCCCTGCTCTACTCTCTTTACTCCCATGGCTGTGGCGATGTATAGATCAAAAGCCACCTATTATTTCGCCAAAGGTACCACTGTCGTTGGCCAAATTGACAGTGGTGATGAGTCAGCATACAGGAGAGAGACAGAACACCCCTGGTTGAGTGTACAACAACCTCTCACTTAATGTCAACAAAATCAAGGGACTGATTGTGGACTTTGGACAGGGGAAGTTCAGACTTGTGCAGGGGTGACCCAGCAGGCAGTAATACAGTTGCTGCCTTACAATTACAGATGCCTGGGTTCGATCCTGACTTTGGGTGCTGTCTGTACAGAGTTTGTATGTTCTCCCTGTGACCCTGTGGGTTTAGTTTGGCCCACAGAGTCCGTGCTGACCAGCGATCTCCGCACACTAATGCTATCCTACAAACACTAGGGGCAATTTTATAATTATACCTAGCCAACCAGCCTACAGACCTATATGTTTTTGGAGTGTGGGAGGAAACCAGAGTTCACGGGGAGAACATAGAAACTCCGCACAGACAAGCACCCATTGTCAGGATGGAAACTAGATCTCTGTAAGGCAGCAACTGGTTCTGGTAGATTACTGCGCAAATACCTCATAAGTGGTTATCTCGCACAGGTCGGAGTGAGTAGAGTAGTGATTAAATTTTGAAGTGGGCCTTTTGGACCAAGTTGAGAAGATCTAGTTGCTCAATCCCCTTTTTAAATGACTGAACATCGGGAGCGGTGCGTGTGTTGGGTGGTAACATATTCCATTCCCTTATCGTCCTAGGGTAAAGGGAATATTGGTAGCAAAGTTTATTGAAATTTAGCGAGTTGATAATGTAGGGACCGGTGTTTTGTCTTGTTTCATGGCAGTTGGTGCTCTGGGATGACGGAAGATTTGATGGTGTGATTTTGTGAATCTCTTTGTAAATTGCAATAAGTCTTAGCCTGATTATGTGGAGCTCAAGGGTATCCCATCCGAGAGAATTCTACCGCTGTGCCATCGTGCTGCCCTAATCCGGAGTGCTTGGTTTTCTCTGGGTGCTCCGGATTCAAGAGAGAGCTAGATAGAGCTCTTAAGGATAGCAGAGTCAGGGGGTATGCGGAGAAGGCAGGAACGGGGTACTGATTGAGAATGATCAGCCATGATCACATTGAATGGCGGTGCTGGCTCGAAGGACCGAATGGCCTCCTCCTGCACCTATTGTCTATTGTCTATTGATTCCTCCCACACTCCCAAGACCTACAGGTTTATAGGTTTAATTGACTTCGGTCAAATTGTAAATTGTCCTTAGTGGGTAGGATAGTGCAAGTATAAGGAGCGAACATTGGTCAGTGGCCCGAATTTCAGCCGTGGAAGTGGGCATGGTCCAAATGGTGGGAATCCTTAATGGTAGATGCCGCTATCTTGAATCAGCGCGTCATGTTGATGCTTTTGATGGAGGGAAGGGCTGTTCTCGTGATGTTTCAGACCACCACTCAGGTTTAATGTTTGTTAAAGTATTCAGAGGTATACATTCTAATAAAGTGGAGGCGCTGGCAAGCTTCCTTCATGAAGGGGGAGGGGGGAAGGGGAGGGGAGGGAGGAGGGGGGAGAGGGGGAGGGGGAAGGGGAGGGGGGGAGGGGGGATGAGGGGAGAGGAGGGGGGAGGGGGGGAGGAGAGGGTGCTGCACCAATGCAGGAGAGGTTTGGGCCCAACGGGTCCACTGGTCTATATGACAATAAACCTGAACTTGAGCTGTGAAAACTGAATTGTCTTTGTGAGCGAAATGCTGGAAGAACCCTGTAAGATTTGAGAAGTTTTCCCTCATTCTGAAAGCAACACCAAACCAAAGAGCTGCAGTTTGGACATTTTAAACGGGAGACTGGGGCTGATAGCGGAGAAAGGCTGCAGTCAGTTTACCAAGGGATGTCACAATCTGTGGGTCCTAAGATGGCTGCAGGACCTCGTGACCAGCCACAAAAGTAAAAAAAACCTTACAGCCCAGTCTCTAGGTTTCTGCAAAGCCACGGCCAGAACAATGGATGGGTATTGGCCATGCAGAAACCTGCGAAACCAGGTCGAAGTCCAGACACTGAGGCGCTGACATCAGCATACTCACAATGCCCCAAGCCGACCTACACAGTTAATCTCGTTAAGGGGGCACAATAGCCCATAGAAAACTACCTGGTAGGTGATGGGAAACCAGTTAAACCCATCACCTCGCAACGAAATACCAATTAACACCGTCTGGCCATCCCCGGTACCCCCGGACATAAGCGCAGATCAGAGAGAGAACTCATACATATCTTTTTGAACGAAGAGATCCCAAGATCTGGCGGGAGATAGGACGGATCAGAATAGTATAACTGGCCACGACCTTTGGGTTTTAAACAAGCTAGAAGAAACCTGCAACTCACGCAAGAAGGAAGTCAAACGGATGCAGGAGGAAGAAAAGACAGGCAAGAAGAACAGATGCAAGAGAGAGGAACAGGCACGCAACTCGAGAAGAAATACTGAAAACCGAACAGCCAGTAACCCCAGTAATAGCCCCATGGTGAGCATGTACCCCGATCTTACATATCCTGGACATAGTTTAGTGTAGAGGGGAGGGTGGTTTGAATAAACGTGGGTGTGTTAAAGGAATATGTGTTGGTCAATTTTGCAATGTGTCGTACGTTCCCCATCTTACAGTCATGTATATGTCTTGTAGAACTGTGCGTTTTAGAATTCGGAGTAAAAGGTATTCATGTATTCGGTATGTGTCTTATGGATATGTCTTATAGAACTGTATAAGTATTCATGTACAATAGTCCCAAGCGCTAAATAAAAGCCTTTTCCATTTAAACCCTGGTCTTCAAATCTGGTCTGGTTGAATTTTTCTGCACTATAAACGCTCCTGCATCTAAGTCCAGTGTCTAGAACCGTAAGGGGTGAGTGGGTCGAACCACTCACGGGGAACCAGTGTGCGCGGCCTGGTCAAGGGACCAGAGCAAGGCACGGGGACCTTAGGTTGGGCGAAAGCTCGGCGCAGAAACCCCTTACAACCCTCATTCACATCGCTCCCTTGCAGAGACCGCAGTAATCCAACAGCAAGCCTGAAAATATCTTCATAAAAGACATACAGTGTTCATTGATGTTCAAGTAACTCTCATGCTGTTCACAGAATGTAAAACAGTGCAGCACAGGAACAGGTCCTTCAGCCCACAATGTCTCTGCTGAACATGATGCCAAGACCAACTCTTATCTGCCTGTACATAATCTGTATTCTTCCATTCGCTGCACATCCATATGCCTATCCAAAAGTTTTGTAAATGCCACTATCGTATCTGTCTCCCCCACCATCCCTGGCATTGCAATCTAGGCACCCACCAATCTCTGTGTAAAAACTTGCCCAGCACATCTCGGTGGCACGATGGCGCAATGCTAGAGTCGCCTTACTACACCAGAGACTCACGTTCTATCCTGACTATGGGTGCTGTCTGTATGGAGTTTGTACGTTCTCCACGTGACCACGCTGATTTACTCTGGGTGCTCTAGTTTCATCCCAAACTCCAAAGACGCACATGCTTCTAGGTTAATTGGCTTCAGTAAAAATGTGTGTAGGACTTGGTGGGCCGAAGGGTGGTGACACCTGGCCTTTCAGACTCAAGTGAGTCTCTTCCCAGAATCACTGTTGCAGAGGTTAGATCAGGCTTCCTGAGGGTGAACCCATGGAAAGCAACTGGCCCATACGGATTTCCTGGCCATGTCCTTGGTAGCTCCATGGACCAGCTTGCAGAAGTATTCGTGGATATCTTTAATCTCTCCCTACTCCATTCTGAGGTACCCACCTGCTTTAAGAAGAGCACCATCATCCTGGCACCGAAAAAAAGCAAAACCTCATGCCTAAATGACTATCGTCCAGTGGCCGTGACAGCCACCATCATGAAATGTTTTAAGAGGCTAGATATGGAACACATTAATCCAGTCCACCCAGCGGCCTTGATCCACTGCAGTTCGCCTACCGCCACAACAGGTCTACGGACAATGCCATTGCCCTGCCCCAACACTCATCCATGGAACACCTGGATAAGCGAGACACCTACATCAGACTCTGCAGCAGATTAGCAGGCAGTGAAGAAAGCTAGTGGAATGTTGGCTTTCATAACAAGAGGATTTCAGTATAGGAGCAAAGAGGTTCTTCTACAGTTGTATAGGGGCCTGGTAAGACCACATCTGGAGTATTGTGTACAGTTTTGGTCTCCTAATTTGAGGAAGGACATCCTTGTTCAGACCCGAAACGTCACCCATTCCTTCTCTCCCGAGATGCTGCCTGACCTGCTGAGTTATTCCAGCATTTTGTGAATAAATCGATTTGTACCAGCATCTGCAGTTATTTTCTTATACTGCAAGTTCATTCTTGTTGCTTTGTTGTGATTAAGATGTCTTCTCAATGATTTTGTGACTCAGAACTCTGTTCCTGGAACCCTCTTGAGAAAATGACACTTTAACATGTTATTCTTTTTCCAAACTTTCAAGTCACTTACACCCCTGGCTTGTTGTTTGTTCTCTTTATGCTAATTCGAAAAACAAGTCAAATCCACGGTTTCTTACAAGTGAATCTATTGTAGTGACAACCGAAAATCTAAGGTTGATTACTGCAGTTGTACTCCATAAAGATACTATATATAAAAGAAGCGCAAGTCTCACTCATAACCTTCAACTTCCTGCTGTGTAACATCAAAAACATTGAAGCAGAGGAATAAAGAAAATAAGCAACTCTGCAGTTGAGGCACAGATGTGAAAGAATGAGAAATAACAGGGTTGATTGTCAGAGCAGAAAAAAATGGTGTTACATAGATGCTTTCTGTTGTGTGCATGATCTGAGAACAAAAACATCCAACTCATGCATCATTGCACGAGCTGCAGCTTCCTGTCACAGACCAGTTCTGGGGGAAGAATGGAGAACATATAGAGCGTGATTTAATTAGAAAACTTTTTTCTTCCCCTCTCTCATTTTCCCAGAGCAGCATTCTTTGCTTATTGTTTCTAATACACAATGCAGCTTATTTGTGAAAAATCTTGTGTGCAAAAATCACAATTAAAAAAGAAAGCAGGTTGTTTGGTGTTGGAACCATCTGGACTTACCCTGGAGTCAGGTCTGTCAGGAGAAAGTAATTAGTGAGTTAACAGGAACAATTCCTGCTGCATCGTAATGTAACAGCAGCAAAGCAACACCAGAAAAGGACACAATTTCATCTGAATTCTTACTATTTTGCCCGAAAGATGAGTTCTGGAGGCTAACAATCTGTACAGAAATTAACATGCATAATCAAATTGGCAAGGTTGATTATTGTGGATGTTTGCTTCAGAACCCAGCTGCCTCAATAGAGATGTTTGTGCACAATATTTGCTACATAAACGAGCAGTCTGAACATCTCTCATCAGTGCCTACACAATGTTTGACAAATGCACAACAAATGCAATACTCTAAAGCTAGTGGCCAAAACCTGGTAAAACGCTCATCAGGTTAACTATATCATTACTTTTTTACCATCAGATTAATTATCACTCACAAAATGGTTTAGTTGGGCTAAAATATCCAGCGTTAGTTACTTGTAAACAAGAAGTGTCAGCAGAGGTTGCAGAGAATATTAAATTTTGCCCAGCAGAGCTTCCTCTTTGACTATAGAAATAGTGATAAATTCTTTCATATGTGCCAGTCGCAACTGATTTGAAAAGACATGATCACAGAACACACATAGATATCACACAGGGAAAATCTCAAAGGGATTTGGGGGAGGGGGTAATGGGGAGCTGCACTGTGCATTGTGTAATAATATCATAAATCTATTTTGCAGCTGTAGCTACGAAATTACCCATATTAACATATTTCCTGAGAAGTTGAGACAAGAAGTTATTGAATCATAGTGGACAGTGTAGTTCATCAGATTTATCTCTATGATGTTCAGTCCCAAGAAGAACAGTGAACAGAGACCAGGAGTTGAAGCTCCAGATCCTCTATGTAACCAAGGGTGCTCAGACTACTGTAGCAACCTCCCCACTGCTGCAGCCTTGAACTTAAAACTCAAACCCACTTAAAAATCACTGCTGAGCTTCCCACTTTATTAATTTATTGAGTTATTGGAGGAGGAAGTTGAACTTCAGCAAAAAGTAAATGCTCATTCTTATGGAAACAATATTCTAGTGAAAAGAAATTGCTTTGAGTCAATGGTGTCATAGTGCACGTGAAAATTAAATATAATCAGAGTGAAGAAGAAAGAACAATTGTGAAAAGAAAGGTCTTTGCACAACATGCTTGGGATTAGGTTTAAGCCAGAAGCCGAAGCACTTCACGTTAAAAGCAAACATGGAGCAAAAACACATGGTGAGTTCTGATTTGAAACTTTGGAAAAAGTATAGAAGGTTTGTGGTACACACTTCCACAAATTTAATTTCTTTAACCAAAATCAAATCAATTCAATTAATTTTCCCACTATTATACGTGTACTAATTTCCCCTTTATGACACATTTTTGTTAAGCTCACATTTTTGAGAATCAGTCAATAAACATCATATCCCCTTTCACTAACTGCGCTGAATTTTCTGAGAGCCAATCAAAACACTTCATTATTTTGTGGTCTTGTCACTTTTCTAAATTTTTTCCATTTTCTCCAATGCACTGTGAAAATCCAAACGAAACCATTGGTACCACAGTGGTAAAATACAGTTAACGCAAAATGCCATACAATCATTAGATTTTGAGCAACCAGTCGAGAGTAACTTATTAAATCACTTCATTATATACTCGTGATTTCTGAAACAAATTCTTTCTATATTCCGCCTAGACTAATTATACTGCAGATGCTGGTTTATACTGAAAATAAACACAAAGTGCTGGAGTATCTCAGCTGTGACGTTTGGGTCAGGTCCTTTCTTCACCCGAAACGTCACCTATCCTTTTTCTTCAGAGATGCTACCTGACCCGCTGAGTAACTTCAGCGTTTTGTGTTTGTCATTAGCCTAATTATCATATTGAATCAATATGCCCATCTACTTATTAAAATATATAATTTCAACAACAGAGAATTAAAAACTCGTGGTGCACACACATGATCTGATGGATGGTGGGCAGGTCTGTTGTAGAAGTGTATTCTCCCTTCTTTAACCAAAAATACAAGTTTTGCCAATGCTTTGGAGATTTAGCCAACCCACTAGAAACCAAAGATACTAGAGGAACAAGATGGACCACTCCGTTGAAATCGCCTATACTGAAGTGTAGTACGCAAACGAGCAGAACGTCTGCCATTTTAGTAGGCAAACCCGCCGTTCGTTATGCCTCTCACAGTGTAATCAGTGTTTTGGGGGAACAGTATGGGTGATGATACCATTAAAATTCAGAATATATCTCATCTATCAATTCACAAGATTTTTGTTATTTTTCTTTTTAAATGTTTCTGCAAGTTTCTGCCTACTAAAATGGCGCCATGGCATACTACGGTTTTTAGGGTCAAGTGGTCTATCTTGCTCCTCTAGTATCTTTGCTAGAAACCAACTTGTTAGTTTGGCATCTAGTCCACTGTCTTACCACTCAGTCATTCACTCCATCACCATGTCAGTACTAAAGTTAGTAAACTGGGAGTGGAGGACTTGCAAAGCCTGACATGCTGAGCTTGTCCCACATTTCACAACCCTGACATTCTTTACTCTGCATTCCTCTGTCTATGTTCTCACCTATTCACTCTCATTCACTTACTGATCATACATCAGATAACCTTGTTTTACCCAAGTCGCCAGTTCATAGCTTATCAAAGACATCCCTCTTCCTCAATCTTTACAAACTCTTTTTGTCACTTTTACTCCAATACTATTTTATGATGATGTGCTTGAAATGTTGACCGTTTCTCTTCCCACGTGTGCTGCATGATCTGATGAGTGTTTTCAAGCATTTTGTGTTTTTGTTTTAGATTTCTAGCATGTAGAGCTTTTTAAAAAAATTATGAATATAGCAATTTGTCTAGGTACAGTGCATTCAGAAAGTATTCAGACCCCTTCACTTTTTCCACGTTTTGTTATGTTACAGCCTTATTTTAAAATGGATTAAATTCTTTTTTTTTATCATCAATCTACACACAATACCCCATAATAAAAAAGCGAAAACAGATGTCTAGAAATGTTTGCAAAGTAGCTAAAAAGAAATAACTGAAATATCATATTTACATAAGTAATCAGACCCTTTACTCAGTACTTTGTTGAGGCACCTTTGGCAGTGATTACAGTCTCAAGTCTTCTTGGGTATGACGCTACAAGCTTGGCACACCTGTATTTAGGTAATTTCTCCTGTTCTTCTCTGCAGATCCTCTCAATCTCTGTCAGGTTGGATGGGGAGCGTCGATGCACAGCTATTTTCAGGTCCCCCCAGAGATGTTCGATCGGGTTCAAGTCCTGGCTCTGGCTGGGCCACTCAAGGACATTCACAGAATTGTCACAAAGCCACTCCTGCATTGTCTTGGCTATGTGCTTAGGGTCGTTGTCCAGTTGGTAGATGAACCTCCGTCCCAGTCTGAGGTCCAGAACCCTCTGATGCAGGTTTTCATCAAGGATCTCTCTGTACTTTGCTCCGTTCATCTTTCCCTCGATCCTGACGTCTCCCAGTTCCTACCGCTGAAAAACATCCCCACAGCATGATGCTGCCACCACCATGCTTCACCGTAGGTATGGTGCCAGGTTTCCTCCAGACGCTTGGCATTCAGGCCAAAGAGTTCAATCTTGGTTTCATCAAACCAGAGAATTTTGTTTCTCATGGTCTGAGAGTCCTTTAGGTGCCTTTGGGCAAACTCCAAGCAGGCTGTCATATGCCTTTTACTGAAGAGTGGCTTCCGTCTGGCCACTCTACCATAAAGCCTGATTGGTGGAGTGCTGCAGATATAGTTGTCCTTCTGGAAGGTTCTCCCATCTTCACAGAGGAACTCTGGAGCTCTGTCCAAGTGACAATCAGGTTCTTGGTCACCTCCCTGACCAAGGCTCTTCTCCCTCGATTGCCCAGTTTGTCAGAGTGTCATAGCAAAGGGTCTGAATACCTATGTAAATGTGATAATTCAGTTATATATTTTTAATTACTTTGCAAAAAATTTTAAACACCTGTTTTCGCTTTTTTATTATGGGGTATTGTGTGTAGATTGATGATGAAAAAAAAGAATTCAATCCATTTTAAAGTAAGGCTGTAACGTAATAAAATGTGGAAAAAGTGAAGGGGTCTGAATACTTTCTGAATGCACTGTATGTCCTATTCACAAATCCAATCTGGCTAATTATCACCCAATCATTAGCAAAATAATGCAGGATATCATTGACAGTGATATCAGGAGGCAAGGTGGCGCAGCGGTAGAGTTGCTGCCTTACAGCGAATGCAGCGCCGGAGACTCAGGTTCGATCCTGACTACGGGTGCTGTCTGTACGGAGTTTGTACATTCTCCCCGTGACCTGCGTGGGTTTTCTCCGAGATCTTCGGTTTCCTCCCACACTCCAAAGACGTACAGGTTTGTAGGTTAATTGGCTGGGCAAATGTAAAAATTGCCCCTAGTGGGTGTAGGATAGTGTTAATGTGCGGGGATCGCTGGGCGGTGCGGACCCGATGGGCCGAAGGGCCTGTTTCTGCGCTGTATCTCTAAATCTAAATCTACTCACGGTGCCCAGTCTGCCAAGCTGGAGACTTCATCACACCTGGGTCCCAACATGGACCAATGACTTGAATTCCAGAAGTGAGGTAAGAATGATTGTTCTTGACATCAAGGCAACATTTGACTAAGTGTGGCTTCCAGGAACCCTGATAAAACTGAAGTCAATGGGAAAAACCCCAATAGTTGGAGTCACATATTTGCATAAAGGAAGATGATTGTGGATGTCGGTCAATCATCGTAGTCCCAAAACATCTCAGCAGTAGTTCTGCTGGCAGTATCATAGGTCCATTCACCTTTCACTGCTTCATTAATGACCTTCCGCTATACTAAGGTATCACAAAATGCTGGAGTAACTCAGCTGGTCAGGCAACATCTCAGGAGAGAAGGAATGGGTGACGTTTCGGGTCGAGACCCTTCTTCAGTCCGCCTTAACCAACCTGATCTCCCGGTGGCTGAGTAATTCAACTCCCCCTCCCACTCCCAGTCTGACCTTTCTGTCATGGGCCTCCTCCAGTGCCATAGTGAGGCCCACTGGAAATTGGAGGAACAGCACCTCATATTTCGCTTGGGCAGCTTGCAGCCCAGCGGTATGAACATTGACTTCTCTAACTTTAGATAGTTCCTCTGTCCCTCTCTTCCCCTCCCCCTTCCCAGTTCTCTATCTTCCTGTCTCCACCTATATCCTTCCTTTGTCCCGCCCCCCTGACATCAGTCTGAAGTTTTTACCTGAGATGCTGCCTGACCTGCTGAGTTACTCCAGCATTTTGTGATACCTTTGATTTGTACCAGCATCTGCAGTTATTTTCCTACACTACCTCTATCATCAGGTCAGATATAGGGATGTTTGCTGATGTAAGCTTAATGTTCAATTCCATTTGGACCTGCTCAGTAATTAAAAATAGTTCATGCCGGGTAGATGTAAGATCTAAGAATTAGACAGAGTTAGTGTCATATACCATTAAAAAGACCTTTCGGACCACCAAGTTCATGCCGACCACCAACCACACTTTTACACTGATCTTACATTTTTATTCTCTCCACTTTCTCATCAACTCCCCTCAGACTCTATCCCATCCAGATACTGTGGCAATTTATAACAGGAATTAACCTCCCGACCCGCACAGTGCCGAGGTCAGTATCGTACCCGGGTCTCCAGTGCCAAGGAGCAGCAGCTCTACCAGCTGCACCATTGTGCCGCCCTACATTGAAATACGTTTTTTTATAGGATTCAATCTGATAGATGCGTAATATTCTCACCACAAAAGTACCAGGCAATATCAGATTGATTAGTAGGACTAGATGTTACAATCTATAAGGTTTGCACTACAATTGACTGGTGTTGTTCTTGGGGGTGACCACTAGGTGATGTTGCTACCATTCAGACACATCTTCAGTTGTGTACCTCAACGTCACTGGGTGTTTCGGCCTTTTATCACGACACCCTCAGTCGAGGCAGGCCCACCACAGGGTGATCAGTTCTGGGTGTGTGCCTAATGGTTAGACTCTAGATGGTCACGTGGCAGCCCAGACAGCATCTCTTCTTTTCAGCCACAGCCAGTGACTGCTCCGTTCGGCGGCATTGGCAAGTTCTTTGATTGCCCTCCTTTGGGCCTGCCCTCTGACTCCTACTTCCCTCAGGAGCCTTGCAGTGGAACTGGCTACAAAGCCCCTGCACCCCAACCTCACTCCTCTGCCTCTACTGCAAGGTTGGAATATCTCAGCCTTTTCCTTTCATATGCCTCGTCCACAGCCTCCTCACAGGGGACCGTCAGCTCAATGATGAAAATACGCCAACAAGAGTTGGACCAGGGGACGAGGTCTGGTCGCAGGTTGGTAGCTGCAATTTCAACTGGGGAGAAAAGCCTCTGGCCTAGGTCAACCCGCATTTCCCAGTCCCTGGCTGCGCTCAGTGGGCATGAGTTGAGAGGCGAGGGGGTAGTCCTCCGTTTCTCTCCTTCCCGGATGAAGGATGGTATTTGCGGGAATGTTATCTGGGCATTGATAGGCATGGCGCTGGTGGTAACTCTCTTGCACTCAAGTTCAGCGGCGGCACGGTAGCGCAGCGGTAGAGTTGCTGCTTTACAGCGAATGCAGCGCCGGAGACTCAGGTTCGATCCTGACTACGGGTGCTGCACTGTAAGGAGTTTGTACGTTCTCCCCGTGACCTGCGTGGGTTTTCTCCGAGATCTTCGGTTTCCTCCCACACTCCAAAGACGTACAGGTATGTAGGTTAATTGGCTGGGTAAAAATGTTTTTTAAAAAATTGTCCCTAGTGGGTGTAGGATAGTGTTAATGTACGGGGATCGCTGGGCGGCACGGACTTGGTGGGCCGAAAAGGCCTGTTTCCGGCTGTATATATATGATATGATATGATATGAAACACCTCAGCACCTGGTTATGTCGCCAGGTGTATCTGCCTTGTGTTAGGCTGGTGTTACAACCGACCAGGATGTGTTTGAGGTTTGCTGGAACTGCACACAGGGGGCAGGCTGGATCCTCTCCCAGCCAATGATTTAGGTTTGTGGGAGAGGGAAGGACGTCATATGTGGCTCTGATAATAAAGCTCAACATACTTGACTCCATGCTCCACAGCTCACTCCATGTGATCTTCTTCCTCTCAATGCCATCCCACCTCATCCAGCGGTCTTGCTTGGCTTGAGATATAGCTTTGGCACACCTGGCTGCTTCTTCTTGGCGGCGCACCTCCTCCACCACCAGGTGCCGACGTTCAGCTGGAGTAGCCTTTTGCCAGGAAGGTTTCATTGCCCCCAGGCCAAAGCCCCCTCGGCCTTGTTGGACATGGCCCACTATGTCCCGGTGTCGGAGGGTGGATTTTGCGTCCAGTACCACTGCTGCTGGAATCCATTTCTTCCCTGTTGCTAGGGTTGGAGCGACACCTCTAACTATTGGGTCCCGGGATTCTGTTAGTGTCATGTTCAGCCTTGCTTTGGCGCATTTGAATTCCTCCACCAGGCTTAAGACTGGCAGTGAGAGGGCTCCATTCCCATAGAGTCCTATGCTGCTGAGGCATCTCGGTAGCCCAAGCCACTTCCTCACTTGTGAGTTCACCAGTCTCTCCAGCTCAATATTCTCACCACAAAAGTACCAGGCAATATCATATCAATATTACAACACAGAAGTTGGTGAAGCAAATAAAGGTGGATAAATCAGATACTATCGGAAACAAGGAATGAAATTGCAGAAGCCATGGCAAAGATTTGCCCTGAAGAAGGGTCCTGACCCAAAATGTCACCCATCCTTTTTCTCCAGAGATGTTACCTGACTCGCTGAGTTACTTCAGCATTTTATGTCTATTTATTGTATAAACCAGCATCTGCAGTTCCTCATTTTTACAAAGCTTTTTTTACGTTTCTTAGCACAGGTGAGGAACCTGAAGACCATAAGGTGGCTAACGCTGTGCTGTTATTTAACATGGATTTCAAGAACAAGCCAGGGAATTACAGGCTGTTGAGACCTAACATCAGTGATGGATAAGTGATGGAGAGGGTTCTGAGAAATGGGATCTATCTGCATTTGGAAAGGCAAGCATTGATTAGGAATAGTCAGCATGCTTTCCATGCTGTATAACTCTATGACATGAATAGCCATCTCCATGACAGAATATTTTCCACTTCCCTGGATGACAGCAGCTCTAACAAACTTCAAGAAACTCAAAATCATCCAGGACAAAGCATTTACTTGATAGGTATCCCAAGAAACACCCTAAATATATATTCATTGCACCACTGGCACACAGTGACTACCATATGTACTGTCTATAAAATGCATTGCAGTTACTTGGCTGTGCAAGTAGCACAACATTATAATTTGGAAATATATCAGTCCTTCTGAACGACACAGTGATGCAGCTATTAGAGTAGCTGACTCACAGGACCAGAGATTTGGGTTTGATTCTGACCTCAGGTACTTTTTGCTCCACAGAACTTGGAGATTGCATGCTCTCCCTGTGACTGTGTGGGATTCCTCCAGGTGTTCTGGTTTCCTCCCACCTCCGAAAGACGTACAGATTTGTAGATTAATTGGCCTCTGTAAATTGCCCCTAATTTGTAGAGAGTGGATGAGAAAGTGGGATAATTTTGAACTAAAGGGGAACAGATGATCAATGGTCGCCGTGGACTCAGTGAGCCTAAGGGCCTGTTTCCATACTGTATTTCTACACTGTTAAACTAAATGCTGGCTTTGCCTGTAATGCCCAGATCCACAAAATAATCAATACATAATAAAAAAGGAATGGATTGTCTCATTGGTAACAATTGAGTTTTGATAGCTTCAAGACAAAATTGGACAAGTAGCTGAATAAACACATTATTGGTTACAACTATCAGAACAGCATAAACATGGATAAGGTAGATCGATTCTTTTTTTTTCGTTTTTGGGTTACATATGTTTCTAGTTCAGCTGAAATTATAAACATTGAAAAAGATTTAATGGACACTAGAAAAGGGTGGACCTGTTGGGCCCAAAGCTCTCCTGCATTGGTCTAGCACCCTCCCCTCCCTCACTCCCCCCCCCCCACCCCTCCCCACTACCCCTCTCCCTCCCCCCCACTCAGCAACTCCATCCCCCCTCAACCCCCCTTATCTCCCCCTCCTCCCCTCCCCCCCTGCATCCCCCCTTATCCCTCCCTCCTCCCTCAGCCACTCAATCCCTCTTAACCCCCCAAACCTCTCCTGCATTGGTCTAGCACCCTCCCCTCCCTCACTCCCCCCTCACTCACCCACTCCATCACCCCTCAACCCCCCTTATCCCCCCTCCTCCCCTCCCCCCACTCACCCACTCCATCCCCCCTGATCCCCCCTCCTCCCCTCCCCGCTCCCCCCCACTCCATCCCTCTCAACCCCCCTCCTCCCCTTCCCCAACCACTCACCAACTCTGTCCACCCCTCAACCCCCCTTAAAACTCCCCTGGGACTGGGGGCGGGTGAGGGGGGAGAGGAAAGGGGAGAGGGAGCCACAGCAGCAGAACTCTCTACCCCCCCCCCCCGATTGGCCACCACTCCCGTCACTCGGGCGGGTCCTGCCCCACTCCGAGCTCCCAACTGCGCACGCGCGGACCTTCTCCCATTGTGACGACGCCGTTGGTTGAAGCGGGCGCTGGAGGAGATGCGGGAGGAGAAGAAGCTACTATTACCCTGGAGGTGTGTGCATGTGTGTGTGCGTGTGTGCCGCTCTGCCCACTGGGGGTCGTAGCTGGTGATGGTCCAGGGCACTGGGGCCGGGCGGGAGTGTGGACTACACCTCCCGGTGGGCAGCGCGGTGGCGGGAGGCACGCACAAGATGGCGGAGCCGGAGGAGGAGGAGGAGGAGAAGAAGGAGAACGGCCGCCATTGTTGTTTGAGTCGTCGACGACGCTGTCGGTTGAAGGGGGCGCTGGAGGAGACATGGGAGGAGGAGAAGAAGCTGCCCGCTGGGAGTTGTAGTCCTGTGATGGTCGGGGGCGCTGGGGCCGGGTAGGAGTGGGGACTCGACGACGCCGTCGGTTGAAGGTGGCGCTGGAGGAGATGGAGGGTCACACCTTCCTCCGAGCTCCCATTAGTCAGATCCTGTCCCGCCCTCGGCCCTCATTGGTCAGGCAGCTGTTGGGTTACCATTGTGACATCGAACACGGCTGACGGCCAGGGTAAATGGAAAAGGGATTTTTTAAACTTTAAAAAGTGATTTTTAAAGTTTAAAAAGCGAAAATTAAAAAAAACATAACAAACATTTGAACCCCAGGACAATGGTGAGTAAGGTGGGTACTCGTGTACCATTTTGGCTGTATTTTGAAAACAAATATATAGAATATATAGTATATATAGATAGAAGATGTTGTAAAAATGTGTTGCAAAATGAGGTAACCTGTGGCCAAACAAATGAAAAGTTGCCAGGTCATTGGGAAAGAGCAGGAACATGTGACTAATTGGATAGCTCTTTCAAAGACCTTGTATAGGCAATTTGAATCAAATGATCTTCTCCTGGTATGATTCTTTGAGGGGAAACTGTGAAGGACCAATTCTTCAGACATATACCAGAAGAGCCTCCACTTCTCATTTAGAACAAACCAAAGATGGTGATCGAGCCACATTTAGGGTCCTTTCAGTTAAATGAAAAGAAAGTGATCTGGGCGGCACAGTGGTGCAGCTGGTAAACTTGCTGCCTTACAGTGCCAGAGACCTGAGTTCGATCCTGATCTTGGGTGCTGTCTGTGTGGAGTTTGGAGTTTGTTCATAGAGTCATAGAGTCACACAATGTGGAAACAGGCCCTTCGGTCCAACTTCTCCATGCCGACCAACATGCCCCATCTACATTAGTCCAACTGCCTGCTTTTCGTTCTTATCCTTCTAACCCTATCCAACCCATAAACCTGTTCCAATATCTATGTAAAAAGGTTGCCCCTCAGGTTCCTATTTAAATCTTTCCCCCCTCACCTTAAACCTATGTTCTCCCTGCCATCAGGTGGGTTTCCTCCGGGAGTGGATGTGAAAGTGGGATAATGTAGAACTAATGTGAACGGGTGATCGATGGTCGGTGAGAACTTGATGGACTGAAGGGCCTATTTCCATGCTGCATCTTTCAATCAAACTTGGTTTTGATAGAGTCATAGAGAGATACAGTATGGAAACAGGCCCTTCGGCCCAACTCGCCCACACTGGCCAACAATGTCCCAGTTACACAAGTCCCACTTGCTTGCGCTTGGTCCATATCCCTCCAAACCTGTGCTATCCATGTACCTGTCTAACTGTTTCTTAAACGATGGGAGTCCCAGGCCCAACTGCCTCCTCTGACAGCTTGTTCCGTACACAAGCCACCCATTGTGTGAAGAAAAGACAATGGGCAGGAAACTGACAGAAATGTGTTTGTTGATTGTGCTCTCAAACATCTCCAGTGAGACTGGAAGAGAACTGAGAAGAGTTTGCAAACAATTTGAATAGTCCTTTTACCTTTAATTAACATTTTCCAATCCTTCTAATCACGCATACTCTTGAACATTATTTTTGGAAAGTTAATTTCTTCAAACTTTTAATCTATAAATTCTCATTTCAATTCTTCTTGCAATCCAAGCAGGTTAGATTAGGCTAAATCATTCCCATTATATTCCAAGTCATTGTGAATTTGCTGAATCTCCCTTGCAGGAGAGACAGGATACAGGAATATAAAGGTGTAGGATCAAGAGGATAGACTTGAAGCATGTTAATGGCCAGCAGGTTGAACAGGAGAGAAACAGCAGGAGAGGGTCAGGAGGACAAAGAGTTGGTGGGGTTTGAAATCCATGACTGGAAAGAGTTAGTGGGGTATAGATCTGTGAGAAAAATAGGAATGCATCGAAGGCTAAGCATGTGAAACATAGCACAAAGTGCTGCAGGAACTCAGCAGGTCAGACAGATGTTGCCTGACCTACCGAGTTTCTCCAGCGCTTTGTACTTTGCTGAACACTCCAGCATCTACAGTTCGTTTCATCTGCACGCAAAACATAAAGGAAGAGAGATGAGAAATTTCGAAAACCAAAGAAATAAATAACAAAGAAAATGATCACAAATAGCCAGAAAGATGAAAATAAAAAGAATAAAGAGAAGCAATTTGAAATCTGCAATGAACGCCAGAAACATATTTTCATCATTTGACTAGTAATACCATGCATATGTAACTGAATGAATGAAACACAAGTGCTTTTTTCTGCAATCCTCCATGACATGCACACATCACCTCAGCAACATCCATAAACCCATGTTCAGCCTATTTCACCAGCTTCATCTGTCACAGCCTGAAAACTTACATTTAACTCTCAAACTGTCCCATCTTTTAAATGTATAATACAGAAGATGCTGAAAATCTGAAATAAAAATAGAAAACACTGGAAATTTAGGATGGTCAGGTGTAGAGCTGTCTCGACCCGAAACGTCACCCATTCCTTCTCTCCAGAGATGTTGGCTGTCCCGCTGAGTTACTCCAACATTTTGTGTCTCTTTTTGGTTCAAACCAGCATCTGAAGTTCCTTCCTACACAATAGGTAATTATATCTGATCAGCAGCAAAGTGAAGAAAGGTTTAAATAAACCATTGACACAGAGTGCTGAAGTAACTAAGCAGGTCAGGCAGCACCTCTGGAGAACAGGGATAGGTGATCTGGTTGGGACCCTTCTTCAGACTGTAAACCATCATCTGCGGTTCCCTGTATCTATATTGAAATCAAACCTATCTCTTGACTGTTGAATTAACAATGATGGTAATATAGATCTTCTGTTGTGGTTGTATCATATTGATAAATTGTGAAGGGAAACATGAAACAAAATTTTCATGATTATTTGTTGAATAAGTTTCTCGAGGCTCTGCTTTTTAATTTGTTTCAGAAAATTTAATTTTAACTATCTATGAAAACAATTTATAAAATAAAAACAATCTCTCCAATTAATTCCGTAAATGAGGCAGGCTGCTGGAAAAGACTAACATAATGCTCTGTGAACCATGTCACAAGGGTAGATTTGCATTCTGAAATCACAAACCCAGAATTCAGAGCTACCCCGTGATGACAGGAAGATGTGATGACAGTGAGGATCACAGCCACTGAACTGACATCAATCGTTTCAAGCTGCAGTTCGGTTGTAGGGGAAGGGACACAATAAAGTGAAAAAAAGTGTCTGGTAAACAACAACATAAGTTACAACACCAATAAATAGGTTACAAAATATTCCAGTGACTGTGGAAGAACCAATAGAATTATTTAGCGTTTGTTTGAAAACATTCTGATTCATGCTGAGCCTTAGTTTGTTACTTGACTATGTTTATATACAGGTGAAGTAAATCAAGCTGGTGAGGAGAGCTGCAGAGAACTGTTATGTGAATTATACGTACATTGTACAGTATTTATTCTGTGCAAGCTTATAATTTGCTTTTGATACATTAAAGTGCCTTAAATAAACTACCATGTGATGCTAATTGTAATCACAATGAACCTAATAATTTTCCAGTACTCCCCTCACTGGCCCGTCCTCCATTCTGTCTAACCTTGTCCACCACCTACATCTGGTTCCACATTAAGTCCTGCTCATTTACCTGCTTCGTCTTTGTTCACCTAAAACGGATCTCCAGTCCACCGAGTTCCAAACCCTAATTGCCATCCCATGAATGTTCATCACTCTACCTCCACAACCTCCTCCACACTCACATACAATGGTAAGTTCCTTGTGGATGACCATTAGTTAATCAGTTAACATTCAGTGAGTGTCAGACCATGTGATTCATGCAGATCTCTGAGATCTTAACGGAATCCCAAACAGCAAAAGTGTAGGCGATCACTGCCAGAATTGTTGGGAAATTCACAAACCTCACAAATATGTGTTTTCACTCAGCCTGATCAACTCTGCTTAAGAAAAAGATAAAGTATTTAATTTTGTGCAGAGTGCCAGTTGTTTCAATAGTGTTGAGGTGTCCTGCAATCTGGAATATATAACATTGATCAGCTGCTATCCCCTGAAATGATCTAGAGATTATGAAGTTCAGGGTGACGCAGACGATACAAGGCCTTCTACGCCCGCACCTCCAGACTCAGGAACAGCTTCATCCCCAGGGCCATAACTGCTATGAACCGGTCCTGCTGAGCCGGATGGCCACAACGCATAGATCAACTTGCACTTTACCCTGTCTAAAACTGTTACAATTGTTTCGTTTCGTTGGGTTGCTGTTGTCTAAATTACTTAAATTATTGCATCGTATGGGAGGCGCATTCCCAATCTCGTTGTACCCCTGGGTACAATGACAATAAAGATATATTGTATTGTATTGTATTGTATCACTTGTACAGGCAGGTCAGTCCAGGTTGAAGGCAATAGCTTTCGATCAACTTTGACCAAGAAAACTGTTTATAGGAGAGCTGGAAATTGGATAGCGATGTGAAGCCTTCTTTGTCTCCTTGTTCGGGATCGTTGGCCATGACTCACTTACGTCTAATGCCTGCCCGGAAGCTCCAAGTTGTGCTGCAATCCCAATGGGTCCATAACAGAAGTACCCAGAACAAAATGTTAATGAGTGGACCAATCCACTTCATAAAACATAGAACAGCACAGGAACAGGCCCTTTACCTCACAATGTCCAAGCCGAACATGATGGCGTTAAACTAAACCCCCATGCCTGCAAGTGATGCATATCCCTCCATTTCCTGAATATCAATTTGCCTATCTAAAAGCCTCTTAGACACCACAATCGTATCTGCTTCCATCACCACCCTGGCAGTGCGTTCCAGGCACCCACCACCCTCTGTCCCTCTCACCCTTAAATGCCACTCTTTAGAGTGGCCAGGCAGCCACCAACGTTCAGTGCAGGAGCAAGGGTCAAATGGCTGAATATCATTTAAAATACCACAGTTGCAATGATGTGATGTGTATTATGAAAATGAATGTCTGACAATGATTCTCAAGCAGAAAAATGTTACCAAATTGTAATTTCAAATACTTCAGACAAATGTTGCATGATGGATAATACAATTTCATGTGTGGTTACACCTCCCAAACCTTGTACATGTGGTGGCATGTTACATGTGTAGGAAGGAACTGCAGATGCTGGTTTAAACCGAAGATAGACACAAAATGCCGGAGTAACTCAGTGGTCAGGCAGCATCTCTGGAGAGAAGGAATGGGTGATGTTTTGGGTCGAGACCCTTCTCGATCCGAAACATCACCTATTCCTTCTCCACAAAGATGCTGCCTGTCCCACTGAATTATTCCAGCATTTTGTGGCACGTTACATACCTGCCAGCGCTGGAACAAATACTGTGAAGTGTATATTGCCGATAAACATATTACTGTGTGATCTAGCAAATCTAAGCAAAATTAAACAAGCACTTATGTAAAGAGGATGCACTTACGTAAACAGGATACCCTTAATTCTAGAGAAGGTTCCTGACCCAAAATGTTGTCTATCCATTCCCTCCCCAGATGCTGCCTGATGTGCTGAGATAGTCCTCCAGCACTTTGTGTTTAGCTCAAGATCCAGCATCAACACTCTCCTGCATCTCCTTTAATTATGTGGTTTCATATGAACAGGAATTTATGCAGATGATTAGAGACTCATGGCATGAATATCCTGTACATATTTTTCTTCCATGAATTCTATCACCTTATTTCCAAGATGAAAGCTCCCTTCGTCTGTCACTGCTCATACTATTGAGGCAGTTCTTCCTGTTGTAGTGAGTGACAACATTTGTCATGAAGTGCAATTGTGGCAGTAAACACACCAGCCAATATTGAAAGACAGCACCTACAAACCATTAACCGGATTCTGTAGCACATCTCATACCAGAGATCAGAGGGATGTCCAGTGAGCCAGTCTGACATGGGATCACTTTCATCAACACTATTGCATTGAACTGCAAAATCATCACAAAAATTAGCCTAGGTATCTGTGAACTATTTGAATGCAACACAAGTTGGCATCATAACCACGGATAGACACAAAATGCTGGAGTAACTCAGCGGGACAGGCAGCATCTCTGGATAGAAGAAATGGGTGACGTTTTGGGTCAAGACGCTTCTTCAGACTGAGTGTCAGGGGAGAGGGAGTTACAGAGATAAGGAAGTGTAAGAGATCAAAAGAGATGCAGCTCAAGGAAAATGTAGAATAGACCATTGTTAGCAAAGAGGAGGTGACAACAAAGCAAACAGAGATACAATGTAATCAGGGGGACAGTCAGACTGGTCTGAGAACCTGGAAGGGGGGGGGATGTAGAGAGAGGGAAAGCAAGGGTTATAGACAATAGACAATAGGTGCAGGAGTAGGCCATTCGGCCGTTCGAGCCAGCACCGCCATTCAAGGTGATCATGGCTGATCATTCTCAATCAGTACCCCGATCCTGCCTTCTCCCCATACCCCCTGACTCCGCTATCCTTAAGAGCTCTATCTAGCTCTCTCTTGAATGCATTCAGAGAATTGGCTCCACTGCCTTCTGAGGGAGTGAATTCCACAGATTCTCAACTCTTTGACTGAAAAGGTTTTTCCTCATCTCCGTTCTAAATGGCCTACCCCTTATTCTTAAACTGTGGCCCCTTGTTCTGGACCTTGTTCAACATTGGGAACATGTTTCCTGCCTCTAACGCGTCCAACCCCTTAATAATCTTATACGTTTCGATAAGATCCCCTCTCATCCTTCTAAATTCAAATGTATACAAGCCTAGCCGCTCCAGTCTTTCAACATATGACAGTCCCGCCATTCCGGGAATTAACCTAGTAAACCTATGCTGCACACCCTCAATAGCAAGAATATCCTTCCTCAAATTTGGAGACCAAAACTGCACACATTACTCCAGGTGCGGTCTTACTAGGGCCCTGTACAACTGCAGAAGGACCTCTTTGCTCCTTTACTCAACTCCTCTTGTTATGAAGGCCAACATTCCATTGGCTTTCTTCACTGCCTGCTGTACCTGCATGCTTCCTTTCAGTGACTAATGCACTAGGACACCCAGATCTCGTTGTACGTCCCCTTTTCCTAACTTGACACCATTCAGATAATACTCTGCCTTCCTGTTCTTACCACCAAAGTGGATAACCTCACACCTATCCACATTAAACTGCATCTGCCATGCATCCCCCCACTCACACAACCTGTCCAAGTCACCCTGCAACCTCATTGCGTCTTCCTCACAGTTCACACTACCATCCAGCTTTGTATCATCTGCAAATTTGCTAATGGTACTTTTAATCCCTTAGAAAAGTCAATATTCATACCGCTGGGGTGTAAGCTGCCCAAGCGAAATATGAGGTGCTGTTCCTCCAATTTGCACTAGGCCTCACTCTGACAATGGAGGAGGCCCAGGACAGAAATGTCAGTGTGGGAATGGGAGGGGTAAAGTGTTTTCAAACTGGGAGATCAGGTAGGTTTAGGCGAACTGAGCGGAGGTGTTCAGCGAAACGATCGCCAAGCCTGCGCTTGGTCTCGCCAATACATAAGAGTCCACACTTGGAACAGTGGATACAGTAGATGAGGTTGGAGGAGGTGTAAGTGAACCTCTGCCTCACCAGATAGAACTAATCTGACTTGACACTTGTCAATAATCTCCACAAACCCTGAAAACGTGATAAATTGTACCTAATTTTAGGCTGCACTTTTATTTTATAAGAGTGGGTTAATATCAATTAGTCTTGTTTTGAAGAGATATTCATGAAATATTAGGACACATTCTCAAAAGGCTACAGATTAGCATCAGAACATGATTTATGACAATTGTTGAGAAATGGTTGCAAATTGTATTTCAAAATAAGCAAGAAAATGCAGAATAATAGCACAAATTTCATGTAATTCACTTCATAACGCACTATTTGGTATATCTGATCTATGCCTGTTCTTTGGGAGAGTTATCCAAAAAATTCCACTCTAACATCTTTCCCCATAGACCTTTTTTCCAGTACTTTCAAATCATTCACACTTTGAAAATTACTGCTGAATCTATCTCAACCATTAAATTAGGTTATGTATTGCAATCGTAATAAAACATAAAACAGTACAGCACAAGAACAAGTCTTTCGACCCACAATGTCCGAACATGATGCCAAGTTAAATGAATCTCCTCTGCCTACATATAATCCATACCCCGACAAGCCTGCACTCTGATGTGCCTATCTAAAAGTCCTCTTAAATTCCACGATCGTATCTGCCTCCACCACCACCCCCGACAATGCATTCCAGGCATTCACCAATCATTTGACCCGCATATCTCCTTTAAACTTTACCCTCTCACCTTACAGCAATGACCTCTAGTCTACGACATTTCTATGCTGGGAAAAAGATTCTGACTGTCTACCCTTTCTATGCCTCTCCTAATTTTATAAACTTCTATCTAATCTCCTCTCAGCCTCTGACGCTCCAGTGAAAATAATAATTTGAAATTGCCAACACTCTCGTATTTCTAGCACTACTGCTACCAGGAAAGCCTGAAAATCCTCTATTTTGTTTGACTGACAATGGTTTCTTTCACAATTCAAGTTACTGTGGGTGTTCTAAATGGCACCATAGAAAATACTGGGCAGAGACATTCTTTGCTGGGTTTTGAACTTGCTGCATGTTTTCAAAAGGGCAGTTCACAAATAGCAAGCAAATGCAGGCGAAATGATATCCATTGTACTGCATGTTCATCCATCTCCCAGACAAATCCAGGGCTCATGCTTATAAATCCTGCATGATCCTGGACGTGCTAGGCAAAATCGGTCTTCATCAGCTTTGCTTCATAAAACTCTCAGCTGTCATGTTTAATGCAGGATGAACTGCTGAGAAATGCTGGCATGGGAAGAGGGGTTACTTTCATGCTACGATGTTCTTCCCTTTTCCAGGGAAACTGACATGTTGTCTCCATCCAATAAAGCTCAAACTCCAGGTCAGCATTACAGTAACACAGAGGAAAAACCACTAAGGCATTAAAAAATATATTCTTTTGAACAATTATATTGTAAAAGTATCAGAGTTAGGAAAATTGCTTGTTTTACTGAGAGTCAGGAATCAAGCTTTTGAGAACCAAAGGCCAGGTCCACAGTGGGTACATGGCAGGGGAAGCAGACATGGATTTTGGAGAGAATTCATGATGTGGAATTCCAGAAGACAAGCATCTACTCCCCCAAATACTCTACCCAAAAACTGATGTGATTGAATTTGGCTTGGTTCCTAGTTGGAAGAGAATATCAATAACCTAATAACAATAATCAAGTCTGAAGAAGAGTCTCAACCCGAAACATCACCCATTCCTTCTCTCCAGGGACGCTGCCTGTCCCGCTGAGTTACTCCAGCATTTTGTGTCTACCTTCGATTTAAACCAGCATCTGCAGTTCTTTCCTACATCAATAACCTAAATGCAGCTAGTAAACATAAAGGAGGTAAATGTCTCAAAACGGATGCATTTACAGTTCCATTTCTCACATTAATTTATTCAGGTCCAAGACATTCTATTTGAAGCTATAATTCAGGTCATCAGAATCATACAGTAAATTCAGGCCTTTTCCGAGCCAGTCTTTTACTGAAAAGCAGATTAGTTTAGTTTAGTTTAGTTTAGAGATACAGCGTGGAAACAGGCCTTTCCGCACACCAAGTCAGCGCCAACCAACAATCACTCTGAACAGTAGTTCTATCTTACACACAAGGGAAATTTATGGAAGCCAATTAACCTACAAACTTGAAGATAGACATAAAACAATAAGGGGGCGTGGCTGCGTTCTGCAGCTGCAGCTCACCGGCAGTCTCTCTGTCTTTTTTTTGTTTTTGTCTTTGTTATCGTTTAAATGTTTCTTTTGATTTATTTTTAACTCTGTATATGTGGGGGGTGGTGGGGGGAACCTTTTTTTCCAATCTCCTCCTCAACGGAGATGCGACTTTTACCGTGTTGTATCTCCGTTCGTGCTACGGCCTAACACCGTGGAGTTGGCGGCTTCCAGCTGGGATCGACCTTGAAGACTCCGGTCGCAGGGCCTGGACTTACCATCTCGGAGGCTTCGGCCGTGGGCCCTGCAGACCACAACATCGGGAGCTCGCAGGTCCCTGGCTGGCGACCGGCTTTTGGGAGCTCCAGCCGTAGCAGCTTCGACCACCCCGAAGCGCGAGGTTTGATTGACCCGCTCGCAGGCCCCTCATCGCCCTGCGTGGCCTGGCCGCGGCACTTTCCATCGCCCGGTGGGGGCTCAGGACCTTCATCGGCCTGTTCGGCTCAGCCTGGGACTTTCCATCGCCCGATGGGGGCTTCAAAAGTTGGGAGCCTCGATCGCCTCGTGGCACCACGGGAGACGAATGATGAGGAGATAAGACTTTTCTTTGCCTTCCATCACAGTGAGGGTGTGCCTGGAGCAATCACTGTGATGGCTGTTTGTGTTAAAAATTGTAATTGTGTGTCTTGTGTTCTTTATTGTCTACTGCCGGACCCTGACGTGAGAGGACGCTGGCGCTATTTGTTCGCCGCTTCTCCGTCAGGATAGTTTGTCTGTTTGTTTTTATGTCTTGACTGTTTTGTAAAGCGTCTTTGAGCATTTGGAAAAGCGCTATATAAAATAAATGTTTATTATTATTATTATTATAAAATGCTGGAGAAACTCAACGGGACAGGCAGCATCTCTGCAGAGAAGGAATATGTAACATTTTGGGTCGAGACCCTTCTTAAGACTGAGAATCAAGGGAGAGAGAAAGGAGATATGGAAGGGGACAAAGAACATGTAAGGTGCAAAAAAACCCAGATCAAAGCAGACGATGATTAAGGAAATATACAATGGTTCATTGTTGGATATGGGAAGAAGACAATGGGGCATACAAACAGTAAAATTAATCAGAGGACTGAAACTAATAGGAGAACTAGGATGAGGGAGGGATGGAGAGAGAAAGGGTAAGCAAGGGTTACGAAGTTTGTGATATTGATACTCATAGTCAGGATTGATCCCTGGTCTGTGATGCTGTAAGGCAGAAACTCTACCGCTGCACCACCTTCGAATTTGCAAATCTACTGCACTATCCAGGAAAATATCACGTCTGAAGTCTGAAGAAAGGGTCCGGACCCAAAATATTGCCTGTCTATTCCCTACATAGATGCTGCTTAAACTGTTGATTCTACCAGCGCTTTGTGTTTTCATCAAGATTCCAGCATCTGCAGTTTCTTGTATCTCCAATATATCGCATTTGTAACTCAGCGAGACAGGCTGAGTCTGTCTGAAGACTCCCTCAGTCTGAAGAAGGGTCTCGACCTGAAACTTCACCTATTCCTTCTCTCCAGAGATGCTGCCTGTCCCGCTGAGTTACTCCAGCTTTTTGTATCTATCTTTGGTTTAAACCAGCATCTGCGGTTTCTTCCTACACATATCACGTGTTGTTTGTTATAATGGCACCCAAAATATTTCAACAAACTTATTCACAAGTCTGTGAATGTCCTTGAGTAGCCCAGCCAGAGCCTGGACTTGACCCCGATTGAACATCCCTGAAGGGACCTGAAAATAGCTGTGCATTGATGCTCCCCATCCAACCTGACAGAGCTTGAGATGATCTGCAGAGAAGAACGGGAGAAATTAACCTAAATACAGGTGTGCCAAGCTTGTAGCGTCATACCCAAGAAGACTTGAGACTGTAATCACCGCCAAAGGTGCCTCAACAAAGTACTGAGTAAAGGGTCTGAATACTTATGTAAATGTGATATTTCAGTTATTTCTTTTTAATTATTTTGCAAAAATTTCTAAAATTTCACCTGTTTTTGCTTTTTTATTCTGGGGTATTCTGTGTAGATTGATGAGGGAAAAAAATAATTTAATCCATTTTAAAATAAGGCTGTAACGTAGCAAAATGTGGAAAAAGTGAAGGGGTCTGAATACTTTCTGAATGCACTGTACATGCTTTCTCTTTTAGTTTTATGTCTTTTAGTCCAAATGATCCATTTATACTCCAGTGTGTGTGAACCTGCACAGACTTATTTTCCCATTCCCACTGTTGAGTTCCCCCATCGCCCCTTGGTTCTTTTAGCTTTCATCTGTATGGTTCTCCCTTGACAATATCATCATCAAACACCTTCAGACATTGACAACATTTAACTGTGCTTTGCCATCACATTGTCAATCCCTCATGATCTTCCATCTGTCACAATATTTGTTTGACACTGGTCAGAAATTTATTCCAATTAAATATTGGGAAGATTGAAGCCAACATCATTTTTCCATCACAAACTTTGTTCCCGTCTGAGCAACTCCATCTCTCTTCCTGATAATGATGAGGTTGAATCAGATTGTTCAGAAAATGGATGTCATATTTTACATTGAGATGAACAGCGCAGTTTTACTCCTATTCAGCCCATCTGTCACTAAATTCCTCACCCAAGCCTTTCCTATGTCAAGACATCACCATTACAATGCTGCTTGGCCTTCCATCTTCCACGCTACTACATGCCCCATCTAAGCTAGTCTCATTTGCCCGTGTTTGACCCATAACCCTCTAAACCTTTCTTATCCATTTAATACTAATATCTAATTATGTTTCAATGTTTTGTTTGATGTTCACATGGCCTGCTTTAAGAGAATGTTGATGAATGTTAAATATGCTATTAGAAATGGAGACACACTGCAGATGCTGGAATCTGGAGCAAATAAATTTAGAGGAACTTTCCCCCCATAGATGTTGCCCGACCCACCGAGTACTTCCAGCAATTTGTTTTTTACATGCTATGAAAAATACAAGTTCCTGTTATCTTTTGTTTGGATTTATAATTCCCCATAATGAAAATGAAGATGTAATCTTGAAATGCATGTGGTTGCATAATGCATATATTGTATTGTAATAATAAAATGTACACAGGAAAGAAAGAAACAGCCTTAACTAACATCTTTGAATTTTATAAATAGCTAATTTCTGACAGTTTATGATGTTATTGAAACCCCTGAATTGCTTTGCTGATTTGAACATGTCCTAGCTTATTCTATGTTAAAGAAAATGCACCAAAATGATTGCAAGCTGTATTAGACTGGCTATGATGTTTCAGTTGCCACCACATTTCATTGCATTGGTATTCTGCAGATTGATTTGTAATAGTATCTTCATTTCAAATGACCTCACTCTCTCACCTAGTCTGCCAAATGCATATATTCCTTTCCACACATACTGTCTCTCTTTCATGCACACTGGTTTGCAGTGGTTAATTGACCTTTCATAATGTTTAATATTCATTACTAATTTGACTAAAAGGGTGATTGGTTAAAAAAAAGCTATATTCTTCAGATGATTTTAAATGATATTGGACATCTAGGCATTAAAGCAGGAACAAAGACTCAGAGGGACTATGTATTCCTCACTCTTTTAATCTTCGGAGGAATGATATTTTATGCACATTTTGTTACACTTCTTATGAATCTCATTTGTATACATATTTTTCTGTTTATCTTCATTCGTCCTTCAAATTCTGGTTACAATTTCCCACTCTGTCACTGTTTAATTTAAATTATTTTTCCAATTTTTTGCCTGTTTTGCTTAAAGCTGTGACTCACGCTGGGTATTGATCAACAAGTACTGACTACCTTGTGGTTTTACATTTAAGTATCTGTCTGTCATAAGCTGGGCCCCATGGTGAAATTAGAAACCACATCCTGGAATCTCAATCTGTGATTAACCCATACCTTTCACATGGGTAAAGCACACATCTTGTTGAGATTATGCCAGGACTCGAGGGCCTGAGCTGTAGAGAGAGGTTGGGTACACTCGAACATTAGTTTTTGGAGAACAGGAGGATAAGGGGTGATCTTATAGAGGAGTACAAGATCACGAGAGGAATAGATTGGTTAAATGCAGTCTTTTACCTAGACTTGGAGAATCAAGAACCAGAGAACATAGGTTTCAGGATGTGGGGTAAGATTTGATAGGAACCTGAGGGGCAACATTTTTACACAAAGGGTGGTAGGTATATGGAATAAACTGCTAGAGGAGGTAGTTGAGTCAGGAACTACCACAATGTTTAAAAAACACTTGGACCGATACATGGATAGAATAGGTTTAGAAGGATATGGGACCAACGCAGGCAAGTGGGACTAGTGTAGATGGGGCATGTTGGTCGACGTGGGCAAGTTGGGCTGAAGGGTCTGTTTCCATACTGTATGACTCTATGACTGTATTATGACTCACATATTCATTTAAAAAAATGGACAACCTATCATCAATGTGCAATATAAGATTAACTTTGGTGGATGGTGTGTGTGTGAAGTTTGAGGAGTTTTCCTTTCACTCTCTACAAATCCCGAATAATGTCTATCCTCAGATCTTTGAAACCTGTTTACCACATACTCTGATATCCTCTCCCTTCTCCTTTGATCTTTTCCAATCTCTAATTTCCTGTTTCCTGATCTGAGCAACAGAAAGGAACTAGCCGATTGAACAAAAGGCCTGAGGGGGAGGAAATGTGCTCAGGCTGTTGGAAATGCAACAACAAGACTGTATATCCAATTCCATTACACAGGGGGTGGGGGGAGTGAGATGATGTTAAGCTCCCACTGACATGTTTCTGTACAGAAGGCTTCATACATCCCATTCAAGCAATTACATGCGTAAAAGACTATGTCCAAGAGAGATTTTAACAATTTTCCTTGACATTCAATAACAATTGCCAAGACTTAACTATCAATGCTAATAAACTGATATAGTCATAGAGTGAAGGTTCACAAAATGCTGGAGTAACTCAGGCAGCATCTCTGGAGAGAAGGAATGGGTGACGTTTCGGGTTGAGACCCTTCTTCAGTCATAGAGTGAAACAGCATGAAAACATGCCTTTTGGTCCAATTTACCCATTCTGACCAAGATGCTCCATCTACACTAGTCCCACCTGCCTTTGTTTACCCCATATTCCTCTAAACCTTTCCTATCCATGTATCTGTCCAAATGTCTTTTAAATGTTGTTATAGTACTTGCCTCAATTCCCTCCACTGGCAGCTCGTTCCATTTTCCCACTACCCTACGTATGAAAAAGTTGCTCCTCAGGTTCCTATTACAATCTTTCCCCTCTCACTTCCCCTACTCTGGGTAAAAGACTTGTGCATTTACCCTCTCTATTCCTCTCATGATTTTGTACACCTCTATAAGATCACCCCTCATCCTCCTGCGCCTCAAGGAATATAGTCCTAGCCCGCCCAAACTCTACCTATAGCACAAGCCTTCAAGTTCTGGCAACATCCTCGTAAATTTTCTCTGCATTCTTTCCAGCTTAAAACTGTACTCCATCAGTTACTCATGAAAAGGTCAAAAATTTGGTATTCTGTCCTGAATGACTTACCTCCTGACTTCCAAATATATATAATCTACAAGAAAGGTCAGGATTGTGATGGAATACTCTCCATTAATCTGCATGTGTGCAGCTCAATAATACTTAAGAATATAGATAGATTTCAAGATAAAGGACTCATTCAATTGACACCTGATCAAAGAGGTCCTTCTGCAGTTGTACAGGGCCCTAGTGAGACCACACCTGGAGTACTGTGTGCAGTTTTGGTCTCCAAATTTGAGGAAGGATATTCTTGCTATTGAGGGCGTGCAGCGTAGGTTTACTAGGTTAATTCCAGGAATAGCGGGACTGTCATATGTTGAAAGACTGGAGCGACTAGGCTTGTATACACTGGAATTTAGAAGGATGAGAGGAGATCTTATCGAAACGTATAAGATTATTAAGGGGTTGGACACGTTAGAGGCAGGAAACATGTTCCCAATGTTGGGGGAGTCCAGAACAAGGGGCCACAGTTTAAGAATAAGGGGTCAGCCATTTAGAACGGAGATGAGGAAAAACGTTTTCACCCAGAGAGTTGTGAATCTGTGGAATTCTCTGCCTCAGAAGGCAGTGGAGGCCAATTCTCTGAATGCATTCAAGAGAGAGTTGGATAGAGCTCTTAAGGATAGCGGAGTCAGGGGGTATGGGGAGAAGGCAGGATCGGGGTACTGATTGAGAATGATCAGCCATGATCACATTGAATGGTGGTGCTGGCTTGAAGGGCCGAATGGCCTTCTCCTGCACCTATTGTCTATTGTCTATTGTCTATTGATTCACCACCCACTGGCTACAGTGTGTGCCATCCACAATAAAATTAGAAAATGCTGGAAATACTCAGTTAGTCAAGATCCTCTGTTCATACTAAAATAGAATTAAAGTTACAGAACAATGACTTTCCATAAGTACAGAGAAAAGTTCTGATGGTGGGTAATTGACCTGAAGACTGAATCGAAATCGGAAAAGACAAGAGTTTTGAAAATTCTCATTTATTTACAGATATGGGCCAAATGCAGGCAAATGACACTAACTTGGGAAGACACTTGGGTCAACAAGGACAGGTTGGTCAGAAGGGCCTGTTTAACTCTATGATTACGGGATAGCAGGACTGTCATATGTTGAAAGAATGGAGCGACTGGGATTGTATACACTGGAATTTAAAAGGATGAGAGGGGGTCTTATTGAAACATATAAGATTATTAAGGGATTGGACATGCTAGAGGCAGGAAACATGTTCCTGATGTTGGGGGAGTCCAGAACCAGGGGCCACAGTTTAAGATTAAGGGGAAGGCCATTTAGAACGGAGATGAGGAAAAAAGATTTCACCCAGAGAGTTGTGAATCTGTGGAATTCTCTGCTTCAGAAGGCAGTGGAGGCCAGTTCTCTGGATGCTTTCAAGAGAGAGTTAGATAGAGCTCTTAAAGATAATGAAGTCAAGGGATATGTTTCTATATTTCTATGATATGGGGAGAAAGCAGGAACGGGGTACTGACTGTGGATGATCAGCCATGATCATAGTGAATGGCAGTGCTGGCTCGAAGGGCCGAATGGCCTACTCCTGCACCTATTGTCTGTTGTCTATTTATTCTATGAGATCCTTCCTTGGCTTTCTCTCCCCCTACATCCAATCTCCTCCTGCTCTGTAGCCACCAATATCTCGAGCAGCATTTCCTATTCTGGACTTTCATGATTTCTTGATCTTCATTGCCAGGCTTTAGTTTCAGCTGGAATTCAGCTATACCCACAACTCCAGATCTCAACACCTATCTGGTAACAAGAAAAGATTCCAGCATCCGCAGTTTCTTGTGTCTCCATTTTACTGCTTCATTGTGAAATCTCCTGAATGTATGCCTACTTCAAAGAAGTTCTCCTTCTCTCTGCAGCAGGATATTCCTTAAATATTCCTTAAATTCCCCCCTCTTTAGCCCACTCTAGGTTACCTGTCAATTGGTGCTCGTGTTTGGCCCATATCACTGTAAAATCCTCCTATCCTCTGCTCACCTCTCCCCATTCTTTCATGTCTGATCAGTCGCATAGCATAATGCTCAACAGCATAACAATGGCTTCTCCTCCTGTTCTTGTTCTGTAACCTCTGAAGTATCCCTCTACATTTCTGGACTGAGCTTCCACATGTGCCCTGAATACACACGACAGCACCTCCACCAAATCAGATAACCAGATGCAGAAATGTTGATCCTATTCTCTCTCCTTCACCAGTACTGAAATTCCACAACCCATCTACTCTTCCTGGTGTGACTTCTTGTCTTAACTATTCCAGTCCTTCATTAAGTTTCAGCTCCTCCATAACCTTACTGCCTTTAATGTGTCATATATCAAAACTTCTTCATCCACCACCCTCGTCCTTGCTGCTCTAGGTTAACTCCCAACCTCCAATACCCTCCAAATTAAAATTGTAATCTTTCTTCCCAAATTCTATCTTTTTGTCAAAGGTCCTGTCTCAAAGAGAACTTCCATTACAATTGCCATCAACATTTTTCTCTCTCAGGCCTCCTCGACATTCACACCATTGAAGATCAAGTCTAAATGAACTGGCCGACACTGAAATATATTTAAATCTTTTCATCTTGCATATCTCCCCCGTCCTCAAAGCTTCGCATTTAAACTAAGTCTTCTAATAATACCCTCTTTAATTTGGTACTTCTTAATTATACCATGAACAAATCTTGGGAGGTTTATCTACATTAAGACTGCTGTATAAATGCAAGATGTTCTGATGATTGTAGTGGTCTTGATGACCTTTAAAGATATCAAAATCCACGGTTGCCAAGATCCCAATGCTGAATTAGAATTGCTGTATCATAAAAAGTTAGTGCTAGCTTCAGAATTTTTATCCCCTTTCATGCAATAGTCATCATTTTTGAAGCTGAGATTCATTGTAGTCTTTTACACAATGGCAGTTACATATAGCCTTTCTACTGAGAATAGCTATTAAGGAGCTTGCTACTTCATGTTTTTTTAAATCAGATATGAAGTAAATTCTTATGAGACATGTAAAGGTGAGGTGGAATTGATACTGATTTAAATTTTTGAAATGAAAAGCTTTTTAAAATGAAAATGAGAAAGAAGAATCCTCTTGGCTGTGTGGATTGTTTATACAAAATGCAGACAGGGAAAAACTAAGCCTTTGAACTGGGATAAGTACATTCGAACATTTGTATAATGCTGAATTCCAGAACTTCTGTGTAAGAGGATGCCCTTGACATTAGAGAGCCCAGGCAAAATTGAAGTAAATGAAAATCAAGAAAAAGTCTAGATTCTATGAACCTAATCAATGGAAATTTACTGTGGTTTTTGAAGATAAAGCAACTCAATCCCAACACAGGAGCTCAGCAGGACAGGTCCGAGACTCAGCTCCCCACAGTGTACTAGACTCATCTCCCCAGGGCAGTGCCCGAGACTCATCTCCCCAGGGCAGTGTCATAGACTCAGCTCCCCACAGTGTTCTAGACTCAGCTGACCAAGACACTGTTCTAGACTCAATCATCTTCAGCTGCTTCACCTATGACATCCCATTATGCTCGAAGTGGGATTGTTCACTTCATTCCACTTGCAACCTTTCAGATAACAAAGCAGTTTGTGTCACATAACACGTGACATAAAAAGTGACAGGCAAAGAAAAATTCAACACTTCAATCAAAGGTGAATCTAACCACCTTGAACTGACATTCAATGTATACCATAGATGAACTCTTCCAATATTTACTTGTAAGAAACATCAATATTGATCAGAAGATTAATTGAAACGGCTACATGGAAACTGTGGAGAGCAGCCCAGAAGCCGATAATCTTGCTGCAAGCAATTCCTCTCCTGAATCCTACCAGGTGGCACAGTGGCGTGGCTGTTAGAGCTGCTGCATCATAGCGCCCGAGACCCGGGTTTGATCCTGACCTCGGGTGGCGTTTACACATTCTTCCTGTGGCCGCATAGGTTTCTTTCTGGTGCTCTGGTTTCGTCCCATATCCCAAGAAGGTGCGAGTATGTAGTTTAATTGGCCTCTGTAAATTTACCCTTGTGTGGAAGGAGTGGATGCTTAAGTGGGATAACATAGAACTAGTGTGAACGGGTGATCAAGATTCAAGATTCAAGATATCGTTATTTGTCGTCCAAAAAACTTGTTTTTTGGACAAAATTTAGTCACCCACAGTCCAATAATAAAAGCAATAAAACAAGCAAATTACACAACCCCAACCAACACACAAAAAAAAAGAAACATCCATCACAGTGAGTCTCCTCCAGTCTCCTCCTCACTGTGATGGAAGGCCAGAATGTCTTTTCCCTTCCCCTGCCAACTTCTCCCGCGGTCAGGCTGGTGTCGTTGCCACGTTCCAGGCCGCGCCGGACGGTGAAAGGTCTGCAGCGGGCTGACCCAAGCCCCGCGATCCGGGGCGGGCGAACACACTGCCGCTGCTCCCAATGTCGGCATCCACGCGGGCCGAGCCTAAGGCGAGTCGCAGCCGCTCCCGCAGCCTCCGAGGACGGCCGGCTCCGCTGATGGTGAGTCCGGTCCACGGGCTCTGCGAACCAGAGCCCTGGAGGCCGCCAGCTCCAGGAGTTGGGCCGATGGTAGGCCGCAGCAGGAACGGAGACCCGACCCAGAAAACAAAGGTCGGGTCTCCGTTCGGAAGGAACACATCTACAAGTTTACAGTTCCCCCCCTCCCCCCCCACATACACCCATAGTACACAAACACAAAAACACGACATCACAACTACAATTAAGACAAAAAAAACAACAAAACACAGAGACAAACGGACCGCAGGTAAGTCGCCATTTTGTTGTCAATGGTCAGTGTGGACTTCATGGGCTGAAAGGCCGGTTTCCACGTTGTTTCTTTCAATTGATTCGCGATGTTTATGGCCATCAGCGATTACATTTAAAGTAGGCTCCCAACCCAGATATGCACCCCAGAAACGAGATATGCATCTCCCGTACATTTTCAAAGAATGTCCACACTCTGCACAAAAATCCATTTAACCACTTTTAAAATTAAAAATTTCTTAATACTGCTATTAGTAAACTGGAAGTAAATCCAGTTTATGCCTTGTTACCGTGAACCAGGCCCTTAAACCAACAAAACCCAAATCACTGTCAAACCTGCATTCAAAACATTAACAGCTTACAATTCGGGAGCATCGTGCTACAGGTGTGTATCAACTCACCAAGCTTCTTCAATAGCACTTCCCTCAAATATTCATGCTCTTACATCTTTCAGGGCAAGAAAAAGTAGATTCATCAGAACATCAATAGTTTAGTTTACTATCATTGAGAGATACAGCATGGAAACAGGCCTTTCGGCCCACTGAGTCCATGCCGACCATTGATCACCCATTCACACTAGTTCTATGTTATCCTACATTCGCACCCATTTCCTACATATTAGAGGCAATTTTACAGGGGCCGAATAACCTATAAGCCCTGCATGTCTTTGGAATATGGGTGTAAAATGCATTACCTGGAGGAAACCCATGCAGTCACAGGGAGAACATGCAAACTTTGCTCAGACAGCACCCGAGGTCAGGATCGACCCTGAGTCTCTAGTGATGTGAGGCGGCTGCTCTACCATCTGCGTCACTGTGCCCTTTACTTGCATTTCTTGCAAGTTACTCTCCATGTTATACATAATCATGACTTATGACTCCTCATTCTCATTCTTGGACCAATATTCCCTAGTTGTTGGCATTGTGGGTATAACTTCAACACAAACTGTAACATCTCAAGAGGTTGTCTGACAATCATATCCTCAGCAGCACTTGAGGATGGTTAATGAACACTTGCTTTTCCACTGATGTCCATATTTTGTAAAATAATTATATTAAATGAAAGCCAGTATAAAGAGATTCAGCACATTACAAAGAATCAGCACAGAAATAGTTCCTTCAACCCATCAAATCTGTGCTAACCATCTATCACCCAAATATACTAATATAACATTAAACCTTATTTTTATTATCCATCAACTATCTCCAGATTCCATAAACATTCTATTTGCTGGGAGCAAATTACAGTCACCAATTAATCTACCCCGCCATGTCTTTGGGATGTGGAGTACCCACCATTAGTATTATGCATACAGTCCAAATACCACAATTTTAGCACCAACTCTGCCTGAAAATATTTAAGTTTCTTTGGTGCCAATAAGCAGGAAACTTAACATGTGCTTTGAAACAAGTAAGTTTCTTTCTAACAGTAAGCTATGCATAAGTAATAAAATTTTGATGCAAACTTGGTTTTGGCACTCCAGCAAATAAGTGTCTAAGGGACTAACCTTAACACTTTGTACATGTATAGGAAAGATTTAAAGGGATACTAGACCAAGTAGACCCAAACCTCTCCTGCATTGGTGCAGCACCTTCTTCTCCCTCACTCCCCCCTCCCCCCCCCAATCGCCCCCCTCCCCTCCTCTCTACCCCCCACTTCCCCTCCCCCTCACCATTCACCCCCTCCGTTCCCCCCCCACCCTTCCCCCTCCCCCTCTCTCCCCCTCCCCCTCCTCCCTTCTTCGCCCACCCCGTCCCCTCCCCTCCCCCTCCCTGCCCCTCCCCTACCTGTCCCCTCCCCCCTCCCTTTCCCCCTTCCATCTCCCCCCTCCCCGTCCCCCTTCCATCTCCCCCCTCCCAATCCCCTCTCCACCCCCTCCCCCCTTTCCCCTCTCCAGAGCCAGCGAAGAAAAGGATAACAGGCAAGTCAGGCTACACGAGTTCTGCATCCACTTACCAGTTCTTGACACCACAAAACAACATGAATAACAGGAAGTAGCGACCAGGCAGTGTTTAAATTACTGGACACCGGTAATTCAGATGGACAAATCAGAAAGGAACAATGAAATTCACAGTTGATGATTTAAAGTCAAGTTATAACTTGAAATTTTAAAAAATACACTGGTCAACAGTAATAACCATGAAACCATGGAATGTATAAAAACCCATCTGGTTCATGAATGCCCTCCAGGGAACAAAATCTATCCTCACTGCTTTGGCCTAAATGCTTAGATTTTGCCTAGATTTGTGGCAATATGTTTGATCCTTCACTCTGGTCAAAACTGGCTCGGCAAGTTTAGCTTCAGGTTTAGGTTTATTATTGTCACCTGTACCGAGGTACAGTGAAAAGCTTTGTTTTGAATGATATCCAAACAGATACGATAATACTATTAAATAAATACTCAAACTCAAGTACAATACTCAAAGTACAAACTCAAGTACAATAGATAGAGCAAAGATACAGAATGAAGAATATAGTCCTCAGCATTGTAGCACATCAGTTCCATAGACAAAGTTCAATATCCTCAATCAGATAGAGGTGAATTGAACAGCACCCCAGCTTATCGAAAGACCATTTAGAAGCCCAATAGTAGAGGGGAAGAAGCTGTTCCTGTGTCTGGGCGTTTGCGCTTTCACACTTCAGTACCTTCAATACCTCTGCCAGACGAGAACAGGATGAAGAAGGAATGACCGGGTAGGTACAAGTCTTTCATTATGTTAGCTGTTTTCCGAGCCAAAGTGGTGTAGATGGAGTTAATGGTGAAAGAACTGGTCTATGTGATGGATAATTATAATTGTAAGGTTACCACTATATTAAAACACAAAAAAACAAAAGAACAAAACCAGTGGGTCAGCTGACACTGATGTGGTATTAAATCCAGAACTGGTAAAGTTGTTCCCAGCCCAGACAATCTTGTAATATCCTCCTCAGGGACATCTGATGATAGATGTTTAGATTGGAAGAGCAGCAGCCTGATATGCTTGTAATGGTAATTTACTACCATGCTCCCAAGTCTATACCTCTATCTTCAGATACATCCTGTCCCTCAAAGAGCAGGGTTCAGTCCTGGCTTCAAGCGCTGTCTGTGTCGATTTTGCATCTTCCCCCATGGAATTAAATGTAACATCTCAAAGATTGCGGATGACAAAAAGCTGGGTGGCAGTGTGAGCTGCGAGGAGGATGCTTTGAGGCTGCAGGGTGACTTGGATAGGTTGGGTGAGTGGGCAGATGCATGGCAGATGCAGTACAATGTGGATAAATGTGAGGTTATCCACTTTGGTGGCAAGAACAAGAAGCAGATTATTATCTGAATGGTGTCAGATTAGGAAAAGGGGAGGTACAACGAGACCTGGGTGTCCTTGTACATCAGTCACTGAAAGTAAGTGTGTAGGGACAGCAGGCAGTGAAGAAAGCTAATGGCATGTTGGCCTTCATTGCGAGAGGATTTGACTACAGGAGCAAGGAAGTCCTTTTGCAGTTGTACAGGGTCCTGGTGAGACCACACCAGGAGTATTGTGTGCAGTTTTGGTCTCCTAATTTGAGGAAGGACATTCTTGCTATTGAGGGAGTGCTGCGTAGGTTCTCCAGGTTAATTCCCGGGATGGCGGGACTGACATATGATAAAAGAATGGGTCGAATGGGCTTGTATTCACTGGAATTTAGAAGAATGAGAGGGGATCTTATAGCAACATATAAAATTCTTAAGGGATTGGACAGGCTAGATGCAGGAAACTTCTCCTGATGTTGGGGGAGTCCAGAACCAGGGGTCACAGTTTAAGAATAAGGGGTGGGCCATTTAGGACTGAGATGAGGCAAAATCTCTTCACCCAGAGAGTTGTGAATCTGTGGAATTCTCTGCAAGAAAAGGCAGTGGAGGCTAATTCACTGGATGTTTTCAAGAGAGAGTTAGATTTAAGTCTTAGGGCTAACAGAATCAAGGAGTATTGATTTTTGATGATCAGCCATGATCATATTGAACAGCGGTGCTGGCTCGAAGGGCCGAATGCTCTACTCCTGCACCTATTTTCTATGTTTCTCTATGTGGGTTTCCTCCAAGTACTCTGGTTTCCTCCCATATCCAAAGCTGTTGCTAAAATTCCCAGATGTTATCAGGCAACTAAACCATCCTATCACCAACTCGAGAGGGGTCCTGTCAACATCTACCATATTGAAGACCATTGGACAATCTTTAATCGGACTTTATCTTGCACTAAACATTATTCCTTTTATCCTGTATCTGTACACTGTGGACAGCTTGATTGCAATCATGTATAGTCCTTTCAATGACTGGATAACATGCAACATAAAAGCTTTCCGCTGTACCTTGGTACACGTGACAATAATAAACTAAACTAAGCTAGCTAAACTAGATATTCTCTGGTTTCCTCCTACAGTACAATCAATCCATACATGTAAATAGAAAAATACCAGTATGCAGAATGTAGTATTACAGTGTTGTAATGTTATAATCACAAAAAGTTGGAGTAACTCAGCGGGACAGGCAGCATCTCCGGAGAGGAATAGGTGATGTTTCAGGTCAAGACCCTTCTTCAGACTGGTTAGGGATAAGGGAAACGAGAGATATAGACATTGATGTGGAGAGATAAAGAACAATGAATGAAAGATACGCAAAAAGGTAACGATGATAAAGGAAACAGTCCATTGTAAGCTGTTTGCAGGGTGAAAATGAGAAGCTAGTGCGACGGGTGGGGGAGGGATAGAGAGAGAGGGAATGCCGGGGCTACCTGAAGTGAGAGAAATTTTGAAAATTTGCTGTTGGGTTGCGAAGATCTGATTAATTATCGAAGTAACTTCCAAGTCAAAGATCCCTGGGTGGACATTCGCCCAGTGTCAATGAAACAGTACCTCAGCAGTCATGACAGAGAAGGGGAAAGTGGGATTCTTCAAAAAAATACAATAATACTGAGAAAGGTATTATTTATATTTTAGAGGATATAGTGTGGGACAATCAGAAATAACTTAAAATTAAGGCCACTGAAGCTCAAAGGTATAAGTAACTGAACATGTGGTTACCAAGAAATGAAAAGGATAATCTCAAAGAACTCAACTTTGTCACACTTCTTTCTTCTAGCACATCAATGTAATTACTTATAGTCAGTAAAACACAAAGTGCTGCGGGAACTCAATGGGTCAGGTAGTATCTGTGGTGGTAATGGCAGGAGACGTTTTGGGTCGGGATTCTTCTTCAGACTGATCCTGACCTAAAACGTCATCTGTCAATTCTCTACACAGATGGTGCCGTGTCTTGCTGAATTCCTCTAGCACTTTGTGTTTTGATCAAGATTCCAGCATCTGCAGTTTCTTGTGTCTCCAAGATTATCCACCATTTTAATCGTACCTGCTCAGTGAGAATGGAATTGAGGCCTGGAATATGGTGGAGGTGCATTGGGAATCCATCATGACTCCACTTTGATTTCAACATTGCAGGTTTGGTCAAAATTGAGGATTAAATCTCATGTATATATTAAATTAATTGGATGCACAGTACAGACAGGTCCACAGCAACCGTTAGGCTTCAGGTGGATGAGATATATCAAGATCTTAACTGTAATTATAGCAGATGCACTTTGCATCCTCACTCTGTCTTGTACAAAACACCTGCAGAGGGGAACGTGAGGACTGATGTCTGCCTGATGACTTACCGTTCACGTTCTTGAAAATGTTCAGGACGGGGAGGATTTGTCGATAATAAGGCACTAAGGCTTCACCCACCATGTCAGCTGACACAACCAGGTGCTGGAGGACTTTCAGCGTGATGCAAATGATTTGCTTATTCCGAGTGTTAAGCGCATCTGCAGAGACAGAAGGGGAGAGAGAAAAGAATGATGGGTCTTTGTGAAGAGGAAACTTTAATGGATAAATTTAATTAAATTATTCTCTGCTGGGGATTGCAAGTAAGCCTTTATTAGCAGGGCTTTGAAGAATTCCAAAGATGGATTGCACCACTGATGTTATAAAACACTGCCTTGTCTTGACTGTTATTTGTTCCCACAATTTGAGCTGACTCTTCACTAACCCCCGGAATACAGTTCATTTATTCATTTTGCAGACTGCTCACTGCTCCGTCCAAATCACAGCATGTACCATAGGGCTGGTGGAACTGTGCTAATGTGCAACGTTCCACAACAACAGATACTTTCACTTCAAACAATTGGGCATCTATGTTTTGAGCTTATTACTGAGAAATCATTGAAGGCAGTCCAATGAATAAATTCTGTAAATCATAGTTTTTTTTTCGTACAAAGAGACAAATGTTTACAAATAATTTGGTAAGCTTCTATTAGTCACAAACAAAAGCATTAACATGCAAGCTAGTTCTCATATCTATGTGGCAACACATGATTATTCCCTTTTGTAACGATGACCTTTATGAAACATCTTTTGTAGCCTTTGCTCGACAATAATCTCACTTTTGTGAATAATAGACTAAATGAACTTTTGTTGTGGGAACAATTTGACTGTGTTAAAAGGTAAGTATAATGTATTTTTATAAGTAACACCTCCAGATCCAGACCTCCCCCAGAATTCTTTAGCTTGAGAACAGCTTACATAGAGACATTCTGATTAAAATTTGAACAAATAGTTGATACATTGAACAATGCTGTCATTTAAGATGTCAAAACACACCAACACCAATATTACAAAAGACACATTAACTTCTGAAACAATGGATTTTGTTGCAAATTGCTACTTTACTGTATACATTTGAAAAAGACTTCATTGATTGTTACTGGTACAATAGGTTACTGACCTTTCTAACAATCTCAATGATGAAATTGTGAATAAAACATTAGTTGCATCAAACTGCCAGTTGGTATTTTAAGGATAATATTTATAATTTTCCATTTTATAAAAGTTTAAAAAAATCTATAGCTCTGCATAACAATGAATATAGTTTTATGGATAAAAATCTTATTTAGCTCCTTTGAAATGGGTGTTGCAAAACCAGCGTCTGCAGTTGCTTGTTTCTATAGTCTGCGAAAGTAGGTTTGGCGGAAACTGCCAATAGAGATAATTAAAATTGAGATATTACTTTTCTGTTTGTACACTCTTTCTTGATATTCTTGACTTGAATTTAGTGGGCTTTACAGGCTTAATAGATGAAATACTGACCTAAAGCAGGCAGGAACCTCAAGAAGGGGAGAATTGGGGCTCTATTATGCACAGTCTTAGCAGGTGCTTTCCAAAGATATTGAAATCAGTTTGCAAACAACAGTTTCTCCAAGATAGGGGCACATTTTCTTTGAGGGTGGCAGCCATGGAATTATACGTTAGCAAGAGTCAGCACTTTTAAAAGAACAAGGAAGAAAGCTGCCAAATATCAAAGCACGATGTTAGGGCAAAAGAATTGTTTTGTATTTGGCTCAATATGTGCCTTATCTGAGAGCGTTTGATACAATAATGTTGCTTAAAAAGAAAAGATGTTACATTTCTTCACATAGGCATTTATCATCATGCCTCATGATTGAAAAACATTTTTTTTTACAGCTTAACAATATTTATCAGAAATGTATTTAAGTGGTTTTGATTGAAACATCATGGAATGGAATTGGTTCTTTTAATATAAAATACAAAACAAAGTAAGTGAAAGAAATGACAAGAAAAGCTATCTGACTGCTTTAAATGTAATTTTTTTCTGAAATGTTTCATTTCAGGTCACGAGATTGAACGATTGATTAATAAACTAGAATACTGAATTACTGGAAATTTAAAGGCCAATTAGTTGCACAAAATTAAAAGGCATGAACAAATAATCTCATTAAAAAAACCTGTCATCTTCAAACTGGAAATTTTCAACTGACGCAGGATCCATAACTTTTGCAAAGAAGTTTAAGATTTTTGGAAGCTTTTGTGTGGAAAAAGTGCTTCCTGTTTTCATTTTAACTAAATATGTCTTCAATTTTAACATTATCCCCTTTTGTCTTGCATTCTGCCACTGATAGGTTCTACCTGCCTACCCACTCACAAGGTTCCAAACCAAAATTTAAACGAAAAAAGACACTAAGTGTTGGAGTAACTCTGTGGGTCAGGCAGCATCTCTGGAGAACATGGAAAGGTGATGATTCGAGTCGGGATGCCTCTACAGACTGTGAGTTACTCCAACACTTTGTCTTTTTTTTGTAAACCAGCATCTGCAGTTCCTTGTATCTGCAAATTTAAGTAACCTGTCTTCATAATATATTGTCTAAAAATGCAGGTGTGAGACAGCAGTATCATCTGATGTACATTCAATGGTAATATTTACAGTGCATTCAGAAAGTATTCTGACTCCTTCACTTTTTCCACATTTTGTTACGTTACAGCCTTATTTTTAAATTTTTTAATTGATTACATCCATTTTTTTTATCATCAATCTACACACAATACCCCAGAATGAAGAAGCAAAAACAGGTGTTTAGAAATTTTTGCAAAGTAATTAAAAAGAAATAACTGAAATATCACATTTACATAAGTATTCGGACCCTTTGCAGTGACATTCAAAATTGAGCTTAGGTTCATCCTGTTTCCATTGATTATCCTTGAGATGTTTCTACAACTTGATTGGAGTACACCAGTGGTAAATTAAATTGATTGGACATGATTTGGAAAGGCACATCTGTCTATATAAGGTCCCACAGTTGACAGTGCATGTCAGAGCAAAAACCAAGCCATGAAGACGACGGAATTGGCCGTAGACCTCGAGACAGGATTGTGTCGAGACACAGATCTAGGGAAGGGTATAAAACAATTTCTGCAACATTGCAGGTTCCAGAGCACAGTTCATAGAGCTGGCCTCCCAGCCAAACTGAGCAATCGAGGGAGAAGGGCCTTGGTCAGGGTGGTGACCAAGAACCTGATGGTCACTCTGACAGAGCTCCAGAGTTCCTCTGTGAAGATGGGAGAACCTTCCAGAAGGACAACTATATCTGCAGCACTCCACCAATCAGGCCTTTATTGTAGAATGGCTAGACAGAAGCCACTCCTCAGTAATAGGCACATGACAGCCCACTTGTAGTTTGCCAAAAGGCAGCTAAAGGACTCTCAGACCATGAGAAACAAGATTCTCTGGTCTGATGAAACCAAGATTGAACTCTTTGGCCTGAATGCCAAGCGTCATGTCTGGAGGAAACCAGGCACCGCTCATCACCTGGTCAAAACCATACCTACAGTGAAGCATGGTGGTGGCAGCATCATGCTGTGAGGATGTTTCTCAGTGGCAGGAACTGGGAGACTAGTCAGGATCGAGGGAAAGATAAACGGAGCAAAGCACAGAGAGATCTTTGATGAAAACCTGTTCCAGGGCGTTCTGGACCTCAGACTGTGGTGGAGGTTCACCTTCCAACAGGACAATGACCCTAAGCACACAGCCAAGACTACGCAGGAGAGGCTTCGTGACAAGTCTGTGAATGTTCTTGAGTGGTCCAGCCAGAGCCAGGACTTGAACCCGAACGAACATCTCTGGAGGGACCTGAAAATAGCTGTGCATCGACGCTCCCCATCCAACCTGACAGAGCTTGAGAGGATCTGCAGAGAATGGGAGAAATTACCCAAATACAGGTGTGCCAAGTTTGTAGCGCCATACCCAAGAAATCTTGAGGCTGTAATTACTGCCAAAGGTGCCTCAACAAAGTACTGAGTAAAGGGTCTGAATACTTATGCAAATGTGATATTTCAGTTATTTCTTTTTAATTACTTTGCAAAAATTTCTAAACACCTGTTTTTGCTTTTTTATTCTGGTGTGTGTAGATTGATGATAAAAAAAATGAATTTAATCCATTTTAAAATAAGGCTGTAACGTAACAAAATGTGGAAAAGGTGAAGGGGTCTGAATACTTTCTGAATGCACTGTATATTAGAGATGTCTGGTAACCTTGCAAATATCTCAAGTAACTTCTTGGCCCAAATTCTCTCTCAACTGGGAATCAGGAATCACTGAGTTAGAGGAACCAGGAACTGCAGATGCTGGAATCTTGAGAAAAACACAAAGCACTGGAAGAACTCAGCGGCTTAGGCAGTATCTGCAGACAGATGACCATTCCCTCCACAGTTTTCTGCCGGACCCATTGAGTTGCTCTAGCATTTTGTGCTTCATTCATGGCTGAAGAGTGTGTGGTCAGTACACCAGCCATGAGCAGCTCCACAGTTCTCCAGAAGCAAAATATGCTGCACATAAACACTTAACTGGGAACTTGTCCACAGAGATGTTGCACATCAGAAGATTGTTCTCTGCAGGAGGAGAAGTGTGACTTAAAGAAAGAACTTGAGTCTCTTCTACAGGGCAATAAACTGATCTTTCCATCCCCCAACTCACATGCCTTTTCACCATGAGCAGAGTTCTACTCAAACTGCAAAGAACCAATAATGAGGAAAGTGAAGCGAGCAGGGATTGGAGTCAGGGTGTCTCAGCTCCAAATCTCGAGGTTTCATTGGAGTAATTTACTGAGGGTCAATAGATCATTACAAGATTGTCCATCCAGTTCCGGGAGGTTCTCTGATACAAGTTTAGAACCTCTTCATACAGTCCCACCACAATTTCAACAGGTAGATTATGATCATTTCCTGGTGCTGCCCAACCTAAATTTGGACTAGGCACTTCTGTGCATTATTCACGGCTACATGCCTGTGTTTTCTCAACAACAGATGTGCACCAAATGGTGTCGCTGTTCATGCTTTGAGCTGTTTTGGGCCCCATATCTGAGGAAGGATGTTCTGGCATTGGAGAAGTTTACGAGAGTGATCCCAGAGATGATTGGGTTAATGTAGAAGAAGCATTTAAAAGCTCTGGGCCTGTACTGGCTGGAGTTTAGAAGGATGATGGGGATCTCATTGAAATCTATGGAATGATGTGAGAGAGGTTGGATGTGAGAGAGGTTGGAGAGTCAAGGGACAGAGGCCCCAGTCAAAGAATTAAAGGACGTACCTTTAAGGAGAAATTTCTTTAGCCAGACGGTGGTGAATCTGTAGAATTCATTGCCACAGGTGGCTGTGGAGGCCAAGTGATTGGGTATTTTTACAGCAGAGATTGATAAGTTCTTGATTTGTAAGGGCATCAAAGGTTAGAAGGCAGGAAAATGGGGTTGAGAGGGAAAAATAGATCAGTCATGATTGAATGGCGGAGCATACTCGATGGACCGAATGGACTAATTCTGCTCCTATGTTTTATGATATGATGTTATCCTTCTCGACATAAATTGGAGTTCAAAGGTGCCATATACTGTATAGCCTTCATGATACAGTCTCCATGTAACTAAGATCATGTTGCATTGTCTTGTTGCTTTTCTTACTGATTTCAGGGGGTGCCCGAGAACTGCAAACTGAGAACAACACAGTGTGTAGTAAATCTACCAAGTGGTATTTTCTCCCATATTTAGCTGCGAACATACTTATGCTAATGGGAAATATAAGCAGAAAATGCTGGTTGAATGCAGCATCCATGGAAAACCAAACAGTTAATGTTTTGGATTTCCAACATATGTAATTTTTTGATTTTCTTTCAATAGGTGCCTCAGTGGTGATGATACCGGCATCACTTCCTTAACAATGTTTCTTGGTGATACACTCCAACAGGTGCTGTTTCATAGAACATCGAACAGTATGGCACAGAAACAGGCTTTTCGGCCCACAATGTCCGTGCTGAACTGTGTCAAGTTAAACTAATATCCTCTGCCTGCAAGTGATCCATATCTCCCCATTCCCTCCCTATGCATGTGCCTGTCTAAAAGCCTCATAAATGCCACTACCCTATCTGCTTCCCTCACCAGCCCCAGCAGTGCTTTCCAGGCATCTACCACACTCTAAGTGAAAAAGACCTGACCCGCACATCTCCTTTAAACTTTAATCCTCTCACCTTAGCAGTGGTGCCATAGCAGCACAAGTGCTACTTACCTGCGTACAATGTCTGATAATTTGGTCAAAATAAGATGCATTTCTGCTGTGCTGATGAGACTTCCAGATGCTATTCAGTACAAATTTGACTCCTCTCTGGTTATGCTGTATACCTATGGTCTTGACAGGAAACAAACTGTGCCTTTGACAAGCTGTATGCAGGCCATCATGGCAGTCAGTGGGTGAGAATTCAGGGTTCAATACTGAGATCTGTTTTCTATGAGTAGTTAGTGTCACTGTACATTACAGGCAAAGTGGTGTGGCCCCAAGGTCACTGAGAAGTGTATGTCTGAAAAAGGTTAGTGTGGCTACAGGGCTAGCTTTGTAGGAAGGCATGGGTGAGAGGAGGCTCAGCAATGTCAATGCATCCTTGTCACTGACTCCATAATCATAATTAATAATCTTCCTTTATTCATCCTATTGAAATCTTTTAGACTTGAACAAAAATTAAAATGTCTTTTCCTTTGCCTTCTCTGTTCCATCAGAAGAGATCCCTTTATCTAGCTTATCTTCAGAGCTAATTAAAGTAGATGCATTGGGCACAAGCAGAAAGAGACCTGTTTCACTGGGCCATTTTTGTTTTTTAACTCGAGGGTTTCAATAATATCCCACCTTTTTCTCTGAAGGTCAGAGGTTGAGGGGGCACCTGATAGAAGTTTGTAAAATAATGCAAAGCATACATTGGGTAGACAGTCAGAACCTTTCTCCCAAGGTGGAAATGTCAAAGATTAGAGGGCGTAGTTTTGGGAGTGGCAAAATCTAAAGGAAATGTGCGGGCAACATTTTTACACAGAGGATGGTTGGTGCCTGGAACGTGCTGCCAGTGTTGGTGGAGGCAGATGTACAGTGGCATTTAAAAGGCTTTTGGACAGGCACATGGATATGCAGGGAATGGAGGGATATGGATCACATACAGGCAGAGGAGATTAGTTTAACCTGGTATGGACATTGTGGGCCGAAGGGCCTGTTTCTATGTTGTATACTATGAAATTATGTAAAGTGGAGGGGAGGGATTCCAATCAGTGAAATATCAGGCTCATCACTTAGAATGAAAATGGCAAGTAGATTGTTTCAGGTGTTGAGGGCCTTGGGACAGTGGTTTGCGAGAGCCCTTCCTTCCCCTTACATGAAACATTTTACTGAAAGAAAGCGTATTGGAATCTCTTCCATGGTATTATTAATTAGAACTCCAGTTGCAGGCTTTTTCTTAATTGTGTTGAACACTCAAGAATCTCAAGGGAAAAGCATTGTAACTTCAATAAGGGGGAAATGTGAACAATACTACATTTCAATCCTTACTTTTTATTGGAATGATAACCTGAGGAACAACGGGAAGAATCTTCATACCACCATGTTCCAGCATGTCGTGTATCCCCTGACGTGCAAAGAAGTCATATGGGTGCATAGTGTCACAGAGACCATCAAAAAACAGAGGCAGGTAATGGTGATAGTCTAATTTCTCAATCTCCACCTGTAAGAAAATAGTGACATCTTAGAGGTGTTCCCTCGCTATGATAAAAAACAGTTAAAACCTATTAATTTCACAATTTATTTTTGAGTTAGATTTAGCATGCTCTTTCTTATCCATTTAGGAAATTTCAATGGAAGGTGAAACCATTCACCTTAAGTGTAATCTCTCAGTGGGTCAATTTATTTCTGGCAAGATGCCAATCAATGATCCAATATCAGCAAAAAGTATGCACTGAGATTTCCTTAACAGCATTATCACACCGATGTTTTGCAAAATAATGCAATGAAAGGTGTTGACATTTCAGTCTTTAGAATATTTAATCAGATCATGGCTCAACTGTACAGCAACTCTATTCATCTACCTTTGATCTTACAACCCATACCATATAAAATGTCAATTTCACATTTTGGAGTTTCCAGCTTTATCCGTCCTTTGTGTGAAAACACATTCAAAATTTTGTTCCTGAGAGCTTACTTCCAATGTTTCACCAGTGGCTGTGAATATGAAACCTCTATCTGCTAATCTGCGATTGAATCCTGCTGCACTTACCTGAAAGTGTTACCAGCAATGAAAGGTTTCCTCAAGAACAAGAACAAGATAAAAATCCATGAGCAAAACACAAAGTTCCGGAGGAACTCAGTGGGTCAAGCAGCATCTGTGGAGGAATGGGAAGACGTCTGATCTGTCTGCAGAAGGGTTCAAACTTGAAATGTCTCCTTTCCATCCCCTTCACAGATGCTGCCTGACCCGCTGAGTTCCTCCCACAATTTGTGTTTTGCTCAAGATTCCAGCATTTGCATTCTCTTGTGTCCCCATAGAAATATATCAGATCATTTGGGTCTATGGCTTGTGGTAATGCTGAGGTTAGAAATTCAAAGGTTTGATGTTTGATTGGATAATAAGAGGCAAGCACATGGGACAATTTATAATGGAGAGGGAAAGAAGGAATAACTTGAAGATGAGGACAAAAATTGAAAGCATGAAATGATGAGGTGGAAAAGTGTGGCTGTAAGGTAAAAAATAACAAGAGTAAACCTTTGTGTAGGAAGGAACTACAGATGCTGGTTGAAACTCAAATTTCACTGTACCTTAATTGGTGACAATAAATTGAATCTTGAATCATGAATCTTAACCCAAGATAGTCACAAAAAGCTGGAGTAACTCAGCGGGACAGACAGCTGGAGTCTGAAGAAGGGTCTCAACCTGAAACGTCATCCATTCCTTCTCTCCAGAGATGCTGCCTGTCCCGCTGAGTTACCCCAGCTTTTTGTGTCTGTCGAAGTGTAAACCTTTGTCAGCAAAGGGATTAAAATTAACACTAACTCCTATGCTTGTTTCTTTCCATGAGTTTGCCCTGAATGAGTGTTTCATTTTGCATCAAGGATCAACCTTTTAGATGATCTGGCAGTTACTGATTCTTTAAATATATCCCATTAGATTCCAAAGAGGAGAAAAATCGTGCAACATATAGAGGAATGTTGAAATTATCATTGTGATACCTTCGATTTGTACCAGCAGCTGCAGTTATTTTCCTACACAAATGATCATTGTAAATCAGTTGTGGTTCACAGGAAATGGAAATGAAAAAAACCTCAGAAGCTAAAAATCTGAAATAAAACAGAAGATGCAGAAAAGACTCAGCAGGTTAGGGGAATAATTTCACTTTCCACAGATGCTGACTGAGCTACTGATTGGAACATTTACTGATGTTTGAAGGAGGACAAAACGAAAATTAGCACAATAAAATCAGGAATGAAGTGAAACATTGGAGCTCCTAGTTCTCTTAAATTGTTCTAGAACATCTCGAGAACCTCTAACTAACCAGGGGAAAAAATAAATTGTAGGAACACTTTATTCTCCTGGTTCACTCCAACCAAATTCACAATGGGCCATTTATGAGACGCTGTTCAAAAGAACACGACAGATATGTAAGGTAGACACAAAATGCTGGAGTAACTCAGCGGGTCAGGCAGCATCTATGGAGAGAAGGAATGGGTACAAAAAGGATTGTGAAATAACAGCCATCTTGAACAAATAATCAATATATCATGAGAACAATGAGTGACAAAGGAATGTTCAGAGGGTATGTGATAAATGTTCAGAGACTGTATGAACCATCATTTCAGCAACATTGGCTGAGTTAGGGGTTCGGAAGGGTGCAAAATTACAGGGATGAGAACAGAAGGCTTTTGTGATGAAGAGGATAGAATCTTTTATAACCTCATTGTGGCCCCCCCCCCCACACACACACCTCATCCCCACCTCCTTGCCTCCCAATCCCTTGAATCTGAGATGTCCCAGCTGGTGCATGGTTGCCCTAAAAAATCATAATACTCATTCAGTGTCAGGGGCAATGCCATTTGTGTGCATTTCCAGGCAATATCTTTGCTATTTAATAAAACTGTGAACTGAAATTGAAACAGAGTAATAGTCGCTTCATGCATTTTTCTTTGATAAACCATACATCTAACAATTAAAATCTCCGGAATGAATAGAGTTTGAATCGAAAAACAAACATTAATTTCCCCAACCAAAAAGCTCTAATTTCTACATTCTAAATGATCCAGGAATCCATGTTACAAATTTTAATCACAAAGAACAAGTAGTCTTGTATTATTGCAGCCAATAGTAATACAGTTTTAATCTTGCTATTCTTTAAGCACATTAATCAGTAGGCAACTAACATTATCCAATGCAAATAGAATGAATAGTGATGGAAATCTATGGAGTGTGCTCATTCCAGTGCTCGCTTTGCGATTGCCTTGTTGACTTTGACGTTTGTGTATCATCCCCGGCACAGCTGTGTCGCCGTGTACCATCTCATAGGTCCACAACTCCTCACCAGAAAGCATCAATCAATAATGTCGCTACAAAAATCAGCAGTGTAACTGGTAGCAACCAGGTTGTGTGTAAAGATCAAAATATAGATCTCAAAACCATGAAAAAAACAAGATCCCTCTGTCAAGGTGTTAAAGGAATTCAGCATAGACATTATACCAAATACAAATTACATTACATGACATCACTCTCTATCCTTGCCCTATTTATTTCATTTCTATTTTAGAATTTAGAGTCTGTATTTCAAAATACTGTACAGCATTTTACTTATCAAACTGCTTTAACTTTATTTATAGGACTGGGTTCAATCTTTGTTTCTGTGCGCTGGGTCAGTTGGTCTCAGCTGTGCCAGTGAAGGTACACGTGAAAATAACAAACTATACTAAAAAAACTAAACTAAAATTAGTCCAAGTCATCCAGGATCAGAGAAATACTAAATGGCCAGGAGATAGAGGAAATGTTGATTTAATCAATTTGACTTGGATTCAAACCCAGGTCTCTAAATCAATGGACAATCGAGTGTCTTCCACAGGAAATAGGTGAATTTCATGAATGCTGAGAGTTCATGGGGTATGTTAGCAAAATAATTGTTAAATTATTTGAAATATTTCATATTTTTGACCCTATTATATTTCTTGGAGTAACTCAGCGGGTCAGGCAGCATCTCTGGACCCTTCTTCAGACTGAAAGTCAGGGAAAAGGAGAAGTATCACCGTCTATATCTCTCATTTCCCTTTCCCCTGACTATCAGTCTGAAGAAAGGTCTCAACCCGAAATGTCACCTATTCCTTTTTTCCAGACCTGACCCGCTGAGTTACTCCAACTTTTTGTGTCGATGTTAACAGACCTGTTATGCTGCTGAAAGTAAGAATTTCATTGTTCGGTTTTCAGCACACATGAGAATTAAACACTCTTGACTCTTGATTAACTTGGTCTAAGAAGGTCCTTCACTGATTGTTTGCTGCAGCTTCCTAGCTATAGGACATGCTTGAAGAAAAAGACAATTATGATAACACTCGTCTTTTAAAGTATATCATAAGTGTAATGTGATTGAAGAAAAGAGCCCTGATCGAAAATATGTCAACAAAAAAGTAAAGTCCTGGAACAGCATTACAAAGGAGCCAAAAGGACCTGCACGTACTGGAATCATGAACAAACACAAATGTATATATAAAACAAAATGTAATATCTACTGGAAACAGTTAACATTGATTTCTGTGTGTGAAAGAGGCTAATCAAATCGGCTTTTGTTGAAGGCAAATGCTGCATATTCTATTGAATGCTTGAAGCATTTTTTGTTACTGTTTCAGGTAGAGAAGAGATATGTCAAAACATGCATTGAACTCGAGTCATTTCTGGGTTTTCTAGGATTACGAATTCTCTGGAATGTGACCATTCCATTGATTGTGGCAAATGCTTTGCTTTTACAGATTGTTGGTACAGATGTGAGCAGCTGACCTATGACTCCCAAGTATTTGGGACTTTGATGGGGAGCTTCCCTTTAATTGCCTGATTTGTGAGACTTGGTCCCATAACTGGCTGACACAAAACTTTCTATTAAAGTCTTGTTTATTACCAGGCCTTTATTTCATGAAACTGAATCTATTACAAATGCAAATAACTTTTTTGCTTTATTTCTAAAATAAGCTTAGAGTGCACAATATAACCAATGTTTTCAAAACACACTGTTCTTCTCTGCTCCATTCCCTGTCACTTGAAATAAGATCAGAGCCACTGCAATTGCTTTCCGTGTAAGTGAAAAGATGGCCTCTGCCTCAAACTTAAATTGTTTTGTTAAATGCCACAAATAACTGCTCTAACAGCACACAAGTACACAATTTAGACAAGAATAATCATGGCACTGTCAAATAATTTGCATTAATGAGAACAGAATGCAAACTATGTAATCAAACCCATATTATAATGTGCAGTTTGCATACACTACCATAATCATTTTCTGTTCAGCAAGAGTTATCTTCATGGATGACCCAATAAATCCCAGACAGTGCATACATGCATGTTAATTTTTTTAATTCTAACTCTAAAATTTTCCACTCCAATTGCTTAGGTGATTCCCAAGCACACTATGTTTTCACATACTCTAATATGTTTAGAATGTTTTGAATAGAACAACTTTTCAGTTCAGTATTAAGCATCAGAGAACCATTCCTTGCATCAGACCTTGCTTAACTGCCCAAACTAAACAAATGGATAAATAACATCAATGCACCACAATTATGTTTATGATGGAAGCTAGTGATAATCCTTTGGTTTTGTATGTAGAAAGATAGGGTGAGGCAATTATCTCTGAGAAGGGGTCAGCAGCTTACAAACTGCCATCTAATGGTAGAATGCTGGACCTGCAGGCATTATTGACTCCCGAATGTGATAATATCCAAATAGGATATAAATTGCAAATTGAATTTAATATGTTGTAGGTGACAGCATTAACCTCTCCAAAAGCTAAACAGCAAATGTTTACAGTGCCTCTCCAAATCTGTTACTCTTTTGAATTAACAGGCCAAAAATGTACTGACTTTTCACAAGCAATTCAGAAGAGAACTTCCAGTTGTGTCCTCCTGTGTGCAGCGGCGCAGTGATAGACCTGCTGGTTCACAGCGCCAGGGTTTGATCCTGATTCCAGATGCTGTCTGTGTGCAGTATGCATGTTCTTCCTCTGGGTGTTCTGGATTCCTCCCATAGCCCAAAGACATTGTTTGTTTGGCGGTTAATTAGCCTCTGTAAAATTGCTGCAAGTGTGTAGTGGGATAATTAATGCGAACGGGTGATCAATGATCGGCATGGACTTGGTGGGCCGAAGGGCCTGCTTCCATGATGTTTCTCTAAACTAAACTAAACTTGCATCACAGAAGAGTGCACTGAAGGTCAGATGCTAGCTCTGGACTCCAGAGGGATGGATCCAGAGGGATGGATTCTGATGTTCAATTCTGATGTGCTGAGAAGATGGATCCATTTTGTATTTGGTCCCTCAAAATTACATAAATGATTGAACATCGAACAGTACGCACAGAAATGGGCCCTTCAGCCCATAATGTGAGCGCACAACATGCTGCCAAGGAAAACTGTTCTCATCTGCCTGACATGATCCATATCCCTCTAGTCCTTGCACATCTTGTATGTATGTGTAAGTGACAAATAAACTTGACATGACTTGATGTGTTAATTCTTAAACACTAGTATTGTATCTGCATCTAACATCATCCCTGGTAATGCGTTCCAGGCCCCCACTACTCTTTATGAAAAAATAAACTTCACAGGTTTCAAGATAGGTTTCCTCCACTGATCTCCATGTAAATTTAAAAAATCTGACATCTTTTCAGCAATTTGAAAATTTATTTATCAGACTCGAGCTCCACTTCTGTAATATTCCAAGTTTATGTTTATATTTCCTTTTGTATCTGAATAATTACTTTTTTTCAAGCCTCAAAAATCTGCTTCTCCAGGTTTTCCACAAAGAATGATGTACTGGAACAAAGAGGTATAGGAGTATATTGAAACTGGTAGTGCAAATTAAGAAACTGAAGTTACCAAACAGATGAAATCCTGGGCATCGTAAAAGGAGGCAGAGTGGAAGAACAAGGAAGTCAAAAAGAACCTTTGTAAAACATAGGCTAAGCCACTACCAAAGTCCATCTTGAAGCTGTGAAGAGAAGATGCAAAAGAGACCTACAAGGATGAAAGAATTTGGTTGCCTTAATAAATAGACAATATACAATAGGTGCAGGAGTAGGCCAATCAGCCCTTCGAGCCAGCACCACCATTCAATGTGATCATGGCTGATCATTCTCAATCAGTGGTATAAGAAAATAACTGCAGATGCTGGTACAAATCGAAGGTATTTATTCACAAAATGCTGGAGTAACTCAGCAGGTCAGGCAGCATCAGTCTGAAGAAGGGTCTCGACCCGAAACGTCACCCATTCCTTCTCTCGATCAGTCTGAAGATGGGTCTCGACCCGAAACGTCACCCATTCCTTCTCTCCTCAGTCTGAAGGGTCTCGACCCGAAACGTCACCCATTCCTTCTCTCCTGAGATGCTGCCTGACCTGCTGAGTTACTCCAGCATTTTGTGAATAAATTCTCAATCAGTACCTCGTTCCTGCCTTCTCCCCATACTCTGCTATCCTTAAGAGCTCTATCTAGCTCTCTCTTGAATGCATTCAGAGAATTGGCCTCCACCGCCTTCTGAGGCAGTGATTTCCACAGATTTTAAACTCTCTGACTGAAAAAGTTTTTCCTCATCTCCGTTCTAAATGGCCTACCCGTTATTCTTAAACTGTGGCCCTTGGTTCTGGACTCCCGCAACATTGGGAACATGTTTCCTGCCTCTAACGTGCCCAACCCCTTAATAATCTTACATGTTTCGATAAGATCCCCTCTCATCCTTTTAAATTCCAGTGTATACAAGCCTCGCCTCTCCAGTCTTTCAACATATGACAGCCCTGCCATTCCCGGAATTAACCTAGTAAACCTACGCTGCACGCCCTCAATAGCAAGAATATCCTTCCTCAAATTTGGAGACCAAAACTGCACACAGTACTCCAGGTGCTGACTCACTAGGGCCCTGTACAACTGCAGAAGGACCTCTTTGCTCCCATACTCACTTCCTCTTGTTATGGCCAACATTCCATTGGTTTTCTTCACTGCCTGCTGTACCTGCATGCTTCCTTTCAGTGATTGTTGCACTAGGACACCCAGATCTCATTGTACGTCCCCTTTTCCTAACGACACCATTCAGATAATAATCTGCCTTCTTATTCTTACAACCAAAGTGGATAACCTCACACTTATCCACATTAAACTGCATCACCCATGCATCTGCCCACTCACACAACCTGTCCAAGTCACCCTGCAACCTCATAGCATCTTCCTCACAGCTCACAGTACCACCCAGCTTTGTATCATCTGCAAATTTGCTAATTGTACTTTTAATCCCTTCATCCAAGTCATTAATGTATATTGTATATAGCTGCGGTCCCAGCACCGAGCCTTGCGGTACCCCACTAGTCACTGCCTGCCATTCTGAAAGGGACCCATTTATCCCCACTCTTTGCTTTCTGTCTGTCAACCAATTTTCTATCCATGTCAGTACCCTACCCCCAATACCATGTGCTCTAATTTTGCCCACTAATCTCCTATGTGGGACATTGTCAAAGGCTTTCTGAAAGTCGAGGTGCACCACATCCATCGGCTCTCCCCTGTCAATTTTCCTAGTTACATCCTCAAAAAATTCCAGAAGATTAGTCAAGCATGATTTCCCCTTCGTAAATCCATGCTGACTCGGAATGGTTACTGCTATCCAAATGCTACGCAATTTTGTCTTTTATAATTGACTCCAGCATCTTCCCCACCACTAATGTCAGACTAACTGGTCTATAATTTCCCATTTTCTCTCTCCCTCCTTTCTTAAAAAGTGGGATAACATTAGCTACCCTCCAATCCACAGGAACTGATCCTGAATCTATACAACATTGGAAAATGATCACCAATGCGTCCACAATTTCTAGAGCCACCTCCTTAAGTATCCTGGGATGCAGACCATCAGGCCCTGGGGATTTATCAGCCTTCAGTCCCATCAGTCTACCCAACACCATTTCCTGCCTAATGTGAATCTCTTCAGTTCCTCCGTCACCCTAGTATATCTGGCCACTAGAAAATCTGGGAGATTGTTTGTATCTTCCTTAGTGAAGACAGATCCAAAGTACCGGTTCAACTCGTCTGCCATTTCCTTGTTCCCCATAATGTTCCCCTGCTTCTGACTTCAAGGGACCCATATTTGCCTTGACTATTTTTTTCCTCTTCACATACCTAAAAAGGCTTTTACTATCCTCCTTCATATTATTGGCTAGCTTACCCTCGTACCTCATCTTTTCTCCCCGTATTGCCTTTTTGGTTATCTTCTGTTGCTCTTTAAAAGATTCCCAATCCTCTGGCTTCCCAGTCTTCTTTGCTATGATATACTTCTCTTTTATTTTTATGCTGTCCTTGACTGCCCTTGTTATCCACGGGTGCCTCTTACTCCCCTTCGGATCTTTCCTCCTCTTTGGGATAAATTGATCCTGCAACTTCTGCATTGTTCCCAGGAATACCTGCCATTGCTGTTCCACCGTCTTCCTTGCTAGGGCCTCCTCCCAGTCAAATCTGGCCAGCTCCTGCCACATGCCCCTGTAATCCCCTTTGCTATACTGTAATACTGACACTTCCGATTTTCCCTTCTCCCTCTCAATTTGTAGAGTAAAACTTATCATATTGTGATCACTGCATCCTAATGGCTCTTTTACCTCGAGTCCCCTTATCAGATCAGGTTCATTACACAACATTAAATCCAGAATTGCCTTCTCCCTGGTAGGCTCCAGTACAAGCTGTTCTAAGAATCCATCTCGGAGGCACTCCACAAACTCTCTTTCCTGGGCTCCATTACCAACCTGATTTTCCCAGTCTACCTGCATGTTGAAATCTCCCATAATCACCATAGGATTACATTTGCGACATGCCAATTTTAGCTCTTGATTCAACTTGCACCCTATGTCGAGGCTACTGTTTGGGGGCTTGTAGATAATTCCCATTAGGGTCTTTTTAATCTTACAATTCCTCATTTCTATCCATACTGATTCTACATCTCCTGATTCTATGTCACCCCTTGCAAGGGAGTGAATATCATTCCTTACCAACAGAGCGACCCCACCCTCTTTGCCCACCTGTCTGTCTTTTCTATACGTTGTGTACCCCTAAATATTCAGCTCACAGCCCTGGCCTCTTGTAGCCATGTCTCTGTGATTCCCACAACATCATACTTGCCAATGTCTAACTGAGCCTCAAGCTCATCCACTTTATTTTTCATACTTCGCGCATTTAAATACAACACTTTCACTTCGGTATCCACCTCCCCTCTCACACTGGCCACATTTGGCCCTGACCTTACTCTCTTATCCCATCAAGAACTTCCCTTCCCATTTATTCAAGAGTCCTTTGCAATTTGTCCTGTATTCGCTTCCCCTTTAACTCCATCTTCATATTCCCAATTTGTCAACCCCTCCCCCCAACTACTTAGTTTAAAGCCACACGTGTAGCACTAGCAAACCTGCCTGCCAGAATGTTGGTCCCCCTGCTGTTAAGGTGCAACTCGTTCCTTTTGTACAGGTCACCCCTACCCCAGAAGAGAACCCAGTGGTCTAAAAATCTAAATCCCCGCTCCCTGCACCAGCCCCTCAGCCATACATTCATATCCCCGATCTCTCTGTTCCTGCTCTGACCAGCATGAGGTACAGGTAACAGTCCAGAGATAACCACCCTCGACTTCCTACTTCTCTGTCTTCTTCCTAAGTCTTTAAATTCACGTTGCAGTATCTCCTTCCTCTTCCTCCCGACATCGTTCGTGCCCACGTGCACAACTACTTCTGGTTGATCGCCTTCCCTCGCTAGGATGTTCTGAAGCCGGTCCGTGATGTCTTGAACCCTGGCACCAGGGAGGCAACAGACCATCCTCAAGTTCCGACTGCCGCCACAGAATCTACTGTCCGTACCTTGGACAATGGAGTCACCCACTACTATGGCTCTTCCTGACTTCGGTCTCCCCGGTCGAGTCTCCTTGCCTGGATTAGAGCCGCCAACCTGTCCTCCGCTCGGACTGGAAGCGTCTTCTGCCCAGACAGTTCCCAAGAGGGTGTACCTATTTGCAACAGGCACAGCCACCAGGGTCTCCTGTAGTCCACGTTCACTCCCCCCTGAAACGGGTCTCCCACCTTCGCTCAACCTGGACCCTTGGCGTGACAGCCTCACAGTAGGTCCTGTCCAGGAAACTCTCGCATTCCTGGATGGCCCTGAGGTCATCCAGCTGCTTTTCCAACTCCACCACACGTCCATTCAGGAGCTGCACCTGGACACAGTTCTTGCAGGTGTAGCTCCCAGAAGCTCCAGCGGTGTCCCTACCTTCCCACATCCTGCAGGAAACACACACCCCACCAACTTGTCTGCCATTACTTTAGTGTCAAAAAACAAATCAGGTTCAGAAACAAGCGTATCCTCCTCACCTCAGCCGAAGACTCGCAGCCAAAGACTCGCACTTTTTTCACAAGGCACTTCCCTTGACAGGGCCGCACCCGTTGTGTAAGCCTTGCTTATATCAATCACTAAATTGCCTAATTGGCCAATTTACCAGACTTCTAATTTAATTGATCAGTCAATCCACGTACTCACTTCTATCCTGCCTTCCTGACGAGCTTGGAGGTATGCGCTTCACTGATTGCCTGCTAGCATCCCTTTGGCGCTCTTTTTAAACTGTCTTTTTACCTTCAATTAACACTTACTTGCTTTCAGCCAACAGTCGTCCTTGCTCCTGCTCTCCCGACCTTTACTGACTGACTGCTAGCGTCCCTTTGGCGCTCTTTTTAAACTGACTTTTTACGTTCAATTTAAAGGTAATTCAAATCTGAGAGGCTGCAGTTGTATTGGTCCAAAAAGGAGAAGTTAAGAAGGGTTTTGATTGAGATATCTAAAGGATGCAGACAGAGCAGATAGAGAGAAACAGGCCCCATTCATAGCAGGTTGGAGAACCCGACGATTTAAAGGTAATGAAATTGAAAAAAGAATAAAGAGTGACATAGGAAAATTATGTCATAAGGAATCTGGAGCCAGTTTCAATTGTGGATAGGTTCAGGAAAGGATTGAAACAGCTCTGCCCAAGACCGCACAAAATTGCAGAGAGATGTAGAATTTGGCCAGTCCATCACATAGACCAGACTCCCCACCATTGACACCATCCACACTGCACTCTGTCTTGGGAAAGCAGCCAACATAATGAAGAACCTTTCCCACCCTTGTCATTCCTACTGCCCCTTGCTCCTGTCGGGCAGAAGGTACAAAAGCATGAAAGTGCACACCACCAGACTTAGGAATACCTTCCCCTCTTTTATCAGACTTCTAAATGGTCCTTCCATATGCTAGGGTACAAACGCAAGTTTCCAACCTACCTCATTGAGGATATTGTACTTTTTTTCTGGAACTGTAACATTATAATGCTGAGGAATTATGAATATACTCTAGTATTTTTCTCTTCACTCTACCCTGTTGTACTTGTGTTTGGCTTGATTGTATTTCTGATTTGACACTATTATCTGATTTGATTGGATAGTTCAGAAATAAAAGCTCTTCACGGTATCTTGGTATGTGTGACAATAATAAACCTAAACTGAAGTTCAGTGTCATCTGCAAATTTAGAAATTTTGGCTTGCATCCCCACGTTTTGGTCATTAATGTAAATCCAAAAAAGCAATGGCCCCAACACCAGTTCCTAAGGAAAGCATCCTTTCTTTTCCCCCTAGTCCACTGAACAATCATTCACCACAACTCTTTGTTGTCTGTTACTTGGCCAACTTCAGAACCATGCTATAAATTTCACTTGTGTTTCAATTTTACTGATAAGCCTGTTATATAGCACCTATCAAAAACCTTCTGGTAGTCCATTAATTTTCCGATTGTATCAAATCTCCTACCAATCTTCCACCCCCAAAAAAAGACAATCTTGCAACGAATGGGTCAGATGAAAGCTCTGTAGCCCTACCACCGTTAATTTTGAAAGCCGGTGGTCAATGAAACAGATGTTGGAAGGAGGAAGCTGCATTCTCCACATGTTCCACCATGTTCAGGTTGTGCTGTAGAAAAGCGATCTCAGAAGGCTGTGGAGGCCAACGAATATTTTAAGGCGGAGATTGATATGGGCGGCACGGTAGCGCAGCGGTAGAGTTGCTGCTTTACAGCGAATGCAGCGCCGGAGACTCAGGTTCGATCCTGACTACGGGTGTTGCACTGTAAGGAGTTTGTACGTTCTCCCCGTGACCTGCGTGGGTTTTCTCCGAGATCTTCGGTTTCCTCCCACACTCCAAAGACGTACAGGTATGTAGGTTAATTGGCTGGGTAAATGTAAAAATTGTCCCTAGTGGGTGTAGGATAGTGTTAATGTACGGGGATCGCTGGGCGGCGCGGACTTGGTGGGCCGAAAAGGCCTGTTTCCGCGCTGTATATATATGATATGATATGATATGATAGATTCTTGATTCGTACGGGATCAGGGGTAATGGGGAGAAGGCAGGAGAATGAGGTTGAGATGGAAAGATAGATCAGCCATGATTGAATGGCGGAGTACACTTGATTGGCCGAATGGCCTAATTCTGCTATTCTAACTTATGATCTTATTTCAGTTTCCTTCTTGATCCAGCACCATGACAGTTCATGCCCATCAGGACCAACTGGGTTTTGAACCTTATACTGGGAATGAAAATAGTCAGCATATGGTTTGTTTATCAGGAGATGGCCTTGACATTCCAACTACCACACAGTTGAAGCAAAGATATCCAAGATGCCTGGTGATTACACCCTCACACACACTCACACACATAGCATGGATAGATACTTGATGATCAACATTCACATGGTGAGCCAAAAGGCCTGTTTCTATGCTATATGACTCTGTGACTTCATAATTATTTTTCTAGCTCCATAAATGCTAGATGGCACATTGTGTATTTGCACAATTTTCTATTTTTATTATGGAAAATTAGGCTATTTGGAACAGTTGATCCGAGAAAAGTATTGAGGTCATGGGCTAATGGGGTTTTTAGTCAATGTCCCCAAAAAGGCCTGAGGGTATTTCCTGGTCTATTTTACCCATTAAGTTGCCAAGACTTGCATCCTTCCAATCAGGGCAGGCACTCGTAATGCCATTACCACTTTTAATAGTAACAGTGGCTATGTCTCAGTCTGATTGACTAAAACTAGTCAATGCTGCTCCCTCCACTTTCTTAATTTCACAAGCAATGGAAATAGTTTCTTTAAAATCAACATTCTAAAATCTCTTTCTCCATAACCCTAGAATCCCATGGCTGTCCAATTTTTTTAAAAAGCAGCTTGATTAGATCTTAAACTGTCCTTCAAAATGTAGCAAAATTCTGACACCCCACAGCAGTATTATCAAACACCAGGACCCTTTCATAATGCAGCTACCGTATATCTCACAACCCTTTGCCAGGAAGTTTTAATTCATAAAGAGAAACTCTTGCTATGGGAAAAATGCAGATGAAATTAAAAAAATGTTTGGCAAGAAGGTGCAAGAACAAAATCCAACCTGATGATTTACAATACCAAAAACAAAAGGCTGGATGAACTCAATGAATCAGGCAGCATCAAGAAGGGTCCTAATCCAAAATATTATCTGTCCATTTTTCTCCACAGATGCTGCCTGACCTGCTAAGTTCCTCCAGAAGTTTGTGTCATTTTGTTCAATTTTCCAGCTCTTGTGTCTCCTCTAATGATTCATAGCATTGCTTGTACAAAGCTTGTTCACACAACACACAAAGACAGCCAAGAAAATATATCTAATTCCAACAACCAGCCTTTTCCACAAATACAGTATATGCACTTTTCAGTCCAACTAGATGAAGTTCAGGGGTAGATTAAAAAGTCAGGTAAAAATCATAAGTGATTTGGGGAAATATTTCTGGGAAGTTCTTCTGAGATCCCCCCCTATAATCCTGATTAAAATTAATCCAGGAGATCATTCTCGTCCTGTAATTCTTTGCAACATTTATCCTTTGTAAGAGATAACACGTTCACAAAAAAGAAAGGGGTCCAGGTTTCACTTGAATTTTACAAAGAAATTAAATGATATGGCAGAAATGGAGATGTGAGCAATTGCAGATGCTAGAATGTTGAGCAAAAATCATAGTGCTGGAGGAACTGAATGGACAGACAACTTTTCGAGTTGGGATCCTTCTTCAAAATGATTGGAGATGACATTTTGGGTTCCATGATTCACCTTTCAGTTGCCAGTCTTCATCCCGCCTCCATCTCTCTTTTCCTGCTTTCTCTCACTGACTCCAATCAGTGAAGGATCCCAACCCAAAATGTTGTTGGTCCATTTCCCTCCACAGATGCTGCCCAACCTGCTGATTTCCATCAGCACTTTGTTTTTTGATATGGCAGAAAAAATACATCAATATTTCCATGATAATTAATGCAATTTGCATCATAGCTTTTAACAAATGATGAAGAACTACCTGATATCTGCACATATCAGGGGCTTCAAAAGTTGGGAGCCTCGATCGCCTCGTGGCGCCACGGGAGAAGAATGAGGAGGAGATAATGACTTTTCTTTGCCTTCCATCACAGTGAGGGTGTGCCTGGAGCAATCACTGTGATGGCTGTTTGTGTTCAAATTGTATCTGTGTGTCCTGTGCTTTTTGTTGTCTACTGCCGGACCCTGACGTGAGAGGACGCTGGCGCTGTTTGTTCGCCGCTTCTCCGTCAGGATAGTTTGTCTGTTTGTTTTTATGCTATGACTGTTTTTGTAAAGCGCTTTGAGCACCTGGTAAAGCGCTATATAAAATAAATGCTTATTATTATTATTATTATAAAAACATTGGTTTTCTCAGTCAAAACGGAGACTGTTAGGAAATTATTTTGCCAATCATGCCTGATGACTGAGCTAGAGTCAATCACAGGTATTGATTTTAGACCCATAATCTAGCTGCAACTATCCAAAACTCAAACTATTTTTTCTGGTGAAATCACCCTCTTTTTATCAAGAAAAGCTGCTGCAGTTTCAGTTGTTATTTTTGTTGCTGTGAGCCCAGTCATGTGCCCTGCCCCATGTCCAACCTGATTAGCTGGTAGTGTTGTCAATGGTTTTCTGTTTTGAAAATCAACAGAAGAGAAAAAAAGTCAACTGATCAGCCTATGAAGTCAGGGCATATTGATTTATTATACTTATTTGATCTTAATCGGATTTACTAATCTTTCTCCAAACATTTTGTAATTGTTTGTAATACTGAAATTGCACCTTCATTGGTTAACCCTGTTTGTTTTGAGCCTGAACGACAATATGATTGAGTGCTCTTGTTAAAATTTAATTCATCATTTGTAATTAGCTGTAATCATGGAATCTTGGAGGCAAGAGAATGATGAGGAACAAATCACAATCTCTATTTGTCCTCCATATACGTTCATATGGCAAAAGTTTTGTGGTCACAAAATGCACACCATAAGCAAGCCTTTAATAACAGGTGAATGAATATGTGCAGCACAATGAATTTAGAAACAGTTTTTACATCAGATTTAATATTCTAGTGGTTTGGTTACATCTTAGAAAAGTAATCCAGGGAAGATATACACAATATAGGGAAGGGTCCTGAAGAGTGTCATAGGACAGAAAGTCCCAAGTCCCAAGTACATTATTCTCTGAAAGTGGCAAGGAAGGTGTTTACCACATTGAATTTCACCTGTCAGGGCCACGAGTTCAAAGATTTGGACATCGTATGTTTACAACTGCACTTGTGTACAGTTCTGATCACTGAGCTACAAGACTGATATTTTTAAGCTGGAAAAGGCACAGAAAAGTCCATAAGGATGTTATGAGTTAAAGAGAGACTGTAAAGATTGGCCCTTTTTTTTCTCTGGAGCATAGGAGACTGAAGAGTAACCATAAAGAGGTATATAAATTCACGTGGGGCATAGATAAGGTATTTTTCCCAAGGACGGGAAGTCAAAAACTAGAGGGTGAAAGGGGGGAAATTTAAAGGATACCTGAGATGCAATTTGTTCACACAGTGCAAAAGGTATGTGGATCAAGTTGCCAGAGGAGGTGATAGTGGCGGGTAAAATTACAAAGTTTAAAGGGCACTTATACAGGTATCTGGATAAGAAAGGTTTAGAGAATTAGGAGCCAAAGGCAGGCAAATGGGATTAGCTCAGGTAGGCATCTTGGTCAACATGGATGAGTTGAGCAAAGGGCCTGTTTCCATGCTGTATGACTCTATGACTATGAACAGCTTATTTATCTTCAGGCATTTATAAGGGAAAATCTAAATAATTGGGCAAACAACATTAGGCAGGGTTCATTGTGAGAAATACATGATCATCCACTTTGGATCTGAAGTCAAATGGCAATAAACTCTTAAATTGTGAGAGATTAGAAGCTGTCTTGGAGCAAAGGTATGTGTGAGTTCAAATGCACAATCCCTAAAAACGTATCTAAAGGTAGAAGCAGCAATTAAAAGACAAATAAAATGCTATTGTTATCTTAAGTGGATTGGAATACTAAAAGTGAGAAAATGCACAAAGTGAAGCTACATTTAATGTGACAAAAATATTCAGCCCTCGGCCGGGAGGAGATGTGCCCTTGGAAATAAAAAGGCATAAACTTAAAATTTGAGCTAAACCATTTGGAAAGGGATTAATGTCAACTTTTTCGAACAAAAGACGACGGATTCTGGAACTTATCCCACAAAAAATTCTGATTACAGAAACAGTGACAATTTTTGAGACTGGCACTGAAATGTTTGTTACACTTGGACATCAAAGGGAGATGGAGCAAAGGGAAGCTATACAAATTGTACAGGGTAGCTATGATCTAAATGACTGGTGGTACAGTGTCCGGGGGCGAATGGTCTATTGTGGACTGGATGTTGCTGGTGTTGCTGCAGATGCAATTGGAACTGATGATATTCAGCACTTAAGGTGCAGTTAGACCACATCTTCCAGGCACAAGCTATCCAGAAGGGAATTATGGAACATACTGATGTTGACAGAAAACAGAGTCCACCAGCCAACACTGCTGCTGGACTCCATGTGGAATCACTCTTGGGAAAGTGCCTCTCAGATCCCGCTGCATGTTTGACATGTTGTTGGGCTGGAGACGCCACTGAGGTTGTGAGCAAAGGATTAGGAAGAAGAGGCAAAGGGAAAGTTACTCTTTTTTACTTTGCTTTAATACATTACAAGTTTGTGTAGGTTTTTTAGTTATGTGTTTTATGAGAAATTTTTAATGAGATTTTTTAATAAAATATTTGTCTTTCACTTTCTCTGGCTTTAACTGTCAAAGACAATTAATAGCCATTTATAGCCACCTCAACTGGCAAAACACAGCCGCCACATTTGCCTGCATTCAGGGGAACTTCATTGCACTTCCAGAGGTCTTTTTCATGCTCAAACCACAGTGCTGGGACCCAGGATGCAAAGTGCCAACACAACTGACCATGTATATCTGGATAAGATTAAAGGAACAATTGGGGGACACCGATTCCAGACAGAGGCTGTGACCAGCAATATTTGGTCCACAGCGAAGGGAACAATATAAACATAATCTTAAAAATGCAACAGTCTCAGTGAGAATGAGAATACTTTTAATACTTTTTTTGTATTAACCAATATTTTCATATTACAATTTTGTCGTGTTGATGGGCCGTTCCCCTGGAATGTGCTTCTTTTACTGCCATAACATACCCATCAAAACATCCAGATAGGATGCTTTGTATGGTGCATCTGTAGAAATTGCTAAGAATCATTGGTGACATGCCCAATTTCCTTAGCCTTCCAAGGAAGCAGAGTCATTGGTGTACTTTCTTGGCTGTAGCATCAATGTGGTTGGACCAAGGCAAATTGTTGGTGAAATTTACTCGTTGGAACTTGAAGCTCCGATTGGAAGCACTGCCACAAAAAGATCAAGGTGGAGGTTCTCAGGAACCCCATGGAAGCTGTTCTTTTCAGACAGCACCTCACAAACAACTTGTCAATTCTCATTGTAAAGAAGCCATGATTGATTGACATCTCATTGTCTGCCCTTAAGTACACCATGATTGTGGAGAGTCTCTCAGCTTCGCCCACACGAAGAGCCAGAACTGGTTTGATGAGAATGACAAAAAACTGCAAATGTAATGCATTCCATAAAGGTCTATCTTTTCTCAAGAGAATAAAGCTTTAAGAATACAGGCAGAAACTCTGGGAGCTAGTAGGCCGGTAGAGGATGTAGAGGACTAGGAGGCTCACCAATTCGCCAATAACCATGACATGCCTGGTTCCCTCAGTGCTCCAAAAATCATCTACAATCTCAATACCCGCAATCTTACCAGTGTGAGAACGAATAATTTGAGTGAACATATCAGGGGCACAAAAGCATAAATGCCTGCTTGAAGGAATACTTTACCAGCCTTCTCAACTCCAAATCATTAATCTATCTATGTACTAAAACTCTCGTTTGTTTGTTCCTGAACTACAGCCAAAACGGTACATAATCGCGCAACAATTTTAGGCCCACCTTACTCACCGTTGTCCCTTTGGTGCTAATGGAAGAAATTTCATTGAAATCGGTGTTATATTTTTAAATCTATCTCCTAAGGAGGGAGGGGGGAGGGAGGGAGGGAGGATAAGGGGGGTTGAGGGGGATAGAGTGGGGGGGTGGAAGGGGGAGGGGAAGGGGGAGGTGGAAGGGGAGGGGGAGGATAGGGGGGTGGAGGGAGGGGGTGGAGGGAGGGGGTGGGGGGAGGGGGAAGGGGAGGAAGGGGAGGAGGAGGGAGCGGTAGGAGGGAGGGAGAGGAGGGGAACGGGGGATGGGGAGGAGGGAAGGGGAAGGGGGGAGGGGAGGGGAGGGGGTGGGGGGAGTGGGGGAGGAGAGGATGGAGGATGTTGCACCAATGCAGGGGAGGTTTGGGGCCACTTGGTCTAGTATATATATAATATATATATATATATTACTATAACTCTCATCTTGTCAGTATGTATACATGTTCCCGAAATACAGCCAAACCAGTACACGATATTGCAACAATTTTAGGGGCACCTTACTCACCATTCAAGTTTCTTTCAAATTGTTGCGCTATAAACTTTATATTGTGAATGGGCCCGGCAGCCGTGCCTGCGCAGTTGGGGCCCTTTGATCTAATACTTAATTGTTCATCTTGCGTCTCAACGGTAAGATGGCCGCCGGATCCGCCCGTGCGCTGTTGGGAGAGGGTTTCCGGGGTTGGCGGTAGCACGCCTGTGCAGCAGTGCTGGGAGGACTGGAGCCCGTCCCGGCATGCCCCGTGCCTGACCTTCCTCCCGTGGAGCAGCGCGGCGGCAGAGAGAAGGTCAAAGAAGATGGCCACCAGCAGGACGAACATGGGGCAGGCCTTGCGGCCACTCTCCTGCTACTGGCCGCCGCGATGGCCACCCGGGGCTGTGGTGAGTGGCTCCCTCTCCCCTTTCTTCTCCCCTTTCTTCTCCCCCTTCGCCCGCCCCTGGCACTGCCGGAGACTCCCCGGCCGCCACAGCCTCGGATATACCCTGGGATCTTGTTGTGCATTTGGGGAGGGGAGGGTGCTAGACCAATGCAGGTGAGGTTTGGTGTCGATTGGGGTTGTGGTTCAAATGCAAGGATTATTTAAGTTTAAACTGTGGGATCTTGCTGTGCATTGCAGGGAAGGGGGATGTGGGGGGGGGTCTGACTGATTCTGGAGTTCAACAAAGAAACTGACAAGTTACTAAAAGAACCTTTTGTAACAACGGGACCCAACGGGTCGACAGGTCGTCTAGTGTATATTAAAAAACAGCTGCAGTCCCAGCACTGATTCCTGTGGCACCCCACTAGTTAAAGATTGCCAATCTAAAAATGCCCCATTACCCTGTTCCTGTTGGTTAGCCAATCCTCTATCCATGTTATAACATTATCTCTAATACCATGAGCTCTTATCTTGTGAAGTGACCTCTTGCATGGCATCTGTGTGACAAACTGCCTTGCACAGCATGATGATGAACACCTCCTGAGGTACAGCCCCAAGCTGCTGCAGGCAGCAATACTGGCTCCTTTATGAAGAGTACTGCTGGCAGAGACAGATAACAGTCCTATGATATAAAAGCAGCATATTGCAACCCGGGAGGAATTAGGAGCTGAAGTTATGCCATTTAAAACTGTCACATTGATCACTGCACTTGAAATAATATCTAATTTGAATATGTTTACATTATTGTGGTGTGTTGGTCAGGTAACAGTTACATTCAAAAATGGGGAAATTGCTTCCATTATTAAACACTAAAATGATTTGCAAGAGGAACAGGTTAGCACATAATTTTGAGAAAGATACATGAAAATAAATGCATTTGCATTTCTTCACATTTTTCACACTCTGAAACCTCAGGACATTCGAAAGCACTTGGATTCACTGTAGTTTAGTTTAGAGATACAGCGCGGAAACAAGCTCTTTGGCCCACCGAATCGATGCCGACCAGCGATTACCCCGTACACTAGCACCATCCTTCACGCTAGGGACAATTTACAAATTTTACTGAAGCCAGTTAACCTATAAACCTGTACATATTTGGAGTGTGGGACGAAACCGGAGCATCTGAAGAAAACCCACGTGGTCACAGGGAGAGCGTTCAAATCCCGTACAGACATCACCCATAGTCAGAATCAAACCTGGGGCTGTAGTGCCGTAAGGCAGCAACTCTACCGCTGCGCCACCGTGTTGCCCAAAGCAGTAATATAAGAAATGCAGCAGCCAAGCCCTACAAACAGCAATGTGATAATAACCCAATAATATGTTTTGGTGGAGATAGGAGATTGGGGTAAAATATCATGGTATTTCTTTAAAATTTACCTCTAACTGAGAGAACATATGAGTACTCAGTTTAAATTCTCAACTGAAAGATGGCACCTTCACCAGCCCATCACTTCCGCCATGTAGCACTGGAGCGATCGCATAAATTTTATACCCATGTCTCTAGAGTGAGACTCCATAATTTTTCTCACATGCTAAGTGTTACTACTTAGTGATAATTTACAGTTTTAATTTATGTGCTGTGTCTTTAATGGAGGAAGGCATTATCAAACCTTAGGAAACATAAAGAGGATACCAAAATCTTGGCTGGCAATGTGGTGCAGCTGGTTGAGCTACTGCCTCACAGCACCAGAGACTCAGGTTCAATCCTGACCTTGGGTTCTGTCTATGTGGAGTTTGCATGTTCCCCCTGTGATTGCGTAGGATTCATCTGGGTGCTCCGGTTTATATGTGTGTATAAGACCAATTTAAAAATATAAGACCAATTTAAATAAATATGTTATAGGCACCAGCGGAGAGAGTGGTGATTAAGGTGGTGCAAAAATTGTGGCGCCGCGGTTTACCGTTTTGGCAAAATCACTGATAGTCCATATATACACAGTAACGGCCGCACTCCACAACTCCATCCTCCTCCCTGCACTTTCGCCGGTGCATCTCGCCGTCAACGGGTCCGCGGAGGGGAGTGGGCGAGTGGGTGGAGGGGAGGATAGGGGTAGGAGGGAGGGTCAGGCTGGGGGGACGAGAGAGTGGGGGAGGCAGCGGCTCAGGGACCACAGAGCTGGTGGGGAAAGGGGGTTGAGGGAGAGTACGAGTGGGGGGGGGGGGGGGGGGAGGAGACGGGGAGGGTTGGAGGAGGAGAGAGTGGGGGTGGGAGGCAGAATGGGACTGGGGAGGGGGACAACGGGGTGGGGGAGGGGGATTGCTGGCGGGGGGAAGAGAGAGTGCGGCTGGGGAGCAAAGAATGGGGGGGTGGGGGAATGGGCCCAACGGGCGTCCGGAGGGGGCTTGGTGGTGGGGGAAATAGGGGTACTGGGAAAAGGGGAGGTCGTGGGGAAAGGGGGGGGTGTGGGGAGAGTAAGATTGAGGTTGGGGGAGGAGAGAATGGGGGGTGTGGGAATGGGCCCAACGGGCCCTCTTCGCTAGTATATTACTAAAACTCCCATCTTATAAGTATGTATCTATGTTCCTGAAATACATCCAAAACAGTGCACGATAGTGCAACAATTTTAGGGGCACCTTACTCACCATTCGCCTGCAGTGTGCAGTATCAAGTTTTGTTCAAATTGTTGCGCTATTTTAAAAGTAATTCACTTTATAAACTTTATACTGTGAATGGGCCCGGCAGCCGTGCCTGCGCAGTTGGGGCCCGTTGATCTTATATTTAATTGTTCATCTTGCATCACAACGGTAAGATGGCCACCAGATCCGCTCGTGCGCAGTTGGGGGAAGGTTGCTGGGGAGGATCGATGCCCGTCCCGGTGTGCCACGCGCCTGACTGTCCTCCCGTGGTGCAGCGCTGCGTCAGAGAGGAGATCAAAGAAGATGGCAGCCGGATCCGCGCATGCGGAGTCGGCGCGCCTGTGCAGCAGTGCCAGGAGGACCGGTGCCCGTCCCGGTGTGCCCCGTGCCTGACCTTCCTCCCGTGGTGCAGCGCGGCGGCAGAGAGTTCAAAGAAGGTGGCTGCCGGCAGGACGAACATGGGGCAATGCCTTGCGGCCACTCTTCTGCTGCTGGTCACCGCGATGGCGGGCCGGGGTGAGTGGCTCCCTCTCCCCTTTCCTCTCCCGCCTTGTCTTTTAGGTCTCTTCCTCACGGCGCGGGGTGCGGCTCGGCTGCGGGGCCTTCCATCGCCCGGTGCGGCTCGGCCGCGGGGCCTAACATCGCCCGGTGCGGCTCGGCCGCTGGACTTAACAGTGCCCGGTGCGGCTTGGCCGCGGGGCCTTCCATCGCCCGGTGTGGCTCGGCCGCTGGACTTAACAGTGCCCGATGCGGCTTGGCCGCGGGGCCTTCCATCGCCCGGTGCGGCTCGGCCGCGGGGCCTAACATCGCTGGTGCGGCTCGGCCGCTGGACTTAACATCGCCCGGTGCGGCTCGGCCGCGGGACTTTACATCGCCCGGCGCGGTTTGGCTGCGGGACTTTACATCGCCCGGCGCGGCTCGGCCGCGGGACTTTTCATCGCTGGTGCAGCTCGGCCGCTGGACTTAACATCGCCCGGTGCGGCTTGGTCGCGGGGCCTTCCATCGCCCGGTGCGGCTCGGCCGCGGGACTTAGCTGCGCAAGGCTCGGTCGCGGGGCCTTCCATCGCCCGGTTCGGCCGCGAGACGTTTCAGCGCCCGGTGCGACTCGGCCGCGGGGACTGTGCGGGTCGGTCGGGGACGAGCTGTCTGTCCGTGGGCGTGGGGAAGAGAGTGGAAGTTTTGTTCCCTCCATCACAGTGAGGGGGTGTTTGGAGTCACTGTGATGGACGTTTGTGTTGGGGTTATGTGTCTTGTGTTCTTTTTTGTGTATGACTGCTATGTAGTTTCGTTCGGTACCTTGGTACCGAATGACAAATAAAGCTCTGTTGAATAGCAGTATGGATCGGTTTATGCTTCTCATTTCAGGTTTAGGTTCATTACTAGCATGTGTACTGAGGTATAGTGAAAAGTTTTGTTTTGCATGTTATCCAATCATATACAACACATAAATACCATCAAGCCAGCCTAAATGTGCAATAGGTAGAGCAAGGAGGAAGATACAGAACGCAGAATATAGTTCCTAGCATTGTAGTTTAATAGTTTCAGAGACAAATACCAAAGTCTGCAATGAGGTAGAAGAGAATTGGACTCTACCCTGGCATATGGAAGGACCATTCAAGAACCTGATGATAGAGGGGAAGAAGCTGTTCCTGGGTTTGGTGGTGTGTGCTTTCAAGCTTTTGCATTTTCTGCCCAAATAATTCTCAGCATAACAGTCTATAATAATAGAAAGAGAAAAAAAAACAAAGCCGAAATGTTGTCAGGCAGAAATGATCAGTTCTGATGCAGACAAAAAGAGTGAGTTACATAAATTTGGAGAATTTGATATTGTGTCCTGAAGTCTGCAGTGTACCAGTACTGAAAATGAGGTGTTGTTCCTCATGGTTGTGTTGGACCTAACTGTTTGTTCTGTATTACTAGGCATATCTCATGGCCTTGCTATCAGCAAGATGTCACACAAACAAAAAAACACATAATTTGATTTTAACCGTTATTCGAACTGTATATTAACTCATTTGGACTCACTGCTCCAAAGATGTTGCCTTTGTCCTGCAAAGAATTCTCTAAATTTTTCACTAGCAAAGTTGAGAACATTAGAATGAATATTTCCCCTCCCACCCGTGACCTAGCTGTCTCACTGGTCTGTTCATCTAAATTGGACTGTTTCCAACCCGTTACTCTATCCTCCCTTACAAAGCTTGTCTCCACTATGAAACCTGCAACCTGCCCCCTTGATGCTGTCCCCACTGCCCTTCTGAAGGATGTCATTGCAATAGCCGGTCCCAGCATCCTCTCTATCATCAACACTTCTCTGGCCACTGGCACTGTTCCAACCTGTTTCAAGCACGCGGTGGTCCAGCCCCTCCTGAAAAAACCTAACCTAGACCACACCTTGCCTAGCAACTACAGACCCATTTCCAAACTGCCATTCCTGTCAAAAGCCCTTGAAAGGTAATTTTAAATCAACTACTGCCTTACCTACACCAAAATACCATCTTGGAAAGTTTCCAGTCAGGTTTCAGGGCCCACCACAGCACAGAATCTGCCTTGTTGAAGGTACACAACGACCTGCTTCTCGCCATCGACACCGGCGACTGTGCAATCTTGCTCCTTCTCGACCTCAGCGCAGCGTTCGATACAGTGGACCACACCATCCTTATTGACCGTCTCCGGTACGGGGTTGGCGTTGATGGCACTGGCCTGAGCTGGTTCGTTTCCTACCTCAAAAATAGGAGTTTCTCCATCAACATAGGCAATTATTCCTCTTCCCCAGCTAGCCTCTCCTGCGGGGTTCCACAAGGCTCCATCCTAGGCCCCATTCTCTTCTCTCTGTACATGCTCCCCCTCGGCCAAATCATTCAAAGGCACGGCATTTCTTTCCACTGCTATGCGGATGACACACAGCTTTATCTCACCCTGAAACCCAACATCCGGTCAAATTTAATCAGCCTCATGCACTGCCTTGAGGACATAAAATGTTGGATGGCACAGAACTTCTTTCAACTAAACGAGAGCAAGTCTGAGGTCATCCTATTTGCCCCCCCCCCCGACTCCATCAAAACGATAACAGGCAGCCTTGGAAGCCTATCCTCCCTAGTCAAACCGCATGTCAAAATCCTTGGCATGATATTTGACTCTGCATTAATGTTTGACAAGCAAGTCAACGCTGTGGTAAAAGCCAGCTTCTTCCAGCTTCGTACCATAACTAAAATCGAACCATTCCTCCAATTTGACGACATTAAAAAAATCATCCACGCATTAATTTCCTCCCGCATAGACAACTGCAACTCCCTATACACTGGGATCAGCCAATCATCCCTGTCCCGCCTGCAATTGGTCCAAAACACCGCAGCGAGACTCCTGACGGGTACCCGTAAAAGGGACCACATCACCCCGATTCTGCCTCTCTCCACTGGCTCCCAGTACAGTGCAGAATCAACGTCAAGCTCCTCCTATTCACATACAAAGCCTTAAACGGGCTTGCCCCCCCCCCCCCCCCCATATCAAAAATCTTCTAACCCACCACTATCTCCAGGTTCCTCAGGTCGGCCAACTTGGGGCTACTGACCGCGTTTTTGTGGTTGCAGCTCCTAGACTGTGGAACAGCATCCCTCTCCCCAACAGAACTGCCCCTTCCATCGACTCCTTTAAGTCCAGGCTCAAAACCTATTTCTACTCCCTTGCATTTGAGGCCCTCTGAGGGGGCGCTGTGAACTGTTTATGTATGTGCTGTTATGTTTGTGTACCATTGTATGTTCGTTCTTAGTACCTGCACTGATGTACAGCACTTTGGTCAACGTGGGTTGTTTATAAATGTGCTATACAAATAAAATTGACTTGACTTGACTTGACATCCTCCCCACCCTGTCTGTTGCTGTGAACTAATTTGTTTTCTTTGACCATTTCTGCTAAATCATCTCAGACCTGAAATCTATATACTAAAACTCTCATTTGTTTGTTTGTTCCTGAACTACAGCCAAAACGGTACATGATAGCATGACAATTTTAGGTCCACCTTACTCACCGTCGTCTCTTTGGTGCTAATGGAAGAAGTTTCATTGAAATTGATGTTATATATTTAAAGTTTTTCACGTTTTAAAGTTTAAAACTATCTCCTAGGGAGGGAGGGGGGAGGGAGGGAGGAGGGGGGTGGAGGGAGGGAGGGGGAGGAGGATAAGGGAGGTTGAGGGAGATGGAGTGGGGGAGAGGGGAAGGGAGGAAAGGGAAGGGGAGAGGGGGAGGGGGTGAGGGAGGGGGAGGGGGAAGAGAGGGTGCTGCACCAATGCAGGAGAGGTTTGGGCCCAACGAGTCCACTTGGTCTAGTGCTAACTAAAATACAGAGTGCAGTAGTAACTCAGCAGGTCAGGCAGCATCTGTAGAAGACATGGGTAGACAAAGTTTCAGACTGGACCTTTCTCAGGTGGGTGAAGAAAGGGTCCCGATTTGAAAAGTTGCCCATCCATGTACTCCACGGATGATCCACTGAGTTACTCTAGCACTTTGTGCTTTGCTTAAAATTCCAGCAGTCTCTGTTTCGTGTCTGAAATGTTAACTACTTCTCATTCCACAGATGCTGCCTGACTGACTGAGTGTTTACAGCATTTTCTACTTTCATTATACCAGTGACACATGGCTGACATCTTGACACCTTTTTCTAAGTCAAAAGGAACAAAACGAGCTGATAAGGCTGCATATTAAATATCAGCTGAAAGATTACACATTTTGTTTGAAACAGATTCTCAAAGCTTTCACCAAACACTTGCATCGTTTGTAATAGCTGAAATCACACCTCCATTGGTTAAACCTACTTGCTTCATGCATGAACAACAATGTGATTGAGTACTCTTGTTAAGATTTCATTCGTCATTGTAATTAGCTTTAATCACAGCCATCCTGGGTGCATGAGAACGTGTGAACAACCAATTCACAACCCGAGTCTATTTGAATATGAATCTCTCCTGTGACTACCCATAGAATGAAACAAAGACCGCTCTCAGTATTTTTTTTAAGCATTCTCTTCTAGTGTTCTTTTACAATTTCAGCGATCTATTTGCTAAAACAAGGGCTGTTTAATGAAGACAATAGCTTATTGTTTCTGCTGAGTGACACTCTCGGCCTGTTCATTGCAGGCCTGGTTCTTTCAGACCCTGCCAAGGACACAGAACAAAGACCAAGCAGTCAGGCTTGCATACAGAAACTTCTTAAAAGAAAAGCCTTCATTCTGTTCTTGTAGCACAGACCTACAGTTCTGCTGCTCTACCAGTCACGGCCTGGAACATTTTTAATATAACTGGGTCAAACACTGACAGGGGCTTAGGTCAGGGAAAGAGGCAAAGGGAATTCAGAGTGGGGGTGGGTTGTAGGTTTGCAAGCATAAATACAGTGGGCCACCTATTGGTGAAACACTTTCAAACACTCGTCAATCAGATTCACTTGGGAATGATAGGGAAATATAATAATGCAGCACAAATGCATTCAAAATATATCACGGGCACGGGGAATATAAACAGCACATGGAAATTAAGCTGAAATAATGCTTCCCCACTGGGTAATAGTAAACTATGAAATATGATTTGCATCCTTTCATTTAAGACTAATAGGTCTCCAAGGTGGATTAAATGTCAGATATATTTTTTAAACGTCTATTTAAATTCTAAAAAGCCTCCAGAGCTAAGTAGAGGGAGTGTAAAACATTTTTAAGAAGCTTTTTATTTGATTTATGAACACCTGAGTATTTTTAAAATAAATTCTTACAAAAAGCAAGAAACAAAAAAATGCCTCCTATCCATGTTCCATAATGTAAATCTTAATGAAAGGACTGGAAGACGTGTCTTAGCTGATGACTATCCATCATTGGCATTCAGAAGGAGTCATTTTGGTCATCAGCAACACTTATGGATTCTTTGTGGAGCTAGGGGATATCATCCTGCGTCACAACATGGAATCAAATGTCCTCTAACTTACCTTAGGTGACAACCTCTAGTAGTTCCTTCAAGAAGCAGCACTTTTCACTGAATGCCAAAAATAACTACAGCACCCTGGGTGGTGTTCCTTTCACAGATCAATGTGGTGATCGGGCGGAAACAGATATCATGTCCCTCATCTATATACTAAAACTCTCATTTGTTTGTTCCTGAACTACAGCCGAAAAGGTACACGATAGCGTGACAATTTTAGGCCCACCTTACTCACCGTCGCCCCTTTGGTGCTAATGGAAGAAGTTTAATTGAAATCAGTTATATCAGTTATAGTTATTCACATTTTAAAGTTTAAATCTATCTCCTAGGGAAGGAGGGGGGAGGGAGGGGAGAGGGAGGGAGGGAGGGGAGGGGGATGGAGGGAGGGAATGGAGAGTGAGGGAGGGAGGGAGGGGGAGGGGGAGAGGGGGGCGGTGCTGCACCAATGCAGGGGAGGTTTGGGCCCAACGGGTCCACTTGGTCTAGTTTGTATTAGAAATGTCTAATAACATAACATAACATAACAACACTTTATTGTCACTCGGCACAACACCGAGCGAAATTTCAGCAGTCACACAAAATACAGCAAAAAGAAAAGAACACAGGACATCCGACCCCAACACAAACATCCATCACAGTGACTCCAAACACCCCCTCACTGTGATGGAGGCAACAAAACTTCCCCTCTCTTCCCCCCGCACCCACGGACAGGCAGCTCGACCCCTACCGAGGCAAACGACACGCACAGCCCCCGCAAGGGGATGGAAGGCCCCCCGGCCGAGCCGCCCCGGTACCAGTTTCATATGCAAGATTTGGATGCGCTCAGTACCTCAATCAAAGGAGTGGGTGGTGTTCCTCCAGCACAGAGAATCAACCATCATATTGGACTCTTACAAGGCTATTATACACGTGCAGATCAGAGTATCGCTATTACATTTCTAAGTCGGCATTGTAAGAACAAAAGAGTTTTACAGTTTTGACAACGACTCATCACTCTTTTTTCCTTCTACAACACTTGATCAAACAAAAACTTCCACTAAAAAAGACACAATTTGCTGGTGTAACTCAGCGGGTTAAGCAGCATCTCTGGAGAACATGGATTGTATTGGGACGGGACCCATCAGACGAATAAAAACCCAAAAAACTTCAACTAAATGACTAGAAAGGCTCTATTTTAGTAGTTTGCATTTCATCACCAAATCAATATTCAGTAATAAGCAGTGGTTCATCCTTCTCATCTAGCTTCTTTTATTTTGGTTACAAAATATAATTTGATATTTGTGGAATGATTTGTGGAATAATTTGTGGAATGATTGCGTTATTTAATACGGCAATAGGGCTTAAAGTAAATTTAATCACTAATACACAAAGTGAAAATAACACAAGACCCACTTGCAACAAGTCCTTCGTAAATAGAAGTAATTTCCATCACCATGACTAAAGCTTTACAAATAAAATATTCTATCAAATTCGCTGATAACAGCTTGTAGACCCACAAATGTGTAAACTTGATCATTATAAAGCTCCTGCAGCTCTTTTCTTTCAACCTTGCAGATCCTTAGTTTATTCAACAATTTTATAGAGCAAATTGATGGAACAATATGATTCATGAGGATGGGAAGATCCGAGCCAAGTTGCTAACAACAATGGGCATCAGTGTTTTTGGTGCGCTTCTTTGAGTAGCTAAGTGGACTCAGGCCAGCTCAGTACTATGTTTCTCCAGTCTGGGAGAAACAAATGATCCAAGGATCTGACTGAATTAAGTAAGGACTTCAACAATGATACATTGCACATCCTAAACAAACAGGGTATCAGGAGCAAAACAGAAAGTGCTGGAGGAACTCTGCTGATCATGTAGCTTCTGTGGAGGGAATGGATAGATTACATTTTGTGTCGGGGGCTTTCTTCAGACTGATGGAGAAAGGAGGAGAAAGCTGATGTAGAGAGGTGGGAGTGGAATAATGCCTGGCAAGTGATACAAGGATACAGGTGAAGTGAGGGGAGGGGGGAAGGGGGAGTTGTTATGAAGATGGATGGAGTAAGTGACAAAGCTGGAAGCGAAACGGAGGCAAATGTGTGTCTCCTCTGGAGAGGAGTGAAATGTGAAGCCGGAGGGAGTGATATGGGTGGAAGCAGACAGGGTAGAAGGAAAGAAGGGGGCATAAAAGAAAATGGAAGATTTGGGGATGGGGATGAATGTATGAAAGAGGGGCAAAGAATAGGGTGACTTGGTTATCAGTAATGAGTCGACCCACCAACTTTATTCTGAGAGAACCCCATCTCAGTTTGTTTGACGTTAAATCTACTGCGGTCATTCCTTCATAAGCAAGGAATCCTTCCTTCCTTTCGGCAGCCGCTAAATGCAAAATAGTGAAATCTTGAACACATACCTTTAAAAAAAAATGTACACATATTCATTCTTGGGACATCACTGGTGGAGATGATAATTGTACAATGTCCCCTAAATGCCTTCAACAAGCATTGACTGGCCACATCCTTGAACTCATTGAGAATTGGGATAAGTGGTTGATGAAGTCATCTTATAGAATAAGGGAATATGAAGAAGTGAATCACAGGAAATACTGGAATTTGTGAAAAGACAGCATTTGTGAAAAGAAAAACAATATTAACATTTCAGGTTGAAGAACCTTTATCAGGCTTCAATCTAAAATGTTCTCTGTTTCTCTGTCCATAGATGCTACCCGGCTACTGGTGAGAAAACCCCGTTTTGAATGGAGACTACAGCTCTTTATGTTGTGTGTCATTTGTCAATTGTACACCTGATCCACAAATCTAGCAGTCCTGGCTGAACATGGTTATGAAAACTTCACCATTTTCCTTAGCAACCACATGCTTAAGAATGTGCCCATTCTTGTAGCTGCCTCTTTCCATTAGCTGTTTCATTAGACAGGACTGCAGAGCTTTGATCTGATCCATCAGTTGCAGGATCACTTAGTTCTGAATTTGCTGTTTAGCACTTTTTAAATTGCAGTTTCACCAGCATGGCACCTCATTTTTTATTTACGCCTAATGTTGATTTTAAGCACATCTCTGCACTGCTCATTGATCTCTTGGTTTGATTGTAACAGGAGGGAGTTGGACATATTGATCCATGAAGGAACAAGTTGTGATGGTGTACGTTTCTACTGGTGTCAATAGTCAATAGTATCTCATAGATGGTCAGTTTTGAGCTGCCAGATTTGCACTGAGTATATCCTATTTAACACAAGTGCGGTGCCACAAAACACGATGACAAATGTTTCAAGAATACTACTGCCAAGTTGAAAACGTCATCTGTAAATAAATCTATGACCTTGCTGCTTCATCATCACAAGCCTTAAGGAAAATGGAAAAGGGTGTTATCTCTGTTGAAAGATTATTTTATTAGAATTGATTTGCAATGTTTTAATCTTTCATTACTGGTAGTACTGGGTTTTGTAAACCTCTGAAAAATGCAGGATTGGCAAACCTTTTTAATGTGACAAGTGGCAGCAATTTTTATTTTTTTTCTACAGCAGGAAGTTTTTGTCAAGTTCGATAGACAAGACCACCTCAGAGGAAGTATTTTGGTTACCATGCCACTCTATGAATGAAATAATGTTTTTCAACCACAGTGAAATGATCCATTACCACTTTGGATCTAAATGGTGTAACATTCTCAAATGTTACTTTACTGTTAATAGAATATAGAACATAGCAAAAGTACAGCACAGGAACTGGCCCTCTGGCCCACAATGTCTGTGCCGAACATGATATCGTCAAACTAATCTCCCCCATTCCCTGCAAATGCATGCACCTATCTAAAAGCCTCTTCAAGTCAAGTCAAGTCAAATTTATTTGTCACATACACATACTCGATGTGCAGTGAAATGAAAGTGGCAATGCCTGCGGGTTGTGCACAAAAAGAATTACAGTTACAGCATATAAATAAAGTTAATAAGTTACTAAACATAGCACAAAAAGTGTCGACAAAAATTTAGTCTCTGGGGTTATCAAAGTTGACAGTCCTGATGGCCTGTGGGAAGAAGCTCCGTCTCATCCTCTCCGTTTTCACAGCGTGACAGCGGAGGCGTTTGCCTGACCGTAGCATCTGGAACAGTCCGTTACTGGGGTGGCAGGGGTCCCTCATGATCTTGCTTGCTCTGGATCTGCACCTCCTGATGTATAGGTCCTGCAGGGGGACGAGTGTAGTTCCCATGGTGCGTTCTGCCGAACGCACTACTCTCTGCAGGGCCATCCTGTCCTGGGCAGAGCAGTTCCCAAACCAGACTGTAATGTTGCCGGACAGGATGCTCTCTACAGCCCCAGAGTAGAAGCAATGAAGGATCCTCAGCGACACTCTGAATTTCCTCAGTTGTCTAAGGTGGTAAAGGCGCTGCTTAGCCTTACCCACCAGTGCGGCAATGTGCGTTGCCCACGTCAGATCCTCTGCGATGCGGACTCCCAAGTATTTGAAACTGCTCACCCTATCCACAATAGACCCATTTATCTCCAGTGGCGTGTACGTCCTTGGATGTTTAGCCCTTCTGAAGTCCACAATCAGCTCCTTTGTTTTAGTGACATTCAAGAGGAGGCTATTGTCCTGACACCAGAGTGCCAGATCAGCCACCTCCTCCCGGTAGGCCTTCTCATCGTTGTTGGAGATCCGGCCCACCACCACAGTGTCATCAGCAAACTAGATGATGGAGTTTGAGCTGAACCTGGCCCTACAGTCATGTGTGTACAGGGAGTACAGTAGGGGGCTAAGGACGCAGCCCTGGGGGGATCCTATGTTCAGGGTGAGGGAGCTAGATGTGTGTTCCCCCATCCTGACCACTTGGGGCCTGGCAGTGAGAAAGTCCAGGACCCAGGCACACAGAGGGGTGCTAAGCCCCAGTTCCAGCAGCTTCTCAACCAGTCTGCTGGGGACTATTGTGTTGAATGCTGAACTAAAGTCAATGAACAGCATCCTCACATAGCCCCCCTGGCTGTCCAGATGAGAGAGAGCGGTGTGTAGAACCTGGGAGACCGCATCATCCGTGGACCTGTTCGGACGGTATGCGAACTGTAGTGGGTCCATGTTGCGAGGAAGGAGGGCGCAGATGTGCTTCTTGACTAGCCTCTCCAAGCATTTCATGACAACCGAGGTGAGGGCCACCGGTCGGTAGTCATTTAAACACGCTGGAGAGGCATTCTTTGGCACCGGTACAATGATGGATCTTTTGAAGCATGCAGGGACCACGGACTTTGCCAAGGAGAGGTTGAATATTGTGGTGAGCACTGGAGCAAGCTGAGTAGCACAAGACTTTAGTACTCGCCCAGATATACCATCTGGGCCTCCAGCTTTCCTCGTGTTCACACGCGTCAGAGCCCACCTCACCTCATGCTCGGACACCGAGAATGTGTGCACATCCCCGGCGGTGGATCCCCCTCCAGCCTCGCTAGCCAGCGCCCCTTCGGTGCTGTTTTTAGACGGCGAGCTGGTGGTGTTACCCGTCTCAAACCGTGCGTAAAAAGAGTTCAGGTCATCAGCTAAGGAGGAGCCGGCACTTCCGGTTGAGGGGGTGCTGGACCTGTAGCTAGTTATAGTCCGTAGCCCCTGCCAAAGGCGCCTGGTGTCCTGCTGCTCCATCTGTGACTCCATCTTGTCCCGGTACCTCTTTTTTGCATCCTTCACTGCCCTTCGCAGTCGGTAGGACTCTCCCTTGTAGTCGTCCATGTTGCCGGATGCCAGGCCGGAGTTGTAAGCAGCGGTGCGAGCATTCAAGGCCACGCGAATAGACCTGTCCACCCAGGGTTTTTGGTTAGGGAAGATACTGTCCCTTACCGTGGGGATGATGGTATCGGCTATTGTGGCAATGAAGTCCGTAACCGCTTCCGCAAACTCATTTACGTCTCTGGAACTTTCTTGGAACATGTTCCAGTCGACTTCGCTCAGTGCATCCTGCAGCATGGCCTCTGAATGGTCAGCCCACCGCTTTACGTCCCTCGTCACTGTCGCTTCCCGTACTATCCGTTGTTTGTACTCCGGCAGCAGGAAAATGGCAGTGTGGTCAGATTTCCCAAAAGGAGGGAGAGAAACGGCCTTGTAGCCTTTCCTGAACGGCGTGTAGCAGTGGTCCAAAGTTCTTTCCCCCCTGGTGACACACGTGATGTGTTGGTAGAAGTTGGGCATGACCTTTTTGAGATTTCCCCTATTGAAGTCTCCAGCCACCAGCACAGCCGCATCAGGGTTCTTGTTTTGGTGTTGACACAACACATCGTGTAGAGTGGACAGTGCCACGTCGGTGTCCGCATGCGGTGGGATATAGACGGCTGTGATGATCACCGAGCTGAACTCCCGGGGTAGGTAGAATGGTCGGCATAGGATAGTTAGATGTTCCAGGTCCGGCGAGCAGGAACGAGAAAGTGTCTTAATATTCCCGGGATTACACCAGTTATTATTGGTCAAGAAGCAGACTCCTCCGCCCTTGGATTTCCCGGATTCTTCCGTTCTGTCCGCCCGGAAAACAGTGAAGGACTCGGATGGGCAGATCACCTGGTCAGGCACCAGCGGGGTCAGCCATGTTTCAGTCAGACAAAGGATGTTACAGTTCTTTATGTCCCTCTGGAATCTGATCCTTGCCCTCAGGTCATCCAGCTTGTTCTCCAGGGACTGGACGTTGGCCAGAAGTATGCTGGGCAGAGGTGGACGTAAGGCTTGGGTTCTCAGCCTGTTCCGAATCCCCCCTCGCTTCCCTCGGTGTTTTTTCCGACTTTCCCACTGACCTGCGCTCCCACTGCTGCTGCCGCGGTGCGCTCCTTTGATGATCTCTATCGGTATATCGGTGAGTAGATTTCTGTTTAATAGTGCTCCTGTAGCGCTCGAGTTTAATTTTACGAGCGTTTCCCGGTCGTACATTGGTTAATGCTAAGTGCTGGCACACGCTAGAGCACTTAGGGATAATTTTAAAGTAAACATACCAGTTTAAAACGCACAGTTCCCGCAGAGCTACCACGACGGCGACTGGACTGGACCCCGCCATTGTTATCAGACTTAAACACTATCGTTGTATCTGCCTCCACCAATACCCCTGTTCTTTCTGAATAACCTGTGTAGAAGGATTCTGGTAATAATGTCAGGCCTTCCAAACACTTCAGGAGAATAACAGCATGCTGAAATACTATATATCATATCATATATATACAGTCGGAAACAGGCCTTTTCGGCCCACCAAGTCCGTGCCGCCCAGCGATCCCCATACATTAACACTATCCTACACCCACTAGGGACAATTTTTACATTTACCCAGCCAATTAACCTACATAACGTATAGGATCTGACACGAGGGTACATATTTTCTTGTAAATTTTCAATGTAAAGTATTTCAAGGTGTCAAGGTTTCCAGGTCAGTTTATTATCACATGTACCAATTATTGTCACATGTTCCAATTAAGGTTAGGTATGAGAAATAAGAAAATAAAAATGTATTTACTTTTGTATAGCCATTTTGCGATTGGGAACTTCAGGGCTAGGTGTGGCACACTTTACATCATTGAATCATTAAAAGTACTGCATGGAAACAGGTCCTTCAGCCCATGTGAACCATCGATCACCCATTCCCAGTGGTTCTCAATATATTTAACCTACAAACCCACGTCTTTTGAAACGACCTACCGTCTACCTCATTGGAGACCCTTGGGCTATCTTTAATCAGACTTTACTGGACTTTATCGTTCACTAAACGTTATTCCCTTTATCCTGTGTCTGTACACTGTGGTCATGTATAATTTTCCATTGACTGGATAGCACGCAACAAATAAGTTTTTCACTGTACTCGGTACATGTGACAACAAAACTAAACTAAACTAAGAAAACCGGAGGAAACCCACGTGGTCACAGGGAGAACTGTGAGGCGGCATCTCTACTGTGTACATGAAAAAACTGTTGAAAATAGCTCTGATTTTGCAGAGTATTCAGTATGGTTCTACCATCTACCTTTAACACCAATTATTCAAGATGTATCTTGAACAAAAACTGCCATTTTTCTCTTAGTAAATTAAATGTCTAATGACCTCAATGGAGGTTTAAACAAAATGACAAATTTATGTCTTTATTTATAGCTTTTGTCTTTCAAATACTTTAATCAGTTTTTACTTGAAGGACACAACCTCTCCCTGAAGGCTGGGCTTCAGTTCAAGTCTGATTATATTTGCAGAATTGAAACCCTGAACTGACTTTGGATTGCACATTCTAACCTTGTTATGTACACCAAATTTCTAATAATGTATCAGTACCATTCAGAATATTTATCTTCAAGTTTTAAAAAACATTTGTCCTTGAGTGTGACCAAGAGTCCTAGAGTCATACAGCATGGGGATGGACCCTTCTACCCAACTTGTCCATGCCAACCAAAGTGTCCCACAGACTTCCTGTACCCAACATTAAAGTGGGTGGTATTGTAGATAGCAGAGATGGTTGTCAAAAATTGCAGCAGGATCTTGTGCAGGTCGGCTGAGGAATAGTTGGTGGAGTTTAATACAGAGATGCGCAAGGTGTTGAATTTTGGGAAGTTTACGCAGGGCAGGACCTACACAGCGAATGCCAGGGCTCTGGGGAGTGTTTTGGGCAGTGCAAGTACGTAGTTCCATGAAAGCAACGTCACAAGTAGATAAGGTGGTCAAAAAGGCTTTTTACAGATTGCCCTTCATCAGTCAGAGTATTGAGTATAGAAGTTGGGTGGTCATGTTACAGTTGCACAGGACATTGGTGAAGGCACATTTAAAGTATTATGTTCAGTTTTGGTCACCCTGTTATAGGAAAGATGTTGTTAATAAGCAGGAATGAGTGGAGAGAAGATTTACAATTATGTTGCGAGGACTCAAGGGCCTGAGCAAAAGGGAGCAGGGTAGGACTTTATTCCTTTGAGTGCAGGAGGATGAGGGGTGATCTTATAAAGGCATGGATAATCATGAGAGAATTAGATTGGGTAAATGCACAGATTCTTTTACACAGAGTAGGGGAATCAAGAACCAGAGGACATAGGTTTAAGGTGAGGGGGGAAATATTTAATAGCAATCTGAGAGGCAACTATTTTACATAAAGGGCGGTAGGTATATGGAACTGGCTGCCAGAGGAGGTAGTTGAGGCAGGTATTATCACAATATTTTAGAAACATTTGAACAGGTACATGAATAGGAAAGGTTTGGAGGGGTATGGGCCAAACGCAGGCAGGTGGGACTAGTGTAGATGGGACAAGTTGGTCGGTATGGGTAAGTTGGGCCAAAGGGCAAGTTTGCATGCTGTACGACTCTATGACCTTAGCATTAATGACCTTGTCTCAATTACTCAGAGAGTTGGTAGTGGTAAGCTTGCTCCAAGTACACTTAGCAGTGTAGTGAAGAACCTTCCACAAACCTCTGGAAGGAAACTTCAATTAAACATTTAAAAATTATATTGAAGATGATAATCATGTTCAACACAATATTATTACTCTGGTTCTTTTCAATGGCTAAGGTTTCAGAAGGGAAAGTTGTAAAAATAAACAAGCTTTCTTCCCCCTCCCCTCCCCCCCTCCCAATCAGTCTCAAGAAGGGGTTTCATCCAAAACATCACCTATCCATGTTCTTCAGAGATGCTGCCTGACCTGCTGAGTTACTCCAGCATTTTGTGTCTTTCTATGGTATAAACAATGAACTCCTGTAGTTTGAAAAAAATATCTGGTGCAGGAACTTAGAGGGTCGTGTAGCACCTGGTCAACATTTCCGGTTCAAACCCTGCATCAGGACTGACAATGGAGCGGTAGACGGTAGCTAGTATAAAGAGGAAAGAGGTGTTGATAAGACAGAAGCAAGAGGTGATTGGTGGATCAAGGATAGATGAAGGATAACAGGCAGTTAGAGCCAGGACGAGGGCTAGAGTGGTGGACCTCAAGGCAGAGGAGTGATGGCTATGAGTGGCTTGCAGCCAGGGCAGGAAGCAAAAATGTATGTGGGAGCAGATTATCCTGGTCAATCTCTGAGGATCTGATGCAGTGTCTCGAGGAAGTCAATTGACTCACATTCATCATCAAATGCGATGTCCTACTACTTTCTAATACATGTCTCAGCCACTGGGCAGCTCATCAGGTTGAGTTGTAATTAAATTCAGCTACAAAATGGTTAGCATGAAGATTTTGATGAAGGAATCTGTCAATGAAGACTGCTGGGCATCTCTAGTGAAACAGAGACACCAGGGTATATTTTTTTAACACAAATGCAGGCTTGGAACTTGTTGAGGTCTAGGTGTAGGGGTACAGAGGAAAGGCCTCTGCCGAGGACAGACAATTCAGCATTAGAGAGTGGGAGATCGTAGAGGGGGGTTGGGGAAATCGGGGGGAGGGGGAAGGGAAGGTGAAATCCCTACAGAAGGTTGCAACTGCGGTCAGATGCAGCCTCTGAGGAGAGGAGAAGGGGGGACAAAGCCCCAGGGGAGGTACCAAGCAAGAAGGATGAGTTAGTCTGAAGAAAGATCCTGACCAGTGAGGTCACCTACTGATCACTCCACAGAATGCTGCCTGATCCGCTGGGTTACTCCAGTTCTGTGCATTGGAAAGCCCAATAGAGCATTTGTGTCGAGGACCAACCAGTCACATAATTTTGCACCAAAACCCCACACTTTCTCTCGCCAAGGTATTCATCCTGCAGAGTGCAAAGAATGGGCAAAAGGATAAAGGAGACGAGGGAGCTCAATTAATAAAGGATGGGATTGTTTTAGAGATGAGGAATAATACTGATTCATAAACTAAAAACATAGAGTCAGTTTGGGTGGAGAGAAGAAATAGTAAGAAGTGGAAAGAATATATAGGTCCTAGCAATACCTATACTACGAGACAGAATATAACTCAAGACATACAAGACAGCTTGTAAGGAAGATACTGCAATAATCATGGGTACTTTTTAATTACCGCACAGATTATACAAGTCAAATTGACAGATTTAGCTTGAGGACATATTCATGGCCCAGATTCATTTCAATTTTGCACAGCAAAATGTGAGGAGCCAACCACAATTTAGATCTGCATAATGAACAGAATTAATTAACAATCACATGGTAAAGGATCCTCCAGGAAAGATTGATGCAACATAGTAGAATTTCAAATTGAGCCTGAGGGTGAGAAACCTGTCTCTAAAGAAATAAAGACAATTATGATACGAAAAAAGGGATCTATGAGAAAGATGCACTATCCATGGTGAATTAAGCAAACAATGCTGCAAAGATTCGTGGTAAATCAGAGGACTGCGATTTTTTTAGAAACCTGTGATGACAAAAAAAAAAGTGAGAGAAAGAGTATCAGAGAAAAATAACATATCATATAAATACAGCCAACAGGTATATCAAAATAAAAAGAGTTTTATATCAAAAGTTATATTAAAAATTTATATCAAAACGTTATAATTTTATATCAAAAGTTATATAAAAACTAAAAGAGATGAGGGACTTATTGGTTGCCAATGGGATGAAGTAAAAAGAGATTAAAAATTAGTGATTTGGATCAGTTTTCTGATAGCAGCAGCTAAAGCCACACCGATAATAATAATCAAGGACCAAGGTAGGAACCGAAAATAATCTCAATCACTGGGAAAAATGTACAAGGCAGACTAAAACAGCTCGAAGGTATTTATTCACAAAGTGCTGGAGTAACTCAGCAGGTCAGGCAGCATCTCGGGAGAGAAGGAATGGGTGTCGTTTCAGGTCGAGACCCTTCTTCAGACATGTCAGGGGGGGCGGGACAAAGGAAGGATGTAGGTGGAGACAGGAAAATAGAGGGAGATCTGGGAAGGAGGAAGGGAAGAGAGGGACAGAGGAACTATCTAAAGTTGGAGAAGTCGATGTTCATACCAAGGGGCTGCAAACTGCCCAGGCGAAATATGAGGTGCTGTTCCTCCAATTTCCGGTGGGCCTCACTATGGCATTGGAGGAGGCCCATGACAGAAAGGTCAGACTGGGAATGGGAGGGGGAGTTGAAGTGCTCGGCCACCGGGAGATCAGTTTGGTTAATGCGGACCGAGCGCAGGTGTTCAGCGAAGCGATCGCCGAGCCTGTGCTTGGTTTCGCCGATGTAAATAAGTTGGCATCTAGAGCAGCGGATGCAATAGATGAGGTTGGAGGAGGTGCAGGTGAACCTTTGTCTCGCCTGGAAAGACTGTTTGGGTCCTTGGATGGAGTTGAGGGGGGAGGTAAAGGGACAGGTGTTAACTAAAACAGCTAAAACAGCTCATGTGTCAAGAGTGTTTAATTGTTTAATAAGTACAGAAACTGAACAATAAAATTCTTACTTGCAGCAGCATAACAGGTTTGTAAACACAGTACTCGATAGCATAAACAAATAAAAAAAGTTAAATAAATTTAAAAACTCAATATAGTGCGAAAAAAAATCAACGCCCAAAGTTCCTAGTGCAACCAAGATAGGACCCATTTCATAGTTTAGTTGGTGTTTGTAGTGTTTAAGAGCTTGATGATTGTTGGGAAAAAGCTGTTCTTGTACCCGGATGTCACAGTTTCCAGACTCCTTTACCTTCTTCCCAATGGCAGGGGTTGAAATGAGAGCATGGCCAGGGTGGTGTGGGCCCTTGAGGCAAGGACAAAGAAAGACATAAAAGTGTTGATGTAACTCAACAGGTCAGGCATGTTCAGGAGATGTTGCCTGATCCTTGAGTTAATCCTGCACTGTGTCTTTTTTTAAAGCAAATAAAGGTTGACAAGTCTTCTGGATTTGATAGACCCACGTTCTTCAAGAAAGTGACTGCAGAGAAACATGACAGATATGGTGCATTTGGATTTTGCAAAGGCGTTTGCGATGGCATCATACAAAAATGTTTACTGCAGAAGACCACATGGGGTTTGGGCTCATATATTGGTATATATTGGGTTGTGGCTAACTAACTGGGAGAGTACAGTTAAATTAATTATTTTTGGACTGGCAATCAGTACAAATGGCACATCACAAAGATCAGTGTTGAAAGCTCAACTATATTAATGACTTGGATGTAGGGTTTAATTATATTACAGCGAATTTTGCTCATGATAAAATAATAAGTGGGTGAGCAAGTTGTGCACAGAACAAGAAGAGCCTGCAGGAGACATAGACAAGATAAGTGAATAGGAAGCTAGTTGGAAAATGGAGTATAATGAGAAGTTATCCACCTTAGGAGGAAGAATGAAAAAGCAATTTGTTAGTTAAAAGGAGTGTGATTATGAAAAGTTGTCTGAGGTGATCTGGGAGCTATAGTTCATAAAGCACAGTTATATAAAGCATGCAGTTACAGCGAGCATTTAGGAAGGTTTTTGGAATGTTACCCTCTATTGCAAGGGTAAGTAAGGATGTTTTCATGCAATTTACGAGATGATGGTAAAATTACAACTGGAGTACTGTGTACCGTTTTGGTCTACTTATATAAAGATGCATTGCATAGATGATGAATCAGGTTGATTCCTGAGATGAAGGATTTATAGAACGTAGCATAGTGCAGCACAGTAGAGGAACAGGCTCTTTGGCCCATGACATCTATACCAAGCATGAAGACAAATTAATCAATCTCCATGTGCCTGCTCATGATCCATATCCTTTCAATCTCTGCCTGTTCATACACATGTCGAAATGCTTCTTGGATGCCACTATCATATCTGCTTCCACCACTACACCTGGCATGTTCCAGACTCTCTGTGTGCAAAAAGCTGCCTCACGCATCTCCTCGCGTCTTGCCCCCTCTCCCCCTCTCACTTTAAAGCTACGCCCTCTAGTCTCTGACATTTCCACCCTGGGAAAAAGATTCTGACTGACTACCCTATCTATGCCTCTCCTATTTTTAATATACTTCCATCAGGTCTCCACTCAATCTCTGACGCGCGAGAAAAAACAATCCAAGTTTGTCCAACCGCTCCTTATATCCTTTTCCTGGATTACCCCTTAACCTCCTCCACTCCAAGGAATAAAGACCTAACACACCCAATCTCATAGCTCAGCCCCTCAAGTCCTGGCAACATCCTCATAAATATTCACTGCAGATGTTGCCATACAGTTGTTGTAGGGTGGGAGGAGTTGTGGTTCTTGAAGCGGTAGTGCTCATTCATTCTGCAGATGAATATATCTTCAGCTGTAGAAGATTTGGAAAGGGGATAGGCTGGAATATTGAGCTCCAAAATGGTGTAATTAACTATCATCATGGTTTGAATACATCCAGCAGGAATTAGCTCCAGGCAAGGTAACGTCTTCATCAACACGTCTGGTGTTACTTGTGCCAGAGATGTGAAAACATGCCTTGGGTACCACTTTAATACTCAAAAATGCCCAAATTATAATAAAATACCTAAAGTGCTGGAGCAACTCAGCGGATCAGGCAGCACCTCTGGAGAAGCTGCATTGATAATGTTCCAGGTTGGGAACCTTCGGCGAACCTGAAACGTCACCTATCCATGTTCTCCAAAGATGCTGCCTGACCCACTGAGTTACTCCAGCACTTTGTGTCTTTTTCTGTAAACCAACATCTGCAGTTCCTTGGGTACCCAAATAATGAGTGTTGGCAAGCCCAATTTCAAGCCCAGAATGTCAAATGAGATATAAAACAGAACATAACATCCCATTTCTAACAGATACTATGGTAAAAACAAATCAGTAGAATATAGGAGCATGGGAGAAAACAAATGTCTCTGCAGAAGGTTTTAACAAGACAAGTCTTTTTTATCACGATATTAACTAAATCTGAAAGGAGAAAGCTATATCAAAGGCATCTGTCCTATTTCACCTCACCACATTAGTGTCATTTTTCAACCACCCCAAGCTTTTGACTCATTCTCCATCGCAGAAAAAGAATAGTCAATGTGAAAGCTGGATGTTGCTGCCAGTTTTTACAGATCTTTCTCTCTGTCAACTTCAAATCAGAGGAGACACGATGTTCCTTTACCATAAACAACAGTATCAAAACATTACTGATTTCATACAGCCACGATTTCTTCTTTACACTTTGCTGATGCTCTTCACCTTGATTTCAGAGTGATAAACGATGTGAGTGAACATTTAAAGGCATTCACTATTTTCCTAATTGGACTGCTCTGGGTGATTCACCTTGGGGCTTGATGTGGAAAATTAATCAAAAACTACTTTATGGCAACATCTTGACAGTACAGCAGTTCATACAACACAAATATTTCTGTTTTCAGTTTAAGACTAAACTGAAACAAGCATCAACATTTCTGACTGACATGATTTGTTGGCAAGGTGGAGGTAGAGGAGTAATTCCCTTTCTAGTTAAAACAAACGACCTTGTTATATATAAACGACAATTATATATTTTTTGATTGTCATTCTGTTCCTTAAAGTGAAGTAGTTGTTTAATTTTCAGGAGTTAGATTCATAAATCCTTTCTGGGAATTCAGTGAGGATCTACAGGAGGTGCTGCCTCAAAAAGGCAGCAATATCATCAAAGAACGACACCACTGGCCACACTCTCATTTTACTCCAACATCGAGAAGAAGGAATAGGAGGAGCCTGAAAATCAATGGATTGAAATGATCCATAATAATTAAAACATATTTTCTAAACATTTAAAAACACATGAAACACTAACAAAAATAAAGACATTAAAATAATATATAACAAATAACTAATTTTCTAGAATTTATCTAACACAAGATACTGCAGATGCTGGAATCTTGAGGAAAACACAATGCTGGAGAAACTCAGCGGGTCAGGCAGCATCTATCAGATAGATTACATGGAATGGATAGATTACATTTCAGGTTGGGACCCTTCTTCAGACTAACTATAATAAGGGGAGTAAGATGGAAAAGAGAGGTGGAGGCATGACAAAAAGAGGTGGAGGCATGTGATAGGTGGTACAAGTGAACAGATGGTTTCATTGGCAGATGGGTGGAGATAATTTATTTGCACTTAGTTTTTTTTTCATATTGATGACACCATCTATCTACATATTACTAAAACTTTCATCTTGTTAGTTTGTCCGTTTGCTTGTGTCCGTTGATCCGGAAATACAGTCAAAACGGTGCACGATAGCACAACAATATTAGGCCCAACTTACTCACCATTGTCCTAGGCTGTGCAGTGGCAAGTTTCGTTCAAATTGGTCTTATATTTTTTAAGTTATTGACATTTTAAAGTTTAAAAAATCACCTTTCCATTACCCTGGCCGTCAGCCGAGTTCTATGTCACAGTGGGACCTGCAAGAGTGACGGGAGTGGCGGCCAATGGGGGGGGGCCACGATGGCCGCCACGGGCGCGTCCCACCCGAGTGACGGGTGTGGCGGCCAGTGAGGGGGGGCTGCTGAGCTTGAGAGATTTTATACTGTACGAGGTAATGCAATATTTGCATTCAGTAACATAAGTGAAATTCCACTCACATGGGACTGCTAGTTTGAAACCGGATTACTTACTGATCAGCCACAGAAACAGCTTTTGTTCTCTTCGGTTCATTCTTAAATGCAAGACATCATCAACCTTAAAATCCGACTGATCCGAATTTATAAAAAAATGCTTCATTTGGAAAGAAGCTCGGTTGCTGATCAGTGACTGTCATTCATTAGATGCTCAAATGAAGTCAAGAGATAAATTGAACTGACCATCATTTGGCAGTGCTAAGCAGAATTACTGGTGATCAGATATTTCTGCCTTAGGAAGGATTTAACCCTGTACCTGCAACCTCAGTTGGGGGAGGGTTGCCGCGCTCGCGGGAGCGCCTGCAGGAGAGATTTGGAACCAATGGGTCCACGCCTGTCTATTTAAATTAAAGGCAATCTTAATTTAAGGCCAGTAAATCAGTGAAGGCTGAGGAGAAGATCTAGACCATTTGTCATCTGACCTTCTTGGACTTCAGTTTTTGTTTGTAATTTTAGATATATATGGCTTTTGTTTTCAGTGGGCCAATTTGTACAGGCATATATATTTTATATCTATGTAGTGACAGGTGTCTTGTGCATTCTGAAAAATACTGAGGTTGCAGGTACAGAGTTAAGTCCTTCCTAAGGCAGAAATATCTGATCACCTTCTTGTCAGCAGTTGCCACTACACCTGTCATAGAGCCACAGAGTCATAGAGTGATGCAGTGTGGAAACAAGCCCTTCGTCCCAACTTGGCCACACCGGCCAACATGTCCCAGCTACACTAGTCCCACCTACCTGCGCTTGGTCCATATACCTCCAAACCTGTACCTGTTTAACTGTTTCCGTGTACCTGTCTAACTGTTTCTTAAACAATGGGATCATCCCAGCCTCAACTATTTCCTTTGGCAGCTTGTTACCCCTCAGATTCCTATTAAATCTTTTCCCCTTCACCTTGAACCTATGTCCTCTGGTCCTTGATTCCCCTATTCTGAGCAAGGGATTCTGTGCATCTACCTGATCTAGTCCTCTCATGATTTAACAGTATTTTCAGTACTTCTTCGATGGTAACACTGACTGCTCTCAAGACACTTCCATTGACTGCCCCAAGTTCCTCCGTCCTACTGTCTTTCTCCACCGTAGATATGGAGGAGAAATACTCATTGGGGATCTTGCCCATCATCTGTGGCTCCACACAGAGGTGACCACTTTGTTTCCTAAGAGGTCCCACTCTCTCTCTAGTAACCCTTTTCCCCCCTTTTGTATTTATAAAATCTTTTGGGATTGTCCTTATTACTACCCGCCAGAGCTACCTCCTGGACCCCTTTTGCCCTTCCTTTTCCTTTTCCTTTTGTTAGTTTACTCCTTTGTTCTCGATACTCCTCCAGGATGCCGATCCCAGCTGCCTATACCTGTCCCATGCATCCTTCTTGTTTTTGACCAATGCCTCAAATTCCCTTGTGAGCCAAGCTTCCTTATGTTTGCCTACTTTGCCCTTCACTTTAACAGGGACGTATATAACCTGAGCTTTTGTCAGCAATTTTAAAACATCCCACTTGGCCGATGTTCCTTTCCCCTCAATTAACCTGCTCCAGTAACTTCAGTGAGACCTTCTCTCATACCCTCAAAGTTGGCCTTAACAAATGGGCCCTCTCTGTCCCTATCCATAAATATCTTAAACCTAACCGAACAGTGGTCACTGGTCCCAAAAGGCTCCTCCACAAACACTTCATTAACGCTCTTCCCAATTTCCCAATACTAGATCTAGCGTTGCCCTCTCACATGTGGGGGCCTCTACATACTGCTTGAGAAAACTCTCCTGAACACTTATGAGGAATTGCACTCCATTTAAACCCTTCACACTATGATTTTCCCAGTCAATATTGGGAAAGATAAAATCCCCTACTACAACAACCATATTTGACCTGCAGCTGTTAGCAATCTCCTGGCATATTTGTTGTTCTAATTCCATTGACTATTCGAGGGTCTGTAGTACACCCCCAACAAGGTGATCATCCCTTTCTTGTTCCTCAGCTCCATCCATATAGCCTCACTAGACAAAACATCCGTAATGTCACCTCTGACCACTGCCGTGACATCATCCTTAACCGACAATGCAACCCCCCTCCTCTTTTTCCCTCACCCCGATCTCTCCTGAAGCTTTTGTGCCCCGGAACATTGAGCTGCCAGTCCTGCCCCTCCCTTAACCAGGTTTCAGTAATGTCTACAACGTCCCAGTCACTCATACCTATCCATGCCCGAAGCTCATCTGCCTTACCCGTCAGGCCCCTTGCATTAAAATACGTGCAGTTTAAACCAACCCTCCTTCCTTGCTCTCTGCCTTTCACCTGCCTATTCTGTCCACTAACCTTTCCCTCACCACCCTCCATACCAACTTCTAACCTCTCACCTGCCTCTGTCCTGTATGAGATGTTACCTCATTATTTTTCATAACGCATAAGAAATCTGTTTTACAGATATAAAATATATGCAGTTATTTTCAATAACTTAACCCATTGAAAATAAAAACAATGTATTTAAAAGTACAATCTAAAATATAAATTGCTAAATTCTAATTAAGTAATTATGATCAAACAAAACAATTATATTATCATCACCTTGACTAATCATCTAAGTGAGAGTCAACAGAATACACTCCAAACTACAAACTGCCTTGATTGACTAGGAACAGTTCAGTTTAGTTTATTGTCACGTGTACCGAGGTACAGTGAAAATGTTTTGTGCTATCCAGTCAACAGAAAGACAACACATGATTACGATTGAGCCATTTACAGTTTATAGATACATGATATAGGAATAACATTTAGTACAAGGTAAAGCCAGCAAAGTCCGAACAAGGATAGTCCGAGGGTCACCTTGTTCGGACTTTGCTGGCTTTATCTTGAGGTAGATAGTAGTTCATGACTCTTCTCTGGTTGTGGTAGAATGTTTCAGTTGCCTGATAACTGACATGCCGAACTTCCTAAGCCTTCTAAGGTGTACAAGGAGTAAAGAAGGGGGCTGACAACACAGCCTTATGGAGCATCAATGTTGAGGATAATCATAGAGGATTGATTGATCCCTGGGATGGCAGGACTTTCAGATGAAGAAAGACTGGATAGACTAGGCTTATACTCGCTGGAATTTAGAAGACTGAGGAGGGATCTTATAGAAACATATAAAATTCTTAAGGGGTTGGAGAGGCTAGATGCGGGAAGATTGTTCCCGATGTTGGGGAAGTCCAGAACTAGGGGTCACAGCTTAAGGATAAGGGGGAAGTCTTTTAGGACCGAGATGAGAAAACATTTCTTCACACAGAGAGTGGTGAGTCTGTGGAATTCTCTGCCACAGAAGGTAGTTGAGGCCAGTTCATTGGCTATATTTAAGAGGGAGTTAGATGTGGCCCTTGTGGCTAAACCCAGGTTACTGAGTTGGATGATCAGCCATGATCATATTGAATGGCGGTGCAGGCTCGAAGGGCCGAATGGCCTACTCCTGCACCTATTTTCTGTTTCTATGTTTCTAGGATGATTTGTCCCCTATCTTCACTGATTGGGGTCTGTTGGTCAGCAAGTCAAGGATCCAATTGCAGAGATGAGTGCCGACTCCAAGTCCTGTGAATTTGGTGATACGCTTGTTTGGTATAATGGTGTTAAAGGCAGAGCTGTAGTCTCTGAAGTCAGAGCTGGACTTCAGCTATGTTCTGGTTTTAGCACTTTAAAAAAATCATTCAACTTCTTTTTGTAGTTTATTATGACATTTTCTGTGTACTATGTTTATATTACCTGTTTTGCTGCTGTAAGAAAAAAAATCATAATTCTATTTGTCATATCACAATAAAACATTCTTGACCCTCTTGACAACCTGTGCAACTACAAACCCCTACTATGATCAGTCTGACAAAGGATCCTGACCCGAAACATCATCTGCCCATTCCCGCCACAGATGCTGCCTGACATGCTGAGTTATTCCAGCACTTTGTGTTTTATTTAAGATTCCAGCATCTGCAGTTCCTTGTGTCTCTAAGTTATTTTATGTTTAAGATATCTGTTTAAAATGAAGTAGCTTGTAATAATTGAATTGCAACACTTTATTTAGTCTGATCTTTATAAATTCTGACCTTCAAGAAGAGCAGCAATTAGCTGCTAAAATATGGAAAAAATACATTCCTACCTCAAATCTATGGCACAGCATCAAGCCATTTGTCTCAAAGGTTCTTGATAGCACTTATACCCCATACCAGCCAAAATAGTAAATTTACATTTTTATTACATAAGATTCTGGAATTATCTTTGATGAAGAACCGTAATTTTAACTGGCAAAAGAGGCAAAAAGAGATGATAACTTATACCGTGCATAATGATGAGATGTTAATGTGCACTGCTGAAATGGTTGTGGAAGCAGACTCTGCTCCAGAACTAACTCCACCCTCCTGCGAGTTGGCATGCTGCATGCAGATCCCACCCACCTGCACTTCTTCCAGATGCAAAATGTAGAGTGTGGTCTGCCTGCATGTCAGCCTCAGCAAGACATCCCGAAGTCAAGCATCTGGACTGCCAAAGGGTTTCAAAAACTGTGAAAGAATTGTTAACGTCTCTCTCTTGGTCAGCTTCTGCAAAAAACTATTAAAGAGGATATAAATGCTTCAAAGTAGATAAATGCACATTTGATTGGAATGATTTGTTAGTGTAAGTGTTTTAAGTAAAACTCTTCCATTCTTCCATAGTATTGACAACTCCATTCAAATGAATTGTGTTGCTGTTCCTGCACTGTAATTACCAGCCTGAAGCTGAATCTGGGTGTAAACTCCTCCACAAGGAGATTTACTGGCAAATCCAGCAGGAGAGGTTGGTTAGTCAATGTACCAGCATCTGACCTTTCGGATATTTTGGACCTACATTTGGCCATATCCTGAGGCATACATGGTAAGAATTAGCCTAATTGTACTGGATTCAGTCGTTTATGAGTACAATCTTCTGCAGTTCGGGTTGGAGATATTTTGCAGCACACAAATTGCTTGCATAATATTTCCTAAGTAATTTATTGAGATAATTAGTGCAAATTAATATTTTGTTCTCGTTACCTGGGACCCATGCTTAAACTCTTAAAAATAATCCATGAAGCAAATTGGTATTGAAAGTAATAACAGTTAGTCTTTTGGGAGATATATATGGTTTCTGTTACAGGTTGGTGAAACTGACAAACACATTTATTAGTCTTCTTGATAAACTGAACTTTTTCAATTTACTGATCTATCCTGATTAATAATTCATGAAATTCTCTGATCAATATTTGGTCTGATGCCATGAATATGCCAGAAGTGTTGGATGGGTCCAAATGTCTATCCATCAGATAGGGAAGAAAATGTTACGAAAACTGTCATCCAGTTGAATCTGCAACAGATTCGATGCTGACAGAGTCTTTGGAGCCAACTTTCTATTGTCATTGCTAAATAATAGCTTGCCTGATGTTGTAGATACTGTGGGAAGCCTGAAAATATTAGTAAGCAAATAACGTAAGTGAAATTAACAAGTCTTTACAACCCTGGAAAGACTGATGTCTACACAAACCAACCAAGCTTTCCAGATGTCAACTTCTCTACATTGGCGAGAACAAATGCAGGCTCGGCGATCGTTTCGATCAACACCTTCGCTCAGTCCGCCTTAACCAACCTGATCTCCTGGTGGCTCAGCACTTCAACTCCCCCTCCCACTCCCAGCCTGACATTTCTGTCATGGGCCTCCTCTATTGTCATAGTGAGGCCCACCGCAAATTGGAGGAATAGCACCTCATATTTCGCTTGGGCAGCTTACACCCCAGCGGTATGAACATTGACTTCTCTAACTTTAGATAGCTTCTCTGTCCCTCTCTTTCCCCTCCCCCTTCCCAGTTCTCCCACTGTCTTCCTGTCTCCAACTACACCCTTTCTTTGTCCCGCCCCCTCCCCTGACATCAGTCTGAAGAAGGGTCTCGGCCTGAAACATCACCCATTCCTTCTCTCCTGAGATGCCGCCTGACCCGCTGAGTTACTCTAGCTTTTTGTGATACCTTCGATTTGTACCAGCATCTGCAGTTATTTTCCTAGAAAGCTTTTACTACATGTATCATTTGATCTCTACGATAGAGCTCAGGATGATAAATATAATCACATTTAGCTATGCATGCTATTGTTGATTTACTATATTGCTCTCTCTGAATGTGCCACTTTATTGCCTCTATTTCCCTCTTCCTAAACGTTGTTTGTTCTCTGATCTTTCCTAAATATTTTTATTTTTCTTTCTTTTCAGATAAATGAGTATAGCATGGTGCAGCATCAATCACTGAGGGGATAAGCACCATTTTAAGACACAATAGGTAATAGCAAAATTATGTATATCAAAGGATTTTTCACAACGGCAGCAAAATTCACAGAATTTTAAGAAATGTGCAGTCCTCATAAAAATGGATTGTACTATCACATTTCAGATATTTCAGATACAGTATTTTCTTGTCCAAAATAAATCAAACATGGAAGCTCATTTTTTCATGTAAATAGTAAAACAAAAATAGTTCAATGCATATAAAACATTTTGAAGAATGGGGGAAATTATCTTTTTCTAAATAATCTGGTAAATAGAATTACACAGCACAGAAACAGCCCCCTTGGCACAACTCGTCCATGACGATCTAAGCTAGTACCATTTTCCTGCCTTTGGCACATCTGCCTTTGGCACATCTATATACTAAAACTATCGTTTGTTTGTTTGTTTGTTTGTTCCTGAACTACAGCCAAAACGGTACACGATAGCGCGACAATTTTAGGCCCACCTTATTCACCGTCGTCCCTTTGGTGCGAATGGAAGAAGTTTCATTGAAATCGGTGTTATATTTTTAGTTATTTACATTTTAAAGTTTAAACCTATCTCCTAGGGAGGGAGGGGAGCAAGGGAGGGAGGGGGAGGAGGGAGGATAAGGGGGTTGAGGGGGATGGAGTGGGGGGAGGGGAAGGGGAGGGGAAGGGGGAGGAGGGGTGGAGGGAGGGGGAGGGGAAGAGGGAGGTTGAGGGGAGGGGGAGGGGGGGAGGAGGGAGGGAGGGGGAGAGGGGGGAGAGGAGAGGGACAGGAGAGGGTGCTGCACCAATGCAGGAGAGGTTTGGGCCCAACGGGTCCACTTGGTCTAGTATCCCTCTGAACCTTGCTATCCATGTACCTGTCTAAATGTCTTTTAAATACATTACCTGCCTCAACTACCTCCTCTGGCAAATGCTGGGCATAATACATTGTCAAGCCTTATTTTCCATTGCACTTAATGGCAGACAGCCAAATAATGCAACTGAATTTTTTGATATTGAAATCGTAGAAGAGATATCATTTATACACAAACATAATTTGATTTTGGAAAGATGGGGTGGCATATCTTACTTTGATATACATGTGACCATCTCTCATTTCCCATTTATCTTGCACCATTCCCACCAACTTCAGGCATTGGGTGAAAACCACGTCGTCTTTAAAAAATGGCAAACTGCAACCTACAGGATTGACTGCCCATTTGGAATTATTTTCTAAGTCATTAGGTATTTATTCATGAAATAAATCAACAAGAGTGAGTCATTCAGGGCCTTGAGTTTATTTAATCTGATCACAGCTGGTCTGTAGCCTTGCTCCATTTAGCCATCTCTGATTCACAATACCCTTACTGAATGATACCCTTACTGAATAAAGAGTGTAAGAAAATAACTGCAGATGCTGGTACAAATCGAAGGCATTTATTCACAAAATGCTGGAGTAACTCAGCAGGTCAGGCAGCATCTCAGGAGAGAAGGAATGGGCGACGTTTCGGGTCGAGACCCTTCTTCAGTCTGAAGAAGGGTCTCAACCCGAAACGTCGCCCATTCCTTCTCTCTTGAGATGCTGCCTGACCTGCTGAGTTACTCCAGCATTTTGTGAATAAATACCTTACTGAATAAAAGTCTGAATTAATCTAACATGGTCAGACTGCATTTAAGCGGGGTCTTCAACAACCATGTCCATGCTAGTCATCAATCTAACATGGTCAGATTGCACGTCAACTTGCCCTTCAAAAACCATGTCCATGCCAAACATTAATCTAGTAGAGTCAAACTGCATAAAAACAGGCCCTTCAACAACCATGACCATGTCAATCATCATGTACCCGTGTATATTCATTTATCATCCATAACTTTTTGTTAAAGATAATTCCAGGTTCCCATTATGCTTTGTGTGAAGAAAAATATTTCCTTGAAAAGATTTCACTCCAAAGAAATGCAAACTTCTGACAAGCATTTCTTCTCCATGGTGGTGAATGTTCAGACAATGCAGCTAAATGCTACTATATGTGTCTGAACCTATCTCCAGCCGGCTAGATGATTATCTTCTGTCTTGTCCTCCAAGATATAGGGAAGTATGATAATGAATATTGAGCAATGTGTTTGAGTGATGCATCTGTCATGATTCAGTTTCTGCTAATGCATGCAAGCTATGGTATGTGGGAATAGGGCTTGCATGTTTCTGCAAATGTGGTGGTATACATACATGTGGATTTTTAAGGCTAGAATCTTGACAGTGGCCATCTGAGTTTTTGTCTCCCTTTAGCTTCTAATTATGTTGCATGAAGACTACCAGGTTCCCAGTAGGCATGGGCCATATTTTACTTTGGATCTCTTCTACTAAGGCTTCCATGCATCCTGCTGTTATGTATTTGTGCCATTTCTCAACATGTCTCAGATTAGAATAAGTTTCAAAATACCTGCCAGCAACTGGTACAATCACAAGTCTCTTTTCAGAGGTGCAGCCTGGCTTTAAGTAGCTTGGGCTATCTGTTAGTGTTGCATGCGACTCATGAAATTTGGTCCCCTTTGGAAATTAGAAGCCAATGTACAGCACAGTTAACTGTAGAAGCAAGGAACTGCAGATGATGGTTTACAAAGTAAGACACAGTGGTGGAGTAACTCAGCAGGTCAAGCAGCATCTCCGGAGAATCTGGATGGGCAATGTATCAGGTTGGGACCTTTCTTCAGGCTGATTGTAGTAGGGGAGAGAAAGCTGGAAGAGAGGACAATGCCTGGTAAGTGACAGGTAGATATTGGCAAGGTGGGGCGGGGGGGGGGGGGGGGGGGGGGGGGACTGGCAGATAGTTGGAGAAAGGCCAGAGATGAAAAGACAAAAAGTGTGAAACAAGGACTCTGAGATAAGGATAGAAAAAGTGCTAAATCAGAGTTATCCAGTTAGTGCTGGCTGCACAGCTGTAAATAAAGCAGGCAAGGCAACGTTGTTCTGCAGCCTGCACTGGAAGCAAAAGATTCATAACATGTTGCGATACTCTCACCCACATCCAAACTGCCCCAAATGATTTCCTATTGAATACACAAAATGTCTTCAATTGCTTGAACTTAGCTTTTGTAGCACCCTCTCCTCCCTGCCTCCTCCTCCCCTCTCCCCCTCCCCCTCCCCTCTCCCCCTCCCCTCCTCCCCCTTCCTCCCTCCCTTCCTCCTCCCTCCACCCCCTCCCCTCCCTCCTCCCCCTCTCCCCCTCCCCTCTTTCCCTCCCCCCACTCCATCCCCCTCAACCCCCCTTATCCTTCCTCCATCCCCCCCTCCCTCCCTCCCCGCTCCCTCCCAAGGAGATAGATTTAAACTTTAAAATGTGAATAACGTTAAAAATATAACACCGATTTCAATTAAACTTCTTCCATTAGCACCAAAGGGACGACGGTGAGTAAGGTGGGCCTAAAATTGTCACGCTATTGTGTACCGTTTTGGCTGTAGTTCAGGAACAAAAACAAACAAACAGGAGTTTTAGTATATAGATTGGAGATATAGGAAAGCAATTAATGACAAATTATTGCAAGCAAAATGAGGCAATCAATATAGTTATTCAAATTAGATATTAAAATTATTTTCAGCCATTATTATGTTTCTCCTTTATTTGAAATGATATTCTTTGTAAAGGATTACAAATATTTCAGAGTATATCAATTAATTCCATCTATTTATGCAAAACATTTTTCAATGTTCAGCTTACTTTCTAATATATTTCCTGCAAGCAGACCATGCTGCATTGGAAACTTGATTACATTGAGCTTCCCACATTTTTACTCTGATGAGATTCAGTAAGGTACAACCCATACAAGCTCAACTTCTACTTGCACCTAAAGTATTCAGACTTTAATAACTGACTGCATGACACGACCTTCAGAAAGAATCTATGTTCTAGGTGTTCCAAGTCCTTCCATTTTTCTTCATTGAACAAATGCAAAATGAACTTCCCCAACTAACTGCTCTCCACTATTTCAGTTCAAAGTCAAAGTCAGTTCCAAGGCAGGTGAGGTCTTTGGTGCACTTTTGCTGCTTCTGTATGTTTTGCATCAAAATGATGCTTGGATAGTCACCTAGTGCTATGCATCTCCTCTCCACAAAACACTCCTTCTTTGGTATGAAAATCTGGGGAAGCTAAATCAGTAGAGGAGCAATTAGAAGCAAACACACCATTTCATACTTCTTTAAAAGTACTTTTTTTTTTAAATCATAAAATTTCTATCTTATGCTTCCCACATAATTTCCTACCAGGCATGGAATTAGCAGGATGATAGAATTTGCTTGAATTTCTACCACATTCACCTCCTTTCTCCATAATGCTAGGTATGCCCTGTTTAAAACATTAAGTGCTTATGACATGGATTGATTTTTACAGAATTAAGATCTAACGTAAATTTGAAAGGCAGTTTTTTTCCCAGGGCAATTCATCACTAATCGGAAGGAGGCAAATTTGAAATTCAGAATTGAATTCTCTTTTATGATGGGCAGGCAACACTGCTGACCCACAAAGAAAGTGGGATTCTATCCTAGTATGTTCCTTCAATTAACTGCAACATACACCATAATTTTGCCAAAGGTGGTGATGGTACAGATATGTGTTCTGAAGTTCAGTTTGGGTTATGATGCCAAGGTTGCAAACCGTCTAGTTCAATTTCAGACACTGGAGGGTTGTAATCAGTGGCCAGTGATCGGAATTTGTGAAGTGCAGAAAAGACAAAAGCCTGAGGCTTCTCATTATTTCCTACTCACCCAGCATGAATATCTTATGAACAAGTAAACATGGAACAAGGGAAATAGAAAATAGAACAATACAGCACGGGAACATGCCTTTCAGCCCACAATATCTGTGTCACAAATGATGTCAACATAAACTAATATCATCAGCGTGCACATGATCTATATCTCTCCATTCCTTGCCTATCCATGTGCCCATCTACAAGCCTCTTAAATGCCTCTATTGTATCTGCCTCCACCACCACCATTGGCAGTGCATTCGAGAACCCATTGTGTAAAAAAACTTGCCCCTCCCATCTTAAAGCTATGCCCTCTCGGCATTTCTATTCTGGGAGAAAAGTTCTGGCTGTCTACCCTATCTTTCCCTCTCAAATTCATCTGTACATCAAAGTAGGCATTTATTTTTAAACATATGTACAAGGACATATAATCTTTCAAAATCTGGCCAAACATTTCTATGGTGATCTCGTGTAATGTTCTATTCAAGTCTTTTAGATGTGGCCCTTCCATAACTCAGCAAAAGTACACCCACCAGGACTCCTCCACCTTGCAATATGCTGGGAACGTATCATCCTGTGAGCTTGGAGTAATACCAAATGCAAGATTGACATGACAGATGTTTTATCGATTTCCTTTCCTCCTTCAAACCACTTAACATTAACATATCTTGACACGTATCATCTCATATCAAAATTATTATAACGAGTCACTCCAAATGCTTGCATATTTTTCTTTAAGTATTTAAAGGTTTGTTGATGCATTGAAACCTGTATGAAATGAAATGAAATTAAAAATACACTTATCTTTTTTTTCTCAATCCATAAAATGTGTGCATATTTGCACACATTACTGTACCTTTGAAATCAGAAGGTTTAGCTCTAACTTAAGATCTGCCATGGAATATATTCCATTTGTAAACAAAAATGTGGATTACACTGGACAATCCCACATGAAGGGATAATGCTTTAATGGCCTTGCAATTCTTACATGGAAACCAGCCTGCTATTTTAAACACAATAGGTACAAGTTTCAGAGCATTAATTAAATAATGTATTTGTTTTTGAAGGTTATTAACCCTTTTCAAATAAATGGGAAAGATAAGGCCATTTCATGCTGCAGATCAGTGCAGAAGCTAACACACACACGCTGCAACTACGGAAAGCAGTGCTGGCATACGGATCGACCTTCATTTATATTCTGTTCTGCACATAGGGCATACAATCGTGACCTATCCATTTAAGTAATTAAAGCTTCCATTTGGAAACATTCTGCAGGAAGAGGTGAAGCCTCAGAGTTAAATGTCTGCCTGCTTGATGCATTTAGCTAGTTCCATCACTTGATGGACTGTTTTAAATAGCCCGGGTTGCCAGGTCCTCATAAAAATGGAGATGGATTGGCCAGCAGAGAATACTCTCAAAGGAAAGCTGACTCTCTCATCTCTTTTACTGGATATAACTTAATTGTTAACAAGGGTGGGCAGCTGACTCAGTAGACCTGTCATTTTCCCAGCCCCAATTTACTGAAGAACAATTCCATCTGATTAATGTGTAAACTAACCCGATTTGACAACAGGAAACATTAGTTTGAGAGGAGATGTGCACATTAGGACTGTACTTCAGCTCACCTTCCACGCTATTCTATTTCCTTGTGAACCATGTTCCAGGGCAATAGGGAAATCACCTCGTTTGTAGCACTTTCGAAATGCTGTGGGTGCACTGGGTCTCTCTCGGAAAGATCCTGCAGATGAAGGACCGACCACCTTGAGAAACAATGGTTAGATGGATTAAACAGTGTTTACAGCCAAATTAACACAACAGACTTCAATTTATGGTAAATTTACACAGATTATTATCTGTCTACCCTGCCGTGTTTCCTACATTATAACAGTGAGCACTCTTGAAGAGTACTTCATTTATGATTTCGGAGTATTGGTCCGTAAAAGCGTAAAAATGCAATCATTTTTGTTTGCTACTTTGCTCTCCTGTGAAGATACACTCCTCCATGTCTTTCAACATTATAAAGGGCAAACACCCATTCAGATTACCAGTAAAATAAGGTAGAAAGACCTTTTAATCAACGTTAGGCGATCCAAACACAAAACCATACAAAAAGAGCATCGGTGTAATTCCCAACAGGGCCATACAAATTTACCCAAGTTCTGCCATTTTATTTTAACCCACTCATCTGAAAAGCGAGGAACTCCTTAAAGGTAAATTCCCCAGGAAACTTGTAATGGTTGCCATGGAAGAGACAGAGGCTGGAACGGAGAGAGGTCCACCTGCACGAAAGGACGAGGTAAATTTCAAGGTGCTTGGAATTTTTCCCAAGTGCTTGGATATTTTTGAACACGCTTCCTTGGTGGTCTTAATTTTCTCATTGGCGCAGCCCAAATTATCTTCAATTACATAATTCACCCTCAAAAGACATAATGATGTAAGGAAGATAAATGAACAATTTCTACAAAACCTAGTGCAAATCCATTGGTTTTCCATCTTTTATAATTTGTTTTCTCATGTACTGTAACTTTATGAAAAAGTTGGAAGCTGTTGAAGAGTATGTCCAAATCTTGATTATATTCTGCAATGTAAACTCCAGAACTAAGATCTTTGAAGAAGAACTCACTGAATTGATCTCTCTAAAGCATGACAAAGAACAGATAAAATTGTCTGCTGTCGCTCATCAAATTCAATGCATTCATGATTGAGCTGTTGTATCAAATTCTATAGTATCTGTTACGTTTTCCCCTGAAGTTACCTGTTGAGAGAAAGTACATCACACCAACTGCTTAACTAACAATAAATAACCATACAATTCACACAATTTAAATAACTCAATTTTCAGTGAACATATCAAAAAGGCAGCCTACTGCACGAAAAATATGTTTGCTGCAAATTTAACTGAGGAAGCCTGTTAAGTGGCCGAAATTTCCCAAATGAGTGAGTGGATCGAGCGCAACCTGCGGCAGCTGCATGGACAGATGGTGGAAGGAGCCAACCGCATTACACTGGGCCAGGTTGACCCCCACTTCATCGATCCAGTGCTGCTAGGACACCGAGCATTAAAGTGAGAAAATAAGGAATCGCATTTCTTCTTGTGCCAAGATTGCAATTTTCAGAGATTGGGAAACAAAAATATAAACAGAACCTGGAGGTTTCATTGCCAACAGGTGGCAGGAACCATATATGATAATACCATTTAAGAGGTTTTAGATAGGCATATGGATTTGTAGGGAGATGGATTATGTGCAAACAGATGAGATTAGTCTATCTTGTCATCATGTTAAGCATGGACATTGTGGGCTGAAGAGCCTGTTCCTGTTCTGGACTATCCTAGGTTCCATATTCATTGGATCACTCAAAACTCTTTACCCCTGCTATACCCAGACATGAATGGCAGTGCCCAAATAAATTGTTATTTTATCATCACAACTACTTAGCCAGAAGTACTAGGTCCCAGTTGTTTTTGTTCCCTGAAGTTCCACCATCAAGGATTTAATTAATTCCATGCAATATTGAGAAATAGCTGAGCATAATAGTGACAGCCATGACCTGTCAACTTACTAGCTGCATCTGAGAAAAAGATGCTCCAGTATTTGTAATACCTTCAGCTGAGCTTTTCCTTCAATTTGACACTATGGTAGCCTTCTGAAAAAATTGAAAATTGCTCAGAAAATGGATAAATTACGGCTCCATACATCCCTCGGTCATCAATTGATAGATGGTGATGTTAACAATGCTTGTGGATCCCACCAGGATCACCCAGCTTCAGAGTATTTGATAATCTTGGTCCAAATGAGGGATTGAGTTCTCTTGGCATCAAGGTGTCATTGCCACAAAGGACTGTGGAGGCCAAGTCAGTGGATATTTTTAAGGCAGAGATAGACAAATTCTTGATTAGAATGGGTGTCAAGGGTTATGGAGAGAAGGCAGGAAAATGAGACCAGCCATGATTAAATGGTGGAGTGGACTCGATGGGCCGAATGACCTAATTCTACTCCTATAACTTGTGAACGTGTCACTCGACCAAATAAGATGCAAGAGCTTATCTGAAATCTATTTACACTGAGGGAAAATTTTCCACTGTCAAGAAATACAGTTGTGAGTAGGAAAAAAAACTGCAGATGCTGGTTTAAATCGAAGGTAGACATAAAATGCTGGAGTAACTCAGTGGGTCAGGCAGCATCTCAGGAGAGAAGAAATGGGTGACGTTTCGGGTCGAGACCCTTCTTCAGATTGATGTCAGGGGAGGGGGCGGGACAAAGATAGGATGTAGTCGGAGACAGGAAGACTAGTAGGAGAACTGGGAAGGTGGAGGGGATAGAGAGGTGAAGCAGGGACAACCTGAAGTGGGAGAAGTCAGAAGTCAGAAAACCGGAAGTGACGTGAGAGGACGCTGGCGTTGTTTGTTCGCCGCTTCTCACCACTTCTATTTTTGTATTAATTTTGCTGTTTTTGAAAAGATTTTCTTAGCTTGAAAAAATCCCTCTGCTTAAACAAATCCTTCTGCTTGACCACCTGGCATCATCTGCCCAGCTCTTCCACCGCTGCCTCCGCACCCTTGGACTCCGCACCCTTGGACCTCTCACTCCTGTCTGTGCTCCTGTCTCTGCTGGCTTGGACTGCTCCCCTGTGGGTTACCTGACAGCTAGCGCTGCAGTCATCAACTCGCAAATTGCTAACGCTAACGCTACCGCTAACGCTAACAGCTGCCTGGCTGCCTGCTTGCCTGCTTGCCTGGCTACCTCCTCTGCCTGCACGTCCTCAGCTCCCTATTAACCCTTAGGCTGCTCAGCTTCCTCGATCCTCATAGGCCTTGCTCTGGATCAGCCTGTTGTGCCTGCTGTGACGTTTTGATCTCTCTGGGCTCTATGCTCCTTCGCTCCTGCCTGGCATGGCACTGAAGTACTTGGCTGCGAGGCTGCTCCAGCTCAACAACCACTCCACTCCGCCATGCATCTCTGCCATCATCAACCACGGACTTCTACGACGACCCAAATACATCCACAGAGGCTCCGGTCACAAGTTTGTCTACTCCCAGACCGGTCACTCCATCCCTGCACTCTGGTCAGCTGATCGGACTTCCACTCGTCCATTACATCATCACAACAACGCACACGAGCGTGCCCCCTGTCTACAAGCCCTGGCTAAATCACCCGTGTCCATCCACACCACACAAAGCAACATGAAGCTCACTCTGCTCAACATCCGGTCCCTCAACAATAAAAGCCTCATTCTGAATGACTTCATCCTGGAAAATAAACTGGACTTCCTCTGTCTGACAGAAACCTGGCAACAACCTCTGGATTACCTCCCACTCAACCTCACTACACCCAACGGATACTCCTACATCAATAAACCACGCTCGGAAGGCCGAGGTGGTGGGATAGCCGTAATTCACCGACAGGACTTCAAGATCAACCTCATCTCCATCTCATCTGCTCCTTCATTTGAACACCTGGCTTTCAAACTCTCTGGCCACACAAAATTAGTCATGGCAGTTATCTACCGCCCTCCCAAACCACACCCATCATTCCTTTCTGACTTCTCTGACTTTCTGACCCAGTTCTGTTCTCTCTCCCCCTCAATCCTCCTCCTCGGTGATTTCAACATCCATATGGACTCCACTGACTCCACAATAACCGCTGACTTCACTGAAATACTCAACTGCTTTAACCTCACTCAACACGTCAATTTTCCCCACCCATAACCGTGGACACATTCTGGACCTTGTCTGCTCCACTGGACTAAATCTACATCACCTCTCTGGCTCCGACCCCACCCTCTCTGATCACTTAGCCATCACCATGTCTGTCAACATTCCCACCCCAGCTCCAAAGCAAAAACGCAAAATCAACTTCCGCAAGCTGAACTCTGTTTCACCTACCTCGCTCTCATCCTCCCTCTCTGAAATAATGTCCGCCTCTCCCTTCGTTGACCTCCACAGCCCCTCTGACCTCACTGACTACTACAACCGCACTCTCTCCTCCTGCCTCGACCAGCTTGCACCTATAAAAACCAAAACAGTTTCCTTCACCCACTCTGCTCCCTGGTTTACCCCTGAACTCCGCGTGATGAAAACTCATGCCCGCCAACTTGAAAGACTCCGCAACAAAACAGGTCTCACAATTCACTCCCAAGCCTACAAAGACCACATACAACACTATAAAGATGCCCTCTCCCGTGCCCACTCCACCTACTACTCTCAAATAATTCACTCTGGCTCCGGAAACCCAAAAACACTCTTCTCTACAATAAACAAACTCCTCAGCCCCCTGGACACCATCTCCCAATCATTCACAGTTGACAAATGCACCACTTTCCTTTCATTCTTCCAAAGCAAAATAGACAACATCTACAGCACCTTAACCACCAACGCACCTGCTCCCCCTCAAACCACCTGCCCCCCCTTATCCTGTCAGCCCCTGCCTCAGTTCTCCCCAATCTCCACCACCGACCTCTCTGACCTCTTCACAGGAATAAAAACTGCCACCTGCTCTCTGGACCCCATCCCCTCCAGCTTTGTCAAGGCCTGCCTTCCTGCTCTCTCTCCACTTATCACTGCAACAATAAACTCCTCCCTGTCCACTGGCATCGTCCCGCCATCCCTCAAAATTGCTGCTGTCACCCCCATTCTGAAAAAACCTGGTCTAAACCCTGACACCCCAAACAACTTCAGACCAATCTCCAACCTACCCTTTCTGTCCAAAGTTTTGGAACGTGCTGTAGCTTCCCAACTCAAATACCACCTCTCTACCAATAACCTGTATGAAACTTTCCAATCCGGATTCCGCTCAAACCACTGTACTGAAACTGCGCTCCTCAAAATCACAAACGACATTCTCCTCTCCTCCGACGCTGGCAACCTCAACATCCTCATCCTACTTGACCTCAGCGCCGCCTTTGACACCATAAATCACTCCATTCTCCTCACCCGACTTGAAACCTCCCTTAACATCACCGGCACAGCCCTATCCTGGTTCAAATCTTACCTCTCTGACAGACACCAGTTCATCTCCATTAACAACTGTAAATCCCCCACCGCTCCCCTCCCCCAAGGTGTCCCCCAAGGCTCAGTCCTTGGCCCCCTCCTCTTCATCCTCTCTACCTGTTCCCCCTTGGTCAATTAATCCGCCGTCATGGTCTCAACTTCCACTGCTTCGCCGATGATATCCAGCTCCTCATCTCCACCAAGTCAATTTCCCCCACCACACACTCTACACTGACAAACTGCATCACTGAAATAAAATCTTGGCTTCAATCAAACTTCCTCAAACTCAATTGCAACAAATCTGAAATCATCATCATTGGTCCAAAAACACTCACCAAATCCACCCAAAACTTCATCCTCAACATTGATGGTCTCCCAGTATCCACCTCACCTCACATCCGGAATCTTGGAATCATCCTTGATCAAACCCTCTCCTTCGACAAACACATCACAAAGACAGCCTTCTTCCACCTCAAAAACATTGCCCGTCTCCGTCCATCCCTCTCCTCCACAGCTGCAGAAACCCTCATCCACGCCTTCATCACCTCCCGTCTGGACTACTGCAACAGCCTCCTCTATGGCGCACCCTCAAAAATCATCAATAAACTTCAATACATTCAAAACTCCGCTGCCTGTCTACTCACACACACCTCGATCCGTGACCATATCACCCCCGTCCTTTATAAACTCCACTGGCTCCCCATCCTCCAGAGAATCCAGTACAAAATCCTCCTCATAACCTACAAAGCCCTCCATAACCTGGCCCCATCCTACCTGACCGACCTCCTCCACAGGCACACTCCCACCTGCACCCTCCGCTCTGCCGCTGCCAATCTCCTATCCCCCTACATCCGGACCAAACTCAGATCCTGGGGGGACAGGGCTTTCTCCATCGCTGCTCCCACCCTATGGAACTCACTACCCCAAACCGTTAGAGACTCCTCCACACTCACCACATTCAAAACATCGCTGAAGTCTCACCTGTTCAGTACTGCCTTCAACCACTGAAGGTCACCTCACCTTCTGTCTCCTTTCTCTGTTCATTTATTTATTTACTTATTTATCTATTTATTCATTTCCCTATGTTCTCAAAATCTCTGTAAAGCGTCTTTGAGTATATGAAAAGCGCTATATAAATAAAATGCATTATTATTATTATTATTATTAATATTCATACCGCTGTGGTGTAAACTACCCAAGCGAAATATGAGGTGCTATTCCTCCAATTTGCGCTGGGCCTCACTCTGACAATGAAGGAGGCTCAGGACAGGAAGGTCAGATTTGGAATGGGAGGGGGAGTTGAAGTGCTGAGCCACCGGGAGATCAGGTTGGTTGAGACGGACTGAGCGGAGGTGTTCAGTGAAACGATCGCCGAGCCTGCGCTTGGTCTCGCCGACATCTGGAGCAGCGGATACAATAGATGAGGTTGGAGGACGTGCAGGTGAACCTCTGCCTCATCTGGAAAGGCTGTTTGGATCCTTGGATGGAGTCAAGGAGGGAGGTAAAGCGACAGGTGTTGCATCTCCTGCACTTGCAGGGGAAAGTACCTGGAGAGGGGGCGGTTTGGGTGTGAAGGGACGAGTAGACCAGGGAGTTTCGGAGGGAACGGTCTCTGCGGAAAGCAGAAAGGGGTAGAGATGGGAAGATGTGGTCAGTGGTGGGATCCCCTTGGAGGTTGTGGAAATGTTGGAGGATAATTTGTTGTATGTGATGGCTGATGCGGTGGAAGGTGAGGACAAGGGAGACTTTATCCTTGTAGATGTCAGACATCTACTACAAACCCACTGACCCCCATAGCTATCTTAACTACACTTCTTCTCACCCTGTTCCCTGCAAAAACTATCCCCTACTCCCAATTCCTCCATCTATGCTGCATCTGCACCCAGGATGAGGTGTTCTATACTAGGGCATCGGAGATGTCCTCATTCTTCCCCTCGACTCCATCCAAGGACCCAAACAGTCTTTCCAGTTGAGGCAGAGGTTCGCCTACACATCCTCCATCCTCATCTATTGTATCCGCTGCTCCAGATGTCAACTTCTCTACATGAGCGAGACCAAGCGCAGGCTCGGCGATCGTTTCGCTGAACACCTCCGCTCAGTACATCTCAACCAACCTGATCTCCCGGTGGATCAGCACTTCAACTCCCCCTTCCATTCCCAATCTGACCTTTCTGTCCTGGGCCTCCTCCATTGTCAGAGTGAAGCCCAGCGCAAATTGGAGGAACAGCATCTCATATTTCGCTTGGGCAGTTTACACCCCAGCGGTTTGAACATTGACTTCTCCCACTTCAGGTAGTCCCTGCTTCCCTTCTCTATCCCCTCCCCCTTCCCAGTTCTCCTACTAGTCTTCCTGTCTCTGTCTACATCCTATCTTTGTCCCGCCCCCTCCCCTGACATCAGTCTGAAGGGTCTCGAGCCGAAACGTCACCCATTCCTTCTCTCCTGAGATGCTGCCTGACCTGCTGAGTTACTCCAGCATTTTGTGTCTACCAATACAGTTGTGAGTATTGGATTCAATCATCTTCAGGAAATCACTTCTGGGTGGTGTCAAGGACTCCAGCCATTCCAGCAGTGATGTATTCTCCATCATAAGATCAGAGCTGGGTGCACAGTGCTCAGATTCATATATAATTCAGAGGAAACATAAGGAACTGCAGATGCTGGAATTTTGCGTGGAACGCAAAGTGCTGGAATAACTTAATGGGCCAGGCAGCATTTTTAGAGGACATGAATAGACGATGTTTTAGATTTGGATCTGAAGAAGGCTCCAGACTTGAAACATCACCTATCCATATCCTTTAGAGATGAGTTAATCCAGCACATTGTGTCCCATTTATTGTTCCATGGATATTGAAGTCATGAGAGGCAATGTTCTTATCACAAATGGTTAGATAATGCCAATCTCTAATCATTTTCCCATAGTTCTCCAGCAGTCTGCCACAAATCCAGCAGACCATCAAAAATCTTGACAATTCCCCAGTGCTGTCTGAGTAGTAAAACCATTGTTTCACCATGCTGGTGGTCTGCTATTTTTTATTTATCGTGGCAGCAAGGCTTTCAATGTATGGCTGGTCTCTGCACAGGCCTCATACAGCACTCATAAGTCAGTTATCTGTGAATTGCCATTGGCCTACTGAGTCAATTTTGGTTTATCGAGGTGACTTAAATACAACTTGGACACTGAGAATGTCTCAAAATGAAGCCATCAACACCATAATATGAATACCGTGGCAGTCACTTGCTTAATTAACTGCCATTGGTTACACACCTGGCGGCATAAATAAGCCGAGTCACTTTTGGTTCAGATGTTAAGGAGCAGAGTCAAGATGTAGATCCTTTTTCAAAGCATTGTTTGAAGAGTTAATGGCATTCATTACCTTGAAGCCAGCAATCCCTTGTGAACCTCTGTGTTGGCTCCACTTGACAAAAGGGATCCAGAAACTTCCCACATGGTGAATGGAAGAATGCAAGATATTTACACATCTCCAACACTAGCCAAATGAAAGTCCAAGCTCTGGCAATGCATTCTTTGCTCTAATTTGTTGTGCTGTGACTATAGATTTAAATTATGTTCTTGTTGAAGTGAAAATATTTCACATTTTATCACTCACTGAAATTTGGATGGCAAAGTGCTCCATGAATTCTTTGGGCAAACATGTCCCCCTTCTAAGTTATTCTAAATGCATGGGTGCTGTGCATTTCAGTCACAGTTGTGCCCTTGAGTTTTATTATTTATCTATCATTTCACTCTTTGCTTGAAATCTATTTATCTTTTCTTACAAGTCAACAGCACTACACAATGACGCGGCTGGTAAACTGTTGCCTCACAGCACCAGAGACCAGAGTTCGAACATTACTTCGGTTTCCTCCAGATCTCCCACATCGCAAAGTGTTGATTTATAGGTTAAGTGGCCTCTGTAAATTGACCCTAGTGCATAGGGAGTGGATGCAAAAATGGGATAACACAGAATTAATGTGAATGGGAGATTGATGGTTGCCATGGACTCAGTGGGCCAAAGGGCCTGATTCCGTGCTGTATCTCTAAAGCAAACTTAAACCGATACTCTGGTTGGTCTCCCTGGTTAAATAAATCATTCAATAATTTTGCTATCCTTACTTTTAAAGTTACCTTGTGCATCTCTTGCTGATTGTATTTCTATGTTAACGGTATTTTTAAAGTGCTTGTGGAATTAGTTTCTATTTCTTTCAATATTCACTTATAATCTTGTAGTCCTCTTTACCTTGCTGTTTTTGGCTTTATTTTTAATCTCTTATTTCATCTTTTTGTTTACAGATACCTTTGTATTTAGTGTTGTCCTTCTTTTGTTATTCATCCAGGAAATTAGTTTATGATTGATTTGGTGTTCCAAAGAATAATTATTAGTAATTGTGCATGGCTGACCAAATGGTAACAATGTAAATAATACAACCACAATGTTTTTCCCTTTAGCTTATTCAAATGTGACACCATTGAGAAATGAACAACTGCATGAAGGGCCGAAGTAACTTAGTGGGTCAGTCACCATCTCTGGACAACATGGATTGATCTAAAGAATCATCCTGAGACACCACAACATCACCTATCCATGTTCTCCAGAGATGCTGTCTGACCTGCTGAGTTACTCCATTCATTTGTGATAATACTGGTAATTACTCATTCTGGTAATACATCTGCAGCTCCTTGTTTCAACAACAACTACATGTCTAACGTAAGATTCATGAGATTCTCAAGTGCAAATTACATAAATGTTAAAATATTAGTCAACGATTATTAAAAATAAAGTGGGGGCAAGAGCATTATTGGTGGGTGTCCACAGGTAGAGGTGACCCCTTTAAAAATCGAAAAAACTTCAGAGTGCAAAGGATTTTAAAAAGGTAAAACCACCCCACAAAATCATAATTACAATCAAAAAGTAGAATAGTATGCAGCATCAAAAGCTATGAAATGAACAAGAAAACCTTCTAGTCAGTAAATAACTTCAGAAAGTTAAGAATTAAATATTTATAGTTATAATCTGTGCAGCTGGATAGAAATTCAAAAATTTCCAACTGCAAAATAAACTTACCTGAGACAGACAAGTAAAATCAGGAATGGCATTCAATATATTGCCGAGCCTAAAATAGTCACCGATTACCAAGAAATCATGGGTGGAGGCTGCCTTGGAAACTACCTTAGTTAGTAGGTACCAAGGAGCAGCAGTTGTTACAGGCCAACAGCAGATGATACTGTATATAACATTCACAACATTCTTTTGAAACAACTACATTGGATAAAATCAATATCAGCAGTTACCTCAGAATAACTTAGTAAGTGCGGTGGCAAATAAATGAGCAGATGTAAACAGGATACGGTGTGAAATTTCAATTATATATGGTTAATCACACAGTTGTCAGTTCGTATAGTGTCAAGCTTTCCATCCTTAGGACATTAGGGTTTAATTTAGACTTGCTAACACAGATTTTTTGCCATTTTGAGAAATCTTGGGAAGATAACAAAGTGCCCATGGTGCATGTGGACATATCTGAGTTGTAGCTATTGAGAGGGCAATGCATGTGTGCACCGAATGCTGACCAGAAGCACAGAGCAGAAAGAAAATTATGTTATTTTGATCATGATGTGCACTTCTTGCCTCTCCCCTCTACTCTTTAAGTCTAGATGAGGGGTCCCAATCCCAAACTGTTAATTTCCCTCGACCCACTGAATTCTCCCAGCAGTTTGTTTTTTTCGGAGTCCATAACTTCAAGTTTCTGGGTGTGCATATCTCTGAAGATCTGTCCTGGACATTGCATATTAATGCAACCATAAAGGAAGCCCATCAATGCCTTTATTTATTGAGAAGATTGAGGAAATTCAGCGTGCCGACAAATACTGAATTTCTAAAGGTGCATGGTGGAGAACACTGGTTGCATCATATCCTGGTTCAGCAATGTGAATGCCCAGGAATGAAGATTACAGAAAGTGGTGGATCTCAAGTATTGACCTCCCCACCATTGAAGGGATCTACTTGAGGTTCTGTCTCAAAAAGGCAATCAGCATCATCAAGGATCTGCACCATCCTGGCCATTCTATCATTTCACTCCAACCATCAAGAAGAAGGAAAAACCATGACCACCAGATTCAAGAATATTTTCTTCCCAACAACCATCAGGCTCTTGAAAATTAAAATCACTAAACTATGAATTATGAACTATCTTAGTTGCACAAAGGTCTTTGGACTTTTTGCACTGATATTGGGGTTTTTAATTTATTATTTTTAAAAATTATGTAGCTATAAGTATTGTGTTTGCAGGCCCGTTTACTTTCCCCTCAGATCCTTCTTGAGCCACTGAATATATTCAAGATGAGATGAACACTTTATTGAACACATGGGAGTCAAGTGTTATGTACTTCAGCTTTGACCCAATTATTGCTTTTAATGTTCTAACAATGTACTTGGTCTACTGTTCTATTCTTCAGGCAATAAGACCAAATTTCCGTTTCTCCTTCACAGTCTTAGCTACCTATTGTAGCACCTTCAATGATTTTGGGGTAAGCATTCTCTCTGTTCCTCGACACTTCTCAATATTCCACCATGTTTTATATATTCTCATTACCTATTGGCTTTCCCCAAATAGCCGATCAAAAAGTGTAGAGGGATATGAGCCAAACATGGGCAAATGGGACTAGCTTAGATGGGGCATCTTGGTCAGCATGGATGAGCTGGGCCAGAGGGCCTGTTTTCTTGCTGTGTGGCTAAATTTATTAACCCACATTTCTGACTGTTTTTCACTTGCTGCTTTCATTCCAACCCAACTTGTCAGATGTTTCCCCACAACACTGCAAATGTTGCAGCTCGTATCCAATTTCCTTCTGAAAGTTACAATTAAATTTTGGTGGAATGATGTAAGAGCAGGTAGTGCTGCGGCCTCATAGCTTCAGAAACCCAGCTTTAATCCTGACCTTGGGTTCTTGCGTGTGTGGAAATTGTATGCTCTCTGTGTGCCATATAGATTTCACCTGCACTCTAGTTTCCTCCCACATCCTAAAAAGTCCCTAAAGTTATCTGGCTGCTGCAAATTCTCCTGAGTGTAGATTAATGGCATTGGAGAGTGCTTGAGTAACAAATGCACAAGGAAATAGGGAGAGGTTGCATGGAGCAAATTTTGATTGCTTCATGTGAGTCCACATGGGCTCCAATAGGCTAAATGGTCAACTTCTGCAACATAAAATAAGAATTTGTATCAACCACCTTTTCAAAGTGATTTCTGGATCAAAATTACATTCAACAAATATTGAAAGCACATTGATTTCATCCTTTTCTTTTTAAAATTAATTTGTTAACAGCCTACGGTGATTGATTATTTTCATTCTTTCTTCATGTGTCTTGTTTTTAACCATTAGTACCTGACCTAATTAATTTTTGGTACTTTTACCTTCCGAATGCTTCGAGGTGGCAACTATAAGTAATGTAACAGCATGCTGGAGATCAGAAATCACTACTGCCTAGTAAACTTTGAGTTGGGTTTGAAGCCTCTCTTATCCTCAGTCAGCCAAAGGCTGTATCATGCATGGCATGAAAGGTGATGATGAATTTCATCAATGATGTGTGCCTTCATTGAAAGATTGGCTCCCACAACATGAATCTTGTAAAGAGGGGGGGGGGTTGTAAAGGGGGGGAATGGGCAGGTTCGTAAAGGACTTTTGTTTTGTTTATGCTTAAGGCCGATTCTCCCGACACTTTCATTAAATAGTCGATGATGACTTGGAGCTCAGCCTCTAAATGCGCACGTATGCGAGTGCCATTGGTGTAATACAGCCCGTTGAATTATATTGGCTCTGGAGCAGAGGTAATGTAAGTAAAGATAAACAATTTACTTTTGTCTCATGGTAGACACAAAATGCTGGAGTAACTCAGCGGATCAGGCAGCATCTCGGGAGAGAAGGAATGGGTGATGTTTCGGGTCAAGACCCATCTTCAATCTGAAGAAGGGTCTCGACCTGAAACGTCACCTATTGCTTCTCTCCCGAGATGCTGCCTGACCCGCTGAGTTATTCCAGCATTTTGTATCTACCTTCGATTTAAACCAACATCTGCAGTTTTTTTCCTACTTTTGTCTCATTTGTTACAATCTCCTGGGAAGCTTCCTGTTGAGAGCAGCACTGTTGTGAGAATGATTTAAAGAATTGGTGGTGCAATGACACAGCTTTGCTCAATGTAAATCTTCACTATCTTGTGGAACTATTGATTAAAATCACAATTTGCATGTCATCCAGTAACAGGGATAAGATCAAGAAGTAGTCATACGGGCACAAAATTTGAGAAGGATGGTCCACAAGCCATTCTTGGTTAACAAAATCAAAGGTTTTAGTGCAGTCAATAAAGGCCACATCCACTTGGTAATGCTGCTCACTAGATTTTCCAGGGGTTTCTGTGTGGTGGGCAATCATGCCCATTTTGTTTCTAGATAAACAGAATCCACATTGCAATTTTGGTATTTAAAAAAGTGCTGGAGTAACTCAGTGGGTTAGGCAGCATCTGGGAAGAACATAGACAGGATGTTTCGGGTTATGACTCTTCCGAACCCAGTGAGTTACTCCAGCACTTTAGTGGTAAACCAGCATCTGCAGTTCCTAGTGTCTACAATGTGGGTGACAATGCGGGTGATGGTTGAGGCGTCTTTGGACACAAACTTCTATATGTAATTTGTTGTGAAATAGAGTCAAGGATGTGCATGCAAGGAATATAATTAGTTGCGAAATTCATTTTTAAATGTTCGTATGAGAGGTGCTGATTACCTCTCTATCATTAAAATGTTCACCTCTATCCTTGGTTCTCAGTGGTGTGGGTTTCACTGTGTTTGAGTCATATGGTCTTGACAGCATGTCAAATTGCATGTTATTTTCCTGGGCTCGGTGCAATATTTCCACCATCTGTTCTTTAAATCGCGGGTTTTCTGTTGGACTCTGCCATCAGATGGTTATAAAGCTGTATCTTTTCAGCTGAAGCATGGCAGAGTTGCAATCCAATAATGTTTTGCATTTGTGGTTAATTAGTTCACGGTCATTCTAATGCACCCAGACCTGCTGTTTTCTGGTTAAAAATATCTTCACAGGTACCAATTCAGAGCAGTTCAGACACCGGTCACTCAATGGCTCCTGTTGATTGCTGAGCACTTTCGAAGATCCTTGAGATCTTTCCTTGTGGCAATATTTCTGTTGCTATTGCTGATTTGGGCCAGGCTGATGGAGATAACAGAGTGGATTAAGCAGTGGTCAGTAGAAAAGCATAGCTCAAAGTGTTGGAGGAACTCAGCGGGTCAGGTAGCATCTGTCTATCTACTCCCTCCACAGACTCTACCTGACCCGCCAAGTTAATCCATCACTTTCTGTTTTGCTCAAGATTCCAGCATCTGCATCGATTCTGTTCCTCTGCCCAAATACTATCTCACTTGTTCAATGCTCCACTCTGTTATCTCCATGATACAATCAACAGCATGCCAGTGCCTGGATAGGAAGTGCCGGCATCTCTGATAGGAATCTTATCTCTGACAAAAGAGGGCGTTGATTGTGCTCCAAGCATTTTATCAGAGAGATGATTTCATTGAAATTAATTATTCCTACTTATTCCTCGTCAATTACTCCTTGTCATAGGGTTGTCATTTCTGATCTTGGCATTGAAATCATCAAGTTGGATGAAATTTCTCCCCCTGGGATGTGGGCCAGGGCTCAGAAGGTCAGAGAGGGATTGCCAAATAAATGCAACACGCAATAAAACACACCAATGTCCTCATTTATTAATCGTGATTAGTTCAAACAAATGTGAAGCTTCACTAAAAAAAACACACAAAGTGCTGAAATAACTCAGTGGGTTAGGCAGTTTCTCTGGAGAACATGGATCTTATCGAAATGTATAAGATTATTAAGGGGTTGGACACGTTAGAGGCAGGAAACATGTTCCCAATGTTGGGGGAGTCCAGAACAAGGGGCCACAGTTTAAGAATAAGGGATAGGCCATTTAGAACTGAGATGAGGAAAAGCTTTTTCAGTCAGAGAGTTATGAATCTGTGGAATTCTCTGCCCCAGAAGGCAGTGGAGGCCAATTCTCTGAATGCATTCAAGAGAGAGCTAGAGAGAGCTCTTAAGGACAGCAGAGTCAGGGGGTATGGGGAGAAGGCAGGAACGGGGTACTGATTGAGAATGATCAGCCATGATCACATTGAATGGCGGTGCTGGCTCGAAGGGCCGAATGGCCTCCTCCTGCACCTATTGTCTATTGTCTATTGTGACATTTCGGGTTGTGGCCCACTTTAAGTGGTTTGAACATTTAGTTAACATTTTAGTTTCACAACTTCTAAAGCTCACTACTTATATTCAGCTCTAGACAAACTACAGAGGAAGGAACTGCAGAAGCTGGTTTACACTTAAGAGACACAAAATGGTAGAGTAACTCAGCGGAACTGGCAGCATCTCTGGTTAAAAGGAATGGGTGACGTTTTGAGTTGAGACCCTTCTTCAGACTGAGAGCCAGGGAAGAGGGAGACAGAGAGATATGGAAGGGTAAGGTGTGAAAATGAGAGATCAAAAGGGACGGATATCAAGGAAAATGTAGAATAGATAAATGTCAGCTGAGGGGATGGTTTCAAGAGAGAGTTAGATTTAGCTCGTAGGGCCAAGTGATATAGGGAAAAAGCTGGAATGAGATACTGATTTTGGATGATCAGCCATGATCACATTGAATGGCATTGCTGGCTCAAAGGGCTGAATGGCCTACTCCTGCACCTATTTTCCATATTTAACAAGGCATGCAATTAGTAAAATTTAACCAGGACAGTAAAACTAGTCTAAGAACTAGGATGGGGGAGGGATGGAGAGAGAGGGGATGCAAGGGTTACTTGAAGTTGGAGAAGTCAATATTCATACCACTGGGTTGTAAGCTGCCCAAGCGAAATATGAGGTGCTGTTCCTCCAATTTTCATAGAAACATAGAAAATAGGTGCAGGAGGAGGCCATTCAGCCCTTCGAGCTAGCACCGTCATTCATTGTGATCATGGCTGATCATCCACAATCAGTAACCCATGCCTGCCTTCTCCCCATACCCCTTGATTCCACAAGCCCCCAGAGCTCTATCTAACTCTCTCTTAAATCCATCCAGTGATTTGGCCTCCACTGCCCTCTGTGGCAGAGAATTCCACAAATTCACAACTCCTTGAGTGAAAAAGATCCTTCTCACCTCAGTTTTAAATGGCCTCCCCTTTATTCTAAGACTGTGGCCCCTGGTTCTGGACTCCCCCAATATTGGGACCATTTTTCCTGCATCGAGCTTGTCCAGTTCTTTTATAATTTTATATGTCTCTATAAGATCCCCTCTCATCCTTCTCAACTCCAGTGAATACAAGCCTAGTCTTTTCAATCTTTCCTCATAAGACAGTCCCACCATCCAAGGGATCAATCTCATGAACCGACGTTGCACTGCCTCAATTACAAGGATGTCCTTCCTGAAATTAGACCAAAACTGTACACAATACTCCAGATGTGGTCTTACCAGGGCCCTATACAACTGCAGAACCTCTTTCTTTACTCTTATACTGAAATCCTCTCGTTATGAAGGCCAACATGCCATTAGATTTCTTCACTGCCTGGTGTACAAGTGTTAAAGTTCGTTTTCTCCAGACAGACTCTTTCACAAGGACACCCAGGTCTCGCTGAACATTGAGATAATAATCTGCCTCCTTGCTTTTGCCACCAAAGTGGATAACCCCACAATTATCTACATTATACTGTATCTGCCATGCATCTGCCCACTCACTCAACCTGTCCAGCTCACCCTGCAACCTTCTAACATCCTCCGCAGTTCACACTGCCACCCAGCTTTGTGTCATCTCCAAACCTGCTAGTGTTACTTCTAATTCCTTCATCAAAATCATTAATATATATGAATAGTTGCAGCCCCAACACCGATCCTTGCGGCACTCCACTCACCACTGCCATTCTGAAAAGGACCCGTTTACTCCTACTCTTTGCTTCCTGTCTGCCAACCAATTCTCTACCATGTTAACACTCTACCCCCAATACCATGTGTTCTAATTTTGCTCACCAATCTCCCGTGTGGGACCTTATCAAAGGCTTTCTGAAAGTCTAGATACACTACATCCACTGGCTCCCCTTCATCCATTTTACTTGTCACATCCTCAAAAGATTCCAGAAGATTAGTCAAGCATGATTTCCCTTTCATAAATCCATGCTGACTTGGACTTTTTACTGCTATCCAAATGCACCGTTATTACCTCTTTAATAATTGACTCCAGCATCTTCCCCACCACCAATGTCAGGCTAACTGGTCTGTAATTCCCTGTTTTCTCTCTCGCTCCTTTCTTGAAAAGTGGGATAACATTAGGTATCCTCCAATCCACAGGAACTGATCCTGAATCTATTGAACATTGGAAAATGATCACCAATGCGTCCACTATTTCTGGAGCCACCTCCCTGAGTACCCTGGGATGCAGACCATCAGGCCCTGGGGACTTATCAACCTTCAGTCCCATCAGTCTACCCAATACTATTTCTCGCCTAATGCAAATTTCTTTCAGTTCCTCTGTCCCCTCGATCCTCTGTCGTCTAGTACATCTGGGAGATTGTTTGTGTCTTCCTTAATGAAGACAGATCCAAAGTACCTGCTCAACTGTTCTGCCATTTCCTTGTTATCTATAATAATTTCACCTGTGTCTGCCTTCAAGGGACCCACATTTGTCGTTGCTAATCTTTTTCTCTTAACATATCTAAAGCTTTTACTGTCCTTCTTTATATTCTTGGCTAGCTTCCCCTCGTACATCTTTTCAGCCCATATTGCCTGTTTTGTTACCTTCTGTTGTCCTTTGAAAGTTTCCCAATCCTCTGGCTTCCTGCTACTCTTTGCTGTGTTATACATCTTTTCTTTTAGTTTTATTTCACCTCTAACTTCCCTTGGCAGCCACGGTTGCCTCCTACTCCCCTTAGAATCTTTCATTGGCCTTCTCTGATAGTGGAGGGGGCCCAGGACAGAAAGGTCAGTATGGGAGTGGGAGGGGTAGTTAAAGTGTTTATGGACCAGATCACATAGGTCTAGGCGGACTGAGCGGAGGTGTTCAGTGAAACGATCGCTGACCATGCACTTGATCTCACCGATAAGCATCCACACCTGCAACAGTTGATACAGTAGATGAAATTGGAGATGGTGCCAGTGAACCTCTGCATTACCTGAAAGGACTGTCGAGGTCCTTGGTTGGAGTTGATGTATCTATGTATGTGTTGCATCTCCTGCGGTTGCAGGTGGAAGTACCTGGGGAGGGGGTGGCTTGGGTGGGAAAGGATAAGTTAAGTCGGAAGTTGCGGAGGGAACCGTCTCTGTGGAGAAGGGAAGATGTGGCTAATGGTGGGATCCAGTTGGAGGTGACAAAAATGGCGGATAATTATGTGCTACGACTGCTGATGGGGTGAAAGGTGAGGGCTGGGGTCTTCAGAATCTTTGACAGGGTCTTCTGCAGTGGTTGGTCTCTAGAGCCACTGTTACTGGCCATTCATGAGATATCTTTTTTTTTAATGCATATCTTTGTATACCTTCTGGACATTGCTTTTGTTCTTTGGCCAAATGTATGGCCACATATGCATTACTTTTCTGTTTCTTTAATTTCGTCAAATTCCTATTGGTTTTTAAATTCATATGTTCTTGGAGCAGAATTAGGCCATTTGGTCCATCAAGTTTACTCTGCCATTAAATCGGCTGATCTATCTTTCCCGCTCAACCCCATTCGCTTGCCTTCAATCCTTAACCCCTGACATCCTTACTAATCAAGAATCTGTCAATCTCTCCCTTAAAAATATCCATTGACTTGGCCTCTACAGCAATGAATTCCACAGATTCACCACCCTTTGACTCAAGAAATTCATACTTTCATTTCCAAAGGTGCGTCCTTTTATTCTGAGGCTATGGCTTCTGGTCTGAGACTCGTACACAAATGGAAACATCCTCTCCACATCCATTCTCGCCAGGCCTATCACATTTCAGTAAGTTTTAATGGGGTCTCCCCATCATTTTCATAATCACCTTAGCTACCTGGTGCACAATTATTAGAGTGTCTGGTGAAGCTTGTGCGACTTGGATGAAGGGATTAAAAGTAATATTAGCAAATTTGCAAATGATACAAAGCTGGGTGGTAGTGCGAGCTGTGAGGAAGATGCTATGAGGTTGCAGGGTGACTTGGACAGGTTGTGTGAGTGGGCAGATGCATGGCAGATGCAGTTTAATGTGGATAAGTGTGAGGTTATCCACTTTGATGGTAAGAATAAGGCGGCAGATTATTATCTAAATGGTGTCAAGTTAGGAAAAGGGGACGTACAACGAGATCTTGGTGTCCTAGTGCATCAGTCACTGAAAGGAAGTATGCAGGTACAGCAGGCAGTGAAGAAAGCCAATGGAATGTTGGCCTTCATAACAAGAGGAGTTGAGTGTAGGAGCAAAAAGGTCCTTCTGCAGTTGTGTTAGGCCCTAGTGAGACCGCACCTGGAGTACGGTGTGCACTTTTGGTCTCCAAATTTGAGGAAGGATATTCTTGCTATTGAGGGCGTGCAGCGTAGGTTTACTAGGTTAATTCCTGGAATGGCGGGACTGTCATATGTTGAAAGATTGGAGCGGTTTGGCTTGTATACACTGGAATTTAGAAGGATGAGAGGGGATCTTATCGAAACATATAAGATTATTAAGGGGTTGGACACGTTAGAGGCAGGAAACATGTTTCCAATGTTGGGGGAGTCCAGAACCAGGGGCCACAGTTTAAGAATAAGAGGTAGGCCATTTAGAACGGAGATGAGGAAAAACTTTTTCAGTCAGAGAGTTGTAAATCTGTGGAATTCACTGCCTCAGAAGGCAGTGGAGGCTAAGTCTCTGAATGCATTCAAGAGAGAACTAGGTAGAGCTCTTCAGGATAGCGGAGTCAGGGGGTATGGGGAGAAGGCAGGAACGGGGTACTGATTGAGAATGATCAGCCATGATCACATTGAATGGTGGTGCTGGCTCAAAGGGCCGAATGGCCTACTCCTGCACCTATTGTCTATTGATTTTCCAAATTGTCCTTGGAACATAATGTCCCAAAAAGTTATTCATATCCGAAAGTGTTATTTGCTTTCCTTTGCTCTGGGATAGTGGCATATTTCCAGGGCTGTAAACTGAAAAACAATTTCAGTTATATTCGCATACTGATTCTAATCACCTGTCCAAATATCAACCTGGCCTCACATCACACAGTCCCACCTTATGCTTCACTAGACCTCTGTTCAAAATTCTTCTACTCTTTCTTTCTCGACTGTCTACAATGGATATGTTCTTTGTTCTTTAGTGCTTTCAGGTTTGGGTATCGGTGTTCATGGCGAGAACCTGCTGTTTGCATATTAGAACGAGTTAGAGCATCAGGAGCCCACACTTCGTATCTCTGAGATGGCATGCAAAGTAAAGTTCCTTTTTCCGCTTTGTCCCAGACGAAAAGATGTACCCACCACCCACGCCTTCTTTCTGTTATACACCAGTGCTGTGATACCAATGTTAACTGACATTTAAAATACAAAGAATCTGCTGGATTCAAACTTAAATAAAAATATTTCTATTGTTGCTCACAGTGAATCTAAGATTCTGCTGGTTATAGGAGTCATAATGTGTGCACAATACATAATATATCACAGATGTTGTTTTGTGCCATTGCTCTTTGAGAACATAGAAAAACACCTATTTCATGTTGTTTCCATCTTTCACTTTTCTACTTTAATCCATTGCACCATTCTGTAACTTCCTGTTTGTCATTAATAGTCTCATGGTTCTGACATGTTTATTATTCTGTTCCACATCTTTATATTTCTATTTTTTTTCTATGCCTTGACTCCATTATTTTCCCCAATCTATCTTTCATACTTTTATTTATTCACACTGCTCAATTTATAAATTGGATATTTTTTAAGATTCACAAGAGCCAGCACAATTGTGAACATATGTCCAGTTGGAGGGAGGATATTTAAAACATACAGCAATGAGGAAGATTCCTTCATGTGGTTTAGGTGTCACTGGCATTTATTGGAAATGAAAATAAAAAACAGCAGATGCTGGAAATCTAAACCAAAAACAGAAAAATTAAGATACAAGAACTGCAGATGCTGGAATCTTGAACAAAACACAAAATGCAGGAGGAACTCTGGGTCAGGCAACATCTGTGTAGGAAATGGATAGGTTATATTTCTGTTTGGAGCCCTTCTGAACAGTCAGCAAATCAGGCAGCATCAATGGAAAGAGAAACAGAGTTGATATTTCAAGTGGAAGACCCTTGTCAGGACTGGGAAATAGAGTTAAAAATATATTTTACTAGACCAAGTGGACCCGTTGGGCCCAAACCTCTCCTGCATTGGTGCACCACCCTGTCCTCCCCTCTCCCCTGTCTCCTCAACCCCCCCTCCCTTCTCCTCCACTCCCTTCTCCTCCACTCCCTTCCCTCCCTCCTCCCTTCCCCCATAAATTTTAAAATGTGAATAACTTTAAAAATATAACACCGATTTCAATAAAACTACTTGTATTATCACCAAAGTGACAATGGCGAGTAAGGTGGGCCTAAAATTGTCACGCTATCGTGTATCGCTTTGGCTGAAGTTCAGTCACAAACAAAATAACAAACGAGGGTTTTAGTAGATAGATGTAGTGGAGGTCACATACTTTGCAATTTAAAACTAGCATTTTTTTTTCTTTCCTAGCTCCGAAACATAACATTATTGCTCTATCTACGATGGAGATTCCAGGATTTTCAGTTGTAATTCCACCTTTTATTGTTGATCCTTAACTACCTCTGAAGAAACTGTTAAGAATGAACCAAAAGCACACGAGTAAAGTAGATAGATTTTTACAGCAACTCACTTTCAAGGTGAGTACTGCTGAGACTAGCTTTTTTCCCCATAAACCTTTACTGAATTGATTTTTTTTTAAATCTCCGTTGTTTTGGTAAGATTTGAACACTTTTCTGGATTAATGGTCCAGAACTATGGCTGCAGGTCCAAAAATTCTTCTGGAACAAGTACATTCTTTTTTTAGGTTAGGAGTCCAATTTTTCACAATATTCCAGCTGTGGTCTTACAAAGGCCTGACATAATTGCAAGACATAGTTACCATTGAACATCTTAACATATAATTCTCCATTTTAGGTAACACCGCACATGCTCTCCACCTCCTCAATAACCTCTGGTTTCCAGGCCCCCACTCCCTCATCTTTACCATTGATGTCCAGTCACTCTACATCTCCATCCCCCACCAGGATGGTCTCGAAGCCCTCCGTTTCGTCCTTGACCGCAGAACCAGCCAATCTCCATCTACCAATACTCTCCTCTGCCTAGCAGAGCTGGTTCTTATACTCAACAACTTCTCCTTTGACTCCTCCCACGTCCTCCAAATCCAAGGCGAAGTTATGGGCACTCGCATGGGCCCTAGCTATGCCTGCCTCTTTGTAGGGTACGTCGAACAATCCTTGTTCCAGGTGTACATTGGCCCCATCCCCGAACTCTACCTCCGCTACATTGACGACTGCATTGGTGCTACCTCTTGTACCCATGTAAAACTCACTGACTTCATAAATGTTGCCAAATATTTAACCTGCTCTTAAATATACTTGGACCATCTCCGACATCTTCCTACCACCGTTTCCTGTAAAAACTCTATCCCCTACTCCCAATTCCTCCGTCTACGCCACATCTGCGCCCAGGATGAGGTGTTTCATACTAGGGCATCAGAGATGTCCTCATTCTTTAGGAAACGGGGGTTCCCCACTTCCATTATAGATGAGGCTCTCACTCGCGTCGCCGCCATATCCCGCAGCTCAGCTCTTGCTCCCCCTCTCCCCATTCATAACAAGAATAGAGTCCCCCTTGCCCTCACCTTCCACCCCATCAGCCGTCGTATACAACAAATTATCCTTCAACATTTCTGTCATCTCCAACGGGATCCCACTACAGGCCACATCTTCCCATCTCCACCCCTTTCTGCTTTCCGCAGAGACCGTTCCCTCCGCAACTCCCTGGTCCACTCGCCCCTTCCTACCCAAACCACCCCTCCTCAGGTACTTTCTCCTGCAACCGCAGGAGATGCAACAGCTGTCCCTTTACCTCCCCCCTCGACTCCATCCAAGGACCTAAACAGTCTTTCAAGGTGAGGAAGAAGTTCACCTGCATCTCCTCCAACCTCATTTATTGTATCCGCTGTTCCAGGTGTCAACTTCTCTACATTGGCGAGACCAAACGCAGGCTCGGCAATCGTTTTGCTCAACATCTTAGCTCAGTCTGCCTTAACCAAGCTCAGCACTTCAACTCCCCCTCCCACTCCCAGTCTGACCTTTGTCATGGGCCTCCTCCATTGTCATAGTGAGGCCCAGTGCAAATTGGAGGAACAGCATCTCATATTTCGCTTGGGCAGTCTACACCCCAGTGGTATGAACATTGACTTCTCTAACTTTAGATAATTCCTCTGTCCTTCTCTTTCTCCTCCCCCTTCCCAGTTCTCCCACTGTCTTCCTGTCTCCTACTGCATCCTATCTTTGTCCCGTCCCCTTCCCGACCAGTCTGAACAAGGGTCTCGACCCGAAATGTCACCCATTCCTTCTCTCCTGAGATGCTGCCTAACCCGCTGAGTTACTCCAGCATTTTGTGTCTACCATTGTAATCAGGTCACCAAGATTGAAACAGCTGGGATGTGCAGTAAGCACAAGGAAGTGATTAAAAAACTCAGATTTGCACCCTCAGCAATCAGCTTTGATACTATTGCTCAGTAATTTAGGGTCCTGTTGGGGTATATAGGTCTCCCACAGCTAATAACAGCATTAGGTTCCTAAATAATCCATAATTGTGCAGAAATTAGTAGAGAAACTTTGTCAGGGTTATTAGTTGCCATGGACGGTAGTAAAATAATTCGATATTCACTGAACAGTGGAAACCTGTAATCTCAAGCTTCATGCAGAGATAATTAGTGGCTGCTGAAATGAACACTTTGAAGATCTTTTCCAACCAAGATTTTCTCTTAAATGCAAGTGTGCTCGGTTCTATCCAATCGTACACTAGCCACCACAATCCTAGCACCATTCTTGCCTGGCAAAGCAATTCTCTGTTCTCAGAAATAATACCACATGACATCCGGCCATGGTCCACAAAGATCTGTCCAGTACCAGGGCAGAATGGGATCAGCCAAGACTCTGTCATCATATTAATGTTATTCTGAATTTTCCCCACTTCAACATGATACCTCCCCTACAACAAGCTTCTATCTGGAGTGCAGCTAATCTGTAGGACAAACAGAAAATTATTCAAGTTACATTGTTTCCCCTTTCAGAACCAAGGCTACGCCACCTCACAGGTAATTGTTCCATCCAACCACTCACCAGACCACAAGTTTCCAGTTATAGCAACAGATGATAGATCTGAAAAAGGATTCTGACCACTCTTTTTTTTTTGCTTTGGTTTAACTGGGAGAACCATTCCTTAATTATTCTATGCATATATGACTCCTGCGTCCCTTCTTTTATGGCCTTGTACAGCTCTCTGTTACTTGCTCATTGTCACAGCTGTGACATGCCCCCAATGTATTTATATTTCAAAGGCTGAAACCTTGAAATCAGCACTCCTGGTAGACTTCAGGATACAACTATGGAGAGCACTGAACACCTGAAGGACCTTAGGAACAACTGGATGAATTTACCAGCATCCAGCCTGTATGCAGCTGATAAACCATTTAAATTGCATTGGTTGGTATGCCTTTCGACTGCAAGTTTGGTCATGCTCTCAAGGGAGAGCATGACTATTGACACAAAGCAAATTACTTTCAAAATTGAATTTGCAGAATTTTTTTAAAAAGACTGTGATTAGACTGCTGAACTTAGTTGAGTTTTTGCTTCCCTAATAGCTTTTGGAAATGTTACTATGTAGTACAAAGTCAGAGGCCATAAAGGTTTTAATCCGCATTGAATTAGCTGAACTCAATAATACATTTTAGCCTTTGTATCCACTGGGCAATGAAGGAAAAAACAGAAGCTCATTTGGCTTTTTGTTCGCAATTGCTGGAACATGCTTTATTTCACCATCAGGCAAATATTTATCACAGCTGTTATTGTCAAACAAACTTCTATTCATCACTACCTAAGGCCATCCATTTAAATTGGTCATTTGGTAAAGTACTGGAGATCTGCTGGCCCCGGAGGAACTTCAATAGTCATGGCCGCAGAATTGTTTGCACAAAGCTGAGGGGAGAAACGGAATACAAAATTGTCCGAGTGCAATAGGATAAAGGTTAAATTTGCAAATTGTGGTTGCACTCTTATTCCTAATCTAATCAATATGTTTTGAGTGCTTAATAGTTAAGCTATATATTCATTTATTTTCGACTATTCCTTGCACAATGCGAGTGTTTTAAAGTCTTCTTTGGATACCAAATCGATTAAGGGACATGTGGATCAGGCAGTAAGACGTGTGGATCAGACCTATCTAAAAAACTCAGATAGTATTTTGAATGATAAGGAAATTTGATGCCGATTGTTGAAACACAAGATGTTACACTCATTGCAAGTTAGCAGTTAAAGTGTATCAAAGGAAGACACATTAAACGTCAACAATATAACAGACACTGTTGACACTGCTAAATACACACGCTGTGCCATTTTAAATTTAATAAATGCATATACAGATGCTTCTTGACTTACGATATTTCGACTTTACAAAGGTGCAAAAGCTATTTACATTCAGTATAAACTGTACTTCGAATTTTGATCTTTTTTCCCAGACTCGCAGACCTGTCTGTTGCTCAGACTGGCAGTGTCTTATGCGGTACGGTACTCTCTCGTGATACTGGGCAACGGCAGCGAGCCGAAAGCTCCCAATCAGCCATGATTGGGAGGTGCCACGGCTATGATGTTTAATAATAATAATAATAATATATTCCTGTATTCGTCCCACACCGGGGAAATTTACAAATGTTTGGTAGGTTAGGTATATTAAATGCATTTTTGACATGATATTTTCGATTTACGATGGGTTTATCGGAACGTAACCCCATCGTAAGTCGAGGAGCACCTGTACTGTATAGTAAATATAAATTAAATGTATTTAATAGGAACAGGCTCTTCAACCCACAATGTCTGTGCAGAACATGAAGCCAAGACCCTTATCTACCTGCACATAATCCAAAAGCCTCTTATACGCCACCATTAATCTTGGTCGCGCATTCCAGTTTTACTTTGAAAACTGTCATGCAAAGTAAGCTATTTAAGGGCCTGTCCCACTAAGGCGATTTTAAGGCGACTGCCGGCGACTAGGCTGTTGTCGACAGTTCGCCGGGGTGTCGCAGGCATGATCATGAGGAATCTTCGAAACTTCGTAGTGGATCTCGGCGCGTCGCTGAGAAATCATCCAGTTTGAAATTTCTCGGCGACAGCTGGCTTGTCGGCAGATATCGTTGGTTATTGCGGGCGCTGTCGCATGCTGTCCCCCAGGTGTGATAGGTTCTCTTAGATGCATTTAGAAGCACATAATGTTAAAATAAATAAAGTCATTTCAAAATACCATAAAATGCTTGTGTTTATCCAATTTATTTACCGTCAGGACATTTGACAGGTAGATTGGAGACGACAGTTTGACGGTCAGGTAAGCGCGGGAATTTTTGCGATGTTTATGGCTATCAGCCATTACATTTAAAGTGGGCTCCAATCCCAGATATGCAACCCAGAAACCAGATATGCATCTCCCTTACATTTTCAAAGAATGCCCACACACTTTTCTCAAAAATCCACTTTTAAAATATTTTTTTAAAATACAGCTATTAGTGAACTGGAAGTAAATCCAGTTTATTCCTTGTTACAGTGAAGCTTGGTTTTCAAGTAACCCGGGCAAGTTTTTTTTATATCAAAACTCTCAAGTACTTACTGACTTGTCAGTGATCTCAGCGAAAATTAGGACGCCGGAGAAGCATTGACAGCGTGGGTATTTTCACGATGTTTATGGCCATCGGCCATTACATTTAAAGTGGGCTCCAAATCCAGATATGCAACCCAGAAACCAGATATGCATCTCCCTTACATTTTCAAAGAATGCCCACACACTATGCACAAAAATCCACTTAACCACTTTAAAATGTAATTTTTTTAATACAGCTATTAGTAAACTGGAAGTAAATCCAGTCTATGCCTTGTTACAATGAAGCTTGGTTTTTAAGTAACCCATTCAAGGTGTTATAGTTCAAAACTCTCAAGTACTTACCGACTTGTCAGTGATTTCATCGAAAATCAGGACGCTGGAGAAGCATTGACAGCGTGGGAATTTTCGCGATGTTTCCGAAGACGGTGTAATCTTGACCGACTCGGCATTGTCGTGGTCATTGTCGTCGGGTAAAAGAAAAATTTGGCTATCTGCTACGACTTTGACAATCGCCGACAGTCGCCAAAAAAATCACCTAAGTGGGACAGGCCCTTTAGGATAAACAGTTTTTAGTATTAGTTTATAAACCTTTGCACTAGGATGTAGTTGATGAGCCGTAACACGCAGTGATTTGGTCTCAGATGATGTGCCACAAATGTCCTACTTCTGGGATGCCTTGGTAGCTTCTGATAGGAGCTGCACTCAGGGGAAGCCTTACCTTCTGTCATTATTGGTGAGGCTTGTTTTTAAATATCTCAGATATGTGAAGACATTTAAAGGATTAGCACTTAATTTAATTATGTTAAGCAATTTCAATAATTTATGCATACTTAATTTACCCTTTTCTTGCTAATCTCTGGGAAACTTCATTCAATCATAATCATACTTTATTAGCCAAGTATGTTTTGCAACATACGAGGAATTTCATTTGCCATACCATCATACCAATAAAAAGCAACAGAACGCACAAAATACATTTTAACATAAACATCCACCACAGTGACTCCTCCGCATTCATCACTGTGAAGGAAGGCGAAAAAAAAGTTCAATCTCTTCCCTTCTTCGATCTCCTGCGGTCGAGGGCCTCGAGCCTTCCGTTGACGGGGCGATCTTGACTCCCGCAGCCGGCAGTGTTTGGGCCCTCCACATCGGGGCGATCAAGCTCCCGCATCAGGAGAATCTCAGCTCCCCCGCGCCAGGCGATCTACCCTGGGTCGGGGCTGGTCGAAAACCTTCTACGATTTGGAGCTCCCGACATCGGTCTCTACCCGAGACTGCGAGCTCCTTGATGGTGAAGTCTGCAGGCCGCAGTTGGAGCATCGATCCCAGGCAAGGGATCGCATGCTCCGATGGTAAGTCCACGGCCCCATGGTGGGGCTCAAAGTCAGCCCCGATGTTAGACTGCAGAGAGACTGGAGATACGATCCGGAAAACAATCGCATCTCCGGCAAGGTAGTTTGAAAAACAGTTTCCTCCGAACCCCTCCCGCACATAAAACAAACCAGAGAACATTAACAAAACGTTTAAAACATACTAAAAATAACAAAAAAAAGACGAAGACAGACAGACTGTTGGCGAGGCTGCCATCGCGGCGCCACCTGGTGGACAACAGTGAATGATATTTCTAATCCAATGACGGAGATGGACTCTGACACACGTTTTCCTGGAAAAAAAACAAGGCCCCACAATTCCAGGACACACATCCATTTTCTGCCTCTTGTTTTATGCTTCATCTTATAATTTATTTTTCATTTTGTCCTACCCACATAGTTTAATTCCTTCCAACCTCCATTTTCCTTCTTCTGCCTTTAATTTTGTTCTTTCTTCCCACTTACATATCCACATTTCTCCCCTATCTTTCTACACTCAAAATTTCATGAATTTTATAAACTGTGCTTAAATCATTTTACCATTCTGATCAATGCACGATTAAAGGGATCATAAATATAATGATGTTGCAATACAAGGAAAGCAAGCACTTTTTTCCCCATAATTTGAGGACAACCAATCTCTTGAATTGGTTTGTTTGCTTCTCCTTTAGACCCTATCAATAGCAGATATGTCCTTCAGCTATGTCCATTCGTATCAAGTCACCCTCGTCAAAGAACATTGAAGTCCCATACCCAGAATTCATTGTCTCCTTGCTATTTTCAGCTATAGATGATCAAAATAGTAATCAAAAATATTTCCTTTGCTATGTTATCATGAGATCTGAACTTAACGTTAAGGACTCGCAAATGCCAGTGGACCTTTGCGATAACATGTCTTCTGGGTGCGTCTTGTAGTGTTTCAGAAAGTGAAGCAAGGAGACTGCCATCTACATCAAAGCAGTACTTGACCAACTGCTGGAAAACTTGGACAATGGGTATGAAGGGGAAAACATTAAAACTGTTAAATTCATTCTTTGCACAATGGAAAATTAATGTGGCTGTTACGAGTTCAATTCTGCCAATCCCATACAATGCTGTAAAAGTTATTTGGGGCAGCATCCTATGCCCAGCCATCTTCACCTGTTTCATTAACGTTGGGCGAGGATAAACAAATGTTGTTTTCCAAATGTTGTTTGTTTGTTTAAAATGCAAAACTAAGTTGTGACCAAGAGGATTCCAAGAGACTTCAAGGGGATACAGACAAGCTGAGTGATCAAGAACACAGTAGATGGAATTTAATGTGAAACTATGTGATGTCATCCACTTGAGCATACAAAAGCAGAATAACCTTTAAAAGTGACACATTGAGAAAAACTGACATTCAAAGGGAGCAAGGTGGTCTTGTACCAAGTAACATGCAGTACAAGCAATTATAAAGGCAGATGATATTTTAGCTTTTATTATGAGAATTTGAGTACAGGAGTAAAGTTACCTTAATGCAATTAAATAGGGGCTTGATGAGACCACATCGATATTTTTAAACCAAAGGTCGTAACCCATTATCTACATTTGCATTTAAACCACACTCTCTCAAATTTAAAACAGCAAAACTGTAAAACATAATGAATTAGTGACTAGACTGGAACCAAATCACCTCAGATGTTGAAACTCAGAATTAAAACTAGAAAATACAGAAGATGCATAACAAGTCAGGCTGCGTCTGTGGAGAGAGAAAGAGAGTTAATATTCCAGATTAATGAGCATTCCATAGAACTGGCAGGTTGGAGATATATCAGGTTTTGAGATGTGGGTAAAGGGGTGGGGAGGAGTGAGGGAAAGATGGGAGGTACGCAATAGGTTGGAATGCAGGAGAAATTAAATAATAATAGTCTGAAGCACATTGGGAAAAGAGGAAGGACAAAAAGGGAGGTCTAGACAAAATCATTGAACATAATTTTGGAATCCAAAGACTGAAGGAAGACAGCTATGTTTCAAATCAGAAGGCAAAATGCTGATACTTGTGATTTGAAAAGCTTCATGAGAGCAGTATTAAAGGCAGGGAACAGAGTGGGAGTAGGATGGCGAGTTTGAGTCACAGAACATTTTAGCGCATGCTTGTGAACGGAGATATCCTGTAATGTTTTCTCCATATGGAAAGTATGAAGGGGTGCAACCACAGGATTTTAAATTGAAAGGCATTCCTATTTCAAATGGAGTCAATGTTGGGCATTAATGCTGGAAATGTATAAGTTCAAATGGCATGTTGGATACCTTGCAGTTGCAAAAATCAACAAGATTATCCTTGAAGAAGGGAGATTGACACAGATGATTGCAGATCATTTCAAGATTTATGGGTGCTCAGTCATAATATTTAAGGTAAATATTTCAATATTTCTGGACACTGAGGATATGGAATTTGGTGATTTATGAAAGTTGATGTACACCATCCATCAAAATCCCATTGAATGGCAGAACTGGGTCAAGAGGTTACACGGCCAAATCAGCTTCTGTTATGAGTTGGTGGAGCGAATCGAGTCAAAGAAACCATGACATCACCGAGTACACAACAGAAACAGGCCCTAAGAAAAAGTGTGTGTTCACTTTATACATGCCTCGTGATCTTGTACACCTCAATATAATTACCCCCCCAGCCTCCGATGCTCCAAAGAAAAATGTCCCAGCCTACCCAACCTTACCCTATAACTCAAGCCTGCAAGTCCGGATAATAGACAATAGGTGCAGGAATAGGCCATTCGGCCCTTCGAGCCAGCACTGCCATTCACCGTGCTCATGGCTGATCATCCACAATCAGTACCGCGTTCCTGCCTTCTCCCATATCCCTTGACTCCACTATCATTAAGAGCTCCATCTAACTCTCTCTTGAAAGCATCCAGAGAATTGGCCTCCTTCTGAGGCAGAGAATTCCACAGCTTAACAACTTTCTGAGTGAAAAAGGTTTTCCTCATCTCCATTCTAAATGGCCTACCCCTTATTCTTAAACTGTGGCCCCTGGTTCTGGACTTCCCCAACATTGGGAACATGTTTCCTGCCTCTAGCGTGTCCAATCCCTTAATAATCTTATATGCTTCAATAAGATCCCCTCTCATACTTCTAAATTCCAGTGTATACAAGCCTTGTCGCTCCAGTCTTTCAACATACGATAGTCCCGCCATTCCGGGAATTAACCTCGTGAACCTACGCTGCACTCCCTCAATAGCAAGAATGGCCTTCCTCAAATTTGGAGAACAAAGCTGCACACAATATTCCAGGTGTGGTCTCACTAGGGCCCCGTACAACTGCAGGAGGACCGCTTTGCTCCGATACTCAACTCCTCTTGTTATGAAGGCCAACATTCCATTGGCTTTCTTCACTGCCTGCTGTACCTGCATGCTTCCTTTCTGTGACTGATGAACTAGGACAGCCAGATTTCATTGTACTTCCCCTTTTCCTAACTTGACACCATTCAGATAATAATCTGGCTTCCTGTTCTTACCACCAAAGTGGATAACCTCAGATTTATCCACATTACACTCCATCTGCCATGCATCTGCCCACTCACACAATCTGTCCAAGTCACCCTGCAACCTCATAGCATCCCCCTCACAGTTCACCCTGCCACCTAGCTTTGTGTCATCTGCAAATTTGCTAATGTTACTTTTAATCCCTTCATCCAAGTCATTAATGTATATTGTTGCTTGTACTTGTACTTGTACAGTTGCAGCAGCATAATATCTTCCCGATAAAGCCAAGCTTCCTCACTGACACTTTTGTACTTGCTCCACCTCGTTCCCCAAGAGAAGGTCCAACGTTGCACCCTTTCTCTCGAGGGCCTTCAACATATTGATTAAAGAAACTATCTTGGACATATTTAACACATTTTATATCAATGTCAATGTTGAAAGTATGTGACCTTTATAAATAATTTTTTTCCCCAAAGTAAGCATTTCTTTGTCAAGGATATAGTCACACACCACATTGACTGTTTTCAAATTATCTTTTTAATGTATTTTTTGTCTTCTGGTTAATCTTTGTTTTATCTTCCATTGGCCCCATAATAAAGCAAAGACTAAATTTGTACATATAAAAATGTAGTTTGTGTACAGGCATTCTTTCTCCAGTAAATAACCTGGAGCTTAATTGCTTGTTGCTAACCAGTTCTTCTTACGTAGTTGTGTATTGTCTTGCTGCTTCCTAAAATGTAATAATACCTTCTATCCAACACAAGAACAACATTCCCACAGCCTGCACCATTAATTTGATCAAGATACAACTTCCTTTTGTTTTCTAAAGTTCATTGGTCTCCATGATGTAAATAGGTATTTTAATGTTATTTGTGAAAGTTTTCTGCTGTTGCATTCTGTGTTCCTTTTTCTCCACATTGCAATTAGTTTGGATATGTTCTGTTTGACATTTCTCGCCCTTTGTACTTTAATATAGTTGCCCCGATTTTAGATCCATCCGCAAAGTTACTTAATTCAGAGATTTCCAAAGCACCATCCTTAATATATCAAAATAGTGAACCACACCAGACAAGACAGCAACCTGGGGGCACCATGAACTTCAAATCTATCCATCTCTGTTAACTACAAGAGATCGATAGCAACAGATTGAGAAACAAACAAATTACAGGGTTGGAGAATTCACTCATTACCAAATATCAACTACTTAAATGTTTTCCGTCAGGAACATCACACAACATTGACTATGGGGTTGAAAACAAGATATTTGAGCCAAACAGGAAAACTGTGATAGAAAGAAATTGAACGTTGCTTCGCCCTAAATGACATTTTCAGTTGGTAGTGTGAGCGTATTATTGACAAATCATACTTTTACAGGCTAAAAATATTTGTTAATGTTTTTGTTTAGTGGAAAGCAAACCCAATTATCATACTGTTTTGTGTCCTTCGATAATCACAAGGTTATTTATCTGTGTAAAACATACCAGCCATAAAGTAACACTTTACATAAACTGTGAAGACATACTTTGATATATTATCACCATCTCCGAATCATTTATTGCCTGGCTGTTGTTTACCCAATATCTCTGGTTGTGGATGAGCCATACCTTCCTCTAGTTAAACATTTGGAAGGCAATACCAGTGCAAACTCCATCCTGTATAGATTGCAGTTTCCCATTTGATCTTCAATTAAGTACTTAACCTCATTTGGTATCCATTCAGCAGGCAATGTAACATGTTTTCCTCTGTTGCAATGTTAGCAGTGAAAGGAAATATAAAATATGCATTATATTTAACATTTTAGAGTAAATATTAATACATTTTGTTCTTTATTAACTAATCTTCCCTTTTTTCTGAGCTTCTCATGCTAAATTGTGGCCTAAAAGCTGTCACTATCAACGATACTAGAGGAGCAAGATGAACCACTCCGTTGAAATCGCCTATACTGAAGTGTAGTACGCAAAGGAGTGTAACAGTCGCCTTTTTAGTAGGCAAAACCCACCGTTCGCTATGCCTCTCGCAGTGTAATCAGTGTTTTGGGGGAACTGTATATGTGATGATACCATTAAAATGCAGAATATATCTCATCTACCAATTCACAAATTTTTGTTATTTTTCTTTTTAAATGTTTCTGCAAGATTCTGCCTACTAAAATGACGCCATGACATACTACGGTTCTTAGGGTTGAGTAGTCTATCTTGCTCCTCTAGTATCTTTGGTCACTATCCAGCATCTTATTGTGAACTTGGAAGTAAACTAAATTCACAGATAAGACTGATCCAACTATCCAACTGATCCAACAGACTAAAGCCAACTATAGCAGACAAGTTACTATTATTTGATATTAGCTAAGGTTAGACCAATGATGGGATTTCTTTTGTTCCCAAGATTATGCGACTTATTTAGTTTAGTGTGTCGTCACAGAGTTTTAGTGCAATACAAATGATGCACTGAAGTGGCCTGACTGTGTGTTTAATGTATAGCACAACTGACAATAAAAGCCATTTTAGAAAACCTTTGTGAGAAAATGTTAAAATTGCTTTATTTGTTGAACAGGTTCAAAGACTATGGGCCATCCTGCTTTGTAGGGGTGATATGTAGATGCAGGTTGTTAACATTGAATGCTAATCTGCAAATTTGGAGTGTGTGGAACTATGTAACTTGTACATAGAACAGTACCACACATGAAAGAACCTTCAGCCCACAATCTCTACGTCGAACATGAAGGCAAGCAAAAGAGATCGGCCTGCACATGAACCATATCCGTTCATTTCTTGCATATCCATGGGGTGATCTAAAAGCCGCTTAAACACCCTATTGTATCTGCCTTCACCACCACCTCTGGCAGCATGTTCCAGGCACCCATCACCCTCTGCATAAAAGAAACATGCCCTGCACATCTCCTTTAAATTTTGCCCATCTCACTTTAAAACTATACCCTCTAATCTTTGACATTTCCACCTTGGGAAAATGGTTCTGACTCTCTACCCTATCTATGCCTCTCATAATTTTGTATACTTCTATCAGGTTTTCCTTCAGTATTCAAAAAAGACAGTGTAAAGCCCTGACACAAGTGGTAGTTGAAATACTATTCAGATGTTGATTACTTGAATGCACAGCATGGCCCAGTTAAAAAATAAATAAAGTAGGTGCACAGTCTGTGCGTTTTTTTTGTTGCATTTATGACCAAATGAACATTTCCTTACAAAATAAATTTTCATCGTGGCTATTATTGTGAAACCCTCAGTCAATCTATGCTTCTTTTAGTCCCTTGAATACCTCTAACTCAATGAACAACTACTTACAATATCATTTTTGTCCCTCCCTTCCCCTCCTCCTTCCCAGATCTCCCTCTATCTTCCTGTCTCCACCTATATCCTTCCTTTGTCCCACCCCCGACATCAGTCTGAAGAAGGGTCTCGACCCGAAACGTCACCCATTCCTTCTCTCCCGAGATGCTGCCTGACCTGCTGAGTTACTCCAGCATTTTGTGAATAAATCGATTTGTACCAGCATCTGCAGTTATTTTCTTATATCATTTTTCATCGTGGCTTTTACTGTTAAACCCTCATAATTCCATGGTCATTCTTGGCTCTTGAATACATTTTTATTTTGCTTTGATGACCCCAGTGAACATTTACTTACAATTGAATTTTTCATCATGGCTTTCACTGTGAAACCTTCAGTTACTCTGTGGTCCTTCTTGGTCCTTGGATACATCGCCGCCAGAGGTTTGTGATTGCTCTTCCCCAGTGTGTTGACAGCGGGCATTTTGTCTCTTCTGAGGCCAAAACAGCGAGATAACACCTGTCCCCCCACAAAAAAATAAAACTGCGTCTGTTATTACTTTGCGAGGGTCCAATAAAGCCCTCGCCCGCAGTCTACTCGAAGGCCGGCGCCGTTGCTAAGAGAAGATATTGTTAAACAATCAGCGTCATTTCCGGCGTGTCACTGCCCGCCATGTGGCGTCACATGATAAACGGGACACATGATAAACGGGACACTTTGACTCGAAGCGCCGGGACATCTTGTTCAACCCCAACATTATCTCTTTGCATTCTCTTTTCGAGCCGTTGATTCCTGCCAATTCCAGCCCGGTCCATTTAATTCCCCCTTTTATTTCGCCTTATCCAGCATTCGTGACGCTTCAACTACAAACTCTCCCTTTTGCAAATCTCTCGCCTCCTCCAATGTACCCCCCCACCCACCCCGGGCGAGTTCCAAATCGCCGGGCGAGCTCGCGATGCTCCCGCGCGCTCTCACCCCCTGGCGTGAGCCCACGGTCTCCCGAAGCCGGGCAAGCTCGAGCTCCCCATCCTCAACCCAACCCCACGGCGCGCACCAGAGTGTCCGCGTTCCGCCCCTCGCTCGAGCATCGGGCAGTTGACAAACAAACGGGCGAACGTGCGCAGGCGCGGATCTGCGTGCGCTCGAGCATCGGGCAGTTGACAAACAAACGGGCGAACGTGCGCAGGCGCGGATCTGCGCTGGGATTGCCCTCGGATAACGCCCCCTCTGCACGGGGCAAAATTCGCCTCCGCTCGTCGACAGTACTCGCCCTTCCCCACTCCTCAGCAGTTCAGTTTTGACAGAAATGATCGGTAGGTGACGACCTGAAACGCCTTAGTTTATAATGTGCCACTTACCCCCGCCTTCCACACTGGGCCTGTCAAACACCTGCTTGGAAATCGGAAAGTTCTGAAAAAAACAATAACTTTGATGGGAGTTAGAAAGGAAAACAATAATGTCTTTCACTTTGTGAGTGGTATATTTTTGGAATTGTAATTTTAATTTATTTTCTGCTTAAATAAAACATCCCCGGCGGGGAATTGAACCCCGGTCTGACAGACGGGGATACTCACCACCAGACTACCGAGGACAGGATATAGAGAAAGGTGAAGGCAGCCCTAGTAAAAAAATTGGTAGATTGTCTCACATGAATTCTGTTTTTGCATGAATTACCTATTTCCAAAATGATGATTAGAAGAAATGAATGCAAGCTTTTTAAAACACTTCAAATATAATGACATTCCTGTACTGCAAATGTGTTGGATATAGATATCCACAACCACAGTGTGTATTACTATAAATAAGACTGTTTTCTCGCTGTTTCTGGAAATGAGTCCCTTTGTCGGTTTTTGATCAAAACATGGAAGTGGTGTGGGGGATCGGGGTTGGAGGTGGGTGGAGGGGAGACGGGGTGGTGGAGGTGGGGCTAATGAGGGGGTGGGTTGATGGGTGGTGGAGGTTGGGGTAATGAGGGGGTGGGTTGATGGGTGGTGGAGGTGGGGATAACGAGGAAGTGGGGAGATGGAGATGGAGGGTAGAAGGTAGAGGTGGGGAGTGAGGGTGCTCTGCATGTTTTGATCAAGTACTGACTGTCATAATGGAAAGAGGCCCCTTAGCCTACCTCCATGCCAACCAAGTTGGCATTCTGGGCTAGTCACATTTGCCTAAATTTGTCCCACAGCCCTCTAAACCCTTCTTATCCATATACTTGTCATGGGAGACCCAACGTCAAGAGGCCCTGGGAGTAGTGGAGCTTTTCTCAAGTTTTCTAATTGAAATGGGAAAGTCCAACACTGGTGCAGACTTGTTGGTAACAGCATCTTCCTTTGTACAAAAATAAAACAAACACATGTTGAAAACTATGGGAAGAGAAGCAGAGATAACGATTCAGGTCATAGACCTTTTGTCTGTGTCTGAGAAATTAATTCTGTTTCTCTTTCTACAAATGTGACCTGACCTGGTGAGTATTTCCAGCATTTTCAGTTTTTATTTTAGATTTCCAGTTATTGAGGTTTTAAAAAATATTTACTTTTCCTTAAAAGTCAAGACTGTTTAATTGTCACGTGTACCGGTAACGGAGCAATGAATTTCTAATTTGCAGCCGTTTTACATTACGTTTTACATTACATTAATGCAGTAACACACAAATAAACATACGATAATCATCAGTACAATAAAATAATAATCAGTGACACTCAGTAACCAGAATAGTGCAAAACCGAAGTATGTAGAGCAATCAAAACAAAATACATTTCCATATCATAGTTACTGAGGTAGGATTCTGGTCAGTGTGGTATAGTGTTAAAGTGTCTGGTGGTTGCTGGGAAGGAGCTGTTTTTGAACCTGGAGGTCACCGTTTTTAGACTCCAGCATTTTTTGCTTTTATGTTAAAGTATCGTGCTGGTTTATTTTATCAATTAAAAAAGGATCAAACAATTTGGAAAGTTTATAACCTGCTGGTGAAAGAAAAATGACAAAAAATTCAGAATAAAAGTGTTGATGAACAAACATCAAGTACAATTTAGTATCTTTCTTTAAGAAATTAGTTGAAGTGAATAGGATTAATACTCCATATCTATCCATTTTAAGATAATACCTACAAGAAAAAAATTGCTGTAGGAGTTACAGGAACCATCTGAAAGATTAATGTTATGGGAAAAGGATTGGCAAACTTAAGTACAATAGAAGTAGTGTTTACAGAATTCCTTTCCGAAATACTTTACATCGTCTCCCGTGAAGTCTTCTAGGCACTTGCACCAGTACTCCTACACGTGCTGAACCTGAGGCAGTAAGTGACTCAGACTATTTTTTAATGGGATCAATAGTCATGGATGGGATCATAAGCTAGTAAAGGCAGGATAGACTTGTGTAGAAATAAATCTAAAAGTGAAACTGATCTAAATTTAATAACAAAGGGATGAAAGCAAAGTTCTGAATGTTTCCAGAGCCACACTGTAAGAGGACATTGATGATGAAAATTAAGCAAAAATATGAGAAAGATGAACAATGAGTTTGGTCATAGCATAGATATAAGACAGATGCAAAACAGGTATCGGGCAAAATGAACATGATAAAGAATCACGGCAGTTGGTGTAAAGAGATTTGCAAGGATAATGCCAAAACCAGGAGCTTTAATGAAGATAGTGTTTTAAATGTGGAATGCTACCACTAAGGAGAAGTTGAGACAACCAGCAAAGATACATTTTAGGGGAAAATCGATGTCTAAGATGAAAGAAATACAAGGATAGGTTTTTGAGATTGTGATGATGACGGACAGTGAAGATGTCTGTGAAGCATAAATGAAGGCATTGACACTTTGAGATAAGTGGCTGTTTCTGTGCTGTAAATAGAATAATATGTCCTGAGCTGTGGAATAGCTTGAAGTGGCACGGTAGGTACACAATGGCTTGGATTTTAGATGATTACAAACATCTAAGTTAGGAGTAGTCGTGGGCCACTCAGCTCCTTCAGCCTGTTTCACCGCTTGATACAATCATGGCTGATCTGACTCTACCAATCTTTTGCCATTCTAAATTGCCCACAATAACCTTTCATCACTTGCTTATCAAGAATCTATCTACCTCTTCTTAAAAATATTCTTTGTGTGAATGTTGTCTCCAACCAATGCAGTGCTTTCCCCTTGAGACTGGTTGACTTAAGGTTTTATAAGGAAACCTTGATACTAAACTTGGTCCAATGTTACCAGGTGTGAAGGGCTTTCACCTTCATCACAATTCTGGAAACTAGGGTTTTGATCCACATTTAGACCAGGATTGTGATGAAGTCTGTGGTCAAATGGTCCTGGCAAGACTCAAACTTGGCATTGGATGAGAAGAATATTGGTGTGCCAGTGTTCACTATTAATGACATTTTCCCTCACTTTACTATGATTGAGAATGGACTGATGACATTGGTAATTAGTTGTATTATATTTGTTGTGTTGTTTTGTGAAAAGGGAGTAGATGAGAGATTTTTCATATCATCTGGCAGATACGATGTCATAACTTTAGTGGGATAGTTTAGCAAGCTGTGAATGTATTTCTTCATTTGAATGTATCTCTTCATTATTGCATGGTCAGACCACAACCTGGTCCCATAGTCTTTTCTGCATCAGTGCTCTTGGGTTTTTTGACATCAAGTGGAATGATTTGAATTACTTGTGCACATGTGATAATGGGGATCTGACGAGGAAGCTAAGATAGACTGTCTGCTTAGCATTTCTAGCCTTGTCATTAGCACTCCTGCTGTGTCCCACCATTGATCATGGTGATGATGTTTTTGGAGTTTCCTATAGCTGCACTGGTTAATACCCTGCAAAGACCTATAGATTGGAAGGTGGTAACTGTACCTGCACGTCAAGAGAAAAGTGTGTAATATTATTTTCGCATTCAATATATTGATTTGCCTCTGGTATTGAATATTCCATTGGGGCAGAAATCAGTGACAAAATCCCACATAAATTTAAGTGTACTGGCACATCCTTCCCTGCCAGAGTTCAAGTTTTCAGAGAAGTAACTGGGAAAGAAGCAAATGCACAGAAGCCAAGTGCAAACAGGACAGGGCGTACAACAATCCAAATAAAGCATACACTTTCCTCATCAACCTCCTACGTATGACAGAGTCATGTCCTCTGTAGGACTCATGACACCCTAGAACCAACATAAATGTTGTTGAAGCAAATCATCTTTATTCATGTTTGTAAAGAATATCTGCATTTAGTGCTTTTATTGTTGATTGTGTATGTTGTACCAAGTGATGTAATTTCATCACAAACTAAAATACTGATGTTGCAAGATCAAACGTGCAGATTGAGAGTTCAAAAAAATGAACTTACAACATTTAGCAGCATTAAGAAGGCAACTAGAAAACCATTATAATACCATGGAAAAGAACTAGATGAGGGGTCGAAAGTTAGTCAGTTCCTGCAGAGTCCATTGATCAGTTTTAAAGCACTCAATGTTAGCATTTTATTGAATATTTCTTTACCAGTTTCATTGTGGGGAAAGAAAGGAAACTGATGAACGTTTTGTTCTTTGGACAATGATTGTGCACTTCACAACTGCAGTAAATACTTTGGTTATCTTTGTTCAGTTTATGCACACGTGGACTATAGATTGTTAGAGGGCTCATCCTTCATGGGATGCATGCAGTGACTTTAAGTGAGAAGATAGTTGTGTGGATACAGTGGCAATTGATTATTTGTTTTTCACAATCACAAAATAAAAGTTTTTTTTAAATTCGAGGACAAAAATATGGACAATATTTTTGCCTCAAACAAGTTTATGCCAAAATGGACCTGGGAATTAATTTTTTTGCGAAATTTCCTATGCGTGGAATAACATTATGACTAACAAACTTTGCAGTGTGACTAAGTCATAAACAATCCCAACTATAGTACAGTATTTTTTTAAACTTATAATGGGTTTGAAAAAACCCAATTAACAGTGTTTGTATTATAATCTTAGTGTTGTACCTTCAGCAGTTTGAGAACATGGTAGTAAATGTAATTAACCTAATTGCAGGGTAGAGTGCTTGAATACAGATGTTGTTATGCAGCTTGGAAATATTCTGTAAAATGTTCTCTGCCCATGCGGCTACGATTGTGCTCCAAATTGAAGCATGTACATTTTTTAAAAAAATACAACACCATCCAATTGATTAGCTCTCGGATAACTAAAGTACAGAACTTGGCATTTGGTCAAATGTACAACAAATATTTCTTCAACTGAGATTTAAATGCAATTTGACTGTTTCTCAACTTTCATGATAGAGGAATACGCATAATTTTGCTTCATAGGAAAGCTGTAAAAAAAACTGCAGAGTGGAAGAAAGATTAATGTCGCAGATAACTAAATTTCTTGTCAGAACACGATAATCATGGTGCTGGTGGAAACATAAGATCATGATATAGAAGCAGAATTAGGCCGTTCAGCCCATCAAGTCTGTTCCACTATTCAATTACGGCTGATATATTTTTCCCTCTTAACCCCATTCTCCTGCTTTCTTCCCATAACATTTGTCACCCTTCCTAATAAAGAATCTATCAATTTCCACTTTAAAATACCAAATGACTTGTCCTTGACCATCCTCTGTGGCAATGAATTCCATAAATTCACCACCCTCTGGCCAAAGAAATTCCTCATCTCCATTCTAAAGGTACATCTTTTTATTCTGAGGTGTGTCCTCTGGTTCTGGACTCTCCTGCTCCTGGAAATATCTTCTCCATCCACATCCACTCTCTCTAGGCCTTTCATTCTTCAGTAGGTTTCAATGAGATCCTTCCTCATCTTTCTAAACTCCAGCCAGTAGTTTCATGCAATTTTCATATTACACTGTATAACCTTAACATTATGATTTTAAATGATTAATTTGTGGCTAAATTATATAAAACACAAGTTTAACCGCAACTGAAGTATTGTGCACAACTCTTGTGATGCAGAAGAGATTTATTACGATGCCTTCAGGGATGAAGCTAATAGATTAGACTAGGGACAAAGGAAATTGATAAAATATTAGATGGAATTATACATGGTGCTATTAGTGGAGGGGAAAAAGGATCAGAAAATAATGATTCAAAGTTACAAAGTTCTTATAGGATTATAAGATTCCATAGATTCTACAACAGTTACAATAGATTGGAATATACCAAATGTAAACCCGCTACTTACAAAAAGGAAGGAAAGAAAAAATGAGGAACAATAGATCAGTTAGCCTGATGTCAGTGGAAGGGAAAATGCCCAATTTTTCTTCTTACTAAAATGCGAATAACATATTTGGAAAATAGTAATAGAATTGGATACTGCCTAAAATATACTATATATTGCAGTTACTTGTATCTCCGGTATATTTTTGAACCTTTCTAAGGATTAGTTTAGTTGTTGGAGTTGCTGGCTCCTCAAGCTAACTACCTCTCACAATCCTCTCAGTGGGTTACAGGAACAGTCCTGCTCGCTGCAGAAGCCTCACAAAAATCTGACTTCTCATGCAGACTTATTCCAACAAGATGATTTGACCCCCCATTTTTTCGAGAATGTGTTTGCAAAGTGATTTGGATTGCAACTGGTGCTCTGACTCAGCTGTTTATTGGATCAGCTTCTGTTAGGAAATAGAGCTAAATGATGTTAAGGAGATATTGTTGATATGTCTGGTGGTCAGGGCTGGTCAGGTTCTTCAGCTGGTTTTGGGCCTCACCAGCCCTATCCTCAAATATTTTTGGAACAAATAACAAAATTCTCCAAGAAAATTATTTGTTTATTTTGGGGATTTTTCTCTTGGGATTTGTTGCAGAAAAGATTAATATTTAATTCCTAATGATTCTGTAACAATCTTGAAGGGTCAAGATCTCCAGGTTCTGCTGTTCCTGTTCAAGAATTTTACTAAGACTCCATTTTGAATAACATGTGAGATTTGTACCTGTCAGCATGTGCTTATATGTTTGATAAATTAGCATGTCGCAACTATTACCAACTCACTACTTAACTGCTGCCAACAATCTCCGCAGCCAAATAAATGTTCACAAAATGGACAGAATTAATATTCTCTTTTCCTGTCAAAATTAAGGGTTGGAAACTGGTCGTAAGGTTGAATTTAAGGTTGACCATTGAGAAAATTGAATAAAAGAGACATATAAATTTAGCAAGAGATATTTAGAATCACTGTCTTGACTGAGGGTTGTTTTTAATGTGCAAATGAAATTGAAGATTTAGTTTAGTTTAGAGATACAACGCGGAACAGTCCCTTCAGCCAACCGGGTCCCCACCCACCAGCAATCCCCGCACAATAACAATACCCTACACACACTAGGGACAATTTACACTTATACCAAGCTAATTAACCCACAAACCTGTACGTCCTTGGAGTGTGCGAGGAAACCGAAGATCTTGGAGACAACCCACACGGTCACTGGAAGAACGTACAAACTCCGTACAGACAAGCAGCCTTAGTTGGGATCGAACCCGGGTCTCCGGCGCTATAAGGCAGCAACTCTACCGCTGCATCACTGTGCTGCCCTGCACCATGATATTTTATATTTCCTTTTTGATCAACTTATTCCAAATTCTCTTCTAGCCAAGTCTTGTAATAGTTTCCTTAAATTACTTGGTTAATTTTTAGAATTCTTAATAGGTTGCTATGCTGCACCATCTCTGTGGAAAACCTTCCGTGCTGACACATCTTCAAGTGATCAGAGTATTTATATCAGTTAAAGTTCTAAGAAGAGATTACTGAAAGAAAATGTGAAAAATTTGGAATTTTACTGGATCCAATTGGTTGAATTTAATTGCAGAATGTGAGTGAATTGATTGAAAGCCTAGGGAGCACTGCAAGATAAATCAAAGTTCTTTGGCAAGTGATCTGAATGTCAAAATCTCTTTAAAGGTTAAAGACTGATAAAGGAAATTGGGCAAAGAATTTGCACATTAAATGCTATCTGGGGAAACCAGTGGAATGCCTGATTAACTTCTCTGCTGAAATTTGGTGAAAAAACTGACAACAGAATCACACAATGATCACAATATGAATGGAGACCATTTGGGCCATCAAATCAATTGAATATGTTTCTACTGAGAGAGTTAGATTTAGCTCTTAGGGCTAACGGAATCAAGGGATATGGGAGAAAAGTAAGAACGGGGTACTGATTTTGGATAATCAGCCATAATCCAGGGCATGATCATATTGAATGGTGGTGCTGGCTCGAAGGGCCGAATGGCCTACTACTGCACCTTTTTCCTATATTTCTACTGCATCTCTGGCATTGTATTCTAGACGTACAATGGCAGCGAGATGAAGGAGCTATTTATCAATTTCAGGAAGCATAGGAGACTATATTCTCCAATCAGCATCAATGGTGTCGAAGTGGAAATGGTTGAGAACTTCAAATTCCTTGGCGTTAATATTACCAACTATCGTGGACTAACCATATTCCAGCAACAGTCGAGAAGGTACACCAACACTTCTAGTTCCTCAGAAGCCTGAGGAAATTCGGCATTTCTCCAATGACTCTTACAAACTTCTAGAGATGCACCATAGTGAGTATACTGTCAAATCTTGATTTTGTGAACAGCTCTGCCCAAGACCATAAGAAATTGCAGAGAGTTGAGTATGTTGCCCAGTCCCACACAACCAGATTCCCCCCATTGACTCCACTTCACGCTGCCTCGGAAAAGCAGCCAACATAATCAAAGAATTGTCCCATCCCGATCATTCCTTCTTTTCCCCACACTTATGGGGCGGATGTTGCAGAAGCTTGAAAGCGCACACCACTGGACTGGCAACGCTTCTTCCCTTGATCACCAGGCTTCTGAACGGTCCTTCCATAAGGTAGGATCCAATTCATCTCAACCCAAATGCGAACATTGGACTTTATCTGGCTGGAATAATTGAGGACATTGTCAACCTCTCTTTATAATGGTCCGATGTTCTGGCCCGCTTTAAAAGGGTATCAATAATAAATTGGAAGTAGATATTCTTGCAAGAAACACATCTAACGGAAAAAGAACATCAAAAGTTAAAGAGAGATTGGGTAGGGAGTATGGTCGCATCTTCTTTTAACTCAAAAGCAAGAGGGGTTGCTACCCTATTTAAGGAAACGCTACCAATTAAGATACAAAATATTGTAAGTGACCCAGTAGGTAGATTTGTTATGGTACATTGTCAAATTTTCTCAGAATTGTGGACCTTAATGAATATAAATGCACCAAATATAGATGATGAGAAGTTTGTGCAGGGTACCTTTTTAAATCTGGCGGAAGCACATGAAAATATATTGATAGGGGGAGATTTCAATTTTTGTTTAGATCCAGTAATGACAAGGACAACGACAAGGACAAGAGCAGCGAAGACAACCTTGAATTTAATGGAAATTTAAAATTTAATAGATGTTTGGAGGAAAAGCCATCCCAGGGAAAGAGACTACTCCTTTTATTCCAATAGACATGATACATATTCAAGAATAGATCTATTTTTGATTTCAGCTCAATTAAGGGGTAGAATAATACAAATAGATTACAAGGCTAGATTGCTATCGGATCACTCACCATTACTAATGAAAATTACGATGCCAGATAAAGAACAGTCAGTGTATAGATGGAAACTCAACTCTTTACTATTGAAAAGGCAAGACTTTTGTGATTTTATTCGAGGACTAATTGGATTATTTTTGGAAACAAATTTAAATTCAGTTGATGATAAATTTATTGTATGGGATGCAATGAAGGCTTATTTGAGAGGCCAAATTATAAGCTACTCATCTAAGATAAAGAAAGATTATAGGAAGGAATCTGAAAGATTAGAAAAAGAAATCACCGTATTAGAAAAAGACTTACAGAAAGCTTCTTCAGATACGAAAAAAATACAACTTGCAAATAAAAAATTTCAATACAATACTTTACATACTTATAGAACAGAAAAACTAATATTACGAACTAACCAAAGATATTATGAATTAGGAGAAAGAGCGCACAAGGTATTGGCATGGCAACTGAAAGAAGAACAAATATTAAGAACAATAAATTCAATTAGAACAGATCAAAACATTATTACTTATGAACTTAGAGAAATCAATGAGGTATTTAAGCAATTCTACACTAATCTGTACCATTCTGAATCTGAAAAGGATGAAATTAAGATAAATAATTTTTTATCCAAGATACAATTACCAACAATCTCTAATGAGGAGCAGATGGGACTAAATGCCTCCTTTACTTTAAGAGAAGTGGAGGAAGTATTATATTCTTTACCAAGTAATAAATCTCCAGGGGAAGATGGTTTCCCGCCTGAGTTCTATAAAAAATTTAAAGATTTGTTGTTACCAGTATTTATGGAAGTGATACATCAAGCGGAAAAAACTTCTACATTACCAGAATCCTTCTCAATGGCAATTATAACCGTAATTCAAAAAAAAGGGAAAGACCCTTTAAATGCATCTTCTTAGAGGCCAATATCATTGTTGAATGCAGATTATAAAATAGTTGCTAAGCTTTTGGCAAGGAGATTGGCAGAATATTTACCGAAGCTGGTTAAAGAGGACCAAACTGGATTTGTCAAAAAAAGGAAAATATCTGATAATGTAGCAAGATTTATAAGTATTTTACATTTAGCACAGAAAAGAAAGGAATTGAGCGTAGCAGTTGCTTTAGATGCTGAAAAGGCGTTTGACAGGTTAGAATGGGATTTTTTATTTAAAGTATTAGAGAAGTACGGATTGGGAAATGGTTTCATTAACTGGGTAAAAGCTCTTTATAAACAACCTAAAGCCAAAGTGGTGACAAATGGCCAATCTTCTCAATCATTTAATTTGGAAAGATCTAGTAGACAGGGATGTCCCTTGTCACCGGCTTTATTTGTATTGGCCATTGAACCTCTGGCAGAGCTAATAAGATCAGATTTAGACATTGAAGGATTTAAAGTTAATCAGGAAAATCACAAAATTACTTTATTTGCAGATGATGTTTTAATTTGTCTTACTAGACCATTGGAATCCTTAAGAAAATTATATTTCAGACTGGAAGAATATGGGAAAGTATCAGGATACAAAATTAATAAAGATAAAACTGAAATAATGCCTCTTTTTGAAGGTAATTATGATCAATGTAAAAGAGAAAGTCAGTTTAAATGGCAAAAAAAAGGCATGAAGTACCTAGGGTTAAAGTAGATAATAAGTTAAATAATCTGTATAAACTAAATTATAAACCACTAATTAAAAAAATAGATGAGGACTTGAAGAAATGGATGAATCTTCCAATTACATTGCTAGGGAGAGTGAACTATATTAAGATGAATATTTTTCCGAGGATACAGTATTTATTCCAAACACTGCCTTTACCAAATAATTTTTTTCAAGAACTGAATAAAATTGTGAGAAATTTTCTTTGGAAAGTTAAAATGCCAAGAGTGTCTATGGAAAAATTAACATGGAAATTTGAATTAGGTGGACTGCAATTACCAAATTTTAAAAATTACTATCTGGCAGCACAAATGAGTTTTATTTCATCCTTTTATCAAGAGGGTGGAAAAACAGCATGGGTTAAAATTGAAATGGATAAAATAAAAGAACTATGCCCAGAAGAATTTATCTATAAATGGGAAGCGAAGCTATTAGTTAAGGATAAAGAGTCACCTTTGCTAAAACATTTAATTAATATATTGTTGAAAACAGTTAAAGCTAATGATAAAAGATTCTTTCTAACAGCTAAAACTCCATTAGTAAAAAATAGATTACTGCCGTTTGCTTGGAATAATCAAATATTACAAGTCTGGGAACAGAAGGGTATTAAACATATAGGAGATTGCTATGAAGGAAATAATTTTTTGACATTTTCTCAATTGAGAAACAAATATCAAATTCCAGGGAACAGTTTTTTTCTTCTATTATCAACTACAATCTTTTTTAAGGGAAAAGTTAGGTAATTCAATGTTTTTATTTCAAATTAGAGGAATTGAATCCCTGATTCAGGGCAAGGGAACTAAAAAATTTATATCTTCAATGTATAAATTATTACAAAAATCTAGTCCAAAGACAGGAATTCAAAAATCAAGACAAAGATGGGAAACAGATCTGAATATTAGCATTGATGAACCAAGTTGGGAAAGATTGTGTTTAGAAAGTATGAAAAATACTATTAATGTGAGATATAGTTTAGTACAATATAATTTTTTACATCAATTATATTTAACTCCGAAAAAATTAAACAATTTAAATCCAAATTTACCTGACATTTGTTTTAGATGCAACCAGGATGTGGGTACTTTTTTACACTCCACATGGGCATGTCCGAAGGTAACTCCTTTTTGGAAAGACCTAAAAAACTTTTTGGAACAATTGATGAATAAGACCATACCATTGGATTCAAGGTTGTTTTTATTGGGAGATACTAAAGGAATATTACCAAGATTAATTTTAGATAAATATCAGGAAAGATTTCTCAAAGTAGCAATAGCAATAGCAAAAACATGTGTAGCGGTCACTTGGAAAGATCATAAGGAAATAAGAATTGAAAGATGGTATGCAGAAATGCGTAGTTGTATCCCATTAGAAAAAGCTACTTATAATCTGAGAAATAGATATGATTTGTTTTTGAAACTTTGGAACCCATTCACTTTAAAACTAGGATTAAGAATTGGAAATATTTAATTTCAGGATTGTTTTGATACCCTTAAAAAGAATTTAATAAGAAATTAGCCGGAAGTGTTTCCTTCTTGTCTCCAGGTTTCCTTCTTTCTTTCTTTCTTTCTTTTTTTTTCTTTCTTTCTTCTCCTTTTTCCTCTTTTTTCTAACTGGGGGGAGGGGGGTTGTGGGTGGGGAGATAATACAGAACAATACATGTATAATCGAATTTATAATGTATAATCAAATTTATAATGTAGGTATCATTGGGTACGATGAGCTGTAACATGTATGTGTTTTGTTAAAATTTAAATAAAATTAATTTAAAAAAAAAATAATAATACCAGTGCCCAAGATAAATAATGTGACATGCCTCAATAATACTGACTGGTGTCTGAAGAAGGGTCTCGACCCGAAACGTCACCCATTCCTTCTCTCCTGAGATGCTGCCTGACCTGCTGAGTTACTCCAGCATTTTGTGAATAAATACCTTCGATTTGTACCAGGATCTGCAGTTATTTTCTTATACTTACTGGTGGCACGAATGTTTGTGGTGATGAAGTACTTTGAGAGGTTGGTTATGGCACATATCAACTCCTAACTTAGCAAGAACCTGTACCCACTATAATTTGCCTTTCACCACAACAGATCATTGGGAGATGTGATCTCACTTGCCCTCCACCCTGCCCTGGATCACTTAGACAATAAGAGCACATACATCAGGCTGTTGTTCATTGACTACAGCTTAGATTTCAATCACCATCAACCCCACCAAACGTTATCAAGCTCATGGATCTGGTCTCTGAACATCCCTATGCAACTGGATCCTCGACGTCTTCATCAACAGACTACAATCACTACAAATTGGCAATAACTTCCTAGATAATGTTCAGCTCTGAAGATCTTCAGGGCGGTATGCTCAGTCCCCTGCTTTATTCACTCTATACCCATTAATGTGTTGCCAGACACAATTCTAACATTATCTTTATATTTTCCGATGACACCATCATTGGGCAATGATGAGTCAGAGTATAGGAGAGAGATTGGTGATCTGATTGAATGGTGCCATAACAACAACCTTGCTCATAATGTCAGCAACACCAAGGAGCAGATTGTTGACTTCAAAAGAGGGAAGTCAAGGATCCACAAACCTGTCTTCATTGACTAGTCAACAACGTCAAATTCCAGGGCATGCTTATTTTTGAGGATCTGTCACCTTAAACCTACGCCCTCTAGTTCTTGATTTACCTACCCTGGAAAAAAGGTGCTGTGTATTCACTTTTCTATCCCCCTCATGATTTTATGCATCTGTATAAGATCATCCCACAGCCTCCTGCTCAGCCTCACCAATCTCTCCCTTTCGTTCAGACTCTCAAATCCTGGCAATATCCTCATAAATCCTCTTTGTACCCTTTCCAGCTTAATGGCATCTTTCCTACCGCAAGGTTACCAAAGTTCAACACAATACAACAAGTGCATCCTAAAACATAACTTGTACAACTGTAATATAACATCCCCAACTTCTATATCCACTTCCCTGACTGATGAAGGCCAGCATACCCAAAAACCTTCTTCACCACCCTACCTACCTGTGACGGCACTTTCTGTTTATCGCAGTTTATTAAATTCTCTGCTTCTGTTAACTTTAAAACTTAATGACTTTCCTTTTGCCCTCTAAAATCTAATTTAAATTCAATTATACTGTCTTCCTTTTCTATTAGTTTGCTAATTGATTTTGCCTCATTTCTCATGACTAAATCAAGAATGGCCTGTTTACATGTTAGTTCTGAAGCACATTGGCCTAGAAATTGTAGAGCAGTAAAGGAATTCTGTATAAGGAATTCTGTACATGATATGCCAATTATTGAAGCAGACGCGGGCTTGCTGCTAGAAATATTAGTGAGCCTCAGGCACCACTTAATTGGCATTATCCCTTTCTTCTGCATGTAAGTTGAAGAAAAATTCTGTGTCAAGATTATCTCTAGTACCCAACAAAGAAGTACGCATTAACCCCAGAGTGGAGATCAAGATGTTCTGGCTCCACACAACTTCTCTATGAAGTTGTAAATGAGCGCTCCCATGCTTCTTTTCGTCTCCTTCATTCAATGAGACAGGTCTGAGAGTTTGCTAACCATCTTACTGGACATCCGCATTGTCTTGTCATGAAAGCATCTCAGTCATGGTCTCTATTGTGGCAATTTTGTATCAAAGATTCTGCATTTAGTGAGCTCCAAACTCCTCAACGACTTGGGCCAGAGAGTTTCTGGCTAGTGTTCAGTGCATTTCCCGTGATAAGCATTCCATTACCTGTATCTGCTCATTCGTCATAAAGCCAGTATATAAGGTAGTGTTTGGGGGTCAGTTCCAATGATACACTCTCTTCAGCAACGTCATTATCATCATCACTCTATTCTATCTCTTCCTCGTGCAGTGATCCCAAGACACTGGAAAGACAAGATAGAAAATAATTAAGCTTATTAGAAGAAGCCAGCGACAGCACATATGGTGAGAGTGTCAACTAATCATATGAACATTGAAACATGCTCATCTTTAGCAGCATCCCCAGCAACAGATCTTCTGTCTGGCTGCCGCTATTAGCCTTACTTTTAAGAGTTACTGTGATGTTTGATTGCTTAATGCAAACCATTTCCAGCCATGATAATTTGGTTGAAATCTCATTTTGAATCAGTCAGGATCTATTTTAGAGCATGATTATGGGCATATTCAATGCCACCATAATGGATAAAATCCAACTTCCAAGCTAAAGTATTTTGAAAAAGCAAATCAAATATGAGACACCTCAGGAGTCTTAAGCTCAGGGGTGACCGCGCTTTTGCGGTTGCAGCTCCGAGACTGTGGAACAGCATCCCTCTCCCCATCAGAACTGCCCCCTCCATCGACTCCTTTAAGTCCAGGCTCAAAACCTATTTCTACTCCCTAGCGTTTGAGGCCCTCTGAGGGGGTGCTGTGAACTGTTTATGTATGTGCTGTTATGTTTGTGTGCCATTGTACGTTCGTTTCTTAGTACCTGAACTGATGTACAGCACTTTGGTCAACGTGGGTTGTTTTTAAATGTGCTATATAAATAAAATTGACTTGACTTGACTTGACACCTAATATAATAGTGTGGAAATTAGATGGAAAATTAAATATAAAGAAAATGAAAAGAGAATAATTAATATTCTTTACATCTGAACGGTCATCTTGGAGTATGAAAGTAGCATTATTAGAAAATAATGCTGCTCTCCCTACACCAGATTCTTCTGAAGGTCCTTGAACTGGATCATTTTAACCACTTTGCACATTCATAATTTTAAACTAACCAGGATCTTTGGATTAGAGTGGTCAATATGAAATAATATAGCAAAAGGCCTGGAATATTTAGCAATGAAAATGCTAAAAATGAACACTTTACATTGTTTTACTTCCCAAGAAGCATGAAATGCGAATAGTAAATAAATTGATTGGAAAACTAAGAAAAAATAGCTAGGAGCTAATATTATTTACTACATTGTAGTACAATACTACTAATATTATTTACTACATTGACATATAGTTGGGATATAACAGAGTGCCCCTAAATATATAGATTGCAGGTACCCCCTCTCAACATGTATTAAAATATAGATTACACCATCAATGCACTTGATATTGTCATAAGTCATGCTTCTCTAGTCAAGGCAACAATTACATTCTTAAATGTTCAGATTGCAGTGACCCCAAAATTGCGATTACCGTTTCTGGACAGAACAAATTACAGATTGGAACACCAATGGGCTTGACTTAGGTCATGCCCCTCGGTAGTCTCTCTTCTCAAGGCAGCACACGTGCATACGTTGCACCTTAATTATATTTACTTCAGTGAAGTAGATTTTATTCACTGTCATTTTACTTCTCACATTCCCCCATTTGCAACGTTATCGATTCCTTACACGGGTACTGTTGCAGTCATTCATTTCCGTCTCTTTTTCTGCCTGTGGCTGTGGCTCATGAATTAATGTCAATAACTTGGTTAATCGAGGGGGCAGAAGGTGATGTGTCTTTTCTGCAGGGATCATTGAATATTGATCAGAATCAGGTGTCAAGGCAGATTTAGCATCCATTTCTAATCTATGGATGTTGAAACAGTTGCAGAGTCCTCAATGACTTGGAGCAGACTGGGGAACAAACAATCTTGGGATCTTCCATGTTCATCTTGTTCAGTTACTCACTCGAAACGTTTAGGGAGAAAGAGGGGGAAAAGATATATACTGCGTGTGCACTTCATGTTGTCCATCTGTGTCCTGAATGCTTGCTGTGGTGGGCTGAAATTTATCAAGTACATTAAAGTTTATTCTTCATTATTATATGCAGTGAGCTGGAACCATATATCACAGCTGGCAAGTGGAATGGTAACTATAGCCACAACAGCAACAATAAATTGGATTTGGTGCAATGGATTAAGAAGGGATCTTGCAATTTAAAAAAAACATCACAAGGTACTCTGGAGCTTCAGGAGTCACCTCAAGCCATTTAAGCCGAAATTAAGGCAGGCAACCAAAAATTTGTTTTTAATTAAACTGTATTTTAAGGAATGTTTTAAAATGATAGATGGACTAGTATACACAAAGTATTCTAGAAATCCATACCAGACAACTGATGATAAGGCTGAAATGAAGGAAAAAAGGAAATCAGGGAAGTGTAAAGCCAGAGTTGGAGGAATGCAGAATTCTTAGAGATTGTGTGGTTGAGGTTACAAAGGTATAGAAAGATGAGGACATGGATGTATTTGGAAACAATGAGAATTTTATTGGCGTCTATGTCACATGGGGAATTGATGTAAGCTGGATCCATATATCACAACTGGCATGTAGACTGGTAATAGCCACAACAGCAAGAATAAAATGGATTTACAGCAATGGATTAAGAGGGATTTTGCGATTTTAAAAAGCGTCACATTGCACTCTGGAGCATCAGAAATGATTTTGTTATTTAAGCAGATGACTCATGGATGTATAAGGAAACATGCAGCAGAGTTTTGGTTCATTTCAACTTTACAAATAGTGCACGATAAAATGGTAGAAAATAGAATTTCTGTGGCTGGAGATAAAATTACATGAGTGAAGTGTAGACCTGAATAATATTAAAGAGGTCAAAGATGCATAGATCTCCTATGTCAAGGATATATAGAGCCATCATATTGCACATGGTTTGGTTCACTTTTCACAGTGACCTGGGAGGGTGAAAGAGTAATATTAGAAGACATTTTGCTGATCAAACTGGAATTTATGATAAGCAGCATAATAAATCACATCTACTGTATCCGCTGTTCCAAGTGTGGACTTCTGTTTATCGGCAAGATCAAATGCAGGCTCAGCGATCGTTTCGCAAAACGCCTCCGCTCAGTCCGCCTAAACCTACCGGTTGCTCAATACTTTAACTCCCCCTCCATTCCCACACTGGCCTTTCTGTGCTGGGCCTTCTCCATTGTCAGAGTGAGGCCCAGTGCAAATTGGAGAAACAGCACCTCATATTTTGCCTCGGTAGCTTACACCCCAGCGGTATGAACATTGACTTCTCTAACTTCAAGTAGCCCTTGCTTTCCCTCACTCTCCATCCCACCCCTCTTCCCAGTTCTCCGATCAGTCTTACTGTCTCCGACTGCATTTTATCTTTGTACCGCCCAGTCCCCTGACATCAGTCTGAAGAATGGTCTCAACCCGAAACGTCACCTATTCCATCTCTCCAGTGATGCTGCCTGTTCCGCTGAGTTACTCCAGCATTTTGTGTCTATCTTTGCCAAATCACAGGTATTGGAGGTGCTGGAAGAAGAGGAGGTAGTGGGTTTATTCAGAAAACCAGTGCTATATTTTCACTTAATGTTGCTGAGGGGCAACAATAATTGTGAAAATGCAAGAAGGAAATAATTGTTCCTGGGTGAGCTTGCATCTAAAGAGCTAGTGCAGGAAAAGAGGTAATTAAAAACATTCTCTGGGGTGACATGGATCGACAGAGGTGGAACAAACTGAGTGTATATCCACCTAACAGGAAAATTGCTGAAAGACATTGAAGGGAGATGGTGCAAAGCTCAGCAAAGCAATCCCATCAGTTTAAGGAATTAACATTTTATAAAGGAGAGATGCTAGAAATATGAAAGAAACAAAAAATGCTTGAGAAACTTCACATCAGGCAGCATCTGTGGAAAGAGAAACACAATGCTTTGGGTCTGTATGAATTGAAATGGCTTGATTATCAAATTATCATAAATAACAGTGATCAGCACATTAAGCAACTGCTGGAATGTGCCTAGTAGGCTATACTTACACATGCAGGATATGAAAAAAACACAGAAAATTGAAAATTATGGAAAAATTATGGAGGTCAGGCAGCGTCTGTGGAAAGAGAAACGGTTAATGATTCTGATGTAAGACTCTTCATCAGACCTGAGAAAGAGAGAAATAAGTTAGTGTGGATATGGGTGAAACCAAGGGGATTTATCCCCAAGTGAAATACAGAGGCAGCCTCAGAATAAAAGGACATATCTTTAGAAAGGAGATGTGGAGGAATTTGTTTAGTCAGAGGGTGGTGAATCTGTGGAATTCTTTGCCACAGAAGGTTGTGGAGACCAAGTCAATGGATATTTTTAAGACGGAGATTGATAGATTCTTGAATAGTATATATGTCGGGGGTTATAGGGAGGAGGCAGGAGAATGGGGTTGAGAGGGAAAGATGGATCAGCCATGATTGAATAGTGGAGTAGACTTGATGGGCCAAATGGCGTAATTCTGCCCCAAGGACGTATGAACTTATGAAATACAAGTTGTATCCTTTCATGATTCATCAAACAATTCTGTGACAATTGTACTGTTGATGCATTTGCCAACCTAAAATACAAGTTAAGTCTGGAGGTTAAAACGGCTCGGCGCTCTCATCATCACTGGCTCCACATTCAACCCCTTTTAACTGTATTCCCCCCAGATCCTACATCTCATGACTCATGATACTTAAAGGGTTGACGGTGGACATGTAATGGAAGGCATTTAAAGATTGCATGGATGAACTACAACAATTGTTCATCCCAGTTTGGCAAAAGAACAAAGCAGGAAAGGTAGTGCATCCGTGGCTAACAAGGGAAATCAAGGATAGTATTAAAACAAAAGATGAAGCATATAAATTAGCCAGAAAAAGTAGCATACCAGAGGACTGGGAGAAATTCAGAGTCCAGCAGAGGAGGACAAAGGGCTTAATTAGGAAAGGGAAAATAGATTATGAGAGAAAACTGGCAGGGAACATAAAAACTGACTGCAAAAGCTTTTATAGATATGTGAAGAGAAAAAGACTAGTTAAGACAAATGTAGGTCCCTTGCAGTCAGAAACAGGTGAATTGATCATAGGGAACAAGGAGATGGCAGACCAATTGAACAACTACTTTGGTTCTGTCCTCACTAAGGAAGACATAAACAATCTGCCGGAAATAGCAGGGGACCAGGGTTCTAATGAGATGGAGGAACTGAGGGTAATCCAGGTTAGTCGGGAAGTGGTGTTAGGTAAATTAAATGGATTAAAGGCCGATAAATCCCCAGGGCCAGATAGGCTGCATCCCAGAGTGCTTAAGGAAGTAGCCCCAGAAATAGTGGATGCATTAGTGATAATTTTTCAAAACTCTTTAGATTCTGGAGTAGTTCCTGAGGATTGGAGGGTAGCTAATGCAACCCCACTTTTTAAAAAGGGAGGGAGAGAGAAAACGGGGAATTATAGACCAGTTAGCCTAACATCGGTAGTGGGGAAAATGCTAGAGTCAGTTATTAAAGATGTGATAGCATCACATTTGGAAAGTGGTGAAATCATCGGACAAAGTCAGCATGGATTTATGAAAGGCAAATCATGTCTGACGAATCTTATAGAATTTTTCGAGGATGTAACTAGTAGAGTGGATAAGGGAGAACCAGTCGATGTGTTATATCTGGACTTTCAGAAGGCCTTCGACAAGGTCCCACATAGGAGATTGGTGTACAAACCTAAAGCACACGGTATTGGGGGTTCAGTGTTGAGGTGGATAGAGAATTGGTTGGCAGACAGGAAGCAAAGAGTAGGAATAAACGGGTCCTTTTCGGAATGGCAGGCAGTGACTAGTGGGGTACCGCAAGGCTCAGTGCTGGGACCCCAGTTATTTACAATATATATTAATGATTTGGACGAGGGAATTGAATGCAACATCTCTAAGTTTGCGGATGACACGAAGCTGGGTGGCAGTGTTAGCTGCGAGGAGGATTCTAGGAGGCTGCAGAGTGACTTGGATAGATTAGGCGAGTGGGCAAATGCATGGCAGATGCAATATAATGTGGATAAATGTGAGGTAATCCACTTTGGCGGCAAGAACAGGAAAGCAGAGTATTACCTGAATGGTGGCCAATTAGGAAAAGGGGAGATGCAACGTGACCTGGGTGTCATGGTGCACCAGTCATTGAAAGCAAGCGTGCAGGTGCAGCAGGCAGTGAAGAAAGCGAATGGTATGTTAGCATTCATAGCAAGAGGATTTGAGTATAGGAGCAGGGAGGTTCTGCTGCAGTTGTACAGAGCCTTGGTGAGACCGCACCTGGAGTATTGTGTACAGTTTTGGTCTCCTAATCTGAGGAAAGACATTCTAGCCTTAGAGGGAGTACAGAGAAGGTTCACCAGATTGATCCCTGGGATGGCAGGACTTTCATATGAAGAAAGACTGGATAGACTAGGCTAATACTCACTGGAATTTAGAAGACTGAGGGGGGATCTTATAGAAACATAAAATTCTTAAGGGGTCGGAGAGGCTAGATGCGGGAAGATTGTTCCCGATGTTGGGGAAGTCCAGAACCAGGGGTCACAGCTTAAGGATAAGGGGGAAGTCTTTTAGGACCGAGATGAGAAAAAATTTCTTCACACAGAGAGTGGTGAGTCTGTGGAATTCTCTGCCACAGAAGGTAGTTGAGGCCAGTTCATTGGCTATATTTAAGAGGGAGTTAGATGTGGCCCTTGTGGCTAAAGGGATCAGGGGGTATGGAGAGAAGGCAGGTACAGGTTACTGAGCTGGATGATCAGCCATGATCATATTGAATGGCGGTGCAGGCTCGAAGGGCCGAATGGCCTACTCCTGCACCTATTTTCTATGTTTCTATGTACATCCCCAATCTCCTTTGCCTCACCATTGGTGGCTGTATCTTCAATAGGATGGCCCCCAACCTTTCAAAACATATCTGCCTTACACCTTTGAAGATGACTCTCAAAATCTACTTCTCTGGCCAAATTTTTTATATGTCTGTGTGCTGCGTGTTATTGCTCTGAAGACCTGGGGCATTGTACTATGTAAAAACATGGTATAAATGCAAACTTTTGTTTCCATCTGTAATTAGCTGGGCTTGAGGTGGATGCATATGTTTGATTAGCATTATTGTTACCAGTTTTATACTGTTTGGAAACTTCCAAAGAATGAATCTCAGTTAAGAACTGGCACCTTTCCTCGTTGTAAAATTAAACATTTTTGTTTTGCTTTGTGTGTGTTCCAATATATGCTATCAGCTTCAATGTCAGGTACCTGCGCGAGATAACCACTTATGAGGTGTTTGCCCAGTAATCAACCAGAACTGAAATCCATGTGGTGTTGATTGTTAAAAGCGATGAAATATTAATGATGAGTTAATCTGATTTGTTTTCACGGAGATACAGGAGACTACAGATGCTGAAATCTGAAACAAAACAAACTGCCAGAGGAACTCAGCAGGTGAAGCATTTGTGGAGGCAAAGGGATGGTCGACCTTTCGGGTCGAGACCCTGCATCAGAACTTGATGTATGGCCTTGATTTAGCGTCTTGACCTGAAATGTCTTCCATACTTTTAATTTATTTTTGTATCTGAAGATATAAACAGGGAATGGTCACCATGTCATAGTACTCACCAAGTCTTACAGCATGTATGGAAACAAGCAGAATAAACCTATTAGGTCCCTATAAGACCTGGTAAATATTTCCATAATTTTCAGTTTTTATATCAGACTTCCTGAATTCAAAGTATGTTGCTGCTCTTTTCATATCTTGAGGTTTTTTTCTGTCAACAACAAAATTCAATTTCTGCAGAAAATACAAATGAAGTGGGGTGGAGTTTTGCTTTGGGAACAATTGGTGATATCTACTTAAACTGCATGTTAATTGTGCCTGGTTTGTGCTAGTTTTGAACAGACTTCCGATTTAAGATGGACTGGACCAAGTGCATTGGTGCAGTCAAGTCAAGTCAAATTTATTTGTCACATACACATACTCGATGTGCAGTGAAATGAAAGTGGCAATGCCTGCGGGTTGTGCACAAAAATAATTACAGTTACAGCATATAAATAAAGTTAATAAGTTACTAAACATAGCACAAAAAGTGTCGACAAAAATTTAGTCTCTGGGGTTATCAAAGTTGACAGTCCTGATGGCCTGTGGGAAGAAGCTCCGTCTCATCCTCTCCGTTTTCACAGCGTGACAGCGGAGGCGTTTGCCTGACCGTAGCATCTGGAACAGTCCGTTACTGGGGTGGCAGGGGTCCCTCATGATCTTGCTTGCTCTGGATCTGCACCTCCTGATGTATAGGTCCTGCAGGGGGACGAGTGTAGTTCCCATGGTGCGTTCTGCCGAACGCACTACTCTCTGCAGGGCCATCCTGTCCTGGGCAGAGCTGTTCCCAAACCAGACTGTAATGTTGCCGGACAGGATGCTCTCTACAGCCCCAGAGTAGAAGCAATGAAGGATCCTCAGCGACACTCTGAATTTCCTCAGTTGTCTAAGGTGGTAAAGGCGCTGCTTAGCCTTACCCACCAGTGCGGCAATGTGCGTTGCCCACGTCAGATCCTCTGCGATGCGGACTCCCAAGTATTTGAAACTGCTCACCCTATCCACAATAGACCCATTTATCTCCAGTGGCGTGTACGTCCTTGGATGTTTAGCCCTTCTGAAGTCCACAATCAGCTCCTTTGTTTTAGTGACATTCAAGAGGAGGCTATTGTCCCGACACCAGAGTGCCAGATCAGCCACCTCCTCCCGGTAGGCCTTCTCATCGTTGTTGGAGATCCGGCCCACCACCACAGTGTCATCAGCAAACTTGATGATGGAGTTTGAGCTGAACCTGGCCCTACAGTCATGTGTGTACAGGGAGTACAGTAGGGGGCTAAGGACGCAGCCCTGGGGGGATCCTATGTTCAGGATGAGGGAGCTAGATGTGTGTTCCCCCATCCTGACCACTTGGGGCCTGGCAGTGAGAAAGTCCAGGACCCAGGCACACAGAGGGGTGCTAAGCCCCAGTTCCAGCAGCTTCTCAACCAGTCTGCTGGGGACTATTGTGTTGAATGCTGAACTAAAGTCAATGAACAGCATCCTCACATAGCCCCCCTGGCTGTCCAGATGAGAGAGAGCGGTGTGTAGAACCTGGGAGACCGCATCATCCGTGGACCTGTTCGGACGGTATGCGAACTGTATCCCCTCCTGCATTGGTGCTGAACCTCTCCTGCATTGGTGCAGCACCCCCTCCTCCCCCTCCCCTCCCTCCCCTCCCTCCCCCCTCTGTCCAACCGTGGACCTGTTGCTGGGCGGGGAGTGCCCCCATGGCAGTGGGCGAGCAAGGGGGCACAGGGAAAAGGCACTGACCTTGGCCCCGTCTCTCGTGGGGCGGGCGTGGAGCCGAAGCGTCTCCTGCAGCTCGGCTGCAATCTGCGGCGAGCGGCGGGGAACGGCGGCAACGGCAAGGACCCGTTGCCGGTCGGGCAGTGTCTCCCGGGGCCGTGGGTGGGTGAGAGTGGACAGGGAGAAGGCACTGACCTCGGCCCCATTTCTCCTGTGGGTCGGGCGTGGAGCCGAAGCCTATCCTGCAGCTCGGCGGGGAGCGGCGGGGAAGGCCATCTTGTGGATCCTCTGCTGCCGCGCTGCACCACAGGAGGAAGGTCAAGCGCGGGGCACGCCGGGACGGTAGCTGGTCCTCCCGCTGGTCTTCCCAGGGCGGTGGTGGGAGCGCATTTATTAAAGTTTATTATATAAACTGTTTATAAAAATTAACAAAAGTGGGTTTATTCAGACCACGGGGGAATGGTGAGTAGGGTGGGCCTAAAATTGTTGCGCTGTCGTGTACCGTTTTGGCTGTTTAGAGGTCATAGTACACACATAAACACATAAGCATATACATACAAACAAACCGAGAGTTTTAGTAATATCTAGATAGATATTAATCTAGAATTAATATCCTTTATAATTCTGGAGTCTGTTCTAAATCCTGCAGTCAGCAGAAATGCCCAATGTGAATTAAATGACTTCAGGATGTCAAGACTTGCCATGTTGTGCTCAAATTTATTTATATTTCAGCAAGTATTAAATCTTCTTTGAGTTGCTACAATTGGACTTCATTTTAAAATCTATTTTTTCAAAACAAACTTTGCTTTATGAACAACATGATACGGTGTACTAACTAAATGATAGTGTACCAGTGTACTAACTTTGCAATTTGAATAGTCCAGCTGAAAATGGATTTATTACAACAAAATAAATTATTTTTGATTGTCAATATATTGGCTGATTTTTAATTTAATAGAATTTTTTTTTTAAAGAAAGAATTCCTGATTAGGTATGGGTTCAGATGACAGTTGCTTAGTTTAGAAAAGAACAAACTTCTCAAAACATAATTGTTAATTCCCAAGTGTCCAAAATATTCAGCTTAATTGTGGAGCCTGTTCAAAAGCCTGCAGTTAGAAGAAGTGCCTAATGAGAAATAAATGACTTCAGGTAGATGGCCAGTTTTTTGTTTGGGGGCTGATTCTATCTCAATAGTTTTCAGATTAGAAAAAAATATGACAAGTCAAGCACATGGAAATTCAGTTGCTTGTGCATGATTTTTAAAGCAATGCAATATCAAATGGATGACCAAAGCCGGTCACCAGAAATTATTGGCACTTCAGATTGCACACAGTTGAGTCATCCACTAAATTATGCATAAATGATTGGGAAACAGTGTGGAACTTGGCCACATAGCACAGTGGCGCAGCGGTAGAATTGATGCTTTGCAGCGCGAGAGACCCGGGTTCAATCTTGTCTATGGGTGCTTTCTGTACGGAGTTTCTACGTTCTCCCTATGACCGCGTGGTTTTCTCCGGGTGCTCCAGTTTCCTCTCGCACTCCAAAGTCGTACAGGTTTGTAGGTTAATTGGCTTCTGTAAAATTGTAAATTGTCCCTAGTATGTTGGATAGTTCTAGTGTACAGGGTGATTGTAGGTTGGCACAGACTCGGTGGGCGGGCTGAAGCACCTGTTTCCACGCTGTATCTCTAAAGTCTAAAGAAGAGCAGGATTGAAAGTCAGAAGACCTGTTTGATCATTGCTTAAGAGGACAGTTCGTAACTGCGAACCTATTGAAGATTCCATCAAGTAAATCAGATCTAAGGAGATGCTCTGGAGCTTAAATTTGTTATTTTTGGAGGATCAATGTGCAAGATACATCTTCTGGATGCACTGGGACGCATCCTCAGTGATGTGACCTGGGATCATCGGGTGTTTCGGGTCTCACAACATTAGACACCCTCGCCCAGGTGACCCAGCCTGGGTTGATCAGGCCCCGACTTGCGTCCCAGCAGCAACTGCCCACGGATCAGCCCTCTTAATCCAAAGCCATCTAGTGGCTTTCTCTGCGGCTTCGCTTGCGGATTGAATGGCCCTCTTCTTTGCCAGCCCCGTAATGCCCAATTGGTTGAGGACTTTGCAGAGTGAGCGACCTGCAAAGCCTCTGCAGCCCACCTCTATGGGTTCATAGCGTGTCTTCCAGCCTCTGTCCCGGCACATCTCCACTAGCTCCTGGTACTTTACGCGTTTCCTCTCATTTGCTTCTTCCATACGCTCTTCCCAGGGCACTGTCAGCTCCAGAATGATCAGCTGTTTTGTCACTTCGGAGGTGATGATCATGTCTGGCCGGAGTGATGTTGCTGTGATGTGCTGCGGAAATTTCAGCTGTTTGCCCAGATCGCCGTGCTGCTGCCAGTCAGTGGCCGTGTAGAGGAGGCCCGCCCTTGTATTTGATTGTGGTCGAGGCTTCTCTCCAGCTTTGACAAAAGTGATTGATTTCTTCGGGGCATGGTGGTGTTTGCTGCTACTGATGGCAGTGGCTATGCTCTCAGCAACCACCTTAAGCACCTGGTCATGGCGCCACCGATAGCGACCTTCGCCAAGGGACTTTGGGCAGCTGCTGAGGAGATGTTCTAATGATCCCCTTCCAGTGCAAAGTGGGCAGGAAGGTGTCATGCTCTTGCCCCAGACGTGGAGGTTTGCTGGGCATCTTAGACAGCTTGGACAAGGAACCGGACGCGCTGGAAATCTGCCTGCATGATGTTTGACCAGGTAATCCTGCACTGCGGTATGCTCTCCCACCTTGTCCACGCTCCCTGCTGCCTGAACCCCACCATCCTGCTCACACGCTCTTCCTCCACACCTGCTCGGACCTCTTCCTGGATGAGATGGTGTCTCTCCTTGCCCTGGGCCTTGCCAACCTGGGTTTTAGGGAAGTATCCCAACCCGCTCTGCCAATTGCTATGACTCCCACCAATGCCTTTTGTCTTAGGCGTGACTCTGCCACCTCCACTGCTTTCTCCGCCCTCCATTTCTTCCCTGTTCTCACCTCGATGCCAGCCGATGACACCTTTTGGTCCCTGGAGTCCCTGTACTATAGGACATCTCTTGTCCGTGCCACCATAAACTCTTCCGTGAGACCACTGAATGGGAGCTGCAAGATGTTACTGGTCCCGTACAGTGCTGCACTGTTGAAGCTACGGGGAAGGCCAAGCCACTTTCGAAGAAAGCCACTGATCTTCCTTTCGAGGGACTCAATTGTGGTCAATGGAACAGCGTAAACCAGGAGAGGCCACAAGACACGGGGCAGGATCGAATGCTGATAGATCCAGGCCTTGAATCTGCCAGGCAGGCCTGACTTGTCGACTTTGGTGAGCCAGGCTTCAAGGTCTTCGATGGACCTTTGAATGGCAGCAGAGTCTTTCAGAGTTGCGTCAAAAAGCTTCCCCAAACTCTTGACAGGTTTCTCAGTGATGGAGGGAATGGCAGTTCCGGATAATAAGAAATGGAATTTGTCATGGACCTTGACTTGGTTGGCTTGAAACTCATCCTTGCCCAAGTGATAAGTTTCTCAAGATCTTGTAGGATCCACCTACTCCCTTGGACCGATGTTGTGGTGATGGTAAGGTCGTCCATAAAAGCTCTTATTGGGGGCTGTCGTACACCAGACTTGGTTAGGGGGCCTCTGCATTCCACCTCGGCTGACTTGGCCACCATGTTCATGGCAAGAGCAAAAAGAATAACAGAAATGGTGCAGCCCGTTATTATTCCTTTTTCAAGCCCATGCCAGTCTGATGTTTCTGACCCAGAAGTCACCCTCAGCCTGAAATTATGGTAATGATCCAGGATCAGGACCTTGATCTTACTGGGAACATGGTGGCAGTGTAGTGCAAGCTCAACCAGTCTGTGCGGCATCGACCCATAGGCATTGGCCAGGTCCAACCACAGAACAACTAGGTCGCCTCTGTTTTCATGGGCTTCTCTGATGAGCTGCGTGACTACTCCAGTGTGCTCCAAGCAGCAGGGAACTCCTGCTGCACTGAGGGGTCGATGTTAATGTTTTTGAGGAGAAACTCAGTTAATCTTCGGGAGACAATGCTGAAAAAAACCTTCCCTTCCACGCTCAGCAGCGAGATTGACCGAAACTGATTGATGTTCTTTGAGTTTTCCTCTTTCGGGATCCAAACTCCCTCAGCGCACCTCCACTGGTCAGCAACTCTCCCCCTTCGCCATACCACCTTCAAGATCTTCCATAGGTGTCGAAGAAGCTCTGGGTAGTGCTTGTACACTATGTATGGTACGCCACTAGGGCCTGGTGCAGAGGCTGAGCGTGCCGCCTTGATGACCTCCTCAACCTCCTTCAGACTCGGCTCCCTCAGATTGAACTCTGTTGTTGAGGGGGCTGGGCTGATTTAATAATCATATTAAAGACACGCAAGTCCTTAATCAGTTGAATATATATTAAGCCTTCTGCATATGTTCATGCACATGCCATTGGATGCATAAATGGAGCAGGTGTACATAGCCTTTCATTTTCACTTAGGCCACTTAGATCCAAGGCCTTTTATTTTCACTGTGGAAGCAAGTTTTCAATTGCCCGGTTCTTGTCCCAGCCAACCACCTTATCTATATATTATATGTATGTATGTATGTATGTATTTATGTGTGTGTATATGTGTGTATGTGTGTGTATGTATGTGTGTGTGTGTATAAAATTCTCATCTTGTATGTTTGTCGCTTTGTTAGTTTGATTGTACGTACCCGAAATACAGGCGAAACGGTACACGATAGTGCAACAATTTTAGGCCCACCTCAGTTACCCTTGGCCTGCGGTTCAAATGGTTGTTATATTTTAAAAGTTATTACTTTTTAAACTTTAAAACGCAGGAGAGGTTTGCATGGAGGGTTGTCGGGCCCATAGGAGAGTCCACGCCCGTCTAGTATATCATAAATGTAGAAACAAGGAACTGCAGATGCTGGTTTATACCAAAGATAGACACAAAGATTAGGATTACTGGACCATTGGGATCTGCCCATTGGGGCAGAGGTGACATGAACAAAAGGGACGGGTTGTACCTTACCTGTAGGGGTATAAACTGGCAGGCAGGTGCGTTAATGCTACACGGGTGGGTTTAAACTCGATTGGCAGGGGTGTGGGATCTCATACAGGACAGAGGCAGGTGAGCGGTTAGAAGTTGGTATGCAGGGTGATGAGAGAAAGTTTAAAGGATAGAATAGGCAGGAAAATAGTCAACAGGAATTAGAAGAACAATTAGAAGAACAAACAATTAGAAGAACATCTAACTATCTCATGCCGACCATTCTACCTACCCCGGGAGTTCAGCTCGGTGATCATCACAGCCGTCTATATCCCACCGCATGCGGACACCGACGTGGCACTGTCGACCCTACACGATGTGTTGTGTCAACACCAAAACAAGAACCCTGATGCGGCTGTGCTGGTGGCTGGAGACTTCAATAGGGGAAATCTCAAAAAGGTCATGCCCAACTTCTACCAACATATCACGTGTGTCACCAGGGGGGAAAAAACTTTGGACCACTGCTACACGCCGTTCAGGAAAGGCTACAAGGCCGTTTCTCTCCCTCCTTTTGGAAAATCTGACCACGCTGCCATTTTCCTGCTGCCGGAGTACAAACAACGGATAGTACGGGAAGCGACAGTGACGAGGGACGTAAAGCGGTGGGCTGACCATTCAGAGGCCATGCTGCAGGATGCACTGAGCGAAGTCGACTGGAACATGTTCCAAGCAAGTTCCAGAGACGTAAATGAGTTTGCGGAAGCGGTTACGGACTTCATTGCCACAATAGCCGATACCATCATCCCCACGGTAAGGGTCAGTATCTTCCCTAACCAAAAACCCTGGGTGGACAGGTCTATTCGCGTGGCCTTGAATGCTCGCACCGCTGCTTACAACTCTGGCCTGGCATCCGGCAACATGGACGACTACAAGGGAGAGTCCTACCGACTGCGAAGGGCAGTGAAGGATGCAAAAAGGAGGTACCGGGACAAGATGGAGTCACAGATGGAGCAGCAGGACACCAGGCGCCTTTGGCAGGGGCTACGGACTATAACTAGCTACAGGTCCAGCACCCCCTCAACCGGAAGTGCCGGCTCCTCCTTAGCTGATGACCTGAACTCTTTTTACGCACGGTTTGAGACGGGTAACACCACCAGCTCGCCGTCTAAAAACAGCACCGAAGGGGCACTGGCTAGCGAGGCTGGAGGGGGATCCACCGCCGGGGATGTGCACACATTCTCGGTGTCCGAGCATGAGGTGAGGTGGGCTATGACGCGTGTGAACACGAGGAAAGCTGGAGGCCCAGATGGTATATCTGGGCGAGTACTAAAGTTTTGTGCTACTCAGCTTGCTCCAGTGCTCACCACAATATTCCCTGCATGCTTCAAAAGATCCATCATTGTACCGGTGCCAAAGAATGCTTCTCCAGCGTGTTTAAATGACTACCGACCGGTGGCCCTCACCTCGGTTGTCATGAAATGCTTTGAGAGGCTAGTCAAGAAGCACATCTGCGCCCTCCTTCCTCGCAACATGGACCCACTACAGTTCGCATACCGTCCGAACAGGTCCACGGATGATGCGGTCTCCCAGGTTCTACACACCGCTCTCTCTCATCTGGACAGCCAGGGGGGCTATGTGAGGATGCTGTTCATTGACTTTAGTTCAGCATTCAACACAATAGTCCCCAGCAGACTGGTTGAGAAGCTGCTGGAACTGGGGCTTAGCACCCCTCTGTGTGCCTGGGTCCTGGACTTTCTCACTGCCAGGCCCCAAGTGGTCAGGATGGAGGAACACTCATCTAGCTTCCTCACCCTGAACATAGGATCCCCCCAGGGCTGCGTCCTTAGCCCCCTACTGTACTCCCTGTACACACATGACTGTGGGGCCAGGTTCAGCTCAAACTCCATCATCAAGTTTGCTGATGACACTGTGGTGGTGGGCCGGATCTCCAACAACGATGAGAAGGCCTACCGGGAGGAGGTGGCTGATCTGGCACTCTGGTGTCAGGACAATAGCCTCCTCTTGAATGTTACTAAAACAAAGGAGCTGATTGTGGACTTCAGAAGGGCTAAACATCCAAGGACGTACACGCCACTGGAGATAAATGGGTCGATTGTGGATAGGGTGAGCAGTTTTAAATACTTGGGAGTCCGCATCGCAGAGGATCTGACGTGGGCAACGCACATTGCCGCACTGGTGGGTAAGGCTAAGCAGCGCCTTTACCACCTTAGACAACTGAGGAAATTCAGAGTGTCTCTGAAGATCCTTCATTGCTTCTACTCTGAGAGCATCCTGTCCGGCAACAGGAGAGCATCCTGTCCGGCAACATTACAGTCTGGTTTGGGAACAGCTCTGCCCAGGACAGGATGGCCTTTTGGGGCCTGTGACCACTGGTCGATTAGGTTTAAGATAGTTATGGACAGGGACAGAGAGGCCCCAGGTGTTAAAATGCTAAATTGGGATCAGGCTAACTTTGAGGGTATGAGAGAAAGTCTCGCTCAAGTTGATTGGAGCAGGTTGTTTGAGGGGAAAGAAACATTAGCAAAGTGGGATGTTTTTAAAAGTATGCTGACAAGAGCTCAAGATGTGCACGTCCCTGTTAGTGAAGGGCAGGGAGGGAGGGGAAGGGAGGAGGGAGGGGGAGGGGGAGGGGGAAGAGAGGCAGGCCATAAGGAAGCTTGGCTGACGAGGGAATTTGAGGCTTTGGTCAGGAGTAAGAAGGACGGATGGGACAGGTGCACACAGCTGGGATCAAGTGTATCACTGGAGGAATTTTGGGAACGAAGGAGCAAACTAAAAAAGGAAATCCAAAGGCAAAAAAGGGCCAGGAGATAGCTCTGGCAGATAGTATTAAGGACATTCCCAAGAGATTTTATAAATGCACTAGACCAAGTGGACCCGTTGGGCCCCAAACTCTCCTGCATTGATGCATCGCCCTCTCCTCCCCCACTCCCCCTCCCCTCTCTTACCCTCTCTTCCCCCTCCCTCCTCCCTCCCTTCCCCCTTCCCCCTCCCTCCTCCCTTCCCCTCCCTCCTCCCTTCCCCTCCCTCCTCCCTTCCCCTCCCTCCCTCCCTTCCCCTCCCTCCCTCCCTTCCCCTCCCCTCCCCTCCCTCCCTCCCTCCCTCCCTCCCTCCCTCCCTCCCTCCCTCCCTCCCTCCCTCCCTCCCAGATAGGTTTAAACTTTAAAAATATAACATTGATTTCAATGACCAAACCTCTCCTGCATTGGTGTAGCACCCTTTCCTCCCACTCTCCCCCTCCCCCCGTCCCCCTCCCTCCCCTCCCCTTCCCCCCTCCCTCCCCCTCCATCCGCCCCTCCCCCCTCCCTCCCGGATAACTTAAAAAATATAACACCGATTTCAATTAAACTTCTTTCATTACTACCAAAGGAACGATGGTGAGTAAGGTGGGCCTAAAATTGTCGCGCTATCGTGTACCGTTTTGGCTGTAGTTCAGGAACAAACAAACGAGTTTTAGCATATAGATCAGAGGGAAAAGGGTACCGAGAGAGAGAGTGGGACCCCCTCAGGAATCAAAATGGTTAACTCTGAGTGGAACCACAGGAAATGGGCAAGGTCCTCAATGAATATTTCTCCTCTGTATTTACCGAGGCGAAAGACAGGAGGACGGAGGAACAGGGCAGTCAATGGAAGTGTCTTGAGAGCAGTCAGTTTTACGGTCAAAGAGATGCTGAAGGTACTATTGTGTATGAAGGTAGACAAATCTCCTGGGCCTGATCAGATATATCCAAGGACATTGTGGGCAACTAGAGAGTAAATTGCGGGAGCCCTGGATGAAATTTACGAGTCGTCATGTCCATATATAGGAGCCCACACCGGGAACACTGGATACAGAAAATGAGGTTGGAGGAGGTGCAAGTAAACCTCTGCCTCACCTGAAAGGATAGTTGGGGTCCCTGGATGTAGTTGAGGGAGGAGGGAAAAGGACAGGTGTTGCATCTCCTGCGGTTGCAGAGCAAAGTCCTTGGGGAGGCGGTAGGAAGGGATGAGTGAACCAGGGAGTTGCAGAGGGAAACAGTCTTTAAGGAAAGCAGAAATGGGTGGAGATGGGAAGATGTGATTAGTGGTGAGATTCTGTAGGTGGTAACAAAAATGTTGGAGGATGATGTGTTGTATGCGACGGCTGATTGGATGAAAGGTGAGGACTAGGGACTCTTGCAAAGACTATCCGCTACTTCCAATTCCTTCGTCTCCATCGCATCTGCTCCCAAGATGAAGTGTTCCTTACGAGGACATCTGAGAACACGGGAACACAAATTCCCCCTTCTATCATAGGTGGGATCCTCACACGTCTCCTCTGTATTCCATAGTTCCGCTCTTGCTCCGGCTCCCCCCAGTCGTAACAGGGACAGAGTTCCTTTAGTCCTCACCTTTCACGCCATCAGCCATCACACCTTCCCCAGCCCACAATGGGCCATTATGGGCTCCATCCTTCCTGAGGTCATCTGTTGTCGGTTCTGATTTGTTCTGGCCTTATCTCACCTCCAGTTTATTTCCCCACCACTCTGAAGAAGGATTCTGACCCGAAACATCACCTACTCCTTTTCTCCAGAGATGATGCCTGACCCACTGAGTTACTCCAGCATTTTGTATTTATGTGGCTGATCCAGTTAAGAGTTTTGACAAAGATAACATGACTATTCTTGCAATCTCCACTGTCCCCAGTGTCAGGAAGTTAATAGTTGGGGATTGAGCAATAGTAGTTCTGTTGATCATTGTGAAAGGTGATTGGACTCTGTCTTAATCGAGACGATAATTGCCTGTGTGCTGCAAGCCTCTCCCCATAATTTATCTTTGGGAGTCTGATAACATCTTAATTAATGTATGCTAAAATTTACCAAGTCTTTATAATCTGTATTTTTAATTTAATTTGATATAATCCACTATATCTATTTATTGATTTCCAAATAATTTATATGGTAATCCTCTCCTCTATTTCCATTCATCAATGCACACCGATTCTGAACTTGTGGATATGAAAGTGGATATAAAGTGCATCACTCTATGTTTTTTAGTGAAATCTGCCCTACAAACAAACAGACACAAGCTTTGAAAAATAGATTAAAAATGTGACCAAATTATCTCAATAGTCATTTCATCCTGGGATACCCCACCACCAATCTCCTTGCTGCAACCTGTTTCCAGTTAATCCTTTCAGTAAATTCTGTCTGAAATGCAATAGAAATGTTTGTGTACTTTCAACTGAATTTGTTATAACCTTGTAGTGAAGTTGAATGAGTTTGCGTGTTGACAGGTGACATCTATTTAAAGTGGCTAATTCCAGGAGAGAAAGACAAGATTGCTCAGTTTTAAGGTCAAGCTTAATTTCCATTTTCGTTTTCAAAGGATGCAGCATCAATACACACAATTATTTGAAATATTATTTTCATCCGTAAGATAGCAAAGGAGAAATCAAGAGTTGTAAAAATTAGTTGAATTGCCATATTACTTGTTCTTTTGGAGGTACAAGGAACTGCAGATACAGAATCTTGAGCAAAACACAAAGTGCTGGAGGAATTCAGCAGCATATGTTGAAGCAGCTGTGGAAGGAAAGGGTTTCAGGTCAGAACCTTTCTTCAGGCTGGTCTTTTTCCTTGTTTTAATGCATTTCATGGAATGGTGTACTGAAAAAAGAGAAATCGAACAACTATAAAATATCTTAATTTCTTTTTTATCTGTAAACACAGATTCCACAGACTTTCAGTGCAAATAGTATATAATAATAATAATATATTCCTTTATTCGTCCCACACCGGGAAAATTTACAGTGTTTCAGCAGCAAAGTGGATAGCAAGAGAGCAAGAGATCATTCATTATAAATAAAAGATACATAAATTGTCATCAGTTTTCTGTGTGTTCTTAGCTGTTATTGTTGACTCATCTACTGGGAGCTGTGCTGGTTGTGCAGTCTCACAGCAGCGGGAAGGAAGGACCTCCTATATCTCTCCTTCACGCACCTGGGGTGAAGGAGTCTATCACTGAAGGAGCTACTCAGTGCACTGTCAGTGTCCTGCATGGGGTGGGAGTCATTGTCCAGCAGCGATGTTAGTTTTGCCATCATCCTCCTCTCTCCCACCACCTGCACTGAGTCGAGGGGGCAACCCAGGACAGAGCTGGCCTTCCTGACCAGCTTGTCGAGTCTCTTCCCTTCCGCCGCTGAGATGCTGCTGCTCCAGCAAACCACTCCATAGAAAATGGCCGATGCAACCACCTTGTTGTAGAAGGTCCTTAGGAGTGCCCCCTGCACTCCAAAGGACCTGAGTCTCCTTAGCAGATAAAGTCTGCTCTGGCCCTTTCTGTATAGCGCATCGGTGTTTTCAGTCCAGTCCAGTTTATTGTTGAGGTAGATACCCAGGTACTTATAAGAATCCACCCTCTCGATGTCCATTCTCTGGATATGATTACAATAGTACGTTGGCTTGAGATTGTTAAAGATGAATGTTTGTATCTAGAATTTGATGTTTGACAAATAAAAGGTTGATTTGAAGCATAACCTAGGATCGTTTGCATTGTGTGTTTTTGCAATAATAAGCAAAGTGGTACTGAGGCAGTCTGGTGAAAAATACCACGGCAGATTCTTGGCTTTCTCTTCAATTGAATCATAAATGTTTTAGTTGATACTGTACAGTATCAAAAATCATTAGCTGATGCTTTAAAATCAAGAGACAAATTGGAATAACTGTGCCCTAAATTTATTGAAAATTATTTAAACAGACCTTTTAGTTTCTTCTGCGGATTTGATGTTTCTGCCCATTTGCAGCATGCCTTTCAAAAAACGAAAGCATGATTTCTTTTGAATTAGGGCCACCCGTAGTAAAATCCTAAATGTCTGTATGTAATTATGGAATTATGGCCATCTCTTTACATTGAACAGTTGATCACCCGTTAGGAAAATATTCTCCTTTTTCAAATTTTCTACAAATTATGAATCAAAACAATAACAGAAATATTTATTTTATTGTTTTTGTTTTGGAATGAGAAAAATATGTTCATTTTAACTACATTATTCTCTGGAACAAAGAACAGTGATTAACATTTTTTCTTTAAGTACAATATACACAAAATCTTAATAAATATATTAAATGCTCATAAGACAAGAGCAAGTTGGCCAGTTGTGAAGTTTTTCCATTTGATGGACCATCTGCCAGTTGCAGATGCCTTGGGGTCGGTAGAATTTATTGCACCATTATCACTGGTAAAGTGATACATTTCATAAATAACCCTGCACAATGAATGATCAATTTCAAGCTGCCACTGATTCATTACTCAGGCCTACCCTGATAATTGCAAACCAAGAAAAAATCAAACAAATCTGATGCCAACGTTCAAATGAGCTGCTGCTCCACAGAGCCCGACCCGGGTTCGATCCTGACCTTGGGTGCTGTCTGTGTGGAGCCTGCTATGACCAGATGGGATTCCTATGGATGCTTCAGTTTCCTCTCAAATCCTAAATATGTGCGGGTGCAGGTTTGTAGGTTAATTTTGGTTAAAAGATGTGTGGGTTTGTAGGTTAATTTAGGTTTAAATATATTTTTGGCATGTGTACCGAGGTATAGTGAAGAGCTTTGTTTGACATGCTGTCCAGTTACATCAGATAATAATAGACATAAATACAATCAAGTCAAACTCAAGTACAATAGATGAAGCAAAGGGGAAGATACAGAATGCCGAATATAATTCTCAGCATTATTGTGCACTGATTCTAGCGATAAAGTCCAATGTCTGCAATGGACTAGAGGTGAATAGAACTGTATCCTACCTCATGGAAAGACTGTTATCACTTCAACGTGGTTGGTCTATGATAGATCAGTGTTAACATTCGCAGCAAGAAACTTCTAACTCTCAACCATTTCCTTTTTGGCACCTATGATGCTGATTGGGGCAGGCACTCCACCATGCTTCTTGAAACCGATTACTAGCTCTGTCTTGCTGTCACCGACGAAGAAGTTATTGTTGTGACACTATGTTGCTAGGTTCTCCATTTCCTTCCTGTACTCCACCTCATCAATGTTCGTGATCTGGCCCACCACAGTGGTGTCATCTGCAAATCTTTCGATGGAGTTTCAGTCGAATTTGGCTATTCTGTCATGAGTGTATGGGGAGTATAGTAGGGGAATGAGAACTGATCCTTGCAGGGCATGGGTATTGGGAATTATTGCGGAGGAGGTGTTGTCACCCAACTTCATTGTGGTCTTTGGATCAGAAAGTCGAGGATTAGGTGGCGGGTGGTGCTGATTCCTAGGTTCAGGGGTTGGAATTAGTTTTAAGAAATTATGAGAAGCATAGACAGGGTAGACAGAACCCTTTTCCCAGTGTAGAAAGGTTCAACACTGGATGGCATAGCTATAAGTTGAGAGGGGGAAAGTTTAATGGCAATGTGCAAGTCAGAGGGTAGTGGGACCTGGAACACATTGCCAGGGGTGGTGGTGGTAGCAGATATCATAGCAGTGTTTCAGAGGTTTTTAGATAGGCATATGGAAGTGCAGAGAATAAAGAGATATGGATCATATCATCATATCATATCATATCATATCATATATATACAGCCGGAAACAGGCCTTTTCGGCCCTCCAAGTCCGTGCCGCCCAGTGATCCCCGTACATTAACACTATCCTACACCCAAGAGGGACAATTTTTACATTTACCCAGCCAATTAACCTACATACCTGTACGTCTTTGGATGTGCAGGCAGATGAGATCAGTCCAGCTCGGTATCATGTTTGGCACAGACAATGTGGGCAGATGGGCCCATTCTTGTGCCGTACAGTTAGTTCTATGATATAAAAACAATAGGGTTATTGTGGTGGATAATTTTCAATAATAATACTTCCCCAATATTGACAGGGACTCTCTTCATGCCAGTGCTTTGATGAGGCATAATCCAGGGAGGTTTCTTAACAGAGCATCTAGATAGTCTAACCATGGAATGGCCTATCGTAGGCCTTATACTGGGGAAATAATTGAATTTAATACTTTATTGACACATGTGACAAGTCACAGTGAAATATTTTGCATGCACACCCAAGGTATGCAAATAGTCGCCCAAAAAGGGCACTTACAAAGTTACAAAGTATCCCTGCGACAATGATTACCAATTATTGTAATGAGTTTAATGTATTCTATCATGAAGACCGATACAAAATAATAATTTAATATCAATACAATTTTCTATTTCCCAATATTAATTCCCCAGTCACATCAGCTGAGTTATGAACATTTACTTTTTACTGCTCTCTCCAGTTTTGTATAATTAGCTGGTGTACACACAATTAGTGGCATTATTGAACTAATCAGTTTGACTAACTTAACTGAGAATATCACAATTTTTACCCACCAAAAGTGTGGTTCCCTGAATAAATGTGATATAAAGGATTTACAGTCGATAGAAGAATCTTAATCACTTTAGTACACGATGACTAAGGTAGAAATCAAGAGCTCAATGCTTGCAAAATGGTGTAATTTCAAAAATTCCCCCAGCAGATGTGAATGCACAGCTCAAGCAGATGAAGTAGAATGATTCCATCTGGAGCCACTGGACCACAATTTCCTGGATCACAGATATGCAGAAATAAGACTGGTTTATACTGTCTTTCACACAAACTTTGCCAGTGGGAACTTTTGCCTAAATTTCTTGAAAATTGAAGCATGTATTAGAATGTAAATTAAGCATAATATAAGGTTAAATCTCTGTCAAAACATTGAGACAAGGGGAAGTGTGGAATATAATAGGTTTTCATTTGGATGTTTGCTTCATCTTGTAAATTTTGAGATTGAATCCGATCAGGCTACCTTTTAGGTAAATTCGGTACAAAGTATTCAGTGTTTTAGAAATGCAATGCAGGTCTCAGTAAAGAGAGATTATAAGCAAATGACTAGAAATCATTAAGAGTGGAAACTTCTATTATTTTATGCTGTCTGATCATGTGGATGACTGGTCAGAGCTCAGCCAATGAACTAAGCTGGATTTCAACAGATGTAATTAGGCAGAAGTATTCCTATTTGGAAGCAGGAAAGTAACTACAAGAGAAGGTCGCCAAGCCCCTCTGTCCTTCTCTAGATTTCACTAACTCTATAAACGGGTTGAACAGTTTCATGTACCTCGATTCAACAAAATTAATTAATTTAAGGAAATTTACATGTAGGAGTATTTCTACAAAAAAATAATTGTGAGATATTTTCCACAAAAGTCAATGAACATCTTTCCTTTTACAAGCTGCCAGAAAATTCAGATTCAATGAGAAAAGCAAGATGAACACAGATTATAATATGCAGAAGGATGTATCTTTTGAACCAATCTTTGCATGGATACGCAGAAATTTGGCTGCTCCTCCCTTTATTATGACCGTGTACATAAGGGAAAATATTCCTTGGGCAGGAGAATTGATAAACAGAGAATGTAACCACAAGTTGCATTCGTGCAACTGATGGCATATGGTTCCAGGTGCAGGCAAGTAGGATTAGTTTGGTTAGGCAAGTTGGTCGGCATGGCTGAGTTGATCTGAAGGGTCTTTTTCCATGCTGTATTGCTCCACGACTAGCATTATATTGTAGTAAACATTGTTCAGGGAAATTGTATGTACTAAGATTGCAGAAATTATTATTACATTTTTTGGGAGGAGAAGGATGCTCTTTAAAATCCAGTACCAAAATGTCAATAATATCCGTTCCCTAACTAAAGGGATGAATATTAAATCTGCAAATCCATGAGATATATCTAGTAATGCAAATATGTAAAATTAGCTGTTTCAAAATTATATATATCTGTGCCTAATTGGCTTCAATGGAGAATGCAAATCTTGATTTATTCCAGCATTTGTCAGGTTATGAACTAACAGATAGCTGAGGCTAACTGTGATCATAAAGCAGAACAAATGTTATTCTTATTAAAAATTATATTGCAAATCACAATTTTTTGTCAAAATGTACTATGCACGAAGATCATTAAGATGCAATTTATGTATTTGACTTTGGTTAAATCCTCCTTGTTTTGTACTGTTATCAGTTTCATGATGTGAAGGGCACCATTCTTTAAAGACACTAGTGGCTTTAAAATTTCTGAAATCATATTTTCACTGTTAATAAATTTAATGATTGAAATACTGCATGCTGTATTACTATTGTTAGATCACCATTCCAATTGTAGGCAGATGAAATGACAGTCACTATTTCTGTCTGTCATTTCTAAAACTGATGATCGCTCACTCCAGTGGCACAGTAGGAAAAGAAGAGTGGTCTGCTTGCAAGAAAAATAATTTCAAAAAAATATTCTTTAATTGGAACAAAATATTCAATAACATGTATTCATGTTAAATGATTTTTATTCTTTACTCCAGTGATCTGCATCTTAAATCTGAAAATATAGAATTGTACCAAACAGGAAATGATGAACTATCAATTTGGTTCTCCACACCATTACCTAGATAAGATAAGTAAAAAGGGGGACATTGTTAATCACAACCTTTAGACTGGACAAGTCATGGATGCATGTAAAACTACAAGCAAATTTATTGGTACAATTACAACATGTAAAAGGCACTTAGACAGGTGCATGGATAAGAAATTTTGAGAGAAATATGGGCCAAATGCTGGCAAATGGGATTAGTTTAGATGGGGCACTTAGTCGGCATGATCGAGTTGGGCCAAAGGGCCTTTTTTCCTGCTCTATAACTCGTGATTTCCGAGGTGAGTATGTTAGCTTTGTTGAATCTTAAACAATGCTCACTATATATTTGTTTCAGAATCTTGAATGATTTTACTTCTATTTAAATAAATTAAATGATGTATAACATAGCAGAAATACTTCCTAGTACCAAATCTTATATTATAGCTCCAGGCTTATTTTTAGTGCGACTTGGAATCAATTTCTGGATAGATTCAAAAGATAATCCTCTTCACGACTAGTTACTGGGGTTTTGCTGTCAGATCCTGAACTGAATAGCATTTGCTAATATTGCTTTGGCATTTAAGGAAATAATTAGCTTCATTTTTTGGAAAGCTAAATTGATTCAGGTTAAAAATTAGAAGACCACCCACTTTGGGAAAGACATTTTCTTAGTTGCTAAAATCTGCCTTTAAAATCAGCCCAATTAATTAGATATATTAACATTGTTTAATCTACTGCTCCCTGTTGAATTAATCATCTTGCTAAAGTATTACTGTGATAAGACAATTTACGTATGTTCACCGATGTATTTATTTCATGTAGATAATATTTTGTTTAAAGAAGGGTCCTGTGAAGCAGTTGATAACATTTAATCAAATTATTTGAGTAAATCTGAAATCGTTGTGAAGTCTGCAAGGATTTCCAAGGATAGTAAAAAGTTATAATTTTATTTGGCAGCAAAGTACAATTCTAAGAACTAAGGTATATAATGTACTGTTGTTTCCAACAGGTGAATATGGATGAGAAAATATCAGGATTAATGTTCACCGTATGAATTTTGGTCGAGCTATGCAGCTTGCCCCAAACAATTGAGATACCTAATGCATCTTCACCTTACTCAGAAGTAATGCTATTTCTGGGATGTGGAAAACGAGATACAATCCAAGATCAATTATAGGGACCAATTGGAAAGTCCCTCTCCAATCCCTTAAAATAAGAAAAGTAGTCCAAAAGATTATTTTGCCATGATTTATTTCACAGAATACCTCCATGTTGTTGTGTAAGGTGAAGAACTTCAAAGTATCAGGACTTCAAACAGGCAACCTGATCCACAGAAATTAAAATGGTAACCACAACAAGTACTCTGCAGGTTAAACAATATTTGTAGTGAAAACACGTTGATGAAGATATATTGTTTTAAGATTTTCTTTTTAATTTAAAATTTCATATTTTCAGTGATTTATTTTTATAACCTGATCCACAGGTCTACCATTGCATTAGAAGTGAAGAAGCACCTAATATCTAACTTGTAACTCCCTTCTAATCCTTGTAAGCATGATCCCTATCCGTCGTCAATCTATGCACTTTGCACAATTGATCTATACAAACACGTTCGCTGTAGCATTATTATTGAAAAGTAGCTGATTGGCCACAGGTAACCTTAATCAACAACCTTGAACAGTTCTGAATTGAGGAAAGCTGTCTTTGGATTGGATTCTCTTATCGTGTACAACAGTTATTTAGACCAGCAAAGACACTGAATGGCAAGAACTCTCCTGAAAGAGGAGAGTGCATGTACGTTCCTCTTCTCTTGGTAGTTCAGAAATTCTGATAATTTGATTGCAGTGTCACTGTCAATGTCTTCTTGACCTCTGGATTCCAGAGTCATGGTGGCATGAATATTAGCTTTCAGATTACAAGATAAACTTGCCTCAGAATGGCAGGCAGTGACTAATGGGATGCCGCAAGGCTCGGTGCTGGGACCCGAGTTATTTACAATATATATTAACAATTTAGACAAGGGAATTAAATGTGACATCTCCACGTTTGCGGATGACACAAAGCTGGGTGGCAGTGTGAGCTGTGATGAGGATGCTATGAGGCTGCAGGGTGACTTGGAGAGGTTGGGTGAGTGGGCAGATGCACGGCAGATGCAGTATAATGTGGATACATGTGAGGTTATCCACTTTGGTGACAAGAACAGGAAGGTAGATTATTATCTGAATGGTGTCAGATTAGTAGAAGGGAAGGTGCAACGAGACCTGCGTGTGCTCGTACATCAGTCACTGAAAGTAAGCATGCAGGTACAGCAGGCAGTGAAGAGAGGATTTGAGTTTAGGAGCAAGGAGGCCCTACTGCAGTTGTACAGGGCCCTGGTGAGACTGCACCTGGAGTATTGTGTGCAGTTTTGGTCTCCCATTTTGAGGAAGAACATTAGTGCTATTGAGGGAGTGCAGCGCAGGTTTACCAGGTTAATTCCCGGGATGGCGTGACTGACGTATGATGAGACCCAAGAATGGGTTGACTGGGCTTGTATTCACTGGAATTTAGATGAGAGGGGATCTTATAGAAACATATAAAATTCTTAAAGGATTGGGCAGGCTAGATGCAGGAAACATGTTCCCCATGTTAGGGGAGTCCAGATCCAGTGGTCACAGTTTAAGAATAAGGGGACTGAGATAAGGAAAAACATCTTCACCCAGAGAGTTGTGAATCTGTGGAATTCTCTGCCACAGAAGGCAGTGGAAGCCAATTCACTGGATGTTTTCAAGAGAGAGAGAGATTTAGCTCTTCGGGCCAAAGGAATTAAGGAATATGGGGAAAAAGAAGGAACGGGGTACTGATTTTAGATGATTAGCCATGATCATATTGAATGGCGGTGCTGACTCGAAGGGCCGAATGGTCTACTCCTGCACTTATTGTTCTATGTTTCGATGTTTTTAAGTCTTAAAATTAATTGGCTATGTGCTGCCATCCGATGCTGCCTCTATATTTCCATAAGGCCGAGGCTGCTTTTTAGAATTAATTCAATCCATCTTTATACTGTTTCCTTCCATGTTGCTGTAATCACACATGATACCCCACCACATGCAGATATTGTCTGAGCACACATCTGACAGTCTCTGACACTTGCTGAAGTAAAGTAATTGTTTCTTCAATATTTTAGATCATTACATATCACATTACACTTGTGATTCTCATTATTATTCCATTGAATATATGAACAGCCATGGCAAAAACATTTCACTTTGGTCTATGCATTCATTATTTTTTTCCATATGAGATCTTTCTTTGTTGTATTGCTGCTTCCCAAACTGCACTCTTGACCCCATGTTGTGTAAGCTGCTGATCACTCAACTTGCCTTCCTCAGACTTGTGAGTGCCTACATTACAAATAGTTTTTATCAGTTTTAGTTTTAGAGTTGCAGCGTGAAAACAGGCCTTTCGGCCCACAAGGTCCCCACCGACCAGCAATCACCCATACTACTTCTATCCTTTTGACTAGGGACCAATTAATAGAAGCCAATTAACCTACAAACCTGCATGTCTTTGGGACATGGGAGGAAACCGGTGCACCTGGAGAAAACCCACAAGGTCACAGGGAGAAGATGAAAGCTCTCTACAGACAGTATCCGTAGTCAGGATGGAACCCGAGTCTCTGGCACTGTGAAGCAGCAAGTCTACCAATGTGCTGGCCTCTCCCTACGTAATATCTCCTTTTCTTTCAGTCCACGATCATCAGCTCTCTCCTGAAATTTCATTTTACTCTTGAGGCTGCAGTTAGTGAAATAACCCTGCAATTTACTTTGAGTTTTTCTAGTCAACTTTCTGTTACCAATGTTGTATCTTTCCAATGAATTCCTTTTCCTTTTTAGCTTCTATCTAAAGTTGAACCAAACCATTCACAAATTTGGCATCCTGTTTCATTCCGTCCCAAAGACCAACTGCCACTGCTTCCTTTACATGGTCCGCCTCCATCCTTGGCTAGGTCCATATATTGGGAAATCATTTCCACTTTATTGCTTTTCTACTTCTAGTGCTATTCTGACCAGCCTCTGCTTGTAATACAATAATTTAATACAATTAAAATGATTCAATTTGAATCCTAGACAGGCAGCACAATTTTGTAAACTTTTGTGTCCTGACCTACATTGTTGCTTGGTGTGGTATTGGTATCAGTTTATTATCATATACACTAAGGTACAGTTAAAAACTCTATTTGCTATCCAATCAAGTCATGCTCTATGTGTGTACACAGAATAGTACAGCACACGAAGAGGCCCATCGGCCCGCAATGTTAGTGCAGAACATGAGGCCAAGACCAACTCTTAATTGCCTGAGTATAATCCCTATCCCTCCATTCCCTGCATGTCCATATGCCAATCCAAAGGTTTCTTAAATGCCACTATTGTATCTGCCTTAACCACCACCCTCTGCAGCACATTCCAGGCACTCACCACCCAATTGTGTAAAAAAAAACTTGCCCCGCACATCTTCTTTAAACTTTGCCCCCAGGTACAATCAAGACATACAATGGTTCAATTATACTTTATTATCACAGATACCTAGGATTTTTTTTGTTGCATACAGTCCAGTAAAAATGTTACTGTACACAGGCACAATAAGTACAACAGTGGAAGAATAGGTAGATTACGCTGAGTCAGTACACATGAGTTGCCACAATTCCGGCACCATCCTTGTACCCTCCAAGTTCACATTTGGTAAAAATATAGTCTTAACTTGGCCATTAAGGCATGTTCTTTCGCCTTGTTGACACCATGTTACTGAGCTCTCTTGCTCTATTCCATTTCCTCTATTCCATTGTGTGAGATCTGGCCCACTTCAGCGGTGTCATCTGCATACTTGTAAATGGAGTTTGAGCAGAATTTGACCGCACAGTCGTGATTATATGGAGAGTATATTAAAGGGCTGAAACCTCTCTTGTGCTCCAAACCTACTTCATGTTTAAATGTCTTCATGCCTTACCTTTCCATATCCTTGTAGACACCTTTTACTCTCCAGTCTTCGAAGTAATACTCCTCTGTAAATTCCTCCAAAAATAAATGAATGGGAGGAGAAAGACATTCTAAATTCCTAAGATGATGCAGGGAGGAGAGATAATTTGCGCAAATTGCCTTTTTCGCAACCACTTAACGAGTGGACATCAGCTGAGGTCCACTGAGGCCCTACCAATGGACCTGTCTGAATCAATTGACATGCGTAAAAGATATCAATAAATCTCACAGTATTGAAATATTCCTGACATTTCAGAGACATAGGATATTAAAGTTGATGTGAATAAGTTATAAAAATAATAACAAAAGCCACTTACCGTCCCTATTCCCTGGTCTAACCTGTCTTAGAATTAGAAAGGTAGTTTCTCCAGCATAATATTATGGAATCCCAGCAAGACTGGGAACCATTTTTCAGAGTGGAAAAGCATAGTGGTGAATGGCACCAATAGAAGTAGATGGACATGATCTCCTTAGCATTAGAGAAGTGTGATTCCAGGTGGAACTGAATTGGATACTAAATATTCCAGGTAATTCACTATTAAGGACAGACAAAAAGGGAATGCTGAAGATCAGTATTGTGATAAGCACAGAAATTAGAAATTAGTGCAGTGTGAGAAATTATCTTGACATGTTAGATTATGATAGAGTGGTAAAGAAGGTGTAAGGTATGCTTGTCTTCATTACTTGGGTCATTGAACTATATCATATCCCTTAACTACTAATTGCGCATTCAATTCATCCACCTTATTTCGAATGCTTCTCGTATTAAGGAACAAAGCTTTCAGGTTGGTTTTTCTTATCTCCCTTCCACCTTTTGCTTTTGTCATGCATTTATGGCCCTCTGTCTCCTTGTATTGGGTCCCATCTCCCTGCCCTGTTAGTTTAAACGTGACCTTTCCTACACTTTCCCATTATCTGCACGGATACGCGTCCACGTTGTTGACTCCACCCCCGCACTTTTTACTTTAAACCCACCCATGAAGCACTAGCAAACCTGCTTGCCAGAATGTCGGTCCCCCTCCAATTAAGGTGTAACCCGTTCCTTTTGTACATGTCACCCCTGCCCCAGAAGAAATTCCAGCGATCTAGAAATCTAAATCCCTGCACCCTGCGGCAACTTCTCAGCCACACATTCAGATCGCCTGGCTTGCTGCCTATAAGCTAAATACTGACAATGTTAAGATTTAAAAGTAACAACTGTATAACAATTACATCGCAAATTACATCAAAGCCGACAGTATTCTGCCAGAAAAAGGAAAATTAGAACAGAAAATCGAAGGAATCAAAATGTGGCACAGTTTATATCTCGTGATCTATTCCTATTTAATAGTGGATAAAGGAGGGAAACAATAGCTAGCAATAACTAAGAGTTAGTGACATAAGGGATAAATCAAAGTTAGCATTAATGTATTCTGGTGACCTTTTAAAGATAACTGAAAGATTTCCTTTGTTTTTTTATACTTAGTTAATTCAAAAACTTATTTGGATCAGTCTTTCCATTGTCAGCCTTAAATGACACAAAACTGAGTAAATTATTCAGTAGCTGAATTTAATATGTAAATTTCCAGTGTCATGCAGCAAAGTTTGGAAAAACAAAAGGATTTCTTAAATAGATGGTAGAATTCTTTGAATTGAATCAATCCCAATTCAAACATCTTATACTGCTAGATGGAAATACTTTGACTCCATTCCAATCAATTTAGCTTGCATTGAAATAAGAATTCTTCTTCCGCTTGTTTTCAGGGAATAATCTACGTTTCATGGTTATCTATTGAGGTCAGAATCACAAAGCAACACAGTAAAGTCCGGACCAATGGCAAACAGCATTGCTGAAAAACAACTTGATAAAAGTATCACCAATGAACTTTGCCTCTTCCAGGTCTATAAACAGTGACATAAAATTGATGTATTCAAAAAATCTCTCAATATTCACTTTAAACGATGAACATTACTCTGCGGGGAGAGGATTGCCATGAGCAAAACCGAAAATGATATGATTTTGCATTTTTAAGTGGTTGTCGTAGCTATCCCTCAAGGTCGAGGATGACGGTCTACGTTCCGTTGTTTTTATGAACTCTCAGGTGGCTTATGAGTCTAATCCTGCCTTTGAAAGTTCTTCGGCATTCGGGGCAGGTAATTCCAGATGGTATTCTGCTGAGGGAGTAATCAGCGGGCTGCTTTGGAAAGTTGTTGATCACATTCCTGCCAAATGAGGCGGTTTGATTTAGAAGTTCTTCAAAGTGCTCCCTCCATCTAGAATTGATGTCAGCATTGCTCTTCAGGATGGTGGACCCATCTTTGCTTTTGAGAGGGGCTTGACCGTGAGTGGATGGGCCAGAAATGGCTTGCGTTGAAAAGCCTAGAGTGTCGTTTGCGGCTGCTAGTTGTTGGATTTCCTATGCTTTCTCCCTCCACCATTGGTTTTTCAGGTTTTGGGAGAAAACGGGGAATTACAGACCAGTTAACCTGACATCAGTGGTGGGGAAGATGCTGGAGTCAATTATTAAAGAGGTAATAACGGTGCATTTGGATAGCAGTAAAAGGATAAGTCCAAGTCAGCATTGATTTCTGAAAGGGAAATCATGCTTGACTAATCTTCTGGAATATTTTGAGGATGTGACAAGTAAAATGGATGAAGGGGAGCCAGTGGATGAAAGCCTTTGATAAGATCCCACACGGGAGATTAGTGAGCAAAATTAGAGCATATTGTATTGGGGGTAGGGTGTTAACATGGATAGAGAATTGGTTGGCGGGAGGTTAAGGGGGGGAAAGGGGAGTGGGGAGGTGAAGGGAGTAGGGGAGGAGGGAGTGGGGGAGGATTTTTTAGATTTAGAGGAGGGTGCTGCACCAATGCAGGAGAGGCAACCCTAGGGGGGAGGGGGGAGGGAGGGGAAGAGAAGGGGCGAGGTGAGGGTAAGGGGGAAGGGGGCAAGGTGGAGGGAGAGGGGGGATGGGGAGGGAGAGAGGGAGGAGGAGAGGGGAGTGGGGGGGGGAGAGAAGGGGAAGGGGCAGAGGGGAAGGGAGAGGGTGAGGGGAGGGGGAGGGGAAGGGGGGGAGGTGTGGGTGCTGCACCAATGGAGGAGAGGGGGGAGGAGAGGGAGGGGAGGGAGGGGCGGGGGCGAGGGGAGGGGGAGAGGAGAGGGTGCTGCACCAATGCAGGGAGGCAACCCTAGGTGGGAGGGGAGAGGGAGGAGGAAGGGGTGGAAGGGGGAGGGGATGGGGGAGGGGGAGGGGGAGGGGGGTGAGGGAGGGGATGGGGGGAGGGGGAGAGGGGAGTGGGGGGGGAGGGGGAGAGGGGAGTGGGGGGGGAGAGGGAAGGGGGGAGTGGGGGAGGAGAGGGTGCTGCACCAATGCAGGAGTGGTTTGGTCTAGTAGAAGCACTTTCTCTCTACAGTTTGAAGTTGCCTGGTCGTAAGTTATGTATAGAGACACCATAAATGCATTGTGCTGTGTGATTTTTGCAGGTATAAATGTATTATTTTAGTGAATGCTTTTGATCTTCCAAGAATTATTGAAGATCTTTCCAACTGAACTTGAGAAGTAATGCTACTCCAGAGGCATTCTTGTCTTAAAGTACACGTTAGAGATAGAGGGTGAATACCAAATATAATGTATATCAGACACTTCTTTGAGTCTGTGTCTAGGTCTACACCTACACAGTATCTGGGGAAAATTGTGAGCTAAAACTTTGCTAATAGCTAACTTTGATAGCTGGAACAGAAGTCTTACAAACTTATCCATGAGTAAAGAATATTATGGAGCTGAAATGATAATTGAAATGCAGAGAATGTCAACTTAATCAGCTGTTTTATACTTGCCTGCCTATTTAATTACTTATATTGTGGAATATGTATTCAGCAATACCGTTATAAAATTTAATTAATTCATAAATGACCTGGATACTGATTTTAAATTAATTCTCTGAAATAATTATTTTATGTTTCTTTGCAAATTTGAATATTAAATGCATGGTATATTGAGTAACTTCTTAGGCATTTGTTTTAAATGAGATATGTATATCGAGATCCATATATACTTACTGCAAAAGGGGCATTTCCTGCTGGGCAAGTGCTTATTATTATACCGTTCGATAATTACATCATACTCAAGACCCGGACCAGTGGATCGTGACTTCAGGGGGAACCCGCCGAGTCGGTCCCCGTGGCTGACCAGACTAGATAGCGGCTTCAGGGGAAGCCCACCGAGCTTGTCACCTGCTCATTGGACCGCCGGCCTGGAAGGGGAAGCTTGCCAAGCTAGCCCATGCTCATCCCCGAAGACCAGAGTCTGGGAGGAGGAAGCCAGTGAGAACGACGAAGGATGAGGAGCGAGGCCAGTAGGAGAGGACAGGGAACCGGGATCTGGCTTACCCGATCGAGGTGCTGTGCTTCTGGGGAACAAAGGTGGATGGGTGAGGAGAGGGAGGTGGTATCCAAGGTAGAAGATGGCTGGAGGCCCACAACAGCCTGAAACTTGCTCCACCATAACTGGAGTGTGGACTTTGAAAATGGCGAATGTGGGCTCAGTAGATTAGTACAGTATTTCTGCACCCTTGCTAATGGAGGTTCGGGAATAAGGCAGTACTCTCCTGGACTGTTTGTAAGAAAAAGAATTCCATGATTTTTGGATGATTGAAGTCCATATTTGTTAAAAATGTAGTCTTAACTTGGCCATAAAGACCCTTTGTCCTGGTGACAGCACTGGATCAGTGTTGCAGAGATTGACCTAGCCAGGCGATATTGTCGATTTCCTCCACCACCATGTACTTGCAAGAGAAACAAACCCAGAATATAAGGTAGCTACACAATAAACTATGAATTATTAACAATGCTGTGTCTACTGTAATTTTATCCCGGGTTTGGTTATAGATTGTAGGCAGAAATTGGTTCTCAGACACAGGTGTTATATGTGCAATATAGTTGAGTGATGTGAAAGAGGATAGATTTAATAGGAACCTGAGGTGCAACTATTTCACACAGTAGGTGGTGAGTATATGAATCGAGCTGCCAGAGGGAGTAAATTAGGCAGGTTCGATAACAACATTTAAAAGACATTTGGACAGGTACATGGATAGGAAAGGTTTAAAGGGATATGGGCCAAGCACGGACAAATGGGATTAATTAGAATGGGGCATTTTGGTTGAGTTGGGCTGAAGGGCCTGTTTCCATGCTGTATGAATGCTATGAATGTTTGTATTGTTGTTAGGGGAAGCAGCCGGAGCTATGAATGTTTGTATTGTTGTTATTTCCTTAAATGTGGTTCAATGATTTCAATGGAATTAATTTTTTTGAATGTAGGAGAATGCATAAAGATAACTGGACAACACTTTTTGCTAATGTATAGGCAGAAACTCCAGATGCCGGTTTACACCGAAGATAGATGCAGAATGCTGGAGTAACTCAGCGGAACAGGCAGCTTCTGAAGAAGGGTTTCAACCCAAAATGTCCCCTATTCCTTCCATGCAGAGATGCTGCCTGTTCCACTGAGTTACTTCAGCATTTTGTCTCTATCTTCAACACTTTTTGCTAATACAACTCACGAAGAATTACTATCTCCCCGTCTTCTGTGGCGTTGAAGATGGGCATTCAGGCTCCACTTTATAAAGTCTTTCTAAATAATCTATATTAGCGGGACAAAGAACATCCTGCATTTTTGGAGATGCCATCTGTTGAATGTTCAATTCTCATCTCATCTGGTTCCTCCATCTAATGATCCAACAGCATTATCCTGGAAAGAAGGGGGTGAATTAAACGTAGTGCTCTGACCTGTATTTATGGTCAACTAGACCAAATGGACCCGTTGGGCCGAAACCACTCCTGCATTGGTGCAGCACCCTCTCCTCTCCCATTCCCCCCCCCCCCACTCCCCCCTCCCCTCCCCCTTTAAAAATATAGCACTGATTTAAATGAAACCTCTTCCATAGGACCACGGGACGACGGTGAGTAAGGTGGGCCTAAAATTGTCGCACTATCGTGTACCGTTTTGGCTGTAGTTCAGGAACAAGCGAACAAACAAGAGTTTTATTATACAAATATCACAAAAATAAATTATTTGATCATTATATATTTCCTGAACTACTTTGTTCTGTGCTTTTCCATTAGTATTTCAAAGGTGTAAGCCTTCTGCTGACATTCTCAGGACATAAAAGATGAAGAAGCAAAGCAAGCTCTTAATCTTTTCAAAATCCTCTAATAGATACACAGAGACCTATATTCAGCATGGAGTTAGTGGTCAGCTTCATGAACATGACAGTGGCATTCATCAGGATGGAGTGTGCTGACAGCTTCCATAGCATCTGAGATGGCTAGCATCTTTGCTCTGGAGTCAATTCTGACAATACCATTTGGTTGTAATATCACTCCTGCAATTTATGTTCGCACAAAGTCAAGAAAGTACTGGATTTCAGTCCTGTGGGAGTAGCTTACTGAGCCCATATGTGCCCAAAGTCAATATCCTAGCAACATGAGGCATCCAAAGTAAAAACTTAGCAACTTTTTACCTTTCAGTCCATAAACCTGAGGATACATTCTGAAGAGACTCAAGGACAAGTAAACAAGAGTTTTTACAATTTGCATGGTGTGATTAAAAGTCTGGGCTTGTAAGTCCATCAGCGTTTGTAAATACATTCTTTTCTTTTCAATTTGTACGCTTGGAGGAAATCCAATGATCATTGATTTTTTCTCTACATCAAGAAGAAATTATTGAATCCAAAACATTTTAAGAGTGCTGTTTAAATAACCACAATTAATTTGAACAATATTGTTTATGAAAGTGATTATTCATCAGACTTTACTGAACTTTATCTTGCACTAAACGTTATTCACGTTTTTCCCTTCATCATGTATTTGTACACTGTGGATGGCTCAATTGTAATCATGTGTTGTCATTCTGCTGTTTGGCTAGCATACAACAAAAGTTTTTCATTGTACCTTGGTACACGTGACAATAGACTAAACTCAACTCAATTAATTGGTAATCTAATTTGGGACAATGGCTATTGTTACCAATTATAATTCAGCGAAGGCAAAACTGCTTCAATCTAAATCTATGACATAGTACTTAAATAACAGTTGAGAAGGATAAAAAAGGTTCATAATATTTCAATCTTTTTAGACATGAAGGAACTGAATTCAAACCTATTGGAGCCCACAGCAGTGATTTCCAAATACGTTAGAGCCTAAAGCAGTGATTTCCAAATATTCTTTTTTTGCTCACTCTTTCCTAGATATATAAACTGCCTCGCCATTTCAGAATGTCTTATAACTTAACTCCTTAAGTGACAATTAGTATCATCTGCCTAATCAATCCTCTCTCCAAATCTCCCTCCAGAGTAAATACACAAAACTTTACTCATCTGCCACTGCAAAATGTCATCAGCATACATGTCACTGCCCTAAACAATCCTGAGTCTGAACAAAATTGCAAATAATGACCACAATACATTTTAGTTTACAAGCTAAGAATTTATCCTGCCCTTTTAATTCATCCTTAATAAGAAAATGTATCTCATGCAGTTTGTATTCAGTTATTGCATGTAGTGACAGAGGAAGAGAAATGGACATTGCAAAGATTAAACTGGTAATTTATATTAAGCAGACAAATAGTTGTGTTTAATGGTATTAATAATAATAATAATAAACATTTATTGTATATAGCGCTTTTTCAAATGCTCAAAGACGCTTTACAAAAACAGTCATGACATAAAAACAAACAGACGAACGTATTGTGGATGTTCACAGTGTGTTTACTTTTATGAGATTAATGTAGTCCAAGTGATCATCTCTGAACTTCTCTTACTGTGGCTGTGTTGAACTGAACAGACCAATGTCAAAAGGTGCAGTTCTTGTTTAAAAACGAGAATTTGAAAATTTGAAAATTTACTTTTACCTTAAGGTATAAATTTACTTGTTTATAAATGGAACCCAACATTTTTTTGGATCTTATTCACAAAATGCTGGAGTAACTCAGCAGGTCAGGCAGCATCTCGGGAAAGAAGGAATGGGTGACGTTTCGGGTCGAGACCCTTCTTCAGACCTATTTTGGACCTATTTTGAGCCTTAGGAATAATGTTTTTACAGTGGTGGAACTTGCCTATGTCATGAACATTCAGGTTTATAGCAGTGGTCAGGTATGAATTCTGATTGAACAGTCTTGTATATTGTCACTTTTTCCTGTATTCATTTGCCAGGTTTCGAGAAATCCCATTTTTTTATGAATTTTAGATCTCAGAAGAAAATTAAACTAAGTAACATATTTAAAATATAATGAGCATTTAACAATTCCTTTCTCACATAACCTCTGACAAGTAAAACAAAGAAGTTGCATTTTTGGTATAACACAGATCTTTGTCAGCAAGTTTACTAGCTGCCTGCTCCTGTACCGTGGTGTTTTGTCATGTTTTGGTGTGTAGTCTTCCACCTGGAGGCTTGCTTCCAGTTTACCAGAGTGAGTCAGTGCAACATTGTGCAGTACAAAATTACAGAATGGTGAGAAACATCAAGTTCTTCCAGGGTCTATCTATGTAAGAGCAATTCAACCAGTGTTGAATTCAACCCTTCTTTCCCAATCTCCCAGAGGCCGTGATAAATATACTTTTCAGATACCTATCCAGATCTTTTTTGAATGTTGCAGTTGAACGCTTAAATAAGTTTATCTTCATGTTTGGTTTGGTTCCAAGGACACAAAGTGCTAAAGCAACTCAGCGGGTCAGGCAGTATCTCTGGAGCACGTGGATAGTTGACATTTGGGTTGGGACCCTTCTTCAAACTGAAGGTCAAGTGAAGAAGGGTCCCAACCTGAAACATCACCTATCCATGTTTTCCACAGATGCTGTCTGACCTGATGATTTACTTTGTGTCCTTTTTAGAAAATATAGTTCTTGTTAATTGAATACAATGATAACAAATTACTGAAGTAAATAATCCCTCGAAATTCAGTCTTGCAGTGTTCTTAATTTCAGTGCCATGTGATGTCCAATTTCAGTCCTAGAGTGAAACACAAACATTATCATATTCTGGCCATTTTGTGCATCCCTGGAAATTTAGCCAGTTACTTTCAGGCATGAGTTATTGCACCTTGTCTTGCGAGTGCCTGGTCAGTTTAATTTAGTTTGGAGATACTTATCGAGTCCATGCTGACCATCGATCAACCATTCACACTAGTTCTATGTTATCACATCTTCTCATCCACTCCCTACACACTAGGGGCAATATTCAGAGGCCAATTAATCAACGAACCCACACATCTTTGGGATGTGGGATGAAATTTGATCACCTCACATGGTCACAGGAAGAACGTGCAAACAGGTAGCACCCAACGTCAGAGTTCAATCCGGGTCTGGCACTGTGAGCTACTAAATTATATTTTAGTAGCACTGTGTTGGATTAATCTACCAATCTCACAGTAACACTGTGTCAGTTTAATCCACCCATTTCATATGCCAACCCACTGAATCAGCCCTGATCCTGGTCTGTCATGATTCTGTTCCACCAATTATCTATCATCGAGTCAAAGTCAGACAGCATAGAAACAGGCCCTTCGGTCTAACTCATCTGTGTCGACCAAAATGCCCCATTTTTGGTCCATTTCCCTCTAAACCTTTCCTATGCATGTTTCCCTGAACTCTGCATTTCAACCTCTGATCAACTACCTTTTGAGCACTCCATCGGCATCTTAACCTCAAAAAGCTCTGTCCCACGCGTCCTCCAAGTTCCTGCTCCCGTTCCCTTCAGGCCCTGGCCAATTTCCAGTGTTTACAGCACCAATCAGCCACAGCTCCAGATGCAGTAACTCAGGCTCAGAACTGCGTGGATATAGTAATAATTGCGCTCTTCGTTGAAAAGGGGAAGAGGTCAAGAAAAGAGCACTGTTTAATGAGCCAAGATCTATTCTTAGGAAGATCCCAGCGCTCAGATTTGGTATGTTGTATCCAGCAAAACTTCGAGTTACCTACAATCAAACCGAATCCTTTTTTACTGACCACAATAAAGCATTGGAATTTGCTCGGGAGATCGAAAGGTCGCTGAAGGGTTGAATATGACTTCACGGCTTTATTAATTGGCAGACATCTGATTGGACTTTAAAATATTAAAACCTAAAGATTTAAGCTTAGTGTATATACTATACGAATATTAACCGTAACTAATTACTATTAATCAAAAATCATATATATTTTTATTAATCATTACTAATAAGAAGTATAAGTAATATTTGATTTATGTAAACTTTACTTTGAACACTTAATTAATATACCTTAGACAGAAAAATCGATTTATTATAGACTAATTAGTTTCGGGCCTGCCCCGTTTATCTCTCTTTTATTAAAAAAATTTTTTTTAAAACAACAACTTCGTTAAAAAACGGAGCTAGTATTATTTTTTTTACATCCCACGGAAGTCCTTAGATTTTTTGCCACCTTAGGGTGGCTAACACTAACTGCACTAATTGTAGTTGTAGTTTTAGTTGTTTCTTCTTTTTTCCTGCACTCTTTTAACCTTTTATATATTGATTTTTTTTTTAGATTCAATTTTTATTATTATGTCATTTTTCAGAATTTATATACCTTTGGAAGATATTTCCGGGAGACATTCTACGTAGTACAAAAGATCATCCACCCTTCATTCAAGAAAAATGTTGTAGTTCGGGTGCCAGGCCATTTGCTTTATTATAGACTATCGGTTAAGATGCAAGATTCTATTAGGAAAACAGGGGGTAAAGGTATTACATTTTGTAGTTGGAATGTCAAGGGTATTAATGAACCAATTAAAAGAGGTAAAGTACTTTCACATTTAAAATCTATTGATGCAGATATAATGTTCCTTCAGGAAACTCATCTAAAAAAAAAGGCAAATGGATTGATAAATTATTTCACTCATCGTTTCCCTTTAAATCAAGAGGTGTTGCCATTTTAATTCGTAAGGGTATACCATTTATACATACTTCCTCTATAGTCGACACTGAAGGTAGATACGTTATATTAGTGGGAGAACTATATTCTACAAAATTGATATTGGTGAATGTCTATGCACCAAATTTTGATAATCCGTTATTTAAAAAATATATATTTAATACCATTCCAGAATTTGGACAATATAACTTGATAATTGGAGGAGATTTAAATTGTACATTAGATCCTTATTTGGATAGATCATCAACTCAAAGGAAAACAAAATCCAAGTCGTGTGAATTATTAAACTCTTATATAAATAGTGCAAATATAAAAGATGTTTGGAGAATTGAAAACCCTTCAGGCCGAGAGTATTCATTTTATTCACCAGTGCATAAAACTTACTCAAGAATTGACTATTTCTTGGTGGACTCCAAACTTATTCCTTATACGTATAATTCAAAATATCATAATATTATTATATCCGATCATGCCCCTTTAACATTTAGGGTAAAACTCCAAGGAGTAACGAGGAAACAGACTAATTGGAGATTTAATCCTCAAATCTTAAATGAAAAAGCATGTTATGACTATCTTAAATCGCAATTTGAAACTTTTTTTTACGCAAATGACCTCCCTGAAACACCTGCGTTGCCTGCTTTGGGAAACATTTAAAGCGTTTGTGAGAGGATGTATTATTGCCTTTCAAGCGTCTCAAAACAAGAAGAAGCGGGCTGAACAACATGACCTAGAAAGTCAGATAAAACAGTTAGACATAACAAATGCCATCGCTCCCTCTATTGAAATACATAATAAAATTGCAGCTCTCAAATATAAGTTAAATTATATTCTCTCAGCTCATATTTTAAGGCTTTTTCAATATACTAAACAAAAACATTTTGAATTTGGAGATAAACCACAGAAATTGCTAGCACGTCAACTCCGTAAATTAGAAGATGATTCTACAATTCATAAAATTAGATCAGAAAACGGAGATTTGCTTAAATTACGTAAGGATATTAATCAGAGATTTTTGCAATTTTATCAGTCATTATATTCATCAAAAATAACAGATAGCTCTGCGCAGATGCAAAACTTTTTGCAGGAATGTAACCTTCCTGGTTTGAATGTGAGTGATAGAAATTCACTGGGCGCAGAAATACCTATGAAAGACGTTGAAGAGACCATTAAATCCATGAAAAATGGGAAGACTCCTGGCCCTGATGGCTTAAATAATGAATTTTATAAAAAAATTAGTGATTTGATCTCTCCACGTTTGCAAACTGTATATAGTCACGCCTTTAAACAACAGAGATTACCGCAAACTCTGACTGAATCAACAATAATCCTCATTCCTAAAAAAGATAAGGATTCTGAAGCTCTTTTAAATACTGATCAGAAGATATTAGCGAAAATCTTAGCTCATAGATTAAGTCTAGTTATAGATAAATTGATACACCCCGATCAATCAGGCTTTATAGCCAAACGATATTCATTTTTCAATTTGAGACGCTTGTTCAATATAATATATTCAAATAGACTATTAAACGAAGATTTAGCAATCATCTCGCTAGATGCTGAAAAAGCATTTGATCAAGTAGAATGGCCCTATCTTTTCTCAGTGATGGAAAATTTTCAATTAGGTGAAAATTTTTGTTCATGGGTGAAACTTTTATATACATCCCCAACAGCTAGAATATTAACTAATCAAATGCAGTCATCCAAATTTCATTTATCTAGGGGTTGTAGACAAGGATGTCCACTATCCCCGCTTCTATTTGCCCTTATTATAGAACCACTTGCTGAGAGTATTAGATCAAATTCAGATATTCACGGCTATAACACTAAACATACAACCAATAAAATTTCTTTATATGCGGATGATGTATTAATATACATTACAAAGCCAGAAATTAGCATTCCGAATTTATTAAATCTCATAACTCAATTTGGTTCATTTTCAGGTTATAGAATTAACTGGTACAAAAGTGAAATTATGCCAATAATGGAACAAAATCCGGCCATACTTCAACAATTTCCTTTTAAAATTGCTTATGAAAAGTTTAAATATCTTGGAATTTACGTGACTAGGAAATATACTTCTTTATTTAAATTAAATTTTCCTCCTTTACTCACTAAATTACACAGAAATAAATATCCAATTTTGAAAAACACTTCCTATATCATTAGTTGGTCGTAGTAATGCTATAAAGATGATCTTTCTCCCACAGCTACTATACTTATTTCAAGCAATTCCGATCTATCTTCCAAAAAAGTTTTTTTTAAAAATTGATTCAATTGTTACTAATTTTATTTGGGACTACAAGACTCATAGAATAAATAAAAGACATCTATGTAAGTCTAAAACTAATGGAGGAATTGCCTTACCTAACTTCTTATTTTATTATTGGGCGGTTAATATTAAAAATATAACCTGCTGGTTGGATGATTCTGATCAACAACCGGATTGGTTAAAGATGGAGAAAGAGGATTGTTTACCATTTGATATTGGTGCGATCCTCTTAGCTCCAATAAATTTAAATAAAAAAACATATGGAGGTAATCCCATTATACACAGTGTTATCCGTACCTGGAAACAATTAAATCTTACGTTAAAATTGTATATAAAAGTTTCACCCAAGAACAAAATTGAACAAGCGTCTCAAATTGAAAAATGAATATCGTTTAGCTATAAAGCCTGATTGATCGGGGTGTATCAATTTATCTATAACTAGACTTAATCTATGAGCTAAGATTTTCGCTAATATCTTCTGATCAGTATTTAAAAGAGCTATTGCTCTGTACGAACCAGGGTCTTCAGAATCCATATCTTTTTTATGAATAAGTATTATTGTTGATTCAATCAGAGTTTGTGGTAATCCCTATTGTTTAAAGGCGTAACTATATACAGTTTGCAAACGTGGAGAGATCAAATCACTAAATTTTTAATAAAATTCATTATTTAAGCCGTCAGGGCCAGGAATCTTCCCATTTTTCATGGATTTCTTTTCAAGATTTACAGCAGAAGTACGGATTACATGTTAATAATTATTTTAGATATTTACAACTTAGAGATTATGTAAAATTACACATGCAAGAATATAAGTTTAGAGGTCCAGAAACACTTGATGTATGCCTGAATCGACATTATAATTCAAATAAATTAATATCCTTTATTTATAGTACATTTTCTTGATTACAGTCTAATAACTGCGAAAAAATTAATACTTAAATTTTGGAAAAAACCAATAACCCCCACAATTAAAATGTGGACTACGGAAATGACAGAGACCCTGCATTTGGAAAAAATAAGATTTGCCTTAATTGACAAACCTGAGTTATTTTTTAAAATATGGTCTCCATTTATTGAATTTTTAGAAAAGTAAATGGGTTTGACACAGGACTAAAATAAAAAATTTAAATTAAAAGTTGAAACTTGAGTTAAGGGTTGGATGTACAACTGTGATTATTGTCTCCCGGATCTACTCCCTTTAATTTTTATAGTTATATCTTTTTTTTAATCCTCTTATTCTCTCTTCCCAATAGTTTATAGTTTTTTTTTTTCTTCTTTTTTTTTTCTTTCTTCTTTACTTTTTATTTTCTCTCTTTAAAAATTTAAAAATTGAAGCTATGTAAAAACTCTGTAACAAATGTGTCTTCTATTTCTATTTGTACATATGCTTTTCAAAAATAAAAAAAAATAAAAAAATAAAAAAAGAAAAGGGGAAGAGGGTAGCCTATTTCCGAGATGCTGCCAGGGTTGTTTTAAAACATGCCTCAGGCAGATGTACAAGCACAACCTGTGGGGGATTCTCCTTGTGCATGTTCATCTCTGAGAGGCTTCTTAACCTTGGTGCTCACAATAATCTTACTAAGATCAGAACACCAGTAATTTGCAGAGTTGAGATTCTACTTCTCGTCTTTGTGTTAAATGTATCTCTGCAATTTCCCTTCTTTTATTTATCATTCTTTTATTTCTTACAGGCCTTATGTTCTGGCAGGTCTTATGCAGGTTTTATGCAGATAAACTGCTTATTCCCTTTTCTAACTTGTTTCCTTTTCCTTCACATCAAAGTAGCCCAATCATAATTCTGATTTAATCCTCTTTGCCGAAGTACTTGGCTTTTACTTTTTGGTCCCCACTACGACAAAGAAAACAAACAATAATCAAACTCCTCACTCCACACACTTCTGCCAGCTGCAGCGACTGCTCTATGCCATTGTGCAGTGGTATTCTGAATCTCAGTATCAATCCACCATTCCAATTTCCTGTTCTTTGAGTAAGCTTTCATGTTATTTCTGTCCTGCTTTTGTTTTTCAGCATGCAGCCACTTAAGAGTTATCACTAGCTGTCATATGGATGCCATAGGTGAGACAGGAACAGCTTTTTTAAAAGAAAATTCAAGCTGACAAATACTGGAAATTTCAAATCAACCCACACACAACATATCAAACGGAAGACAGAATCAAATTTTTTGACAAAGAAACCCTTGGAGATTTTGTTAAAAGATTAATTTCTTACTGCAGAAAATTGCTCAGGATTTAACATTGCAAGTGGAAATGTGACATTCAAGACTAGAGCTCTGTGATTTTCAAAACCCCTTATGCCAAAAGTGCATGGATATGTACCAGTGCATTTTGAAAATGTACATAGGGTTTTGCATAGCATCTAGTTTCTCAGGTATTTATTCACAAAATGCTGGAGTAACTCAGCAGGTCAAGTCAAGTCAAGTCAAGTCAATTTTATTTGTATAGCACATTTAAAAACAACCCACGTTGACCAAAGTGCTGTACATCTGTTTAGGTACTAAGGAAAAAATGAAACATACAGTAGCACACAAACATAACAGCACATACAAAACAGTTCACAGCGCCTCCTCAATGGGCCTCAAACGCTAGGGAGTAGAAATAGGTTTTGAGCCTGGACTTAAAGGAGTCGATGGAGGGGGCAGTTCTGATGGGGAGAGGGATGCTGTTCCACAGTCTAGGAGCTGCAACCGCAAAAGCGCGGTCACCCCTGAGCTTAAGCCTAGACCGCGGGATAGTGAGTAGCCCCAAGTCGGCCGACCTGAGGAACCTGGAGTTAGAGAGGTGGGTTAGAAGATTTTTGATGTGGGGGGGGGGGGGGGGGAATGTCCATTTAGGGCTTTATATGTGAATAGGAGGAGCTTGAAGTTGATTCTGTACCGTACAGGGAGCCAGTGGAGAGAGGCCAGAATCGGCGTGATGTGGTCCCTTTTACGGGTACCCGTCAGGAGTCTCGCTGCGGCATTTTGGACCAGTTGCAGGCGGGACAGGGATGATTGGCTGATCCCAGTGTATAGGGAGTTGCAGTAGTCTAGGCAGCATCTTAGGAGAGAAGGAATGGATGATGTTTCGGGTCGAGACCCTTCATCAGACTCGACCCGAAACGTCACCCATTCCTTCTCTCCTGAGATGCTGCCTGATCTGCTGAGTTACTCCAGCATTTTGTGAATAAATACCTTCGATTTGTACCAGCATCTGCAGTTATTTTCTTACATCTAGTTTCTCAGAGTTCTGTTACTTGTACAAGTTTGATAAAGATTTGCTCCCCATGGATTTTTGTACAAATGCACTGAAACAGAATTGAAAGTCAGAAAATGCGCATTCTGTAAATTTGAAATGGCAAATACTGAAAGCAGGTCAGGTGACGTCTCAGGTGAAGCAGCATTTGTGGAGAGAAAAACACCCAGGTCAACACCCTTACAGTTCTGATGAAAGGCCATCAACTTAAAATCTAACTCTTTGTGTTCTCTGCAGTTGCTGTTCGACCTGCAGAATATTCCCAGTTCTTCTGTGTTTTATCTTTGTCAGACAATGTTGATTAGCTGTATTTACAGTAATATGATTGATAGTTCTTATGATAAAATGACATATATACTTGCCTGATATGAGGTATTTTCAATTTATTTTAAAGTATCTGTAAACATTTTTAAAGATTAATGCATTGGTGTGTTTTTTTGTAAATTCTTCATGTACCTGATACAATACTAACCTGTAAGGTCCTCTGCTTAGATTAGCATTCTCCAGTTTTCCTAAAGTATTATATACTGAATATTTAGGGCTTTAAAATTAACTTTTTGATTTCATGATTTCATTTACGAAATTTTCATATTCATTAAATGTGTGGATAATAGATTAGAACCAATAGCTTAATTATGTTACTGTTATTTACCACTAATATAGTTTACATAGAAGTCACCATTGAGTGAAAATACTTGATTATGTTCAAGTGAGAATGTGCAAAGATTATAGTGAGTGTTTTAAAAAACTTATAATTTGCTCAATTTGACAGATTTCAGACCTGCTATGTTGTCACCTAGCAGATCAGATAATTAAACACCAGTTAATTTTATCCTGTTGGCATATTATTTTTTGAAAACTTGTTTAAAAGTACATTTGGTGCTGGTGCACTTATTTATCTCGCAATCAACCGTACAAAAACAGATTATCAAGCTATTACTAGATTGTTGATAATGAGCGTTATTACATGGTTGATTGTAACGGTCTCAGACTTCTAACTATACTTCAAAATTAACATTTTCTATAACGTGCTTCCATACTTACATGTAAAAAGTCTTAAGTCATTCTTTGGCTTTTCATAGAATCATAAACAATGTATTCTCCATTCATCTTAATCTATTAAGTGTTAATTTAATGTTTGGGATCAGTGTTTGTTAGGTTCAGTTCAAGCCATGGATTCCCAGTGGAGATTGATCCAAATGCCAGCATCTTCCAACTTAAGGAGGCAGTTGCTAAGAGACAAAGTATTCCAATTGAACAGCTGCGCGTGATCTTTGCTGGAAAGGAGCTGAGGAATGATTTGACACTGCAGGTAGGTTCCCCTTGTTTTTTTTTCTTTCCCTGCTGGGAGCTTGCCAACTCTGTGGTTTATTGTTCTAATAATGCCTATCTGACATTCAGATCTCAGGTGCCAAAGAGTAAACAGTGATTGGGGATTTCCTGAACTTTATTCAATGCTGCTTCGTTAATTCTGACCTTAATTATGCAGCAGACGTGTAACTAACAACAGTGGACAAGTCTGCACTAATTGAGCAAATGTTTGCTGTCTGGGTGAGCTAGTTATCCATTTCTGCATTTTCCTTTTAGTATTCTTTTTCACATTTTAATTTTCCAACCTTTGCTCAATGTTGAGGTAGGAGGATGTAAATGCAATTTATAATTATTACCATGGTTTCAGGAATGCATTATTATTTTGAGAAAAAAAAATATAGAACAAAAATATCTAGATGTTCTTTGCCTTTAGTAAATTATAACGTATCTTGAGTGTGATGGTTGGGCTTTACATTTTTAAGATTTGTGATTTGCTTATATTGTTGGGGAATTTCTTGTGCTTTTGGCTGAAATGGATGAAAAACATTAAGAACACAAAAACATGTCGAAACTCTGGTCATTTGTTCATAAGAGAAAATTGCTGCATCAGTTGTTAAAGGTTGTTTTTTCCACCCAAGGCTTTCTTCTGTGCTTCTTATGAGGAGGTGCTGTTAGGAAACAGATTCATGCACTGTTTATCATCCAGTGGGGCTACATTACCTTTGAGAGAAAGGAGGAAATTGAGTTAAACAAAAGGAGAGAATCATCCCTGAATATCATCTCCGAATAGTTTTAGGTTCATCACTTGGACAACCAGGGAACTTAAAAAGAATTGTATAAAAATAGTCAAAGTTTGAACAATTCTTTGTTGAACCACTGACATAGTACACATTGTTCTCTTTAAAAATAATGTTTCTTCTTAAAAGAGCATTATGTAATGTGATAGGTTTGTTTGGATCCCATAAGAGTCCCACACGAGATTGAGGAATATCTTTTGAAGTTTTGTGCACTGTATATTCCTCCTCTGGTAGCTATCCATTACTGCACCATGTATACAAGGGAATTCTATATCTACTGGATCTGTCTGTTATGCTTGTATTGGGATTTTGAATAATTCTTCAAACTTTTCCAATCCTCACTGACAGTTCTTTATTGTTACAATACTCTTCATGGAACTTCTCTAAGATAGATGAACAATGATATTCGTTTCAAATTTATGAATCATTTTTCTTTAAAATATTATAAAAATCAGCGATATGATTCATATGTGATTTGTTTATTTGATCAAGGCTCTAGATAGTGCAAGAAAAGAGCAAAGAAAGAAAATATTAAATTGCTAAATTCATGCTGTCTGGTGTGAGGAGCATGGTATATTTTTTTCCTTTGTACATTGTTCTGATGAAATCTTTAGCAAAGCAAACCAGTCTCTTTCGATTATTTATATTTTCACTATCATCTCACCACATAAAAAAGTCATTATAAGTATGCTGTAAGATATTGATCAATATATATACAGTACATGTGTTGAATCTTCCCTGTAAAGGAAAAGTTATTAATGTTAACACTGACAAACAAAATACTTCTACTACATCGTCAGCTCAGAAGCACTTTCCCTCTGATATTCTCTCCATCTGAGATCAGAGTAGATAAATAAAACACGAGAAATAGTTTTCCAGTTATATATAGTCCAAATTTACATCAAATACTGTTGACATGCTTTATCCAAGCATTAATGATTTCAAATGAAAGATAGATTTTATGAATGATGATGAGACAAAGTCCAGGAAAGAGATTGAGAACCTTGTGTCTGTGCATCAGGATAACAACCTACCCCTTAACATCAGCAAGACAAAAGAGATGGTTTTTGACCTAAAGAAGCGAGGTGTGAAACACAGCCATATCCTCATCATCAAAGCTATTGTAAAGATGGTCAACAGATTACCTCTATTACAAACCCACTGACTCCCATAGCTATCTAGATTACACTTCTTCCCACCCTGCTTCTTGTAAAGACTCTATCTCCTACTCCCAATTCCTCCGTCTACGCCACATCTGCGTCCAGGATGAGGTTTTCCATACCAGGTCATCGGAGATGTCCTCATTCTTTAGGAGACGGGTATTCCTCTCTTTCATTATAGATGAGGCTCTCACTCGGGTCTCCTCGATATCCCCCAGCTCTGCCCTTGCACCCTCTCCCCCCCCCCATTCGTAACAAGGACAGTCCCCTTGAACTCACCTTCCACCCCATCAGCCGTCGTATACAGTATATAATCCTCCAACATTTTTGCCACCTCCAACTGGATCACACTACTGGCCACACCCCATCTCCACCCCTGTCTACTTTCCGCAGAGACTGTTTCCTCCACAACTCCCTGGTCAACTCGTCCCTTCCCACCCAAACCACCCCCTCCCCAGGTACCTTCCCCAGCAACCGCAGAAGATGCAACACCTATCCCTTTACTTCCCCCCTCAACTCCGTCCAAGGACCCAGACAGTCTTTCCAGGTGAGGCAGAGGTTCACATGCACCTCCACTAACCTCATCTACTGCATCCGCTGTTCCAGTTGTCAACTGCTGTACATCGGCGAGACCAAGTGCAGGCTCGGCAATCGTTTTGCTGAACACCTCCACTCAGTATGCCTTAAACTAAATAGTGGAGGGGGGGGGGGGGGGGGGGGGTTGTTTCAAATGGGATAGACAAGGATGGAGTTAAAGGGAAGGAGAGTATAGGAATAATTAAGAAACACCCCAGAATTAACAGGACAGAAAGCTCACGAAGCAATAGGAAAGAATGGCCAAGTGTAACAGGAATCGATTGGAAGCTGAGATGAGCAAAGGATTAAAAGTACTATATATGAATGTGCGAAGTATAAGAAGTAGAGTGGATGAGCTTGAGGCTCAGTTAGAGATTGGTAGGTATGACATTGTGGGGTTTACAGAGACGTGGCTGCAGAAGGATCAGGACTGGTACTGAATATTCAGGGTTATACATCCTATAGAAAGGACAGGCAGGTGGGCAGAGAAGGTGTGGTAGCTCTGTTGGTGAAGGATGGAATTCAGTCCTTTGCGAGGGGTGACATTGGGACTGACGATGAAGAGTCACTTTGGATAGAGTTGAGGAATTGTAAAGGTAAGAAGACACTAGTGGGACCCCCAAACAGTAGCCTGGATATAGGGTGTAAGTTGCAGCAGGAGTTAAAATTGGCATGTAACAAAGTTAATGCCACTGTAGTTATGGGGGATTTCAATATGCAGGTAGACTGGGAAAATCAGGTTGGTTATGGACCCCAAGAAAGGGAGTTTGTAGAGTGCCTCTGAGATGGATTCTTAGAGCAGCTTGTACTGGAGCCTACCAGAGAGAAGGCAATTCTGAATTTATTGTTGTCCAATGAACCAGATTTAATAAGGGAACTCAAGGTAAAGGAACCGCTTGGAGGTAGTGACCATAATATGATTAGTTTTAATCTGCAATTTGAGAGGGAGAAGGTTAAATCAGAAGTGTCAGTGTTACAGTTGAACAAAGGGGACTATGAAGGCACGAGAGTAGAGTTGGCCAAGGTCGACTGGAAAAGGATCCTATCAGGAATGATGGTGGAACAGCAATGGCAGGAATTTCTGGGCATAATCCAGAAGATGCAGGATCATTTCATCCCAAAGAGGAAGAAAGATTCTAAGGGGAGCAAGAGGCAACCGTGGCTAACAAGGGAAGTTAGGGATGGAATAAAACTAAAAGAAAAGATGTATAAGATAGCAAAGAGTAGCGGGATGCTGGAGGAGTGGGCAACTTTCAAAGGACAACAGAAGATAGCAAAAAGGGCAATGCGGGCTGAAAAGATGAGGTACGAAGCGAAGCTGGCCAAGAATATAAAGGACAGTAAAAGCTTCTGTAGGTATGTTAAGAGAAAAAGATTGGTAAAGACAAGTGTGGGTCCCTTGAATGCAGAAACGAGTGAAATTATTATGGGTAACAAGGAAATGGCGGAAGAGTTGAACAGGTACTTCGAATCTGTCTTCACTAAGGAAAACACAAACAATCTCCCAGATGTACTAGTGGACAGAGGATCAAGGGAGACAGAGGAACTGAAAGAAATTTGCATTAGGCAAGAAATAGTATTGGGTAGACTGATGGGACTGAAAGCTGATAAATCCCCAGGGCCTGATGGTCTGCATCCCAGGGTACTCAAGGAGGTGGCTCAAGAAATCGTGGATGCATTGGAGATAATTTTCCAATGTTCAATAGATTCAGGATCAGTTCCTGTGGATTGGAGGGCAGCTAATGTCATCCCACTTTTCAAGAAAGGAGCGAGGGAGAAAACGGGGAATTATAGACCAGTTAGCCTGACAACAGTGGTGGGGAAGATGCTGGAAATTATTAAAGAGGTAATAATGGCGCATTTGGATAGCAGTAAATGGATTGGTCCAAGTCAGCATGGATTTATGAAGGGGAAATCCTGCTTGACTAATCTTCTGGAATTTTTTGAGGATGTGACAAGTAAAATGGATGAAGGAGAGCTAGTGGATGTAGTGTATCTGGACTTTCTGAAAGCTTTTGACAAGGTCCCACACAGGAGGTTGGTGAGCAAAATTAGAGCACATGGTATTGGGGGTAGGGTATTGACATGGATAGAGAATTGGTTGGCAGACAGGAAGCAAATAGGAATAAACGAGTCCTTTTCAGAATGGCAGGCAGTGGCGAGTGGAGTGCCGCAAGGCGGTGCTGGGGCCGCAACTATTTACAACATATATTCATGATTTGGATGATGGAATTAGAAGTACCACTAGCATGTTTGCAGATGACACAAAGCTGGGTGGCAGTGTGAACTGCGAAGAGGATGTTAGGAGGTTGCAGGGTGACTTGGACAGGTTGAGTGAGTGGGCAGATGCATGTCAGTTGCAATATAATGTAGATAAATATGAGGTTATCCACTTTGGCAGCAAAAATAAGGAGGCAGATCATTATCTCAATAGTGTCAATTTTATCTCTGTACCACCCACTCCCCTGAAATCAGTCTGAAGAAGGGTCTCGACCCGAATCGTCACCCATTCCTTCTCTCTAGAGATGCTCCCTGGCCCGCTGAGTTACTCCAGCATTTTGTGTTTACCTTCGATTTAAACCAGCATCTGCAGTTCTTTCCTGGATATACTAAATCACTTGCATGTTTTAAGGGTTGAAATGTAGGAGAGCTAATTTTGCTCACTGGCCTGAACTTTGGAGTAGGCTTAAGGCATTGGATACACCAAAGGCTATTTGACCTGACAATATGCCAGCAATAGTACTGAAGAACTGTGTTCCAGAACTGGCCATGTCCTCAGACAAGATGTTCCAATACAGCTGCAACATTGGCATTTATCTGACAATATGGAAAATTGCCCAGGTATGTCCTATCTACAAGAAGCAGATGAATACAAACCGGCTAATTTCCACCCCATTAATCTATTCCCAATCATCAGCAAAGTGAGGGAAGGGAAAATTAACAGCACTTTCAAACGGCACTTGCTTACAACAACATGCTCACAGAAGCTCAGCTTGGGTTCCACCAAAGTCACTCAGCTCCTGACATCATCACAGCCTTGGTCCTAACATAGAGAAAAGAGATGAACTGCACAGATGATGTGAGATTAACTACCCTTGACATCAAGGTCGCATTAAAGGCCTTCCATTAGTTGAAATCATATTTAGCACAATGAATAGTTGTGTGTTTGGAGGTCAATCATCTCAGCCACATAACGTCTCTGCAGGAATTCCCCAGAGTGGTGTCCTCTGCTCAACCATGTTCAACTGCTTTGTCATTGATTTTTCTTCAATTATAAGGTCATAAGTAGGAATATTTGCACAATGTTCCGCATCATTTGCGACCCCCAGTTAATGAAACAGTCCACAACTAAATGTAGCAAGACTTGGGGCATATCAAGGCTTTGGATGAAAGGTGACAAGTAACATTTGCTCCACACAAGTAACTCACCAGGTCTTACTCACCAAGTAGGAAAGACAGGAGGTGATGCGAACAAACGTTCACCTCACCCCACGAGATGGAGGCCAAAGGCCAAGGTCCAAGTGTGTAAGGTGAATGAACATTGGACTTGTTGGGAATTTACAGAGATTTAAAGAGAGCATTGTCAGCTAGATGTTGGAGAAACAATGGAACAATACATAAATGTGGTCATTTGTTGATCGATGGACTTTGTTGACGTATTCATTGACATTGGTCGTATGAAACATACAGAGTAAACAGTATACTTACAATGAGGCAACAATAAATATAGTGACATTATAAATAAATATAATGACATTTGCAAAACAGCAGATTGGTGCAAGATTACAGTGCAATTTATAATAGTGCAAAAGAACAATAGACAATAGGTGCAAGAGTAGGCCATTCGGCCCCTCGAGCCAGCACCACCATTCAATGTGATCATGGCTGATCATTCTCAATCAGTACCCTGTTCCTGCCTTATCCCCATACCCCCTGACTCTGCTATCCTTAAGAGCTCTATCTAGCTCTCTCTTGAATGCATAGAGGAGGAGTTGGCTGCGCCTAACGGCTGCGGCTCTCTGGCAGTCTGTTTGTCTTTTTTCTTTTTTTTTGTTTGTGTCGGTGTTGGGATGGTTTTTGTTTCTGATTTTGGCTGTGTATGTGTGTGGGGGGGGGGGGGTGGGGGTGGGTGGGGTGGGGGTGGGGGGTTGGGGTGGGGCGGGGGAAACCTTTCTTTTATTAGGTCTCTTCCCCGGGGCGCAGCTCGCCCGCGGGGCCTTCCATCGCCCGGCGCGGCTCGGCTGCTGGACTTAACATCGCCGGCGCGGCTCGGCCGCGGGACCTAACAGTACCCGGCGCGGCTCGGCCGCGGGGCCTTCCACCGCTCGGTACGGCCGCGGGACGGTTCAGCGCTCGGTGCGGCTCGGCCGCGGGGCCTTCCATCGCCCGGTGCGGCTCGGCCGCGGAACGGTTCAGAGCCCGGCGCGGCCGCGGTGCCTTCCATCGCCCGGCGCGGGACGTTTCAGTGCCCGGTGCGGCTCGGCCGCGGGACGTTTCAGTGCCCGGTGCGGCTCGGCCGCGGGACGTTTCAGTGCCCGGTGCGGCTCGGCCGCGGGACGTTTCAGTGCCCGGTGCGGCTCGGCCGCGGAACGGTTCAGAGCCCGGCGCAGCCGCGGGGCCTTCCATCGCCCGGCGCGGCTCGGGTGCGGGACTTAACATCGCCAGCGCGGCTCGGCCGCGGGACGTTTCGGTGCCCGGTGCGGCTCGGCCGCTGGACTTAACATCGCCCGGTGCGGCCGCGGGACGTTTCGGTGCTGCATTTTGGAACGTCGAACAAGGGCAGGACCTCCACAGTGAATGGTGAGTGTTGTAGAGCAGAGTGATCTAGAAATGGAGATACATTGTTCCTTGAAGGTCGAGTCGCAGGTAGATAAGGCGGTCAAAAAGTTTTTTGGCACATTGGCCTTCGTCAGTCAATAGACAATAGACAATAGACAATAGATGCAGGAGTAGGCCATTCAGCCTTTCGAGCCAGCACCGCCATTCAATGCGATCATGCCTGATCACTCTCAATCAGTACCCCGCTCCTGCCTTCTCCCCATACCCCCTCACTCCGCTATCCTTAAGAGCTATATCCAGCTCTCTCTTGAAAGCATCCAACGAAGTGGCCTCCACTGCCTTCTGAGGCAGAGAATTCCACACCTTCACCACTCTCTGACTGAAAAAGTTCTTCCTCATCTCCGTTCTAAATGGCCTACCCCTTATTCTTAAACTGTGGCCCCTGGTTCTGGACTCCCCCAACATTGGGAACATGTTTCCTGTCTCTAACGTGTCCTACCCCTTAATAATCTTATATGTTTCAATAAGATTCCCTCTCATTCTTCTAAATTCCAGTGTATACAAGCCTAGTCGCTCCAGTCTTTCAACATATGACAGTCCCGCCATTCCGGGAATTAACCTAGTAAACCTACGCTGCACGCCCTCAATAGCAAGAATATCCTTCCTCAAATTTGGAGACCAAAACTGCACACAGTACTCCAGGTGCGGTCTCACCAGTACAACTGCAGAAGGATCTCTTTGCTCCTATACTCAACTCCTCTTGTTATGAAGGCCAACATTCCATTGGCTTTCTTCACTGCCTGCTGTACCTGCATGCTTCCTTTCAGTGACTGATGCACTAGGCCACACAGATCTCGTTGTACGTCCCCTTTTCCAAACTTGACACCATTCAGATAATAATCTGCCTTCCTATTCTTACCACCAAAGTGGATAACCTCACACTTATCCACATTAAACTGCATCTGCCATGCATCCGCCCACTCACACAACCTGTCCAAGTTACCCTGCAACCTCATAGCATCTTCCTCACAGTTCACACTACCACCCAGCTTTGTTTCATCTGCAAATTTGCTAATGGTACTTTTAATCCCTTCATCCAAGCCATTAATGTATATTGTTAATAGCTGCGGTCCCAGCACCGAGCCTTGCGGTACCCCACTCGTCACTGCCTGCCATTCTGAAAGGGACCCATTTATCCCCACTCTTTGCTTTCTGTCTGTCAACCAATTTTCTATCCGTCAGTACCCTACCCCCAATACCATTCAATTTTCCTACTAAATTAATAACTACTCAATTTTCCTAGTTACATCCTCAAAAAATCCAGAAGATTAGTCAAGCATGATTTCCCCTTTGTAAATCCATGCTGACTAGGAACAATCCTGTTACTGCTATCCAAATGCTCCGCAATTTCGTCTTTTATAATTGACTCCAACATCTTCCCCACTACTGATGTCAGACTAACTGGTCTATAATTTCCCGTTTTCTTTCTCCCTCCTTTCTTAAAAAGTGGGATAACATTAGCTACCCTCCAATCCGCAGGAACTGATCCTGAATCTATAGAACATTGGAAAATGATTACCAATGCGTCCACAATTTCTAGAGCCACTTCCTTAAGTACCCTGGGATGCAGACCATCAGGCCCAGGGGATTTATCAGCCTTCAGTCCCATCAGTCTACCCAACACCATTTCCTGCCTAATGTGGATTTCCTTCAGTTCCTCCATCACCCTAGGATCTTTGGCCACTGGAACATCTGGGAGATTATTTCTATCTTCCTTAGTGAAGACAGATCCAAAGTACCGGTTCAACTCGTCTGCCATTTTCTTGTTCCCCATAATAAATTCCCCTGCTTCTGTCTTCAAGGGCCCACATTTGCCTTGACTATTTTTTTCCTCTTCACATACCTAAAAAAGCTTTTACTATCCTCCTTTATATTATTGTCTAGCTTACCCTCGTACCTCATCTTTTCTCCCCGTATTGGCTTTTTAGTTATCTTCTGTTGCTCTTTAAAAGAGTCCCAATCCTCTGGCTTCCCACGCTTCTTTGCTATGTTATACTTCTCTTTTATTTTTATGCTGTCCTTGACTTCCCTTGTCAGCTACGGGTGCCTCTTAATCCCCTTAGAATCTTTCCTCCTCTTTGGGATAAATTGATCCTGCAACTTCTGCATTATTTCCAGGAATACCTGCCATTGCTGTTCCACCATCTTCCCTGCTAGGGCCTCCCAGTCAAATCTGGCCAGCTCCTGCCTCATGCCTCTGTAATCCCCTTTGCTATACTGTAATACTGACATTTCCGATTTTCCCTTCTCCCTCTCAATTTATAGAGTAAAACATCATATTGTGATCACTGCATCCTAATGGCTCTTTTACCTTGAGTCCCCTTATCAGATCTGAACATTGAGGTACCATAGATAGACACAAAATGCTTGAGTAACTCAGGCAGCATCTCTGGAGAGAAAGAATGGGTGATGTTTCGGGTCGAGACCCTTCTTCAGACTGAGAGTCAGGGGAGAGGGAGACATAGTGATATGGAAGGGTAAGGTGTGATAACAAGAGATCAAAGGGGACAAAGTTCAAGGAAAATGTCGAATGTATCATTGTTAACTGAGGGGAAGGTGACAACGAGGCATACAATCAGTAAAATTTAATCAGGAGGTCAGTGAAACTAGTCTGACAACTAGAATAGGGGGAGGATGGGGAGAGAAGGAAAGCAAGGGTTACGAAGTTAGAGAAGTCAATATTCATACCAAAGATAGACAGTCTTCCTGATGTGATGAAGGACTGGATCAAAATAAATGAATTGTGGAGGACAGGGCTGTGCACACCACTCTCTGCAAGTTGAAAAGGTCAATAGAAGTGCAATTGCCATACCAGGCTGACATGCATCCCATCAGAATACTTTTTTTGGTGCATTTGTAGAAGTTCGAGAGAATCCTTGTGGGCATGCTGAAACTTCCCAGGCACCTAAGAAAGTAAATATGCTGATGCACTATTGTGACATCTACACCAGTGTGATGGAGCCAGGTTAGGTGATATGGAACTTGAATCTGTTGACACAAAATGCTGGAGCAACTCAGCGGGACAGGCAGCATCTCTGGAGAGCAGGAATGGGTGATGTTTTGGGTTGAGACCCTTCTTCAGACTGACGTCAGGGGAGTGGGCGGTACAGAGATAAAATGTAGTTGGAGACAGTAAGATCGGTGGGAGAACTGGGAAGGGGGAGGGGATGGAGAGAGAGGGAAAGCAAGGGCTACTTGAAGTTAGAGAAGTCAATGTTCATACCACTGGGGTGTAAGCTACCCAAGCAAAATATGAGGTGCTGTTCCTCCAATTTGCACTGGGCCTCACTCTGACAATAGAGGAAGCTCAGGACAGAAAGGTCAGATTGGGAATGGGATTACCATTTGACATTGGTGTGATCTTATTCGCCCCAAGAACTTTGAATAAAAAAACATATGGAGGAAACCCGATTATACATAGTGTTATCCGTATTTGGAAACAATTAAAACTCACTTTAAAATTGAGTAATTTATCTTTATACCCATTGCAAATAACCCTTCTTTCAAACCGTCTGTCTCAGATAGAGGATTCATTCAATGGAAAAGTTATGGAATTAAAATGGTGGGAGACCTCTATCATAAGGGGACTTTTCTCTCTTTTCAGGAATTACAACAGAAGTATGGATTACATGCTAATAATTTTTTTAGATATTTACAACTCAGAGATTATGTAAAATCACATACGCAAGAATATAGATTTAGAGGCCCAGGAATTCTTGATGAATGCTTGAACCGTCACTACAATACAAATAAATGAATATCTTATATCTATAATACTCTTTATGATACCGACATTCCGTCATCAGAATCATATAGACGAGCATGGGAGGACGAATTGGCTCAACCCATAACGCAAGACATACGGGACGAAAGTTTACAACACATACATCAATGCTCGTTAAACACTAGACACTCAATAATACAATTTAAAATATTACACAGACTACATTATTCGAAGACAAAATTAAACAGGATCTTCCCAAGTATCTTCCCTATTTGTGATAAATGTCAATTTCAAGAAGCAAATTTAACTCACACTTTTGTGACTTGTACAAATATGCAAAATGTTTGGATCGATATTTTAAAAATAATTTCCAAAGTTATCGATAACCAACTGGATTTAGATCCAAAATGAATAATTTTAGGATTATCAGAACACATTACAAACTTTACGCTAAGTCAGAGACGCTTTCTTGACTACAGTTTAATAACTGCGAAAAAATTAATACTTAAATTTTGGGAAAAAACAGTAACCCCCACAATTAAAATGTGGATTACGGAAATGACCGAGAGCTTGCATTTGGAAAAAATAAGGTTTGCTTTCATTGACAAACCAGATCTATTTAAAAAAATATGGTCTCCATTTATTGAATTTTTAAAAAAGTAAATGGGTTTGTCACAAAACTAAAATTTAAAACTAAAGTAAAAACTTGAGTTTAGGGTTGGATGTACAACTATACTCATTAACTCCCGGATCTATCCCCATAATCTTTATATTTGTAATTCTCTTTTTTCTTTGCTTTCTCTCTATTAGTTTATAGTCTTTTTTCAGTCTCTTTTCATCTTTATTTTTTCTTTAAAAATTTAAAAATTGAAGCTATGTAAGAATTCTATAACCAGTTTGTCGTTTATTATTATTTGTACATATGCTTTAAAAAATTAAAAATTAAAAAAAAAAAAAAAAGATTGGGAATGGGAGGGGGTTAAAGTGCTGAACAACCGGATGATCAGGTAAGTTTAGGCGGACTGAGCGGAGGTGTTCAGAGAAATGATCGCCGAGCCCACGCTTGGTCTCGCCAATAAACAGGAGTCGACACCTGGAACAGCGTATTTAGTATTATAAAAGTGATTTAGTATCCTTTGTTCACAATTAATTCTCTGTGCAAGGTCCACAGTGTGCATAAGTTACATTTGTTTAGCTCAATGTAGCAGGTTAGGTATTGAATAAACATTTCATGGGGATTAAGGCGGAATGGAAGCATGTGGGTTGCGTGGGTTTTCTCTGGGATCTCTGGTTTCCTCCAACACTCCAAAGATGTACAGGTTAATTGGCTTGGTATAATTGTATATTGTCCCTGGTTTCTGTTGGATAGTATTAGTGTGTGGGAATCGGTGGTCAGCGCAGACTCGGTGGGCTGAAGGGCCTGTTTCCGTGCTGTATCTCTGAACTGAACTAAACTGAACTAATAGCACCTCTGCGAAAGCAGGATTTAATGCTGCAAGTTATACAAGGCCTACAAAAACATTTCAAAGGTTATTTGCATTTACAATTGCACACAGATGGGGATCTATAATGCACAAAGAAACAATGCTTCTTTGTGTCATTAGTAGTTGAGTATTCTGTAAGTAACTCATCTGTCTCATCTAAGTCCTTTGGCTATTTCCCAGATTTGTCAGTGTTATGATGGAATACTGGCTTGGATGTGTGTAACCTGTCATCATTCAGGACAAAACAGCCCATTTGATTGATATGTAATCCTACATGTTTTCTTCACCATTGCCATTCGTCTGTCATTGTTTAACCAAAATCCTGGAACAACTTACATTATTTAACTGCGGGAATACCTTCACAATTTGGGCTTTTCAGGTAGATGGTTCACCAGCACCTTCTCAAAAAAAGGAATTGACAACATAAACTGTCCTGATCAGCAATGGTCATAGCCTGTGAGTTAATAATAAACTGAATTAACTGAATAAAAAGATAGATTATTTCTATCATTTACCTGTATGGTAAGAAGGATGTAAATTTGAGCTATTAAAAACAATTGAAAGGGAGATTTTAAAATATAAATTGACAGAACTTGTGAGAATGTGAAGCCAAGATCAAAATTACTTTATAAGAGTAACTTAAGAAAGGGGAATACAAAAGCTCTACACACAATTGGAACAAATAAATTATCTAAGAGTCTCTGTTGCAGATTTAATGTGCTATTTCCATGCTGTCATCATCATTTGATATGACCCTCAATCTTTGTGTTACAGGGAGCACCAAGGTATAAGCATTGAAACATCAGTTATGTGATTAAAATTGCACTGGTGTGAGAGAAAATATATACATTTTTAGAAATAAGCTCTGCAAATTCTATTATCATAAGATATAATCTATGAAAAGCAAACTTTTGATCATTTAACAGATAGAGAGGCAGAATATCTAAATATATTCTGCATACAATATCAGATTTCGTACGTGCAGGAAAGAACTGCAGATGCTGGTTTAAACCGAAGATAGACACAAAAAGCTGGAGTAACTCAGCGGGACAGGCAGCATCTCTGGAGAGAAGGAATGGGTGAGGTTTCGTGTCGAGACTGACGTTTCGGGTCTGAAGAAGAGATCCTTCTCAACCCGAAACTTCACCCATTCCTTCTCTCCAGAGTTGCTGCCTGCCCCGCTGAGTTTCGTGTCTAACTTTTCGTGTCTATCTTCAGATTTCATATGGATGTACAATTGTATTATCTGTCCCTAATAGACTTGGCCAAGATCGTATTTGTCCAAATATGGTTCACGTATGGAATTGTTGTTGAAAGGGAGCACAATAGTTTTTGAGAATAACATCGGAGGAGCATAGTTGAGTGCATAAGCCTCCCATCACCACAGGGAGCAAGTTGACATTTGGCACTTTGGATTTCTAACATCTTGTCCTGTGTATTTGGAAACATTTACCCTTGAATCATCCAGTGACTGCCGTGAATAGAATGGCTGACAACAAGGGAAAGACCTTGTGACTACTGGAAAGACAGCTGACAGGAGGAAATAGACCCCACCTGGGGCAGGCATGGGCTAGCTACCCATGTCAGCAGGATCCAATACTATTCAGTATTTTGGAGACACCCGCTTACAGAATTAAAGAAAGAATACCCCTAGAGTCTGCGAGAGTGGGGGCGGAAGAAGACTCATTGATGGATAATAAGGCCATTGACCTAGGAACGGAAAAGACCATGAGCAATACATGCACTCAACAAGAACCATGCGCACAATCAGCATCCGAGAAGAGGCTTCAGGTCTGCTCCTGTGGCTGGATGAAAATAACATCTTCAAAGGGCTTGAAAATACATCAAGGAAAGAAAGGTGGCTTGAGGGAGGGAAAACAGGGACCTCGCATTGATAAGTACTTCCTGAGAAGTCAATCAAGTCAGTCGAATGAAGTCCAGCGACTGGAGTCTCACCAAAGTTCGCAGGGCATCAGCCCCCCGATGAAGGAAACTCAAGCACAGTTATGCCGGCAGAGGAAAATATGGAGCCCATCCAGCCAAGAAAACCAACAATGGAGAAAAAGATCAGCGGAAGAAAACCCCGCGTGAAATGGCCTGGAGCCTCGGAGAAAAAAGAATGGGAGACCATAAATGCAGACCTGACCAGTTTCCTACAGGGTGTAAAGGGTACAGTTGAAAGAAAGCTTGACAAGATGGGGGACATCATCTATGGATGACCAGCTATTTAGAGAGAAACAACCTTGTGGATACAACAGTCCAAAAAGCAGGCATCCCAGGGTTTTCTGGATGTCTCGAACATACCAGCATGATTTGGCACCAAATCTAGACTGCAAGAAAAGAGAAGAGAGATCTGCATGTCATTTTCCTTGACCTTGCCAATGCATTCGGAACTGTCCCTCACAGTTTCCTCTGGGCATCCTTTGACTTCTTCAGGATACCAGAGACTATCGCAAGCCTTGTCAAGGCTTATTTTCAAGATCTGCAGCTCTGTTTCACCACGCCAGACTTTACCACCACATGGCACTGCATGGAGATTGGCATAATGGCAGGGTGTACCATCTCCCCATTGATTTTTACAATGCCTATGGGCCTCCAAGTGGGTGGTGGGAGGCGAGCGGCTGAAGTCTGGAGTCCATCTACCACCCATCAGGGCCTACATGGATAACATGACAATCATAACAACAACAGCACCTTGCACCAGGCGCCTTTTAAGGAAGCTTCAAGAGAACATCACTGGGGTCAGAATGAAATTTAAGCCATCCAAATCAAGAAACATTTCTATAATCAAAGGCAAACTGACAGATCAAAGGTTTTTCATTGATCAGGAACCAATCCCAACTGTGTCAGAGAAGCCAATTAAAAGTCTGGGAAGATGGTATGACTCTAAACTGAAGGACACTGATCAGGCAAACAAGCTTAGGCAAGAAACCATCAAAGGTCTAGCGAACATCGACCGATCCATGTTGCCTGGAAAGCTGAAAATCTGGTTTGGGTTACTACTTCGGGTTATGTGGCTACTAACCATGTATGACATCACCCTCACAAGAGTCGAGAAGATGAAAAGAACAATCAGCTCTTTTGTGAGAAAGTGGTTAGGTGTTCCTCGATGCCTAAGCAGCGTAGGTTTGTACGGTCAGGGGGTACTTCAGCTGCCTCTCTCTAGCCTCACAGAGGAGTTCAAGTGCACTAAAGTCAGGCTAGAGATGACCCTGGCAGAATCGAGGACACTGTCATCCGAGCTGCTGCCCCAACCCTGGCAACAGGAAAGAAGTGGACGGCTAAGAATGCGACACAGCAGGCAAATTCTGCTCTCCACCAAGGCGACATGATTGGGCAAGTCCAACACGGAAGAAGTGGCTTGGGGCTTGGCGGAAAGTGACCTTGCTGGAACAAGGCATCCTCACTGGACCGCTGGAAGTTGGTCACGGCCGAAGTCCGCCGACAGGAGGAGTCGAGTAGGTGTGCCAAGGCTGTGTCGCAAGCTAAACAGAGCCAGTGGATGAGATGGGAGAGTGTGGAAAAGCGGAAGATCAGCTGGAAGGACATGAGGGAGATGGAGGCGAGCAGGGTAAGTTTCCTAATTCGGGCAACCTATGATGTCCTTCCTAGCCCAAAAAATCTCAACCAATGGCTGGGCGAAGATCCTTCAACACCAGCCACGCTTAAACACGCTTAAACACATCCTCACTGGGTGTAAAGTGAGCCTCTCCCAAGGACGGTACACCTGGAGACATAATCAAGTGCTCAAATGCCTGGCAGCAACTCTGGAAAGCAGGAGAACAACCAACAATGCCCTGCTGCCCAGAACAACCAACCCAGTTATGCCAATTGCCTTTGTTCAGGAGGGGGAACAAAGGCAACGGAAAATTCCACCAAGGACAAGGTTTGGACAGCTGGAGGCAGCCCGGGATTGGCAGATGCTGGTGGATGTGGACCAACGGCTTACAGTTCCATCAGAGATAGCCATCACCAACTTGAGGCCTGATCTTCTCCTCTGGTCGAACTCTCAACGCATGGTGTATTTTGTGGAGCCCACAGTCCCTTGGGAGGATGCTGTGCAGGAAGCCTTCGAAAGAAAGAATCTGCGATATACAGAGCTTGCAGCGGAGGCAGAACAGCGGGGCTGGAGAGCAAAGATCTGCCCAGTGGAAGTTGGATGTCGAGGATTTGTGGCAACATCTACCGTAAGACTGATGAAGGACCTGGGGATTAGCGGACAAGCCCTACACCAGGCTATCAAGGAAACATCACGGTGGCAGAGCGGAGTAGCCAGTGGCTCTGGCTGAAGAGGAAAGACCCCATCTGGACTCCCAAATAAGCCGGCTAGGCAGATGCAGAGGGGGGTGGTTCCGGGACGCCAGAATGCACTGCTGAGCCTACTGGAGACGTCGTGGGTCCAATCAGCGAAACGTCGATGAAAGTAGGTGCCCACTTGATAACCCCAATGACGTGTCTGCCTGGCCTTTCTCAACATCGGAGGAGCATAGGTGAGTGCATAAGCCTCCCATCACCACCGGGAGCAAGTTGACATTTGGCACTTTGGATTTCTAACATCTTGTCCTGTGTATTTGGAAACATCATCTTGGAGACCAGAAACCACAAATATCTTTCATCATTTCCATTTCTCTCCAGAAGCAAAGGGTAACAATGAAAGTCCACTTGCAAGGGCACCTACCAATGTCCCTGATTGTGGAAGGTGCCCCTTGACACATCCTTTGATAAAACTAATGAATAGATGTAATTGCATCAGACAGGCAAACAAATGAAGAGATATTGGAAACTTACCAAACTGATAAAGTACAAGTACATTATCTTTTAAAATTGTATTGTAGAAATGTGTATATGAATTAAAATATAATTGCATTTCTAATTTAATTGGCACTGGCATCTCAGAGCTATTATTAACACTTGCCTATAGGAAAGGGAATTGCTTCTAACCTATTTTTTGCTGTTAACAATTGCCTGTATAAAATGTGTACAAAATGAAGGTGAGAAGGATGTGACATTATTGTGAGAAACAGTGGAAGTCATACAATTCTCCCATACTGATTGCTCTCGGCAGAGAGAAACCAGGGGATTTTATAGATCAGTTGGTTTGAGATCAGTGGTACTGTGTACTGTGTTGATGACTGGGCTTCCTAACAAAGAGAGCACATACCTGCAATGGAGGGTGTTTAGTGAAGTTCCCAGATTGATTCATGGGATAGTGAGTGTGTTATTGTTGGATAGATTATAAAGAAATTGGGCTTCTCCTAAATTTTGAAAAAATAAGGATAGCGGAGTGAGGGGGTATGGGGAGAAGGCAGGAACGGGGTACTGATTGAGAGTGATCAGCCATGATCGCATTGAATGGCGGTGCTGGCTCGAAGGGCTGAATGGCCTACTCCTGCACCTATTGTCTATTGTCTATCTCTTTTAAACTTACAAAATTCTTACAGGGCTTCACAGGGTAGATGAAGAGTTGATACTTTGCCTAGCTGGTGTGTCTCAAAATAAAGGGTTGGCAATTTAGGACTGAGATGAGAAGAGATTTATTTACCAAGAGTGTAGTTTGTCTTTTGAATTATATTTGGAAGAGGGCTGTGGAATCTCCGATGCTGAGTATAATTAAGAAATAAATTGAAAAAAAAAGTTATTCAGGGAATCAAACAAATAGAATTAGTGAAGGTAAAAGATAAGCCTTGGTCTTATTGAATGGTAGAGCAGGCATTTTAAAGCACATTTTATTTTATTGCCTGCTTTCATCATGATTTCTGCATGCAAATAGAGCTTCACACTGCTCATTGCCTGCATAAATCAACAGGAGGCCTAATAGCATTATTTGCTAGCACTAATAAAAGCTTGCTAGCATTGTTGGAGGCACTGCATCATTGAGAATATTAGTGTGCAATGAAGGAAATTGTCTGACCTTAGATAAGAGCGCCAAGATAATTCATATTATTAGATGGAGAAGGGGTGCAGTAGTTAGGTTCCACCGATACAGGCAGGTGCTGGAACCAAATAGTTATGCTGGTCTGGAGCAGGAATTTAGGCCCAAGGACCTGGATGCAATATTACTGATTTCATACAGTGGTCAACTTCGTTGAATGCATTGCCAAATGCTGTGATCTACCAATTCCATCACTAGTCTTGGACATGCATTACGCGCCTACCATCTGTTTTAGTCAGTTCTCACATCTTCTAATTAATTATCTGCTTCGAAGGTATTTATTCACAAAATGCTGGAGTAACTCAGCAGGTCAGGCAGCATCTCAGAGAGAAGGAATGAGTGACGTTTCGGGTCGAGACCCTTCTTCAGACTGCTCAGTTCACTTTCACACATTAACACTGCTGCAAACTTCTCATCCATATTTCCTCATTTGTATACATCAGAAGATATTTATTCCTGGCAGTCGCATCACCAAATATGCAAAACCACACTCATTAACGCCCTCCTGTCTTGTAGAAGATATTGTAACTGACAGCAGTAGAAGGAAGCAGAAGGCGAGAAACGTCTGAATTCTTTACCAGTAAGGTCGCTTCTGACTTTGTGACCAAGAGTGAGCTGAGTGTGGTGAACATTTGATCTTCTCATATCTAAACTAACTTTAAAACACAAAGTGCTGAAGGGGCTCAAGCGGTCTAGCAGCATCGGTGGAGAGAATGGACAGATGATATTTTTGATCATGACCCTTCTGCAGACTCAATGGACATATGACGATTCAGGTCGAAACTTTTCTTCAGAAATGTTGTCTGTCCATTCCCTTCCCAGATGCTGCCTGACACGTCGAGTTCATCCAGCAAATTGTATTTACTCATGATTCCAGCATCTGCAGTCTCTTATGTCTGCCTAATTTACCTTCTCACATCCTACTTGCCCCTTTTTCACACAACATTTACTGAATTATGTAATGGCGGTAGGAGATCATCAAGAAGACATTCATGATGATGACATACCGTTAATTGATTTCACATCCAACACTCAAGAAAGAAACAAAGAAAGCTCCAGTGTCAACTTGACATTATGATTTTTGCAAAGTCTAAAACACATTTTTTCAGCACAAAGCTGGTGGCAGTCCATTAAGTCACATGTCGATCTAACCAAGATCCAGTTGATGGCCACTCAAAAAACATCTACCAAAAATCTTTAAGTCCTGAAATGGAAGTGCAGGTTGCTTCCTTCCAATCTCAAAGATGGTTCTATCATGACTGTGATATCAATCTTCAAAGAATCTCTGCACTAGTTTAGCATTGACCCCCATAAAACATGAACCTGTTAATTTCTCAGGAATACTTTATTGATGATCTCACTGCACTTACTACACCAGGATCCTTGTTGCTGCTTTCTCATTCAAGTGGGAGCAGTCTGCACAATAATAATATCTTTAGAATTTGGCTTTAGATATTTCAACTTCAGTATAATACTAGAACTCAGCTGCAGTCGATAATAGCAAACTAATTTTTGTTGGCAAGTCCTTTAAAATTTTATTTTATCATCAGTAGTGATGAACTCTTGCAAGGACTTATGGACCATAATGCCTGCTAACCTTGCATTTCAGGTAACGAATGCTTAGTGATGAGATATTCAATTAAGTGTATTCAATTCAATTGTAATATTTGATTTTCAAACCTTGCTTTTACTGTTATTGCATATGTTATTTTGGAGCATCCAGTATATTTTCCAAATGAAACAACTGTGTGCAAAGTTAGATTTTCTATTTGCATTTGTGCAAGTGCGTAGGAAAAGTATTGATTCTGGTTTAAGACGAAGTTTTGAAAAAAGTGCTAGCCATTGAGAGTTGGATACTATTTACTATATCCTAGTATATAAGCTGTTAATTCTGCAAGGCATCACGTTACCTGAACCTGGAACAAATGGAATGGACAGACAATGTTTAAGTCTGAAGTAGGATCCCGACTTGAAACATTATCTGTCCGTTCCCTTAGATGCTGACTGACCTGCTGAATTCCTCCATTCTTTTGCTTTTTGTTCCAGATTCCAGCGCCTGTAGTTTCTATGTAACAGAGGTACTATGCTGTGTATCACAAAATGCTGGAGTAACTGAACTAGTCTGAAGAAGGGTCTCGACCCGAAACGTCACCCATTCCCTCTCTCCTAGATGCTGTCTGACCTGCTGAGTTACTCCAGCATTTTGTGATACCTTCGATTTGTACCAGCATCTGCAGTTATTTTCCTACACTACTATGCTGTGTATATCAGTAGTTTAATGATTCAATGGTACGTTATTGTGAAATGTACTTATGTACAGTGAAATCCTTTATTTGCAAACAGTTCAGCAAAAATGTTTCTATACATAAGCACAATCATATTTAAGTACAATAGCAGATTACACTGAGGCAGTAGACAAGAGTTGCCTTGTTTCCAGTGCCATCTTGTACCTTTCAAGTTCAGAATTGTTCAGATGTTAGTCTTAACTTGGCTATATAAGCTCATTGTCCTGGCGGCAGTGGCATTGAGTTGGAGTTGCAGGGGTCGGCCGGCCAGATGATGTTGTCAATGTCCTTCACCAAACCGCGTGCTTGACTATTAGAGTAGCATCTGATCTAATTGAATCCGAGGCTACTGCAGGGCCTCCGGCAGCCTACTCGGCCGACTCCTCGATCCAGACACATCGACCTATGAACTCGCCATTCCCTCCCCTCACAAGGCCATCATTCAGTGTGCCCCGGGGGATCTTCCTGCAATGACCTTGGAACATCCAGCACCCCTCTGAAATTGCAGGAGGTAACCCGCAGCCTGCTCACAGCATTACTATCAATCCTAGTGCCATTGCCCAGTTGGATTAGGATTGTTAGGATCTATGCTGTGACTGAGCACCGAAACTGCCAATAATTGTCACAAAGTTCCTTATTGTCCTTGACCTGGATAATTGATTTGTATAGTAAAAATGCCACACTAATGTATTATAGGTATCTTCTGAGATTTGTCAAAATATACTGATGGAGCAAAGAATACAGTGCTTTTCCTAACATTTGGTTAAAAAAAGGAAAATATATTACAATTTTCAAAATCATATGTCTTTATGTGGGCAAAATTGTACGTTATGTATAGATATTCAATTATACACTATAAGGGAAGTACATTACCAATTGTGTCTTTTATAAAAATGAAATTGTCTTCAGATGCTTTTGTGCAGCATTCCATGGACACACACATCAAATTAAAATGCCTTCATTAGTACATTTTTGGTAATTAAAATGATAAATTGGTTGAATGGTAGTCTATTTTTTTCATGAAATCATCTTCCACAGATGATTATGGAATAGTTCATTTTGCAAAAGCTAATCCCTATTCCAAGGAACTCTTTCCTAATATTCATGAGGATAATAAAAGTTAATTTATTCCCAATTTTATATTCCATTTTCCTGCTGTGCATCAAATGCTATCAAATTCCTAACTTGCAATACGTAATTTCTAAATCAACTATTGCACACCCATACCTGCAAACTCATGAAGTAAATACTCTAAATACCATCATACCTGATGGAATGCATTACTGCCTTGAAACATCTATCATTATTATATTTGCTATATTTAAATAAGATCATGCAGTAAAAACAAATCAATTTACTTTTATATATGTACCCAAAATGCATCTCCTGTGTAAATTTAGATAATAATATACATTTGACAAAGTTGAATTACTCTTGGGAAGATTTTAGAAGTTGCTGGTTTCTCTCTGGAAGACAGAAGTGCAATTGAGCTTCAGGATTAAGAAGATTTTTCTCCATAGTATTGCTGATTATAAATAATACACGGTTACGGAGTTTTTATCTGAAAATATAGATGATACACATCAATATATTCAAATACTCTGGTGTGACATTTGCTGAACTGAATATTTGCTTAAATAGCTGCTGAATCAAGTAAATATTAGTTTCATAAGGTATTTTAAAATGTTATTTTAATGTTATGTTATTTTAATGCGATGGCAATCGGGTTGAGATGAGGATTTCAGCAAAAACGAGATGCACCATTGTCCCACTAAGTTCCTTTGTTGCTCAAATATGTTGTTAACTTTATTTTGCTGCAAATTCCCACTCATTCCCACGGACTTGGAGGGCCGAAAAGGCCTGTTTCCGGCTGTAGATATATGATATGATATGATGATATGATCTGCAAAATCATTTTTCTTTGCCTTCTGCATTACACTTAATTTAAAACATAACATTAACAGCATGCATTAGCCTTGTTTTGTTGGTTTTATCCTTGCTCCATAAATTAGGCACTGTTTTTACGTGTATAAGGACTATCTTTTCAATCTTCACTCTGGGATCCTATGAAATTCTTTACGAGTAGTCCTGAGCTGCATAAAACTAGGATAGAATAGAATAGAATAGCCTTTATTGTCATCCAAAAACATGTTTTTGGACCAAATTACGTTACCCACAGTCAACAATGAGAGGTAATAAAAAAGAAAGCAATAAAACACACAATCACAAAACCAACGTGAAACAAAAAACATCCATCACGGTGAGTTTCCTCCAGTCACCTCCTCACTGTGATGGAAGACCAGAGTGTCTTTCTCTTCCTTGCCGTCCAGGTAACGGGTGGAAAACCACTTCAACACCACGGACACCAGAAGCATGTGGCAGGGTGTCAGGGACATCACTGGCTACAAAAGCAGCCCTGCCTGCCCCCACAGCGATATGACACTGACCAACGAGCTAAACACCTTTTTTGCCCGCTTCGAAACTGGCAACACCACCTTGAGTGGAAGAACCCCAGCCGAGGCGGAGAGACTGGTCTTGCAACTGAGCACACAGGAGGTACAACGCGCTCTGCAAAGGGTCAACCCACGCAAGGCTGCAGGCCCGGATGGAGTTCAAGGAAGGGTACTGAAGGACTGTGCTGAACAGCTGGCTGAGGTATTCACCAGGATCTTTAACCTGTCACTATCTCTGGCTACGGTTCCCAAGTGCCTGAAGTCGGCTATCATAGTGTCGGTGCCGAAAAAAGCAAAGATCTCCAACCTGAACGACTACCGCCCGGTTGCCCTAACGCCGATAGTCATGAAGTGCTTTGAAAGGCTGGTCCTCTCACACATCAAATCCAGCATCCCTGACTCACTGGACCCACATCAATTTGCATACAGGGCAAATAGATCCACAGAGGACGCCATCTCTCTGGCTCTTCACACTGTCCTGACTCACCTAAAGAGACAGGGCACGTACGTGAGGATGCTATTCATTGATTATAGCTCTGTCTTCAACACGGTCATCCCCACCAAGCTCATCACCAAACTCCACCAGCTAGGCTTCAGCTCGTCATTATGCGACTGGATCCTGGACTTCCTGCTGGAGCGACCGCAGGCAGTGAGAATGGGCCCGCACCTGTCCTCCACTATCACCCTGAGTACCGGCACACCACAGGGCTGTGTTCTGAGCCCCATGCTCTACTCCCTCTTCACACTCGACTGTGTTCCTGCATTCGACACCAACACCATTGTCAAGTTTGCAGACGACACAACGGTGATCGGGCTTATCACCAACGGTGATGAAACTAAATACAGAGCGGAGGTGCAGAACCTGGCGGACTGGTGCTCTGATAACAACCTGTTCCTAAATACCACCAAGACCAAGGAGCTGATCATTAACTTCCGTAGGTCACATAACGGGGAATATGCCCCGATCTTTATCAACGGGGACAGTGTGGAGAGAGTGTCTAGCTTCAAGTTTCTGGGCACTCACATTTCGGAGGACCTAACATGGTCCAATAACACTGCTGCGCTGGTCAAGAAGGCACAGCAAAGACTTCTACCTAAGAACACTGAAAAAGTCTGGTCTACCCCAACAGCTGCTGACGACCTTCCACCGCTGCACCATAGAGAGCATCCAAACGCATGGCATCCCTGTGTGGTACCTCAGCTGCACGGAGGCAGAAAGGAAAGCTCTTCAGCGGGTAGTCCATAGAGCTCAGAGGACCATCAGAACACAGCTACCAGACCTGGAGGGCATCTACAACACACGATGCCTCAGAAAAGCCACCAGCATCCACAAAGACTCTTCACACCCCTGCAACAGTCTGTTCGAACTCCTTCCATCGGGCAGACAATACAAGGCCTTCTACGCCCGCACCTCCAGACTCAGGAACAGCTTCATCCCCAGGGCCATAGCTGCTATGAACCGGTCCTGCTGAGCCGGATGGTCACATCGCACAGTGATCCGGCACAGATCTACTTGCACTTTATTCTGTCTTAAAACTGTTACAATTTGTTTCGTTGGGTTGTTGTTGTTTAAATTAATTAAATTATTGCATCGTATGGGAGGCGCATTCCCAATCTCGTTGTACCCCTGGACAATGACAATAAAGATATATTGTATTGTATTGTATTCTCCCGCGATCAGGCAGTCGAAATGGCCACGTCGGGGCGGTTGGGGCTCCCGACATTGAAGCCCCTGCTGGGCGGTGGAAAATCCCACGGCCTATTCCAGCCGTGCCAGACGGTGAAAGGTCCACAGCGGGCTGACCCAAGCCCCGCGATTCGGGGCGGACGAAGACGCTGCCGCTGCCAGAGCTCCCGAAGTCGACCCCCACCCAGGGACTTGCGAGCTTCAGACGTCCACAGGGCCCGCGGCGAAGCCTCCGAAGGCGAGTCGCAGCTGCACTCGCAGTGCCACCACAGCCTCCGGAGACAGTCAGCTCCGCAGGTGGTGAGTACAGTCCGCGGGCTCTGCGAACCAGAGCCCCAGGTGGTCCCAGCTGGAGGCAGCCAGCTCCAGGTATTTGACGGATGGTAGGCCGCAGCGTGAACGGAGACACGACCCAGAAAAAAGGTTGTGTCTCCGTTCGGAAGAGACAATTTTTATAGTCCCCCCCCCCCCACACGCATAGTACACAACCACAAAAAATTACTACATCACATCCAATACTTAAGACAAAAAACAAAAACAAAAAACACAAAAAGACAAACGGATTGGACTGCAGGTGAGCCGCAGTTGCTGCGCAGCGCCGCCACACGTGACACAGGTGCTCTGAAAACTCTTATTGAATGGCAGGGAAAGCACAAGGAGTTAAATAGTCTACTCCTGCTTCTATTTCCTGTGTGTTATTGAAATTACATTGCATGTCATTCTTTTAGAGTTCTAAGACGAGAACCTAAGTCCTGTGTGCTGTAGGTGTAGTACCCTCACTTTCGGGAGAGTATACTTATTGACCTAAAATTCAAATTTACTTAGCTACCTTAGTCTCTTTTCTGAAGATGTTTAGCTGTCAATAATCACAATTTTGAGTGGTGGGTCCCTCCTCCCAACTAAGGAGGACATACTTGCAATTAATGAAGCAGATTAAACAGTAAAATAATTTTAAATGAAGCAGGTTTAATTCTGAGGAAAAAACAAGTGCTGGAGAAACTCAATGGGTCAGGAAACATCTTTGGAGGAGAATAGATAGACGACTTTTCACGTTGGATCCCTTCTTCAGATGGGTGAATATGTCAGTTACCAGCAGACTTTGTTGTTGGTTTTATAAGAAAACTAGAAAAGAGGGCCCGTTGGGCCCGTCCCCACACCCCCCATTCTCTCCTCCCCCAGCCCCACTCTTACTCTCCAAGTGTGCCCGTTGGGGAGGGCCCGTTGGGCCCGTCCCCACACCCCCCATTCTCTCCTCCCCCAGCCCCACTCTTACTCTCCAAGTGTGCCCGTTTTTTTTTTTTTCCTAATCAGATGTTTTTTTTTTTTTTCCTAATCAGATGTGCAGTACTTTGGTCAACGTGGGTTGTTTTTAAATGTGCTATACAAATAAAAGTGACTTGACTTGACTTGACTTGACTTGCAATAACAAAAAAGACTTCTTGGAAGCTTTTCGAAACAATGTAGCCGTCACAAGCTGAAAACTAAATCCTTGCTGAAAACTAAATGCTTTTCTGTAAACTTTTTGAAACAAATGTAGCCCCTTGAAGAAAAGGGTTAGAAATGAACATTTAAACTTTGAAATGAAAATTTAAACTTTGAAATGAAAATTTAAACTTTAATATCTCTCTAGCTTTAAAAAGGTAGCTTCAATTTGAACGAAAGTACTTACAATAGTTGCCCAGGTTAATGGTGAATATGGCGGTACAAAAATCGTAGCGCTTTGGTGTACCGTCTAGGAGGAGTAGGGTTTGTAAGTTAAACTTCGGAATCTTCCGTACATACACACATACATCCGAACGCAGAGTTTTAGTATTATACTAGAAAAGAGGGCCCGTTGGGCCCGTCCCCACACCCCCCATTCTCACTCCCCCAGCCCCACTCTTACCCTCCAAGTGTGCCCGTTGGGCCCGGAAAAGAGGGCCCGTTGGGCCCGTCCCCACACCCCCCATTCTCTCCTCCCCCAGCCCCACTCTTACTCTCCAAGTGTGCCCGTTGGGCCCGTCCTCCTGATCTGTGTATGTAAAGTGACCACTATAGCCTTCTTTTTCAGATGTGCAGTACTTTGGTCAACGTGGGTTGTTTTTAAATGTGCTATACAAATAAAACTGACTTGACTTGACTTGCAATAACAAAAAAGACTTCTTGGAAGCTTTTCGAAACAATGTAGCCGTCACAAGCTGAAAACTAAATCCTTGCTGAAAACTAAATGATTTTCTGGAAACTTTTGGAAACAAATGTAGCCCCTTGAAGAAAAGGGTTAGAAATGATATAGATAGATAGATAGATAATATAATAATAGAAGATAGAAGATAGATAGATAACTGCAGATGCTGGTACAAATCGATTTATTCACAAAATGCTGGAGTAACTCAGCAGGTCAGGCAGCATCTTGGGAGAGAAGGAATGGGTGGCGTTTCGGGTCGAGACCCTTCTTCACCCTTAGGAGAGATCAAATCGATGGCTGCATGCGTCACTGTCATTCTGATGTGTTATATCAACCCAGCAACATGCAGGTAATGAATTCTCAGGTAATATTTTGGGACACCCATTTTCAGTTGCCATTCTCAATGGGTGAATTAGAACTGCAGTGGAAGCTTCAATGGGAATAAGCACCAGACCTCTTAGACCATGATATAAATATTCTTCATACTAAACGTAGCCACCGTTAATGAATGCATTTATGATTGGATGGTAAGATACCTGTTGGTCTAATAGCCAGCACATTGTGAAAGATAGTGGCACAAATACTGAATAGTAGCACCTACGTCGGGCACATTTATAACATTTAAAGGTACATCAACAAGAACATTTAAAAGACATTTGGACAGGGACATGGATAGGAAATTTTATGAGTGATATGGACCAAATATATTTGATTGAATAGTAAGATACTTGTTGGGACAGCAGCCAGCATATTGTAAACGAGCATGATTCAGTGCTTGTAACCACGTGCAAACCCAGGCAAATGGGACCATCTTCGATGAGGCATTATAGTTGGCATGGATGAGTTGAACCGAAGGGCTTTTTTCCATGCTGAATGATTAATCCGTCTCCAATGCAGGTTGAGGTTTAATGACCTTTCAAGGTCAGGGAAGGTATGTCCTTGGTCTCAAGATGTAAATGGAAAATTTCAACTCAACACCCATCTAGTTGGACCCCTTAAATGCAAGAGAATATTATTACTTGCCAAGCTTTGTCCTGCCCTTCCTCTCTTCCAGCTTTCTTCCGCCTCACCCCCAATCAGTCTGAAGAGGGGCACCCTGACCTGAAACATCACCAATCCATGCTCTCCAGAGATGCTGCCTGAGTTACTCTAGCACTTTTTGTATATTTTTTTAGAACATAATCCTAATCTTCTTAATCTCTAGTCGTACAATAAACTCGATGAATGTCTAGCTAGTTTTGTTAAAGTATGTTTTGTTTTTATTTTGCTATACTAGCAAAACAGAGAGTTTATAATCTTCCTTTTAGAGAAAGGCATGACCTGTTAAGGTCACGTGGCAGTTGATTGACCTCAAAGATATTGTAAGATTCAGAGTGCTTTCCCAGTGGGATAAAAGTTTTGGGATTGCTCAATGTCAGGCTGGCCATTGGTAAGACAATAGACAATAGACAAAAGGTGCAGGAGTAGGCCATTCAGCCCTTCGAGCCAGCACCGCCATTCAATGCGATCATGGCTGATCACTCTCAATCAGTACCCCGTTCCTGCCTTCTCCCCATACCCCCTCACTCCGCTATCCTTAAGAGCTCTATCCAGCTCTCTCTTGAAAGCATCCAACGAACTGGCCTCCACTGCCTTCTGAGGCAGAGAATTCCACACCTTCACCACTCTCTGACTGAAAAAGTTCTTCCTCATCTCCGTTCTAAATGGCCTACCCCTTATTCTTAAACTGTGGCCCCTTGTTCTGGACTCCCCCAACATTGGGAACATGTTTCCTGCCTCTAATGTGTCCAATCCCCTAATTATCTTATATGTTTCAATAAGATCCCCCCTCATCCTTCTAAATTCCAGTGTATACAAGCCTAATTGCTCCAGCCTTTCAACATACGACAGTCCCGCCATTCCGGGAATTAACCTAGTGAACCTACGCAGTTGATTTTGGGGGCAGGTTTCCAAGAATGGCTCTCAGAATTAGTTCCACGAGGTGAATGATTAGTTTCCTGTTGTTTGCCAGGCACTCGTAATTGGCATGATGTTAATGCTGATCCATTGCCAACCCCTGCCAAATAAGTCTTTTGCTGTGTGGAAGTCCCTGAAATTAGCATTTGCTCTCCCAGGGCTTTTCCTTCTAATTGGTGGATTACTAATTAGCTTCGAGCAGATGATCCCGTGATGGGAACTAATTAAGTAGCTGTTATCTGGAAAGCTCCTGAAACTGAAGTGGCTGTTGAATATGTTCAGCACACAGTGCCCCCCCATAATGTTTGGGACAAAGATTCATCATTTATTTATTTGCCTCTGTACTCCACAATTTGAGATTTGTAATAGAAAAAATCACATGTGGTTAAAGTGCACATTGTCAGATTTTATTAAAGGCCATTTTTATACATTTTGGTTTCACCATGTAGAAATTACAGCTGTGTTTATACACAGTCCCCCCCCCCCCCCCCCCATTTCAGTGCACCATAATGTTTGGGACACATGGCTTCACAGGTGTTTGTAATTGCTCAGGTGTGTTTAAATGCCTCCTTAAGAGGTATAAGAGAGCTCCAGTCTTTCCATCACTGTTGGAAACATTTATCGCTGTTTATCAACATGAGGACTAAAGTTGTGCCAATGAAAGTCAAAGAAGCCATTATGAGACTGAGAAACAAGAATAAAACTGTTAGAGACATCAGCCAAACCTTAGGCTTACCAAAATCAACTGTTTGGAACATCATTAAGAAGAAAGAGAGCACTGGTGAGCTTACTAATCGCAAAGGGACTGGCGGGCTCCAACTGAAGACCTCCACAGCTGATGACAGAAGAATTCTTTCTATAATAAAGAAAAATCCCCAAACACCTGTCCAACAGATCAGAAACACTCTTCAGGAGTGTGGATTTGTCAATGACCACTCTGCAAACCACTGGTTAGCCGCAAAAATAGGATGGCCAGGTTACAGTTTGCCAAGAAGTACTTAAAAGAGCAACCACAGTCTGGAAAAAGGTCTTGTGGACAGATGAGATGAAGATTAACGTAGCAGAGTGATGGCAAGAGCAAAGTATGGAGGAGAGAAGGAACTGCCCAAGATACAAAGCATATTACCTCAGCTGTGACATGGTGGTGGTGGTGTTATGGCCTGGGCATGTATGGCTGCTGAAGGTACTGGCTCACCTTTCTTCATTGATGATACAACTGCTGATGGTAGTAGCATAATGAATTCTGAAGTGTATAGACATCCTATCTGTTCAAGTTCAAACAAATGCCTCAAAACTCATTGGCCGGCAGTTCATTCTATGGCAAGAAAATGATCCAAAACATACTGCTAAAGCAACAAAGGAGTTTTTCAAAGTTAAAAAATGGTCAATTCTTGAGTGGCTAAGTCAATCACCCAATCTGAACCCAAATGAGCATGCCTTTTATATGCTGAAGAAAAAACTGAAGGGGACTAGCCCCCAAAACAAGCATAAGCTAAAGATGGCTGCAATACAGCCTGGCAAAGCATCACCAGAGAAGACACCCAGCAACTGGTGATGTCCATGAATCGCAGACTTCAAGCAGTCATTGCATGCACAGGATATGCAACAAAATGCTAAACATGACTACTTTCATTTACATGACATTGCTGTATACCAAACATTATGATGCCCTAAAATGGGGGGTCTATATATAAACACTGGTGTAATTTCTACATGGTGAAACCAAAATGTATAAAAATGGCCTTTATTAAAATCTGACAATGTGTACTTTAACCTCGTGATTATTTTCTATTACAAATCTCAAAATTGTGGAGCACAGAAGCAAATAAATAATTGGGTCTTTGTCCCAAACATTATGGAGAGCACTGTAGATCCTGTGGTTTTTGCCTCATGCTGTCATTTTCCATTTGTGTCAAATGATGCTGTCATTTTTCTCTCCTGTCATAAGATCATAAGTGATAGGAGCAAAACTAGGCTTTTTGGCCCATCAAGTCTACTCCGCCATTCAATCATGGCGTATCTTTCTCTCCGTCCTTACTCCAATTCTGGCTTCTCCCCAGAACCTCCGACACCTGTACTAATCAAGAATATATCTCTGCCTTAAATTTATCCGCTGACTTGGCCACAGCCTTCTGTGGAAGAATTCCACAGATTCACCACCCTCTGACTGAAGAAATTCCTCATCCTTCCTAAAAGAACGTCCTTTAATTCTGAGGCTATGACCTCTAGTCCTAGACAATCCCACTATGTGGAAACATCCTCTCCACATCCACTCTATCCAAACCTTTCACTATTCTGTACGTTTCAATGAAGTTCCCGCTCATTCTTCAAAACTCCAGCGAGTACAGACCCAGTGCCATCAAACGCTCATCATATGTTAACCTACTCATTCTTGGGATTATTCTTGTAAACCTCCTCTGGTCCTTCTACAGAGCCAGCACATCCTTCCTCAGCTATGGTGCCCAAAATTACTCATAATATATTCCAAATGCGGCTTGACCAGTGCCTTACAGAGCCTCAGCATTATATCCCTGTTTTTGTATAAAACCTCTCTCGAAATAAATGCTAGCATTGCCTTTGCTTTCCTGTCCTGACCACTTTTGTTTCTATGAGGTCATCAAGGTTGCGAATATCTCGCAATTATAGAACCATCAACTTTCTTAGCCAGACCTTGTTTCTTGCCATTATATCTTTGAAGCTCATGGAAGCTGCAGCCCAAGTTCCATTTCATTTAGCTCATTTAGCCCATTCTTTCAGCTAATTTGTATAGGGTGCAAACATCGTCATATACACAAGTACAGTGAGGTACAAGCACAATTAGAATCTTGCTGGCAGCAGAATCACAGGTATATAGGCTAAGAATTGTATATTCAGGGTTATACGTCCTACAGAAAGGACAGGCAGGTGGGCAGAGGAGGTGGGGTAGCTCTGTTGGTGAGGGATGAAATGCAGTCCCTTGCGAGGGATTGACATAGGGACTGACAATATAGAGTCGCTGTGGATAGAATTGAGGAATTGTAAAGGTAAGAAAACACTAATGGGAGTTATCTACAGGCCCTCAAACAGTAGCCTGGATATAGGGTGTAAGTTGCAGCAGGAGTTAAAATTGGCATGTAACAAAGATAATGCCACTGTGGTTATGGCAGATTTCAACATGCAGGTAGACTGGGAAAATCAGATTGGAGTTTGTAGAGTGCCTCCGAGATGGATTCTTAGAGCAGCTTGTACTGGAGCCAACCAGAGAGAAGGCAATTCTGGATTTAGTGTTGTCCGATGAACCAGATTTAACAAGGGAACTCAAGGTAAAGGAACTGCTAGGAGGTAATGATCATAATATGATAAGTTTTAATCTGCAATTTGAGAGAGAGAAGGTTAAATCAGAAGTGTCAGTGTTGCAGTTGAACAAAGGGAACTATGAAGGCACGAGAGTGGAACTGGCCAAGGTCGACTGGAAAAGGATCCTAGTAGGGATGATGGTGGAACAGCAATGGCAGGAATTTCTGGGCATAATCCAGAAGATGCAGGATCATTTCATTCCAAAGAGGAAGAAAGATTCTAAGGAGAGCAAGAGGCAACCGTGGCTGACAAGGGAAGTTAGACATGGAATAAAACTAAAAGAAAAGATGTATAACATACAAAGTGTAGCGAGAAGCCATTGGGATTGGGAAACTTTCAAAGGACAACAGAAGGTAACAAAAGGGCCATACAGGGTGAAAAGATGAAGTACGAGGGTAAGCTGGCCAAGAATATAAAGAAGAATAGTAAAAGTTTCTTCAGGTATGTTAAGAGAACAAGATTAGTATAGATAAATGTGGGTCCCTTGAAGGCAGAATCAGGTGAAATTATTATGGGGAACAAGGAAATGGCAGAAGAGTTGAACAGGTACTTTGTTTCTGTCTTCCTTAGTGAAGACTGAACCAATCTCTCAGATGTACTAGAGGATGGAGGATCTAGGGAGACAGAGTGAACTGAAAGAAATCTGCATTTGGCGAGAAATAATATTGGGTGGATTGATGGGACTGAAGGCTGATAAATCCCCAGGGCCTGATGGTCTGCATCCCAGGGTACATAAGGTGGTGGCTCTAGAAATCGCGGACGCGTTGGTGATCATTTTCCAATGTTCTATAGATTCAGGATCAGTTTCTGTTTGGAGGGTAGCTAATGTTATCCCACTTTTCAAGAAAGGAGTGATAGGGAAAACGGGGAATTATAGACCAGTTAGCCTGACATCGGTGGTGGGGAAGATGCTGGAGTCAATTATTAAAGAAATAATAACGGCGCATTTGGATAGCAGTGAAAGGATTGGTCCAAGTCAGCATGGATTTATGAAGGGGAAAGCCTGCTTGACTGATCTTCTGGAATTTTTTGAGGATGTGACAAGTAAAATGGATGAAGAGGAGCCAGTGGATGTAGTGTATCTGGACTTTCAGAAAGTCTTTGATAAGGTCCCACATAAGAGATTAATGGGCAAAATTAGAACACATGGTATGGGGGTACGGTATTGACATGGATAGAGAATTGGTTGGCAGACAGGAAGCAAAGAGTAGGAATAAACTAGTCCTTTTCAGAATGGCAGGCAGTGGCGAGTGGAGGGCCGCAAGGCTCGGTGCTGGGGCCGCAGCTATTTACAATATATATTAATGATTTGGATGATGGAATTAATAGTAACATGAGCAAATTTGCAGATAATACAAAGCTGGGTGGCAGTGAGAACTGCGAAGAGGATGTTAGGTTACAGGGTGAGTGGGCAGATGCATGGCAGATGCAGTATCATGTAGATAAATGTGAGGTTATCCACTTTGGCGGGAAAAACAAGGAGGCAGATTATTATCTAAATGGTGCCAGATTAGGTAAAAGGGAAGTGCAACAAGACCTGGGTGTTCTTGTACACCAGTCACTAAAAGTAAACATGCAGATACAGCAGGCAGTGAAGAAAGCTAATGGCATTTTGGCCTTCATAACGCGAGGATTTGAGTATAGGAGTAATGCGGTCCTTCTGCAGTTGTATAGGGCCCTGGTGAGACCACATCTGGAGTATTGTGCGCAGTTTTGGGTCTCCTAATTTGAGGAAGGACATCCTTGCTATTGAGGCAGTGCAGCGTAGGTTCACGAGGTTAATCACCGGGATGGCGGGACTGTCATATGAGGAAAGATTGGAAAGTCTGGGTTTGTATTCACTGGAATTTAGGATGAGAGGGGATCTTATAGAAACATCTAAAATTATAAAAGGACTGGAAAAGCTAGAAGCAGGAAAAATGTTCCCAATGTTGGGGAGTCACAGTCTAAGAATAAAGGAGAGGACATTTAAAACTGAGGTGAGAAGGAACTTTTTCACCCAGAGAGTTGTGAATTTGTGGAATTCTCTCGCCGCAGAAGGCAGTGGAGGCCAATTCATTGGATGAATTTAAAAGAGAGTTATATAGAAGTCTAGGGTCTAGCGGAATCAAGGGATATGGGAAGAAGGCAGGCATGGGTTGCTGATTGTGGATGATCAGCCATGATCACAATGAATGGCGGTGCTGGCTCAAAGGGCCAAATGGCCTCCTCCTGCACCTATCTTCTATGTTTCTATGTTTCAAAGATAACACACAATGCTGAACCAGCGCCAGTGGGTCACATCGATGCATGCATGTCACCAATCTCCTGAAACAGGCAATCTACTTCCTCACAGCAAGGGGATTCCAAGTGGACAGGCAAAAAATTTGCTGAGGCTCCTTGAGATAATGTAGCATCCTGACTGATCATTGGTGATCCCCAACCCAGGGCCACTCAAGTGGAGGAGGACCCAGAAAGTTACTGAACATCTTGAGTTTTTACTACAGGAGCACGCCGAGCACATAAACAGCAGAAAGAGCACATAATATCCAACACAGGGTCAAAGCACCGCCTGTTTCACTTATGGCAAAATCTGGGGAGCCACCTGAGAATATAGAGAACAGAAGCATGTAAAGCATCTTCATCCTGAGATACTGCTTAAGAAGTAGAACTGACAACAAGAGCTATCCATGGCCCCATACAGAAGCCATACAAATCTGGGCTCAGACTTATAATGACCACACAGTAAGTTCATTATTTGATATTTGTTGAGTTCACTATTTGATAGGGTCACTATTTGATATGGTAGATTTGTAGATTTGATTGGAACAGATAGAGTGACTGCACAGAGTCTTTTACCCAGGTTAGGGGAATGAAGAACCAGAGGACATAGGATTAAGGTGAGAGGGGAACCTGAGGGGCAACCTTTTCACTCAAAGGGTGGTGGGTATATGGAATTATCTCCCAGAGGAGGTAGTTGAGTTAGGTACAATAACTGTATTTGAAAGTTACACGTGGACAGGTTCATGGATAAGAAATGTTTAGAAGAATATGGGCCGAATGTGGACAAGCTATACTAGATTAGATGGGACATCGAGGTTGGCATGAACGAGCTGAGCCGGAATGGATAAGAAATGTTTAGAAGAATATGGACCGAATGTGGACAAACGATACTAGATTAGATGGGACATCGAGGTTGGCATGAACATGCTGAGCCGGAGCACTAAGGAGCTCTGCAGAATTTGTAGGAATAGGCATCATAACTGCATAACCATGTCATCATGCACACGGTCTTTGCTATCAGTTACATGGGCAGCTGCTTAACTGGTGAACCATGGAGGAAGGAGAAGTAGGAGAAGTAGAGATGATAGAAAGGTAGCAATTCGCTTGCTGAGCTGAACTCTCTATTCCTTGCTCATTTACCCTAACCACCTCATATTAGTCATAGAGTCATAGAGTGATACAGTGTGGAAACAGGCCCTTCAGCCCAACTTGCCCACATCAGCCAACATGTCCCAGCTACACTAGTCCCACCTGCCTGTGCTTGGTCCATATGATTGGTCCACTACCTCATCTGACTGCTTGTTCCACACACCCACCCCCTTTGTGTGAAAACATTACCCCTCAGATTTCTATTAAATATTTTCTCCTTCAGCTGAGACCTATGTCCTCTGGTCCTCAATTCCCCTAGTCTGGGCGAGAGACTCTGTGCATCTACCCGATCTATTCCTCATGATTTTGTACACCTCTGTAAGATCACCCCTCATCCTCCTGCGCTCCACGGAATAGAGATCCAGTCTACTCAACCTCTCCCTATTGCTCACACCCTCTAGTCCTGGCAACATCCTCGTAAATCTTCTCTGAACTCTTTCAAGCTTGACAATATCTTTCCGATAATATGGTGCCCAGAACTGAACACAATTTTCTAAATGTGGTCTCACCAACGTCTTATACAACTGCAACATGTCCCCCCAACTTCTATACTCTGACTATTTACGATATACATTAATGACTTAGATGAAGGGATTAAAAGTACCATTAGCAAATTTGCAGATGATACTAAGCTGGGGGGTAGTGTGAATTGTGAGGAAGATGCAATAAGGCTGCAGGGTGACTTGGACAGGTTGTGTGAGTGGGCGGATACATGGCAGATACAGTTTAATGTAGATAAGTGTGAGGTTATTCACTTTGGAAGTAAGAATAGAAAGGCAGATTATTATCTGAATGGTGTCAAGTTAGGAAGAGGGGATGTTCAACGAGATCTGGGTGTCCTAGTGCATCAGTCACTGAAAGGAAGCATGCAGGTACAGCAGGCAGTGAAGAAAGCCAATGGAATGTTGGCCTTCATAACAAGAGGAGTTGAGTATAGGAGCAAAGAGGTCCTTCTACAGTTGTACCGGGCCCTGGTGAGACCGCACCTGGAGTACTGTGTGCAGTTTTGGTCTCCAAATTTGAGGAAGGATATTCTTGCTATTGAGGGCGTGCAGCGTAGGTTCACTAGGTTAATTCCCGGAATGGCGGGACTGTCGTATGTTGAAAGGCTGGAGCAATTAGGCTTGTATACACTGGAATTTAGAAGGATGAGGGGGGATCTTATTGAAACATATAAGATAATTAGGGGATTGGACACAGTAGAGGCAGGAAACATGTTCCCAATGTTGGGGGAGTCCAGAACAAGGGGCCACAGTTTAAGAATAAGGGGTAGGCCATTTAGAACGGAGATGAGGAAGAACTTTTTCAGTCAGAGAGTGGTGAAGGTGTGGAATTCTCTGCCTCAGAAGGCAGTGGAGGCCACTTCGTTGGATGCTTTCAAGAGAGAGCTGGATATAGCTCTTAAGGATAGCGGAGTGAGGGGGTATGGGGAGAAGGCAGGAGCGGGGTACTGATTGAGAGTGATCAGGCATGATCGCATTGAATGGCGGTGCTGGCTCGAAAGGCTGAATGGCCTACTCCTGCATCTATTGTCTATTGTCTATTGACTGACGAAGGCCAATGTGCCAAAAAACTTTTTGACCGCCTTATCTACCTGCGACTCGACCTTCAAGGAACAATGTATCTCCATTTCTAGATCACTCTGCTCTACAACACTCACCATTCACTGTGGAGGTCCTGCCCTTGTTCGACGTTCCAAAATGCAACACCTCACACTTCTCAGTATTAACTTCCATCAACCATTCCTCAGCCCACCTGGCCAATATAGATCCTGCTGCAATCTTTCACAACCATCTTCACTATCTTCAAAACCACCCACTTTTGTATCATCAGCAAACATGCAAATCTTGCGCTGTATGTTCTCATCCAAATCATTGATGTAGATGACAAACAGTAACGGGCCCAGCACCGAACCCTGAGGCACACCACTAGTCACAGGCCTCCAGTCCGAGAAGCTACCTTCCACCATCACCCTCTGCTTCCTTCCATGGATCCAATTTGCTATCCATTCAGCTATCTCTCCTTTGATCCCATGCGATCTAACCTTCTCGAGCAACCTACCATGCGGAACCTTGTCAAATGCCTTACTGAAATCCATGTATACAACATCTACAGCTCTGCCCTCATTAACCTTTTTGGTCACATCTTCAAAAAACTCAATCAGATTTGTGAGATACGACCTCCCACATGCAAAACCATGCCGACTATCTCTAATCAGCCCTTGCCCGTCCAAATGCCTGTATAACCTATCCCTCAGGATACTCTCTAATAACTTTCCAACTATAGATGTAAAGCTCATCGGCCTATAGTTCCCAGCATTTTCCATGGAGCCCTTCTTGAAAAGAGGCACAACATTTGCCACTCTACAGTCTTCCGGCATCTCTCCTAGATTTAAGGACGACTCGGAAATTTCAACCAGGTTCCCGCAATTTCCTCTCTGGTTTCCCACAATGTCCTCGGATATTTCTGATCAGGCCCTGGAGATTTGTCTACTTTCATAGAAGATAGTACCTTCAGTACATCTTCAATGGTGACACTGACTGCTCTCAAGACACTTCCATTGACTGCCCCAAGTTCCTCCTTCCTACTGTCATTCTGCTCGGTAAATACAGAGGAGAAATACCCATTGAGGATCTTGCCCATCTCCTGTGGCTCTACACAGAGGTGACCACTTTGATTCCTGAGAGGTCCTACTTTCTCTATGGAGTTACCCTTTCCCCCCATGTATTTGAACTAATTCGGTTCCTGATCATGTAATTCCTGAGATGTTATCTTTGAGGTAGAAGAACTGAGGAATAGAGATCATGTCCAAGGAATAATGAAGGCAGCAACCCAGGTAGGTAGGCAGGTTAAGAAGCCATACAGGATACTTGACTCCATTGTTTGGGATATAAATCATGTCCCATATAATAAGAGCAGGGAGGTTGTGGTACAACAAAATGTTCATTATTCCATAGCTGAAATACTATTCTAATCTCAAAGGCGAGGAAGGATGTAATTATACAGGTGGAGAGGAGATTATAGACAGTAAACAATAGGTGCAGGAGGAGGCCATTCGGCCCTTCGAGTCAGCACCACCATTCAATGTGATCATGCCTGATCATTCTCAATCAGTACCCCGTTCCTGCCTTCTCCCCATACCCCCTGACTCCGCTATCCTTAAGAGCTCTATCTAGCTCTCTCTTGAATGCATTCAGAGAGTTGGCCTCCACTGCCTTCTGAGGCAGAGAATTCCACAGATTTACAACTCTCTGACTGAAAAAGTTTTTCCTCATCTCCGTTCTAAATGGCGTACCCCTTATTCTTAAACTGTGGCCGCTGGTTCTGGACTCCCCCAACATTAGGAACATGTTTCTTGCCTCTAACTTGTCAAACCCACTAATAATCTTATATGTTTCACTAAGATCCCCTTTCATCCTTCTAAATTCCAGTGTATACAAGCCTAGTCGCTCCAGTCTTTCAACATACAACATTCCCGCCATTCTGGGAATTAACCTAGTGAACCTACGTTGCACGCCCTCAATAGCAAGAATATCCTTCCTCAAATTTGGGGACCAAAACTGCACACAGTACTCCAGGTGCAGTCTCACTAGGGCCCTGTACAACTGCAGAAGGACCTCTTTGCTCCTATACTCAACTCCTCTTGTTATGAAGGCCAACATTCCATTGGCTTTCTTCACTGCCTGCTGTACCTGCATGCTTCCTTTCAGTGACTGATGCACTTGGACACCCAGATCTTATTGTAGGCCCCTTTTCCTCACTTGACACCATTCAGATAATAATCTGCCTTTCTATTCTTACCACCAAAGTGGATAACCTCACACTTATCCACATTAAACTGCATCAGCCTTGCATCCGCCCACTCACGGAACCTGTCCAAGTCACCCTGCAACCTCATAGCATCTTCCTCACAGTTCACACTACCACCCAGCTTTGTGTCATCTGCAAATTTGCTGATGTTACTTTTAATCCCTTCATCCAAGTCATTAATGTATAATGTAAATAGCTGCGGTCCCAGCACCGAGCCATGCGGTACCCCACTTGTCACTGCCTCCCATTCTGAAAGGGACTCATTTATCCCCACTCTTTTCTTTCTGTTTGCCAACCAATTTTCTATGTCAGGACCCTACCCCCAATACCATGTGCTCTAATTTTGCCCACTAATCTCCTATGTGGGACCTTGTCGAAGGCTTTCTGAAAGTCAAGTACACTACTTTCACCGGCTCTCCCCTGTCCATTTTCCTAGTTACATCCTCAAAAAATCCAGAACGATTTCCCCTTCGTAAATCCATGTTGACTCGGAACGATCCTGTTACTGCTATCCAAATGCTCTGCAATTTCGGCTTTTATAATTGACTCCAGCATCTTCCCCAGCACTGATGTCAGACTAACTGGTCTATAATTTCCTGTTTTCTCTCTCCCTCCTTTCTTAAAAAGTGGGATAACATTAGGTACCTTCCAATCCACAGGAACTGATCCTGAATCTATAGAACATTGGAAAATGATCACCAATGCATCCATGATTTCTAGAGCCACCTCCTTAAGTACCTTGGGATGCAGACCATCAGGCCCTGGGGATTTATCAGCCTTCAGTCCCATCAGTCTACCCAACACCATTTCCTGCCTAATGTGTATTTCCTTCAGTTCCTCCGTCACCCTAGGATCACTAGCCACTAGAACATCTGGGAGATTGTTTGTATCTTCCTTAGTGAAGACAGATCCAAAGTACCGGTTCAACCCGTCTGCCATTTCCTTGTTCCCCATAAAAAATTCCCCTGCTTCAAGGGACCCACATTTGCCTTAACTATTTTTTTCCTCTTCACATACCTAAAGAAGCTTTTACTATCCTCCTTTATATTATTGGCTAGCTTACCTTCGTACCTCATCTTTTCTCCCCGTATTGCCTTTTTAGTTATCTTCTGTTGCTCTTTATAAGAGTCCCAATCCTCTGGCTTCCCGCTCTTCTTTGCTATGTTATACTTCTTCTCTTTTATTTTTATGCTGTTCTTGACTTCGCTTGTCAGCCACGGGTGCCTCTTACTCCCCTTAGAATCTTACCTCCTCTTTGGGATGAATTGATCCTGCAACTTCTGCATTATTCCCAAGAATACCTGCCATTGCTGTACCACCGTCTTCCCTGCTAGGGCCTCCTTTCAGTCAAATCTGGCAAATTCACCAGGATTTACCCTGGGATGGAACTTTATAGCTGTGAGAAGAAATTTGATAGGCTGGGTTTCATTTCCTAAGAGGAATCCTGAGAGGGTTACCCAGTTGAAGTGTACAAAATTATGAGGAACGGAGATAGGATAAAGAGTGAGGAACTTTTCTCATTGGCAGACATGTCCGGAACCACAAGCTTAAGGCAAGGAACAGGAGATGTACTTGAGCATATTGTCTGAGTGGGCAACAAATGCTTGAAAAGCCATGGTATAGAAGGCCAGGTACCAAATGGACGGGTGCAATTACTAATGATAGGTGTGCGATGGCCTGCGCGGACAGGACGGGCTGAGGACCTGTTATTACGCTGTATGTGTCAATCCTCTATTTTAGCACTTTATTCCTCATACCTTTTGATTCTTGCCATCTTCTATCTTATCTTCTTAAATATAGTTAGCATCTATAACATCCGATGGCAGAGAATTCCATAGATCCAACGTCCTCTGACTAAATAAATGTCTCCTAATTACAGACCTAATCGTTTAATCCTGTATTTGAAGCATATGTTCAAGAAATTCAAGAGAGTCAGGGGGTGGATGTTTGTGGAGTGGCTATTACTAAGGAGAAGGTGCTTGGGAAACTGAAAGGTCTGAAGGTGGATAAGTCACCTAGACTGGATGGACTGCACCCCAGGGTTCTGAAGCAGGTGGCTTTAGAGATTGTGGAGGCATTAGTAGTGATCTTTCAAGAATCGCTAGTGTCAGGAGTGCTTCCACACGATTGGAAAATTGCAAATATTTCCCCGCTGGTCAAGAAGGGAGCAAAGCAGAAGAGTGGAAACTATTAGTTTAACTGCTTATTAGAAACTATTAAGCTAAATATTAGTTAGCCTAATTTCAGTGGTTAGTAAGATTTCATTCTAAAGGATGAGTTTTCTGAGTACTTAGACAATAGACAATAGACAATAGGTGCAGGAGTAGGCCATTCAGCCCTTCGAGCCAGCACCACCATTCAATGCGATCATGGCTGATCACTCTCAATCAGTACCCGTTCCTGCCTTCTCCCCATACCCCCTCACTCCGCTATCCTTAGAAGTTAATGATAAAATTGACTGACATCAGCATGAGTTTTGTGAAGGGATCTTGCCTGATTGGAATTCTTTGAGGAAGTAAATAGCTGGACAGACAAAGGAGAGAGTCAGTGGATGTTGTTTACCTAGATTTTCAGAAAGCCTTTGATAAGGTACCGCACATGAGACTGCTAAAGTAGGTGAGAGCCCATGGAGCCCAAAGGGAAGATACCAGCATGGATAACAGGTTGACTGGATGGCAGAAGACAAAGAGTGGTAATAAAGGAGGCATTTTCTTGTTGGCTGCCAGTGACTAGCAGTGTTCCGCAGGGGTCGGTGCTGGGGCCACTACTCTTTGTGGCCAAGTGTGCAGATGATATGTAGGTGAAGGCGCAGGTAATGTCGAGAAAGCAGGGACTCTGCAGAAGGACTTGGACAGATTGGGAGAGTGGGCAGAGAAGTGGCGGATTAAATACAGTGTAGCAAAATATTGAGTCATGCATTTTGGTAGTAGGAAACTCAGAGGTGCAAAGGGACTTTGGGGTGCTGATTAATTTGCAAGTCGAATCTGTAGTAAGGAAGGCAAATGCAATGCTAGCATTTATTTCAAGAGGACAAAAATACAAAAACAGGGATGTAATGCTGAGGCTTTTTAAGGCACTGGCCAGACCACATTTAGAGTATTGCGAGCAATTGTGGGCCTCATATCTGAGGAAGAATGTGTTAACATTGGAGAGGGTCCAGAGGAGGTTTATGAGAATGATCCCAGGAATGAGTGGGTTAAAATATGATGAACGTTTGACAGCGCTGGGCCTCCACTCGCTGGAGTTTAGAAGGATGAGTAGGGACCTCATTGAAACTTAACGAACAGTGAAAGGCCTGGAAAGAGTGGATGTGGAGAGGATTTTTTCACCAGTGGGAGAGTCTAGGACCAGTGATCATTAGCCACAGAATAAAAGGATGTTCCTTTAGAAAAGAGATAATGAGGAGTTTCTTTAGTCAGATGGTGGTGACTCATTGTGGGAATTCATTGCCGCAGAAGGCCATCTATGGTTATTATTATGAAGGCAGAGATCGATCAGTCATGATTCTGCTCATATCACTTATGTTAATATATGTTCATATGACATATGAACATATAAAAACATTGGACATCTTGCAGGACTTCATCTAGGCCTTCGAGATTAGATGTCTGCCATTGACCAATGGTCTAATGGTTTTGCACTCTGTGTCTGAAGGCGAGTTTGGCCCTCTCCACCCTTGTTTCCTTCCAGTGCATCATTGAAAAGCTCTGCTGCACACTCTCTCCTATATGTTCTTGCGATGTCAGATTAGTTTTTCAATGAGCTGCTATGTTACTGCACCGAGCCTTTAAATGGTGCTCGCCATTTCTTTAAATTGCCACCTCCATTGAGAGGATATGGTGATAAACAATATGGCTAGTGCTGCTGCGTGTAGTAATGAGAAGGCAGCCCAGTTGCAATTGAAAGTCACGGTCATATTAATTGCACTTTGCAATTTTCAGGACCCATTTAGTCCATCCTGCCCTATAGATTTGTATTCAGTAATAAAATGGCGACTTTCCTGGTGCTCAGCATTTTCTCAAAGTAGGAAATACAATTTCATTCTCCAGTGATGTTGTCCATTTGTCACAGCTCATCGCAGTTCATGTAGCATTGATAGTTCAGATATAATTCAGCTACCAGCTATGGCCTCAGTTATCAAAGGGTTAAAAATAGATCAAGTTCAGCCCGCCAAGCAGAACATGTACAAGAATTCTGGGCATAATCCAGAAGACGCAGGATCATTTCATTCCAAAAAGGAAGAAAGATTCTAAGGGGAGTAGGAGGCAACCGTGGCTGACAAGGGAAGTTAGGGATGGAATAAAACTAAAAGAAAAGATGTATAAAAAGAGTAGCGGGAAGCCAGAGGATTGGGAAACTTTCATAGGACAACAGAAGGTAACAAAACGGGCAATACGGGCTGAAAATATGAAGTATGAGGGGAAGCTGGCCAAGAATATAAAGAAGGACAGTAAAAGCTTCTTTAGATATGTTAAGAGAAAAAGAGTAGCAAAGTCATATGTGGGTCCCTTGAAGACAGACACGGGTGAAATTATTATGGGTAACAAGGAAATGGCAGAAGAGTTGAACAGGTACTTCGGATCTGTCTTCACTAAGGAAGGCACAAACAATCTCCCAGATGTACTAGAGGACAGAGGATCTAGGGGGTTAGAGGAACTGAAAGAAATTTTCATTAGGCGAGAAATAGTATTGGGTAAACTAATGGGACTGAAGGATGATAAATCCCCTGGGCCTGATGGTCTGCATCCCAGGGAGGTGGCTCTAGAAATAGTGGACGCATTGGTGATCATTTTCCAATGTTCAATAGATTCAGGATCAGTTCCTGTGGATTGGAGGATAGCTAATGTTATCCCACTTTTCAAGAAAGGAGCGAGAGAGAAAACGGGGAATTACAGACCAGTTAGCCTGACTTCGGTGGTGGGAAAGATGCTGGAGTCAATTATTAAAGAGGTAATAACGGTGCATTTGGATAGCAGTAAAAGGATGTCCAAGTCAGCATGGATTTATGAAAGGGAAATCATGCTTGACTAATTTTCTGGGATTTGTTGAGGATGTGACAAGTAAAATGGATGAAGGGGAGCCAGTGGATGTAGTGTATCTAGACTTTCAGAAAGCCTTTGATAAGGTCCGGCAAGGGAGATTGGTGACTAAAATTAGAGCACATGGTATTTGGGGGTAGGGTGTTGACATGGATAGAAAATTGGTTGGCAGACAGGAAGCAAAGAGTAGGAGTAAACGGATCGTTTTCAGAATGGCAGGCAGTGGCGAGTGGAGTGCCGCAAGGCTCGGTGTTGGGGCCGCAACTGTTTACCATATATATTAATGATTTGGAAGAGGGAATTAGAAGCAACACTAGCAAGTTTGCGGATGGCAGTGTAAACTGTGAAGAGGATGTTAGGAGGTTGCAGGGTGACCTGGACAGGTTGAGTGAGTGGGCAGAGATGTGGTAGATGCAGTATAATATAGATAAATATGAGGTTATCCACTTTGGCGGCAAAAACAAGGAGGCAGAATATTATCTCAATGGTGTTAGGTTAGGTAAGGGGGAGGTGCAGCAGGACCTGGGTGTCATTGTACTCCAGTCACTGAAAGTTGGCGTGCAGGTACGGCAGGCAGTGAAGAAAGCTAATGGCATGTTGGTCTTCATAATGAGGATTTCAGTATAGGAGTAAAGAGGTTCTTCTGCAGTTGTATAGGGCCCTAGTAAGACCACAAGTCTTACAATTTTGGTCTCCTAATTTGAGGAAGGACATCCTTGTAATTGAGGCAGTGCAGCGTAGGTTCACGAGATTGATCCTTGGGATGGCGGGACTGTCATATGAGGAAAGATTGAAAAGACTAGGCTTGTATTCACTGGAGTTTAGAAGGATGAGAGGGGATCTTATAGAAACATAAAATTATAAAAGGACTGGACAAGCTAGATGCAGGATAAATGTTCCCAATTGGGCGAGTCCAGAACCAAGGGACACAGTCTTAGAATAAAGGGGAGGCCATTTAAAACTGAGGTGAAAGGAATTTTTTTCACCCAGAGTTGTGAATTTGTGGAATTCTCTGCCACAGAGGGCAGTGGAAGCCAAATCACTGGATGGATTTAAGAGAGAGTTAGATAGAGCTTTAGGGCCTAGTGGAGTCAAGGGATATGGGCAGTAGGCAGGCACGGATTGCTGATTGTGGACAATCAGCCATGATCACAATGAATGGCGGTGCTGGCTCGAAGGGCCGAATGGCCTCCTCCTACACCTATTTTCTATGTTTTTAATTCCAGTAACCCAGTTCATGGTTCTATAATATACTGCAGGAATCATTTGAAAACACCTTACCAAATAGATGAATATGGAAAATTTTCTTATATTCTGGCTTTTTTATTATCAGATGTCATGCATCTAACCAGTTTTTGGTGAATCACATTTCAAGGGCACATCGAGCATTCAAGTTTAACCTTACGATTAATTTTTAGGTCTGCATATTTTTTCAATTGATTTCAATTCTTCAATCTTACAGTCATTTAAGTTGATTATATTGATGCACTGCTAAAATGGAAAATAACAGCTATCAAATTATACTCAGATAGAGATATTTTCATAACATGAGTGTTGCAGTTTATTGAATGGAAACTACAATAATCTATTATAAATTTAAACATTAAATTCCTTTGATTAAATTAATGCAGAAGCAAAATTCCCCTGGTTCTGAACTCCTTTGTATATTTCGGAGTTATTTTATTTTGCTTTGCATTGTTGTCACAAATCATTGAACATTACAGCATGATCTGTAACTCCAACAATCTGAAGCTTAATTTCAGTTAATTAAATGTGAACAGGTTTCCAGAAAAATTGAATCGTATTTACTACAGAAAGAGTGGAATGCAAACTGTCCTTTCAATTTATGTGTGGATTAACCTGAGAACTTTCTAATTATCCCTCACAACAATCAGGAAGAAACATTAACTAATGGAGAATTGTACTTTGAAATAGATGAATCAAATAATATGCTTGGGAGTATTAAAAAGTGAAACATCAATATTTTGCTTTCCAACCACGTGACATGTATGTTTATTAATCATGCATACTTGTACCTTTTAGTGTACAAAAAATGTACTGGTACTTATGCATTTGTGATTGCCACTGAAATCTAAAAGGAATCTCAGTTTTAATGCAAATAAACAGTTACAAAAGTCAAAGAGAAAGAACAATTGAATTGATTTGGCTTGGAATCGCTAACTGCTTGTGGAGACAACTTGAAAGTTGCAAAGGACAGACCCACAGCTTGTGGTAAAGACTTTCTGGACCTGCGGCAGTACTATAGGTCTCTTGTGCCTTCTGAGATAGCATCTGTTCAATGAATAAATCAAGGGATGCAACTGCTGCTGACATCAGTGCAATTAATTACTCCTTGTTATCGTCCACATGCTAGCAATCGGCAACTCTGCTATTTCCAAAACTTTATGTCAATACCTGTACTCTAAGAATTTCCTTAAATGCAGTAGAAGCATTTAGAGGCGATGACTCGACTATGCTTAATATTTGGATTAACTCTAATGCTTGGCGCAGATGTCACAGTGGGCATGGACAAGTTGGGCCACAGGGGATATATTTTAGAGAGGCTTCATTGCAAATGAATTTTGTGTCCAAAGTTCTGTCTCTAATTCTTTCTTCCCATTTTAGAAACTTCTAAAAATCTGTCCTTCCGTGCAAGTCTTTCTTTGGCATCTGTTCCAATGATTCTGTGGCTTTTGCCAAATTTTGCCAGAGATTCAATAATGGTTCTATTAATCATGCTGGAATATGTGGGTATGGAATTTTGATAACTTTTCTGGTGAAGCAATGAGCAGCAAATCATGCGATGTGGCAGAGTTCTTCAGCAGCTGTACTTGGGAATAACTCTGTGGCTCAGAAGCAGTGAGCAACTGTGACCTTGACCTCTACTGGTAAAGCAAAGCAATTCTGCGCTTGAGGGGAACACAGATCTTGATAAAGATGAGATGTCTGTTTGAGTATTGGTCCTTCAAATAATACCGTTTTTAGGGAGAAACTGTCTCGACCCGAAACGTCACCCATTCCTTCTCTCCCGAGATGCTGCCTGACCTGCTGAGTTACTCCAGCATTTTGTGAATAAATCGATTTGTACCAGCATCTGCAGTTATTTTCTTATAGTAAATGCTGATTGTTGTGTAACAAAATCAGATCTGCCATTTTATCAGACCTCTGAGGTTGAAAATCTCACTGACGAGGAGTCCTGCACGCTGCATAACTTTTGACGTGAATAGAGAAAGTTTTGCATCAGAAAATGTTGCTGGGGCATTTGAAAACCCTTCCAAAAAAATCAAGAATCAATTTCACAAACAGACACTAAAACATCCAGTAGCATGCATAAAATCCACGGTAATCCACCTTTTAGCAAACAACATTGTATTTTGTGGATTTGTTTGAACTGATTTCTGGATCCTCATTTCAGTTCTGTTCTTCAAACCAAAGACAGACACAAAAAGTTGGAGTAACTCAGCGGGTCAGGCAGCATCTCCGGAGAAAAGGTGACATTTCAGGTCGAGATCTTTCTTCAGACCCAAAACGTCAGTCTCGACCTGAAACCTCACCTATGTATTCCTTTTCACCAGAGATGCAGCCTGACCCGCTGAGTTACTTCAGTTTTTTGTGTCTGTCTTCAGTTGAAACCAGCATCTGCAGTACATCCCTGCACACTGTTCTTCGAACGGTTAGCTAAAACATCAGACTTGTAAACGAATGGAATGTACCATGGTCAAGATATAATTTTTGGAATAAGCTAAATACAGGAACATATGTTTTTGAAGATTCAATAATTGCACCATTGTAATTTCTGTTTTTAAACAAAAGTAGTTAATTAAAAATAGTAAATCAGAACTAAAATACAACATATTGGTGTCAATGCAGTGAGAAATAATCTGGTCACAACAGGAGCATCTTTATGTTAATATGACAAGACTGGAAGACTGCTGCTCACTGCTTGGGGCTTCTATTCACTTCTGCTCAGCATGAGAGTAGTGTTTGATTGACAGCATAATCAGTCAGTGAAGATAGCATATTGAGAAAATGTACATGGGCAATAACAGAAAAATCGTTTTTTGCAAGTTCTGAATGCAGAAATTTAGAGTTTTTATTTCAAACCTTTTGTGTTGCGTTTAAAATTGCATGGGATCAATTTGTCTTAGGTTACTCATATTAAACTAGTGTGAGACTGCTAACCACAAATTTTAATCATCATATGTCATTCTTTTCCAATAACTTGAATGGAATCAAATGTCAGGAAGTAAACATCTGGAGGCTGATATCTTAACACACTTTTAACACAAGTGAACAGAAATTAATTTATATTTCAATTGCACACTATAATACACGCAAAAATATTTAAAACTATCAGTTGAAATGATCAGGAAAGCTGAAGAAACTACACATGTCACTTTCCCATGAAAACCTCAATTCTCATAATCAAAACAGAAACACAAGTAAAAATCATATCATAATTGCACTCAGGGCTAAATTATTTAGTTTAACAAAATAATATCAAATACAAAATAGAGGAAATAGAAACTTCTGGACATGTCACAAAAAACGTCCGTCTTTGAAGGTTGTAAACTGAATAACCGTGTTATCTCTTGCACATGAGTTAATGTTGTAAACATGGGCGTTTAGAGGATGTCGCGTCCTACAGGGGAAGCCACCAACCCAGTGGACTGTGGCCTGGAAGTGGAGGAGATTTGTAGAAAGGAACTGCTGATGTTGGTATAAATCGAAGATAGACACAAAAAGCTGGAGTACTCAGCGGGTCAGACAGCATCTCTGGAGAAAAGGAATAGGTGACGTTTCGGGTCGAGACCCTTCTTCAAACTGAGGGAAACTGAGGGAAACAAGAGATATAGATGGTGATGTAGAGAGATATAGAACAAATGACTGAAAGATGGGCAAAAAAGTAACATTGATAAAGGAAACAGATTATTGTCAGCTGTGAGCTAAGTGAAAACAAGTGCAGCCAATGAGACTCATCAAGACAACTTTGAAGCTGGATGACTTGAGTGTGGGAGGGATGGAGAGAGAGGGGATACAAGGGTTAGAGAAAGGTAGAGAAATCAATATTCATACCATGGGTTGTAAGCTGCCCAAGTGAAAAATGAGATGCTGTTCCTCTAATTTGCGTTTGGTCTCACTCTGACAATGGAGGAGGCCTAGGATAGAAAGGTCAGTGTGGGAATGGGAATGGGAAGGGGAATTAAAGTGTTTGGCAACCAGGAGATCAGGTAGGTCAAGGCGGACTGAGCGAAGATGTTCAGTGAAACAATCGCCCTGTCTACGTTTCGTCTCGCCGATGTATTTGATTCCACACCTTGAACAAAGGATACAGTAGATGACTGCCTGGTTTTGGGATGACCTTACTGGAAAAGCAAAGGTCAACCAATTAAGTCGGTTTCCAAGAAAATCCCTTCAAGGAGAGTTGAGTTACTATATTTCAATATAATTCAGTCCTCATGTATTATGTACATCTGTGGTTTGGGATACACCACCTTATTTTCTTGTATATCTTATCAAATTCATAAGAATATGCAGTGTATCGACATGCCTCGCCTTATAATTAACCAGCAGTTTGTTTAATGGAAAATTAGGCTGTATGTAAAATATCACATCAAGCTGCCAAATTTATTATCAGCCATTTTGCACTGCTGTCCAAGATAGATTTCCACTTTGCTTATTATGGGAGATTTTCACAGAATTCTAGTTTCCCCATAATTTTCCTGGCATTAGCAATCAAGACCCAGGGCATGAAAGGAACTAATAATAACAAAAAACAGTTATTTTCTCGTTTCAAAAATTAAAAAAGGCTGTGGGTGCAAAGCCAGTGGATATATTTCAGGCAGAGATAGATAGATTCTTGATTAGTACGAGTGTCAGAAGTTGAGGGGAGAAGGCAGGAGAATGGGGTTAGGAGGGAGAGATAGATCAGCCATGATTGAATGGTGAAGTAGACTTGATGTGCCGAATGGCCTAATTCTGCTCCTATCACTTATGATCTTATGAAAACTGATCTTCTGCTGAGATCAGACTGAAATTATCATCTTCATTAGAGATCTGAAATTTTCTGAAATATGATTTTTACTTGATATCATGATTGTTATAATTTGTAAATAGCAGTGTTCGTTTGAAAGATGACCTTGTTTGAAGTTTGCACATTTGAACAAAGCCAACCAAAACCTTTGCAGTTTTAATGTTTTTCTCACAGCAAACTTAGGTCTCTGGTTGGCTGAGCTCATATTTTGTGAATTTGATGTGAAGAACCATTTGGAAAGAGCGATTGTCTTCCCTGTTGAAACTAGTGCACTGAAATGGTATTTTTCTCATGTTTAATCCCTCGAGCTGCCAGTCTCACATCCACTGGAACATCTGTCTTTAGACTTGTTTGCAAGGTCATTCCCTGAGTGTCTTTTAGCTCCTGGTATTTTCTGCAGTTTGCTATAAATTGTTACATTATATCAATATATAATTTTGCAATTATTTAGCTACAGTGCCTTTCTTGATCATTGAGGAAGCAAAAAAATCTGTTAAAATAACTTAAGGGATTTTTTTTCCTTTTCTCTTCTATTAGACCGTGGGCCGAGGTGCCTTTTCATTTCATGTCGTGACCCACATCCCATATCTACCTGTATTTATAACATATTGTGTAAAAATATTATAGAAATTATATCTGAAACTTGTCAAGAACAAAACCTGCACATATTTTTAAAATATGGAAAAAACCTCCAAAATCGTGTCAATTTTCCAAGTAGTAATTGTCCAGCAAAGCACGTTTGTCATTGAGTCGGACGCCATTTGACCAATCACACGCTTTGTTTCAGGCCAGCTAGGCAGGGAGCCCACGTGTCGCTGTTCCTTCACTGTTGATGGGTCAAAGTCCTGGAGTAAATCCTGGCAAAACCGTGCAGTGCGTGTTCAGAATTCTCTCTCTGAGCTCCCGGAAAGCCGCAGAGAAGCCGGGACCGGAGCAGGCCAAAGCAGGGTCTTGCGGATCAACAGAGTCTGCGGCTGACGGAGCCTGGGTCGATGGTGCCCGCGGCTGGAGCCTGGGTCGACAGAGCCCGCGGCTGACTGAGCCTGGGTGGACGGAGCCCATGGCTGGAGCCTGGGTCAGTGGAGCCCGCGGCTTGAGCCTGGGTCAGTGGAGCCCGCGGCTGATGGAGCCTGGGTCGACGGAGCCCCGTGGCTGGAGTGCTTTGACCTTTTCTAATTAGCTTAATTAATTAGTGTAAAACCTTTTGCACTGATGAGTTATGAATTCCTTCTCAATGATTTTTATTGTAAATCTGTGCTAAATTTCAAGTAGGTACCAGAGATGGGTCACAAAAGTTAAAATCTAGACACATTTTCGACGTTTGGCTCGCGGCTTATATCTGGAAAATCAGGGTTCCGTAGGTATAAGCTGGAGCGAAAAACAGTGTACCATCATTCCATTGATTTCAGTCATATTCCATTATCATGTGGGGTCCTAGGGACTTGCCTTTGTGTTAATTGGCCTGAAACTGTAGTTATTGACAATACAATGAAGGAAAGAGGTGGGATTGAGGCATATTTCTAAAGTCTGAGGCTGTCCACAAACCAACAATGGGCTCCTGCTATTAGGGTTTGCCCAAAGGGTTGTCAGGTCTCCATGTTTTAAAGATTAACAGCCTGGACATGGAAAGGTGACATGTTGGGTCAGAACCCTTCTTCAGGCTGATTGTGGTGGTGGGGGGGGGGGGGGGGGGGGGGGGGGGTGAGGGGAGTTTTTGATAGGCAGATGGTTGGTTAAAGGCCAGAGATGAAAAGACATGATGTGAGATAAGGAATGAAGAGGTGAGAATTGTGAAGCCAGAGTTGTAAGGGGAAGCGAAAGGGGATAAACGGGTGTAAGTCCAAGTGGGACACAGGGAAGGGGCGGGGGGATTAAGGGGGCAGAAGGGGTGTTGTAGGTTAGCTATCTAAAATTGGAGATTTCAGTGTTCATACCATTAGGTTGCAAGCTTCCCATGTGGAATATGAGGTTCCTCCAGTTTGCATGTGGCCAACCTACCTTGTGTGCATTGACCTGCAGAGACTTCAGATACACAGATGTGAATGTCGGTGTAAACACATAGGTCTTGGAGGTGGAAAGCTAAGTAACAAAAACATCCCTGAATTTTTCTTGTGGAGGTGAACAGGCCACCAGCAGGTATCCATGCAGCCAGGTTGAATTGTGTTTTTAGGTTATAAGATTATTTGAAGCATGTATGGTCATCTGAATGATAATTCAACTAACAGTCAAATATTCCTGGATATTGGCGACCCTGTAGTAGTGGCCCAATTTGTTCCCATAGTTAGTCATTAGTCTGTGTTGGGATATTCCCCAGATCCTGAAAACCCCATTGGTTAGATAAAAAAGAGGCAGATGCCGCCTGTCAGGCACACCATATCCCAGTTTTACTCCCCCATCATCCTCTCACTTGGCTCCAATGAATGACAAGCAAAGATTTGATATTTGCAAAGATTTTAATGGTTTTTTTTTCCTGTTATCATATACAAAATTATTTCTGTCTGTTTTGACATCCACATGTAAACCCTTCAAGTCCATTTATTAAAACCGTGAATGAGAAATTTCTTCAGCAATTTATTTGGACAGTATCTGAGGGCTGTGCATGGCATTTTGTTTTAGTTTTTTAGTAAATGAGCAATGATATAGAATTATGGAATTTTCCACAGCTCTTTGCCACATCATGTTCGCAGGACAGTACCAGTAGTGTATAATTGTGTTGGGGAATGCTGACTGACTTCGTGAAGTTGTGAAATAAGACTTAAAAATAGGCTGAAATTAAAAACATTGTGATGATTTTTGCTGAACAAATATGCATTTTTCACTGTAGGAGATAATGATTTGAAAAGAATATTATGTGAAAAATTGATATCAAATTTGTACCAGAGCTTCAGAGCACTCATGCATAGAAACATCATCATGAAGCTCATATAAAAATCATAAAGAATTCACTCCCAATACAGCAACATTTTAATTTAGTGTAATCTATTCATTTTGGTGAGATAAAAATTATGATTAATTTTTAAAAGGATTATGTTTAAAAACTCAATTGTAAGACTTCTACAGAAACCATTAGGTCACAGAGAACTGGTAATTACAATTTAGATGTTCTGCCATTGTTAAAATAACAAGGTGATTTATGTACATCTTTTAAGACATTTGTGACTTGTTTCATGTTATTATTTACATTGATGTTAGCAAAAGACATATCAATTCTTGCTATTGAGGGCGTGCAGCGTAGGTTCACTAGGTTAATTCCCGGAATGGCGGGACTGTCGTATGTTGAAAGGCTGGAGCAATTAGGCTTGTATACACTGGAATTTAGAAGGATGAGGGGGGATCTTATTGAAACATATAAGATAATTAGGGGATTGGACACATTAGAGGCAGGAAACATGTTCCCAATGTTGGGGGAGTCCAGAACAAGGGGCCACAGTTTAAGAATAAGGGGTAGGCCATTTAGAACGGAGATGAGGAAGAACTTTTTCAGTCAGAGAGTGGTGAAGGTGTGGAATTCTCTGCCTCAGAAGGCAGTGGAGGCCAGTTCGTTGGATGCTTTCGAGAGAGAGCTGGATAGAGCTCTTAAGGATAGCGGAGTGAGGGGGTATGGGGAGAAGGCAGGAACGGGGTACTGATTGAGAGTGATCAGCCATGATCGTATTGAATGGCGGTGCTGGCTCGAAGGGCTGAATGGCCTACTCCTGCACCTATTGTCTATTGTCTAATCTTGATTGACACCGCTTGCATTGGGAATATTTTGAGGCAAAATGTTATGTTTAAATTTGTTTTTAGTTTATCATTATCCTTTCTCATTCATTCTTGTCAGTTTCTCTACCAGGCTACATTTTAATCAGTTTCATATTATTTTTGAAGGTAAGTTTTGGTATTAAATTATTAATCCTTCTGTTTGAACCTCTGTGTAAATCAAGGGTGTGGAGGATACATACGGAAATTTTCAAATAAAATTCAAGAAACATCAATCCCTATCCCTATGCCCTGAGCAGTTGTATTCTTACCACACACGAGTACTATCAGAGCATTACTACCCATGCTGTTCCCTAAGATATTTCTCATCAAGCATTTAAATGCTATGTTCCCTAATTTGTTAAATAGCCAGGTTACATGGAATGAAAGTACTGATCAATATTTCAATCAAAGTGATTCACCTACAAAATTTTCAGTCAGTAGTAATGGATCTAAGTCTGTGATTAACCTAAAATCAAATCCCTCGTCTTGTTCTCCCAAATCTGCATCTCTAATCGCTACTTACAGCATACAGCAACTGAAGCAATTGCATGACTGTTTACAAGTTCCATTCTAATTACCACTTACTATCTCAATATGCAAGGTAATGATCTCAAAGCTACAAAAAGCAAGTTTCTTTCTGAGGATAACAGGCAGGGAACTGAAAAGCAACAACTGATTGCAACCAATTCAAGATAGTTACCCTACAGCAAAATTTAAATTTCTTCAGATGTTAAAATGAAACAATTTCAGTCATTATTAAAAGAACATTATTAAAAGAAGTAATTAAAGGAATTCATGGAAAACTGTTCATTTTACCTTTTGGGTTTGGAAGAAGATGTATCTTTTTATAATGCAGAACTCATCATGAAACAAAGTGTGTGTTGCTCGGAAAGGTTGAGATACACTTTTGATAAAGAGAGCCTCAAATGCAGCTGATAACAGACAAAATTACATTAGTAACAATTTTCTTGTTCCAAGAACTAATTGGTTTGATACTTTTCTCATGAATTTTGCATTGGAAAAATCTGATAGCTCAAGAGTCTGTAGCTTGAGTGAAGAGAACTACTCTCTCGTTTAAAGCACAAATTTTCATCTTTCGTTACTCAGTGTTAAAGATGAATAATGATGACTTTGTTTGCAGCTAATGAGGAAAGAGACTTTGTTAGATTTGGTTCTAGGGCACAAGGGGAACAAAATGGATAGGAGAAAACACTTGGAATGTAGTGATCATTGATTCAGAAGGGTTGGATTGATAATAGGGAAGGACAGAGAGAAAGTTAAAGTAGAATTTCAGAATTGAAGGAGGGCTAATTTCATTTGGAGCAAAAGGATATTGGCTGGGTTTAAATGGATATGAATACTGTTGGGCAAAACAGCAAAGAAAAATTTCTCATTTCAAAGACGCAATGTTCCAAATATAGAGTGATTGCACGGCAGGCGAGGTCATGGCCCCTGACCCGTCCTGTTGCCACGCAACGCCTACTGGAGGGCATGCAGTGCACTGCAGTTCAGTGGTGCGGCCGCACTTTGCTGCAGCTCGGCTTTCCCCGGACCCTCCGGCTGGTCTTCTCCTATCAGCGCGTGTCCGGTTCCCTCCCAGTGCTCCGAGCGTCCCGACACCTCTCCCCGTTCCCGCGCTCTTCACTCCTCCAGGCTCGGCGCCCCTGCTCCGCGCCTCGCTTCCTGCGGTTCTTCGGCCCTTCGCCGTTCCTGCTGGCCCTCCAGCCCTTCTCCCCGCCCACACTCTCTGTCAGCCAGGGTCCGCTTCCACTTGGCCGGCGCTCAACACCTCATGGCTGGGGCCACCGAGCAGAGCCATGGCCTAGTCTTCCGCCTATTGCCTCGGCTCCCAGCACCCGGCCCACCTCTCGCTGCTGCTCGGCCTCCGCTGCGAATCGTCCTCTCCCCGGCCCTCTTCCTCCTCCTCTTCGGGCTCGACACTCCGCTCCTCGACTTCCACCGCCTCCTCCTCCAAGGCCGTCGAGCATGGCTCCCTGGGCCCTTCGCCCTCAGGCGGGTCGCCGACCAATAGCGCTCGCTGCTTCTGCCCCTTCAGACTCTCCAGGCCCCTCGGCTCAGGTTCTTCCCGCTGCTCCTCTCCCAGCTCGCTCAACCCCCTCTTTTCCTCCTCCTCCTCCTCCTCCTCCTCCTCTTCTTCTTCCCTCGGTCGGCGGCCCTCTGCTTCTCGGCCTTGCTCTCCTGGCTCCCTTCCTGGCCGCATTTCCCCTTCTCCCGCCGGCTGGCCAGACGTCTTCACAGCTGCTTCTTGCGTCCGCTGGCTTTGCAGCCCTTCTCCTGGTTCCTCTTCTTCCGCCGGATCCTTCAGCTTCTTCCTCATTTTTTAGAACACAAAAATTGGCCTTTTGGCAGCTTTTTAAAGGTAAGAATGTCCGTGTTGCATGTATTGGTAGTGTATGCTGTAAGCTGCTATGTTCTCCAGGTGCCTTGAGCGACTCCGTGTGTCACGCACTTTGACTTTACGACCTTACATGCAATCACCTAATAGAATGGTGCATGCTAGTGGGGGGAAAGATAAGTGAATAAAGCCAGAGGTCTCTGGATGATAAGGAAAAAATAGGGTGTATGACACAAGTTGAGGGAGAAGCCAGCTGTGCTGAACAAAGGGCTGAAAATGAGAATGAGAACGGAATGGTAGAAAATGTAAAAAGGGAATGTGAAAGACATTTGTAGGCATGTGGCTAGAACAGAAGGGACTGATCAGGCATAAAGAAAGCGATCTTTTCAAAGAGTCGGAAGGCATGGATTGAACACCAGACAAATGTTTTGGTATTTAGTCAGTCTACAGCAGAACATCAGTAGAAAGAACCAATAGACATAATGGATGGGGAGGAGGGTGTACAGAACGTAAACAAGTCACCATATGGGATTAATTGTTGAGTTGTAATTTGAGATGGAGATTACAAAAAGGTTTACTATGATCTTCAAAGAAAGTAGGGGCTGTCAGAACAGAAAATGACAAATGTTCAAATGGAAATGGAAGGGTATGCCCTGTTAATGATAATCACAGTTGTTGGAAAACTTTTTAAAAGATCAAGGACAAAATTGGAAAGGTTTAAGTTAATAAGAGAACAAGCACAGATTTGATAAAGGCAAATCATATTTGACGAAGCTGAAAATATTTCTTTATGAATGAATGCAATAGACTCTCAATCATCAACAAACTGATAGAAGATGTCATCAACAAGACTATGAAGTGGCACTTACTCGCCAAGAGTATGCTCAACAATGCCAGGATCGCTCAGCTTCATACCTTTCATAAGGCAGTGCAGTCTGACTATCAATGTAGCATTTAACTGAGTATGGCATGAAGACATAATGTTTGTATCTGATAAAACTCAAATGAACAACATGAATAAGCAAAACAATTGTTAGTGTCATACCTTGCACAAAAAGAATGGCTGTAGTTGTTGCAGACCAGGATCTCATTTCAAAGTTCCTAAATGTTGTGTCCTTGTCCCATCTATCTTCAACGGCTTCATGACTGAGCTTCCTTCCATTATAGATCATCCACAGGTAACAAACAGGTTCTTATTTTACAGATGTTCTTGTTGATTTTATCCATGTCAGTGAGAGGTGGTAAAGCATGGAAATTGCCTTATTCACCTTCAGAAGTTCATTAATGCCAGCCTTTCTCTAGATGTCCAGTAAACAATCTGACCAAATGCAGATGTTTAACAGTCTCAACAGTGTTCCTCTTGTTACCATTTACTATATATATGTATATCATGAAGATTTTGCTGTCTTACCAGTTTTCATAACATTGAGGGTGGCTTCATTTCTGCCACCATGAAGTGATCATGGTGTTTTCATCCTTGATGCATCCTTTCAGCCGTTTCCTTTTCTTCTGCTGGAAGTTTGGTTACCTGTTACATTACATTGTTGCTGTAGTTTCTGTCAATCATTACCTAGTTTTTCTTAATAGTCATCCAACCTATCTTTCTATTTGTTATTGTGCCTGTGTTTCTTTTCAGTTTTTGTCATGACTGTAATGTTAATCCAGCCAGGGAGAGAGGTTTTCTTCTTTTCCAAGTATGTATTCTGCAGATTTCAGTCATTTAAATGTATAGGCTATATATATATATATGGCAGGTTATGCGTGAATAAGCGTAAGCAGTGACTTCACAATATCTGTGAAATGTATTTTCTGGTTGCATACTTCACCATCTTTACCCAAGGAAGATCATCTTTTCTGGCTGGGATTGTTCCAGCAGTAGTTTGTTGAGGTACACTCTGAAATTCTGCTGGTTTGCTTTCCTGAAATTGAAACTGCAGAGGAAAGGAAACATTTTTAATGTTACAACTGGATATAATTTAGCCAAGATGCATTAAGTAGAGTCAAGTAAAAGTTAAGTCAGAATAACAGAATCTTTATCAAAGCATTCTCCTCTTTTGTCCATCTTCATTGTATCTGTTCTAGTGCTTCCAAGATACCTTCCATTTTCCTTAATGGGACAGGTCTCTTAACTACACTTTTTCCATACCTTGCATTTCTATTTGAACACCCTGACCTCCTTTCCAGTGCAAAGATAAGATATCCTTTTTCTTCATACAATCCTCCACCAGCTTTCATGTTCAATGGGTCATCCTACTCCATCAATATTCAGCTCAATGCTACAATCATTTAGAGGAGCCTGTTCTCTCTGCCACACTCTAGTCTACTCCTCTGTCTCCTGCAATATCTACTTTTCCCCTCCCCACTGCCTTCTCTTAAAACCGCAGAAGATGTAAATCTGCCCACTATTTTTTGCTTTTATTTCAAGTTTCCAGTATCTGTAGCTTTTTGCTTTTCACTGTTTAATCAAAACATACTGATTTTAAGATATGTCTGCTAGGAAAAGAGGTAGGTGGAATGGTGATGTGGTTAAGAGAATGAATGCCACTTTTGGCAGTGAAGCTTGGTGATTGATAGTGTCAAACCTATGCGGACAGGTGAGAAGGTGGTGATGGTTGAGAAGATGCAATGGTGTGGGATTGGACAGGAATGAAAAAGATGAATAGATCCGGGTTACTGATTGTGAAAGGCACGGGTTACTGATTGTGGATGATCAGCCATGATCACAATGAATGGCGGTGCTGGCTCGAAGGGCCGAATGGCCTCCTCCTGCACATATTTTCTATGTTTCTATCCTGTGGGATTCTGGTTATAATGCTGGTGGAGTGTGGGGCTCCCTCCCCTCTCACCAGCTACCGCTTCTCTTTTGTCAGCCCATGGCATTGTCCACTCGGCCTCTCTTCCCCCTCCACTGCAATCTCCTCTTCTCCTCTTAAGTCGATGACATACTCCACCTTGGAAGCGGGGAGCTGACAAAGTGACGATGGCAGGAAGAAGAGGTAGCTGGTGAGAGGGAAGGGAACCCCACAGTGACTGAGCACATCCTGTCGTGGCGGCGGCCTAAAGAGAGCATTGTCGGCAGGGGCTACAACCTGAGCTGCAACAACAGTTGCGTCAACTGGTGAATAAGGGCTTGCTGGAGAAAATCAGTGGCATTGGCGCCTAGTTTTAAGGTGAAATGACACAAAGTTCTGGAGTAACTCAGGAGACTGAATCAGTCTGAAGAATGGTCCTGATATCACTTATCTATATTTTCCAGAGATGCTGCCTGACCTACTGGGTTACTCCAGCACTTTGTGTCCTTTTGTGTATTAACCATCATCTGCAGTTCATTGTTTCAATTACACACAATAATAACTTACTTGGTTATAGCAATCAGCAATAACGGACGCCATCCCCCCTTCCCTACCCCTCCCCTCCCCCCCCCCCCCCCCCCCCCATGGTCTATTATAATGAGGGTTTACTTTACTGTTCTTTAGGCCATTAAATGTAACCCACAATGAAGCATATTCTTTCTTTTAAAAAAATCTGTGTAGGCATTTTGTAATTTCGTTTGCTCTGCTTAAAAGGTTCTGCATAAACACTGTGGAGCCAACGTGGAATTCCACATCTGTCACATGATCACCCTGCCTACAATTAAGTCATGCGATGAATACATGAAATATTATTTGCAGTCTGGATTTAAGACAGAATGACGGATAGGGATTTGAATAACTAACAATTAACATATTATGTAATTTATGTGATATGCCTGACATGTTATCCATCAGTTATTTGATGAATTAGAAGTATTGAACATTTCAGTAGGGCAGATAAAAAAATAGCTTATCATATCTTGATGGCTTTTTACTAAATCAATGCAAATAAACAATCTTACTACCCTATTCACTCCCAGAACCCTACGTCACAATGCTTCAAAAATATGATTAGTCTTCTGTCTTTTCCAATTCATGTGACAGCAGCAAAGAAAATTTGAACAACTCTTTGCATAAATAAATTCTTCCTAATCAACATACAGTTTAGATGATTTTTAAACTTTTCATTGAACCTTATTGAATATTTACAGCATTGTATTTTATTTCTGATTTCCAGGAACTGTTGTATTTGACATCTCGTAGTTCCAGTGTGTTGGATTGTTTTTCTCCAATTGTCTTCATTCATCTTCCTCTACTCACACACCACCAGACAAATCACCTTTGGTTCAATGGATGGCACTGAAAACAATTGTGTCACCTGGACAACCTTGATGTGCATCCTCTCACAAACATTCCATCTGTTCTTGCCACCCTCAAACTCTCTGCAATGTTGATATATCTGTTTTCTCTCTTTTACATTTCTGATTAAGGTTAATTTAATCGATAGGTACCTGAATATCTCCAGCATTTTCATTTTTTCTTTCAGATTTCTGATATCTGCAGTTTTGTTTTTGCTTTTCAACAAAACCCACATGCGGCAAGGTTCCCTGTGGCCATCTGTTCTGCAGATGGATGATATTCTATGTCCCAAATTGGGATTGTGGCAATGAGTTCCTATCTCATCAACCTGCTCATTTTGTGATTCCACTTAACATCACAGGTCATTGAATGGATAGATAGACAGAACATCCAAGTATGAGGCTTTTCGTGGCATTCAAATGAAGCAAAAGAAGCGATTAATTTAATCTTACATGACTTTATCATGTTTCTCGAGTTGCGAGAGACTATTTTGAACCAAGAGAACGACAATGCAATTTTCACAAAAGTGAATAGAAAGCCCAAGGATATGAAATTGATCTTCACTGGTAGTGCAAATGGGCAGCCTCTTTCCCACCCTCTATGAGTTCACTATAGTTTGGGAAGAGTGTTAAAGGCTCAAAATGGGTTGTCCATTCACTATAAGTACATTCATTATATCAAGGACAACTCCATCCCCAAGTGCCTGGTTCTTTGATGTTAGTGTTAATTGGATTGATGTAGCTGAAGTTTTCTGCTGAGGTTGGAACACTGAGATATATTGTTGCTTTGAGAGGAATGACACAGAAGCTCCTCAGAACAGTAATAGTGGCGATTGGGAATCCTCACTGTATCTCCTTGCTACCCAGCAACATATGTTTCAGTCGGTTTTCTAAAGGTTTCTTAATAATGTCACAGTTGTTAAAATTAATGCTGTCAAGTTCAACACAAGCATTTGTTGCATATTCATGGATTGCTGGCATATGGCAGCACAGATGACTGATTTAAACAGACTAGCAAATGTGGTCTTCTGATGTTCATATTGAAGGAGTCATAATTCTTAATGATTTCCAAGGAGAGAATCGAGGATGGAGAAAGAAAAGCATTGAAAATCTTGTTCAGACCAGAGCCTCCAAACGTATTACAGTAAATATAATACCTTAATAGAGTTGAAAGTCCATGAATATGTATCTGCAGTGAATTTGTTTATAGTCACAGCTGTTGGAGCAGTTCCAACGATGATCATAATTATTTTGAAATCTTTCATTTAAACTGGCTTCACGTTATTTTCAACCTCTTTTGTTAATCCACTTCCAGCATTGCATTAGGTAAATTGTAACAGACTGGCATTATTCATGGTGAGATGAAACACATACCAATTTGGAATAATAATCTGCTGTTCTGTGTTAGGAACAGTATTGCTGTCAATGCCACTGATTTAAGGTGACCAAATAAGCCAAATTAAACTTTACTAAAATGACAAAGTTTCACGATTCACTTGTTTTTGAAAGAGGTATTTTAAATATATTTATTTGTCTTCCAGATCTGATATTAGCTCCTCCATGCCAGTTCCAATGAATTAGTTAATGCCTATGAGGCATTATGATTTTCAGTTTCTCTTACTGAGGGAAACCTCGCTCTCTTGTTTCCTCTGAATTATCCATGAATTGTGTAAATTGGAGCCAAAAGTCCTTACCAAGTACCATTAGAGCATTTTGTTTTATCAGCTGTGTCGTGTATTCAGAAGCATTTGGGATAGCACTGAAAGTCTTGGGAGCATGTCCTGGGACCACCCAGAAGCACAATGTAAACAGCAGAAATAATGCATTATCTCACAAGCCATGCACCTGCCCATGTGTTGAGCTGTTCCTGCCCCACCTATAGTATCACTTTGGCTCATCAGGCCAACTTTGGAACAGAGGTAGAAGGAAGTTTCCTCGATTCAGAAGGAAGGCTTCAGAGGTATGCTGTCCCCAGCATCACTGAGTGAAGTGAAATCTGTAGGAAGCTCCTCACGAGCTTTTGTACTTGTTTCCATTCCAGCAATGCCTTAGTTTTTTGAATCCGCAGTTTTTTATTCAGTTCCCTTCAGGCCCTTACTCTGTAATCTATTCCAACCTTGACATCTCTCTGCTCCTCTTGTTCTGTTCTCCATGTATCTCCAGTTTTCTTTGCAGCACCACTAAAGGTCACTTTAGCTGGCTAGGCTCCAAGGTCCGGAATTCTCGTAAACCTCAGCTCCTCGCAATTTACTCTTATCTTTTAAATTACTATTTAAATGCTATCCCTTTGGCCATTTGTCTTACAGCTCTTTATGTTAACAGAGTCAAATTTAGTTTCATAACACTTCTATAAAGTGTCCAAATGTTATTGCACTTATAGGTGCTACATCAATGCAAGTTATTGTTGGACCTTACAATGTGTCTGTATAATACGTGAGAAAAATAATTCACATGGGATTTGAACACCTTATTACCAGCATAAAACGAAAGTGGCTTACAAAACAGAACTGTTAGAGGAGGACAATACAAACAGGTTTTGCGAAATGCAGGCAAATTAAGGTAAACTCTTAGCACAGACTAAGTAGCCTTGACTTTGCTTGTTCGTGTAAAACAGATGATGGCAATTTGGCAGTTCATTTTACATGTCAATCAATTTTTATTTGCATTAGATTCAGAAGTACACCCTGGCTTATGGGAGGAGCTGTACGTCATTGGTAAGATCACACTTTCGAGTAATGTGTGCAAAGGGTTGAGGAGTGACCAAAGTGAGGTCCAAAATCATGATGGGCATGGATACAGTGGATACAGTGGATGCTCACAGTCTTTTCCCAAGGGTAGAGAATTCTAAAAACTTGAGGGCATAGGCTTAGGTGCGAGGGGAGAGATTTGAGGCATCTTTGAGGTAACCTTTTCACTCGGAAGGCAGTCCATATCTGGAATGAGCTGCTAGAAGAAGCTGTGGAAGTGTATACAATTATGACTTTTGAAATACATTTGGACAGATATATAGATGTGAAGGGTTTAGAGGACTATGGACTAAATGCTAGCAAATGGAAGTAGCAGAGAATGCCAACTTGGTCATCGTTAGACTGACAGGAGGGCCGAAAGGCCAGTTTCTGTGCTGTGCTGCTCTATGACTATGATCTTTCAGCAGTCTGATAACAACGGGCAAAAAGCCTTGTTCATTTGGACATATTTTACTTGTTTGTTGGACAATTACTGCAACCAGAATAATGCCAAAACCATCCTTTTCACTGCAAATGCAGCAGCTTCATTTCTAAAATACAAAACTACTATGACCTTTTCCTGCTTCACAAACAGAAGAAACGCATTGCTCCTTCATTTAAAAATGTTCATGTTCAATGACCCATTTTATATTTTATGCATTTGATGAATGAAGCAATTGCAGCCCAATACAAAAAAGATTTATAAGGTGTCAATTGGTGTTGACGTGAAATTTCAATGAAAGCATTGCTTCTGCACAAAGCTAACTCCCCTTTCATGAATATTTCTGCTTTGTGAAATTGAAAATTCAAATACCACTTTCAATTTACACCTACTGTACTCTCAGCACATATGGCAATTCTGTCCCGAGAATATTCTCACAAAGATTGCTGGTTAAATATGTGAAGAACTGTTGCCAGTTGCCAATGTTAACTCAGTTCTGCATTAGTGTAGAGCAATAAAGCAGCATCTATTCTCGAATATTATCATATTAATTAGCCTCACGCCCAACATCATCTTGCCCAGGATATGGAAACCAAAGCAGCTGAGGTTGCCATGGAAAGACAGAGCAGGGAGATGTGATGAATTGTACCTTGTTTTAGTGAAATTGTCCCTGAGTCTGGAGGTATGCACTTTCACACCTCTATACCTTTTGCCTAATCATAATCAGGCCAGGGGCCTTCAGCCTTCCGTTGACGGTACGATCTTGGCTCCCGTAGCCGGCAGTCAGGCCCTCCGCATCGGGGCGATCAAGTTCCCGCATCGGAGGGAATCTCAGCTGCCTCGCACCGGGTGATCGGACCCCGGGTCAGGGCTAGTCGAACCTTCTGCGACTTTGGAGCTTCCCAACATTAGTCTCTACCCGAGACTGCGAGCTCCTTGATGGTGAAATCCGATGGGAGAGGGGGGAAGATGGAGTGACTGGGGTGAGACTCATCTTTGATTATTCTAGTGGCCTAGCCAAGGCAATGTGAAGTGTAAATGGAGTCAATGGAAGGGAGGTTGGTTTGTGTGTTGATGTGGGCTGCATCCACAATTCCCTGCAATTTCTTGGGAGTCTTGGATGGAGCTATTCCACAGCATGGTTTGGGAGGAGGGAACGTGCCAGACAGATGAACTAACACACAAATGAAAGAACAGGAGTCTGAAGAAGGGTCCCAACTCAATACGTCGATTGTCCATTCCCTCCAAAGAGGCTGCCTGACCTTCAGAATTCCTCCAGCATTTTTTGTTTTGCTCAATGAAAGAACATGATAATAATATATGTAAATAAGTGTGATGTCGTATGGTTAGTTTTATTATTGTCACATGCCACGAGGTGCAGCGAAAAGGTTTGTTTTGCATGCCATCCAAATAGTTCAAATATATCATACATAGCCAGTTCAAATTCAAGTGCAATAGATAGAGCAAAGGGAAAGACACAGAGTACAGAATCTAGTGCTCAGAAATGAAGCACATTGTAACAGATAAGATCCTTAGATAAAGTCCAATGTCCTCAATGGGGTAGAAATGAATCAAACAGTACCCTTGCTTATGGAAAAATACCATTCAGAAGCCTGAAAATTGAGGGAAAGATACTGTCCCTGAGTCTGGCAATGTTGGCTTTCAGTACCTTCTTCCACATGGAAACAGGGAGGACAAGGAATGACAGGAGTGGAACAGTCTTCGATTATATTGGCTGCTTTTCAGAGGTAGCGCAAAGTGTAGATGGAGTCAATTTGGGGAAGTATGGTCTGTGTGATGGACTGGGCAACATCTACAACTCTGTAATTTCTTGCAGTCTGAGGCAGAGCTGTTCCCAAACCAAGCTGTGATGCAACCCAGCACTATGCTTTCATTGGTGCATATGTAATATTATGTCTGCATGTGAATTCTGAGACAAACCTAGAATAAATGACATAAACGTTCTAGCGCCCTTTATGCAGACCTCCCAACATTTGATTTTACAAATTCAGAATTTTGATGTCCAAAATTCAGAATTTTACATTAAAATTCATAATATGGCTCGTAATGCAACTTTTCAGCAAAAAAAAAGTATGCAGGCCAAATGCGCATATGCGTGGCACTACATTCACTTGTGAAAAATGACTATTATTTCCAACAGTCTGTAGTTCTTGGACTACATGTACAATGTCAGGCCTATCATGAGTATATTCTACTATTATAGAAAGGTTATTGAACAGAAATACTTTTAACAATAAAGAAAAAATTGTTTTGTTTTGTTTTTTATATTTTGCTTTTTCCTTACACATCCCAATTCTCTTGGTATTGAACAAAAGAACAATGGTCATAAATTGTATGACTAAGTTATGAAGAAAGTGTTTCATTTAAAAAACTGCACATACATAATTTAATTGAAGACATGCTTGCTCCAGTGGTCTTCAACAGCAAATTACAACGGCCCCCCCAACATTACTCCCCCCACCCCCCTCTCCCCACCACCACTCCCCACCTCCCCTCCACCCCTCCCCCCTTTTCCCCCAAATCAACTCCCCCACCCCTCCTCCCCCACTCCCCTCCCACCCCCACTTTCCCCTTCCCTTCCTCCTCCCGTCCTCCACCCCCCCGACACCCACTCACTTCTCCCACTCCACTGCCCCCTGCCCCCGCACCCTAACCCACCCCCTCCCATCTCCTCTCAACATCAACGGACCTCACGCTCCGCAGCGAGGCAAGGCCAGGGGCATGGCTGGGCGAGCAGCGAGGCGAGGTGAGGCTGGGCCAGCGGCAAGCGACGAGGCGAGGCCGGGCCAGCGACAAGGCGAGGCCGGGCCAGCGACAAGGTGAGGCCGGGCCAGCGGCGAGATGAGGTGAGGCTAGCGGCGAGGCTGGGCCAGCTGCGAGGCGAGACCAGCGGCGAGGCGAGGCGAGTACAGCGGCGAGGCGAGACCAGCGGCGAGGCGAGGCTGGGCCAGTGGCGAGGCGAGGGGTAGATGTGCTCCAATCTCATCAACTGTGTCACTGTGTCTGCTGTTCCAGGTGTGGACTCCTATATAAGAAAATAACTGCAGATGCTGGTACAAATCGATTTATTCACAAAATGCTGGAGTAACTCAGCAGGTCAGGCAGCATCTCGGGAGAGAAGGAATGGGTGACGTTTCGGGTCGAGACCCTTCTTCAGACTGATGTCGGGGGTGGGACAAAGGAAGGATATAGGTGGAGACAGGAAGATAGAGGGAGATCTGGGAAGGAGGAGGGGAAGGGAGGGACAGAGGAGCTATCTGAAGTTGGAGAAGTCGACGTTCACACCACCGGGCCGCAAACTGCCCAGGCGAAATATGAGGTGCTGCTCCTCCAATTTCCGGCGGGCCTCACTATGGCACTGGAGGAGGCCCATGACAGAGAGGTCAGACTGGGAATGGGAGGGGGAGTTAAAGTGCTGGGCCACCGGGAGATCAGTTGCGTTAATGCGGACCGAGCGCAGGTGTTCAGCGAAGCGATCGCCGAGCCTGCGCTTGGTTTCGCCGATATAAATAAGTTGACATCTAGAGCAGCGGATGCAATAGATGAGGTTGGAGGAGGTGCAGGTGAACCTCTGTCTCACCTGGAAAGACTGTTTGGGTCCTTTGATGGAGTTGAGGGGGGAGGTAAAGGGACAGGTGTTGCATCTCGTGCGGTTGCAAGGGAAAGTGCCCGGGGTTAGGGTGGTTTGGGTAGGAAGGGACGAGTGGACCAGGGAGTTACGGAGGGAACGGTCTCTGCGGAACGCAGAGAGGGGAGGGGATGGGAAGATATGGCCAGTGGTGGGGTCCTGTTGTAGGTGACCGAAATGTTGGTGGATGATATGTTGGATCCGCTGGCTGGTGGGGTGGAAGGTGAGAACGAGGGGGATCCTGTCCTTGTTGCGACTGGGGGGAGGGGGAGCAAGAGCGGAGCTGCGGGATGTAGAAGAGACCCTAGTGAGAGCCTCATCTATAATGGACTCCTATATATCGGCGAGACCAAATGCAGACATGGCGATCATTTTGCTGAACACCTTTGTTCAGTCCGCCTAGGCCACGCGATATCCCTGTTGCAAAACATTTTAACTTCCCTTCCCATTCCCATACTGACCTTTCTGTCCTGGGCCTCCTCCACTGTCAGAGTGAGACCAAATGCAAATTGGAGGAACAGCATCTCATATTTCGCTTGGGCAGCTGACAACCCAGCGGTAAGTAAATTGATTTCTCTAACTTCAAGTAACCCTTGCCCTTCCTCTCTCGCTGTCCCTACCACACCCTAGTTCTCCAACTTGTTTCACTGTCTCCTGATTAATTTTACTATTTGTATGCCTTGTTGTCACCTTCCCCTCATCCAACAATGAACCATTCTACATTTCCTTGAGCATTGTCTGCTTTGTTCTGGTGTTTTCAACCTTACATTCTCTTTGTCCCCCATCCATATCTCCAGTTTCACTCTCCCCTGACTCTCAGTCTGAAGAAGAATCTCGACTCGAAATGCCACGCATTCCCCCTCTCCAGAGATGCTGCTCGTCTCGCTGAGTTACTCCAGGATTTTGTATCTATCTTTGGTGTATACCCAACAGCTGCAGTTCCTTCCTGCACATGGTGTTTGTGATGTGATCATGAAATAACGATGTTATAGACATAGACAATAGACAATAGGTGCAGGAGTAGGCCATTCGAGCCGGCACTGCCATTCACCGTGATCATGGCTGATCATGCACAATCAGTACCCCGTTCCTGCCTTCTCCCCATATCCCTAGACTCTGCTATCATTAAGAGCTCTATCTAACTCTCTCTTGAAAGCATACAGAGAATTGGCCTCCACTGCCTTCTGAGGCAGAGAATTACACAGCGTCACAACTCTCTGAGTGAAAAAGTTTTTCCTCATCTCCGTTCTAAATGGCCTACCCCTTATTCTTAAACTGTGGCCCCTGGTTTGGGACTCCCCCAACATTGGGAACATGTTTCCTGCGTCTAGCGTGTCCAATCCCTTAATAATCTTACATGTTTCAATAAGATCCCCTCTCATCCTTCTAAATTCCAGAGTATACAAGCCCAGTCGCTCCAGTCTTGCAACGTACGACAGTCCCGCCATTCTGGGAATTAACCTCGTGAACCGACGCTGCACTCCCTCAATAGCAAGAATGTCCTTCCTCAAGTTTGGAGACCAAAACTGCACACAATACTCCAGGTGTGGTCTCACTAGGGCCCTGTACAAGGTTATGTTATTAGATTGATTCATACCCTTGAGAGCTACTTTTATTCCTAGAGATGTTTAAACCTTAGAACGTATGTACATCATAGAATTCTCTGTGCCAAATGTCATTTGATGATCAGTAGATCAAAATTACTCCATCCAATTATAATTCTTGTCAATGCTAACAAAGTGTTAGCATATCATATACAAAATCATGAGAGGAATAGATTGCGTAAAAACACAGAGATTCTTGCCCAGAGTGTGGGAATCGGGAACCAGAGGACATAGGTTTAAGGTGAGTGGGGAAACATTTAACGGTGACCTGAGGGATAACTTTTTTACACAACGGAGTCATGGGTGTATGAAAAGAACAGTTTAACTTGCATCATATTCAGGCTGGGCATTGGGGGCCGAAGGGGCTGTTTTTGTGCTGTCATGTTCTATTTTTGTCCTTGAGAAGAATTTTGGAAATTTCCCCGCAAACTCTATCGATAGCCACGTAACTGTTGGAAGAGTGATAGGAACCCGATTTGTCATATGATCATGAATTCCACTACATTTGTATCAGAACAAGACCTGAGAAATTACTACAATATGCTTGGAAATTGGAAACCAGATTCAACAGTGTAAATATATGGAATTAGTTTATCAAAATGTAACATTTAGTATTCTATATATGGTCTTAGCTCTGTTACGATGTGGCCTTAATGAAAGCTGGGTTAAATAGGAACCGTCAGACTGTAATCTATTTAAAATTAAAGTAATATTGTTCCAGATATGAATTTGGTGGGGTTGTATGACCTAAAATGATATTGTTATTTATTTCATTGTAATTTAGCAAAGACAATGTGTCTTAAGTGCAGTGATTTAATGTAATGTCAATAATAGGATATGGTTTATCAATATTCAGTACTCTGTTCAGTATCTGAATCAATGGGCCAGGTCCCAAAATGACATCCGCAGTATATGTCTGCCCATCATAACCTAATAGGGACACAGAAGGCTGACCAAGCTGATCCTATGCATATGTACATCCTACTAAGCAGAGCGGGCATGGAGTGAAGACTATACCCAGATGGGACATCCTGAGGCCTTTCCCCTCAGGAGCCATTCACAGGTCACTGCTATCAAAAATGTTTGAATTATTTTAAAATAACAATCAGAATACTGTAGACTTAAAAAATGAATTGAACATTATTATTATTACAAAAACACATTAATTAAAAAGACCTCGAAGCACAGGGAATTAATTAACACTAAGTTAAAATAAAATAAAGAAAATTATACCGATCACTTTTTACTCAAGGTGAACAACCCTTTCAAATGAATGGGGCTGTGCTCCTTAAGGATAGAGTAAACTACTGGCCAGAGGTAAATATGATTTGTTTGAATAATTAAATACATCTGAACCATAAGGGATGCATTGGTATAGAGTTGTACTTTGAATCAAGTGTATTTTGATGTTACTGCTTGATTTAGTTTATACTCCTTTCATATTTGTAATAAATAGATAGTGTTCAAACTGGCACTAAAAGTCCAATACCAATACTTTATCATTGGATATATGTGGCGCAATTGTGAAAAATAATAATTCCACAATACCACCAGGAGAGTAATGGGAAACTTTCTGAAGGAATAATTTTAATTTTCCCTATTTTTAGATAGTCTCAGAAGCAGCCTGGGAACAATATGTTGCCCTCTTGAGTTCTCTTGAGAACAGTTGAGTTTTGTAAACTGTAGTAAGGTTCCAGAGGCCATTAGGCAAAGAGTGGTGAATCTGTGGAATTCATTGCCACAGAAGGTTGTGGAGGTCAAGTCAATGGATAATTTTAAGACAGGGATAGATAGATTCTTGATTAGTACAGATGTCAGGGGTTATGGGGTTAAGAGGGAAAGATAGATGAGCCATGAATGAATGGTGGAGTGGACTTGATAGGAAGGAGTCATAGTCATAGTGTGCTACAGCCTGGAAACAGACCCTTCGGCCCAACTTGCCCACACTGGCCAACATGTCCCAGTAGCCCCACCTCCCTGCGTTTGGCCCATATTCCTCCAATCCTGTTCTATCCATGTACCTGTCTCACTGTTTCTTAAATGTTGGGATAGTCCCTGCCTCAACTAGCTCCTCTGGCAGTTTGTTCCATATATCCACCACCCTTTGTGTGAAAAAGTTACCTCTCAGTTTACCCTTCACTTTAAACCTGTGTCCTGCGGTCCTCGAATCAACTACTCTGGGCAAGAGACTGTGCATCTACCAGGTCTATTCCTCTCATAATTTTATACACCTCTATTATTGCTATTGAGGGAGTGCAGCGTAGGTTCACCAGGTTAATTACCGGGATGGCGGGACTGACGTATGATGAAAGAATGGGTCGACTGGGGTTGTATTTGCTGGAATTTAGAAGGATGAGAGGGGATCTTATCGAAACATATAAAATACAGGATTGGACAGGGTAGATGTAGGAAAAAAATTCCCGATGTTGGGAGAATCCAGAGCCAGGAGTCACAGTTTAAGAATAAGGGGTAGGCCATTTATGACTGAGATGAGGAAAAGCTTTTTCACCCAGAGAGTTGTGAATCTGTGTAATTATCTGCCACAGAAGGCAGTGGAGGCCAATTCACTGGATGTGTTCAAGAGTGAGTTAGATTTAGCTCTAAGGGCTAAGGGAATCATGGGATATGGGGAAAAAGCTGGAAATGGGTACTGATTTTGGATGATCAGCCATGATCAGATTGAATGGTGGTGCTGGCTCGAAGGGCCAAATGGCCTACTCCTGCACCTATTTTCTATCTTTTTATCATCCCTCATCCTCTGTGCTCCAAGGAATGGAATCCCAGCCGACTCAACCTCTCCCTATTGCTCATACCATCTAGACTTGGCAACATCCTGGTAAATCTTCTTGGTCCCCTTTCCAGCCTGACAATACTCTAAATGCAGCCTCACCAACATCTTATACAACTGCAACATGACCTCCCAACTTCTATACTCAATACTCTATACTCAATACTCTGACTGATGGCCAATACGCCAAAAGCCTTTTTTACCATCCTATTTCCTAGCGACTACACCTTCAAGGAACCATGCACCTGCACTCCTAGATTCCTCTGCTCTACAGCTCTCCCCAGAGCTCTATCATTCACTGTGTAGGTCCTGCCCATGTTAGATTTCCCAAAGTGCACATTTCTCTATATTATATTCCATCAAGCATTCCTCAACCAATGGGCCAATCGATCAAGATCCTGCTGCAATTTTTCACAACCATCTTCACTATCTGCAAAACCACCCAATTTTGTATCATCTGGATGATCAAAACAAAAATCAGCTACAGGTAATTAAGACAAAAGTAGTTTTTCTTTCACCAAAACAAATCTCTACTCAAAAAAATGAACCTGTGTCAGAAGTTCTCAACAGATCCTTTCCTTCACCACTGGATCAGGAATGTTTGTTTCATCTGTTTTGTTGGACACAGAATATTTTTAAAATTTTCAAATAATGGAGTCATGGGCCCCTGATCACTGTTACAAACGGATACAGTCCAAGTTTCATTTTATTACTACTCTTGTAATCCAGGTGTAATTTTGCAAAATCTCCTTCAACTATATTTTTTATATCAGCGCAACCATGATTTACAATTACCTGATCATCCACCCAAAATTATGGCCAAATCTGTGTTAAATAATGGATGGGTTGTTCTATGGTCAATGTACAGTGACCTTGGAAAGCAACTGTCGTTAATAGTGCACTTTCATGTAGCAAATCACCTCACCTTTATTTCTATAAGAAAATAACTGCAGATGCTGGTACAAACGAAGGTATTTATTCACAAAATGATGGAGTAACTCAGCAGGTCAGGCAACATCTCGGGAGAGAAGGAATGGGTGACGTTTCGGGTCGAGACCCTTCTTCAGACTGATGTCAGGGGGGCGGGACAAAGGAAGGATATAGGTGGAGACAGGAAGATAGAGGGAGATCTGGGAAGGAGGAGGGGAAGAGAGGGACAGAGGAACTATCTAAAGTTGGAGAAGTCGATGTTCATACCACTGGGCTGCAAGCTGCCCAGGCGAAATATGAGGTGCTGTTCCTCCAATTTCCGGTGGGCCACACTATGGCACTGGAGGAGGCCCATGACAGAAAGGTCAGACTGGGAATGGGAGGGGGAGTTGAAGTGCTCGGCCACCAGGAGATCAGTTTGGTCAGGGCAGGTGTTGAGCGAAGCGATCGCCGAGCCTGCGCTTGGTTTCGCCGATGTAAATAAGTTGACATCTAGAGCAGCGGATGCAATAGATGAGGTTGGAGGAGGTGCAGGTGAACCTTTGTCTCACCTGGTAAGACGGTTTGGGTCCTTGGATGGAGTTGAGGGGGGAGGTAAAGGGACAGGTGTTGCATCTCGTGCGGTTGCAGGGGAAAGTGCCCGGGGATGGGGTGGTTTGGGTAGGAAGGGACGAGTGGACCAGGGAGTTACGGAGGGAACGGTCTCTGCGGAACGCAGAGAGGGGAAGGGATGGGAAGATATGGCCAGTGGTGGGGTTCCGTTGTAGGTGACGGAAATGTTGGCGGATGATTTGTTGGATCCGCTGGCTGGTGGGGTGGAAGGTGAGAACCAGGGGGATTCTGTCCTTGTTGCGAGTGGGGGGAGGGGGAGCAAGAGCGGAGCTGCGGGATGTAGAAGAGACCCTAGTGAGAGCCTCATCTATAATGGAAGAGGGGAAGCCCCGTTTCCTGAAGAATGAGGACATCTCTGATGTCATCTCTGATGTCCTAGTGTGAAACACCTCATCCCGGGCGCAGATGCGGCGTAGACGGAGGAATTGGGAGTAGGGGGATACACTTTTTGCAGGGGACCGGGTGGGAAGAAGTGTAGTCCACATAGCTGTGCGAGTCAGTGGGTTTATAGTAAATGTCCGTCACTAGTCTGTCTCCTGTGATGGAGATGGTGAGGTCCAGAAACGGGAGGGAGATGTCGGAGATAGTCCAGGTATATTTAAGGGCAGGATGGAAATTGGAAGTGAAGTGTATGAAGTCAGTGAGTTCTGCATGGGTACAAGAGGTAGCACCAATGCAGTCATCGATGTAGAGGAGGTAGAGTTCGGGGATGGGGCTGGTGTACGCCCGGAACAGGGATTGTTCGATGTACCCGACAAAGAGGCAGGCGTAGCTAGGGCCCATGCGAGTGCCCATAGCTGCGCCTCTGGTTTGGAGGAAGTGGGAGGAGTCAAAGGAGAAGTTGTTGAGGGTAAGAACCAGTTCTGCTAGGCGGAGGAGAGTGTTGGTAGATGGGGATTGGCTGGTTCTACGGTCGAGGAAGAAACGGAGGGCTTCGAGACCATCCTTGTGGGGGATGGAAGTGTAGAGTGACTGGACATCCATGGTAAAGATGAGGGAGTGGGGGCCTGGGAACCGGAAGTTATCGAGGAGATGGAGAGCGTGTGAGGTGTATTTCTTTATTTCTCTACTGTTCTTATCCTATCATGCATTACGTCCTCTATCATTTAGCTCTATTCCAAAGACCACGCATATTAGCCATCAGGAATTTCAGGTCAAGTGAAAACGTACAATTGACAGAATTGTTTGTTTCAGTATCAGAAACTGTCATAGATTTCAATTATCTGCTACTGGGGTGAATTACTGTCCCTTTGCTCAGTAGTCTGAAAGGAAATAGATGGGCTCCCTTTCCATTCATTGTACCACTGTTGGATTTATGTGTGCATTACAAATGCATTGCAATAAATCATATTAATATGCAGCTTCATTTCGAGAGCTGGTATATACCCCCAGTTCATTCTGTACTTACACTGTAAACAGTCACTGAGTTTTGTGTGGCCCCCAAACAGTAGCCTCGACATAGGGTGCAAGTTGAATCAGGAGATAAAATTGGCGTGTCAAAAATGTAATGCTACGGTGGTTATGGGAGATTTCAACATGCAGGTAGACTGGGAAAATCAGGTTGGAAATGGACCCCAGGAAAGAGAGTTTGTAGAGTGCCTTCGAGATGGATTCTTAGAACAGCTTGTACTGGAGCCTACCAGGGAGAAGGCAATTCTGGATTTAGTGTTGTGTAATGATCCTGATCTGATAAGGGGACTAGAGGTAAAAGAGCCATTAGGAGGCAGTGATCACAACATGATAAGTTTTACTCTGCAAATGGAAAGGCAGAAGACAAAATCGGAAGTGTCAGTATTACAGTATAGCAAAGGGGATTACAGAGGCATGAGGCAGGAGCTGGCCAAAATTGACTGGAAGGAGGCCCTAGCAGGGAAGACGGTAGAACAGCAATGGCAGGTATTCCTGGGAATAATGCAGAGGTTGCAGGATCAATTTATTCCAAAGAGGTGGAAAGACTCTAAGGGGAGTAAGAGACACCTGTGGCTGACAAGGGAAGTCAGGGACAGCATAAAAATTAAGGAGAGGAAGTATAACATAGCAAAGAAGAGTGGGAAGACAGAGGATTGGGACTCTTTTAAAGAGCAACAAAAGTTAACTAAAAAGGCAATACGGGGAGAAAAGATGAGGTACGAGGGTAAACTAGCCAATAATATAAAGGAGGATAGCAAAAGTTTTTTTAGGTACGTGAAGAGGGAAAAAATAGTCAAGGCAAATGTGGGTCCCTTGAAGACAGAAGCAGGGGAATTTATTATGGGGAACAAAGAAATGGCAGACGAGTTAAACCGTTACTTTGGATCTGTCTTCACTGAGGAAGATACACACAATCTCCCAAATGTTCTAGGGGCTGGAGAACCTAGGGTGATGGAGGAACTGAAGGAAATCCACATTAGGCAGGAAATGGTTTTGGGTAGACTGATGGGACTGAAGGCTGATAAATCCCCAGGGCCTGATGGTCTGCATCCCAGGGTACTTAAGGAGGTGGCTCTAGAAATAGTGGAAGCATTGGAGATCATTTTTCAATGTTCTATATATTCAGGATCAGTTCCTGTGGATTGGAGGATAGCAAATGTTATCCCACTTTTTAAGAAAGGAGGGAGAGAGAAAACGGGTAATTATAGACCAGTTAGTCTGACATCAGTGGTGGGGAAGATGCTGGAGTCAATTATAAAAGACGAAATTGCTGAGCATTTGGATAGCAGTAACAGGATCATTCCGAGTCAGCATGGATTTACGAAGGGGAAATCATGCTTGACAAATCTACTGGAATTTTTTGAGGATGTAACTAGGAAAATTGACAGGGGAGAGTCAGTGGATGTGGTGTACCTCGACTTTCAGAAAGCCTTCGACAAGGTCCCACATAGGAGATTAGTGGGCAAAATTAGGGCACATGGTATTGGGGGTAGGGTACTGACATGGATAGAAAATTGGTTGACAGACAGAAAGCAAATAGTGGGGATAAATGGGTCCCTTTCGGAATGGCAGGCAGTGACCAGTGGGGTACCGCAAGGTTCGGTGCTGGGACCCCAGCTATTTACGATATACATTAATGACTTAGACGAAGGGATTAAAAGTACCATTAGCAAATTTGCAGATGATACTAAGCTGGGAGGTAGTGTGAATTGTGAGGAAGATGCAATAAGGCTGCAGGGTGACTTGGACAGGTTGTGTGAGTGGGCGGATACATGGCAGATGCAGTTTAATGTAGATAAGTGTGAGGTTATTCACTTTGGAAGTAAGAATAGAAAGGCAGATTATTATCTGAATGGTGTCAAGTTAGGAGGAGGGGGAGTTCAACGAGATCTGGGTGTCCTAGTGCATCAGTCAATGAAAGGAAGCATGCAGGTACAGCAGGCAGTGAAGAAAGCCAATGGAATGTTGGCCTTCATAACAAGAGGAGTTGAGTATAGGAGCAAAGAGGTCCTTCTACAGTTGTACCGGGCCCTGGTGAGACCGCACCTGGAGTACTGTGTGCAGTTTTGGTCTCCAAATTTGAGGAAGGATATTCTTGCTATGGAGGGCGTGCAGCGTAGGTTCACTAGGTTAATTCCCGGAATGGCGGGACTGTCGTATGTTGAAAGGCTGGAGCGATTGGGCTTGTATACACTGGAATTTAGAAGGATGAGGGGGGATCTTATTGAAACATATAAGATAATTAGGGGATTGGACACATTAGAGGCAGGAAACATGTTCCCAATGTTGGGGGAGTCCAGGACAAGGGGCCACAGTTTAAGAATAAGGGGTAGGCCATTTAGAACGGAGATGAGGAAGAACTTTTTCAGTCAGAGAGTGGTGAAGGTGTGGAATTCTCTGCCTCAGAAGGCAGTGGAGGCCAGTTCGTTGGATGCTTTCAAGAGAGAGCTGGATAGAGCTCTTAAGGATAGCGGAGTGAGGGGGTATGGGGAGAAGGCAGGAACGGGGTACTGATTGAGAGTGATCAGCCATGATCGCATTGAATGGCGGTGCTGGCTCGAAGGGCTGAATGGCCTACTCCTGCACCTATTGTCTATTGTCTATTGTCTATTGAATGGTCAACATTTTGGGATAAAACTCTGCATCATGGCAGGAGAGGGGAGATGGAGATTAGGGGGCGGGGTGAACAGAGGTCAGATGTGATTGGTAGGCCAAGGAAGGGGGAAGAATGATGGACATATGAAGCTACGTAGTGCAGGGGGAGTAGTGGAACAGGGAGGCAAGGGCAGATAGGTGATGGATGGAGGCAAACAAAAGAGATTGAAAAAAAGAAGAAACATCTGGAGGCAGTTGGAGCTAGGGAAGGGAAGGGTGTTGGTGGAAACACCTGGTGGAGGTGTTAAGCAAGAACACTAAGTCTGGTGCTGGTATCTAGGAAGTAAGGAAGGTGATAATAGGAACCAGTAGGAGATAGGGGAATGGCAGATGAACCAAAACCAGAAGCAGATGGCAGAAGAAGTGGGGGAGGGATGGGATGTTGGGGGGGAGGGTGGAAATGTGGATATGGTCTTGGTTTATCGGTATTGGTTTATTATCGTCATGTGTACTGGGATACAGTGAAAGTATCCTAAAATTAAGAAAAAATCTTCAACAACTGGAGGAGTGGAACTCACAAGGGAGAAACTGATGGATCTAATGGCTGACAAGTCCTGTGGACCAATAGTTCAGCATCCTAAACTCTTAAAGGAATTGGTTGGAAACGTGTTGGATGCATTGGTTGTGATTTTCCAAAATTTCCTAAATTTGGAGTAGGTCCTAATGGAATGGAAAAGCAATTGTAATAAACTCTATTAGAGAAAGGAGGAAGTCTGACAGCAGAAAGCCATTGTCCAGTAATTTTTATATTTGTTATTGGGGAAATGTGGAAATTCACTTTGAAGAACTAATAGCTGGTGATTTAAAACATCTTAATACAGTTTAGCAAAATGAAGTGATTTTGTCAAAGGAAAGATTCTGGAGGACTTAATAAGGTTAATACTGAGGTGAAGTTTCTCCTCTTCGGAGAATCTGGAACTACTTTCAGAATAAGGGATCTCATTTAAGGCAGTGATGAAGAGGAATTTCATCTGTCTGAGAATCCTGAATTTTGGGGATTTTATACAGCAGGAAGCTGTGAAAACTGGATCGTTGAGTACATTCAAGGCCAAGAGAGACAGATTTTTTAATGCATATAAGTCAGGGCAGGAAATTGGAGCTGAGGTCAGGATCTGATCAACTATTTCTTGTGTTTCTGCACGTATGCTCCAAGTAACAAACAGGGCTTCTGAATATCCAGTCCTGCTGCAATAGACAATAGACAACAGACAATAGGTGCAGGAGGAGGCCATTCGGTCCTTTGAGCCAGCACCGCCATTCAATGTGATCATGGCTGATCATTCTCAATCAGTACCCCGTTCCTGCCTTCTCCCCATACCTCCTGACTCCGCTATCCTTAAGAGCTCTATCTCGCTCTCTCTTGAATGCATTCAGAGAATTGGCCTCCACTGCCTTCTGAGAATTCTACAGATTCACAACTCTCTGACTGAAAAGGTTTTTCCTCATCTCAGTTCTAAATGGCCTACCCCTTATTCTTAAACTGTGGCCCCTTGTTCTGGACTCCCCCAACATTGGGAACATGTTTCCTGCCTCTAAAGTGTCCAACCCCTTAATAATCTTATACGTTTTGATAAGATCTCCTCTCATCCTTCTAAATTCCAGTGTATACAAGCCTAGTCGCTCCAGTCTTTCAACATATGATAGTCCCGCCATTCCGGGAATTAACCTAGTAAACCTACGCTGCACGCCCTCAATAGCAACAGCATCTGCTGTTCCTATACTGCAATATGATATACTAATAGTATAGGAACAGCAGAAGCTGGTTTACACCGAAGATAAACACGAAATGCTGGAGTAACTCAGCGATATAGTCGGCATCTCTGGATAGAAGGAATGGGTGACGTTTCGAGTCGAGACCCTTCATCAGTCTGAAGAAGAGTCTCGACCCGAAACGTCACCCATTCCTTCTATCCAGAGATGCTGCCTGTTCCACTGAGTTCATCCAGCATTTCGTGTCTATCTATGATATACTAATAGATTATTTGAAAGTTATGGAAGCCATATTGATTTAGTTAATTTGAAAGCCACTTGAATCTCAACCATAATAATTGCAATACTAAATGTAATGGAAATTCCAATGATTTTGCATCTCAATTAATTTGTATAAGCATGTAAACAAGTGCGCTATGTAATTAAATTTCTGGGCCAATGTTTCAAATTTAGAAAACGCTTTCCGCGGTTGTTGCTCTAAGATGAAATTGATGGCTGATAGATTTCCATGCTCCAACTCACCTTAACATTGTAAAGAATGAAATAGTATTTAAAGAGATTAAATCAACAGAACTTAGCCAGAGGCTTAAAAATGGAAGTATCCCTCTGAGAATAATTGTTCCAGTTTCAGGTTTTGAGAATATCTTTCAATAGTCTAACAGCAATTCCCAGATCAGACATTGTCACATGCTATCTACTAGCTGTACATTTCTACACTGTCTTTACAGAGTTCAATACCTAAGGGTCAGTCTTTTACCCATTTTCAAATTGTTTGTCAAATTTTGAGACGACACGACTGCAGGTACTGGAATCTTGAACACAAATTTTCTGGAGGAACACAACAGATTAAGAAGCCTCTGGTGGAAAATGAACTATTTTGGGTCAAGACCTGCAAAAGGGACAGCCTGATTCAAATTTTGACCCGAAATGTCAACAATTTCTTCCCCCACCCAAAGATGCAACTTGACCCACTGAGTTTCTCCAGAAGATTGTTTGTTGCTGTTTAGGAAATGTAATCTTTTTAAAAAGATATACAGTGCCCTCCATAATGTTTGGGACAAAGACCCATCATTTATTTATTTGCCTCTGTACTCCACAATTTGAGATTTGTAATAACCACATGGATAAAGTGCACATTGTCAGATTTTAATAAATGCCATTTTAATAAATGCCATTTTTATACATTTTGATTTCACCATGTAGAAATTACAGCTGTGTTTATACATGGTCGCATGTAGACTAAATGTTGTACTGCTGGCTGATGTTCTCCTCGGAACGACATTACTAAGCCAGATAGGTTTTCACAATACAACAATTCCACATCCTTTATAACTAGGAGTAGATTATATTTTCTTTCCAGATTGAATCATGTTAAAATCATGGTAAAATTGTTTCTCTAGATTAATAGATTAGACTGGTGTGCTAATTTAACCATCATGTCTCGACTGCTCTCTCTGCTAGTACACTTATATTTTAGGTGTACTTTGTCTCTATTCTGAACGTATTCTTTTTCTGTACTTGTGTGCTCTCTTTTCCAATTATTTCTTATCATTTCTGTTGTATGTTTTTTTTCCAATGTCTCATTTGGGCGTGATTATTGTATGTTGGAGAAGGCAGTCCATGCGGTAGTGGCACAAGGCTCACAGAAAAATATTGAAGCATAGAAATTCAGAACTGGAATAGACTATTTGGCCCTTTTAATTTTGCTCCACCATTCAATATGATCATAACTGATCATCCAAATTCAATACACTGTTTCTGCTTTCTCATACCCCTTAATTTCCTCAGCCAGTAGAACTATATCTTGCTTTATCTTTGTCTAACTATATCAGGCTATCTTATGTTTGATCTCCCCAAAAGTACCTTGTGCAACAAGATTTTGAATTAATTCAATGGCACAACACCCAGTTAAGGATGGCCGACTCTCTGTGCTGATTCCTTAATGAATGAATGAATGAATAAGTTTATTGGCCAAGTATGCATATACAAGGAATGTGCCTTGGTGCTCTGCTCACAGATGACAACACAAACATACAGTTAACAATTAAGAATAAAGCATAACCACATCAAAACAATAAGGATACAACATTACGGTCTAAACATGTGGGTGAAAATAAACCAGAGGAAAAAAGAGACTACAGACTTTGGTTATTGAGTAGAACTATCACTCGTGGAAAAAAAGCTGTTTTTATGTCTGGCTGTGGCTGCTTTGACAGTCTGGAGTCGCCTTCCAGAGGGAAGTGTTTTGAAGAGTTTGTGGCCAGGGTGAGAGGGGTCAGAGGTAATCTTGCCCGCTCGCTTCCTGGCCCTTGCAGTGTACAGTTCGTCAATGGGGGGAAGGTTGCAGCCAACAACCTTCTCAGCTGTGCGAACGATCCGTTGCAGCCTCCGGATGTCGTGCTTGGTGGCTGAGCCAAACCAGACCATGATGGAGAAGGTGAGGACGGATTCAATGATAGCAGGATAGAATAGGACCATCATTGCCTGTGGCAGATTGTGTTTCTTCAGTTGCTGCAGGATGTACATCCTCTGTTGGGCCTTTTTGACTGTGGAGTCGATGGTGGCCCCCCATTTAAGGTCCCTGGAGATGATGGTTCCAAGGAACTTAAATGACTCCACAGATGTGACTATGGTGTTGTTGATGGTGAGTGGGGGGAGGGGAGTGGGATCTCTTCGAAAGTCTACAATTAGTTCCACTGTCTTGAGAGCATTGAGCTCCAGGTTGTTGCGATGGCACCAGGACGCCAGCTGTGTCACTTCCCATCTGTAGGCAGATTCCTCCCCATCCTGGATCAGTCCAATCAGGGTTGTGTCATCCGCAAACTTGAGGAGCTTGACAGGATTCTGTGGGGGTGCAGTCATTGGTGTAGAGAGAGTGAAGGAGATGGGAGAGTACGCAGCCTTGCGGTGCTCCTATGCTGCGGGTCTGCGGGTCCGAGATGTGCTTTCCCAGCCTCACATGCTGCTTCCTGTCCATCAGGAAGTTGATGATCCACTGCCAGAGGGGTTCAGGCACAGTCAGCTGGGAGAGTTTGTAGTGTAGTAGCTCTGGCACAATGGTGTTAAAATCAGAGCTAAAGTCCACAAACAGGATCCTGGCATATGTCCCCTTGTGGTCTAGGTGCTGGAGGATGAAGTGCAGGCCTAGATTGACTGCGTCGTCCACCGATCTATTGGCTCTATATGCAAACTGCAGGGGGCCAGCACAAGTCTTTCAAAGGTCTTCATGACTGCAGAGGTAAGTGCAACAGGCCTGTAGTTATTAAGACCAGTGATCCTTGTCTTTTTGGGTACAGGGACAATAGTGGAGACCTTGAAGCAGGCAGGGACAGAGCAGGTTTGCAGGGACTGGTTGAAAATGTCTGTGTAGATCGGTGCCAGTTGTTCGGCACATAACTTGACAGATTGGATCAGAAAACCATGGCCTGAATCCTTTCTCTAATAGTGAGAACAGTATTGCGGAGGCATGGTGGTACAGGCGGTACAGGTGGCTATGATCAGATTGTTAAATCAATGGAGGAAGAACCCTTGGCTACAGTCAAGATAGGTGACTGCCATTTAGACCATCTGGTTGAAACCGGAGCCACTATGGCGGCACGGTAGCGCAGCGGTAGAGTTGCTGCTTTACAGCGAATGCAGTGCCGGAGACTCAGGTTCGATCCTGACTACGGGTGCTGCACTGTAAGGAGTTTGTACGTTCTCCCCATGACCTGCGTGGGTTTTCTCCGAGATCTTCGGTTTCCTCCCACACTCCAAAGACGTACAGGTATGTAGGTTAATTGGCTGGGTAAATGTAAAAATTGTCCCTAGTGGGTGTAGGATAGTGTTAATGTACGGGGATCGCTGGGCGGCACGGACTTGGTGGGCCGAAAAGGCCTGTTTCCGGCTGTATGTGTATGGTATGGTATGGTACCCTAAGCAAACAAGATGGTGTAAATTGATGGTTTGGATTCTGTTCCAGCATGTAACTGTTGAAAGGATAGAGATAGAAGCTAAATTTCTTGGTGGCTGTGCAGAAAGCAGTGAGTGGCAGCAGTAAATGGTATTGAACTCCAGATATCCAGATGGTGAAGGATTGAATACTGCAGTTAACTCATCAGTTGTTTGAAGCCCTTTATCAATAGATTTATGCTTTCCATGCAATACACCCTCTTCTGGATCTGCTCCTGCACAATTTAATATAAAACTGTACACTGATAACTGAGACAATCATCAGTACATAAAGATGTAAGAAAGTTACCCCATTGTTTTCCAGGACTATTCCTTTATTCTCTGATTCCTTTAATGCCCAAAATTAGAAACATAGGAAAATAGGTGCAGGAGTAGGTCATTTGGCCCTTTGAGCCAGCACCGCCATTCAATATGATCATGGCTGATCACTAAAATCAGTACCCTGTTCCTGCTTTTTCCCCATATCCCTTAATTCCTTTAGCCTGAAGAGCGAGATCTAACTCTCTCTTGAAAACAGAGAGAGCATTCTGCATTCTTGAAAACATTCTATTATTCCCTGTTTTAAATGACATAATGACTGAGTTTATACCGTCATGTCTTCCGTTTCTTGATCTTACCGAATCTATCACAGGAGATAGATTATCAACTAACAACTATTATTAACCTACTGACTCTCACAGCTATCTAGACTATTTCTTCCCACCATGCCTGCTGCAAAGACTCTATCCCCTACTCCCAATTCCTCCACCTGCACCCAAGATGAGGTGTTCCATACCAGAGCATCCGATATGTCCTCATTCTTTAGGGAATGGGGGTTCCCCTCTTCCATGATAGATGAGGCCCTCACACGGGTCTCCTTGGTACCTCAGAGCTCCGCTCTTGATCCTCCTCCCTCCTCAGCACATAATCCTCCCAACATTTTCGGCACCTCCAATGGGATTTCACCACTAGCCACATCTTCCCATCTCCACCCCTTTCTGCTTTCCACAGAGACCATTCACTCTGCAATTCCCTGGCTAACTTATCCCTTTCCACCCAAACCAGTCCGTCTCCAGTTACTTTCCCCTGCAACCCCAGGAGAAGCAACACCTGTCCCTATATCTCCTAGCTCGATGCCGTCCAAGACCCCAACAGGCCTTTCAGGTGAGGCAGAGGTTCACTTGCATCTCCTCCAACTTCATCTACTGTATACGCTGTTCCAGTTATGGACTCCTATATATCAGCGAAACTGAACACTTTTGCTGAACACTTCCACTCAGTTTACCTAGACCTATCCGATCTCCCGGTTCTGAAACACTTTAACTCCCGTTCCCATTCCCACTCTGATCTTTCTGTCCCGGGCCTCCTCCACTGTCAGAGAAGGAGGAACAACATCTCATATTTTGGACTACCCATTATATTCATGTGTTAAAACAATGATAAGGAATTTCAAATAATTGTCAAAAATGTTGCATGCTAACCAAAAATATTATAAACCCAAGGGCAGGCCACTACACCTAGGTAATTTAATTGTAAACTTTGATGAAACTACACCTGGAGCACTGTGCACAGTTTTGCTCTCCTCACCTAGGAAATTATGTACTTCCCGTAAGAGTACAGTCATGATTCACTCCACTGGTTCCAGGAATGATGGGTTTACCAAATGTGGAGAGTACGAGTAGACTTTCAAGTACAGAAGAATGAACGTAAATCTAATTGAAACTTACGGGGTTTGCCAGATTTAATGGGAGGATGTTTCCCTGGCTGAGGAATCTGGGACCTAAGGCATAGTCTCAGAATAAAAGGTGTAAATAAGGAGAGACCTCTTTCAGAGGGTAGTGTATATTTGAAATCTTCTTCTCCTGGATAGGGTGGATTTGTTAGGCATTAAGAATGAGAGTGAAAGTGGGAAGAGCAAGAAGGAACAGATTCTTGAGATGTGGAAGGAAATAAAAGGGGAATGCAGAAGGACGGAAAGTTTAAAGAGGGAGAGCAAACAGGGAAGTTCACATAAAAATATAAGAAATATTAACAAGTGTAGACCATTGGCTTCTCCTGTCATTCAGTAAGATCAAGCCTTCCCTTTTACTTCAGTTCCATTTTACTTGTCCCCGGATTCAATTAATATCCACATATTTATTAACCACTGCCTTCTAAAACCCTTTTGGGTAGATAATTCCAAAGTTTGATTAAAGAAGTATTTTTTCATCTCTAGCTTTCCATTTTTTGTTATCAAGTTGGATCACCTCACAATTTTCAAAAATGTATTCCATTCACCAAACCTTCACTAATTTACTGATTAAAGGCAAGAGCCATGAGTGGGAAGCCCTTGGACAGTAACAACACAGTTGGGAAGCATTTAATGGAAGAAATAATGCGAGGTTGTCAGAAAGGTTTGGCAATAATCATGGGAAAATCAGGTGAACAAAGATTGACTGGGTTGGGGTTTCATAGAGTCTTCTGAGATAGCTTTTAGAATATCGCATTCTGGAGGCAATGGCAAGATTGTCTATGCTACACCCTGTTTTGTGTAACAAGAGGATTAATTAAAGACAATAAAGTAAAGGCATCCCTAGGTAATCATAGTATAATTACATTTTTCGTTCAGTTCGAGGAAGAAAAAGATTAATCCTCGCCTGGTATTTTAAATCAGAATAAGGTTAATCATGAGGGTGTAGCGCGTCGATAAAGGCCCGAAATAAAGGCAAGGAGGCAGGTATTTCGGGAACGTATATTTTAGTGTACCACGGTTATCAGACGGGTCTAGTCTGCCGGAATGGCTTGGCGCCCAAACCTTGTCCTTATATACCTGGTCCCGGACCGCCTCCCTGGACTGGTCCATTCCCGTGCCGAGGGGTCGGTAGAAGTATGGCCCGACCCTTGGGAGCCGCCACAGTACCCACCCCCAGAACCGGAGGCACGAAACGCACTGGTGGTCGCACAACCCGACCGGACCTCGTACGGTAATCGATCGACAGAGGGGCCGGCGGAGGCACAGTTGGAGGGACAGGTGGTGGGACCCGTAAAGGGGGGCGACCTCGTGGCCGAGGCTGGGCAACCCGCACCGGTTGGTCGATGTCTAAGTGGGCCGGCTTCAGGCGGTCAATTGACACGGCCTCCGGCCGGCCCCCCATGTCCAAGACAAAGGTTGTCTGTCCGTGCTCCAGCACCCGGTACGGGCCCTCATACGGCCTCTGGAGTGGCGTCTGGTGGGCGTCACGGCGCAGGAACACAAAGGCGCAGTCCCGGAGGGCCGATGGTACGTAAGGGCGGAATGTCCCATGGCGGGACGTCGGCACGGGTGCGAGCTTGCCAACTCGCTCTCGGAGGCGCTGTAGGGTGGATGAGGGCGGTTCCTCTCGCCCCGGCAACGAGGGCACGAACTCCCCGGGCACCGTGAGCGGGGACCCGTAGACGAGCTCCGCTGAGGATGAAGCCAGGTCTTCCTTGGGCGCAGTCCGGATGCCCAGCAAGACCCATGGTAGCTCGTCCATCCAGTCGGGGCCGGCGAGTCGCGCCTTCAGCGCTGCCTTCAGCTGCCGGTGGAACCTCTCCACCAGGCCGTTTGCCTGCGGGTGATAGGCCGTGGTGTGGTGCAGCCGCACGCCCAACAGGTGGGCCATGGCCGACCACAGCTCGGAGGTGAACTGTGGCCCCCGGTCCGATGAGATGACCACCGGCACCCCAAAGCGAGCAATCCAGTGCGCGGCCAACGCACGAGCGCATGTGGCTGTAGACGTATCGGCCAGTGGTATGGCCTCCGGCCACCGCGTGAAGCGGTCCACCACCGTGAGGAGGTGGGTGATGCCCCGGGACGGCGGGAGCGGGCCCACAATGTCCACGTGCAGGTGGTCGAAACGGCGGCAGGGTAGACCGATCCCTTGGAGTGGCTCCCGGACGTGGCGTTGAATTTTTGACGTCTGGCACGGAATGCAGGTGCGGGCCCAGTGGCCAACCTGCTTGCGCAGACCATGCCACATGAACCGCGCAGCTACCAATGCGATCGTTGCCCGGATGGATGGGTGAGCCAGCCCGTGGACCACGTCGAACACCCTCCTGCGCCACACGGCCGGGACAATGGGGCGCGGCTGACCTGCCGACACATCGCATAGTATCGTCGCTGCTCCGGGGCCGAGGGGGACATCCTCAAGGCGGAGGCCAGAGATGGCAGTTCGGTAGGCGGGCATCTCCCCGTCCGTTAGTTGGGCCTCCGCCAGGGCAGAATAATCAATGCCGGGTGCCACTTCTAACACGGCATTGATAGCGGGGCGAGACAATGCGTCGGCCACCCGGTTTTCCTTCCCCTCGATGAAGCGGATGGAGGTGGTGAATTCCGATATGTAGGCCAACTGGCGCTGCTGTCGGGCGGACCATGGGTCGGAGACCTTTGCCAGGGCGAAAGTGAGCGGCTTGTGGTCCGTGTAAGCGGTGAACGGGCGGCCCTCCAGAAAATAGCGGAAGTGGCGGCACGGTAGCGCAGCGGTAGAGTTGCTGCTTTACAGCGAATGCAGCGCCGGAGGCTCAGGTTCGATCCTGACTACGGGTGCTGCACTGTAAGGAGTTTGTACGTTCTCCCCGTGACCTGCGTGGGTTTTCTCCGAGATCTTCGGTTTCCTCCCACACTCCAAAGACGTACAGGTATGTAGGTTAATTGGCTGGGTAAATGTAAAAATTGTCCCTAGTGGGTGTAGGATAGTGTTAATGTGCGGGGATCGCTGGGCGGCACGGACTTGGAAGGCCGAAAAGGCCTGTTTCCGGCTGTATATATATGATGATATGATATGATATGACGAACGGCCAGGTACAGGGCGAGGAGCTCGCGGTCGAAGGCGCTGTACTTCCTCTGGGCGTTGTCGAGGTGCCAGCTGAAGAAGGCCAGGGGGCGCCAACCCCCGTCCGTGAGTTGCTCCAGTACGGCACCAACCGCCAACTCTGAGGCGTCCACGGTAAGGGCTGTCGGGGCATCCTCCCGTGGGTGAACCAGCAGCACAGCCCGAGCCAGGGCCTCCTTCGCGCCGTCAAAGGCTGTTACCGCCTCGTCGGTCCACACGACGGTCTTACGCTTGCCCGCCAGCAGCTCGTATAGCGGCCGCATGATGTGGGCCGCGGATGGCAGGAACCGGTGATAAAAGGCCACCATGCCGACGAACTCCTGCAGGCCCCGCACCGAGGACGGACGGGGAAACCGGCGGATGGCGTCTACTTTGTCCGGCAGGGGAACCGCTCCTTGCGAGGACACACGGTGGCCGAGAAAGTCGATCGTGGCCACGCCAAAGCGGCACTTGGCGAGGTTTATAGCCAACCCATGCTCGCTGAGCCGCTGGAAAAGCTGCCGGAGGTGGGCACAGTGCTCCTGCCGCGAGCGGCTGGCTACCAACATGTCGTCAAGGTAGACAAATAGGAAATCCAGCCCGCGACACACGCCGTTCATTAACCGCTGAAATGACTGCGCGGCGTTCTTGAGGCCGAACGGCATCTGTACGAACTCGTAGAGTCCGAACGGCGTGATGATTGCCGTCTTGGGTACATCCTCCGGGTGGACCGGGATCTGGTTGTAACCTCGCACCAGATCCACCTTTGAAAATATCGTGGCCCCAGCCAAATGGGCGTTGAAGTCCTGGATGTGGGGTACGGGGTATCGGTCCTCGGCGGTAGCGACGTTCAGCCGCCGATAATCCCCGCAAGGCCTCCAGCCCCCGTTTGCCTTGGGGACCATGTGGAGTGGGGATGCCCATGGGCTGTTGGAAGGGCGGACGATCCCCAAGGACTCCATCGTGCGGAACTCCTGTCATGCCAGGCGTAGCTTCTCATGCGGGAGTCGGCGTGCTCGTGCGTGAAGGGGTGGGCCGGTAGTTGTTATATAATGGAACACCCCATGCTTGGGGGTCGACGACCGGAATTGCGGGGCCATAATATCGGGAAAGTCCGCCAGCACCCGAGCGAAATGGGAGTCCACGGACGACAGCGGGCGTATAATGGGCTCATTCAGCCGCAGCGCAATGGGCTCCATCGTGGCGGAGTGGACCAAGCGCTGCTGCCTGACGTCCACGAGGAGAGAATGAGCCCGCAGAAAGTCGGCCCCGAGCAACGGCTGGGAGACGTCGGCGATCGTGAACTGCCACGTAAAATGACTGGCGCCGAAAACGATGTGGACCGTGCGGACGCCATAAGTCTGAATAATGCTCCCATTTGCCGCGGTGAGGATGGGCCCCAGCTTCCCAGAACGAATGTCCAGCGGCGAAGGGGGCAGGACGCTCAGCTCCGCCCCGGTATCCATGAGGAAGCGGCCCCCGGAGCGCCGATCCCAGGCAAAGAGGCGGTGAATCTGGCCGGCCACCGCGGGGACTATTGGCAGCCGGCCCCGGCGTTTCCCGGAAACGTGCACGGCTGGCGGCATTGTCGGGCTTCCGCACCCCAGCGCTGGTGGTAATAACACCAGTACCTCCTGCTGGTGCTGGCTGGAGCCTGCTGGTGTGGGACTGCAGGTGCACGACCCGCAATGGCCACCGGGGGCGATCTCGCAGGCCTCCGGGACGTAGCTGTCACTCCTACCACAGCTCCCCCGCCCGACCGGAGAAAATCGGGCGCTTGTCGAGTGACGTTTAGCACACTGACGTCATCACGGCGCGCCGCCCACAGCGTGTCCGCGCGCCTGCCGAGGGCCCGGGTGTCTTCAAAGGAGGCGTCTGTGAGCTGCAGGCGAATGTCGGCCGGCAGCAGGTGCAGGTAAGTTAGGCACGGTCTGTGCCCGTCGAGTAACGCGACCATTTCCTTCAGGAGGCTAGATGGGCGCCGGTAACCGAGGCCTGGCATGTGGAGGAGCCTTTCGGCCCGCTCCATTCGGGTTAGCCCGTAGGTTTGGAGCAGCAGCTCCTTAAGGGCTTCATATTTATCGTGGGCCGGTGGGTCCTGGAGGAACTCCGTTACCTCTTCGGCCGTGTCCTGGTCAAGGGCTCCCACCAGGTGGAAAAAACGGGTGTTATTCACTGTGATGCCCTGCAGCTGGAACTGGGCCTCCGCTTGGTAAAACCAAACGCGAGCCCGGGTGGTCCAGAAGGTCGGGAGCTTGATTCCTACCGCGTCGACAGCTGGGGCCTGGTCGGCCTGCAAGCCGGACGGGCGGTCGGATTTTGCTTTTGTGCCCATCCTAATGAATGGACCGTCGAGGTCACCAATGTAGCGCGTCGATAAAGGCCCGAAATAAAGGCAAGGAGCCAGGTATTTCGGGAACGTATATTTTATTGTACCACGGTTATCAGACGGGTCTAGTCTGCCGGAATGGCTTGGCGCCCAAACCTTGTCCTTATATACCTGGTCCCGGACCGCCTCCCTGGACTGGTCCATTCCCGTGCCGAGGGATCGGTAGAAGTATGGCCCGACCCTTGGGAGCCGCCACAAGGGCATGAAAACAGAACTAGATAAAATAAAGAGGCAAATTGGATTAAGAAGTTAGCTAATGAAAATTAAGAGTTAATGGGATCTTTATGGATCTTTATAGATTAGACCTATAGATACATTACAAGAGGAAGAAAAATTCCAAAGGGAGAACCTACCATCTGTGGATAACTAAAATAAGAATAAAGACAGTTTCAAACTTAAAACAGAGTGGGCAATTAATAATGCGAAATGGTAGTTGAATTAAACATGTTGCATTTGCCCCATGTGCCCCACAAGGCATGTGCAATATCCCATAAAAATATGAAAATTGGGAATGGGAAGGGATGGACGAACTCAGGAAAATTATAATTACCAACAAACTGGTACTAACAAATTTCTGGAGTGTATGCAGGTAATTAAAACAAATGCATCAACTATCTTGTCTTATCATCACTTTTTTTAACCTTTCAAGACTGACGGGAAGTGGCAAGTAAGAGAGTTGATGCATTGGTTTTAATTTTCTGAAATGCTCAAGAGTCAGGGCAATAACAAGTGTGATTCATCAGAAGAGAGGGAAACCAAAGGCAAAAGACTGCAGGCTAGTTAGCTTAACATATACCATAGGAAAATGTTAGAAGCTTTTATTAAAGAGCTTTTAATAAGGCATTTAAGAAAAAGCAAGGTAATCAGGTAAAGTTAACATGGTTTTGTGAAAAGGAAATTATGTTTGACAAATTCATTGGAGTTCTTTAAAGAAGTAATATGTGCTGTGGATAAAGAGGAGCCAACAGATGTACTGTATCAGATAAGGTGCCATATCAAAAGCTATTGCCCAAATTAAAGTTTGCTCCACTGGCAGTAAGATATGGGTCTGAATAGAATACGGCTAGTTAACGGGAAACAGAAGGCAAATGGATCCTTTTCTGGTTGGCAAGATAAAGTGAGTTGTATGCCAAGGGGTTGTTACTAAGGCCGTAGTTTCATATAATTTATTAAAGTAATTTTGATAAAAACACCAAGTGTCCGATTGCCAAAATTGCTGCCAAGATGGAAATATGGGTCGAACAGAAAGTTGTAAAGTGCCATCAAAGAGTCCATGAGCCATTTATTTAACCTATTGATAGTTAAGTAAATGGGCAAATATCTGCCATTGGAGTATAATAAGGGCATACAATATGTGGTGATCTATTTTGGCAGGAAATTATCTAAATGGTTAAAGCGGAGCTCTATGATGTAGAGGGGTATGAGTGTCCTTGTGATTGATTCACAAAGGGCCGGTGCGGATACAGCAAGCAATTCAGAAATCTAACTTTGTTATTGTTCATTGCAAGAGGCTTCATAGAAAAGAGGTTCATAATTCACAACTTTGAAATAATGAAGCCTGCATAAAGCTGTTGTTTCAGTATGATAAGACTCAGGTCACATTTAACCAAGGCCTCATGCTATTACAGAGTAGCATTTTAAAATATTTCTCAACTAGTGCCATCAAAATTAACTTCACAGAGCTTCAATAAATGTGATTAATAACAAAAACTATATGCTGATGAATCTTAATTGGGCTCAATATAAATGAATAATAACATGCCTGAAAATACTTGGAATATTTTTCCAATGCCAAAAGTGTTGCATAATTGTGAGCTGCTATTGCTAGGTGTTAAGACTGATTGATGTTCATTGTTGCTGTTCTGAAGCTTTTATCTAGGAAAATACAGGCTTCTTCTAATTTAATCAAATTCTATACAGTAAATTCTATTGTATAGAATTGGAAAGTATCATTAAAAGAACAAATTGTTGATCCACATTTTCTTTTGACGTCACCTAAGAATCTTTCAATTATTGGTAAATACTTATTTTTGTTTTGTGTTAGTTACCATTTTGTTCTTTTGATTATGTAAATGGCCAACGTAAAGCATGAGAGTAACTGGCATAATAAATAAATTGGAATATTCACGGAGTTATACAATGGGGCAGCTAAATCACCAACGATAGAGTAGGAGACAGCGCAGCTGCAAACTACCGGCAGAGTGGAGGAGCCACTCGACTTGATCAAGCTTTGACTAGATGAGGGGATTTACCTGAACATTTTACAGGGAGCCAACATTTTTTTTAAATTCCCAGGACATAAGGACTCCTGCACTGTTACTTACATTTGACACTTCTATAGTTTGAACTGTGGGAGAGTGATTTCCATGTGTTGGTAGCCCTGGGGAAAAAAAACTGGCAAACTGAGTGAAGTGCTGGAGGGCTGCCATAATCTATGACCTGCATCAATCACCGTCTTAAGGAAAGGAAGAATAAAGGGAGAAAACGGGAGCAAAAAATAAAACCTCTTGACTTCCTTAATAGATTTAATAACAAAGCAGTAAACTCCCAGTCATAGGAGGAAAGGCTAGAAATACAACATTGAGTTTAAACTCAGCATTTTTTCAGCATGACCTTAACTAGTGCTCAGCCATCACATCACATCAAATACTGATCAAGCACCTGAATGAACAATATTACTCCGGCTTCTGCAGTCTCTTGTGTGTCCAAGCACCTGAACATGTTGGCTTTGAAAACCCTTTCTTCAGTAAGTGTCTGGCATGGTTCATTTGGGAGCCCTCTTGCCTCTGAATAAAAGGATGTGTAAGATCAAACCTCACCCTAGAAACCCAGCCAGTGTTCTAGAAGTGGAATGTTGTGCTTACTTACTTACTTCGCACTTATCATATCATATCATATATATACAGCCGGAAACAGGCCTTTTCGGCCCTCCAAGTCCGTGCCGCCCAGCGATCCCCGTACATTAACACTATCCTACACCCACTAGGGACAATTTTAACATTTACCCAGCCAATTAACCTACATACCTGTACGTCTTTGGAGTGTGGGAGGAAACCGAAGATCTCGGAGAAAACCCACGCAGGTCACGGGGAGAACGTACAAACTCCTTACAGTGCAGCACCCGTAGTCAGGATCGAACCTGAGTCTCCGGCGCTGCGTTCGCTGTAAAGCAGCAACTCTACCGCTGCGCCACCGTGCCGCAACTTTGTTCGCAATCGGGTGGCAAATATGCTATTTTTGTGAGTTGCTTTCAAATCTCATCCCATTTACACTATATTTAGCACTACTGACCAAGGATGATTTTTTAGGCAGAGGTGTTTAACTGAAACTGTCTGCCGTGCTAATGGATCAATTGGAACTCTTTTCAAGAAACACAAGGGAGTTCTTCCTCGTGTGCTAATTAATGTAATGTTAATCAACATTTCTGAAGATCATCTGGCCATAACCGATTTTTGGGAACTTGCTATGTATAAACTGGCTGCTGTGGTTTATACAGTATGAAAGACCACATTATAGGCTGGGACACCAGAAGCATATGAAAGGCTGTATATTTTCTACATTAACAATTTGGATGACAGTTAATATTGTTAGTAAATTTGCTGATGACACCAAAATTATGGGGATAGTAGATGGAGTCATAGTCATAGTTATACAGTAAAGAAACAGGCCGTTTGGCCCAATTTATCCATGCTGACCCTAATGTCCACCTTCACTAATCACATTTGCCTACATTCGGTTTGTATCCCTCTGTTCCTTTCCTCCCCAAGTACTCCAAGAACAGAGACCAGAGACCTGGGTTTGATTCCGACTAAGGGTGCTATCTGTATGGAGTTTGTACGTTCTTCACGTGACCGCGTGGGCTTTCTCCAAGATCTTCAGATTCCTCCCACACGCCAAAGAAGTACAGGTATGTAGGTAATTTGGCCTGGTAAATGTAAAAATTGTCCCCAGTGTGTTTAGGATAGTAACATGTGGAGATCGCTGATTGGTGTGGACTCAGTGGGCCGAAGAGCCTGTTTCCGTGCTGTATCTCTAAACTAAACTAAATTACTGTCCAAATGTCTTTAAATGTTGCAATTGTAGCTCCTTCTATCACTTCCACTGGAAGCCTATTCCAAATAACAACCATCTTGTATGAAATACCTTAACCCTCAGTTCTCCTTTAAATTTCTCACTGATCACCTTTCACTATCTTCCAAATCATTTTTCCCACCTAGATTATTATTGATGAAGAACTGCAGTGTTGTGTCAACAGTACCAATGCTTCTGCAACATCCTTCATAATAGAAGCTTTCTAAAGTTGGGAAAGATCCTCACTAATCTCTGTTCAAGTTTCATGATTGAATAACGCAGCAGACTCAATGGGCTGAATAGTCTTAATTCTGCCACTATGTCATATGATTTTATTATCTTGTACTAATACCCCATCAGGAAGCTTGAAGGTTCCCACTTGTGGTTCCTGTAGAGAATTCTGGGGATCAAAATGGGAGGACCATTAAAACAGTGACTATCTTCATGAAACTGCATCCACCAGCATCGAAGAATTGCTCAAGGAATAAACTCCATTACAAGTCTACTCTATTCAGAAGCTCAAGAATCATTTTTCTCACAAGCTTTTCAGCTCCTATCATGCAAGAAGCTGTAAAAAGAGAGGAAAGCTACCTAAAGTTTACAACAAGATCTAGATCAGTTGGGATGATGGGCAAGAGAATGGCAAATGGAATTTAACTGTGACAAGTGTGAATTTTTGTGTTTTAGTATGTTAAACCAGAGCAGAACTTACACAGTGAATGGTAGAGCTCCCGAGAGTATTGCAAAACAGAATGATCTGGGAGTACGAGTGCATGGTTCTCTAAAAATGGTATGTTAGGTACGCAGTGTGGTGAAGAATCAGTTTGGCATGCTTGCCTTCATCAAGAAAGGCATTGAATGTAAAAGTTGGGACATCATAATGCAGCTGTGTAAGTCTTTGGTGAGATTACACTTGGGGTATTATGTGCAGTTCTGGCTGCCCAGCACAAGAAGAGCAAGGTGACATGCCTCAATGACTATCGACTGGTGACACTAACGTCCGTGGTGATGAAGTGCTTTGAGAGGTTGGTTTTGGCGCATATCAACTCCGACCTCAACAAGAACCTCGACCCATTAAAATTTGCCTACTGTCACAACAGGTCAACAGAGGATGCAATCTCATTGGCTTTCCACTCTGCACTGGACCACTTGGACAATAAAAACACATATGTCAGGTTGTTGTTTAATGGGCTCCAGCTCGATGTTCAATACTATCATCCCCTCCAAGCGAGTTATCAGGCTCACGGAACTAGGTCTCTGCGTATCCCTCCCGGGAACGTCGCCTCCCGATGGGCCGCATGGCAGAAGGTCGCCTCCCAATGGGCCACGACTGCAGCCTTGCCCAACCACAGGCCTGGCATGCTGCCGCAATAATGAGAACCAGCCTGGAGAGGTTGCCGCCAAGCCCAGCCTCTGCTAACCCGTGCAACGGAGAGGAGGACGTCAAACAGAGGGCCGGTAAGCGGACCGGTGGTGGGAAGCTGTGCAAGGCCTCAATGGTGGAGAGGGCCGCTGGAGGCCATTCATCCACTCACCCCGTGGATCGAAAATCGGAGGGGAGGTGGAAGGAGATGGCAATGGCAAGGGATGCTGGACAAAGGGCCCGGTGAGAGGAACCAGGGGGTCTTACCTTCCATGCCTTTGAGGTCAGCTGCGGGAGGCGCCCCCAGAGAATGAGGGCTGAAGAGGGCCAGGCATGGAGAAGGGCATTGGATGACCGAAATGGAGGTGATGGGTACAATGGGCCTTTGTGGCCGGCTGCAGCTGGGTCTGTAAAATAGCTCCTCTTGCATATGGACTCGGTGAGCTGTTCTGTGCATTATGTACTGACCGAGGTGATTGTGCTTATGTACAGGGATAGTCTTGCTGAGCTGTAGGCAAAAAATGTGTTTCACTGTACCGGGTACACGTGACAAAAAAGAAACCATTGACCATCCCTCTGCAACTTGATCCTCGACTTCCACATCAACAGACCACAGTCTGTTCGAATTGGCAGCAACACCTCTTCCTCAATAACCATCAGTACAGGAGCGCTTCAAGGCTGTGTGCTCACCCTCCTGCTCGACTCACTTGATACTCACGACTGTGTAGCTGGTCACAGAGATGTGACAGAGTATAGAAGTGAGATCGATCAACTGACCAAATGGCGCCAGCACAACAACCTGGCTCTCAATCAGAGTAAGACAAAAGAACTGATTGTGGACTTTGGAAGAGGAAAGATGAGGATCTACAAACCGGTCTATATCGACGGGACGATGGTGGAAAGTCAAAAGCTTTAAATTCCTGGGTGTGCATAGTTCTGAAGATCTGTCCTGGACCCAGCACACTGATGCAATCATAAAGAAAGCCCATCAATGCCTCTACTTCCTGCGAAGATTTCAGAGATTCGGTATTTCAGTGAGGACTCTTGAACTTCTTCAGGTGTACATTCGAGAGCATATTGACTGGTTGCATCATGGCCTAGCTCGGCAACTTGAACGCCCAGGAGTGAAGAAGACTGGAAAAAGTGGTGAACACTGCCCGGTCCATCACGGGTTCTGACCTCCCCACCATCGAAGGGATTTATGGGAGTCGCTGCAGCAGAAAGGCAGCTAGCATCATCAGAGACCCACGCACTTTGGCCACACACTTATTTCACTCCTGCCATCGGGAAGAAGATATAGGAGTGTGAAAACTGTAACGTGTAGGTACAGGAACAGGCTATTAAACACAACCATCTCCAAATAAGCTCTGAACTACATAGACGGCGTCATTCGGTTTGTCTTTTTGCACCATTTGACTGTTTGATTTTATGTTTATGTGTATGTATGGGTGTGTGTGTGTGTGTGTATATATAAATATATAATAAACAAGAAAAAAGTTCAGTGTGTATATATATAATTTATATATAAATTATCTACACACACACAACTTTTCTTTTCTCGTTTATTATATTGTTTACAGAGTACTATGTTTATATTTTGTTGTGTTGCTGCAAGAATTTTGTTGTTCTATCTGGGACATATGACAATAAAACACTCTAGACTCTTGACTATTGGAAGGAAAGAGGGTGCTGCACCAATGCAGCAGAGGTTTGGGCCCAACGGGTCCACTTGGCCTAGTATCCCTCTAAACCAGTGGTGTCCAAACTTTTTTCAAAGAGGGCCAGATTTGATAATGTGAAAATACCCAAGGGCCAATGCCCCCCCCCCCCGAACCTTTAACTAATGCGCTCCCCCCCCCCCCCCCCCCCCCCGGACCTTTAATTAATGCGCTCCCCCCCCCGGACCTTTAACTAATGCACTCCCCCCCCCCCCCCCCGGACCTTTAACTAATGCTACCTCACCCACCCCCGGACCTTTAACTAATGCGCTCCCCCCCCCCCCCCCCCCCCCCGACCTTTAACTAATGCGCTCCCCCCCCCCCCCCCCCCACCGGACCTCGCGTCTGACAATCCGCAGATCGGGCAGCGCTGACCGCCGGGAGGTGTAGTCGCCATCGCCTCTCCCACTGGGGGGGGGGGGTGGGGGGGGGATGTGGCACCCGTCCAACTGACGGGAGCGCCTGCCAATGAGCGTGCGGGGTGAGGAGAGCTCTGCTGCTGCACTCCCATCCCCCCCTCCGCACGCTCTCAACCCCACCGCCGGGAAGTGTAGTCGCCGTCGCCTCTCCCGCTCGGGGCGGGGGGGGGGGAAGGTCGGGCAGCGCTGACCGCTGGGAGGTGTAGTCGCCCTCTCCCCTCCCCTCTCCCCCTCCCCCTACCTTCATTCTGTTAGACAGTGCTGGTGGGCCATAAATAATAAATTTTAAGACGGGAGCTGCGGGCCGTATAAAATCTGACCTCGGGCCGCGATTGGCCCCCGGGCCGGACTTTGGACATGTCTGCTCTAAAATTTTCCTATCCATGTATCTGTTTCAATGATTTATAAATGTTGTTATTACATCTGCCTTAGCTACTTCCTCTTGCAGTTTGTTCCATATACCCACTACCCTCTGTGTAACAGAGTTGTCCCACAGGTTCTTATGAAATCTTTCCCCTCTTACCTTAAACCTGTGTCGATTGATTCTTGATTCCCCAACCCTGGGGAAAAATGCGGTGTGCATTCACCCTTCCTATATTCATTCAGTGGTGCAATGATCTCAATCTTAGGTGATTGACAGTACCAACATCCATTCATTTAGTCCATCATTGCTCAAGATTCCAGCATCTGTAGTTCACTGCGTAATAATGATAGTTTTCTGCACACACCTGTTTGAGAGCATTATTGATGTGCCCTTTGAGTAACTGTCTTCCTTCACTGAGGAGTTATCAATGTCCTCTTATTGCATGTCCTGTGGGACTCATTTTGTTGAATTTTGTTGCACTTATGATCACCTTTTGTTCATTTCTTACATCTGGTGCAGCTGTGTGATTGTGCAGCTGGATGAGATTGAATCCTGTCAGCAGATAACTGTGAGAACCCATCTACTGGTCATGAATTGAAAGGCATTTTGGATATCTCAGTTAGATCCAGGACTATCTTGAAAAGAAGTTCGCTGATGCCTGGAAGGCCACCTCTCATTCTCTGCTTCTCTCTAAGGACTGTGCTCATTTCTCAAAGAAGGAAAGGAGTGAGAATAAGATCATATGTTTCGCAGATTAATAGACTGATGAATGGAAAATATTTAGGTGGTAACTTTAAGAGAGGCATCTTTCACCAGAATACAGATGAATGTGTGACTCTGCTCACCTTTTCTAACTTGACAAGGTCATGATTAAGCATACTTGTGGTCGTGAATCTAAGCATGGGCACCACACACCTGGCCCACTGCCCATTTTCCACCCCATTTTTTACAGCTCAGACATATTCAGAATCCAGAGTCCAAGGTGTCCAGAATCCAGACCAAGGTGTGTGGTCCACTGAATCCAGAGTTAGCAATTTTCCATATTATTGGGTAGATGCCATCATTGTACAGTTTGGATGAAGGTGTGGCAAGTTCTAGAGCACAAATCTTTCCAGCACAACAGCCAGAATATTCTCTAGGCTTATTGCCTTTGATGTATCCAGTATACTCAACTGTTTACTGAGTAAATTGAATTGGCTGAAGATCTGGCTCTGTGACATAGGAAACTAAGAAGGAGGTTAAGATGGATCATTTTTCACAACTCCTGTGGTCAGAAAATCAGAGTGTCATACAGTGTGGAAACAGAACCTCTGTGACTAACTCCACCATGTTGACTAAGATGCCCCATTTGACCATATTTGACCCATAGCCCTCTATACCTTTTCTATCAATTTACCTGTCCGAATATCTTTTAGATGTTATTATAACTTAATCCCTTGATTGAGTTGTAATAACATCTGGTAAATCTTTTCAAGTGGTGCAACAATGTCAGCTTAGGTGCTTGACTGTGCCAATATTTATTCATTAAGTGTGTCTGCTTAGCCAATGAGAATTAAGAGGTAAGAAGCAAAAGAAGATCAATGGAAGGCAATAAAGTGTTTTGATTTAATCAAATCATTCAATAAGCTGATTAAAGAGGGGAAAATAATTAAAAGGGAAAGTAAAATTGAAAAATAAGCCGTATCAGAATATTTTGCAACCTGCAAGAGTAAACTTCCATAGATTAAAATGATCACACAGAGAAATTGATTTTTAGACAGGAAGCAGAAAGTAATGGTGAGCATTATATTTTGGACGTGGCATTCCCAGAGCAACAAGGAGAGGAGTCAGGCAGGCTGATGGAATAGATGAGCACATGGCAAGTTAAATTTACCACAGAGGTGTGAAGAGAGACATTTTGGTAGGAAGAATCAGTTTAAGGAATATTACCCGAAAGATATGAATCTCAGAAATTGGTATTTGGGCAGGGGAGTCTGCAAGGAGGGAGTAGCCACCTCCACAATAAACATCCAAAAATATGTATAACTTGAAGTTATAAATCCTTGCACATTTGTACTATAGCATTGTTGATATATGCAAGTTTTTTTCCAAAGCAGAGAATCTGTTTTGAACCTAAGTGTATATGTGCACAGAACTTTGAAGGTGGCAGAACAGGTTGCAAAACCAATTTATATCAGTTCCTGGGCTACATATATAGGGTCAGGATTGAGCCAAGGTCCATGAGGGTCAGAGGTTACACCACTGTGTTTCGGAAATATATCACCAGTTCTTTATTGTCCTATTACCTAAAAGTACTATGGGAGTACTTTCCCCAGAATGACAGCAGTGGCACAAGAGGCAGCTCACCACCAACCTCTCAGAGGCAATTGGAGATGGCCAGTACAATGCTTTTTCTTTGTCAGCAATACCCAGATCTTGAAAATGAACCTTAAAAAAAGCATTGAAAGAATAAACAAAATCATATTTCATGTTTTAGATTTTAAACCATACATGAAGTGTTTACATTTACTAAATGGAGATCTTGCAATGGTGAAGATCCATCACAATGTACTTCTCTTCTGTGAACTGAAATGGTGATGGGGATACCTCACAACTGCCCTCTGCCCTCAGTTATGAATTTAACCTGAATCCACCCAGCTGGATTAAAGTTGATTGAAGCTCATAGAGCAATGCACCTCCATTCTCTTTTAATTTTCTTCACATTTTTCCACCAATAATTTACAAATATGCTGCAACATAAATAATACAAAACAAATTCTGCAGGTACTATAACAATATTTAAGAGATATTTGGGCAGGTACCTGGATAGGAAAGGTTCCGAGGAATATAATAATAATATAATAATAATAATAATATTCATTTATTGTCGTTGCAACGAGTACAACGAAATTAAAAATAGCAATCCTGACGGTGCGTAAAAACATATATGCAATAAATGCAAAACAAATAAATACAAATATATTAAATACAAAAAGTTTTAACAGTGTGACCTAGTGCAGAAAGTAGTGTTCAGTTCTCATATGGCCCTGGGGTAAAAACTGTTCTTAAGTCTGTTTGTTCGGGATTTGATCGACCTGAAACGTCGACCAGAGGGCAGAAGAACAAACAGACGGTGGCCGGGGTGGGATGGATCTTTTATTATTTTGCCTGCTCTACTGAGGCAGCGTAGGCTGAACAGGTGCTCCAGGGAGGGCATTGAGCAGCCGATGATCTTCTGGGCCGTCGTGATGACCCTCTGAAGGGCCTTCCTGTCCTTTTCTGAGCAGCTGGCATACCATGTGGTTATACAGTATGCCAGCACACTCTCGATGGAGCAGCGATAGAAGGACATCATGAGCTTCTCCTGCAGGTTGGTCTTCCTGAGGATCCTCAGGAAGTGGAGTCTCTGCTGTGCCTTCTTCACTGTGGTGATGGTGTTGGTAGACCAGGTAAGATCCTCTGCAATGTGCGTACCCAGGAACCTGAAAACGGGTACCCTTTCCACACAGACCCCATTGATGTAGAGTGGGTCGTGTTCTGCACTGGTTTTCCTGTAGTCTATTATAAGTTCCTTTGTTTTGGAGGAGTTCAGGACAAGATTGTTCACTGAACACTATGCTGCCAGCCTTTGGATTTCATCCCTGTAGGCTGTCTCATCTCCTCCTGAGATGAGTCCAACCACAGTCGTGTCATCCGCGAACTTGATGATGGTATGGGCCTAATGTGGACAGGTGGAATCCTGGTCAGCATGGGCAAGTTGGGCCAAAGGGCATGTTTCTGTGCTGTATGCTGCATCCCCACAGATTTTATTTTAAAAATGACATATAAAATTTAACACTGCAAATAAACATTACAAATGGTGTCCTAAATACACTTTAACTTTTAATGCTAAATACACTCATATAATTAGCAGTTAATTCTAGTTCATTGTGAATGCAACACACAGATGATCACTTGGGGGTGTTTGTTCTCATTACACGGGTGAGCAATCATGTCTATGGTTCTACAGTAGTTTGCCACCAAGCACCCTTTTTTTAAATGAGAATATAAGGATTGGATGGTGCCGATCAGGCCCTTCAAATTTGCACTACCATTTATCAACAACATGGTAAATATTCTACAATCTATTGTGTATTGTGTTTGCAGGCCTGTTACTGTGCTGCAAGTAAAAAAATCATTCCATTGTCAGTACATAAGTCAATTAAACACTCGACTCATAATTCTCATGTGACAATGGTTAAACTACCATTTACATTCCTAATTGCACGCCTTACCTGCATATTAGCTTTCAGTAATTTGTGTACCAACATCACTTTGAATGGTAATCTTTCACAATTTATCACCATATAAAAACTTATGCACTGAAATAGATTCCTATACACTTGTCTATACTATGTTCCATATTGAGGTTTACCAGAATGCTGCCTGGCTAAGAGGGTATTGGCAGTAAGGAGAAGTTGGACATATTTAGATTTTTTTTCTCTGCAGGATTGGAGGTTGATAGATGTATAGAGAATTATAAGCAGCATAGATAGATAGGAATACAGTCAGAACCACCTTCCCAGGGTAGAAATGTCAAAGACTAGAGGTCATAGTTTTGTCAGAGGCACAAAGTTTAAAGGAGATATGCGGAGCAAGCTTTTTTTATACAGAGAGTGGAGGGGACACGCGACCAGGGTGGTGTTGGAGGAAGATATGATAGTGGCTCATATGCAAGAAGAGGAGGTTACTTTAACTTACTTCATGTTCGGCATGGACACTTTACACTGACCCTGTGCTATACTGTGCTATGTTCTATGTTTTCCTCCATTCACTTTATTTGTTTTCTCCCCTTTAAAGCATCTGAACATCCTCCCCCTTGCTCACAATTTTACCTGGTTTCATATCATCAACATCCTGTCAGCCAACAGATTGTGGATTGCTGGGTTTCAAGCACCAGTCCCTGAAATCCCATCAGTTATAGTCTATTTAATCCTACTCTGTATCCTATCTATTAAATAACTGATAATTCAACAAGTATATTACCCCCAATTCTCTGTTCATTACCCTTTTTTGTGGGATTTTATTAAAAGTCCTGCAAATCTAAGTACAATACATTCAATGTTTCCAACTATACTAATCACATTCTCAAAGAATTTGATCATATGAAAATAACTTTTATGACATATTTGGTTGAAACAAACTCCTCCCTGTTGCTTCTACCATCTGTGTCTTGGTTATTCTTTGTAAGTGCATAAATTGTTTGATTTAATTATTCCCTCTACTCTCTGTATTAAAAAACCTTGCTCCGCATATCTCCTTTAAACTTTGCGCCTCTAACCTTAAAACTATGACCTCTAGTCTTTGACATTTCTACCCTGGGAAGTAGGTTCTGACTGTATTCCTTTCTATTATTCCCTGTCATCAATTTTCACAATGGTCTTGATTTGATAGTGAAGAACTCTGAGTTCATCAACATGCAAAATTTCTTACACTGGTGAATACTTAACAGTTGACTTTCAAATGTTGTGGACATTGTTACTGCAGAAGCTCGGTGGAGAAAGCAGTGTCCTCAAGTCAGTCCTCTTTGTATCTCTGTATGTGTGTGTCCTTCTGCATACTTATCAGCTCAATCAGTTTTATAAGTTCCTTTAAAAAGTTCCACCCCAGCTTCCCAGAGGCAAGCTGGGATAGAAAACGCCAAATATATGCTTGAAGATCACATTTGCCTTTCTAGTACAGCTGCATCTTCTCCTTGCTGTTAGTTTACCTTGAGTTAAATGTGTTCTTGCTGCAGGCTTGGTTGCAGGTGTCCATGTTGATTTATGTGTAATGGGAACCTTTTTATGTGTGCTGCTCTTATTAAAACTAATCACCATCAAATGTATGAAATCCAAATCCATGTACAGACAGAATGTAATATTTTCCAGAATAAAAGAGCATGCTATGGCATCTTTATATTAATTTGTCACTACAATCTCTTATTTGTAATACACACACCATTCTTTGGACCTGGATCACAGTGTACCATGGAATAATGCCTATTTTTAATACATCTTTATTTATGATACGTTCAAAGTAGAAATTATATTATCCTCAGCAATCAAGAATTAAGAATGTTTAATTGACAAATGTACTGATGATACAATGCAATAACACAGTTAATATAAAATAATTAAAAATACAATAAATGAATGTTTGTAATACGAGCCAAGCACAACACAACAAAAACCAAAGTCTAAACTGCAACCACACAGTCCTGAGATGACCAAAGTTGCCGAGTGTTGGAGTTAGTGTGGTGTAGTGTTCAAGAGTCTGAAGATTGCTGGGAAGAAGCCATTCTTGAGCCTGGTCAAAGTTTTCAGGTTTCTGTACCTTCTTCCTGATGGCAGTAGCGAGATGAGAGCGTAGCCAGGGTGGTGTGGATCTGTGATGACATTGGCTGCCGTTGTGAGGCAGTGCCACTTGTAGGTGCCTTTGATAGTGGGAGTCAGTACCTGTGATGGGCCAGGCTGGTCCAACCACTATGCTCATTATCAGATGAGCAATTTATTCCAAATCAAAGTTATATTTAGGGAATTCCACAATTCTTTTCAGAAATAAAATCCTTAGGCTATCCAAAGGGCATTGCTGTCAATGATATTCATTTGAATGTGGTCACAAGAAAAGACAGTGCTCATTTTGCACACAACAGTTTCTTGAGTTCCTTCAAATACTTGAAACCAGCATCGCAGGTACATAGGGTGGCCAAGAAGCCTTTTGGTACATTGGCCTTCCGAGATGTTGCTTGACTCTGAGTTACTCCAGCATTTTGTGTCGATATATTGAGTATAGAAGTTGGGATGTGATTTTATAGTGGTGTATAAGATCATGTGGGGAATAGATAGGGTAAATGTAGAGTCTATTATGCAGAATAGGTGAATCAAGAACTAGAAAATGTAGGTTTATGGTGAAAGGGGAAAGATTTAATTGGAACCTGAGAGCCAACTTTTTCATACAGGGCGTGGTGGGTATACGGAACCGGCTGCTGGGGGAGGTAGTTGAGGTAGGTAATATAACAACATTTAAAAGACATTTGGACAGGTATATGGATAGGAAAGGTTTAGAGCCAAACCCGGCAGGTGGGACTAGTGTAAGTGGGGCATCTTGGTTGACAAGGGCAAGTTGGACCAAAGGGCCTGTTTCCGTGTTGTATGACTCTATGACAGTGTCCTGCAAACTGCAATGACATAAAGGGTGATTAATCAGTGTTTGTAATGGTGTTGATGTTTAACTGTTGATCAGAACAAGTATAAGATTACCCATTAATTCTACAACTAATGCACCCGGATCTTTTAGAGGCAGTTAAGGACTTGGTTTACAGTCTCATTCTAAAGATTACATCACAAGCATTTTCTCTGGATTCTTCTGCACTTGCACACCGTCACCGTCGACAAACGCATCCGGTTGTATCCCAATCAGAAGCCCTGGATGACAAAGGATGTCAGGTCTCTCCTCAAGGACCGTAACACCGCCTTCAGGTCTAGTGATAGAGCTCTATACAGTGCTGCTAGAACCAACCTGAAGAGAGGCATCAAGGATGCCAAAGCGTCCTACAAGAGGAAGATTGAGGACCACTTTACCAACAATGACCCACGGCGGGTATGGCAAGACATCCAGCACATCACCAACTACAAGACCAGCAACCGCACGACTGCCGACGGCGACGCCTCGCTGGCAGAGGAACTTAACTGTTTCTTTGCTCGTTTCGAGGTGAAAGCTGCAGTGGCAGACATAACACCCTCTCCAGCACCTGACAGCAACACCTTCACTGTGCAGGAGTATGATGTTAAGCGCGTGCTCAGAGCAGTGAATCCCAGGAAAGCTGCAGGCCCCGATGGTGTGACAGGAAGAGTGCTGAGTGAATGTGCAGACCAATTATCTGAGATCTTCACAAAAATCTTCAACCTGTCCCTTTTAAAATCCACCATCCCTCCCTGCCTGAAGTCCGCCACAATCATCCCACTGCCGAAAAAGTCTGTCATCAGCGGCCTTAACGACTACCGTCCGGTAGCACTCACACCGGTCATCACAAAGTGCTTCGAGAGGCTGGTCCTGCAGCACATCAAAGCCAGCCTCCCACCCACCTTCGACCCATACCAGTTTGCCTACAGAGCAAATAGGTCTACAGGGGATGCCATCGCCACTGCTCTTCACACTGCACTGACCCACCTTGAGCACCAGGGGAGCTATGTGAGGATGCTTTTCCTGGACTTCAGCTCTGCCTTTAACACAGTCATCCTGAGCAGACTGGTCACCAAATTTTCTGACCTTGGATTTTCCCAAACCATCTGCCAATGGATCAAGGACTTCCTGACCAACCGCCCCCAGACCGTCAAAATAGGCCCTCACCTCTCCTCCACCATTACACTGAGCACCGGCTCACCACAGGGCTGTGTGTTGAGCCCCATCCTTTACTCCCTCTACACTCACGACTGCGCCCCCACCCATCCCACCAACACCATCATCAAGTTCGCGGATGACACGACTGTGGTTGGACTCATCTCAGGAGGAGATGAGACAGCCTACAGGGATGAAATCCAAAGGCTGGCAGCATGGTGTTCAGTGAACAATCTTGTCCTGAACTCCTCCAAAACAAAGGAACATAATAGACTACAGGAAAACCAGTGCAGAACACGACCCACTCTACATCAATGGGGTCTGTGTGGAAAGGGTACCCGCTTTCAGGTTCCTGGGTACGCACATCGCAGAGGATCTTACCTGGTCTACCAACACCATCACCACAGTGAAGAAGGCATAGCAGAGACTCCATTTCCTGAGGATCCTCAGGAAGACCAACCTGCAGGAGAAGCTCATGATGTCCTTCTATCGCTGCTCCATCGAGAGTGTGCTGGCATACTGTATAACCACATGGTATGCCAGCTGCTCAGAAAAGGACAGGAAGGCCCTTCAGAGGGTCATCACGACGGCCCAGAAGATCATCGGCTGCTCAATGCCCTCCCTGGAGCACCTGTTCAGCCTACGCTGCCTCAGTAGAGCAGGCAAAATAATAAAAGATCCATCCCACCCCGGCCACCGTCTGTTTGTTCTTCTGCCCTCTGGTCGACGTTTCAGGTCGATCAAATCTCGAACAAACAGACTTAAGAACAGTTTTTACCCCAGGGCCATACGAGAACTGAACACTACTTTCTGCACTAGGTCACACTGTTAAAACTTTTGTATTTAATATATTTGTATTTATTTGTTTTGCATTTATTGCATATATGTTTTTACGCACCGTCAGGATTGCTATTTTTTAATTTCGTTGTACTCGTTGCAACGACAATAAATGAATATTATTATACATTTTATGTGGACTTTGAAGAAGTTGCCTTTGAGTTATTCAGCCTCAGATTTTTAATCCACAACCTCCCCCCTTCTGCCCAGAGCAAAATATTATCATCCAATTCTGAATCCTTCACCTTTAGTCCCCCTTCTCTCCTCGACCTCTTCAATCCTTGAAACTTGTGACATTGCCGAGATTAGTTGTCATTGTTGAGAAAAGCAGAAGCAAATTTAAACATATTAAGATCATTCCCAGTCAAAACCTATCTTGCAAAAATGGTTATGTTGGAAGGAAGGAAGTAAATAGACTGGAGGGCGATGCTATAATGCAGTATGGTTTGGTTGTTATCACAGCTGTGCAGTAATTCAGTGACAGCTTTCCACTCATTACAAAGGCTCTGATGGCACTTCTTTCTCATTGTAAATGCAAACCTTGAAAGGTCACTGTGGAAGCTGCAGTTTGAGTTGCAAGATAAATATATGTTAGAATAAGTGTGATGTCGTGCCTCCAGTAATCCTTTGAAGTGCGGCACATATTAAGTATTTCTGATATAACCCCAATGACCCTCCAAAACTGTAATTAGTTGCTTCTGACCAAAACTAATTAAAAGGTCCAACTACAAAATAGATATTTCAAGATTTCTCCTCCTAGGATCAGGCAAATCCAGAACATTTGTACAGGCAGTTCTTTTAATTTCCTTCAATCAATACACATATATAGGGTCAATTTTATTAAACACTGATGGTGACTGTCTATGCTAGAAAATGTGAAAAAAAAAAAATTGTGAATTTATTCCTTTCCCAACTTCACGTTAGATTGTGTAGAAACTTGATATTACTTGTATCTTTTTATGAAGCACTATCTCTATCAAGTTCCCGGAGAGCCTGTCTGGCCTGTTGTTTTTCAAGTTTTCTTCTTCCTTAGTATTATTCATAAGTATTCAAGTATTCAAGGCCATGTTGCGTTTATGACATTTGCTAGATAATCGAAGATGACGTGATATTTAAAGAATGTACAGCATTTGAACAAATACCCGAGCTCCCTATACTTGTCCCCACCATCCATAACATCCCAATGAAGATTATTTAGATCATTTGAATAGTTGAATATTCCAAATAATAAGCCCATTTATTAATCATGCCTCCTCCACCACTGAGGAGGCCATTCAGCCCACCTTCCTTGTCCCATCTCTTTGAAAGAATTATCCAATTAGTCCCACTCCACTGTTTTTCTCCTCAGTCCTGCTATTTTTTTAATTTTTTTAAAAATGTTATTAACACAGAATGGTTCTTTAATGTTACAAGGAAACAACTGGGGAGTCCTTTAGGAAGTATGGGATATTTTCAAGACAAAAGGAACTGCAGATGCTGGAATCTTGAGCAAAACACAAAGTACAGGAGGAACTCAGTGGGCAGGCAGCATCTGTGGAGGGAGATGAACAAATGACATTTCGGGCCAGGACCCTTAATTCTGAAGAAGGATTTGGTATCTTTCCTGTGTCTTTCTGCTGTAGACAATCCATGTCTCAGATGCATATAGGAGATTAGAAATCACCACCAACCAATAAATCACAAGATTCGTACCAGGTCTGAGGTCTAGATCTTGAACCTTCCTTTCCTTTGGTCGACCAAAGGCTTTGTGGCATCTTGAAGCAATGGTGAATTCCATCATTGGACTGGAACGAATAATTCCAACTTCTCACCTCCAATTACAATGATAAATCATTTACTCAGTGATAAAAAAAAATATCGACACCTCCATTTGAGTTTGAATAGCGACACCTTAATTCCTCTTTTCACAATTCCACGTTAAAATATTTGATGTGGGTTTCAAAAGTAATAAAGTACAGCTTTTTGATTTATCTTTAATAATAAATTGAATAAGACATCTTATAGTTTCACGTCAGTTACATATCATGTTCTCTTTTATCTTAATAGTTACATTTCAAATATCTCGCTGCAATAGAATATCTAAAATGCACCTCTCTTGTTAGTTAAATCAAATGTCACCCTCTGTTGCTGGGAGCATGTTAATTGGGAAAAAAACTTTGATGTGAAGCAGAATACATGGTTCGAGTTTCATGTGCAGGTAAAAGTGTTAGTCCACCAGAAAAAAAATCAATTAGATTGTCTTGTGCTGATTAAGCAAACATAGAAACGGTCTGACAACAGATGGTCTGAAATTAAGGGTATTCATATCTGTTAAGACTTAAGATAGAGTGAGCACATACCAGGGTGAGTTGGTTTAATTAGGAATGTGTACTGGATGATCATCTGTGAATGATTAAATCTAACAAATTTTCAAAAGGTAAGTTGACCAAATAACCCATAAGCATTTATTCACAAGTGAGATGTGAAAGTCAACTCGATTTATAGTATTCATCCAGTCTTAGATGGATATCATGTTCCTGCCTTGGCATTTTAATCAAATCACTGCATATAACTGTAACTGAGTGCATTCACTTTCAAATCTATGATGAAGAGTGCGCCACTCACATGTCCTGTTGTGAGAAGTTTTTATTTTGCATTTAAGGGCCTTTGTATTCAATGATATCTTCCGTTACCACTGATGTTAAAACAATGACAAGTAGAACATCTATATTCATAACAATGTGGGTGTGTATAGGCAAATAATGCATGGTTACATTTTTATTAATGGGATGTGATAATTTGATTCAAAAAGGCAGTCTATTTTGAGTCTGAAGGAGGGTCCTGACCTGAAACTTCACTTATCCATTCCCTCCACAGATGCTGCCTGACCGGCTGACCAGCACTTTGGGTTTTGCTCAAGATTCATGCATCTGCAGTTCCTTGTAACACCATAGTTACTAGTTAAAAGGTTATTCGTAAATTTGACTTGCAAACAGAGCAGAAAGAGTTGGTGCAGTTGGACTTGTTTCAAAGTAATATCAAATTGGGCTGCATCTATCATCAAGAATTCCAATGTCATAATACAGAACAGTCATTGCAGAGGCATTTAGAGGGTTTGAATCCCTTCAAAGTAGTTTTTAAATTTAATCTTGTCTTCTTTTTAAAATGTACCACAAAGTGACTCTCTTGCTGGCAGACAGGCATAAAATATCAACTGGTTTGTTGATATACATAAGGAATGTAAATCTGTTGTTCTTGCCCCCTTGACTGGCATGTGGTTCCAGACCCATCGTAATGTGGTTGAATCTCAATTGACATCAGAAATTGGCCAACATATCACCAGAGCAACAAGGAGGAGGAGGTGGGGACAATAAACTCAAGGAAATCAATTTGAGTTCTCACCAACTTCTATTGGGGATGATTGTTGGATGAAGACACAATTAGTCTCTGCATTTTTGCCTTTGAAAACTACTGATGCTCAGTCCACGGCACATGTTAGCGGCTGCTCACCCTTAGGTCTCAGCATGTTCACCTGAAGAGGAAAGGTAAATGAAAATCTGGGGAATGCAAGAGTTCCAACGAGCTGTTGTAAAATGGAAGCTGGTGGGCTCTGAATGCATCAATAAACATTTGATAGTTTTTGACATTGACATTGATTTTCATACCAAAGAAAAAATGTACAATTGGTTTGGAAGGGGATCTCTTAAAAGAACATTTTTTTCATGTCATTGAATTGCAAGATAAGGTAATTGCTTTCAATCTTCTGCTGTCACTGCATTTCATACAAATGATGAAGAAATATATAAGCTGAGTTGGCAAACAGCTGGGCTAATTTATCCTTGGGTTCATCCCTCCAACCAGATCCACAAAACAAATTAACGATGCTGTTCTGAGAAAAGATAATTAATCTGACACATTAATTTTATTTTTCTCCCCTTTGAAACTGTCTGCTGAATATTTCCAGCAATTCTGATTTTGTTGCTGAATTTTCAAAACCTACAGTTGCTTTTGGAATGGTGGATGAAAACTATTTCTACAGCCTCAGGCTCAGCATGGTGATAGTTTTCTTCTCTGCTTCATGATAGCCTTGGACATTAACAAACATCAACAAGATGTTACTGTGCATGGTAATTTAGAGGAACTATCGAACCTACCAGCATGACTTTGGGATATTAGTGGAAAATTGAGCACACAACAGAAACCCAAATGATGACAGTGAGAACCACAGAAATTTCCACAGGAAATACCCAGTCAGGATTAAAAGCGGGTCCTTGGACTGTGAGGCAGTAGTGCTAACATATGTTCCTCTGTACTGTCCTCCAGAGACATTTTTGTTACCCTGCCATAAGAAAGATGCCACAAAGCTGGAAAGAGTACAGAGATTTATGAGAATATTGTAAGAAGGAATTGCAGATGCTGATTTACACTGAAGATAGACACAAAATGCTGGAGTAACTCAGTGAGACAGGCAGCATCTCTGGATTGAAGGAATGGGTGACGTTTCGGGTCGACCTTCAAGGGTCTGAAGAAGGATCTCGACTCGAAATGTCACCCATTCCTATCCAGAGATGCTGCCTGTCCTGCTGAGTTACTCCAGCATTTTGTGTCTATTTTATGAGAATGGACTCAAGGGCTGAGCTATCGGGAGAGATTGGGCGAGAGATCTTCGGTTTCCTCCCACACTCCAAAGACATACAGGTATGTAGGTTAATTGGCTGGGTAAATGTGAAAATTGTCCCTAGTGGGTGTAGGATAGTGTTAATGTACGGGGATCACTGGGCGGCACGGACTTGGAGGGCCGAAAAGGCCTGTTTCCGGCTGTAGATATATGATATGATATGAGGCCGGGACTTTATTCCACGCAGCGGTGGAGTCTGTGGAGTGACCTTATAGAGATTCGTAAAATCATGAGGGGAATAGATAGGGTGAATGCATTGAGACGTTTTCCCCAGGGTTGGGGAATCAAGAACTAAAGGGCATAGGTTTAAAGGGAGAGGAAAATGATTTAATAGGAACCTGAAGGGCAACATTTTCACACAGAGTGTGGTGGTTATTGGAAATAGTTGAGGCAGATAATATATATCAGCATTTAAAAGACATTTGGACAGGTACATGGATAGGAAAAGCTTAGAGAATATGGACTAAATGTGGGCAAATGGAACTAGCTTAGGTGGGGCATCATGGTCAGCATGGACGATTTGGGCTGAACGGCTTGTTTCCATGCTGTATGACACTATGACTTGGTTTTACTGTCCATATCAGCAGAAATTTAAGAAGTGGTATCTATGATTAGCAAATGGATGGCCACTCATTGATGTGGGTTAGGAGGTGATTCTTTTCATGGATGAAGATAATACCCAATGAACAGAAAGACACTTATATGGAAAATGAATAATGCATACCCAGAAGTTAGACAACTCCCACAGAATTCTCGTTTGGGTTGAAGTGTACTCAGGAGAGTAAGGGGAAGAAAACTGTGTTTTTATCTTATTAGATAATATGGTATTAGTTGACATGTATTTCATATGGAGAATTAAATAACATACTTTACCAGTCAAGAAATGGACAAAAACCAAATCAGAAGTTGATTAATATTACCTTTTCTCAGTTTTCCATGCAGCAGTGCTTTCATTTCAGCAACAGTTTTATGTCAACGTCAAACACATTCCCGAAAGAGATCTCATTAAAGTTAAGTAAAAATGACAATTCTAGACTGCAGAACATATTTTCTTATTTCAAGATTTTCTCTCTTCGTAAAATGTTCAGAAGTCCAGAATAGAGAATGTTCAGGCTGACATTTCCATAACAATTCATGTTCTTCACATGACGGAACATTGAGACGGTATCAGATATCAATTACTTACACCTTGAAGCAACTCGTTGGAGGTGACGGAAATGTCGGAGGATGATGTGTTGGATGCCGAGGCTGGTGGGGTGACAGGTGAGGACCAGGGAAACTCTGTCTTTGTTGCATCTGGGGAGAGCGGGAGTAAGAGCAGAACTGTGGGACACAGAGGAGATAGGTGGCGGACCCATCTGTAACAGAAGGGGGAAATCTTGTTCACTAAAGAATCTTGGATGTCCTTGTATGGAAAACCTAGGTTTTCTGCATCGTACACATCATCCTCCAAGATTTCCGTCACCTCCAAAGCGATCCCACCACTAACAACAACACCCCATTCTTCCTTCTGCAGAGACCATTCCCTCAGCAACCCTTTAGGTCGCCCATCCTTCCCACCCAAAACACACCTCCCCTGGTTCTTGCTCCTGTAACCACAGGAGATGTAACATCTGTCCTTCTTCCTCCTCCCTCAACTCCAACCAGGGATTCCAACAGTCCTTCCAGGTGAGACAGAGGTTCACATGCATCTCCTCTAATCTCATTTACTGTTCCCGATGTGGACTCCTGTATATTGGTGAGACAAAACATAGACCCGGCAACCATTTTGCTGAACACTTGCGCTCGGTCTGCCAAGGCTACGTGATCTTCCAGTTGCTAACCATTTTAACTCCCCTTCCCATTCCGATACTGACCTTTCTGTTCTGGGTCTCCTCCATTGCCAGAGAGAGGCCACACACAAAAGAACAGCACCTCATATTTTGCTTGGGTTGTACAACCCAACAGTATGAACGTGAATTTTCTATTTTTAGGTAACTCCTGAAAACACTCCCCTGCCCCCTCCCCTCGATCTCTCCACCTTTCTTTGTCCCCCCTCCCTTCCTCCACTAAAGGTTGATTAGCCAGTTCCATAGTTCACAGCTATATATCATTCTTAGGAGCACACCGTCCCTAGCCAACAATCGGCCTATAAGGAAACTTCCTTTCCCAAGGTCATCCGTTGCTGGCCTTGATTTATCCTGGTCTTTTCTTGCTTCTAGTTCCTCCCCACCCCAATCAGTCTGAAGAAGGGCCTTGACCCAAAACATCCACTATCCAATTCCTCCAGAGATCCGGCTTGACCTGTTGAGTTACTCCTGAATTTTGTGTCTATCTTTGGTATGTTAGCATTTGCTATTCCTTTTTATTACATTATACCATCAGAATTGACCTTGTGTCAATTCAGAATTTTAACTTGTGGACTTGCCCTGTCTTTATCCATAACTGGCCCCACAGCAGAAGCGTCCATGTCGCGGAGCTGGAAACTGGAAGTGTCCTGAGCTAATTCTGCTACCACCATCATTTATTATACAAGTGATGGCTCCCACTTGATTGTCACCGGAAGCTTGCGCCCGTTTCAGGACGGACGATGACAGTGATGTAACATTTGAAACATAGATGATGGACACGAAAGAAGAAGTAGATCCATAACTATTTTAAAGCTAATGGAGCAGTGGTTGCTGGTCGCAAAAGGCTCGCCCACAAACACTTCCGTCACTTGCCCTTCCCTACATTCTAAGAGTAGATCAAGCTTTGCCCCCTACCATGTAGGGCTCTCTATATACTGCCTGAGGAAACTATCCTGAACACATATGACAAATTCCACCCTGTCTAAGCTCATTGCACTATGGCAGCAGTCCCTATATTGGGAAAGTTAAAATCCCCCACTATGACAACCTTATTCCGCCGGAGTCAATTATAAAAGATGAAATTGCGGAGCATTTGGATAGCCGTTACAGGATCGTTCCGAGTCAGTATGGATATACGAAGGGGAAATCATGCTTGACTAATCTTCTGGACTTTTTTGAGGATGTAACTAGGAAAATAGACAGGGAAGAGCCGGTGGATGTAGTGTACCTGGACTTTCAGAAAGCCTTCGACAAGGTCCCACATAGGAGATTAGTGGGCAAAATTAGAGTACATGGTATTGGGGGTAGGGTACTGACATGGATATAAAATTGGTTGGCAGACAGAAAGCAAAGAGTGGGCATAAATGGGTCCCTTTCAGAATGGCAGGCAGTGACTAGTGGGGTACCGCAAGGCTCGGTGCTGGGACCGCAGCTATTTACAACATTAATGACTTGGATGAAAGGATTAAAAGTAACATTAACAAATTTGCAGATGATACAAAGCTGGGTGGCAGTGTGAACTGTAAGGAAAATGCTATGAGGCTGCAGGGTAACTTGGACAGGTTGTGTGAGTGGGCGGATGCATGGCAGATGCAGTTTAATGTGGATCAATATGAGGTTATCCACTTTAGTGGTAAGAACAGGAAGGCAGATTATTATCTGAATGGTGTCAAGTTAGGAAAAGGGGAAGTACAATGAGATCTGGGTGTCCTAGTGCATCAGTCACTGAAAGGAAGCATGCAGGTACAGCAGGCAGTGAAGAAAGCCAATGGAATGTTGGCCTTCATAACAAGGTGAGTTGAGTATAGGAGCATAAAGGTCCTTCTGCAGTTGTACAGGGCCCTAGTGAGACCACACCTGGAGTATTGTGTGCAGTTTTGGTCTCCAAACTTGAGGAAGGACATTCTTGCTATTGAAGGAATGCAGCATAGGTTCACGAGGTTAATTCCTGGAATGGCGGGACTGTCATACGTTGAAAGACTGGAGCGACTGAGCTTGTATACTCTGGAATTTAGAAGGATGAGAGGGAATCTTATTGAAACATATAAGATTATTAAGGGATTGGGCAGGCTAGAGGAAACATGTTCACGATGTTGGGGGAGTCCCGAACCAGGGGCCACAGTTTAAGAATAAGGGGTAGGCCATTTAGAATGGAGATGAGGAGGAACTTTTTCAGTCAGAGAGTTGTGAAGCTGTGGAATTCTCTGCCTCAGAAGGCAGTGGAGGCCAATTCTCTGGATGCTTTCAAGAGAGAGTTAGATAGAACTCTTAATGATAGCGGAGTCAGGGGATATGGAGAGAAGGCAGGAACAGGGTACTGATTGTGCATGATCAGCCATGATCACGGTGAATGGCGGTGGTGGTTTGAAGGGCCGAATGGCCTACTCCTGCACCTATTGTCTATTGTCTATTAGTCTTGCAACAGTCTACAATCTCCTGGCATATTTGTTCTTCGAATACCCGTTGACTATTTGGGGGCCTATAGTACATTCCCAACAAGATGATCATCCTCTTTTAATTCTCAATGCTACCCATATAGCCTCACTGGACAAACACTCAGCAATATTAGCCCAGACTATTGCCGTGACATTCTCCTTATTCGATAAAGCAACACCCTCTTCTCTTTGTGTGGGAAGGAACGGCAGATGCTGATTTAAACCGAAGATAGACACAAAAAGCTGGAGTAAGCAGGACAGGCAGATCTCTGGAGAGAAGGAATGTGTAACATTTCCTGGGAAACGTCATCCATTCCTTCTCTCCAGAGATGCTGCCTGTCCCGCTGAGTGACTCCAGCTTTTTGTGTCTACCCTCTTTTTTATCCCCACCTCTATCTCTCCTGCAGCACCTGAACATGGAACATTAAGCTGCCAGTCCCTGTGAATGTTAAACTCTTTGGATAAAAACTGTTTGTCATTAGTAAGATTTATTGTATAAGCAATGACTGGTGATTTGCTATAATTTCACATCCTAATTTACTGTCAGAACTACATTATGGCATAAAATGGAACATTAGATCTAATAATGCAAATTAAGCAGCTTTACAACTGGAAACGAACGACTTAACCTTCTGCAGCTAGCAGGATACAATTTCTGCTGATTTGAAACAAAATAAAAACCCCACTAGTTCCCAAATTACAAGATAGTAAACAACAGTCTCATATTTTAATTTAAAATTCGATGTAAAGGAAAGAGGAAATCCTCGAATCAAATAAGCTTTTGTCCTTTGTAAGAGATAATTATTGAAATTCATACTGAAAATGATTCCAAATTTATCTTAAACTAGACCAAGTGGACCCGTTGGGCCCATTCCTCGTAGAGGGGGGACAGGGAAGGGGAGAGGGTGTCGTCATTGAGTGAGCCATATTCCCCCCTTTCCCTCTCCTCCCCACCCCCACTCTCTCCTGCCCTCCACTGTCCCCCTTCCCCCCCACCCTCACTGTTCCCACTGTCTCCCCCCCCCACCCCCTCCTCCCCCCACCCCCACTCCTCCCCCCACTCGCCCCCTCCTCCCCGAACCCCCCCTACCCCACCCCCACTCTCCCCCTCCTCCCCCCACTCTCCCCCTCCTCCCCCCACTCCCCCCCTACATGATACATGATATGCCCAGGATAATGGTGAGTAACGTGGTGCAAAATTTGTGGCGCTATGGTGTACCGTTTTGGCTGTGCAAAGCACTACAGTCATGGTGTGCACAAACACACACACACACCGACAGAGGTGGGAATGGAGCGCGTGAGTGGGGGGGGGGGGGGGTGAGGTGGGAATGGAGTGCGTGAGTGAGGGGGGGGTGAGGCGGGAATGGAGTGCGTGAGTGGGGAGGGTGAGGTGGGAATGGAGTGCGTGAGTGGGGGGGTGGAGTGGCTGAGTAAGGGGAGGGTGTTAGACCAATGCAGTGGAAGTTTGGGGGAGTTTTAAATGGGGTTCGGGGGGGATGAATTGGGTGAATGGGGGGTTGGAGGAGGGGAGGATTCAGGGAATAGATAGGGTGAGCGTTTTTTAAAAATGAAACAAATCTAAATGAGGAAAAATGAAATTAATTTTATGTTTAAAAAACAAAGCGTTTTTTTCTTTAAATTGTTTTCTAAAAGAAAGTGAAATAATGCGGTGAGAACGTCCTTTTTTGACAAAAATTAAATCAATGCTTTTTGAAATGAAGTTTTTCTTTGAAAATGAAAGGAATGTAAATGAAAGCGGCATTTTATTTTGCTCCCTCACGTGGTACACCGACCAATGGGGCGTCGAGTGCGAAGTCGGAGCTGAACAGAAAAAGGCAAGCTTCCCGAACTAAAAAAAACGCTCCCCGAAGTATGAAATAGAAATAAAACAATCGGAAATGGGGAAAAATGAAATGTAAGTAATATTAAAAAGACAAATCTTTTTTAGAGGACAAAACGGCAAACCTCCCCAACTAAAGAAAGCCTCCCCGAAGTATCAAGTAAAAAAAACAAATGTAAATGAGGAAAAATTAAATGAACTTTATGTTTAAACAAACCGATTTCCTTTAAATAAAATATTTATGCAAATAAAGCTTGTCTTATATTGCACAGCAGTAGCCAAAGCTGGACGTCTCAGCGGGACCTGGACAGTTCAGCAGCAGCGGGGGCTTTGAGCGGGAACAACCCCTGTTGAACAAATAAGGGCGGCGGCGCTCCTCCCACGTGGGACGCGGACCAATTGTGTGGGTCCCATTGCTCCATCCCCTTCACCCAGTCCATCCCCCCTCCTCCTCCCCCTCCCCACCTCATCCACCCTCACCCACTCCATCCCCCCTCAGCACTGCCGTCAATTGGACGGGTGCCCCCCTCTCTCGGAGCGGGAGAGGCGACTACACCTCCCGGCGGTCAGCGCGGCCCGATCTGAGGAATGTCAGGCGCGAGGCATGCCAGGAAGGGTGGCGGTACTCCGGGCGGGGGGAGCGCATTAGTTAAAGGTCCAGCGGAGGGAGCGCATTAGTTAAAGGTCCGGAGGGGGGGGGGGGGGGGGGCGCATTAGTTAAAGGACTGGGGGGGGGGGCAGGAGCGCATTAGTTAAAGGTCTGTGGGGGGGGGGGGCAGGAGTGCATTAGTTAGAGGTCCGTGGGGGGGGAAGCGCATTAGTTAAAGGTCCTGGGGAGGGGGGGAGCGCATTAGTAAAAGTTCGGGGGGGTGGGGGGGGGGGGGGGGGGGGCGCATTAGTTAAAGGTCCGGGAGTGGGGGGGGGGGGGGTCAGGAGCGCATTAGTTTAAGGTCTGGGGGGGGGCAAGAGCAAGCTGATCTCTTGAAGACGTGCGGGTGGCATTGTGACGTAAGACGTTGAATAGCGGCGGGGGTGGGGGGGGAGGGGGAGCGCGAGCTCATCTCTCACAGGAGCACGGGTCCCATTGTGGCATCACACTCTGAAGACCTCGAAGAAATGGTTTAGAAATGAAAAATTTTAACTTTAAAATCTCTGTAGCTTTAAAAATATAGCTTCAATTTGAATGAAAGTTGTTACATATTATGGGCAGGATAATGGTGAGTAAGATGGTGCAAATATTGTGGCGCTATGGTGTACCGTTTTGGCTGTGCAAACCATAAAAGTTATGCTGTGGTCAAACACACATACACACAAACATTCATACAGAGTTTTAAAGATGGATGGATGGATGGATGGATGGATGGATGGATGGATGGATGGATGGATGGATGGATGGATGGATGGATGGATGGGTGGATGGGTGGGTGGATGGATGGAGATGTGGATGGACGGACGGATGGATGGATGGATGGATGTATATGAATAGGGCACAACATGAATCAATTCACAAATTTAAATGGGTGGCAAGAAAAAAAGGTAACCTGTAAAAAAGAAGTTGAATTGTTGTATCCTTAAGACAGCCCGAAATCTTTTGATACTGCAGAATAGTTTTGGCTTAATCTGCAGTTGTCTAACATAGCTGCCAGGACCACCTAATTTGCACACAAGCACTCGGAAACCTAAATTGCCCTTGGTGAGTTCTCAGAAATGAAAACTAATTTGTGAATAAATAATCTGTTTTGGTAATGTTGATAGAGGGAAGAGTGTTACAGCATTGGTGCACCATGTTTAAAAATTGTCACGAGGTAGTTGACATCCAAGCAAAAACTACTTGGATTTAATCATTCTGAAAAAGCAGACTCAGAAATGCTGCATTCAACTACTGCTGGAAGTGATCATGCTGGTTTACTTTCACTCTGTGGTGTGAGAGTGCAGTTTTACCTGGCAGTAAATTGTACCATGACAATCCTTATTCTTTTAATACTTGAAAACATATACTATTGGCAATCAGGGTTGCCATCCCTCCAGGATTGTCCTGGAGTTTCCAGCAATTAAAAAATTATCTCTTGGAAATAGCTACAATTTAATGCCAAAGAATAGTGGGCACAGCTTTAACGTGAAAAAGATAATGTTTAAAGGAGATGTGTGGGGCAAGTTTTTACAGGGGGTGGTGAATCTAACAAGGGGGCAGATACAATAGTGTCGTTTAAGAGGCTTTTAGATAGGCACATAGATATGCAGAGAATGGAGGGATATGGATCATGTGTCGGCAGATGAAACTAGTTTAGCTTGGCATCATGTTCAGCACAGATATTCATAGGTTCATAAATTGTCGGAGCAGAATTAGGCCATTCGGCCCATCAAATCTACTCTGCCATACAATTATGGCTGATCTATCTTTCCCTCTGAACCCCATTCTCCTGCCTTCTCCCATAACCCTTGACACCCATACTAATCAATATATTGTGAGCCGAATGGCCTATTTGCTTTGTTTTGTTATGTTCGACTATTAAAGAAGTATAAAGAAAATCGTATTTCATTTGACTTAATTTTTTTAAAGATTTTGTGTTGAAGAAATATTTGAAGTGTAAAATGGTCTGTTTGAGTGGATAGGGTGTTTGGAGACAGGAAATTATGGAACACTATTTCCATGAACTCATACTACTGGAGAGGTTACACAAATGATTATGGGGCAAAATTATAAACTATACCTTCTGTCATTTGTATTTCTGAGGCACTGCTCAATTCACCCAGCCTTCAATCGATCCAATATTTCCGATAAGATCAGGATTCGTGTCGATCATCCATGTACTCCATGGAGTCTTACATGCTTCGTGTTGCAGCTCAAGCCCATACCTCACAGCTATCCCACATCACCGGCAACTATCTCTCTGAAATAAAGTTCCAATCCCCCAATGACACCTGACCCTTGAGGAACAACATGATGCATGACCACACACATCAGCAATTAACCAGAAATCTTAAGAAGAGACGTGACCCGAGACATTGGCTGTCCAATCCCACCACAGATGCTGCCTGATCCATGGAGTTCCTCCAGCACTTTGTGTTTTGCTCAAGATTTCAACATCTACACTTTCTATGACTTAATTTAAATTGCTCATTCAATCTTTTTTGTCTCTGGAATGTTCCTGAAATTAAAAAAATACAGGAAAACTATTTAGCAGGCCAAGAATAATCAATGCAACACAACATATTTGGCAACAATGAACCAGTATATAAAAATAGATTACATAATTAACATACATGAGATTAGATTAGAAAATAATTTCTAGGAGAAGCCTAGTTTCTGTTTCTAGTACACACTATCTCTGTAGGCAGAGACTCTTTCAGTGGCGACTGTGCAAATAAAAAATAATTGAAAGGTGCAATGGTGGAAGTGACAGAAATAATTTTGAATGTTCGGAAGAGCTGAGTGATGTGTTCTATATTTAGTGTAGTTGGAAACCAGTCTGTCTCCATCAGATAGCAGTATAGCAAGGTCAAGCTATAATTGCCCTTTATTTCCTCAGCACAGCCTGGGTAAGGTAAAGATCTTGTCTGCCACACAATCATTACGAGCCATTCGTGTGAAATATCCCAATTGGTGCAGACTTATTGACAGATTTGAACTATGGATTCATTGCCACTGTGACTTGGACTGAGGTAATCTAAATTCATTCCCTTTTGGATTCTTAAAGAGAGGGAATGCTTCAGTTCTATCAGCTTGGTTTCATTGAACTGAATTCAAAGCTCTGATTTAAAAGGAGAATAATCATACATAATCCATATAAAACAAGTCTCATTGGTACAGAACAGCAAATCCTAGAAAAAATTGGTGTGGTATTAAAGGTGATAATTGGCAACAATTTTCATAGCATGAGCTAATGAATCTCTGACTATTTACATTTGACAAATTAATATTGCATTATAACTATTAGTAAAAGAAGAGTTTAATAAACATCTGGACCATAGATCTCGTCTAGTGGATAATGAAGGTCAAATAGGTTGGATAGATTAGTACTTGATTACTTCACAAGGACATGAGAAATAGGAGCACAAGTTGGCATGCAGCCCTCAAACCTGCACCACCTTTTCTCAAAATCACAGTTGATCTTTGGCCTCAGCTCCATTTTCCTGTTGAACCCCCTTATTCCTTTTCATATGAATATATATGACATGAATTGACATGGCAATACAAAATGACTGACATTGTTTCTGCATGCTTTGTTCACATGTATCCATGATTAATTCTGTGCTTCAAAATATGACCCATGATGCATAAAAATATTTACTATGCCATCAAATTTCCAGTCTTACAGGTTTCAATGAAATGACAATCCTTCTTCTAGATTTTAGATGACATCACCTAAAAATATAATCTGAAAGAGTGTTCTCTTTCTCAGAGAGGTCAGGACCTTTTTCTTTGGAGGGTAGGAAGCTGAGGGGGTGACGTTACTGAGATGTACAAGATCATGAGGGGCTTGGATAAAAGGAACACTCTTTTTCCTCGGGTAGAGAAATCTTAAACTAGAGGACTTAGGTTTATGGTGAGAGGAGAGAGATTTAAGAGAGACTACAAGGGCAATTTTACAGAGAGTAGTTTGTATCTGGAATGAGCCATTGAAGCTGATACAATTACATTTAAAATACATTTGGATGGATATATGGATAAGCAGGGTTTAGAGGGCAATGGGCCAAATGCAGGCAAATTAGTGAAGCCCAGAATGCCAATTTGATTGCCATGGACAAGGTGGGTTGAAGGGTCTGTTTCCTTGCTGTATGGCTCTATGACTTTATGCCAGTCCTCATGTAATTAAACTGTTTACACCATGTATGAAGGGGAATGAACGATGTATAATTTTCATGTCCTTTATCAGAGCTCTTCCTGAACTCAAAATATGAGTTTATTTTCTTTTTCTGGTTGTGCATTTACTACATTTCCAATTTTCTGTTTTATCATGAGAACGTACAATGACTGAAGAAATACAACAGCACAACAAGGCATGTGATTCAGACAGCAGAAGATTTGATGGACATTGAAAGAAAAGAGAACATGAATTAATCTATCATGCATTCTCTGATTTCAACTTTTCATTTCGTTATGACAGAATGTCTCTGGCTACCACTATGTTTGTCACAGTAACAGGCACTCTGGGATAATTATATGTGTTTCTCTTGGTTTGTGGTTCTTCAGAGCAAGAGCATATTTTTGTTAAATCCTGTTGCTTCTGATCGATAGAGTTGAAGCTATAATGTAGTGTGTAAAATGATATTCCTGCACCATTCACCAGCAAAAGGTACCTTCTGAGAATGAGAGAATTACAACTGAATTGCTTTTGATAAAAGATTTATGAAGTGTTTTAGCACACACTGGAAAATATTAATACAGAACTAATAAGAGAAATGAGATTGTGCCTGTCAAGTGATCAAATAAAGTCATATCACCATGATTTTAATCAAAATATTCATAACCTACCATTATTGTCACATTGCTGTAATGGAAAAGGAAATTGTAGGATCAAAAGTGTTCAAAACTTCCATTTCACTTGTAACAAAAAGCTTTGGTGAAATCTTTTACTGTTCAATTTGAGACGAAAATAGAAACTGGTGAAAATTAGTCAGTGAGCAGTAAACATGTTTTCCCTCGGATGTACACTGTTTTAGAACAAATGAACAAACACGTTCATACAATCAGAAAAAACGATGTCAATTTACTCACAAATAATGTAAGAAGATTGAAATCTGCTGCTTACAACTTGCCAGGCACACAAATTAGTTAAAATTTATGTTTAAACCCGATGAACTATTTGCTTTTAAGTTTGTAAATGGAGAATAATTTATGATGTTTTAAAATAATGGAGCATCACTACTTGTTATAAAATGTTGACTTGAACAGTCCATATTTATATATACAATTTCCTTGAATAACGTATATATCAATCTAAAATAGTTTATTTTCATACTATAAACGTGTTCCTGAAAGATATGTCGTCTTATTTTTACAGAGAATATAGGGCAGTAGTGAGTGATGCAAATAAAGCACATATACTGGTATATTTGCTTCGGTAATGAAATATTTTTATCTTTAAAAACCTATTTTCTTAAACTTTCTATTTTAAAATGGGCTGCATTTTTTAGTTGTCACACCTTTTAAAAGCATCATTCATGATATTGATCAAGTAAAAAGATGTATCTCCATTTTGTAGACTTGGATGGCATCATCCCTTACGCATATGTTGTGTTATGATATGGTGTGGTGTCTGTTATTTCTGTTGTTGTAAGAGTTACGCGTAGTATTACTGCTGGTGCTCTCCATCAGTGGCAGCAAAGTCAAAATCTTTCTTGGGCCTTTCTGTTAGGTAATTCAGACTCCCACCTGAATTTATAGCCCCATAACAAATGTTATTGGACCTATCTCAATCTCAGAATGACTCAGAGTACTTAATAACCAATGGAGTATTTTTCAAATGTAATCATTCTTGTGATCTCAAAAGCATGGCAACCATCATGCCTACGTCAAGCTCCCACAAAGAACAAGAAAAACATTGTTGTGATGTTTTAGTATATTAAAAGCTTTATACATATAACTGGATGTTTCTTAAAGATAACTATGAATACTGTAAAGAATTCTTCTGCTATTTTCTAAACTCCTAGGATCTCAAATCTTCTCCTTCTTCTTGCGTATGGCGTGCACAGCCTAAATTTGTAGATCAAGGGTAGACATCCAGGCCAGGACAGCATCAGTTGTTGGGTGGATGGCCCTGATGCCACCAGGGAAAAGCCTCAGTGAGCAGTCATTCATGACGTGTGGGATGGTCTGGTCTGGATATCCGCAGTCGCAAGCAGGGCTGTCTGTCATCCCCCACTTGTGCAGGTGATGGGCTGTTCTTGCATAGAGGGTGCGGATCCTGTTCAGCGTTAGCCATCACTTGCAATGGAGGTCAAATCCTGGTGGTTTCACTGTGGCATCTGTGATGACCTCTCCTTTGTTGGTGTTGGTATCTTTCCAGGCTCTGCATCACTCAGTCTTGGGGGTCAAAGTCTTCCAGAGATTTGGATGAAGGGTTCGCGGGACTTCAGGCACATGTTGGGCAGATTGTTCAAATCAGCATGGATGGGAAGGTCAGGGTTAGCCTCGATGGTGCACCAATCTTTCAGCATCCTCTCCCTTCTGCGTATGTTGGGAGGGGCGATGTGAGAGAGGACAGGGAGACACTGCAAAGGTGTTGACTTAAGCGTCCCTGTGATGACCCGCATTGCAGAGTTAAGGACAGTCAACTCGTTTGATGTGGCAGCAATTAGCCTAAGCTGTTGAGCAAAACTCGGCTGTTGAGTAGACTAGGGCTAAGCTTGAAGGGTATGTGCATTGGATCCCCAGCTGTTGCCTGCAAGTTTCCCTTTGATGTTGACCCTTGGTTTCCATTTATCAGCCACCCTCTTCAGGTGTTCACGATAGGTGAGGGTGCGATCCAGGGTGACTCCGAGGTACTTGGGGAATTCCTCATTCTTCACCGGCTTACCACAAAAGGACACTCGGAGCTTTGCATTGGCGAGCCAATTGCTGAGGTGAAAGGCAGTGACAGTGGTCTTATATGGGTTGGGGAGAAGTCACCAGAAGGTGAAGTACGCCTCCATCCCTTTCAAGTCTTGGGTTAGCACTCTGCTGATATCCTCAAGGGCAGCTCCCTGGTAGGCAAGGGCAAGGTAATCTGCACGAGGTAGTTGGCATGTCACTCATATCTATGTTGAACAGTAGGGGAACTAGGACAGAGCCCTAGGGGAGGCCATCATACAGGGTCCTCACAGAGCTGGTCTGGACCCAAGCGAGACTCTAAATCTACGGTTGCTGAGGATGGATGAGAGGGCGCGCATGGTTGGTTTGGCACTTCAAGATTCTGGAAGTTTTCAGCAACAGACCATGTCTCCACATGGTGTCATAAGCTGATGACAGATCGATGAGGGCAACACCAGTTTTCAGGACACGTTGGAAGCCAGCCTCTACATTGGTAGTGAGGGCAAGGACTTGATCTGCGCAGCTTCTACCAGGTCTAAAGCCAACTTGCTCTCTGGGCAGACCAGGTTCTACCAATGGAGAATCCTAGCAAGCAGGAGGCGCTCAAACAGCTTGTAGGATGTACACAAGAGAGAGATGGGTTGGTGACTAGCTGGATCATCAGCAGATTTCCCAGGCTTGAGGATGGCGATGACCTTAGACTCTCTCCAGGCCTTAGGGATAATTCCTCCACAATGGACATGCGTGAAAAAAGCAGCCAGCCAGTTGCGTCCTTGGAGGCCAAGGTTCTTCAGAAATTCCGGGTAAATCCCATCAACTCCTGCTGCTTTCCCAGCTTTAGTAGAGGACAGGCCTTTGTCTACATCAACTGGAGTGTATGGATTAGAAAGGCGGCTTGAGGATGAAGGTGAAGAAGAGATGGAGTTTGTCAAGCTCCATCTCACTTCTTGTCGGGCTTCTTTGGAAGTGGCGACCTTCGAGTTTGCCAGCAGGCGAGAAGCTACAGCATTTGCTGACACCTTGTGGGGGTTGTACCAGGCAGGGGCAGCTGAACCAAGATGGCGAAGGAGAGTCCATGCCTTCCTGCAGGAGTGCGTGAAGTTCAAGTCATCTACAGTCTCTTGCCAGCGCTGTGGTCTTGCTGCATCCAGGTAATCTAGCAGTTCTGTGGCAGTATCTGGGTCACCTGTGGCCTCATACTGCTTCAAGAGGTCTTCTGATTCAAGGAGCCAGCAAGGAGTGAAGTTTTTGCGGAAGCCTCAAGGGACGTACTTCTTTGCTGCAGCCTTCAGGATTGTACAGAAGGACTTAGTTCTTGGGGACAGGTTCAAGACATGATCTTTTCCTCCATTTCTTGTGGGAAACCTTTCCAATCTGCTTTCCTGAAGTTCCAGCGTGGGAGAGGCTTGGATGAGATCATGGGGATATGTCCACCGATGTGGATCAGAACAGGTCTATGTTGGCTGTGAGGGAAGTGCGAAAAGATCTTAGGGCATGGAGGGGGTGGCCGACGTCGGTTTTCGATGTGAAGCAGAGGTCTGGGTTGTAGTCCCTCCTCCATCTGCTTGAGTGGAATGTGCCTAATTGTTTGGCATCATAGAGGAGGTAGCGGTCATTGTTGGATGCCCACGTATCCAATAATTCCCCATTCTCATCGTTGGTTGAGTAGCCCCAGGATGAGTGATGGCTGTTAAGGTCCCCTGCATGCACTTCTAGGTGGTGGAAAGTGGGTAGCATGGAGGCAGGCCATGTGATTCTATAGGGTTTATATACATTTGTGACAGTGATATCCCCAATCGTCACAGTGGCAATGAAGATGTCATTGGAGCAAGATTCCTCAAGAACACAGAAATCATGTAGGTCATAACTCAAGTAAGTAGCAATGCCGTATTTTTTGTGGCAAACAGCAGCAACAAGCTTGAAGCCGTAGATACGGAGCTTGGAAGCACATGAGATATCAGCAATGTGCCTCTCTTGTAGAAGGAGGACATTAGCATTAAGGTCCTTAGCAGATCTTGAGATGTATTCATTCTTTGCCCTGGACATTCCTTCCACATTTAGCTGGTAGATGCGTAGAGATTTCCCGATGCTGCAGGAGTTTTGGCCCTGAGCAGGGCCGTTTGGGTTATGGGTCACTAGTGGCATTGTCAAAAGTGACACCAAAATACTACATCTATTAGATTGTGCACGTCGGGTTTATTGCATTAGTCGAAACAGGGTGGACCACATGAAGGTTGCAATCTCCCACTCCATGATCACAAATGGACTTTTTAAATAAATATACTAAATTTTGCTTCAGGCCACCTAGTTGGATTCACTTCTTGGCACAACAGCTTAGGAAGGTCATCAAGGTCTTTTTGAAGGTGTAGATGAGATTTAGCAGAATGTTATCAATGATGAGAAATTTCAGGTGGAGAGACAAGGGAAGCCAACCTTTTTCTCCTTTGAGTAGTTAAAACGAAAATTAATTCAATTGTTTAACCGATGAAGCATTCTGGTACAATTACGGCTCAGAATGTGACCATTCAGCAAAGTAATTTGTTCTTCATGTATCTCCTCTTCTCTTTTCTACCTAACCCAATCAGCATAACATTTGATTCCCTTCTTCTTTTCATACTTTCCCCTTATGTATTTGCAGCCTGATTGTCTCCTCTGTTCCCATTCTCATCAGTCTCTGGACAAAGTAGTTCTTTCTGAAGTTGAAATGTGATTTACCTTCATCTAGTTTTGTTCACTCTGTGTCCAATTTAAAAACCTTCTGTAATTCCAAAAGCCTCAATTTAAGGCAAGAACATGTTCATGACCACTTTGTCCAGCCTGAAAGAGTATACCCCACCCCTTTGCAATCACCAATTTGCACATACTCACAGCCTGACTCCAGACTGGGCCCTCGTCCACTGCCCAACATCAGAAATTGCGGAGGTGGAGAAGCTATTCAGGAAACAGAAAAGCCGGAAATCTCCAGGACCGGACAATGTTTCCCCCTCTACCCTCAAGCTCTGTGCCGAACAACTGGCACCGATCTACATAGACATTTTCAACCAGTCCCTGCAAACCTGCACTGTCCCTGCCTGCTTGAAAGTCACATCTGTGGAGTCATTTAAGTTCCTTGGAACCATGATCTCCAGGGACCTTAAATGGGGGGCCACCATCGACTCCACAGTCAAAAAGGCCCAACAGAGGATGTACTTCCTGCGGCAGCTGAGAAACACAATCTGCCACAGGCATTGATGGTCCAATTTTTCCACGAGCAGTAGTTCTACTCAATACCCAAAGTCTGTAGTCTCTTTTTTGCTCTGGTTTATTTTCACCCACATGTTTAGACTGTAATGTTGTATCCTTATGGTTTTGATGTGTTTATGCTTTATTCTTAATTATTAACTGTATGTTTGTGTTGTCATCTGTGAGCGGAGCACCAAGGCACATTCCTTGCATCTGCACACACTTGGCCAATAAACTTATTCATTCATTCATTCATTCAGTCGCAATGTTCAGTATAAATTAAGTAAAACGTTCTTTTCAGTTCTTATGTTTTATTTGAATTATATTGTTGAATGATTCCAGTATTTTGTATTTGCCATTTATACCTCATGATCTCTTTGTTTCTCCAACTCTTTTAGATTCATATCTTCCAAATAATATATGAAATAATTTCCTTATCAAAATGTAATACTTTATATCTACTTGAGTTGAAATTAATTTCCCAATTAAACATCCATTCACATTAATTAATGTAATTTGTTGCAGTCTTCTATCTACAGTGTTGATTTCCCTGAGGGACAACACTTACCATCAACTCTGAAACACCACCTGTACTCTGCTTCCTATCTTAAACCAGCTAACAATCCTCTCAGTTACTTAACTCCTAATTCTGCCTGTTCTTTCCCTCTTAGTAAGTCCATTATATGTTTTTTTGTAGATTAGACAAATTACATCTTTGTTACCTCTTCATTACCTGGGCTTGAATTAAGGGGAGGGAGACTGGCAGATGAACCAGTTGTGTCATGCTTGCCAAAAAATACAATGGTCAGATTGAGGCTTTTAAGTGCAGTGAGTTGTTGTGATCTGCTTACTCAGAAAGAATGGATGAAGAAATTCAAAAGGGATTTGGATATAACCTTGAAAAGGAGAAAAATTGGTTAGCTAATGGTAAATTAATCAGAAACATTGGAGCATTTGGGCAATTCATTTATTGGGCTGACAAAGGCAATGAATGGTCTCCTTCTTTACTTATGATTGCATGAAAGTATTTGCTGGATGTAAAAGTTCAAATGTGTCCATACACCTGTCCTATTCAGAGTTTGAATCTTACATGTATTCGAATGCATGAATGAGAGGGAGTGGAAGTCTTCAAGTGATAATTTGTAAAAGCTGTATAGAAACAACTTACATTTTCAGGACACAGCTAAACCTGAAACTGATTGATGACCATGTGGTTACGTTATCTTGGTTGGAAAAAAAGTAGAAAGAAGTTTTGATTTTTTGAAAACAAAAGAGGGAAGTTCACCTTTCAGATACTAGGCCCTAATTTCACAGACATTCTGCTAGATTCAAGACTGACACTTCATGATTTATTTCATGCTAAAAGCATGTGCATGTGGTTGAAAACAGTGATATGCCATCAGATTTGTCTATGAAGTTAGTCTTATTCATTTATTCATTTTTTTGCACATGAATGGTGCAGAATAAGTCACCATTTATTGCTCACCGCTAATTCCCATTGAGATCGCAGTGGTGAGCCCTCATTTTTATCTGCTGCAATGTGAAGACGCTCCAACATTATTGTTGAATAGGCAGTTTGAATTATTCTGGATACTGACATAAAAAAAGATAGTGGTCATTACTATTGATGGATCTCATTGCTTATTTATTGCCCTGTCCATTCACAACCCTGATTAGTTCTCTTTATCTGTCTGTAGAACTGCAATCTGGTCCAGCAAAGCACAGTTCATGTGGTACAGTGCACATCTCAACCGACTAGACAAGCAGTGGGTGATTCAAGCTCTAAATATCATGAAAACGAAATGGTCCACTTCAGTCAACTAGATCGCAGCACATCTGTGGTTCCAAGACTTTCTACTGATCTTACGGTTATCCGAGGGAATGAAGTCCAAGGTAGTAATAGACATCCTGAAAATGCAGGTAAAAGCCTTAAAGCATTTTTATTTTCAGTAATACATCAAATGCACTCAAATCGAACCTTTCGATTAAAAGATTCTTTTTCATGTTTTATTTGTAGTAAAAGCAAAGTGAAATTAAATATTTTTAACTTGAACAACAACTAACTTCAAGAGGGTACAGGAGAATCATCACCTGTGTTGTGATAAAAAGCTTACGACTGGCATTGAAAACAAATTATCCAGTCATTTTATTCACAAGTGCATTTGTTATTTTGCGATGTGCAAATTGGCTGCCACATTTCCACAATTACAATTTAACTGTGATCACACTTCAAATGTTGGCTGTATAGCATTTCGAGAGTTTCTGAGGCTGTGAATTATATTATGGAAACACAGCACTGTCTTTCACTTATACAACTGGCAGCAGTAGTAAAAAGAGGCATTTTTAAGGAGTTGCTACGGATTTTCTATATGCCCTTGAGACTTGAAAAGGTAACTTTGAGTTAAATCTGAAAGGTTCATTTGGGATATAAATGCATTTCTGTTCTCTGCCAACCATGCAAAGTAAAACTTTTTGTTGATTTTAAAATGGGTACAGACTCCCCAAGGTTTTCAATTTAAACATTAAATCTGTTTTACTCTGTAATTTGCAGACACTGTTAAAGATGACTGAATACATTACATTGCACTTTTAAACTTCCAGCAGTCAGCTTCTGTCCTGCTGCAGTGGAAATCTGCAATGCCTTCAGTGATTGTCTTAACAGGTGCAGGCTTGGTCTAGTTATCCAAACTAATCTTCTTTACACGTCCAAACTTATTATCACTAACACTTATTTAAGTAGTATAACCTTTTTCAGCTGAAGTAGTTCCAATTCCTAAAGGAGACCTGTTGGCTGTCTGAGTATCACAACAGTGTGAGAAGAAACCTTCAAATTACAAGGAACATTACCATTCATTTCCAGGTTTATCGCCAACTTAACAGGAAGAGTGTTTGCATGAATATTTTCAATTAACATCCAAATGTATTTTATCCTTAAAACAAGAACCATAGAATTACAATATGTCCTAACAAGCAGGTACAAACCTGAATGTCCGTCACACAACTGCTTCTGGAAATCACAGCGATTGCGGGGGATGTAGATTTGGGAGATGCGAATCCAGTGATCATGGTTCCGAAAGTCAAAGGGAAAGTCAGCTGACCATATTTCAGGAAGAGATTACAACAGCTTGCTTGAGGAGACAGGGTGGGAAGAGGTATATGTACTCATCTTGTCTATATATATATAAAACCCACTGGATCCGTGAGGGCTTACCTCCATTAAGGCGCCAGGCTTACTAAATTCTGAGAAATATAGCTTTAAGTTAAATGACTTCTGCAGTATGAAACACAGCACCTAGTTTAAATATCCGACGGAGCCACGCGGCGGTGGCAATGAAGCCTCGTGAATCGACCCAATGTGGGCGTGGGGGAACCATGTTGAGGGGGGAAGGGGGAAGAACAATGGAGGACCCGGCATGGGGGGATCGCCGTGAGGGAGGGGGAAGAACAATGGAGGACCCGGCTTGGGGGAACCGCCGTGAGGGAGGGGGAAGAACAATGGAGGACCCGGCTTGGGAGAACCACCGTGAGGGAGGGGGAAGGGTGAGAGGGAGGTGGGGAACAACAAAGGGGGACTTGGCGCCATATGTGACGACTATTTGCATACCTCGGGTATGCAAGCAAACAATTTCAATGTGCCTTGTCACATGTGACAATAGAGTATTCCATATTCCATTCCAAATATTACCAGCCCAGCTTCCTTACTTGGAATAGTCTCGCATCACACCATCATGTTTGCTCTTAGCTTATCCAGGTGCTGAGTTCCTGTCTCTGAGCTTCTTTATCTGGAGTCAGGACACACTCTGACCAGCAGCCAGACCTTGAGTGGCATAGTGAGGATATTCGAATCCCAAAACATACCTGACAACCTTTGAAAGCTGGAAAGGCTTTGCCAGCTATAAAAAAACTGGGGTGGTTTTTAATAGTTTCAGAGACATTTAAAGTCATTAAAATTGAAGTAAGGAATTATAAAAGGTAATAAAAATAATGCATTTTAAATTAAAAACATTAAAACAAAGTTAAATAATTTTTAAAAATGTGACTTGTCCTCCCCATTTGTAGGGAAAACAAATCCAACAGTAGTCAGAATTCTGCCTATTATAATAATTGACCTGCGTTCAAAGCACTTTACAGGACAGATTACTGTTGTTAAACTGGAAGCAAGCAAATTCATTCAAAGATATTCACTTATCTATGCCCTCCAGAGATGCTACCTGACCCTTTGAGTCACTCCAGAACTTTGCTTTTTTAAAACCAGTACCTGCAGTTCCTTATTTGTTTATCCAAAATATTATTAGGTTTAATATTTCTACCAATTTAACTTTTCCCAACTCTCTCCCCTCATCATGTTGGAGTTACGCTCTCTCTAGGATTTGTATGAAAGTTGTAAGATAATTTTACACTATACGTCTTTGTCCCTGAGCATATTGCAGGATAACATTCAGGAGTCGTGATGCAGGTTGGAAACAATGACAGAAAAGAAATGGCATATTCTCTTACCAGGTTTCAAGCTGGAGAAGAAGTTGTATTGCAGGACACCAAACGTAATAATTGCATGATTACTCCTAGTACCAGCTGCTAATGTGTACAGATAGACCAGGTTAATGCAGGATAATAGTGGAAGTGGAACTATCAGTCTAACATGTGAGACAGATTGCCCGGCGCGGGGGAGCCGATATCCTCTCCCTGATGCAGGAGCTTGATCGCCCCGACGAGGAAGGCCGGCCGCCGGCTACGGGAGTCAGGATCGTCCCATCAATGGAAGGTTAGAGGCCCCCGACCACTGGAGGACAAAGAAGGGAGAGATTGAACTTTTTTTCGCCTTCCGTCACAGTGAGGAATGTGGAGGAGTCACTGGTGGATGTTCATGTTAAAATGTATGTTGTGTGTCTTGTTCCTTTTTATTGTTATGACTGTATGGCAAATGACATTCCTCGTTTGTTGCAAAACATACTTGGCTAATAAAGTATGATTGTGATTGTGATTTATTGTGATTGTGATGAGAGAGACCACTGGCAGGTTAATCTACCACTTTAAATAACGCTGATGTACAGGTGAATTGTAGAATCTGGGAGCACTCAATGAGAATGTTAGGTGAATAAAGTAGGATTGGTGCTTGATGCTTGGTGTGGGGTGGAGGGGCTGTTTTTGTGCTGAATGACTCAATGATGCCTACCTAACATTGGGTGAGACCAGACCAACAGTGGAGAGACCAATTCACAGCAGGAGCTGTGGCCTGAATGTGATCCCAGTTTGTTTTGCAGGCCACATGGCCACAGTTTGGCTCATGGAGATGCTTTTGGTGGCGGAGAGGACTGTGCCCATGATAGAATTTACAGAGGCCAATTAATCTACAACGCAGTTAGAAGGTAGACACAAAATGCTGGAGTAACTCAGCGGGTCAGGCAGCATCACTGGAGAGAAGGAATGGTTGATGTTTCGTGTCGAGACCCTTCTCAGATTTAAACTAGCATCTGCAGTTCTTTCCCCTTCTCTCCAGAGATGCTGCCTGACCCGCTGAGTTACTCCAGCATTTTGTGTCTACCTTCGATTTAAACCTGCATCTGCAGTTTTTTTCTCTTCTCTCCAGAGATGTTGCCTGACCCGCAGAGTTACTCCAGCATTTTGTGTCAACCTTCGATTTAAACCAGCATCTGCAGTTCTTTCCTGCACATTTAACCTACAACGCACATGTCTTTGGGATGTGGGAAGAAACCAGAGCACTCAGAGGAAACCCACGCAGTCACAGGGAGAACGTGCAATCTCCAAATAGCACCCAGGATTGAACCTGGGTCTCTGGCGATGTGAAGCAGTAGGTTTTCCAGTTGTGCCACTGTGTTGCCGCCCCCGGCAATAGAGCGGCAAACAAGGAGAAGCCTCACAGAGCAGGATAAGTTCCTGTAAGATGGAGGGGCGGGAGATTCCTCAAGGGACAACTCTCGTCTGTTAGCTCATTGCAGTGTATTAAAAGATTTATGCAAAAACTACCACCTCTGTTATTAAAGGGAATCAAGGCTTTGAAGTGGATGATCAGTCATGACATAAATGGCGGTGCAGATCCAGGGCCTACTGCTACTCTTTTTTATGTTGTTGTGCTCTTATGTAGAACAGTACAACAGTACAACACAGGAACAGGCCATTTAGCCCACAATGCACGTGCCGAATACCATGACAGGTTATACTCATCTACTATGCCTGTACGTGATCCATATCAATCTATTCACTGTATGTCCTTGTGCTATCTAAAATGCTACCTCCATATCTGCTTCTACCGCCATCTCTGGCAGTGTGTTCCAGGCACCCACCACTCTGTGTGTATAAAAAAAACTTGTCCCGCACATCTCCTTTAAACTTTGCCCCTCTCACCTTAATGCTATGCCCTCTAGTCATTGACATTTCCACCCAGGGAACTAGATTCTGACTGCCATATAATTTTAGATTATAATTTTATAATTATATAGCCTCTCATAATTTGTTATACTTCTATCAAGTCTCCCCTCAGCCTCTGATTCTCCAGAGAAAACAAATCAAATTTGTCCAACCTCTCCTTATTGCTAATACCCTCTAATCCAGCCAGCATACTGGTAAATCTCTTCTGCACCTTCTCCAAAGCTTCTACGTCCTTCCTGTAATGGGACGACCATATGTTCTTGTGACATCAGTATCTGCCACAAAGCGGGGAAATAAAAGTTTTGTCTTTGGCTGTCAAGGTGATTGTAGTCATTTTTAAGCATTCAATTCCTTTCAGGCTATATTTAGAGATGTAAGCAGCTCCTCACATTTTGCAGACGTCACTGACATTCGGTGCTCCAAGAAACAAACAGGAGGAGTGAACGTGAAGCTTTACAGTATATGGATTGTAAACTTACCACTGCTGAAATGGTCTTGTGAATCAATTAGTTCAAGGGTAATTAGGGAAACAATAATTGGCAGCTTTCCTGAGATGTCCAGATACACAAATGAATATAAGAACTCTGCATGGTAGTGTTGACTGCAGGCGCATTCACGGCATGCCCTTCATGTGAACTTGGTTGTTTTCATGAAGTGACCAGCATTCCACTCCCGGTGTGTGCAGTTTGTGTATGACCACTGGTGCACATCGTGCAAGATTAATTCCAGTTCACTGGAGAGTGGTCATGATTTTTCATCCTGGGTCAATCCTTTGTTTCAGCCTGTATTTGAAGCATCACTGCAAGTCAGATGTCAGCTACCGGACAACAAATGTCATTCACTCATGATCAGGTCAACACTCTTGTCCAGAACTTGCTCACATGTGTGCAGCAGGTCTCTATCAAATCCATGTTATCATAGAGGAGGAATCTTCTCAGGTAAGTTTCCACAGCCTTCCTGGCAGTGGATCTCAGCAGTATTTGATTGAGTGGGTATCAAGATTTATGGTTCTGTGCCGTATAACCTTTTGGAACAGCACATTTGGAACAACTTTTAGATCTACCTATCTGGTGGCAAGCGAAAAAGCAGTGACACAAGGAACAGAAAGAGGCAGAGAAAAAAGGGGAGAGGTCCAACAGAAATCGGAAAAAATGGTGACAATGAGGTAAATACCTATTCTGCTAAGAGATTGGATAGGCTGGGTTTGTTTTACTTACATTGAAGGAGACTGAGAGGGTGACCTGATAAAGCTTTAAAAACTTATGAGAAGCATAGATCAGGTAGAAAGTCAGAATATTTTCTTGTGGTAGGGGATATCAAAAATAAGAGTGCATAGGTTTACGCTGAGAGGAAGTGTTTTACAGAGACCCAAGGAGAAAGTTTTTTATACCCAGAGTGGTTGATATGTGGAACTTGCTGCCAGAGAGGTGGTGGTCAGATACAGTCACTACATTCAAGAAACATTTGGACAGACACTCAAATAGGCGAGACATAAAAGAATACAGAGCTACTGCAGGTAAATATGATTAGTGTAAATTGGCGAAATGGTTGTCATGGGCAAGGTGTTCCGAAGCTGTGCAAATCTATGTTCTAATTTCACTATTCATAAGTGATATCAAACATCTCACTTACACCTCGCAGTTTAACTGTTCTTGCCTTTCCTCAATGAGGTGGCACAGTGTTGCAGCTAGAGGAGCTGATGGCTCAGATGCCAGTCACTTGGGTCTCATCCTGACCTCTGTTGAAGTCTGCATCGCCATGTTCTCAGATCAATAGTCTTTCTCTGCATCCATGTCCATGGTGCAATACCCCTGCCACTTTTCTTTGCCACGACTAACCATTGTCTCTTCAGCATGTGCCTGAACGATCCTCTGGCTCTCTGTCGAAACGGGTGGTCTATTCCATCTGTTGCATGACATGTGCATTGTCAGAAAATCTTGGTATTTGGTCTCTTTTTGTTCAGCTGTTTCTCAGAGTATTATAGCATACTACTTCTTTAAAGATGTGATGGCTCCTGTTCACTGATGCTTTCCGTTTGTGATTATAAATTCCCTGCCGATATATGTAGCTATTGAATAGCACAGGTGAATACACAAATATGTAAAATGACAGACAGGACCGGCATTTATTCACAAAATGCTGGAGTAACTCAGCAGGTCAGGCAGCATCTCAGGAGAGAAGGAATGGGTGACGTTTCGGTTCGAGACCCTTCTTCAGACTGATGTCAGGGGGTCGGGACAAAGGAAGGATATAGGTGGAGACAGGAAGATAGAGGGAGAACTGGGAAGGGGAGGGGAAGAGAGGGACAGAGGAACTATCTAAAGTTGGAGAAGTCAATATTCATACCGCTGGGCTGCAAGCTGCCCAAGCGAAATATGAGGTGCTGTTCCTTCAATTTCCGGTGGGCCTCACTATGGCACTGGAGGAGGCCCATGACAGAAGTTCAGCCTGGGAGTGGGAGGGGGAGTTGAAGTGCTCAGCCACCGGGAGATCAGGTTGGTTAAAGCAGACTGAGCTAAGGTGTTGAGCGAACGGCCAGCAGGTACACCTGTCCAATCAGCCTACAAACTCCTTATCAACAGCTGGGGATGTTTAAATTGGTAGAGTTGTACGCAGAATGATTCAGATGTCCTTGCCAGTGATGTCCACATTTTAGATGTAAATGAAAGAAAACTTGAATGATGGACCACTTTCAGGGTGGAAAAGTCACCCAGTCTAGCCGATGTGTATCCTGGGTCATTAAAAGCAAGGGCAGAAATGGCAGAAGTGGAGGCGATGGTTATGAATGTTACCGTCTTCCTGAGAGTGATCCCATGGAAAGTGACTGGCTCAGATGGAGTCATCGACTTCAGGAAGCAGGGTGGAATACATGTCTCTGTCTGTATCAGGAAGGAAAATTATCCAATCAGATGCCACATTTCTGAATGCACTGCCAGCAAATGCGGTGAGAGAGAAATGAATAAATATTTGAAGTGTAAATATTTACAGTCCTATGGAAAAAAAACAACAAAGGTTGGCACTGATTTAAAGAAATGGCACAGGCATAATGGATTGAGCAGCATCCTTTTGTGCTGTACCATCTCCTGACTCCATAATTCTGGTCCTGTGCATTCTGAACCAAATAAGTTAATTATTTTTAATGCAAATTACATTCATGATGTTACCTCATGACATTTTCTTTGCCTAGCCATAAAAAAATACATTGACTACATATACCATTTTTATAAGATTTCTGCTTTTCTTCTTCGCCTTCATATGTCGGAGTAACCATCATTATCAAGTCAAGTCAAGTTTATTTGTCACATGCACATACACGATGTGCAGTGAAATGAAAGTGGCAATGCCTGCGGATTGTGCACAAAAAAGATTTACAGTTACAGCATATAAATAAAGTTAATACAGTTAATACAGAGAAGACAAAAATTAGTCCCTGGAGATATAATGGTTAACAGTCCTGATGGCCTGTGGGAAGAAATTCCGTCTCATCCTCTCCGTTTTCACAGCGTGACAGCGGAGGCGTTTGCCTGACCGTAGCATCTGGAACAGTCCATTGCTGGGGTGGCAGGGGTCCCTCATAATCTTGCTTGCTCTCGATCTACACCTCCTGATGTATAGGTCCTGCAGGGGGGCGAGTGAAGTTCCCATGGTGTGTTCTGCCGAACGCACTACTCTCTGCAGGGCCATCCTGTCCTGGGCAGAGCTGTTCCCAAACCAGACTGTAATGTTGCCGGACAGGATGCTCTCTACAGCCCCAGAGTAGAAGCAATGAAGGATCCTCAGAGACACTCTGAATTTCCTCAGCTGTCTAAGGTGATAAAGGCGCTGCTTTGTCTTACCCACCAGTGCGGCAATGTGCGTTGTCCACGTCAGATCCTCTTTGATGTGGACTCCCAAGTATTTAAAACTGCTCACCCTAACCACAGTAGACCCATTTATCTCCAGTGGCGTGTACGTCCTTGGATGTTGAGCCCTTCTAAAGTCCACAATCAACTCCTTAGTTTTTGTGACATTCAAGAGGAGGCTATTGTCCTGACACCAGAGAGCCAGATCAGCCACCTCCTCCCGGTAGGCCTTCTCATCGTTGTCGGAGATCCGGCCCACCACCACAGTGTCATCAGCAAACTTGATGATGGAGTTGGAGCTGAACCTGGCCACACAGTCATGTGTGTACAGGGAGTACAGTAGGGGGCTAAGGACACAACCCTGGGGGGATCCTATGTTCAGGGTGAGGGGGCTAGATATGTATTCCCCCATCCTGACCACTTGGGGCCTGGCGGTGAGAAAGTCCAGGACCCAAGCACACAGAGGGGTGCTAAGCCCCAGTTCCAGCAGCTTCTCAGCCAGTCTGCTGGGGACTATTGTGTTGAAAGCTGAACTAAAGTCAATGAACAGCATCCTCACATAGCCCCCCTTCTGGCTGTCCAGATGAGAGAGAGCGGTGTGCAGAACCTGGGAGACCGCATCATCCGTGGACCTGTTCGGACGGTATGCGAACTGTAGTGGGTCCATGTTGCGAGGAAGGAGGGCACAGATGTGCTTCTTGATTAGTCTCTCGAAGCATTTCATGACAACCAAGGTGAGGGCCACCGGTCGGTAGTCATTTAAACAAGCTGGAGAGGCATTCTTTGGCACCGGTACAATGATGGATCTTTTGAAGCATGCAGGGACCACGGAATTTGCCAAGGAGAGGTTAAATATTGTGGTGAGCACTGGAGCAAGCTGAGTAGCACAAGACTTTAGTACTCGCCCAGATATACCATCTGGGCCTCCAGCTTTCCTCGTGTTCACACGCGTCAGAGCCCACCTCACGTCATGCTCGGACACCGAGAATGTGTGCACATCCCCGGCGGTGGATCCCACTCCAGCCTCGCTAGCCCGCGCCCCGTCGGTGTTGTTTTTAGACGGCGAGCTAGGGGTGATGTTACCCGTCTCGAACCGTGCATAAAAAGAGTTCAGGTCATCAGCTAAGGAGGGGGCGCGGGACCGGTCGTTAGTTATAGCCCGTAGCCCCTGCCAAAGGCGCCTGGTGTCCTGCTGCTCCATCTGTGACTCCATCCTGTCCCGGTACCTCCTTTTTGCGTCCTTCACCGCCCTTCACATTCGGTAGGACTCTACCTTGTAGTCGTCCATATTGTCGGATGCCAGGCCAGAGTTGTAAGCAGCGGTGCGAGCATTCAAGGCAACGCGAATAGACCTGTCCACCCAGGGTTTTTGGTTAGGAAAGATCCTGACCCTTACCGTGGGGACGATGTTATCGGCTATTGTTGCAATGAAGTCCGTAACCGCTTCTGCAAACTCACTGACGTCTCTGGAACTTGCTTGGAACATGTTCCAGTCGACATCGCTCAGTGCATCTTGCAGCTGAATTTTCTTGTATTGCACTCAGTCTAAAACGATCTTTGACTTCATGTAAGATCAAGTGATTTTTGTAAAATATTAGCATAATGGAACATTTTCTGAAGTGTGATGATTTACATGTGGTTCAGGGGATATAAAATACAAATGGGCAAATTTATGATATTCAAAGATCAAGAGAGAAAATCTCCTTTGCTTGATTTTTAAAGTGCCGATGAGAATAATGGCATTTTCACCTTATGGGCCAGCCTTAAGATTCATTCAGAAGGGTTGTGCCAAGCTGATAGCAGCTGCATTTTGGGAATAGTTGTCTACTTTTGTCTTAATTAACTGTCAGAAAAATGTCTAATTTCCTGATTGTTCATACAAATTGCAGACAACAGCCATTTGTTCCCTCCCTTTTGGAGTTCAGCGATATGTCCCTGCAGATGGGGCATTCGAATGGTAGGTCAGGATATGTATCACTTCTTAAGGCAGTGGTTATTTAAATTCCATTAACTTAGATATGACAGCTTGCATCCTCAGTCTATGCAGACATTTATAGTGGTTGCAAATTTAATTCCCTGCAGCACAGTAGAATGTTGACTTTTCATAAAAGAGGCTGTCGCAAGAGAAATGAGGGAACTAGAAATGAACTTAGCTGGAGACATGAAATGCAGTGACATAAAATTATTTCAGCACTTTTGGGAGCAAGAAAGGAAACCCGAGATTCCTTGAGGTGCACACGGTGATGAAAGATATGAAGCTGATAAAATATATAGATGACAAATAATAATTGCCAGGAAATATTCATTGACATTACAAATATATAAAGAGATAAAAGGGTGGTTAGGCAAAGAATAGGTCACCTTCAAGATCAGCATGGCCATCTTTGTTAGAGGCACAAGAGATGGGGGAGATATTAAATGATCTATTTTTATTGAGGAAAAGGGAAGAAAAGGAATGAATGCATTGAAATTGTTATGCTTTAGTTCATATACTAATGACCAAAGAGGAGGTGATGGAGGTTCAAAGCACAATAACATGGATAAATCCCCTGGGTCTGGCCAAATGCATCCTCAGACCTTCTGGAAAGCTCGGGAGGAAATTGCAGAGACTCTTGCAGAGATACTGTATTTGCATCATCTTTAGCCACAGATGAAATTGGAGACTGGAGGGTGGCTAATGTGGCATTATTTTAAGAAGGGCAACAAGGACAAGCCAGGGAACTGTAGGTCGGTGAGCCATTGGTGGGAAAGTTGGAAGGGATTCTAAGGGACAGGATCTACAAGCATTTAGATAGGCATGGACTGATTAAGGACTGGCGGGATGCCCTCTATCGGGCCAAGGCTAGGCGCCAGCTCTCGGACACCTCCTCCTACTTATCCTTGGACCATGACACCACAGATGAGTACTAGGCCATAATCTCACAGACCATTTCTGATATTATCACTTCCGGCTGTCTGCCACAGCCTCCAACCATATCGTTACCGGTTTTACCTTCCCAAAATCCATAAACACAACTGCCCTGGCAGACCCATTGTTTCTGCCTGCTCCTGTTCCACTGAAATAATTTCCACGTACTCGACTCCATCTTATCCCCCCTGGTCCAATCCCTCCCTACCTGTCCAAGATACCTCACGCGTACTTCGTCCCTTTAATGACTTCCACTTTCCAGGTCCCCACTCCCTCATCTTTACTGTGGACGTTCAGTCACTCTATACCTCCAACCCCCACCAGGAAGGCCTTAAAGCTCTGTGTTTTTTCCTTGACCACAGAAACAGCCAATTTTCCTCTACTAACACTCTCCTCTGCCTTGGGGAGTTGGTCCTCACTCTTAACAATTCTCCTATGACTCCTCCCACTTCTTCCAAATCAAAGGCATAGCTATGGGCACTTGCACAGGCCCCAGTTATCCCTGCCTCTTTGTAGGGTGTGTTGAACATTCCCTGTTCCAGCTGTACACTGGCCCAATCCCCAAATTGGTAGTAAAGTGGGCATCGAGGAGGGAAAGTTTCCAATAGGATCTTGATCAGTTGGGAAGGTGGGCCAAGGAATGGCAAATAGAATTTAACTCTGACAAGTGAACCCAAGGTTCTCAATATCATCCTTAATGCTCTTCCTCCACTTTAAATGATCTTATGCCAGGACCTTCCCGTCATCAGTGGTATGTTGCATTTCTTCAAGGAGGCTTTGTGAACATCTTTGGTTCTTTTTTTGTGTTTGCCTTGTAATCTATTGCCATACTACAGCTCAGAAGAAAGGCTTGTTTTGGAAGTGTTATGTTGAACAAATCAGTGTCCTCTCCCATGCCAACATTTACACTATTGACACCACAGTTGCACTCGATTGGCTGTTTCCCAAAGGCAAACATTGTCTGCACCCTGGAGCTTAAAGCAGAAGTTTGATTCTGGAATGCAGTTTCCATAGGTTGAACAGCTGTTCATTAGTTCTGAAGGCTAACTCCATTTCTGTGGGAACTAAGCTGCAGCTGAATGTTGAATGGCACTCTTGTTTTATGCCAGTCTTCACTAAAAGTAGTTATGTTGAAGCCCCATTGGTTAATATCACAATTCTCATTCTTTCATGGGCCAAGCATATAATGGGGTCAAATATCTGTGAGCAGCAGTATTTGAGGAGGCTCCCTATGATCACTTTCATTTGAGAGTTAAAGCTTTTAGTGAGTTTAATAAAAGCCACATGCAGAGGATGCTGCTGGTCCTGCATTTTTCTTGGTGTTGTTTCATGAAGATTGTGATTAGTGCGCCGAGGAATCTAAGCAAGACAAACTCTGATGATAGACTTCCAAATCGGTAGGTAAGTTGAGGACTTCCATGGCATTAGCCAGCAAAACGCACCCCATTATGAATGCTTTCATCAACTGCTTCACTGAAAGTAAAAGGACATGCATTTAGATCATGCTCTGTGTGACTTCAAGCGAAAGCAATGTGCTCAATTTTTTGAAATGTGGTTATTGTTCTAGGCAGGAAATGTTACAACTAATTGCTTATTAACAAGATGATGGTCGGTCAATTCTGCTTAAAATATTGGGGAGACCAACCTGTCCTTTTCCAAATCTTGTCAATTACCTGATAACTGACAAACATTCTCGATTTCACAGCCTTAATTCAACATCTGAAAGATACTACTTCTAACAGGACAGCTATCCCTCAGTGTGTATCAAGGTATCAACTGAAATATGTAAGCTGTTTATTCATTGAAAGGATACTGTATTTAGAAACAAATTAGCTGGTTGAACTACTCTGAAGGCCATATTTTCATTACATGACCTTTTATCTTTCAGGTTCAAGGCGTTACCACAGTTTTTATGTCTATTGCAAGACTGTGTGCAAGGCTGTGCAGCCTGGAAAACTAAGAGTCCGTTGCAGTACTTGTCAGCAGGGAACGTTGACTTTAACCATGGTGAGCTAGAATACTTTGTTAGCATAATTGGCGTTTCAAGTTGTTATGTTTGATGCTGTGGTGTCACATGCTACGAGAAATCTTGAAGGTTTATTTCACTCTTTCATTGTCAGTGCTGCCCATTGCCAATTTTTTGGGGGATTTATCGTATCCTTTATTTTAGTCGTAACATGTGGGAGGAGAAGTTACCATATTGAATGGAATCAAAAGGAGCTCAAGCTACACAATGGCTGAATAAGTGAGGACTCGGGCTAAACCACATTCCTCAGCTTAGCCAGCTGTCAAAGCACATAAGATTTTTTGAGAGAAAATATTAAAACAGGTAAACTTTAAATGTTATAAGAAATTAAAAACAAGATAATACACACATTAAAAACAATTACAACTCAAATTTCAGCACAAACCTTTTGAAAATACAGTGTTTAAAATGGTGGCTGGGTTGATTATCACGCAAGCTTCTGGTGTACACGTTGATGCGGTGTTTTTAAAATAGTTTTAACATCATTACGTGATCCTCAGATTAATGACTCATTGAGGAAATGGCTCACTTCACGAGGGTCTTTTTTAGTTTACAATGCATCCTGTGACCCAATCTGCATGTGATGCACTGGCCTCACAATACAAACGCTGCATCACTTTCTGGCCGTAATAAGCACATACTGGCAGCTCTGCGGGTGACTGTTATGGAGGAGAAGTGTCAGCTTGTGGCATGGTGACAAAGTAGCTTTATCTAAAATCTCAAATGCCAATCTGTCACAGTCAATAAAGCGTGAAAGACTAAGACAGAAGTGACATAGTGTTATAAAGTACATGGTGCAGCCCCTAATGGTTTTGTGCCTTATGAGTGCAGCTACCTTGTTTTGTGTGCTTGAGGGAGTTGGTTAATTTCCTTCTGGTTTTCAACTTTAATTTGTTTCTTGGGGATGCATTATAATTGCGAATGTAGTTGAGATATTTAAAGTAGCCGCAATCTATAATTAAAATAGCAATTCTATCACCTGCAATCTATTTTTTTTCAGAGTTAAATTTAGGTTTCAAAATTAATTTCAAGTAGAGTAGGCCTCCCTTGCTGCTCATAGGGACTACTGTTTGAATCTGTTCAGATTAAAAAAGACCAAGTTTGCATATTAGAAAAGCTGCTGCAGATTCCTTCTTAACTGCCAAATGACTTTATTAAACCATGGTATCCAGGGGCAGTGACTGGCAGGGAAGGCATTTGTCACCCTAACAAATCCAAAAATAAGTCACTCATTGCATTAAGTAAACAAATTATATTTTTTATGTGTCCTTCGGAGTTCTGCAGATTTATCAAACTGTATTTCAGTCAAAGTACCATTCCTCTAAACCAGCGTAGCTTGAAATGGTACTACAATTTAAAAGCTTGTCAAAATCATTCCCAAGACATTGTGCCTCATTAAAAGTAGTTGTTTTCCAGCAATTTAGTGCACCTGCAGATATAGTTCCAGGAAGGTTACGATTCAGGCTCCATCTGTTTGCCCAAGTGGGCACTTGTCGGTTTTTACAATTTTGAATTCACACATCATCGGAATGAAATGGAGTTGGAACTTATTTCCAGCTACACAGTCATTTGTATAGAATGAGTAGAGCAGGGGGCTGAGCACACATCCTTGAGGTGCCCCTGTGCTGATAGTTATCAAGGAGGAAGTATTGTTGCCAATTTGTACCAATTGTGACAAGGAAGCCAAGGATCCAGATGCAAAGGAATGCACAGAGAACTAGTTCCCTGAGCTTGCTAACAAGTTTGGAGGGGAACGCCGTGCAGTCGTTTATGAAAAACAGCCTGACGTATGTGTTTTTGTTGGCCAAGTGGGCCAATGCAGAGTGAAGAACCAGCAAGATCACATTCCCCATTGATCTCTTGTGGCAATAGGCAAATTGTAGTGTGTCCAGGTTCTTGTTGAGGTTAGTGTTGGAGGCATTTGCCTGTTTAAGCTTGAAGCATCTGAAAACTAACCTTAATAAATTGAGTGAGGTCATGGACATATTTTGTAACATTACTTCTTTACTCTCACAAATTCAGTCTTGGCACTTATTTCTCTGGTCACCTTCTCTGCGTACTGTGTTCTTTCAGCTGTGGAGAACTGTGTTCTTTCAGCTGCACTGGAGTTCCCTGCACTCTTCCACCTCATCCATAAAGTGTGTTTTTAAATAACTGGGCCTCCTTTACCTGTCGTGCTAAACCACCTTGTGGCATTAAATAAGTACTCGAGAGCAACTTCCAGATCTGTGCTCTCCTGTTCAGATGCCCTTTAAGATCTACCAAGCACCTTGTATCAATTAGTGTAGTTCGAGGTCCAGAAACACATGGTATTGAATGTTAGTAAATGCTCACTGTGAGGTAATAGTCAAAATCATGCATTGAGCACTGAAGTTGCTCACATACATTTGTACTAGGATTACAATTGTAAAATGAATGCCAGAGACACTGAAATGGACAATGATGGCTATCTACACACCACCAGCCATTTAAAGAATGAAGAATTACTTATCCTGTTTGTTTTGTTTCACTAAAATATGATATTTTGAAACTAAGAAGTGGATTTATGACCTATCACAGATATTGAAATTATTTTTTATCTAAAAACTAGTTATATATCTGTCGACAATTTCTACATGTCTTTGGTGATGAATGGTAATATATTTGTCAAGGAGAGGTTAGCTGTTTTGGGATGAAGGACAGTAGAATGAGTTATAAATGTAGAGTCCTTCTCTTCTCCATGAAAAGAAAATCAATGAACTCCAGTGGGACTCATGAATTGTGCATCGTGGGCTTAAAGATAACTCGTCTTCTTCTGAGTCAGTAGGTGAAGAGATGATATTGACAGAACGGAAAACAGAACTCTTTTTCATTAAGATCTTCATTAAGGGGGGATTCTTTTGTCCAATAAACATTTAAGAGCCAACTTCAGATATATGCGAATGCAATACAAGTCAAGAATTAAAACAAAATAGTAATAATAATTTTGATTTGCTGGATCATGGCTTTAAAGAAAAGTACCACCGTGTGAGAGGAAATTGGCAGCTTTGGAAGAGGAAAGACATATTTAAATAGTGTCCTTCATGCCTCAGAATATCCCATATCATTTTGCAGGTAGTAAATTAAACATGGCAGACAAATATCAGGCAAGCAGGTTTATTGCTGGGAGCGTGGGGCAATGGTGCTGACATGGGTGGAGAGAATCAAAATTCTCTGCTGTATCTCCCGGGACTGAGATCAGACAGGAAGGTTTCTCATACCATTTCCCTTCAATTTACATCAATCAGCTACCTAATTTATGGTCTGATTTCATTTATATTGAAGGAAGGTTCAACTCTGTATTTTTTATTTCTACTTATTTCTTTGAAGAGGTCTCATCAAATACATTTTCTCCTCAGGAAAGAATCAGTTGCTTTCCATTTTTTTCAAACCACTTCAGCATTATTATTCTTAACATGGAGAATAAGATAGATCTCTTGTCAGACATTGCTTTTGATCATACACTGCCTATATAATATTTATTAAGGTATTTCATACAGATATTAAACATAGATTCATAATAGATTCATGTTTCACAAATGAAATATCTTATATTATATATTATAGCAATATTCTGGCAATCATTCAAATAATTGAAGCAGTAAAGATTTATGTTTATAAGATTCACCATAAGAGAGCTGTTCTAAATTTCACTCTGATTGCTCTTTGACTCGATTTCTCATTGAATTTCTTTACTGAACGTTAAACCTTTTAGTTACCAAAATTCACTGAGCGATTCAATGAAACTTTCAGTTTTTGTTCTATATTTGAAGTTAATGAATCTGATAACTATTTTTTAAAGTATTAAGTGACATCTTATTCTTGTGAAAGAACAAGTTTCAGTTCAAACCATTGCGACCACATTGGTCAGCGGTAAGCTACATACATACAGCAGATCAAGCAGATCAGGTCAGAATTGGCAAGCAGTGGGAAAATGAACAGGATTATTTCACCCCAATTTGATCAAGTGGAGGTCAGTCATTAAGTTTGTATGATCACCCCATTATTATAATTTAATGTGTAGCTAGCACTTGTCACGATATTTAGCACATTGGCACAACTTTGTAAGTGGTGGACAACAGATGAACCTGACAATGATTAAGGTCATGCATAAAAAAACTTAGAGGGAGGAGGGATGGGAGCCATTAGTGATCATAGATATTATTGCATGTCCTTGAGAAGTTTCTTGGTACCCATGTCAGAAAAGGGGTAAAGTACAAATACTCTAATTTTCTGTTGTGGCTTTGAACTTCCTGACGGATTAGGTGGGGAAATGAGAAACCATCTTAGCAAGGAAGCCATTCATGATACCAAAAGAGGTGGCAGTGGGAGGGTGTCACTGAAGAGGTCGAAGACCCGTTAGCCAGGATGCAGATGCAGGGTTAGAAAAGTTTAAGGGCCTTACGGATGTGCTCAAGGCCAACATACCCTCTTTCCTGACAACAATCACTTGCCCTAATCACTGCATCATGCATCTCACTCACATCATTTATTAGACAATTTGCATCAATTAAGAGTCCAACATTGAATTTAAATATTCCACTGTATTCTCCCACCACTCCAGCACTCACATTTTCATCTCATGGCTTCCAGACATTACTAGCCATTTAACATGGCAGGCACTTTAACTGGACAACTACAACACACTTATTCTCTCTTGCAGAGGTGGGGCAAACTCCATTTCAACACTTTTGGATCCAACTAATTTGCAACATTTGATTGCCAAGGTCTTGATTTTCATAGGAACCAACTAACATCTGAATACTACAGTGGACTGTCCAGTTGCAATAGACAATAGACAATAGGTGCAGGAGGAGGCCATTCGGCCCTTCGAGCCAGCACCGCCATTCAATGTGATCATGGCTGATCATTCTCAATCAGTACCCCGTTCCTGCCTTCTCCCCATACCCCCTGACTCCGCTATCCTTAAGAGCTCTATCTAGCACTCTCTTGAATGCATTCAGAGAATTGGCCTCCACTGCCTACTGAGGCCGAGAATTCCACAGATTCACAACTCTCTGACTGAAAAAGTTTTTCCTCATCTCAGTTCTAAATGGCCTACCCCTTATTCTTAAACTGTGGCCCCTTGTTCTGGACTCCCCCAACATTGGGAACATGTTTCCTGCCTCTAACGTGTCCAACCCCTTAATAATCTTATACGTTTCGATAAGATCTCCTCTCATCCTAAATTCCAGTGTATACAAGCCTAGTCGCTCCAGTCTTCAACATATGACAGTCCCGCCATTCCGGGAATTAACCTAGTAAACCTACGCTGCACGCCCTCAATAGCAAGAATATCCTTCCTCAAATTTGGAGACCAAAACTGCACACAGTACTCCAGGTGCGGTCTCACTAGGGCCCTGTACAACTGCAGAAGGACCTCTTTGCTCCTATACTCAACTCCCCTTGTTATGAAGGCCAACATTCCATTGGCTTTCTTCACTGCCTGCTGTAGCTGCATGCTTCCTTTCAGTGACTGATGCACTAGGACACCCAGATTTGTTGTACGTCCCCTTTTCCTAACTTGACACCATTCAGATAATACTCTGCCTTCCTATTCTTACCACCAAAGTGGATAACCTCACACCTATCCACATTAAACTGCATCTGCCATGCATCCGCCCACTCACACAACCTGTCCAAGTCACCCTGCAACCTCATAGCCTCTTCCTCACAGTTCACACTACCACCCAGCTTTGTATCATCTGCAAATTTGCTAATGGTACTTTTAATCCCTTCATCCAAGTCATTAATGTTTATTGTAAATAGCTGCGGTCCCAGCACCGAGCCTTGCGGTACCCCACTAGTCACTGCCTGCCATTCTGAAATGGACCCAGAAAGATGCCTCTGCAATGAAGCTCAGACTGCTACCATTGTGGACTCTGGATGTCAGTATTCAATTCAACTTTTGAGCAAATACCAGCGGAATACAAAGATTGCTGATGCAGCATTCAAGAAAGGCTTTTGTGGCTCTGCGGAATGGGAATTGGCTGTTCTCTTTCGATCCTACCTCTGCAGCTCCACCAGCGTCCTTGGTGTTACCTGCCAATCAGCCAGCTCAGCATGCCACAGCTCTTTGTGAGAAGGTGCAGTTTAAAGCATCATTTTGATGAATTGCCACCTCAAAGGAAGGTGTGGGCTCAGAGCTCCTCGAGGCCATCCTTCACTGCCAGCTGCAGTCTCCTCAGCAAAGAGACCGGCTTCTATAGGCTTGGGAGCATCCACCGGGGATCACCGTGTAGAAGCAATTGGACAGGCAAAAGGACAGGGAAGGTGGGCAATAATTGTGTGTGCAAGTATTTGCATGGTGTTAGTCCTGATTGAACCTAGAAGTATGGTTTGAAATATTGATCTGATTTAGTTTTGTATTCAAGATGTGAGGCTGAGCTGATGCTGAGATGTTCAGCGAGAGAGTGAAGGTAAAATAGGAACTACAGTACACTGGTGGGATTTCATTTACATTTATTATATATGGGAAAAGTCTCAACCCGAAACGTTACCCATTCCTTCTCTCCAGTGATGCTGCCTGTCTCGCTGTGTTACTCCAACATATTGTGTCTATCACTTACGGGATGTGGATGTAACAGGCAGGTCAGCATAAAGTCATCATCCTTTACTGCCCTTGAGAAGATGGTGAGGAACTATTTGCTTACCCATTACAATGCTTGCACTGAAGGCATTCCCACAACACTGCTAGGTAGAGAGCTTGAGTATTTCAACCCAACAACAAGTAAGTTGTGGAAATAAACATCTGCACTCGTGTGATAGCTGTCCTTGACAACGCAGGTGACAAAATCTGTGGATTTTTGAGCTGCCATCAAAGAAGTTGGTGAAGTGTTGCTGTGTGTATTTTGTAGATGATATACACTGCGGCGTCAGTGCACCAGTGGTAGAAGACGAAGATGTCCAGGCTCCCTATCAAGCAGACTGCTTTGCATTGGATGATGCCAAGTTGTTGTTGAAGCTGTACATCCATGCTAATGGACAACCTAGAGCATACTCCTAACATGTGCCTTGCATATGATCATTTGATAGGAGTAGAATTGGGCCATTTGGCCCATCAAGTCTACTCTGCCATTCATGGCTGATCTATCTCTCCCTCCTAACCTCATTCTCCTGCCTTCTCTCCGTAACCTCTGACAGCTGTACTAATCAAGAAACTGTTTTGTGGGAGAATGCAGTGGAATATTTAAATTCTATGTTGGACAGTTAATTGATACAACTCATTTGATAAATTATGTGAGTGAGATACAGTGAATCAAGAAACAAGAAACAATATAGCGGAATAACCTCAAAAGCTTGAAGGAATGTCTCACCCATTCAGTATCTGATATTCTCCTCTAGCCACAGTAATTGTGTGTCTGGTTTAAATAGGTTTCTGGTGGATGGACACAGCCCAAAATGTTCATAGAGGGGGATTTGATGATGGTGGTTGGTAGGATGTTTTTAGACTTTTCTTGTTGAACATGGTTATTTGTCACCTTTTTTGCCCAAACATCAATGTTGTCCAGTCATTGCTTCCCAAGGGCACAGACTGTTTCATTCTGTGCCTGTTTGATGCTGCTCATACTTCTAACTGAAAGCCAAGTGTAATCAAACACCATGTCCAGAATGAGCACCTCTCCTTCGCAGTCTTATTCTCTTCTGCTACCTTCTCTTGCGACACAAATATGTGCAGAGGTGGAGCCTGCATTATGCCTGTGCTCTAGACAATGGTGCAAGTGATGACTGAACCCCCTCCCCATTGCCTGCATATTCATATGCCTCACTAAAACCCTTTTAAATGCCACTAACTTATCTACTTCAACCACCACCCCTGGCAGCGTTTTCCAAGTACTACCCACCCTCTGTGTAAAACAAATTGACCTGTACATCTCCTTTAAACTTTGTCCATCTCACCTTAAAGCTGTGACCTCCAGTATTTGATTTTTCCATCCTGGGAAAAGGATTTTGACTGCCTAACCTACCTATAATTTTATATCTATCTATCATGTCTCCCCATGACCTGCGGCATTCCAGAGAAAACAATCAAAGTCTGTCCATCTTCTCCCTGTAGCCAATAACCCCAATTCCAGGCATCTTCAAGTGATATGTTTAGGGTAGATGCAAATGGTAGGGCGCGGAGAGAAAGTGTAGCAATTTAAATACAAGGATGAGAATCTTTCAGTGATAATGAAATCCAATATAACCTAATAATTGCAAGAGTGCTTGGTACAGCTTTTTGGATAAACTCTGGTTTATGAGTTTTTTTGGTGGTCAGGACAACGCATTACTGCCAGACCCAGACATGTCTTTGAATTTTACATTTGAGTTTCAGCTTTGTTTAAATTCCTGCTATCCTTCACGCGCAATTAAAATGCTTGATGGAGCTTTATTCAGGGTGCTGACACTGGGGCAGTGATTGTTGGTTGCCAGGTAACAGAATGTGCACATACAATTCTTTGAAAGCTTGTCAAAAGAGAACCAAGCTGTCTGCAATCCACGTCTCTGCCCAACAAACCGTGGTTCATGATTGGTCAGAAATGATGCAATGATTTGTAGTTTTCATTTAAGAAATTCTTATTGAAACATTTCCCACGATTCCTTTGCCAGAAAGGATTGTGGAATGCTTTCTGAGTTCATCTTAGAGTCTAATGAAAACAGTTACTATTGTGGAACTTTTCAATAGAGTGTTTTTTTGGTTACACTCTGCCATGAAAATGTTCATATTTAATCTTTTCTTTGACCTTAAATTGACAATTCATGAAATTGGTAATGTTTTGAATATCAAATTAAAATCAAAATGCTCTGATAATTCTGAAAATGTGGACAGAATTAGATTTTATGACACAAGAGACTGCAGATGCTGAAATCTAGAGCAAAAAGCAAACTACTGCTAGAACTCAATGGGTCAGCCATGGACCAGAGATGGTTGATATTTTGGAACAGGGCCCTGCATGAGTGACACTTGATGCATGTAAAAAGAAAGAATTTGCAATGCTGTGGGGAAAGGGCAGGAAGATGGGATTTATCTAACCATACAGGTGGTGTTGGCTAGCTGAATGTCCTCCACTGCTGTTACATTCTGTCATTCTATGATTCTTCAATTCAATTTACAACCAGAACTGAAACAAGGTTCAACAAAGTGCCAATGATTCAGGTTTGCTGAATGGTCCAGAAACAGCAGATTTAAGGGTCTGTTGTTTACATTTCATGATATCTGTGGTTCCAGGGCTCACCCCGTACATTTTATGAAGCAACCCATTTGGCTGTCTTAAGTTAATTAAATGCAAGTGCCTTTTTTTGTGGGAGTATACATTAATACAGTCAAATGTTTCTGACAATGCAGTTAGCATTGAATAATATTCACTTTGAGCAGCTTTAGAGGACATTGAGAGGATTTATTTGGAATTGTGCGCAGCAAGGATTTGGAAGATATAGATTGGGCAGAACATTATGAGAGAGCTGGAAAAAGAACTGGTGAGCTTGGATTATGATGGATTTACAGTGGAGGGAAGGCAGATTCTCAGAGTCCAATTTGATCTTCTGTGGAAAGAGGGCAATCTACCAAAAGCTGATTCCCTGGGGAATGAGGTAAGAATTGAAGAGAAGCACGGTTGATTCCTCTCTCCAGCAGGTAATTAACATTGGTCTGCTGGCAGCGATCCAGAATAGATCTGACACTTTGATCAGTGGGGACACGCAAAGGTTAAAATGCTGCTCATGGAAAGTTCAGGGAGCACAAGATGGATGATTGTTATAGAATAGCAACCACAATTAATTATAGATTTCGATTATGATTTTGAGATCATTTTAATGTGGCACACTTAGAATGTAGAATAGTACAGCACAAGAACAGGCCCTTAAGCCCACAATGACTGTGCCGAACATGATGCCAAGCCTAGGATCTGCCTGCACATAATCCATATTCCTCCATTCTCTGCATATCCATGGGCCTATCCAAAAGCCTCTTAAATGCCACTATCGTATCTGCCTCAACCCCCAACTCCGGCAGCACAATCCATGCACTCACCATCCTTTATGTAAAAAAAAATGGCACCGTACATTTCCTTTAAACTTTGCCCCTCTCACCTTAAAGCAATGCCCACTAGTATTTGATTTTACCATCCTGGGGAAAAGGTTATAATTGCCTAACCCTTCTCTGCCTCCCATCATTTTATATACTTCTATCAGGTCTCCCCATGACCTCTGGCATTTCAGAGAATGCAATAAGCGAGTTCGGTATCTCGACTGAGCATGCGCCGGTCATAGGTCGCAGGAGCTAAACATTCTTGCCGGCTGATCTGCTGCGTGTAGACAGACCTGCGTTTCATCCGTATTTTCCAGTTTTGCTTCGCAGAGTTAAGAAAATACTGCTTTAAAAAATATTAATTAGGTGCATTTATGGTTAATTTGTACGACTATGATGATTTTATAGGTTTTATTGCATTATGCTTCAGTGAGTGAGTGAGATCGTTACGATTTTCTTTTACATCATTACTTGTACCGGAGCTGCTCCTCAAGTGGGAATATGTCGCACTTCCCAAACCATGAGTTATTCTTGGTTTTCCGGATTGTCGGCGATGCAAAAGAAAAACAAATGTTTGAGTGAATGAATTGCTACTATGTGCGGGCAGAATGTCAATGGATGACCATTGTAAACTTGAAGCATGCTGTTCATGCAGCAATTGGACAGCTGCAGAGGTCTGCATCCAGCGGAGTGGTTTGTCTGATCAAAGCGGTTTGTCTCCCTATAATATCACCCGGTAGACACAAAATGCTGGAGTAACTTACCGGGACAGGCAGCCTCTCTGGTGAGAAGGAATGGCTGACTTTTCAGGTCGAGACCCTACAAGAAGGGTCTCGACCTGAAATGTCAGCCATTCCTTCTCTCCAGAGATGCTGCCTGTCCCGCTGAGTTACTCCAGCATTTTGTGTCTATCTTCAGTGTAAACCAGCGTCTACAGCTCCTTCTTATACGTTAAAAAGTTCCCATGCTTGGTGCTTCATTGCGGGTTACAGAGCTCCCTCCCACCCCAGGAAATGTCATTTGTGCCGCAGCCCAGAGGAGACACGGGCGCTGCACAAACTCACCCTCGTTCCACACATCTCACCCCGACGCTGCTCCCGGGGATGGCGGTGCCAGCAGAGGCTGTGTTCACCAGCGCTGGCTCCCTGTAGCCGGTTGTCTGGGTTGGTCCCTCGATCACACCCCCGCTGTGCGTTTCCGATTGCAACACCCTGTAACCTAACGGAACGGCACCCGACAGGTATATGCCCGCCTGTCCCGGGGACCACTCTCACGGCAGCGCTGGCTGTGAGGATTGAGCCTGTCGGGTGCTGCCCCGTCAGGTTACAGGTGTTACAATCGGAAACACGCAGAGGGGGTGTGATCGAGGGAGCAAGTCCGTTCCATTGACTCCATCTGCACTTCATGCTGCCTCGTCAAGGCCACCAGCATAATCAAGGACCAGTCTCACCCTGACACTCCCTCTTCTACCCTCTCCCACCAGGCAAGAGTTACAGAAGTGTGAAAATACATACCTCCAGATTCAGGGACAGTTTCTTCAGCTGTTATCAGGCTATTGACCACTAAATAGAGAGTGGATCTGACCCACCATCTACCCCATTGGAGACCTTCGGACTATGTTTAATCGGACTTTACTGGACATTATCCTTCTCTAAATGTTATTCCCTTTAGCTTGTATCTGTGCACTGCGGATGGCTTGATTGGAATCATGGAGAGTCTTTACGCTGACTGGATAGCACACAACAAAAAGGCTTTTCACTGTACCTCGGTACATGTGACAATAATAAACTAAACTATAGTAAACCAGGAAAGATGTAAAATGGATTGCCAACTCACAATTGTAGGATTTACTCTACTGCCCAAAGTTAAGCGCTGCCCCAATCTTTTGAAATGTTTATGTGAGAGAGCCTATTGTGCCTGGTGATTTGAAGCAGCAGCTGAGCATGGAAGTCTTGGAGCTATTAATTCTTCTTCCCCTTACATTATCAGAATTATCGCTCATTTTCTTCATGTACTCACTATCAGAAATAATTATCCCTGTTGCCCGCTGATCTCAGATAAGATTTCTAGTCACAACCAAAGATTTTCCTCTGCCTCAGTGAAACAAGAAAATGCTAAAAGAACAGTTTAACCTAATGCACTTCTGATAATGTGCCGTGTGCTTCATCTGTCATGAGTATTATTATCACTGATACACATAGCTTGCACAGACACTCTGTAAAGTCATGTGTAATTTGTATTACTTTGGCAGAAGCAATAAAGATGATGCCACACTGGTAGTAGAGGTGGGAAAAGCAGGTTGTTTGCAGTTGAGTGATCACCTGACAGAATAGTATCTTACTTTTTTATCCTTTAAAGACCAGCCATGTAGAAAGGGAATACAGAGCTCTTTTCCTTGGCACTGTCAGTAAATAAAGGATGAGAATAATAAGAAAATAAAGAGATTTTTCTTAATTAGTGATAAATGTTTGGGTATGTAAATAATGTAATATATTACTCCAAAGTTCTTATTCTCCCTTTCTTGAAAGCAGTAGGCTGGATAAAAGTAAAGAGAATGGGCGAATTAGGGGTAGCCAGTCGTGTCTCCCTAACTTGATTGAGTTTTTTGAGGAGTGACAAAGGAGATTGATGAAGGTAGGGTGCTGGATGTTGTATATATTGATTTTAGTAAGGCTAAAACCCCTCTAGTAAGGCTAAGATCCCTCGTGGTTGGCTGATCCAGAAGATTATGATGTACGGGATTCATGATGACTTGGTCATTGGATTTGGAACTGGCTTATTTGGAACAGGCAGAAGGTTGTGGTGGAAGGTAGATATTCTCGCTGGACATCTGTGACCAATGGAGTTCCACATGGATCTGTGCTGGGATCTCTGCTGTTTGTGATATACATAAATGATCTAGTCATATATGTATTTATTCACAAAAATGCTAGAGTAACTCAGCAGGTCAGGCAGCATCTCAGGAGAGAAGGAATTGGTGATGTTTCGGGTCGAGACCCTTCTTCAGACTGATGTCTGACCTGCTGAGTTACTCCAGCATTTTTGTGAATAAATACCTTCGATTTGTACCAGCATCTGCAGTTATTTTCTTACACTAGTCATATATGTAGATGGGTTGATGAGTTGCTGATGACACCAAAATTGGAGGAGTAGACCGTGAAGAAGGCTGTAAGACGATACAGCGGGATATTGATCAACTACAGAGATGGGTGGAGAAATGGCAGATGGAGTCTACCCTTGCTAGTGCAAGGTGTGTCACTTGTGAGGTTAAATGCAAGGAAAGAGTATGCAGTTAAAGGCAAGACCCTTGACTTCATTGACGTTCAGAGAGATCTTGGAGTCCCAGTTCATAGCTCATTAATGGTAGCAGCACGTGGTTAGGTGGTAAAGAAGGCATATGGTATACTTGCCTTTATTGCCAGGGGCACTGAATACAAAAGTCATGAGGTTATGATGCAGCTCTATAGGACTGATTAGGCTGCATTTGGAGTATTGCAAGCAGTTCTGGTTGCCCCATTGCAGGAAATATGTGGAAGGTTTAGAGTGGATGCAGATGAGGTTAACCAGAATGCTGCCTGAATTTGAGGGTTTCTGCTACAGGGAGAGGTTGGATCGACTTGAATTGTTTTCTCTGGAATGTCAGAAGTTGAGGGGTGACAATAAAAATATATAAATGATGAGGGGCAAAGATAGGGTAGATCATCAGAATCCTTTTCCCAGGGTGGAAATGTCCAACACTGGAGGGCATTAATATTAGGTGAGGGGGAAAGTTTAACGGAGATGTGCGGGCAGGGTTGTTTTACACAAAGGTTGGTGGGGGCCTGGGACGCTTTGCCAGAGGAGGCAGATATGATAGTAGCGTTTAAGCAGCATTTGGATAGGCATATGAAAGTGCATGGAATAGAGGGATATGGATTATGTGCAGGCAGAGGAGATCAGTTGAGTTAGGCATCAAGTTCGGCACAAACATTGTGGGGCGAAGGGCCATTCCTGTGCTCTACTGTTCTATGATTAAATTGCACTGTACACAAACTTCCAACACTAGTCCTCACTCACAAGAATTCTCTGTCGACTGAACAGCTTTTGGCTATTTTGCAATGGTGGATGATAGTGTTCCATGAGAGAGCTTTGGGCAACAGTCAGAAACCATGTGGTTTCCCTTCCTCAGATCAGTACCTTTGAGGTCCTTTATTATGTAATACTCTCGTTGCAGATTAATTCATCTAATCTGTTGGATGAATATTAATTATTTTGGGATTATTTGTATGTTTTATTGAAGACATGAAAATCAAGCAGGGCATGGAGTAAAAATGCTTTATATAATGCAAATAATTTCTAAATATTCTCTGAATTTAGGGCTTTTCAAACTGTGTACATGAACATTTACCAGAATCATGATAGGATTAAGTTTAAACAAATAGAACTATTAATGCATTACTGTTATGATGTTCTGGGTCTGCCTTAGATATTCCCTGAGTACAGTCACTGCAATGGCCATGTCTAAAGTGATCTTGCATTCAAGAATATGTCTACCTGCCCAATATTAAATTATGCAGAAGCAAAACTTGGGAAGTTAACACCGTTGTGATCTGAACTGAATATTGTTTATATCTTCTCTAATGTGTACTTCAATTTTATCAAAAGACCAAGAATGTTCAATGAAGCAAGACCAGGTGGAAATTGTTAGGCTGCTTTATTTCTTACAGACAGCACAGAGTAACAGACTTAATCAAATCTCACTTCATGAATGATTCAAGTAATTACAAAACCTTTCTTGAGAATAAGAAAAAAACACCACACCATCTCGATTAGCATGCTTGCACCATTTTCTTCTTTTCTTTCTGATTACGTGCTTGTGTTCAGGGAGTTACCTCTCAAGAGGCTCTTGAGTTTGACTACCATTATTCTTTCTCCTTTCTCTATGTTTCCTCTGGACAATTCCAAAGGAAATCCCTGTACTTTATGCATAATCAGATTCACCCCACACAGGTTTAAGCAACACATCTGCTTTAAAGAAAAATAGAAGACTTGCACATAACTTGGCTTGCATGGGTTTAAGATTACTCGAAGCACTTGCAATCACATAATTATTTTTGAAGCGTACTGTAGTTATTATTGTAATGTAGGAAATGTGGCAGCCAATTTATGCACGAGAAGCTCCCACAGCATTGGAATTGACAGATAAGGGCTCAGGAATTTATTAGCTCTCAAATCAGAGGGATTAAAACTGTGTTGTGCTTTGGATGTAATAATGGTTTTAAAAGTTGCCAGTGTTGCCACAGTACAGGCAAAAAATAATCTTAATCAAATATTGCCTTATTTGGAAAGAGTAGTCCAATGGAATTTCATGCAGCGACACAGCTGTGACGTTAAATCTCCAGCCCTCAAAGGGACCCATGCAATACACAGAAACCATGGATAAAGGCATGTTGGCAAAGAACCATGAGGGGGGAGGGAGTGAACTCCTAGTTTTATAAACAGAAAATTTGAAATTTTAGTAGAGAAATCAATGATAGAGGAAATGTCTAAATTTATGGGTGGGCAGGGAATGGGGTGGAACACAGTCTTTGAGCAGAGTGAATTTCCAAGAGTAACCCAAAGGATTATGGAGCAGTGTAAGAAATGTACTGTGACTTTACAAGTGAGACTTCTGTACCTTGCACTGAATGTAATTACCCCATTACTGTTCACCGTTTCATTTCTACACACACAATCAGAACTAGACATTAATCCAGCAATTATTATTGCAATGGATGCTGCTGTCAAACAGACGCTCCTTTGTCCTTCTCCTGCCTCCTGTGTTTCCAATTGCTCTTCCACATGCTAGATTCTCTCAAAAACAGAGTTCTGCTCACCTGAATGAATGAATGAATGAATAATACTTTACTATCACATGTGACGTGTCACAGTGAGATTCTTTGTTTTGCATACATAAGTATGCAAAGAATCGCCACATATAGGGCGCTGACAAAGTTACAAAGTATTCCACTTAATCCTCAGTGGTCCCCCTTTGTTCTCTCGCCCCCCACCTGCCCCCCCCCCCCCCCCATGCCTGGTCCCCCTTTGTTTTCTTGGTGGCCCCTCCACTCCGGGCCCCCCCACTCCGGGTCCTCCTCTGTTCTCTCGGTGGCCCCCCCACGCCGGGTCCCCCTTTGTTCTCGGCGGCACATCCGGCACCCATGCCGCCCATCCGACCTCCAGCAGCCATGTGACCCGTCGGCAATCAAGCAGGAAGGTGACAAGCCCGATCCATCAAAATCCATCTGTGGGAAGAACAGTGTGGTGGCTTGACGGCTTTATAATGCAGGAGTTACTTGACCGTGCCATTCCATCATAGAAAAGAATGGCTCCATCATCTCACGTCTCATGTACAGACAATTTACCGTTAAGCAACAGGTTAATAGAGAGCAAACCCTCAGAGTTAATGGTCGAAGAGTCATCGCAATGCTTTCACTTCCAGTGGTCAGTGACAGCAGTGCATACAAGTGGACCCATTGAAAGATCACATTTGAGCACAGCCTTGATGAGCACATCATTCCCCTCTCCCTTTAGAACATAATACTTTTGTGACTGTCTGCCGGGTGCAAGTATGTAAATCTCAACTCAGAAAGGAAGGTTAATAGCTCAACGAATCTTACGGTTGAAATCAAATTATCTCATGCAGTTATGAAGGTTAAATAAAATTGAAATGAAAGGACCAGCATTTGAGCCTAATAATTCAGTATGCCATTCACTCTTATAGAGCATTCATAGTAACATTATAACACATCTTATTGGCTGCCATTTACTTTTGAAATTGATCCTACCAACACATCTTTTAAGGCATTTGACCCAAGTATCATAGTTGATTGAAACTTGAAAGAAGGTTTAAAAAAGAAGCTGCCTGCCAGGAGGGGATTGGCCCTGTCGAGAGAGTGATATCAAAAACAGCAGATGCCAAGCCCCCAGACTGATGTGAATGAAGCCTGACATCTTGCGCAGCCATCACAGTGGGAACCATAGTGGGTTGACATAATACTGAGGCACATTAACCTTTCTGTACATTCTTATTACGTTTGGATCCATCGCTGTATGTTTGGCAAAGTGATTTTGATTCTGGTGACAGAGGATAGACACTGGAAGCTAAAAGCTAAACCTTGTGTTCAGAAAAATGAATAGTCCTCCAATTTTAAAAATACCTTTTCCAGCTTGTGTGATTCGTTACTGGAGAATGGAAAATGCTACAGATTCTGTAAGATGACGCCAAGGCTTCTAATTAGGAACTAAAAATTATTTGTTATAGTGGCAGATGTGAGCGCTGGAAACTATTGCAGTGCATGTCATGAGACTCTGGTAAGGACTGGAGGATGCGCTTAAAAGGCTTTGACAACGAAATCTTGCATTGAGACTTGAGATTGCTGGCCCCTCTAAACTCCTTGTGCCTCCTTGTTTTCTTTCTTAAGACTCTCAGCTGCAGTGGCTGGTGAGCAGGCAGATGTCAGAAACCTAGTTAAGAAGAGGACAAACCACATCCACCAAAGACCATACACCAGAATTAAAAAGACCTGTAGCATATTAAAAATGGGTCACAACCCAAAACGTCACCTATTCCTTTTCTCCAGAGATGCTGTCTGACCCGCTGAGTTACTCCAGCTTTTTGTGTCTATCTTCTGTTTAATCCAGCATCTGCAGTTCCTTCCTACTACAATGTAGCACATATGTGTTGACTTCATTTCATCAGCAGCTGAACTGAGGTAATTGATTTTGATGAATGATAGAACTGTGCCTTTACAAAGGCAAAATGTAAATTCCTCCCTGACATTAAGTGCAAGCAGGTAGACAGCAAGTGTTTCAGGATATGCATGATTATGGCTGCTCAGGGGACCTAATTCCTATGCACCATCTTGTGGCTGTTTACCAGCACAGATGGTAGACTCCATAGTTACTTGGGTTTTCATCTGGTTATTCACAGTTCACAAGTTAATGCACCACGGCCAAATGTGGTATCAGGGAGAGCATTGGAGAGATTGCATCCTGGAGGCCATTTCTCTCCAAGCTCCAATCACTCAGATACAGAATCTGGATCTATCTACAGAAGCATCATCAATATAAATGGGCACATTTATGGCAATCATCGAGAGAGAGAGCCCCATATGACTGATAAAACAAGGAACTGCTAATATTACTATATGCTGTTAGATTGTGGTGTAACTTATTATGACCAAAAGGGTGAAGAACAGTAATAAATGAGGATGACACATGACATGGAAGGGAATTTGAAGGTGTTGGTGTTCTCAAGACTCTGTTGTTCGTCTTTCCAGATGGTAGAAATGGTAAATTCGGGAGGTGCATTTGAAGAAGTTTTGGTGTTGTTTGTTGAAGGCATAAGGTGATAGGAGTAGAATTAGGCCATTCGGCCCATCACGTCTACTCCATTCAATCATGGCTGATCTATCTCTCCCTCCTAACCACATTCTCCTGCCTTCTCCCCACAAACGCTGACACCTGTACTAATCAAGAATCTATCTATCTCTGCCCTAAAAATATCCATTGACTGCCTCTATAGCCTTCTGTGGCAAGGAATTCCACAAATTCACCCCTCTGACAAAAGATATTCCTCCTCTTCTCCTTCCTAAAGGAATGTCCTCTAGTCCTAGACTCTACCACGTGGAAACATCCTCTCCACATCCACTCTATCTAAGCCTTTCACTATTCTGTAAGCTTCAATGAGGTCCCCCCTCATCCTTCTAAACTCCAGCGAATGCAGGCCCAGTTCCGTCAAACGCTCATCATATGTTAACCCACTCATTGCTGGAATCATTCTTGTAAACCTACTCTGGACCCTCTCCAGAGCCAGCACATCCTTCCTCAGATATGGTGCCCAAAATTGCGCACAATACCCCAAATGCGGCCTGACCAGCACCTTATAAAGCCTCAGCATTACATCCCTGTTTTTGTATTCTAGCCCTCTTGAAATATATGCTAGCATTGCGTTTGCCTTCCTCACTATTGTCTTTGCCTTCCTCACTACCGATTCGACTTGCAAAATGAAGTTTTTGGAAATCCTGCACCAGCACTCCCAATTCCCTTTGCACCTCCGATTTCTGGATTCTCTCCCCATTTAGAAAATTGTCTACGCCTTTTTGCATGTCTCCACATTGCTACACTTTTTTTCCATCTGCCACTTCTCTGCCTACTCTCCCAACCTGTCCAAATCCTTCTGCAGAGTCCCTGCTTTCTCTACACTACCTGCCCCTCCACCTATTTTCGTATCATCTGCAAACTTGGCCATAAAGCCGTCAATCCACTCGTCCAAATCATTAATATACAACGTGAAGAGTAGCGGCCCTAGCACTGACTCCTGCGGAACTCCGCTAGTCACTAGCAGCCAACTAGAAAAAGCCCCCCTTATTGCCACTCTTTGCCTTCTGCCTTCCAGCCAACCTGCTATCCATGCTAGTATCTGCCCTTTGATACCGCATGCTCTCATCTTCCTTAGCAGCCTCACGTGTGGCACCTTATCAAAGGTTATCTGTCAATCGAGGTAAACAACATCCTCTGACTCTCCTTTGTCTGTTCTGCTATTTACATTTGCTTGGTTGTGAAATGTGAAACAAATGATTTACATCATTTTAACTGGAAAATCAAATGGTAAATATGACTTAGTTACAGAAACATTTTTTCTTTTGTTTTTGTTGGTAGTGTTACCATTCATCAATCTGTACTCTAGTTTTGTTTATTATTGTCACCTGTGAAAATCTTTTTGTTACGTGCTATCCAGTCAAAGAAAAGATTACATCAAACCGCCCACTGTCTTCAGGTAAAGGATAAACATTTAGTGCAAGATTAAGTCTGAATAAAGATAGTTCAAAGGTCTCTAATAAGGTAAATGGCAGGTCAGGCCCCCACTAGCTGGTGAGAGACTTCTAACAGGTGCAGTATAGTATAATACCCTTGTCGGACAGAACATGTGTTAAAAGTACCAATGTAAATAGTTGGCTGAACAGTGCTTTGATGTCGTGACTTGCAAATTTCTGCCTTGATTAAAAGGGAATACAATTGATATTGCAGGTACTATTTAGGAGTTAGGGGTAAAATTTGGGCTCATAACACCAAGCGAACCACTATAACAATGCTAGTTAAAAGACAACAGTAATGGCAAATGAATCTCTCACCTGAACAAAAACTATTTAGACAAGGACAGGAGGCATGTCATCAGATATGTTGAAAATAAGGAATCGTGAAATATGTGAGCAATGATAGAGATGAATACAGAATTTTTGTTTTAAATACAGAAAAAAAGCATGGTGCAATAAAACAGTTCACATGCATTAACAAAAAAGGCTTGTTGAACTTTAAGAGAGCATTAACAAGATGCTTAAACAAGTTGCTCAAATCAATATTTTTCCTATTACTAGTTCTTTTTGTTTTGTTAGGTCAAGGAAGGCTGGTGACATGGCTATCAAGTGAGGCACAAATAAGAAACCCTTTTCATTGTCAGACAATGTTAAAATCTATTTTAAATATTTTGTGTGGCAATGAGTCATGGAATTAGAAGATTAAAATAATTTGGAGATGAATATGGCAAATGCAGGCAAATCTGCTTTTATTATTTTCAGACCCTTATTTTGTTTGTAATTTAGTTCAGTATTAGTTTAATTTATTATTGTCATATATACTGAGATCTAATGAAAGGCTTAGTTAGCTTGCTATTCAGTCAAAGAAAAGATGATACATGATTACAATCAAGCCGTCCACAGTGTACAGATAAAGGAATGAGGGTACAACATTTAGTTCAAGATAAGGTCTGAATTGGCCTGGAAAATGACAGACATGACCAGGCCTGCTGGCCCATGAAGCTTATCCTACAATTGTAATTCAGTCAAAGAAAAGATGATACATGATTACAATCAAGCCGTCCACAGTGTACAGATAAAGGAATGAGGGTACAACATTTAGTTCAAGATAAGGTCTGAATTGGCCTGGAAAATGACAGACATGACCAGGCCTGCTGGCCCATGAAGCTTATCCTACAATTGTAATGTCGGTGCACATAACCAGACACTTCCCAATGCCCCACATCGATGTAATCCCTCAGAAGTGGCGAGAAAACAGGGAAATGCCCAGCCCAACAAGTGAAACAACACTCTGGAAGCCAGAAGATCACTTGGCCTTTGTTATCCCTAAACCTTCTTTCTGATGAATTACTTTTGCAGCATGGCTTTCACAGGATTGGATTTTGACCAGAATATCATGAGATAGAAATCCACAAGAGTACAGCTCAGTGTTATTGATTAATTGAACAGAGTGTTTTTACTCATAGCATTGCACAAGGTATGCTGACTTTTCAACTATTTATTGCCAAACTCAGATGTTAATTTACCAACCAGTCACTGATCTTCCGAATGTCAGAACCACATGAAAACTACACAATCCTACGACAAGGGCACTTCACTTCTTGTTTACAGATGCAGTCTGGAAAATAAATTCAAGGAGGGGGGCATGTGTTTTGCAGGAGTTTATTAGTCCATAGATGCTAATAACAGGGCGAGTTATATGCACAATTTGATAAAGCAAATTAACAAGGTTTGATTTGTATGCCGACACATGAAGATTTAGAATTAGTTGTTGCACAGTTTTCATGCCAGCCGTGAAACTTGCATGGTCCTTGCCAGAAATATAATAAATCTGCAGCTAGAAAAGCTTCATTTATTATTGGATTCGTGATTAATAGTGTTATATGCTGTAAAATAAGTCCGTTTGAGCATCAATCTGGACAAGGATGTGACATTGCATTTGGTGAATTAGAATAATAACAAGTTCCCCATTTGTAATCAGTTATCGGTGGCCCTTGCTGCAAACGATTATGTATGGACATAACAGGGGGTAGATATTCTGCAAGCTTTGCAAGCATTAAGCTAATTTTCTGGAATCAGTGAAAATGGTAATCAGATGACTACTGGCTGAACTAAATGGAAGCTGAAAATCAACCAAGCCATGCGATGAGGATCAGGTTTAACATGATACTGTCCACCTCATTCAGTTTACATAAAGAACTGCTGATATTTCCTTGTATGAGTGCAGAGTTGGCAGGTACGCTTGCATGAACATGGAACTCCTTAACTTCTTGCAGGTGTTCACCAGAATTTTGTATACCACAACCTTCTCTGCCCCAAGGAAAACAGGTCAGTCCTATCCAGTCTCTTTTCATATTGATGATGGACATTGCTCCATCCGAGGCAAGAACCTGCACCTCCTCTCATACAATCACGTCTTTCGTAACGCATGGGGACCAGAATGGCACACAGTACTTTACCTGTGATCTAACTAATATTTCATACAATTTTACTATAACCTCCCTGCCCTTATATTTTATGTTCTGGATATTAAATGCAAGTATCTTGTATGCCTCCTTAATGTCCATATCTACCTTTGCTGTTGTTTTCTTTAATGATCCTTGAACAAATACACCATTCTGTTCCTCTGGTATTTATTCACAAAATGCTGGAGTAACTCAGCAGGTCAGGCAGCATCTCAGGAGAGAAGGTCTCGACCCGCAACGTTGCCCATTCCTTCTCTCCTGAGATGCTGCCTGACCTGCTGAGTTACTCCAGCATTTTGTGAATAAATACCTTTGATTTGTACCAGCATCTGCAGTTATTTTCTTAAACATTCTGTTCCTCTGTACTTCCCAGGACCTTTTCATTCAGTGTGTATAATCGTAACTTTATTAGTCCTCCCAAAATCGACCCTCATTTTTCAGCATTGGATTCCAACTGCCATTTCTCCGTCCATTTTACCAACTCATTAATATTGTTTTGTAGCTACAGACCATCCTCCTCACTTTGATCTACACCATCAATTACATTTTGTGTCATCTGTGAATTTACTAATTGTAGATCCTACATTGAATAATAAACTAAACTAAATTAACTATTCTGATGGATAGGTATCACAAAATGCTGGAGTAACTCAGCAGGTCAGGCAGCATCTAGGAGAGAGGGAATGGGTGACGTTTCGGGTCGAGACCCTTCTTCATACATATCCTGATGGATGATGTATGTAGTGAATAGTAAGGATTTATTGCATAAAGGCTTTTATTGCAAAACAACCATTGTCCATCACTGTCTGATTCCTATCACCAAGCCAATTTCGTATCCAATTTGCCAAATGGATTGGGATCCCAATGGGTACTTACCTTTTGGACCAGTCTCCCATGCGGAACATTGGCACAGGCCCACTGAACTCCATGTACACTACATCAAACGTAAAACCACTTTTATCATCTCCTTGAAAAATTCAAATTAGTCAGACAGGATCTTTCCTTAACAAAGTCTTTCCGGCTATCTCTGATCAATCCATGCCTCTGCAAATGATAATTACACTGTACTTAGTGCCAACCTCAAATGTCCATACTGTCAGTCACTTTCATAACATCAATCAGTGATTCTATACTTGTAAAGTCAGCTCCCTTCTTATTAAATACTAGTTTAGGTTTTGTTATGCATTGAGGCACAGAGATAAGCTTTGTTTTGCATGCTATCCAAACAGATCAGATATTTCATAGATAGATACAATGTTCAAACGCAAAGTAGATAGAGCAAAGTAGAAGACGCAGAGTGCAGAATATAGTTCAAGAGTCTAGAGTGTTTGGTTGTCATCTGTCCCAAAACAGAATAATGAAATGCTTACTTGCAGCAGCACAACATATATGTAAACACCATAATAAACAACAACAGAAATCAGTACATATAAAACACAAACAAACAATAATAGTGCAAAGATGAAAACAATGCTCCCAAGTCTATGGAGTTTATTTGGACGTTGCAGTGTTTATATTGATGGTTGTAGGCAAGAAGCTGCTCCTGAACCTGAATCAATTTTCAGCCTCCTATACCTTCTTCCTGATGGCAGGAGTGAAATGAGAGTGTGGCCAGGATGGTTTGGGTCTCTGATGATGCTACCTGCCTTTTTAAGGCAGTGCCTCCTGTAGATCACTTCAATGGTGGGGAGGTCAGTACCCATAATGGACTGGGCAATGTTCACCACCTTTTGGAATCTTTTTCGTTCCTGAGAGTTTGAGTTGTTGAAGCAGGCCATGATGCAATCAGTCAATATTCTCTTTACTGCTTCCTGTAGAGGTTTAAACGAGTACTTGTTGACCTACCAAATCTCCTTAATCTTCTAAGGAAGTAGAGGCATTGATGGGCTTTCTTTATGGTTAAATCAATGTGCTGGGTCCAGGACAGATCTTCAGAGAGATACACGCCAGGAATTTGATGTTTTTGACACTCTCCACCACCGTCGCATCAGTTCCAGAGACAAAGTCCAAAGTCCTCAATGGGGTAGAGGTGAATTGAACAGTCCCCTAGCTTATCGAAGGACCATTCAGAAGTCTAATAACGGAGGGGAAGAAGCCATTGCTGACTCTGGAGAGCATGCTTTCAAGCTACTGTACCATCTGCCTGGCGAGAGTAGGGAGTAGAAGAAATGACCAGGGTGAGACAAGTCTTTGATTATGTTGGCTGCTTTCCTAGGCGGCGAAAAGTGTAGATGGAGTCAATGGTGGAACTGTGTAATGGATTGGGCTACACCTATAACATCCATGATTTTTTACGGTAGCTGTTCCCAAACTAAAATGTGATGCAACCTGATAGTTTGCATTCTATTGTGCATCTTTAGAAGTTTGTAAAAGTCACTGGAGACATGCTGAATTTCCCCAGTCTCCTCAGGAAGTAGAGCTGTTGGTGTGCCTTCTTGGCTGTCACATCAGTGTGGTTGGTCCATGACACATCATTGGTAATATCAATGCCAAAGAACTTGAAGGTCTCAACAATTTTCACATCCGCACCATTAATGCTTCCTAAAGTTGAAAACCAGGTCCTTTGTCTTGCTGACATTGAGGGAGAGGTTATTGTCTCAACATCATGCCATTAACCTACCCTTAACCAACAACCTACCCTTTCTGTCCAAAGTTTTGGAACGTGCTGTAGCTTCCCAACTCAAATACCACCTCTCTACCAATAACCTGTATGAAACTTTCCAATCCGGATTCCGCTCCAACCACTGTACTGAAACTGCGCTCCTCAAAATCACAAACGACCTTCTCCTCTCCTCCGACGCTGGCAACCTCAACATCCTCATCCTACTTGACCTCAGCGCCGCCTTTGACACCATAAATCACTCCATTCTCCTCACCCGACTTGAAACCTCCTTTAACATCACCGGCACAGCCCTATCCTGGTTCAAATCTTACCTCTCTGACAGGCACCAGTTCATCTCCATTAACAACTGTAAATCCCCCACCGCTCCCCTCCCCCAAGGTGTCCCCCAAGGCTCTGTCCTTGGCCCCCTCCTCTTCATCCTCTACCTGTTCCCCCTTGGTCAATTAATCCGCCGTCATGGTCTCAACTTCCACTGCTTCGCCGATGATATCCAGCTCCTCATCTCCACCAAGTCAATCTCCCCCACCACACACTCTACACTGACAAACTGCATCAATGAAATAAAATCTTGGCTTCAATCAACTTTCCTCAAACTCAATTGCAACAAATCTGAAATCATCATCATTGGTCCAAAAACGCTCACCAAATCCACCCAAAGCTTCATCCTCAACATTGATGGTCTCCCAGTATCCACCTCCCCTCACATCCGGAATCTTGGAATCATCTTTGATCAAACCCTCTCCTTCGACAAACACATCAAACACATCACAAAGACAGCCTTCTTCCACCTCAAAAACATTGCCCGTCTCCGTCCATCCCTCTCCTCCACAGCTGCAGAAACCCTCATCCACGCCTTCATCACCTCCCGTCTGGACTACTGCAACAGCCTCAAAAATCATCAGTAAACTTCAATACATTCAAAACTCCGCTGCCCGTCTACTCACCCACACCCCGATCCGTGACCATATCACCCCCGTCCTTTACAAACTCCACTGGCTCCCCATCCCCCAGAGAATCCAGTACAAAATCCTCCTCATAACCTACAAAGCCCTCCATAACCTGGTCTCATCCTACCTGACCGACCTCCTCCACAGGCATACTCCCACCTGCACCCTCCGCTCTGCTGCTGCCAATCTCCTATCCCCCCACATCCGGACCAAACTCAGATCCTGGGGGGACAGGGCTTTCTCCATCGCTGCTCCCACCCTATGGAACTCACTACCCCAAACCGTTAGAGACTCCTCCACACTCACCACATTCAAAACATCACTGAAGTCTCACCTGTTCAGTACTGCCTTCATCCACTGAAGGTCACCTCACCTTCTGTCTCCTTTCTCTGTTCGTTTACTTATTTACTTATTTATCTATTTATGCATTTCCCTATGTTCTCTAAATCCCTGTAAAGCGTCTTTGAGTATATGAAAAGCGCTATATAAATGTAATGCATTATTATTATTATTATTATTATTAAGTTCTATGCACTGTATTGCAACATTTATTTGCTTCCTTTGTATGGTAAGAATGGTGGAAAGTTCAGAAGGTTTGAATGCTTTCCCGTAATTTGCTTTGGTTCACCTTTATGGTTATTCCTACGAGATCTGGAGTTCTTCCAGCACTTTGTTTATTTGAAGATTGAGCATCTGCAGTTTCTTGTGTCTCTGTGCAAGATACGTTGCTCAGACCACCATGACACCTACTGGATTGGAGGAGAACAACTATAAACTAAAAATGTAGCTATTAATTAAACATATCCAATCACTACATTCATTTTATACATTACATCAAGCCCCCTTGGGAACTGCCACCTTAAGAGCACCTGCCAGGAAATCATAGAGACAGAGTCAAACTAGTTGGCAACTTTTGGTCTGCTGTGCACATTGTTCAGAATTATTCATGCAAAGTTTGGGATTGCGATAGTGTGCATTAAAATATCACTGCCTTGAAGCCTCAAACAAAACTGGTGAGGATCCAGCATGCTTCATCACTTGTTTTCACATACCAAAGAATGTCTGAACTGTTATCTTTTGGGAAACCAACGTTGCACAAATTGAGAACAGGTCAAATAGTTGATTGAGGTTGAATATTTTCATTAAGCCTATTGAAAATGAATTGAAAAAACTCATAACTAATGCCTTCATAACAAAGTGCAAACTGTACCTTGCACTTAGTTAACTTGAGTTAATTTTTGACCAATCTTTTCTTGAAGAAAACTGGATATTGTTTAGCCCCCAAAAAGTAATTTTTATGAGGATGCAATCTATTTTCATTTTATTTTCTATTCTCGTGTCTGTTCTCTTCTCACATGAATTCCAACCTTGATAAAGCATTAGAAGTTGGGACATTATTTGTGAGCAAGTTTGAGGTGTTGCACATTAGGAGGTCAAATGTAAGGGGAAAATATACTATTGATGTCATAACCTCTTCCTCTGAGAAATAGCTTTACACTTTACTGATACTTCCCTCAAAATTGGCCTTTTTTTTCTTTTTGGATGAAATGAAATATCAAAATCTGTTTTGGGGGGTGGAGGTGGGGTAGTTGTTTCTTTTTTTAATTCAAGTGTCTTAAACCCCAGCATATGAACTGCCATCTCATTGTTCTTCCTCATGATTTGGCCAAAATGTTTCCCTCACCACAGAAAGAAATAGCTGGAATGTGGCCTTGCTCCAAGAAAATTGGCTGCTGTGCTTTGCATTGTATCAGCACTTCAAAAATAATCATAGGTTGCAACACATTTTGGGGACATCTTGAGGTCATGAAAATTGTTATATGAATACAAGACTTTCTTTTGGTCCTTTCTCACACACTGGTGCAGTTCTGGTCACCCCATTTGTTATTTAAGCTCAGAAAAACAAAATACGTACTTTGCAATTTAAAAACCCTTCAGATCTTATTAAAAAGCTAAAATGAAACAGAAATTAATTTTGTAAAGAATAAACTAATTTTATGTAAATTGTACAAGCCTGTTAGCGAACATAAATCACCCAGCGAAATAGTGTGAAGCAGATCTTATCTTCTTGGTTAATTTGTCCATAAGTCATTTATCGATTAATTTGAGTAAAGCCTAAAAGGGTCTCTGTTATTAAATATATATATTTTCCAGAGCAGAAAGTCATGAAGAAGACAATGAAATTTAAAAGCACATACCGCAGCAACCTGAAGATATAATAGCACATCAAATGTAGTTTTAGTCTCTTCATTATTGGCATTATAATATCAGAGGAACTGAGCACTGACCAAAACACTCTTGCTTTCTTTAAGGTGTTAGCTTGATCTTCTGAGTATTTCAGCAATTTCCATTTTTACTGAATGAAAGAAGTAGGATCTTGACATTATTTTTTTAAATAATAGTGCTGTCCCCTTATTAATGTAGCCATGGTTCAGGTGCAAACACCTGTGTCCAGGGGTTGTGGGGTAAAGTTGGGATGTTGTGTTACAAATCTACAAAACACTGCTTAGACCATACTTGGAGTATTGTGTACAGTTCCGGTGCCACACTGTAGAAAGGATGGAGTTGTCCTGAAGAAAGCGCAGAAGAGATTCACTGGGATGCTGCTTGGAAAGAGAACCAGTTATGGGGAGAGATTGGATACAGGGTTTGTTTACCAAAAGCAAAGAAGGCTGATGGGTGAGCTGATGGAGGAATGTTAAATTATAAGAGGAACAGATCGGTTAGATAGAACCTTTTTCCCATGGTAGGGATAACAAAAACAAGAGGGCATAGCTTCAATGTTGGAGAAAGGAGTTTTAAAGGGCATTTGAGAGGGAAGGTTTTTTATAAAGAGAGTGGTTGATATCTGGAACTCATTGTCAGAGGAGGTTGTGGAATAAGATACAGTCACTTTGTTTAAGATACATTTAGACAAGCCCTTAAATAGGCATGGTATAGAAGGATACGGACTTACTGTGAGCAGATGGGAATTGCATAAATGACCCAAAAGGTTGGCATTAATAGACAATAAACAATAGGTGCAGGAGTAGGCCAGTCAGCCCTTCTAGCCAGCACCGCCATTCAATGTGATCATGGCTGATCATTCACTAATGTGGTAGGCCAAAGCACCCATTTCTATTCTGTTCAGAGAATTGTCAGAATTTAGAACATAGTCCCTGAAAAGGTGGTAGAAGCTGAACCCATTAAGGGAATATAGCAAGAATTAAAATTGCAAAATTTACAAGGTTATGGACAAAATACAAAGGTGCTCCTTTCACGACATGAAGGGTCACTTGCTCTTTTTTAGCTATTAGCTTTTATCATTCTATGATCAGATTGAAAATATGTTTCCCCTTTCATATCTCTTACATAAGATACCATCAAATGTCATTTCTGAATGGCACTCAAAGCTGGATCTTGACGAAGGCCACGGAGAGAAAGGCTAAATATAAATTATGAGGATAGGAGAAGAAGTGTTCTTCAGGGAGCTATAGTGCATGTTAATACCAGAAGGTTACAATGATAAGGCACACACAGTATACTGCTGACATCTGATATTCCCAAAGAGAGATGGAATCAGAGAGCAACAGAGAAAGGTTCTGCATGGCTAAATCAGAGATGATCGGGACTTTGCAAAGGAAAACTTTAATAACTTGGTAACAATTTTCAGGAAGCTATGAAAACTGTTAGAGGAAAGAACTGTTTGTTGTTTGTCTCTGGACTGTATTTCATAGATGGTACAACAATTAACTGTAGCTGAATGTCATGTGAAAACTCAGAGAGAGAAAAAGGACATCCCTGCACCCAACAAACATGCATCCATTGTGAACCAATCCCTTCATGATCTCATTCCTCCCTATTCTTTGGAGAAGTGCAACATCCGCAACAACTCTTCAGAGTCTCTAGCCTAAGGCAACTCACAGTGGAAAATAAGTGTTCAGGATGGACACTTATTGAGAACCACAAAGGCATGCATGTGGTGCACAGAAAAGCCTTGTGTCTGTGATGAAAGGAACATTACATCTCAAAAACTATTCACATCCTGCTTTATCTGCAACCTCCTGTCCTATCTATGGTGGACCTCGTCGTCATTAGCCACCCCAGAACCCCCAAAATTTGGGTAGAATCAAGTCATCTCAATCATGAGGGATTGCTTAAGATGGAGAAGATTTCAGCATCACTCCATCATTATGTTCCTCCAAGACTGGTCTGTTGCACATCCTCAGTAGCGTCCTTGGCTCTGTCATTCTGTGCCCTGTATCCCTATGGCTTGCCATCTATCTCTGCTTTTGAAGACACACCTTATAACCTTACAGTATACCTAAGTTACTCGCCTTCAATTCTCTCTTTTTCTTTTAAATTTTGTTTGATTATGTTCATGTGAAGAAATGTCTTGGGATGTTAAATCACATAAAAGGTGCAATATAAGAGGCAGTTGACATTGATAACAGCGATACATGGAATGGTCTTAACCAAAGATACTAGAGGAGCAAGATGAACCACTCTGTTGAAATCGCCTACACTGAAGTGCAGTACGCTAAGGAGCGGAACGTCCGCCATTTTGGTGGGCAAAACCCGCCGTTCGCTATGCCTCTCGCTATGTAATCAATGTTTTGGGGGAACAGTAAGTGTGATGATACCATAAAAATGCAGAATAAATCTCATCTATCAATTCACAGATTCTTGTTATGTTTCTTTTAAAATGTTTCTGCAAGTTTCTGCCTACTAAAATGGCGCCATGACATACTACGGATTTTAGGGTCGAGTAGTCGATCTTGCTCCTCTAGTATCTTTGGTCTTAACACTGGAAAAATCTTCCAACTTTCTCAGAGCGCAAAGAGCAATAGGAGGTAGCACAGAAAGGTGTAGAGAGATGATTAAGAACAAATGGAAATGAATTTTAAAAAGATGTCTGATAGTTTTATCAAAGGAACAACAAAATATATCCAACTTCACTCATATTAATATGCTAAACAATCTGTGTTTTAAGAAACCTCACAAATCCCAAATTGTGACAGTCTGTATTATTTGAAATCCCCACGGATGAAACCGTTGCCTTCACCACGAAGGAAGCATTAGGTGTTGTGCGGGGAAATTTGCATGAATCATTCAAATTTAATTCATTAATCATTTACATTCAGCTGTAGTGTATTTTGTTGAACAGAATACAATACAGCAGTGTGACCTTTAACTATAATTTCAAACAAGACAACTATAAATTTAATCCATATTCTTTCACTGTTTATGAAGTATACACAATTGTGAAGTACACGGATTTTTCGGGAGACATTCTGTCGTGATATCACCCCAGCAACTTGCCCCTTTGTGCAGCAGTTGCAAAGTACTTAGCCTCAACTCACTTAATCTAACTAGATATCTGGTCTTTCAATAACTGGCTTTATTTCTTTATTTTTATAATTAATATATGAAATGTCCTTACAGATGAAAAAACAAGGTAGCATTATTATACCAATTTGCTCTAGTTTAATTTATTAATTTCAAATCTGTTCATGTCAAGATATGAAAACTGGGTTACTTGGGACTCAGATGTGATAAGCAAGCTACCTCTTAAGCAAACTGTTGTTAAGCAAACTGAAGTGCAAAAAACCTACAAGTAACGGTTTAAAAAAGGTTTCTTAAAAGCTGATTTGTCCACATACAGAGCTGAAATTCATTTGGGTCCCATTTGCAGACATAATTGGTGCAGGAGCGCTCGAACATTCCTCAAACAGCAGCCTGTGACTGCCTCAAAATTAAAGTTCTGGCCTTGTTTCATTTTATCAATACCTTTGAAAAGAATCTTATATCTTTTCAGCTGTCACTAGTTTAACAGATGCAGCACTTGTAGCTTTCCCATTCCAGTTAGTTTACCTTCATTGTACAATTGCTACAGTTTTACTTTCTTTCCTAGAAGCTGCATGCAATATTCTAATTGTGGCATAATTAATGATATGTGGGTACATATAATTCTCTCTTTATGCTTGAACTGTATTCCCCTGTATATAACAATAATAATTCCAGAGATTGGATGAACCTGGGTCATCCTGTTCATTCATATACTTCATGATGGATGAGAACCACAAAAAGGAGAAATGGCAAATGTACTGATGATATTTTTCTTAAATAATCATGGTTCACACAAAAATTAATGCTAGGCTACATATTGATAATAATCAAAATGTTATGGACTGGTAACATCTATGTATTGCTAACCCTAGGTCTCTCTATTCAACAACACTCCTCAGGACCCTGCCATTTACTGTGTATGTCCTGTCCTGATTAAACTTCACAAACTGTATCACTTCACACTAGTCTGAGTTAAAATCCATCTGCGGTTTCATTAGTAGTTTACTCATTTATATGCTTTGTAATTTGTATTATGTAGATTAAATAGTTCACTCACTTGCAAACTTTGTTTCAAAGAATCGTACACATTGATAGCCGACAATTTTATTATATTTTGTCCCTTATTAGTTTATGTTACATGTTACGTGTATAATTTTTCTGATACCTTTTTTCTTGCAGGTTTCAAAACTGCCAAATTACTTGCTAACACACAATTAAGAATGTGTATTGATCAATTATGTTTGCATGAATAAGAATTATCTAAGTAATTAAATCACTGACCTATTTATTTGTAACTAAGTTATCTGCTGGAGATACCATGTAGGTAGAGATAATACCAATATCTCAGTTTGAATTCTCAACATCAGAACTAATATAATATATTAAAGATTTTCAGCAAATTACGAAAACAGGAATGGGAGAAAAATCAGTAATGAGCTGGGGAGTTAGGATGAAAAAAGGGATGCCGGCCCTGGTGAGACCGCACCTGGAGTACTGTGTGCAGTTTTGGTCTCCAAATTTGAGGAAGGATATTCTTGCTATGGAGGGCGTGCAGCGTAGGTTCACTAGATTAATTCCCGGAATGGCGGGACTGTCGTATGTTGAAAGGCTGGAGCGATTGGGCTTGTATACACTGGAATTTAGAAGGATGAGGGGGGATCTTATTGAAACATATAAGATAATTAGGGGATTGGACACATTAGAGGCAGATAACATGTTCCCAATGTTGGGGGAGTCCAGAACAAGGGGCCACAGTTTGAGAATAAGGGGTAGGCCATTTAGAACGGAGATGAGGAAGAACTTTTTCAGTCAGAGGGTGGTGAAGGTGTGGAATTCTCTGCCTCAGAAGGCAGTGGAGGCCAGTTCGTTGGATGCTTTCAAGAGAGAGCTGGATAGAGCTCTTAAGGATAGCGGAGTGAGGGGGTATGGGGAGAAGGCAGGAACGGGGTACTGATTGATAGTGATCAGCCATGATCGCATTGAATGGCGGTGCTGGCTCGAAGGGCTGAATGGCCTACTCCTGCACCTATTGTCTATTGTCTATTGTCTATAATTAGATAAGGAAACAAAGATGGATCTGGAGAAGATGTTGGCTGCAATTGCAGATTCTGCTAATTTCTGGTTTGAAACTGTTCAGCAATGTTGCTTCTAGAAGCTCCTAAAGTGTCCAGTTCAAAGATAAAGTGAAAATCTTCAAACATGTGGACTTTCATGGGAAACATTATAAAATGCTGAGCAAAGAGGGAGGTCTTGCAGAAGTGCAACAGTGAAATATAGCAAGCATCACAAAGCTCAGAATCACATTAAAAGCTCAAACTGAGATTGAACTGAGACACTCAGCCTACATTTGGCCTTACAAGTTATGGAAAACTATTTCATAAGCAGTGTATTAAATTGAAAAAAGAACATTTAATCTGTTGATTAACCCGGGGCCATGGCTGATTGGACTTCTGTCCTCATGATTTTTGGCCTCCTGTAATCTTGATGTTCATTAAATAGCAAATTTTCACTCAAACAGGTCCTTTACACCCTTCCATTCTCAGCAGTGAGTTCTACAATTCCAGATCAAAGCTGCTGCCCCCACATTTGCAGAGTACCAATCTGTTGGTACTGATTGTGCTCTTCTCATTTATAAATCTTCTGGATCCAACTTTTGTTTCTTCACATGCACCATTGATTTCCTATTCACTTTGCATCAATTTTCTTATTCTTATTTCATCTCTTCTTTGTTGCATCCTATCAGCTAGCTACTCTTTTTATTTATTTTATTTCTCCCAGAGAATTACACATTTATCATGGAAAGCTAATTCTATTTTACTCCTCACAGACCAGCATTTTCTGTGTTTGCTTTACTTTTCCGTGTTTGCTTTACTTTTCCAATGTCTGCAATGATTGGCTTTGGAAATAATCATTTGCAATCAAGGGCAGCGTAACCAGGTATGATGTGCATCCATTACTAAGGTGTTCCACAAGGTTGCCTCAGGCTTTGTACATGATCCATCAGATATCACCATTGTTCTGTTCCCACAGAAGCCATCTTTCTCAAAGTACTAACCAAAAAGGTTGATGAGGGCAGAGCTGTAGATGTTGTGTACATGGACTTCAGTAAGGCATTCAACAAGGTTCCGCATGGTAGGCTGCTCTGGAAGGTTAGATCGCATGAGATCTAAGGAGAGATAGCTGAATGGATAGCAAATTGGGTCCATGGAAGGAAGCAGTGATGGTGGAAGGTTGCTTCTCGGACTGGACTTGTGGTGTGCCTCAGGGTTCAGTGCTGGGCCCGTTACTGTTTGTCATCTACATCAATGATTGGGATGAGAATATACAGGGTAAGGTTAGCAAGTTTACTGATAATACAAAAGTTAGTGGTTTTGCAGATAGTGAAGATGGTTGCGAACAATTGCAGCAGGATCTGGATCAATTGTACTTAAATGCGCGTAGTATAAAAAATAAAGTGGATGAGCTTGAGGCTCAGTTAGTCATGGGCAAGTATGATGTTGTAGGGATCACTGAGACATGGCTACAAGAGGACCAGGGCTGGGAACTGAATATTCAGGGGTACACAACGTATAGAAAAGACAGACAGGTGGGCAGAGGGGGTGGGGTTGCTCTGATGGTAAGGAATGATATTCATTCCCTTGCAAGGGGTGACATAGAATCAGGAGATGTTGAATCAGTATGGATAGAAATGAGAAATTGTAAGGGTAAAAAGACCCTAATGGGAGTTATCTATAGGCCCCCAAACAGTAGCCTCGACATAGGGTGCAAGTTGAATCAGGAGATAAAATTGGCGTGTCAAAAATGTAATGCTACGGTGGTTATGGGAGATTTCAACATGCAGGTAGACTGGGAAAATCAGGTTGGAAATGGACCCCAGGAAAGAGAGTTTGTAGAGTGCCTTCGAGATGGATTCTTAGAACAGCTTGTACTGGAGCCTACCAGGGAGAAGGCAATTCTGGATTTAGTGTTGTGTAATGATCCTGATCTGATAAGGGGACTAGAGGTAAAAGAGCCATTAGGAGGCAGTGATCACAACATGATAAGTTTTACTCTGCAAATGGAAAGGCAGAAGGGGAAATCGGAAGTGTCAGTATTACAGTATAGCAAAGGGGATTACAGAGGCATGAGGCGGGAGCTGGCCAAAATTGAATGGAAGGAGGCCCTAGCAGGGAAGACGGTAGAACAGCAATGGTAGGTATTCCTGGGAATAATGCAGAGGTTGCAGGATCAATTTATTCCAAAGAGGTGGAAAGACTCTAAGGGGAGTAAGAGACACCTGTGGCTGACGAGGGAAGTCAGGGACAGCATAAAAATTAAGGAGAGGAAGTATAACATAGCAAAGAAGAGTGGGAAGACAGAGGATTGGGACTCTTTTAAAGAGCAACAAAAGTTAACTAAAAAGGCAATACGGGGAGAAAAGATGAGGTACGAGGGTAAACTAGCCAATAATATAAAGGAGGATAGCAAAAGTTTTTTTAGGTACGTGAAGAGGAAAAAAATAGTCAAGGCAAATGTGGGTCCCTTGAAGACAGAAACAGGGGAATTTATTATGGGGAACAAAGAAATGGCAGACGAGTTAAACCGTTACTTTGGATCTGTCTTCACTGAGGAAGATACACACAATCTCCCAAATGTTCTAGGGGCCGGAGAACCTAGGGTGATGGAGGAACTGAAGGAAATCCACATTAGGCAGGAAATGGTTTTGGGAAGACTGATGGGACTGAAGGCTGATAAATCCCCAGGGCCTGATGGTCTGCATCCCAGGGTACTTAAGGAGGTGGCTCTAGAAATAGTGGAAGCATTGGAGATCATTTTTCAATGTTCTATAGATTCAGGATCAGTTCCTGTGGATTGGAGGATAGCAAATGTTATCCCACTTTTTAAGAAAGGAGGGAGAGAGAAAACGGGTAATTATAGACCAGTTAGTCTGACATCAGTGGTGGGGAAGATGCTGGAGTCAATTATAAAAGAAGAAATTGCTGAGCATTTGGATAGCAGTAACGGGATCATTCCGAGTCAGCATGGATTTACGAAGGGGAAATCATGCTTGACAAATCTACTGGAATTTTTTGAGGATGTAACTAGGAAAATTGAAAGGGGAGAGTCAGTGGATGTGGTGTACCTCGACTTTCAGAACGCCTTCGACAAGGTCCCACATTGGAGATTAGTGGGCAAAATTAGGGCACATGGTATTGGGGGTAGGGTACTGACATGGATAGAAAATTGGTTGACAGACAGAAAGCAAAGAGTGGGGATAAATGGCGCCCTTTCGGAATGGCAGGCAGTGACCAGTGGGGTACCGCAAGGTTCGGTGCTGGGACCCCAGCTATTTACAATATACATTAATGACTTAGACGAAGGGATTAAAAGTACCATTAGCAAATTTGCAGATGATACTAAGCTGGGGGGTAGTGTGAATTGTGAGGAAGATGCAATAAGGCTGCAGGGTGACTTGGACAGGTTGTGTGAGTGGGTGGATACATGGCAGATGCAGTTTAAGTAGATAAGTGTGAGGTTATTCACTTTGGAAGAATAGAAAGGCAGATTATTACCTGAGTGGTGTCAAGTTAGGAGGAGGGGGAGTTCAACGAGATCTGGGTGTCCTAGTGCATCAGTCAATGAAAGGAAGCATGCAGGTACAGCAGGCAGTGAAGAAAGCCAATGGAATGTTGGCCTTCGTAACAAGAGGAGTTGAGTATAGGAGCAAAGAGGTCCTTCTACAGTTGTACCGGGCCCTGGTGAGACCGCACCTGGAGTACTGTGTGCAGTTTTGGTCTCCAAATTTGAGGAAGGATATTCTTGTTATGGAGGGCGTGCAGCGTAGGTTCACTAGGTTAATTCCCGGAATGGCGGGACTGTCGTATGTTGAAAGGCTGGAGCGATTGGGCTTGTATACACTGGAATTTAGAAGGATGAGGGGGGATCTTATTGAAACATATAAGATAATTAGGGAATTGGACACATTAGAGGCAGGAAACATGTTCCCAATGTTGGGGGGGTCCAGAACAAGGGGCCACAGTTTAAGAATAAGGGGTAGGCTATTTAGAACAGAGATGAGGAAGAACTTTTTCAGTCAGAGAGTGGTGAAGGTGTGGAATTCTCTGCCTCAGAAGGCAGTGGAGGCCAGTTCGTTGGATGCTTTCAAGAGAGAGCTGGATAGAGCTCTTAAGGATAGCGGAGTGAGGGGGTATGGGGAGAAGGCAGGAACGGGGTACTGATTGAGAGTGATCAGCCATGATCGCATTGAATGGCGGTGCTGGCTCGAAGGGCTGAATGGCCTACTCCTGCACCTGTTGTCTATTGTCTATTGTCTAATTGGCCAGGAATTTAATTCAGAAAAGTGTGAGGTGTTGCATTTTTGGACGTCGAACCAGGGTAGGACCTACACAGTAAATGGTAGGCCTCTGGGTTGTGTTGTAGAGCAGAGGGATCTAGGAGTACAGGTGCATGGTTCCTTGAAGGTCGAATCGCAGATGGATAAGGTGGTCAAAAAGGCTTTTGGCACTTTGGTCTTCATCAGTCAAAGAGTAGAGAGTATAGAAGTTGGGAGTTCATGTTGCAGTTATATAAGACATTGGTGAGACCGCATTTAGAATATTGTGTTTAGTTCTGGGCACCATGTTGTGGGAAAAATATTGTCAAGCATGAAAGGGTTCAGAAAATAACTTATAGAGGTATACAAACTCATGAGGAATAGATTGGGTAAATGCACAGAGTCTTTTGCCCAGAGTAGGGGAATCGAGGACCAGAGGACATAGGTTCAAGGTGAAGGGGAAAAGATTTAATAGGAATCCAAGGGGTACCTTTTTCACACAAAGGGTGGTGGGTGTATGGAACAAGCTGCCAGAGGAGGTAGTTGAGGCTGGGACTATCCCATCATTTAAGGAACAGTTAGACAGGTACATGGATAGGACATGTTTGGAGGGATATGGACCAAGCGCAGGCAAGTGGGACTAGTGTAGCTGGGACATTGTTGGCTGGTGTGGATGAGTTTAGCCGAAGGGCCTGTATCCACACTATATCACTCTATCACTCTATGACTGGGGAATGTATTGCAGAATCCTTAGTGTTTTGTTTAGAAAACTGCTCCAATATATTTCCGTTGCTTCTGACCTGCTCAAGGAAGTCAAACTTCAAATCAACAATGCAATCAATCCTACACTATATGGATGTGAAATCTGGGTAACGTGTCAACAACACCTTAAATGTTTTGAGTTTAATCAGCAGGAATCCCTCTGGGAAGAAAGGGAAGGAAGGAAAGGGAAAATAAACTATTTGCCAGTGGATAGCTGAGTTGGGAGGGAATGTCCTTACCTTCTGCTGGCCAGTTTATTCCTGGGCTGGAAATTATGAGTCATTTTAGGATCTATTTTAGAGGGAAGATCACCACACTAATGCGGGTATCCTCACTGACGCAAAGTCACCAGCAACGTGGCAATGATCCTCATGCATCAACACCACTCTGCTGGAGATCCACAAACAAGCCCTTCACTTCCAGCTCACCCATGATCAGTGGTGTTCTTGATATGTAGCTGCAGAAGATTGTTGTGGGAGTAAACCATTGTTCTAGAGACATGCAGCATGGAAGCAGGCCCTTCATGCCAACTATCAAGCATCCATCATTAATCATTGGCTGATGGTGTCACATTCTCCGTGAGGCTGTTGGCCCACTTTGTGCTCTCTAAACTGAAAGCAGAGTGAAGGAAGGAAAGGGAAAGAACCACTGGCCAGTCAATGGCAGACCATGGAAATAATGTCTGTACCTCCTGCAGGTTAGTTTGTCTGAGCTGGTGTCATCTCAGGATAGATTTGTAAATATATGGCAGAAATACAACTAAAATTGAGCAACAGCTTATGTGTGCAGCTGTTTATGTCTGTGTACCCTGACACAATACATTTCCTTGAACATAATTGAGATGGTTAAGATTGGTACTGGGCACATCCTAGCTGGCATCTACGCTCAATAGATGTAGAGGATGATTCATTTGAATTCAATCAAGATTTTCAAAAATGCAATAAGTTACCTTTCTGAATGAGTATTACCATCTGTGATTCTTTTACAGAATCAATAAGCTCCTTGTTCTGTATTTTACAGTTGCTCCAGTGCTGTGGAGATCAAAACAGGCCTATACTCTTCAGCATTGTTAATGCTCTGTTGAAAGTTTGGCATCTCCTTTCCTTTACAAACTTACTCCAAGGCATAACAGTGGGTATTGATCCTTTTATCATATTTACCCACCAGAAGTAGAATATGCGCAGCTGTTTTTTTTATCAAGGACTGAATAGTCTTTAACACCCATGAGTACTTGTTTTAAAAAACACGTTTTAGCTTGAAAGCAAGTCTGAGTGGTGAGCTGAGCATAAGTAAACAACCTTAATGATTTCAATCATTTTTGCGTCCCTGCAAATCAAATCCAGTTTATTGACAGCTTTACCTATTAAGGGATATGCTGCCCTATGTTCTTGCTTATTGATGAGTGCAGATTGAAATAGAAATCTATCAAATTGATTTATTTTCTAACCATATCAGTACATACAGACATCAGTGATACTGGTTAAGTGTTGTTTCTTACAATTACATTGTAAATGAGAGTTGAGTAATACGAAACAGGCCATTTCAGTTTTAAAGAGCATTCTGTAAGTGACATTGTTGATTGAGGATGTGTCTGATGAACAGCTGATAAATAATGTGTAGATATCTGAACAAGATAAAGCATTAGGCTGAGTTGTATTTATCATTGGTTGACTCTGATTTCCATACCAATGTACTGAAACATGGGAAACAGAGATGAGATGGAGATCAGATGTCACTTCTCTTATTCCACCACTCCTTCCAATCTGTCCACAGAACTTAATCCCGTTTTATTTTACCTATGTTATCACTAAAATGTACCACAATTTTCAGTTCACTCCTGTCCTGCTGCAGCAAACTTTGCACTCTCTCACAGATGTACTTTAACAATGCACCAGGGAGGCAACAAGCTCCGCAGGGCTTGCATGGGCAGCTGTAGAATTACCTGCCATACCCCCCCCCCCCCCCTCCCCCCCAAGTACAGAATCCTCTATGGTTTCAGGTGTTATCCCCTAATCAGTCCTTTGCCCATGTTGCCATATTGGAAATTGGATTCCTTCAACATGTCGTCACCTTCACCAGCCTGTGATGCTGAGATAGCCACCAACTTGCTCTCTTGCTGACATATGGACATCTCTTGAAAGCTCCAATTCATAAAACACTTAGCCGTCCTGAGATCTTGGGGACTACAGCTTCCCCTCCAATTTAGATATGCTAAGCCTGCACTCAGTCAGTCTGCGGCATAACCTACGTAGATATGTGGGCTACAGTCTGATTCTCCTCTACCCCATCGCGGACATTGGACTTTCAAGTCAAGTCAAGTCAAGTCAATTTTATTTGTATAGCACATTTAAAAACAACCCACGTTGACCAAAGTGCTGTACATCTGATTAGGAAATGTCTCTGAAACTGTTGCTCTATGATTGTTACAAACTATATTCTGCATTCTTTATCTTTCTCTTCGCTCTACCTATTGTAAGAGTATAACTTGATTGTATTTATGTATAGTATTATCTGATTTGATTGGATAGCGTGATAAACAGGGTATTTCTCTGCATCTTGGTGCAAGTGACAATAATAAACCTTTACCTAAACCTAAACAAGAAAATACCTGAACCTGAAGTTCAGGCAGAAGGTCTCAGGTCTCAGCAGCCTGTCCCTGATCTAAGAAACCTTACAGTGCATTCAGAAAGTATTCAGACCCCTTCTTTTTTTCCACATTTTGCTACGTTACAACCCAATTTTAAAATGGATTCAATTCTTTTTTCTTATCATCAATTTACACACAATACCCCATAATAAAAAAGCAAAAACAGGTGTTTAGAAAAAGAAATAACTGAAATATCACATTTACATAAGTATTCAGACCCTTTACTCAGTACTTTGTTGAGGCACCTTTGGCAGCGATTACAGTCTCAAGTCTTCTTGGGTATGACGCTACAAGCTTGGCACACCTGTATTTGGGTCATTTCTCCCATTCTTCACTGCAGATCCTCTCAAGCTCTGTCAGGTTGGATGGGGAGCGTCGATGCAGTTATTTTCAGGTTCCTCCAGAGATGTTCGATCGGATTCAAGTCCGGGTTCTGGCTGGGCCACTCAAGGACATTCACAGACTTGTCACAAAGCCACTCCTGCGTTGTGTGCTAAGGGTCGTTGTCCTGTTGGAAGGTGAACCTCCGCCGCAGTCTGAGGTCCAGAATGCTCTGGAGCAAGTTTTCATCAAGGATCTCTCTGTACTTTGCTCCGTTCATCTTTCCCTCAATCCTGACGTCTCCCAGTTCCTGCCACTGAAAAACATCCCCACAGCATGATGCTGCCACCACCATGCTTCACCGTAGGTATGGTATAGGCCAGGTGATGAGCTGTGCCACTTGGCATTCAGGCCAAAGAGTTCAATCTTGTTTTCATCAGACCAGAGAATTATGTTTCTCATGGTCTGAGAGTCCTTTAGGTGCCTTTTGGCAAACTCCAAACGGGCTGCCATGTTTCTATCTCTGAGGAGTGGCCTGATTGGTGGAGTGCTGCAGATATAATTGTCCTTCTGGAAGGTTCTCTCATCTTCACAGAGGAACTCTGGAACTCTGTCAGAGTGACCATAGGGTTCTTGGTCACCTCTCTGACCAAGGCCCTTCTCCCCCGATTGCTCATTGGCTGGGCGGCCAGCTCTATGAAGAGTCCTGATGGTTCCAAAGTTCTTCCATTTAAGAATGACGAAGGCCACTGTGCTCTTCGGGACCTGCAATGCTGCAGAAATTGTTTTATACCCTTCCCCAGATCTGTGTCTCGACACAATCCTGTCTCGGAAGTCTACGGACAATTCCTTCATCTTCATGGCTTGGTTTTTAATCTGACATGCACTGTCAACTGTGGGACCTTATATAGACAGGTGTATGCCTTTCCAAATCATGTCCCATCAATTTAATTTACCATTGGAAACAGGATGAGCATAAGCTCAATTTTGAGTGTCATAGCAAAGGGTCTGAATACTTATGTAAATGTGATATTTCAGTTATTTCTTTTTAATTACTTTGCAAAAATGTCTGAACACCTGATTTTCACTTTTTTATTATGGGGTATTGTGTGTAGTTTGATGATAAAATTTTTGAATTTAATCCATTTTAAAATAAGGCTGTAACGTAGCAAAATGTGGAAAAAGTTAAGGGGTCTGAATACTTTCTGAATGCACTGTATGTTCCTTTTCTAATGCATTTATAGAAGAACTAATTAACAGAACCATCCTTCCTGCAGATGCTGCCTGACCTGCTGAATATTTCCAGCCTTTTATGTTCTTTAATTTGTCCAGTTTAAAAAAAATGTAATTTAGCCTTACACTTCTTTTTTATCATAGCTTCATAGTTATGTTTAAGTTAATAATTAATATCTTATTACTGCCTAAATAATTCATCGCAGTGTATATTTAGAATATATGTATGTACTCTCCCTATGTTTCATCCAAACTCCTTGCTCAGCAGGAAGACACAAAATGCTGGATGTAACACAGCGGGTCGGGCAGCATCTCTGGAGAGAAGGAATGGGTGACGTTTCGGATCGAGACCCTTCTCAGACTGATGACAGGGGAGGAGGCGGGACAAAGATAGGATGAGGTCGGAGACAGGAAGACTAGTGGGAGAACTGGGAAAGAGGAGGGGATAGAGAGGGGAAGCAGGGATTACCTGAAGTTAGAGAAGTCAATGTTCATACCATTGGGGGATAATCTGCCCAAGCGAAATATGAGGTGCTGTTCCTCCAATTTGCGCTGGGCCTCACTCTGACAATGGAGGAGGCTCAGGACAGAAAGGTTAGATTTGGAATGGTAGGGGGAGTTGAAGTACTGAGCCACCAGGAGATCAGGTTGGTTGAGACGGGGTGAGCGGAGGCGTTCAGTGAAACGATCGCCGAGCCTGCGTTTGGGCTCGCCGATGTAGAGAAGTTGACATCTGGAACAGTGGATACAATTGATGAGGTTGGAGGAGGTGCAGGTGAACCTCTGCCTCACCTGGAAAGACTTTTTGGGTCCTTGGATGGAGGCGAGAGGGGAGGTAAAGGGACAGGTGTTGCATCTCCTGCGGTTGCAGGGGAAAGTTCCCTCCGAAACTCCCTGGTCCACTCGTCACTTCCCACCCAAACCACCCCCTCCCCAGGTACTTTGCCCTGCAACCGCAGTACATGCAACACCTGCACCCTCTCCTGTCATCAGTCTGAAGAAGGGTCTCGACCCGAAACGTCACCCATTCCTTCTCTCCCGAGATGCTGCCCGACCCGCTGAGTTACTCCAGCATTTTGTGTCTACCTTCGATTTAAACCAGCATCAGTTTTTTTCCTACACTCCTTGCTCAGCATGTTTCCATGGAGCATAACGATTGACAATTACTCACCATGGTGAGCATTTAATACGCAGAACTTTAGGCTCTCAGAATTTCAAGTTCTTTGTCAATTGATAATAATTTCAGGGGACCATTTCCAGTTCACCTGAACCAGCTGTTAAATGACTGGCAGCTTGTTTAGCATCAACGTACTTTGAAAGGAAAGTTAACAAATTATAGCAGAAAAATTTACAATAATACAAATAAAGTCACTCTCTTTGGAGAATGGCAATCTGTCTCAAGCACACACGAAGGGAATAGATAGGGTGAATGCACAGCCTTTTACCTATGGTAAGGGAATCAAAAACCAGAGGACATAGGTTTAAATATGAGCCAAACGCAGACAAATAGGACTATCTTGGATGGGGCACCTTGGTCGGCATGGATGAGTTGTACCAAAGGGTCTGTTTCAATGCTGTGTTACTCTCTGATTCTCCTCCCACATTTCACTCTCTACCTCCCACAGCTTCTAGCTCCTTCCCCTATTTTATAAAACTTCTGCTCATTCTTCCACTCATGTTGTTCTCCAAAGAAAAAGCTTTCAAGTGCATGCAGGCTTTGGAGCAACATATTTATGGAAGAGCCTTGAAGTCAGGACAATGTCCTTCAGCTCATGGCTCAGCATCTCCTGTAGCTTTAGCAACTTTAAAGAAGTCCTGAAAGCACCAAACACTTGTAGAATTGTGCTGACAACTGGAGGAAATCAATTTCAGCTCAAAAAGGCACAACCTTTGGAATCAGAGGGAGAAATGTTATCACTCAACCATGACTGACGATTGTATTTATTTCCCCAGTTATATTAAATTCAGGTGGTGCGCTGCAGTGTGTTTTGCTTGGGTGACTCAATTATTTTTAAAAATCAAGAGTAATTAAGATGCATAACATCTGGGTGGGGTGGGAGGAGTGCCTGATGTTAAAAGGCTTTGAGCCAGTCTGAAATAGCCTAATGAAAGCTTTTCAATATAAAACGAGTATCTTTTAGTTTAAAGATAAAGCAAGAAACCAGGCCCTTCGGCTCACCGAGTCCACGCTGACCATTGATCACCCATCTGTCTAGTTCTATGTTCCATCTTTCAAATCTACAAACCCATGGGTCTTTGGGATGAGGGAGGAAAACCACATGGTCACATCGAGAACTTGCAAACTCCACACAGATTTCATCGGTCAGGAGTGTGGCACTGGCACTGTGTGGTAGACACTCCGCCAATTATGTCACTGTGTTAGCTTCAAGTAGTAGTGACGCATTTCACAGCAATCATTAGAAATTGGCTTATCTTCATGGAGTTTCTCTTTCAGAGATGAAATGACAGCTGAGAAGTAGTTTTCTCACGAGAGACTCTGACCAGAATTATTTTTTGTCCTTAACAGCATTAAGCAGCTTGGAAAAATATTGCTTAAAAAATATGCAATTGAATATGGACAGTACATTATTAATCACATTTATAATTTAACCTACTTTGGCAAACTGCTACCACAGATAAACTGTAGCTACAAGGTAAACACAGTAAATTAAGTAGCTGAATTAAAAGGGTTCTCCACATGTGCAGGAAGCTCACGGTTTAATTAATTCTTGCTGGAGGCTTCATGGTTTTATGCATATTAGGTAACATTTGCTGAAGAAACATTCCTAGTGATGTCTCCGTATTTCCAGCATAAACATGAACATTCCTGCTATAATTCAGGTGGAGACCACAAGGAACTGCAGAAGCTGGTTTACAAAAAAAGACACAAAGTGTTAGAGTAGCTCTGCGGGTTTGGCAGCATCTCTGGAGAACTTGCATAGATGACCTGAAACGTCGGAGGCAAGGAGATGAATCCATGTTCTCCAGAAATTATGCTTGATCCACTAAGTTAGTTTAGTTTAGTTTAGTTTAGTTTAGTTTAGTTTAGAGATACAGCGTGGAAACAGGCACATCGTCCCACCAAGTCCGCGCCGACCAGCGATCCCCGCACACTAATACTACCCTACACACTAGGGACAATTTACAATTATACCAAGGCAATTAACCTACAAACCTGTATGTCTTTGGAATGTGGGAGGAAACCGGAGATCCCCAGTCCCACAGGTCATGGGGAAAATGTACAAACTCCATGCAGCCAACATCCGTAGTCAGGATCGTACCCGGGTCTCTGGCGGTGTAAGGCAGCAACTCTACCGCTGTGCCACCATGCCGCCCACTCTGAAAAGACCCTTTGGGTCACTGGGTTGAATTTCACTCATTTACTTATTGGCCCTTCCAGTTTTCTTGGGCAACAATACAGCCTGGATATTGGGCAGGTCTCTACCCTGAGCAATGGTCACTCCTCCCAGCAGCTTGTTGAGTTCCTCGTCATTGCGGACGGCCAGCTGCAGATGTCTGGAAATGATATAGGTCTTTTTCTGATACGGGTTGTCCCAGGCCACGTTACCGGCCAGCTCTAGGATTTCAGACATCAGATAGTCGAGCACAGCTGCTAGATAGACCAGAGCACCAGCACCCACCCGCTCAGCATAGTTGTCCTTTCTCAAGAGTCTGTGAACACAGCCCACCGAAAACTGCAGTCCAGCCCGGGACGAGAGAGACTTATCCTTTGCCTGAGCTTTTCCTTGTCCAGACATTCCCACAAGTTGCTACAGTTACCCCAACACTTTATGTCATAATTCAGGTGGATATCATTTTTCCGTGATATCTGCAACAATAGCAATCTGAATTTACTTAACACATTTTAGCTAATCTCCCACAGGAGCAAAATCAGTACATATTTTACACTGGCACATATAATACTGGGGATAGGATTAAAAAAATGTGGATTAAATAGGTGGGATTTTAAAGAGCATTTTAATGGAGGAGAGATAGGAAGATGGACTTAGGGAAATAATTCAAGAGTTGTAAGCCTGTGGCACAGTTGTGGAATAATTAAATTAGAGAGAATCGTGAGACCAGAAATGGGCAAGATCTCACAATCATAATGGGCTGTAAGGCTGTAGCGATGGTGGAGAGAGATAAAGCAATGGAAGCAAGGAGGTGAATGCTAAAACTGAGGTACATTAGCAAGAACAGAGCAGGTGAGTATATGGGACAGTGAGATTTAGAATACAGCCGATTTGGATACCCTTAAACGTGGAATGTTGATTGAGGGACGTTATGCAGATGAACACCGGGACAAGTCTGGAGGGAAAAAAAGACACAGACACAAGAGGAGAATGCTGTCAGTGAAATAGAAATGAGTGGTTTTAGTTTTGTAATCCAGCGCATCTCAGCAAAAATGAAACAAAGTTTGCAAAGTTTTGTGCATTTTCAAACAGTTGCCAACAAGGGGAGTTGAAAAGGCGGCTGGGGAATGAAGTTTCTAGCAGTCCCATTTACCTGCATTTGAACCATATCCCTCCCTTTCCTATGCATGTATCTGTTCAAATGTCTTTTATTAGTGTTTATTAGGTTTTAATCAGGAGGTGACAGATATGGTGCGTGTGAGAATTCCATTGGGTGTGATGTACTCAGATGGAATGGCCACAGGTTCATCAATAGGTTGCCGGGTGCCTCAGTTATTGGTTTTACAGCAATGCAATATTATCCACCCCTGTTTCCAGAAGGCCCCAATGCTCCTTTGGGGGTAGGAAGCCAGACTTGACATTGGCTGTCTTTGTTTGAAACAGGAAGGGGAGGTAGAGATGAGAGTGGTGATGAACATGTGTTGGGCTGCAAGTCAAGTGCCAAGCTGGCCAACATGAGGCTGACTGCTGTGCATAATTAAATTAATTATGCTCAGCCTGCACCAGAACCCAAGGCTACCGCAGTGAAGCTGCCAGGATAGAGAGGATGATTGTGCACAGGCAGTAACTAGTAATCCATGTGCACATCACACAAAAATACACATAGTGTATTTATTAATAGCACATATTGCATAAAAATTGAAAAATGGTAATTTACTATTCACCTCTGCTATTCAGTAATCATGTTTAATCCTCCATGCAAGTCGTAAATTTTGTATCTGTGCTGTTTCCATTACACTCTATTGCTCTATCGCCCGACATTGTGCTTTATTGGCTGCAGAACACTCTGGTAATTCCTAGTCCTGAAAAAATATATAAATGCAAATTTGTAAATCAATGTTGAGATTATCTCTGCTTCAATCACTAACTCCAGCAACATGTTCTAGAACTTCACATTCCTTTGCATTAAATGTTTCTCCTGCTCTCTGTTCTAAATCTTTAAATACTCCTTGTTCTTGGCCCCCTAATGGAGAATGTTAATGTTACTCAGGTCCTATTGAATATTGTAACAGCTGAAGAATTGTATCAGAAAACAACTCTTCACACAAATAGGAATAGAATAAGGAATTCTTGGCTCAGTTTGGGTCAATTGGGATGACACGATTTTGCCAAACAAGGATGTTAAAGGTTATTGAAGCGAAATGGGCAGATATGTGGTGATAAGAAACAAACCTGCCCTGATCTTACTGAATGAGCAACATGCTCCAAGGGTTGCATAGCCTATTTTTCTTTCTGTAGGTGCCTGCATTTATCTGTCCAGTAGAAAGAAGGAACTGCTGATGCTAGATTACAAAAAAAGTACAAAATGCTGGAATAACTCAGCAGGTCAGGCAGCATTTCTGGAGAACATGAACAGGTGATGTTTTGGGTCGGGTTCAGACTGATTGTGGTGTGGGGACTAAGAAAGCTGGAAGAGAGGAAGGGCAGGGCAATGCCTGGCAAATGATAGGTGGATACAGGAGAGGGGGTTCTGAACAGGCAAATAGTTGAACAAAGGCCAGAGATGAAAAGAGTTAAGTTGTGAGAAAAGGATAGAAGAATTGTGATGGTGAAGCCAGAGGAAGGGATGTAGGTGGAAAGGGAGGGAGAGAAGGGAAGTGGGTACGTGTTGCCCAGCAGAATGAACACGTACAAGAGTATTTTGAAAAATATCACTTATAACAGCATTCCTCATACATCAGCAGGTTCACCTGAAAGAAAAATGTGCAAAATATAATTTCAAGATCAATTAAAAGAGAAGTAAAAATACAAATAAATAATTTTATCTTTAGGCAACAATTTGTAGCAGGTATTACTGAAATCTTGAATGAAGTTTAGGGATTTTTTGGAAAAGATAAATAAAATGATTACTAATGTTGGTGTAGAAAATGAGTTTGCTAACTTGACAGACTAATAAATAATGTAATGTAAACACAGTCACCAGCAAGGACCAGTTGAGCTAAGTGGCTTGGCTGTGCACTGTGAACTTGATGAAAGATTATGAATGCTATTCCTTTGTTCACTATTGTAGTAGAGGCTTCTTGAAATAAATGAAAAAGGAAAAGCATACACAGGAATTAAATGCTCAACTGCTTATATACCTATGGTAGATTCCAGTGCATGTTCCTTACGTATGAAAAGCATGTGTGATGGTGTTTTTCTGTGCCACCTGTTCGTAATGATTTCTTAACACCAATCTCAACAGTCTATGCTCATTAATTTAGAGGCTGAGATAAGATTTCTCAAAGGTCACTGTGGACATGCCTGACTAAGCAACAAAATTAATATCAATTATAGAAAAAATTGTATAAAAACTTAAGATTCAGCAAATCAATCAAAACAATTTTTTTTCTGTTCTTATTTGCAGTTTGATTCAAAATTAGTTAATGGGATAAGTAAACAAGAACGTCACTGATTATTGAACATTGGTGATCATAAATGACCTGTTGAATGATCAGAAAGTGAAGTCCCTTTGCATTCTTTTACTTCCCAGTTTCTTGTGTCGCAATCTTAAATCAAGGGGTTGGGGTTGAATGCTAAATGCACCATTGAGAAACCCGCCATCCATAAACAGAATTCTTCCCTCGTTCCCTTGTTCTATCATAGATGAGGCCCTCACACATGTCTCCTCTGTATCCTGTAGTTCTGCTCTTGCTCCCCTCCCCCCAGTCACAATAGGGACAGTGTAACCCTAGTCCTCACCTTCCACCCCATTAGCCGTCGCATATAACACATCATTCTCTGACATTTTTGTCACCTCCAATAGGATCCCACCACTAGTCACTTCTTCCCATCTCTACTCCTATCTGCTTTCTGCAGAAACCGTTCCCTCAGCATCTCCCTGGTTCACTCATCCTTTTCCACCCAAACCACCCACTTCCCAAGGACTTTACCCTTCAACCGCAGGAGATGCAACACGTCCTTATACTTCCTCCCTTGACTACATCCAGGACCCGGACAATCCTTTCAGGTGAGGCAGAGGTTGACTTGCACCTCCTCCAACCATATCTACTGTATCTGGTGTTCCAGGTGTGGGCTATATATCAGCGAGACCAAGCCTAGACTTGGTGATTATTTCGCTGAACACTTATGCTCAGTCCGCCTTGGCCGACGTGATCATCTGGTTGCCAAACATTTTAATTCCCCTTCCCATTCCCACACTGACCTTTCTGTCCTCGGCCTCCTCCACTGTCAGATTGAGGCTAAACGCAAATTGGAGAAACAGCACCTTGTGGCGGTGCCCGGGGGCTAGGCCACTCCCTTGGTCATTCCCCACGGCACTGAGTGAACAGGGGGGATTAGGCCACTCCCTGGGTCATTCCCCTGGGGACAGACTGGTCTGGGGCTACGGGGTTTGCTGAAAGGGGTTATTGTTTTACTCGTGCGGGTGACTGAGTGAGTGAATGTTCAGATACTGTATTAAAGTTATTGTTACATCTTACCTGGCGTCTGGCCTGATTCCTGTCACGTCCAGACCCACTACAACCTCATATTTCGCTTGGGCAGCTTACAATCCAGCAGTATGAATGTTAATTTCTCTAATTTCAAGTAACTCCTGCATTCCTTGTCTATCCTCAAATATTTTCCTTGTGTATCATGCTCTGCAATTAAAGGAACACCAACAAAATCCTAAATTCTGGCAGCAACAAGTTGAGACCATAATTTAATGTAACCTTAATTCATAATAACAATTTAATTCTTCAAAACCACAATGTAATGAAGGAATCCAAGCGGGTCAGGTAGCATTTGTAGAGGGAGTAGACAGACAATGTTTTGGGTTAACGTTTTGGGTCAGAATCCTTCTACAGAATATCATATGTGCCAGTCTTAAGAAGGGTCTCTCGACCTGAAACATTGTGTATCCCTTCCTTCCACAGGTGCTGCCTGGCCACTGAGTTCCTAAGCACTTTGTTTTTCTCTTGATTCCAGCATTTGGGGTGGGATCTCATACAGGACTGATGCAGGTGAGAGGTTAGAAGTTGGTATAGAGAGTGGTGAGAAAAATGCAAGGGGCCTGACGGGTAAGGCACATGAGCATAGGGCATGGATAGGTAAGTGTGACTGGGACATTGAAGCCATTCTTGGTTAAGAGAGGGGCAGGACTGGCAGCTCAATGTTCTGGGATACAGGTGCTTCGAGAGATTGGGGTGATGGTAAAAGAGGAGTGGGAGTTGCGTTATTGGTTAAGGAGGATGTCAAGGCAGTGGTCAGAGGTGACATTATGGACGGTTCGAATAGTAAAGCTATGTGGGTGGAGCTGAGGAACAAGAAAGGGACGATCGCCTTGTTGGGGACACTACACACCCCCAAATAGCCAACAGAAATTGGAAAAACAAATGTGCCAGGAGATTGCAGACAGCTGCAAGTTAAATAAGGTTGTTGTAGTAGGGGATTTTAACTTTCCTCATATTGACTGAGACAATCATAGTGTGAAAGGTTTAGATGGCGTCCAATTTCTCAAAGGTATTCAGGAGAGTTTTCTCCAGTAATATGTAGAGGGTCCCACACGTGAGAGGCCAACACTTGATCTAGTCTTGGGAAATTGGGAAGGGCAAGTGAATGAAGTGTTTGTGGAGAAATCTTTTGGAAACAGTGACCACTGTTCGATTAGGTTTAAGATAGTTATAGTTAGGGACAGAGAGGTCCCACGTGTTAAAATGCTAAATTGAGGTAAGGCCAACTTTGAAGGTATGAGAGAAATTCTCGCTCAAGTTGATTGGAGCAGGTTGTTTGAGGGGAAAGGAACATCAGCCAAGTGGGATGTTTTTAAAAGTGTGATGAAGAAAGCTCAACATTCAAGATTCAAGATAGCTTTATTTGTCATCCAATATTGGACGAAATTCAGTCACCCACAGTCCAACAATAAAAGCATTAAATAGGCATTAAAATTCCACAACCCCAAAAACACACAAAAAAAGAAACATCCATCAAAGAAACATCCATCACAGTGAGTCTCCTCCAGTCCTCTCCTCACTGTGATGGAAGGCCACAATGTCTTTCCCTTCTGCCGTCTTCTCCCATGGTCAGGTTGTTGTGGTTGCAGGCCGCGCCGGACGGTCCGCAGCGGGCCGAGCCCAAGGCGAGTCGCAGCCGCTCCCGCAGCCTCCGAAGACGGCCGGCTCCGCCGATGATAAGTCCGGTCCGGGCGGGCGAACACGCTGCTGCAGTTGCTGCACGTCGGGGCGGTCGTGGCTCCCGACATTGAAGCCCCCGCCCAGCAGAGAAAAATCCCGCGGCATATTTTAGGCCGCGCCGGACGGTGAAATGTCCGCGACCCAAGCCCCGCGATCCGGGGCGGGCGAACTCGCTGCCGCTGCCGGAGCTCCCGATGTCGGCATCCACGCAGCCCGAGCCTAAGGCGAGTCGCAGCCGCTCCCGCAGCCTCCGAAGACGGCTGGCTCCGCTGATGGTAAGTCCGGTCCGCGGGCTCTGCGAACCAGAGCCCTGGAGGCCGCCAGCTCCAGGAGTTGGGCCGATGGTAGGCCGCAGCAGGAACGGAGACAACACCCAGAAAACAAAGGTCGGGTCTCCGTTCGGAAGGGACACCTATTTACAATTTTACTGTTCCCCCCCTCCCCCCCGCACCCACACATAGTACACAAAAACACAACATCACATCGACAATTAAGACACAAAAAAACAACAAAACACAAAGACAAATGGACCGCAGGTAAGCCGCAGCTGCTAGGGCAGCGCCGCCATTTTGGACATATGCACGTCCCTGTTAGAATGAAGGGAAAGGCAGGCAAATGTAAGGAAGCTTGGCGACAAAAGAAATTGAAGCATTGGTCAAGAATAAGAAGGATGCATGGGACAGGTCTAGGCAGCTGGGCTCAAGTGTATCCCTGGATGAGTTTTGGGAACTAAGGAGCAAAGTAAAAAAGGAAATCAGAAGGCCAAAAGGGGCCAGGAGATAGCTCTGGCAGACAGCATTAAGGATAACCACAAGAGATTTTATAAATACATAAGGAGGAAAAGGGTAAAAAGTGGGACCCCTCAGGAATCAAAGTGGTCAACTCTGGTGGAGCCACAGGAGATTGGCAATGTGCTCAATGAGTATTTCTCTGTATTTACCGAGGAGAAAGACAGGAGGACGAAGGAACTTGGGGCAGTCAATGGAAGTGTCTTGAGAGCCGTCAGTGTTACGGTCGAAGAGGTGCTGCAGGTACTATCGTGTATGAAGGTAGACAAATCTCCATGGCCTGATCAGATATATCCTAGGACAATGTGGGGAAACCAGAGAGGAAATTGTGGGAGCCCTGTTTGAAATTTACGAGTTGTCTTCAAATACGGGGAGAGGTGCCGGAAGACTGGAGGGTGGCAAATATTGTGTCTGTATTCAAGGGCTGCAGGGAAAATGCTGGGAACTAAATGAGGGGCGCCGCACAATGGCCGCCTCGTCTGTCTTCATCCTTTTCCTTCTTTGTGTTTTTAGTTTGTTGTAAAATGTATGTTTTAGTTTATCTTTAGTTTTGCATTATGTGGGGGGTGGGGGAAACTTTTCTTATCTCTTTCCTTGACGCAGATGCAACTTTTTCCGTGTCGTATCTCCACCTGCACTGTGGCCTAACATCGAGGAGTTGGTGGCCTCCTGCTGGGACCTCCAAACTGCGGAGCCTGCGGACTTTAACATCATGAGCTGGCGATCGCTTTGCCAGGGGTTGGCCTTTGGTGCTCCACCCTGCGGGAGCTGCGGACTTTAACATCGTGAAGCTCACTGTCCCTGGTTAGGGACCGATTTCGGGAACACCAAGCCGCAGGAGTTCGACTGCCCCGATGCGGGAGCTTAGACCACCCCGACGAGGGAGCTCGATCGCCAGTTGTGGATGGTTCGACTCCCCCGACCTGGGGAGGAAAGGAGGAAAGAAGATAAGACTTTATTGCCTTCCATCGTAGTCGGGAATCTGGAGGAGCCGCTGTGGTGGATGTTTATGTCAATTTTTATGTGGTTGTGTGCCTTGGATAGAAAAATGGCTTCAAAGAAGGAAGCAGAGGGTGATGGTGGAAGGTTGCTTCTCAGACTGGAGGCCTGTGACTAGTAGTGTGCCTCAGGGTTTAGTGCTGGCCCCGTTGCTGTTTGTCATCTATGTAATGGCAGTTTCTATACCTTCTCAAAGTCCAACTTCGATAGCCATCACTGTTCGGGGATGGAATGGAGGTATAGCTTACGCACACACCGCACTCCGAGATAACAAAAACGAATCTTCCAAACGATGTTTCTTGATTGATTGGTCTTTATTAAAGTGGCACAAATCAAAAGAATAATTCATAACTTTTCGTTCTTATCAACTGTTTCTTCTTCAAGTAAAACAGTAAAAATCGTGTAGTCATTACCGTGTAGTCCTTGTGAGTGTAGCTGGCGCGAGTGTGGCAGTCGAGAGTGTGACAGACGTGTGTGACTGGCGCGAGTGTGGTAAAAAACTATTCTCTCCATCCTCCGAGACTAAACTGACCCACAATCTCTATCGCTACGCTAGCCACCTCCCATGTGGACACTCCCCATTACGTATCAAATCACACCCACAAGCATGCAAAAAAGACAGAAACTAGAAATGTTAAACATAGCCATAATACAATGACAGTAACTAAATTAAGCGTAAATGGCTCCAACAATCTATATCAATGATTTGGATGAGGACAGACACGGCAAGATTAGCAAGGTTGCAGATGATACAAAAGTGGGTGGTTTTGCAGATAGTGAAGTTGGTTGTGCAAAATTGCAGCAGGATCTTGATCGATTGACCAGGTGGGCTGAAGAATGGTAGATGGAATTTAATGCAGAGAAATGTGAGGAGTTGCGTTTTGGGAGGTCTAACATGGGTAGGACCTACACAGTGAATGACAGGGCTCTGGGTAGTGTTGAAGATCAGAGGGATCTAGGATAAGAAAATAACTGCAGATGTTGGTACAAATCGAAGGTATTTATTCACAAAATGCTGGAGTAACTCAGCAGGTCAGGCAGCATCTCGGGAGAGAAGGAATGGGTGACTTTTCGGGTCAAGACCCTTCTTCAGACCTTCTACAGGATCTAGGATTGCAGGTGCATAGTTCCTTGAAGATGGAGTCGCAGGTAGATCGGGTGGTCAAAAAGGCTTTTGGCAAATTGGCCTTCATCAGCCAGAATATTGAATATAGAAGTTGGGAGGTCATGTTGCAGTTGTATAAGACGTTGGTAAGGCCGCATTTAGAGTATTGTGTTCAGTTCTGGGCATCGTGTTATAGGAAAAATGTTATCAAGCTGGAAAGGGTACAGAGAAGATTTACAAGAATCTTGCCAGGACTAGAGGATGTGAGCTACAGGGAAAGGTTGAGTAGGCTGGGACTCTATTTCTTGGAGTGCCGGAGGATGAGGGGTGATCTTACAGAGGTGTATAAGATCATGAGGAGAATAGATTGGGTAGATGCACATAGTCTCTTGCCCAGAATAGGTGAATCGAGGACCAGAGGTCATAGGTTTAAGGCGAAGGGGAAAAGATTTAATAGGAATCTGAGGGGTAACATTTTCACACAAAGGGTGGTGGACATATGGAACAAGCTGCCAGAGGAGGTAGTTGAGGCTGAGACTATCCCAACATTTAAGAAACAGTTAGACAGGTACATGGATAGGACAGGTTTGGAGGGATATGGACCAAATGCTGGGACATTTTGGCCGGTGTGGATAAGTTGGGCCGAAGGGCCTGTTTCCACACTGTATCACTCTATGACTATTTGCAGTTAGTTGTGACTCTCTTAAATCGTTGAAAACTATCAAACTATCAACTAGTGAATTATAAAACACTATTAAATCTGCACAACAAACTCTCTTTCTAATCACCATCAACCCAGCAAAGAATTCTTCCTGCTGTTCACTTTGAGATTGTGAAGGTGTCAATATGTGAATTTTGTGCTGTTTGCCACATTGTACAACTTAAGTTTTGAGCGCAACATTCCTTAGTTAGTGAGGCAAATAAAGCCTAATACTTCAGTAAAGAATATCTATGACAAGGCTTATTGGGGATAATGTATTGTAGGACTAGAGCCTATTTTGTTGTTGCTGCAAAGGTGCTTGACTTCACTTCCATTGATTTCATTCATCAAAAAAGTCTCTCAGTTAATTTTTTAATGTTTGTTTCTGCAACTAATAGGAAACAGAAATAATGGGTGAATGGATTTCCTTCCTCACCACTCCTGCATGTTTATTTGGTTAAAACAACATTTGTGGCACTAGCAGCAGCAAAGGTCATTTGGTTATTTTCTCGTACTGTCAAAAACAAACTTTTTCATGATGGATAATGAAGTATTGTGATATTTCTGTACAACATTGATCTGTTTTTTCCAGTTATAACTTGAATTCAATTAGCAGAATTCAGTCAGGTTCAGTTTGTGGGAATCAGACTCTGAAATCTGCAGGCACAGGGTTACTGCCCTGTTTGGGGCTACAGAAAATTATATAGATGAGCATTTTATGCAGTTCCAAGAGGACACTGCATATTTTGGAGGTGCTTTCATCAGATGGAACATAAAACAGTAGAGCACGACCAGGATCTTTGGCACACAATGTCCATGCTAAAATTGATGCCAAGTTAAATTAAACTCCTCTGCCTGTACTTGATCTCTATACCGCAATTCATGGAATGTACAATAGTACTGCACAAGAACAGGTCCTTCGGCCCTCAATGTCTATACAGAACATGATGCTTATCTATCTGCACATAATCCATATTCCTCTATTCCCTGCATATCCATATGCTTATCCAACAGTATCTTTAATGCTACTATCAAATCTGCCTTAACCACCTGCCCCAATTCCCTGCATACCCTTGTGCTTATCGAAAGCCTCTTAAATGCTAGTATCATATTTGCCTGCACCACCTCTCTTGGCACTGCGTTCCAGGCACCCATCACTATCGGTGTAAAAAAAAGCTTGCCTGACACATCTATATCAAACTTTGCCCCCCTCCCCCGCTTAAAGCTAACTGAACATCCTCGACAACTTTTCTCTTAAGTCAATGTCATCAAACGGATGCATCATATGTGACTTGTGATTTAACTGGAACCGTACTCTGTGAAGTGGCAAAATACATGCTTTACACCTGTGCATTTTCCAAAGAGTGCACAAGTCAGAATTTGGTGAAGCACAGCAATTGTGAGGGATAAACTGATTTTAATGTTTAGTTAGGTTTTGCATTTGGAAGCTTCAATAGCTGACATAACTTTATAATTTCGTAGGTAGACACAAAATGCTGGAGTAACTCAGTGGGACATGCAGCATCTCTGGTGAGAGGAATGGGTGAGGTTTTGGGTATAGTCTTGGCCTATGGCGACCAGGCTGCCTGCCAGTGACAGGTTCTTAGTAAATTCCTTAGTCAGATAGAACTGGTTATCCAGTAATTATTATTAGCTGAGGGTGGACAATAAAACTAGTGCTAGAGAATTTTATTTCAGTCCATTTACAATTGAGTTCAGGGATGTGAATTAGGTGAGGGTGAGGGTGAGGGTGGAGGTGGGAATGGAGGTGGAGTTGGAGGAAAATAAGGCGCTGAAGGGGAAAAGGCGCTGAGGTGCTGAATTAATCAGTGGGGATGAAGGGGTTCACTCTAAATTATAATCTGGGACAAAAGGGGACACTTTGTTAATTAGTCCAAATTATCATTAAAAATGACAGCAATTGCTTGTAAAATTTACAATATTATGATGCAATTGGCAGGCAGTACATGGAAAGAGTGAAAGTTACTGTGATCCACAGCAAGCACAACAGCAATAAGCATCTAAGCTTACTTCACTGCATAGTTGATGAATTGGAGTTTGAGCTTTGAGCAGTAATATGTCAAGAAGGAAGAAACTTACCCAGAGTCCCAATCGCTTATTTCCTACCCATGCTATAGCTAAGAACATGTCCTGGTGATTGGAGAGCAATCTGGAATGAGGAGAAAGATCCAGGACTTGCGGCTTGAGTTATAAGTTGAGGCTGGATAGGTTGGGATTTTTATCTTTCGAACGTAGGAAGCTGAGGGGAGAACTTATTGAAAAATACGAAATCATGAGGAGCATGGATAAAAATAAATGCTCACTGTCCTTTTTTCCAGAGTAGGGGATTTTAAAACAAGAAGACATGGGCGTAAAGTGAGAAGGGAGAGATTAAAGAGCAATCTCAAGGGCAAGTTTGACATTTGGAGAGTGGTCCGATATCAATGCAAGCTGCCAGAGACAGCTATAGACATAGATAAAATTATGACTTTCAACAGACATTTGTACAGATATATGGATAGGAACGGTTTAGAGGGCTATATGCAAATGTGACTAGCCTAGAATGCCAACTTCAGCACCTATCTGAAGAGGTCATGATCTTGTACAGCTCTGTTAAATCTGTTCTCAGGCTTCTTTTCCATAGGGAGAAATCCTCTAATCTAATCTTACAGCTGAAGTCCCTCATTCCTGGAACCAGACTGGTGAATATTTTCTGCGGATTCTCTCGGATTTTCACCTCCTTGCTGCAGTGCTGTGAAAAAAAATTAGGTGTAGTGCTGTAAATGGTGACTTAACAATGTTTCATAAAGGTTCAACATATTGTGGACAAGTCTGAAAAAGGGTCCTGACCCGAAACGTCGTCTATCCATGTTCTTCAGAGATGCTGCCTGACCTGCCGAGTTACACCAGCACTTCATGTCATTTTTTGTAAACTAACATCTGCAGTTACTTGTGTCTAATGTTAACAAGGTTGTTTTTCTTTTCTTCTCTCTGAAGGACCCAACATGTTGGGAAGATGTTCTGGAAAAAAATAGGATGACTGGTGTGTGTCAAGCCAAAGATTGCGATGGAAATGTGGCAGTAAGTCCATCTTTCAGGCTTATAGCAATAATAATTAGTTCATGGCCTATAAAATGATTACCTGCTATAATCTTAGCTTCATGACGATGAGAAGACCTCTTATTCCTATGTCAAAAAAATCACAATGTAGTAAAACGGATATAATATCAAACAAGGGGTGATACTATATGACATATCACAAGGTATCTTGAGCACAACACCAAGTGCTGGATGAACTCATTGGCCAGGCAGCATCTGTGGAGGAAATGGACAGATAATGTTTCAGCTTGGGTCTTTTCTTCAGCCTGGCAGATGACATTTAAGGTCAGGACCCTTCTTCAGACCATTCCTGAAACTGAGAATGAAGAAGGGTCCAACCTTAAATGTAATCTAAGAAAATAACTGCAGATGCTGGTACAAATCGATTTATTCACAAAATGCTGGAGTAACTCAGCAGGTCAGGCAGCATCTCGGGAGAGAAGGAATGGGTGACGTTTCGGGTCGAGACCCTTCTTCAGTCTGAAGAAGGGTCTCGACCCGAAACGTCACCCATTCCTTCTCTCCCGAGATGCTGCCTGACCTGCTGAGTTACTCCAGCATTTTGTGAATAAATAAACTTAAATGTAATCTGTCAGTCTGCAAAAGGGACCTGAGCTGAAACGTTGTCTGTCCTTTCCCTCCACAGATGCCACCAGACCCAATGAGTTCCTCCAGCATTTTGTGTTTTTAAATATTGATTATAATCATTTTACTTTAATTAACAAGCAGCGGGATTTATCTGCACTGCCATTATTGCAGTCAGTTGTGACTCGAGAGTAACTTTTGCCTTTTTTGGATTCCCGCTCCAGTAAATGCACTGGTTAATGTGTACTCTACGTGGACGTACATTGTGCATTCAAAGTGGACGTAAAAGACTCATATTTATGCCTTAAACAATTTATCGATGTTGATTAGGTCCATAACCCAACACCTGTGTCATCAAACAAGGCTACTTGGTCACAATAGTATTGCTGTTTGTAGACTCTTGACCACACTTCTCCAGAAGTCATGAAACGCACAATCTAAATGTAAAAAATCACTCGTTTATGTTGTTGATTGGGACCCTTGCTTCTCTTCTGATGCTGAAATACTTAAATTCAATATGAAGCCCCTGGGTTGAATATAACTAGTCAAGACTCACAAAGCAGTACAACTGAATGTCCTTGGAATAGTTTATGCTACTTACAAAATACTGTACAAATGCTCATGTAAAAATTCCCTTTAACAAACTATTCTCTTTAACTTTTAACACCTCAGGTGCCCAGTTCTGTAAGATCAGAAAATTCCAAGAGCTTTCAGTAAGTCAGGCATCTTCTATGGGGTTAGAAACAGTCAATATTTCAGCTCAGGAAAAATGTGAATTTGAAGTGCATTTTAAGTGGTAGAGCTGGGGAGGTAAGGATACGAAATATGCGTGACTGATGCAGACCAAAGATGCTGAGTGTACAAATATTTTAAATACAGTTATCGACGAAAGAGAAAAAAAAAGCTAAATTTTAAATGAAAGATTGAGCAACATTTATGGAATCAAAAATCCAGTCTATCTGACATTGCTAACTTTAATGCTATTTTCAGAAAGTTGCAGCACATCCAGATGGAAGGTGCAGGGATGTTCACATTGAACATAATTGAAACAATGCAGTACGAAAAAAAGACAGTTAGAGTGGGAATGGGACAGAGTATTAAAGTGTTAGGCAACTCGAAATTCACCGCGCACCCCACTTGTGATTGAGTTGCTCAGAGGTGGTCATCCAATCTGCATTTGGTTTCTAAATTGTGGAGAAGACCACATGGTGAATAACTAATCCAATCCACAAAATTGGAAGAAGGGTAAACGAATTTCCCACTCACTTGAAACAACCTTTTTGGTATCTGGATAGTGGGAAGTGATGAGATAAAATGGTATTTCTTGCAGTTGCATGGGAAAGTGCCATTATAGAGAATGGTCAGTTGAAATGGAAGAGGGGATCAGAGATTTGCAAAGTGAAGGGACTCCGAATAACATTTTGAAAGTGGAGAGGAGTTGTCTGCTGGTGGAATCCAATTGAAAGTGGTGGAAAAACTGCACCTCCTCCTACCTTGCTTTCTGTGAGGACTATATTCTAATCTCTCAGTTTCTTTATCTCCATTGTATCTGCTTTAATGTCAAGACTTTCCATTCAAGTGCCCACAGGATGTCTTCCTCTGTCCTTAACTGTGGATAGGAAATCTTCAACCTGATATGTGTAGGAAAGAACTGCAGATGCTGGTTTATATCGAATGTAGACACAAAATGCTGGAGTAACTCAGCGGGACAAACAGCATCTCTGGAGAGAAGGAATGGGTGACGTTTCGGGACGAGACCCTTCTTCAGACTCTGATACATTAACTTGCTATAGTTGGCAGGGTTCTCAGCTGCATTCCTTTATGTCCCACACACCAGTTCTCATCCCCTCATTCAGCAAGTGTGCTTGACAATTGATTGATGTAGCCCAACTTTGATTGTACCATGATTTGGGCAGCACAGTGGTGCAGTGGTAGAGTTGCTCCCTTAGAGCGCCAGAGACTCGGGTTTAATCCTGACTAAGGGGTTGGCTGTATGGAGTTTGTACATTCTTCCTGTGAGCAGATGGGTTTTCTTTGGGTGCACCGGTTTCCTCCTACAAAGAGTGTACGTTTATTGGCTTCTGTAAATTATAAATTGTCCCTAGTGTGTAGGAATGTGCCAGTGCACAGGGTGATTGCTGGTCGGTGCGGACACAATGGGCCGAAGGGCCTCTTTCCACGCTGTGTCTCTAAAGTCAAAGTAAAGTCTAAAGTCACGTGTGTCTCAATCTCATTTGTTTGCTGTAAGTTTGTAAAACGGTTCTGTCTCACTCAGAGTTAGTGAATTAGCCCATTGTCATCTCAGGCGGATATCTCCCTGTCTGATGTTTTTTGCTGTCAGCAGGCAAGCATGTTTTGGCCAGTTCTAGATTTATCAGTATTTTGAAAGGCTGATGAATGGGTTTCACTCCAGCATCAATTTGAGCATAAAAAATTCTGAATGCTTTTGGGGATGAATTAAGACTTAGAGAAACCGTAGTTGTTGCTTGTCGTGTAGATTTATCAGTCTTGTGGACAATCAGACCACAGGGATTTGGAGATGGAGTCGGATTTAAATGAGTACATGTGATCTGATTAGTCTAACTAGTTCTTTGGGTTAGTGCAAAGTCCATTGTGTTTGTGTCTCTGTAAGAACAATGCTCTCTGCAATCCTTTCATTTCACATTCATTTATTAAGTCCTATTGATTTCATGGCTTGTTGGGATATGGTCAATTTGTATGTGCGAAGGTCACGAAACTGCCTTTGCAGAACAGCCTTGATGCTAATATCAGTTTTATTTAATTTAAATGTACTTTTGCTGCAGGACCAGCCACAGTGGTGTTATATTTTTGCAAATGTATAGAATATGTGTTTCACAAATTTGCCCAGTTCCTTTGATTTTTTGTATTTGGTAACACTTTACCTAGGTTTTCCCTTTCCTTTGCCCTCTAGACCTTGATTTCCCCAGCTAACTCTTCCTTAGAGAAAGCAGTTCAACATTGGAATCATCTACCAGGATCCTCTCATTTCATTTCTTCCTGTGATATTTTCAGTTAAGAAACAAGTACTCTAGAGCTGTCATAGAAATAGTGTTAACTATGGATAGAAAAGATTTAGATAGATATAGACCAAAGACATTTAAATGTGACTAGCTAATATAGGGCATTGGCATGGACAAGTTGAGTCGAAAATCCCGTTTACATGTAGTATGACTTTATGAACTGTTTTTTTTACCAGGATGGCGCCAGTTCAAACGTGAGGTTAGGTGGCATTAGGTGATGCATTAAGTACTCTCGCAGAGAAATAATATGACATAATATATGGAGGATGTTTGGTGATAAAAACAGAGAACACTTGAAATATGTTGCATCACTGGGAGGGGAAACAAGTTATGTTATCAATATGTTATAAAATGTCATTATTTATAACATGCAATGCATGTATGGATTGGAATGAACAAAGCAACAATATTGAATACACCGATATAACATCCGTGTCATGTTGCACAGTTGACACCATTCTTGTGATTTACTATAAAAACATAGAAAATAGGTGCAGGAGTAGGCCATTCGGCCCTTCGAGCCGCCATTCAATATGATCATGGCTGATCATCCAGAATAAGTACCCCGTTCCTGCTTTCTCCCCATATCCCTTGATTCCGTTAGCCCCAAGATCTATAAACAACTCCATCTTGAATACATCCAGTGAATTGGCTTCCACTGCCTTCTGTGGCAGAGAAATCCACAGATTCACAACTCTCTGGGTGAAAAAGGTTTTCCTCATCTCAGTCCTAAATGGCCTACCCCTTATTTTTAAACTGTGACCCCTGGTTCTGGACTCCCCCAACATCGGGAACATTTTTTCTGCATCTACCCTGTCCAATCCTCCAAGAATTTTATATGTTCCTACAAGATCCCCTCTCATCCTTCTAAATTCCAGTGAATATAAGCCTAGTTGATCGATTCTTTCATCATATGTCAGTCCCGCCATCCCGGGAATTAACCTGGTGAACCTACGCTGCACTCCCTTAATAGCAAGAATGTCCTTCCTCAAACTAGGAGACCAAAACTACACACAATACTCCAGGTGCAGTCTCACCAGGGCCCTGTACAACAGCAGTAGGACCTCCTTGCTCCGATACTCAAATCCTCTCGCTATGAAGGCCAACATGCCATTTGCTTCACTGCCTGCTATACCTGCATGCTTACTTTCTGTGACTGTTGTACAAGGGCACCCAGGTCTCGCTGTACCTCCCCTTTTCCTAATCTGTCGTCATTCAGATAATAATCTGCCTTCTTGACCTTGCCACCAAAGTGGATAACCTCACATTTATCCACGTTTTACTGCATCTGCCCACTCACCCAACCTATCCATGTCACTCTGCATCCTCATAGCATCCTCCTCACAGCTCACACTGCCACCCAGTTTTGTGTCATCCGCAAACTTGGAGATGTTATGTTTAATTCCCTCGTCTAAATCGATAATATATATTGTAAACAACTGGGGTCCCAGCACCGAGCCTTGCGGCACCCCACTAGTCACTGCCTGCCATTCTGAAAAGGACCGGTTAATTACTACTCTTTGCTTCCTGTCTGCCAACCAGTTCTCTATCCATGTCAATACCCTACCCCCAATACCATGTGCTCTAATTTTGCACACTAATCTCTTGTATGGGACCTTGTCAAAGGCTTTTTAAAAGTCCAGATACACCACATCCACTGGCTCTCCCTTATCCATTCTACTTGTTACATCCTCAAAACATTCCAAAAGATTAGTCAATCATGATTTCCCCTCTCAGCCAATCCATTCACTCGCTGGTCTGGCTACCGCTGCTCCTCTGCAATCTTCCAGGTAATTGTCCCGGGCTGACACTTGGCACTCTTTTTAAACCTCCCGAACTTTACTCACCTCGGAGAAAGCCTTCCTTCAGCCAATCCACTCACTCGCTGGTTTGGCTGGTCATGTACATCCACTGAGGTCTCCTGCACTTGTTGCATCCCCCTCCTTGTTGTAACTATACTAATGTAAAAGGGAAATCTCAGCAAACTGCAAAACCTGAAGACACAAAGTCCTGGAGTAACTCAGCCTGTCCCTCAAGTACCTCTTAAATCTTTTTCCTCTCACCTTAAACCTATGTCTCATGGTTCTTGATTCCCCTACTCTTGATAAAAGACTGTGTTTTCACCCTATCTATTACCCTCATGATCTTATACACCTCAATAAGATCACTCCCTCATCCTTCTATGCTGCAAGAAATAAAGTCATAGTCTGCCCAATCTCTCCCTATATTTCAGGCTTTCAAGTCTTGGCAACATACTTGTAAAATTTCTCTGCACTCTTTCCAGCTTAACAACATCTTTCTTACAGCAGGGTGACCAAAACAACATAATACTCCAAATGCGGCCTCCTCAACGTCTTGTATAACTGTAGCATAACATCCCAACTTCTATACTCAATACACTGACTGATGACAGTCAATGTAGTGAAAGCCGTCTTGACCACCCTAGATACCTGTACTGCCACTTTCAAGGAACTATGTACCTGCACTCCTGGATCCCCCTGCTCTATAGCATTCCACTGAGCCCTGCCATTCACTGTGAAGATGTTGCCATGCTTTGACTTCCCAAAATACAACGCCTCCCACCGTTAAACTCTACTAACCATTTCGCAGCCTACTTGCCCAACTGATCAAGATCCTGCTGTAATTTTTGATAATTATCTTTGCTATCTACAATAGCACCCACTTTAATATAATCTGCATTTACTTATCATGCCTTCTACATTCTCATCCAAATCATTGATATAAACCACAAGTAAAACCGATCCCTGAGGTGCACCACTCGTCACAAGCCTCCTGTCGGAAAAACAACTTTCCATGATCATTCTCTGCTTCCTTCCATGAAACCAATTCTTCATCCAGTTGGAACATCTTATCTTTCCCCAATATTGACCATCTCAGTATCCATTAACTGTAGCCAATGAAAACCTTACTAAGCCACTCAGTAATCATTTCATATTTACATATCCAATCATGGCCAAAACCACGATTTTCAGATTCCTTTAGTCTATGCCTTTGCTTTTAGTCTGTCTACTGCTTCTCAGCAGAGCTCCCTTTGTGGTGAGTGAGTGCAAGACTGCTGACCCAGAGTTAACAGAAAGCCTTGCAGAACAAATCGACGTGCCGTTGAAGTCTGCACACTTTTGCTGGGTGCCCAAAATATTGCTTAGCTGTCTGATAGGTAGCAGAAAAGTTACTGGCAGAGTGGCAAATATGTTCGGCATGAGAGAGATGCAGGTTCATGCAGAATAGAGCAACCTGTGACAGCACCTCATCTATGGTAATCAGTTGGATGGATTGCTATCTACTGTCAGATCCTCCAGGACCCATGATCTTCAGAGTCATGAAGGCAACAATCTCAGCTTGCACAGCTCCTGAGTTTAAACAGCAGAAGTCTAAGCAATTTTATCAGTAGAATTCCCCATGTTTCTCATATATTGCTGTACACACCCTGCATGTTACTCCATTAGAAACTAAGAGCCCACAAGGTACGTGTATATTACGCAGGCAAAGAGAATAGAGAAGAATTAAAGCTGCCTTTGTAACAATTTTCTTACTTTTTTAAAGTGACTGTATAATGATGATGATCGGCTAATTCCAAAACGTATGATCAGTCACAGGAACCTTGCATGCAGAAATGAATTGACAGATTTTGAGTTCAAACTCAAGCATGGGGGAGATGTCAGCGTGTCACACGAAAGACTTGTAATGGTTAAAGCAGAACCGGAGCAAGATGGTTCTTCAAAACTGCTGTGGCCGGTCTGGGATCTTTGACCTTTATGATAAAGTGTGTGAACCCTGCACGTCTTATATAGATTGGGTGATGATGTTCTTCAGGGCATGTAATGTTGCTGAAATGAAATCATTGAAAGAGCAAAAGAAAGCAATCTAACAAATAGAGATGGGCTTTGACGTGCATGCCTCTTTGGCAGTCCTGACACCAAATAAGATAAAAGATATTTCATTCCAAAGGGATGATAGAGAATTTGCAGAATCACTTTAATCTGACACATTTAGTGATTGTAGACAGCGATAAGATCAAAACCAGGAATAATTGTAATTATTCCACCTGGAAGGAATCTGTGCATTTCATGGAATTCTTTGGTTTATGTGTTTACATTTGCACCCTCAGTTAAGGCTAAATTAATTATGTTCTGTCAAGTTCAAAATGTAGATGAATGACACTGGCTGCCTTCATATTTTTTGATAGCCTGCTGCTACATAAAAGTAGATTGAAAGATAAGTTGCAAAATAAATGCAAACAGTTTGCGCAGAGATAATTAATAGATTAGGCGAGTGGATAATAAGGTTCCTGCAATCCCTTCCACTTACTGGAATTCCACTTCCTGTGCTCCTTTCACTCAGCATGTCCCTGGTTCCCACATTCCCCAACCACTCAACAGAGCTTTGGTTCCTGTGCTTGGTTTAAACTTACTGGTTCCATTTGCTCTACCAGCGGCACAGTGCCACAGCTGGTAGAGCTGCTGCCTCACAGTGCTAGAGCCCTGGTTTCAATCCTGACCTTGAGTGCTGTCTCTGTGAAGTTTGCATGTTCTTCCTGTGACTGCTCGGGTTTCCTCAGGATGCTCCGGTTTCCTCCCACATCCCAAAGATGTGCGGGTTTGTAGTTAATTGGCCTCTGTAAATTGTTTCTAGTGTTTGAGGTAGATGAGAAAGTCAGATAACATGGAAGTAGTGTGAACAGATGATCGATGGTTCGCATGAACTTAGTGGCGCCAAGGGCCTGTTTCCATGCTAGATCTCTGAACCTTAAAGTTTAACTTTAAATGCAGAAAAGTACAGCACAGGAACAGGTTCTTCAGCTCACAATGTCCGTGCCAAAAATGATGCCAAAATAAACTAATCTCATCTGCCTGCACATGATCCATATCGCTCCACTCCCTGCTTATCCATGTGCCTTCCCACTAATTTGTAACCTGTTTATTCCCAGAAAATTCTTTCCCAAGATACTACCCCTACCTACACATTGGAAGTGATTTACAGTGACTAATTAACCCACTAACCTGCATATCTTTGAAATACTCATGTGGTCACACAGAGAAAGTGCAAAGTGCACACAACAACACTGAAGATCAGGATCAAATAGGTTGCTAGTGCTGTGAGGCAGGAACTCTACTGGTTACAACACCATTCCACCCTCATTTATGGAAGCTTTCAAATCAATTGTTATGTTCCCTGGAGGCTTACTCTCATACTCCATTTACAACCCCCCCCCCCCCCCCCCCACCCCCACCTTAATATTTTTGTCCTCCATTTATAACCTCTAAACTTCTCCCAATCCTCAGTCTTACTGCTTTTTCTGACATTTTTTTACAGGAAGCTAAGGGGTAATTGTACAGAGGTGTATAAAATCATCCACTGCTTCGCCGATGATATCCAGCTCCTCATCTCCACCAAGTCAATCTCCACCGCCACACACTCTATCCTGACAAACTGCATCACTGAAATAAAATCTTGGCTTCAAATCAATTTCCTCAAACTAAACTGTGACAAATCCGAAATCGTCATCATCGGACCAAAAACGCACACCAAATCCACCCACAACTTCACCCTCAACATCGACGGTTTCTCAGTATCCACCTCCCCTCACATCCGGAATCTTGGCATAATTTTTGATCAAACCCTCTCTTTTGACAAACACACTAAACACATCACCAAGACAGCCTTCTTCCACCTCAAAAACATCGCCCGTCTCCGTCCATCCCTCTCCTCCACAGCTGCAGAAACCCTCATCCACGCCTTCATCACCTCCCGTCTGGACTACTGTAACAGCCTCCTCTATGGTTCACCCTCTAAAATCACCAATAAACTCCAATACATCCAGAACTCCGCTGCCCGTCTACTCACCCACTCCCCGACCCGTGACCATATCACCCCCGTCCTCTACAAGCTCCACTGGCTCCCCATCCCCCAAAGAATCCAGTACAAAATCCTCCTCATGACCTACAAAGCCCTCCATAACCTGGCCCCATCCTACCTGACTGACCTCCTCCACAGACACACTCCCACCTGCTCCCTCCGCTCTGCTGCTGCTAACCTCCTATCCCCCCCCATCCGGACCAAACTCAGATCCTGGGGGGACAAGGCTTTCTCCATCGCTGCTCCCACCCTCTGGAACTCACTACCCCAAACCGTCAGAGACTCCTCCTCACTCACCACATTTAAAACATCACTGAAGTCTCACTTGTTCAACACCGCCTTCAATCATTGACCGTCGCTCCACCTTTTTCATCCTTTTCTGTTCGTTTATTTATTTATCTTTATGTTAGATCTAATATGTAAAGCGTCTTTGGGTTTCTAGAAAAGCGCTATATAAATGTAATGCATTATTATTATTATTATTATTATCAGAGGAATAGAAAAGCACAAATACTTTATCCAGGATAGGGGAATAAGAAACCAAAGGACAGGTTTAAGTTGAGAGGGAAAAGATGTAATAGAAGCCTGAGGGACAACTTTTTCACACAGAGGTGGTGGGTATATGAAATGAACTGCCAGAGGAAGTACTTGAGGCAGGTACAATAGCAACATTTGAAAGACATTTGGACTAGTACACGGATATGAAAGGTTTAGTGAGATCTGGCCGGACCAGGCAAATGGGACAAGGTTAGATGGGTCATCTTAATGTGCATTGACAAGTTGGGCCAACGTGCCTGTTTCTGCGCTGTGGGACTCAATGGCTTCTCTTGGGATCTAGTACTGCTGTTAACTTCCTTCATCAGCCCATCAGCCATGGCTAGTTCCTCTCTCATTGACATATTTTTGTGTCAGACAAGACTGAATAATTGTTTTAATTCACATATACATTATTTGAACATTATCCATTGTCTTTTCATCGTCAACTCATTTAATAAATTGCCACGGTCCATCACAGCCAACTTGTGATTTCTATCTGTGTAACTTTCTTTGTTCACATGGAAAAGCCTTGTTTCCTATTCTGCTACTTCCCTCTGCCTCTTAATGAAGAATTTTATCATGTTATGGTCACACTTTCTCTTGCCATGTTGCGATGACTCTGATTTTGTTTCCCCAGATGCTGCCAGATCTGCTGAGTGTTTCCAGCATTTGCTGTTTATAATACAAATTATTCTTATTTGGCCTTAGATCTGAGAAAATTATTCGAAATTGAATTTTGATTGGTCCATTCCAGAGGAAACTCCATAAACTGTTTTGTTTCATTCATTTTATTTTGACATAGGAGTGAGGATTCTGTTCTTGCTGTTGTAAAATATTCATCTCCTTCATCTTAAATGGAGCATCAGATTAGCTCCTTAACTTTTTGGAACATGATGTACTGTCAATAGGACTGATGAGCTCTCAAACTGCAACATGGAAGCAAGAGGATGGCAAATTCATCATTCCAATCACAAAAATGCCTTGAGCTGGTTGAAAGTGAGATAAAAAAGATAACCTAGTCGGCTTGATTTGTTTTCATCTGTTTAAACATCCAGGCACCAAGCAACAAAGCTTTCCTCAATCATTTGTGCAGTTTGTTGTCATCTGTCTGCAGATGAATGCCCTTTCCTGGAAACTGAAGTAGTTGGGCTTAAACCCTGAGCGCTGTTTTAATTAAAAAGTAATGTGATTCAGTTGCTTGGACTTGAATCTGGTAAATTTGATTCTAAATAAAATGTAATCACGAGACGTTCTAGAAACATAACGAGTCGTAATAGAAGCACAGAAAGAAGCAGAGAAATCTTCTCTGCAAAAGGAAGCAACTGAGTCCATTGTGGTCATGCTGGTTAAAAAAATAAACATTTAGGGCAATATTTTTTCCAATGTTGCTTTATTTTATACCAGTATGGATATTTGAGATAGAGGGTATTAGAACACAATGCCGACCAACAAAGCTCTTGAGTTGTGGCAGTGAGCTATCCTTTTATTGCAGCAGTGGCTGTTCCTTAAGGGCCACCCCTTGATAGGAATGCAGTCCGGTGACAAAGGCCTGATAGAAATATATAAAATTATGAGACACATGAGTCTGATGAAGGTCCAGACCTGAAACATCACCCATCACCCATCCCCAGAGATGCTGCCTGGCCCACTGAGTTACTTCAGCACTTTGGGTCTTTTTATGAGAGGCCTAATAGGATAGGCAGACAGAACCTTAGAAATGTTAAGGACTAGAGGGCATAGCTTTAAGGGAACAAGTTTAAAGGAGATGTACAGGAAACAGAAAAAGTTGTTTACACTGAGTGTGGTGGGTGCCTGAAACCTGCTGCCAGGGGTGGTGGTGGAGGCAGATATGATTTTGGTATTTCAGAGCCTTTTGGATTGTTTAGTTTGGAGATGGAGCGCTGAAACAGGCCCTTCGCCCCACCGAGTCCGCGCCAACCAGCGATCCACGCGCACGAACACTATCTTACATACACTGGGAACAATTTACAATTTTACTATGCCAATTAGCCTACAAACCTGTACGTCTATGGTGTAGGGGAGGAAACTGGAGCACCTGGAGAAAACTCATGCAGGCCACGGGGAAAACATACAAGCTTCATACAAACAGCACCTGTAGTCAGGATCAAACCTGGGTCTCTGGTGCTGTAAGTCTGCAGTTCTACTGCTGCGCCACTGTGCCTCCCAATAGGCACATGGATTTGCAGGGAATGGAATGATGTGGATCATGTGCAGGCAAAAGAGATTAGTTCAACTTGGCATCATGTTTGGCAAGGACATTGTGCGACATAGGGTCTGTTCCTGTGCTGTACTGTTCTATGTTCTCAGGCAACATTCCTTCAATTGGATGGAAAAGTTTTGCTGGACCAGTAGTAGTACAATTTATTCTAACTTTTCTTCAGTGTTGTGTGTTCCCAAAATCATGAAGCTGCAGTATTAAATAAAGGAATTGTTAGCAATTCGAATGTGTCTCTCCCCCCAGCGATGTGAAGGCAACATTATAGAAATTATATCCCTTGGGTTTGGATTTGACTGAGAAAGGTTGGGGAAGTTTGATCTATAATGATTCATTAATTCCAGCAACAGTTCACTGATATCCTTATTCTAAGCTGTGATTCCAGTCCATAGGATGGCTACTTTGGGTAAGAGCTTGGCATTACTCTGCAATGCATGTACAAGAGGAGAATGTTCATTTATCGAGGAATATGCAGAATTAACATTAAGTAATCCATTGACGTCTCATATAGTTCCACTGCTCTGGAGGTACTTTGTAGTTTACAGCAGTTTGAGACTTTGCTTGGTGCACCATCCACAACTTGACAGTAATGTGGGCTCAGTCCTTGGCAGCTGCTCTGCGGATACTCTCCTGCTATTCTATATGTTTCTACAATCACTGTGGAAGGGCACAAAGTGCTGAATTAACTCAATGAGTAGGGCAGCATCTCTGGAGAACATGAATAGGTGATGCTCTCTTCTTTATGCTACCTGACCCACTAAGTTACTCCACCACTGTATACTTTTGTGTAAACCAGCACCGGCAGTTCCTTGTTTCTATACTTTGAAAGGCAGTAGGGTTGAATCATTTCTTCTACTGAACTGGCTGAGTTTGTTTTTAATCTGACCAGGTTCACCGAGGAAACGTTTGTTCTCAGCATTCCTTGTTCATTTGGTTAATTTAAATAGGTTCATCCCCATCTTAAATATCTTGCACTTGGGTTAGCCTTAGTACATAAAGACTAACTTACAGTTTTGAATCTTGATACTCTTGCAAGGTGATTAAGCAAATACTGCCATTGTGAATCTTTATTCCTGTGCACTTTCCAGTGACTTAATCTAATTACTATTTAGTTGATACATAATTAGAATAAACAAGGACACTCATGCCTGAATAAACTTTAGTGTCGCAGGTTTTCAAGACCTATTTAAATAAAATGATCCTAGAACTGATGGCATGTTTACTCAATCCGTTTACATCCAAAGCCCACTGGAATATTCTGATGGATGAGAGGTTAGATGATGCTACAAAGGTTATGAAGGCAATATTTTGAATTCATTTAACTAACCATTGAGGTTTCTGAACTTTTATTTAGATGGTCTCTCAAAAAATCATTTTGGTTATGCTCTGGGGAGAATTTGCCTAGATAGTTAGGTTTAACTGCCATTCCTGTCCATTTCCTTCAGTATTGAATGCAGTTACTGTCTGTACTCAGCGAGAAGGCTCATATTAAGCCCTTATTCTCGAGCAAACCCTTATTATCCTATTTTCAATAAAACTTTACAAGTTTCTATTATTTTTTATTGCAAATATATTAAGACATGTTACATTAAAATCATGTTTTATTTTTATATGAGTTCCCTGACGGGCAACTAATTTATTATCACGATGGCAGAGTGATCTTTTAAAAATATCCTTCCATTATGCATAGTGTCCTGATCAGAATCTGTCCCCCACTACTAAGCATTACTAAGAAGTCAGGGTTAGAGGGAGGTGTTTAAACAGTCGGAACGTAGTGCCACGTTTTTGGACCCAGCAGAGTGTTTAACAGTTTGAACAGATCTGGGACAGTGCAAATTCAAGGTAAATAAGAATCAAAGCACTGCAGATGCTGGAAATATGAACTAAGAGATGAATATGCTAGAAACACTTATCTGGTCAAGTGGCATCTGTGGAAAGAGAAACAGAGTTAATATTTCTGGTTGAAGGCCAGATAGGGAAATATTGCCTCTTGTTGTCGGCATAGATAAAGTTTCAAGTGCTCAGATGGAGTGGCTACTGATTTGAGTAGATGTTAAAGAACAGGGTGCTATTACACTTCTGGGTGCTGGGTTGCTTTGCGGTAAATGCCATTTTGCACAAAAGCAATGGTGTTTGGACCAAATGGACCAACTGCTAGTCTCTTAACAAGTCATTGGATCTGCCAAAGCAATGGCTGATGATTGACAGTGTCATCTGCAACTGAAGGGATGGTAAAAGTGAGAGCAGTAATTAGATTTTTCTAAAATCAAGGGGCAGCAAAGTGACGCAGCGGTGGAGCTGCTGCCTTACAGTGCCAGACACTTGGGTTTGATCCTGACTAAGGCATGCTGTCTGTCCAGAGTTTGCACATGCACCCTGTGACAACTGCTTTTTTCCCACACTCCAACGATGTACATGTTTGTAGACTCGCACAGCTATCTGGACTACACTTCTTCCCACCCGGTCCCCTGCAAAAAGTCTATCCCCTACTCCCAATTCCTCCGTCTACGCCGCATCTGCGCCCGGGATGAGGTGTTTCACACTAGGGCTTCCGAGATGTCCTCGTTCTCAGAAGGCAGTGGAGGCCAGTTCGTTGGATGCTTTCAAGAGAGAGCTGGATAGAGCTCTTAAGGATAGCGGAGTGAGGGGGTATGGGGAGAAGGCAGGAACGGGGTACTGATTGAGAGTGATCAACCATGATCGCATTGAATGGCGGTGCTGGCTCGAAGGGCTGAATGGCCTACTCCTGCACCTATTGTCTATTGTATAAAACGGGGCTTCCCCTCCTCCATTATAGATGAGGCTCTCACTAGGGTCTCTTCTACATCCCGCAGCTCCGCTCTTGCTCCCCCTCCCCCCACCCGTAACAAGGACAGAATCCCCTTCGTTCTCACCTTCCACCCCACCAGCCAGCGGATCCAACATATCATCCACCAACATTTCCGTCACCTACAACGGGACCCCACCACTGGCCATATCTTCCCATCCCCTCCCCTCTCTGCGTTCCGCAGAGACCGTTCCCTCCGTAACTCCCTGGTCCACTCGTCCCTTCCTACCCAAACCACCCCAACCCCGGGCACTTTCCCCTGCAACCGCACGAGATGCAACACCTGTCCCTTTACCTCCCCCCTCAACTCCATCCAAGGACCCAAACAGTCTTTCCAGGTGAGACAAAGGTTCACCTGCACCTCCTCCAACCTCATCTATTGCATCCGCTGCTCTAGATGTCAACTTATTTACATCGGCGAAACCAAGCGCAGGCTCGGCGATCGCTTCGCTGAACACCTGCGCTCGGTCCGCATTAACAAAACTGATCTCCCGGTGGCCGAGCACTTTAAAAGAAAGTCAAGAGAAAAAGATTAGTTAAGGCAAATGTAGGTCCCTTGCAGTCGGAAACAGGTGAATTGATCATAGGGAACAAGGGGATGGCAGACCAATTGAACAAATACTTTGGTTCTGTCTTCACTAAGGAAGACATAAACCGTCTGCCGGAAATAGCGGGGGACCGGTAGTCTAATGAGATGGAGGAACTGAGGGAAATCCAGGTTAGTCGGGAAGTGGTGTTAGGTAAATTAAATGGATTAAAGGCAGATAAATCCCCAGGGCCAGATAGGCTGCATCCCAGAGTGCTTAAGGAAGTAGCCTCAGAAATTGTGGATGCATTAGTGATATTTTTTCAAAACTCTTTAGATTCTGGAGTAGTTCCGGAGGACTGGAGGGTAGCTAATGTAACCCCACTTTTTAAAAAGGGAGGGAGAGAGAAAACGGGGAATTATAGACCAGTTAGCCTAACATCGGTAGTGGGGAAAATGCTAGAGTCAGTTATTAAAGATGTGATAGCATCACATTTGGAAAGTGGTGAAATCATCGGACAAAGTCAGCATGGATTTACCAAAGGCAAATCATGTCTGACGAATCTTATAGAATTTTTCGAGGATGTAACTAGTAGAGTGGATAAGGGAGAACCAGTCGATGTGTTATATCTGGACTTTCAGAAGGCCTTCGACAAGGTCCCACATAGGAGATTGGTGTACAAACTTAAAGCACACGGTATTGAGGGTTCAGTTTTGAGGTGGATAGAAAATTGGTTGGCGGACAGGAAGCAAAGAGTAGGAATAAACGGGTCCTTTTCGGAATGGCAGGCAGTGACTAGTGGGGTACCGCAAGGCTCAGTGCTGGGACCCCAGTTATTTACAGTGTATATTAATGATTTGGACGAGGGAATTGAATGCAACATCTCTAAGTTTGCGGATGACACGAAGCTGGGTGGCAGTGTTAGCTGCGAGGAGGATGCTAGGAGGCTGCAGAGTGACTTGGATAGATTAGGCGAGTGGGCAAATGCATGGCAGATGCAATATAATGTGGATAAATGTGAGGTTATCCACTTTGGCGGCAAGAACAGGAAAGCAGAGTATTACCTGAATGGTGACCGATTGGGAGAAGGGGAGATGCAACGTGACCTGGGTGTCATGGTGCACCAGTCATTGAAAGCAAGCATGCAGGTGCAGCAGGCAGTGAAGAAAGCGAATGGTATGTTGGCATTCATAGCAAGAGGATTTGAGTTTAGGAGCAGGGAGGTTCTGCTGCAGTTGTACAGGGCCTTGGTGAGACCGCACCTGGAGTATTGTGTGCAGTTTTGGTCTCCTAACCTGAGGAAAGACGTTCTTGCCTTAGAGGGAGTACAGAGAAGGTTCACCAGATTAATCCCTGGGATGGCGGGACTTGCATATGAGGAAAGACTGGATAGACTGGGCTTGTACTCGCTGGAATTTAGAAGACTGAGGAGGGGGGGGATCTTATAGAAACATAAAATTCTTAAGGGCTTGGAGAGGCTAGATGCGGGAAGATTGTTCCCGATGTTGGGGGAGTCCAGAACCAGGGGTCACAGCTTAAGGATAAGGGGGAAGTCTTTTAGGACCGAGATGAGAAAACATTTCTTCTCACAGAGAGTGGGGAGTCTGTGGAATTCTCTGCCACAGAAGGTAGTTGAGGCCAGTTCATTGGCTATATTTAAGAGGGAGTTAGATGTGGCCCTTTTTGCTAAAGGGATCAGGGGGTATGGAGAGAAGGCAGGTACAGGCTACTGAGCTGGATGATCAGCCATGATCATATTGAATGGCGGTGCAGGCTCGAAGGGCCGAATGGCCTACTCCTGCACCTATTTTCTATGTTTCTATGTTTAACTCCCCCTCCCATTCCCAGTCTGACCTTTCTGTCATGGGCCTCCTCCAGTGCCATAGTGAGGCCCGCCGGAAATTGGAGGAGCAGCACCTCATATTTCGCCTGGGCAGTTTGCAGCCCGGTGGTATGAACGTCGACTTCTCCAACTTTAGATAGCTCCTCTGTCCCTCCCTTCCCCTCCTCCTTCCCTGATCTCCCTCTATCTTCCTGTCTCCACCTATATCCTTCCTTTGTCCCGCCCCCCTGACATCAGTCTGAAGAAGGGTCTCGACCCGAAACGTCACCCATTCCTTCTCTCCCGAGATGCTGCCTGACCTGCTGAGTTACTCCAGCATTTTGTGAATAAATCGATTTGTACCAGCATCTGCAGTTATTTTCTTATACTGTTTGTAGGTTAATTGGCTTCAGTAATTGTAAATTGTCCCTCGTGTGTAGTGATAGTGCTGGTCGGCGTGGATTTGGTGGGCTGAAGGGCCTGTTTACTTGTTATATGTCTAAAGTCTTAGTCATCTCTAATGTATCATGTAAGATTCAGCACCAAGAGAGTTCTTGGAGTTATTTCAAGAAACTGAGCTTACAAAATTGGTGAAGGAATAAAACCAAGAAATTTGCCATATGCTCGTTGGGTCCAGGAGACCTTTGCCGGGCCTCAGAAGCACAACAACATGTGGTTTTATCTAGAATCTCAATGAATAATTAAACCTGTTGGAAGTTAGGTGATAACAAAGGGATATAGGGACGTGAACAGTGGAACTGACTGGATGATCCTTTCACAGTCTGCCTTGGCCTAAAGAGTTTGAAGAAGAGTCTCGGCACGAAACGTCACCCATTCCTTCTCTCCAGAGATGCTGCCTGTCCGGCTGAGTTACTCCAGCATTTTGTGACTACCTTTGGCCTAAGTGTTGCCAAACATTTTAACTCTCCTTTCTATTCTCATACTGACCTTTCTGTCCTGGGCCTCCTCCACTGTCAGAGTGAGGACATATACAAATTGGAGGAACAGCACTTCATATTTCGCTTGGGCCGTTTACAACCCAGCAGAATATTGATTTTTCTAATTTCAAATAACCCCTATATTCCCTCCATCTCTCCACCACCCCAGTTGTCCTGCCAGTTCCACTGTTCGCATCCATATATCCCTTCATTATCAACAATGGACCATTGTGGACTCCACCTTTACTTGGTCATCGGTACCGGCTCTGATTTGTTCTGAACCTTTTTATACCTCTAGTTTCCCTCTACCCTGACTCTCAGTCTGAAGGGTTTCAACCCAAAATGTCACCTATTCCTTTTCTCCAGAGATGTTGCCTGACCCACTAAGTTACTCAAGCATTTCATGTCTATCTATGCAGTGGTGAAACTGACACAATGATCATGATCTTTATGGGGCTGTGCAATCAACATTTGGGTGGCCCACAATGATATTTTAATATCATGAAAATGTGATAAAGCAATTTCTATGTTAACTTTGTCCTCCATGGATGACTTCATAGTGGGAAAAATATTGGCATTAAAGTAGTAATTGTAGGCAGAATTAATGTCCCATCCAGTCATATCCTCATTCACACTTGTGGAATAAATATTGTAAATTCCTGTATTTGGGAATCTCAGTGCATTTTCTAAACTTAAAATTATCAACCAGTCCGTACTTTGAGTGTTTATATTCAGGCAACTCTTTTAATACCAAAATACTCGAAAGTTTGGAAAATTAAGTATCATAATTATTTTAAAGAGTAGTTTTTTTATGCTCTAAAAATAGACTACTGCAGATCTTTAAAATGTCTTGAATGAAATGAGAATATAAGATACACAAGCAAAACAAAGAGTTGGAGGAACTCAGTGGGTCCGACAGCATCTGTGGAGGGAATGGCCAGACAATGTTTTGGGCGGGGTCTCTTCTTTACTGATAAAGGGTCACGACCCAAAACATAATCTGGAACCTGAAGAAAACTTCTGACCTGAAATATCGTCTGTCCATTCTCTCCACTGATGGTGACTGACCATCTTATTTCCTCCGGCACTTTATGATTTGCTCACGATTCTAGCATTGGCACCTCCTTGTGTCTAGAAAATACATCAAATGTCCAGTAGGTGTGATGAGCCCTTCAGCCTGATGAATATTCTCCAGATTTAGGCACTGCTGACACTCGGGGCACTAGTAAAATTGCATGTCAGACAATTCAACCAAATTGAACAGCGTCAACTTATGTCAATGACTGAATATGCCTCAAACTGTAGCGACCATAGAGAATGGTCCAGGTCGTCGAACCCTCGGATTGGCCAGCGAGGTCACGTGGGAACGCGACCATGGGGATTGGTCCAGGGAACGATATCGCTGATTGGCCAGCGATGTCATGTGCGCGTTTGGCGCCCGTTTTAGTCCGTTCGGCGAAGTCTTCAAGGAAGACAGTAAGTTTGTATTGGTTGTCCTGTACCTTGTTGTTTAACTCTGTATTCGTGTATTGCGGCTGCAATAAACTTCGTCTACAACCAACAAGTTTCGGACTCGCCATATTGGTGACCCCGACGTGATCTGGACGATCACCGACTGAGCAGGAACCCGACGCCTCGTTGACGATGACCGAGCAGGGCACACCGGAGTCAAGCGCGGCAGGCGTTCATCTTCCGTTATTTTGGACGTACGCACCGCAAGCTTGGTTTATCCACGCTGAGGCTCAATTCCATATAAAGAAGGTGTCGGACGAATCCACGAAGTACTTCTACCTCGTCAGCGCTCTATCGCCGGACACAACCAAGCGCGTGATGCGGTTCATCGTAAATTCACCTGCGGAAGACAAGTACGAGGCCATGAAGAATGTATTACTGCGAACCTTCGGGTTGAATAAGCATGGTGGTGCGGCAAAACTTCTGCACCTACCGGATCTTGGAGACCAACTGCCTTCCGTCCTCATGGCCGAAATGATGATGCTAGCCGGTGAGCATACGGATTGCCCGATGTTTGAACAGGCATTCCGCGAGAAACTTCCCGAGGATGTCCGACTGCTGCTTACGGATTGTTCTTTTAAGGACCCCGAAGCATATGCAGCGAAAGCGGACGCGCTCATAGCGGCAAAAAACAAGGCAAGTGGTTCAATCAACAAAGTCTCGACATCGGTGACCACGCCACAGCGACGGCAAGATGGCGCCACGTCTCCCGCCAATTCTCCGAAAGCCCGCCAAAAAGATCCGCACAAGCGCGGCTGGTGCTATTATCACCTACGATGGGGTAACGAATCCCGCAACTGTCGTTTGCCTTGTACCTTCGCGGGAAATGCCTCGGCCGATCGTACATAGGGGCAGTTACGATTGGCCAGAACCGGCGCCTCTATGTCCATGATCGATTCACGGACACAGAATTTTTGGTAGACACGGGAGCCATTGTCAGCATAGTGCCGCCGACCGACCTCGAAACCAGATCGGGTAAGACAGGTCCCACCCTCATCGCGGTTAATGGCAGCCCAATTCGCACTTTCGGTACACGGAAGATGTCCCTTGTGTTAGGCCTCCGCACGTACGAATGGCCATTCATCATAGCCGACGTCAAACAAGCGATCCTGGGCGCAGATTTTCTCTGGGCTTTTTCACTGGTTCCTGATGTCCGCGGTAACGACCTCCGACCCTCCGACCCTCCGCCGAAGATGAGCACGTCGCTCCGACAATCGCCTCCTCGCCCAGCCCTACTGTCAGGAAGATGGAGGAAATGGGAATTGTCCGTCAGTCTGACAGCCCGTGGGCCTCGCCGTTACACATGGTCTCCAAGGCATCTGGGGGGTGGAGGCCATGTGGCGATTATCGGCGTCTCAATGCTGTCACCACGGCTGATCGCTACCCCATACCGCACCTACAGGACTTTTCATCTGGGCTGGAAGGAGCGGTGGTGTTTTCCAAAATCGATTTGGTGCGAGGATACCATCAGATTCCGGTGCGACCGGAGGACATACAAAAAACTGCAACTATTACTCCGTTCGGATTGTTTGAATGGTTGCGTATGCCTTTCGGTTTAAAGAACGCGGCACAGGCTTTCCAGCGACTGATGGACCGCGTGGGCCGGGGTTTACCCTTTTTGTTTATTTATTTAGACGACATCCTGGTAGCCAGCCCCTCAGTGCAGGAACACCAGGCCCATTTGCGGACCGTGTTCCAGCGGCTCCAAGACCACGGGCTCATTATCCAACCCTCCAAATGTCAATTCGGCCTGCCTGCCCTCGATTTTCTAGGGCACAGAATTACTCCTGCCGGCGCCGCCCCTTTGCCCGAGAAGGTGGAAGCTATCCGGGCTTTTCCCAGGCCCACCACAGTAAAAGGGCTGCAGGAGTTCGTAGGCATGGTTAATTTCTACCATAGGTTCGTCCCGGCAGCGGCGCGAGTCCTGCGCCCGCTTTTCCAATGCCTTGCAGGGAATCCGGTAGAGTTGTTGTGGTCCCCGACCGCAGAGTCGGCTTTTACGGCAGCTAAGGCAGCCTTGGCAGACGCCACCATGTTGGTCCATCCGAGCCCCTCCGCCCCCACGGCCCTGACGGTTGACGCCTCTGACGTGGCGGTGGGTGGGGTTCTGGAGCAGCAGGTCGGTGGCCGTTGGCAGCCTTTAGCGTTTTTCAGCCGGCAACTAAATTCGGCCGAGCTGAAATATAGCGCATTTGACCGAGAGCTTCTAGCTCTCTATTTAGCTGTCCATCATTTCAGGTATTTCCTCGAGGGCCGCCCATTCGTGGCATTTACGGACCACAAGCCATTAACATTTGCTTTTTTGAAATTGTCTGACCCATGGTCGGCCCGCCAGCAGCGGCACCTGACTGCTATCTCCGAATCTACCACAGATGTCCGTCATATCGCGGGTAAGCTTAATGCCGTTGCTGACGCCCTGTCTAGACCTGCTTTTCCCCCTATTTCGGCGGTGGACTGCGAAGTGGATCCCCAGGAGCTCGCGGAGGCACAGCTCCTAGCGGATACCGTTTCGGCTTACCAGTCCACCACTTCGGGATTGAAGTTGGCCCAGGTAGCTTGTGGGTCGGAGGGCACGAAAGTCTGGTGCGATGTTTCTCTTCCTCGTCCCAGGCTGGTAGTACCGCCCTCCCTTCAGCGCCGGGTTTTCGATGCCATTCATGGGCTGGCGCACCCGTCCATCCGCTCCACCTCTGCCTTGGTAGCAGCGAGGTTTGTCTGGCATGGCCTGCGGAAACAGGTAGCGGGGTGGGCGCGTTCCTGCGTGCCCTGTCAGACCGCTAAAGTCCAGCGCCACGTCCAGCCCCCCGTACAGGATTTCGAGGTCCCGGCTTTTCGTTTTTTCCACATCCACGTGGATTTGGTCGGGCCTTTGCCTTCCTCCCGGGGCTACACCCACCTCCTCAAGGTGGTGGATCGGTTCACCCGGTGGCCAGAGGCTTTCCCATTGTTTGATATCTCGTCAGCGTCTTGTGCTAGGACTTTGGCCCTTCATTGGGTAGCTCGTTTCGGGGTCCCGGCAGTTTTTACAACTGACAGAGGGCCACAGTTCACTTCGTCCCTCTGGGCCGCGCTGGCGGAACTGTACGGGTCCAAGTTACAACCCACAACTGCATATCACCCCCAGGCAAATGGACTCGTAGAAAGGTTCCACCGCCAACTTAAGGCGTCCCTCAGTGCAAGGCTTGAAGGCCCGGACTGGGTAGACCAACTCCCTTGGGTTCTTTTGGGCATCCGGACTGCTCCTAAGCCAGATCTCGGTGCGTCGTCCGCAGAGCTAGTATATGGCTCGACACTTCGAGTACCCGGAGATCTGTTTCCGGACCCTTCAGCCCTGCTCCCTACAGTCCCATCAGCGTTAGCATCCCTCCGGGAACGGGTGGGCTCCCTGGCTCCAGTGCCGACTTCACGTCATGGGTGTCCCATGGTACATGAACCGTCTTCCCTGAAGGACTGTGAGTTTGTTTTTCTGCGTAAAGATGCCCATCGCGCCCCGTTGCAGAGGGTCTATCAAGGGCCGTTCCGGGTTTTACGTAAGGGAACGGCTACTTTCACCTTAGACATGGGCGGCAAGAGTGAACTCGTCTCGGTGTCCCGGCTCAAACCTGCCCATTTGGACCCGGATCAACCAGTCCTGGTCGGTCAAACCCCTAGGAGAGGCCGACCTCCGTTAGTTCCGCCCAGTCCAGAAACCCCCGTTCCGACAGTTCCTCCAGGACCCCCCGTTTCGGCAGTTCCTCCAGGACCCCCCGTGCCGGTAGTTCCTCCAGAACCTCTCGTTCCGGCTGTTCCACCAAGTCCGGAACCTCCGGCTCCTGTGGTTCAGGCTGTCCCTCTCCGTACTCGTTATGGTCGCGAAATCCGGCTCCCAGCTGGGTTCCGCACCTCGGGTTCTGGGGGGGGTCATGTAGCGACCATAGAGAATGGTCCAGGTCGTCGAACCCTCGGATTGGCCAGCGAGGTCACGTGGGAACGCGACCATGGGGATTGGTCCAGGGAACGACATCGCTGATTGGCCAGCGATGTCATGTGCGCGTTTGGCGCCCGTTTTAGTCCGTTCGGCGAAGTTTTCAAGGAAGACAGTAAGTTTGTATTGGTTGTCCTGTACCTTGTTGTTTAACTCTGTATTCGTGTATTGCGGCTGCAATAAACTTCGTCTACAACCAACAAGTTTCGGACTCGCCATAAAACTGTGATTTCCTTTGAGAAGAACAAGATGTTTAAAGCTGATTTTTTAATAGCTTTTTTTTAAATCATTGTATGCTGTATGCATGTATCTGTATGCTTCTGCTCAGCAGACATTAAATAAACGCAGCCATTACAGAAGCTCACAAAAAGTATTAATTCACCCTCGAACTTAACTAAGTGTTATAGGAAACCAACAGGAACAAAAAGTAACACTTGATTGATTGATTTCAAACCACAACCCTATCTCCCAGCTGATCCAACTGGTTATAACAGCAGTCATTTTAATTCTCCAACAGAAGGCTCATACTGATGTTCCACTTTCTGCCTGATTGGATTGTACACTGTTGACAATCAAAGGAATCATTGTGCTGTTAAGATGCAAGTAAATTTTGGATTGCTGAGAGCATGTTGTATGTCCTGTCTGTGCCGTTCACATGATACAATACATTTTAATTTGGATAGAGAAACCCGTTAATGCCAAGAAGAAGGTGTGTTTTTTTTAGGTGTGTTCCGTTATGGTCACCCTGCTGTAGGAAGGATATTGTTAAGCTGGAATGAGTGCAGATAAATTTTACAAGGATGTTATCAGGACTGGAGGGACTAAATTATAGGGAGGGTTGGGCAGGCTAGGACTTTATGCACAGAGTCTTTTACCCAATGTAGAGAAATCAAGAACCAGGAAACATACGTTTAAGGCGAGGGGTGAAATTATTGAGGTGTATAAGATCATGAAGGGAATAGTTTTCCCTACATTGGGTAAAAGACTGTGCATTCACCCAATGTAAGGAAATCAAGAATCAGGGAACATATGCTTAAGATCAGAGGGGAAAGATTTAATAGGAACCTGAGGGGCAACTTTTTCAGACAGAGGATTGTGGCAATATGAAATGAGCTGCTCGGAGAGGTAGTTGAGACAGGAACTATAACAACATTTAAAAAACAGTTGGACAAGTACGTGGATAAGTGGTACTAGTGTGGATGGGGCATCTTGGTTGGCATAGGCAAGTTGCACTGAAGGGCCTGTTTCCATGCTGTATGACTCTATAACTTTATGAATGAGTGCACAACTCTGAAGGGCACCAGTGTTGAGGGTCAGGGTGGAGGAAATGTTATGACCAATTTTATGTACATTGAGGGTGTAGGATAACCTGAGAGAGAATAGGATCCCTCGGGAATCAAAGTAGTCATCTCTGTATGGAGCCACAGGAGAGGGGAAAGGTCCTCAATGAGTATTTCTCCCCTTTTTACTGTGGAGAAACACGTGAGGACTGGGGAACTTGGAGCATTCGATGGAAGTATCTTGAGGGCAGTCAGTATTACAATCGAGGAGGTGCTGAAAGTCCTAAGCAAATAAAGGTGGACAAATCTCCCGGGCCTGATCATGTTATATCCAAAGGCACAGGGAAGCTAGAGAAGAAATTGCAGGTGCCCTGGTTAAGATTTATGAGTCATTATTAAATATGGCTGAGGTGCAGGAGGACTGGAGGGTGGCAAATGTTGTGCCTCTATTGAAGAAGGGCTGCAAGGAAAGCCTGGGAGCGATAGAGCAGTGAGTTTAACCTTTGTCTTCAGAAAGTTACTAGAGAGTATTCTGAAGGATAAGACATACATGCATTTAGATAGGCAAGGGCCTATTAGGGATAGTCAGCACGGTTTTGTGCATGGGAGATCGTATCTCACTAATTTGAATGAGTTTTATAAGATGTAACCAATATGTGGATGAGGACAGAGCTGTAGATATTGTATATATGGGTTTCAGCAAGGCATTTGACATAGTAGGCTGATCTGGCAGGTTAGATCGCATGGAATCCAAGGAGAGCTAGCTGACTGGATAGAAAATTGGCTTCATGGAAGGAAGAAGAGAGAGATGGTGGAAGGTTTTCTTTTCAAACTGGAGCCTTGTGACTCAGGGTTTGGTGCTGGCCCCATTGCTGTTTGTCATCTATATCAATGATTTGGATGAGAACGTACAAGGCATGATTAGTAACTTTGCAGATGACACAAAGGTGGGTGGTATTATGGATAGCAAACATCGCTATCAAAAATTATAGCAGGATCTTGATCATTTGGGCAGGTGGGCTGGGGAATGTTTAATGGTGTTTAATACAGATAACTGCGAGGTGTTGCCTTTTGGGAAGTTTAACCAGGGCAGGACCTACACGATGAATGGCAGGGCTCTGGGGAGTGTTGTAAAGGAATCTAGGAGTGCAGGTACATAGTTCCTTGAAAGTGGCATGTCAGGTAGATAGGGTGGTCAAGAAGGCTTTCGGCACATTGGCCATCACACAGAATATTGAGTACAGAAGTTGGGAGATCATGTTACAGTTGTACAAGGCATTGGTGAGGCCACATTTAGAGTATTGTGTTCGGTTTTGATCACCCTGTTATAGGAAATATATTATTAAGCTGGAAAGAATGCATAGAAGATTTACGAGGGTGTTCCCAGGATTCGAGGGTCTGAGCTATTGGGAGAGGTTGAGCAGGCTAGGACTTTACTCCTTGGTGCACATGAGCATGAGGAGTGATTTTATAAAGGTGTATAAGATCATGAGAGGATTAGATAGGGTAAATGCATAGCCTTTTACTCAGGGTAGACACAAAATGCTGGAGTAACTCAGCGGGTCAGGCAGCATCTCAGGAGAGAAGGAATAGGTGACGTTTCGGGTCGAGACCCTTTTTCAGACTGAATTTTCCTACACAGCCTTTTACCCAGAGTTGGGGAATCAAGGACCAGAGGACATAGATTTGAGGTGAGGGAGGAAAGATTTAATAAGATCCTGAGGGGCAACATTTTTACACAAAGGGTGGTGGGTGTATGGAATGAGCTGCCAGAGGAGGTAGTTGAGGCGGGTACTATCACAACATTTAAAAAACATCTGGACAGGTAAATAAATAGGATAGGGTTAGAAGGACACAAAATATGAGAGTAACTCAGCGGGACAGGCAGCATCTCTGGCAAGAAGAAATGGGTGACGTTTCCGTTCGAGACCCTTCTTCAGACACATCTGCAGTTTTTTCCTACACATAGGGTTGGAAGGATATGGGCCAAACGCAGGCAGGTGGGACTAGTGTAGATGGGACATGTTGATCGGTGTGGGCAATTTGGGTCAGAGGGCCTGTTTCCACACTGTATGACTCTATGACTAATTCTAACTAGAAATGGAGCAGGAGGGTTGTGATGTTCTTGAGCATATTGCTATTGACAGGGAGGCGGTGCTGGAGGCTCTGGCAGGCTTAAAAGTGGATAAGTCTCCGGGCCCTGACGAGATGTATCCCAGGATTCTGAGAGAGGCAAGGGAGGAGATTGCGGGGGCTCTGGCACAAATTTTCAGAGCCTCTCTTGCAACAGGGGATGTACCGGAGGACTGGAGTATAGCTAATGTGGTGCCATTATTTTAAAAGGGCAGTAGGGATAAACCTGGGAACTACAGGCCGGTGAGTCTGACATCGGTGGTGGGGAAGCTGCTAGAAAAGATTCTGAGGGACAGAATCAGTCTTCACTTGGAGGATCGAGGGTTAATTAAGGATAGTCAACATGGCTTTGTTAAGGGAAGGTCGTGTCTGACTAACTTGATTGAATTTTTTGAAGGGGTGACCAAGGAGGTAGATGGGGGTAGTGCAGTGGATGTGGTATACATGGATTTCAGTAAGGCTTTTGACAAGGTCCCACACAGGAGACTAGTCAAGAAGGTAAGAGCCCATGGGATCCAGGGCACCTTGGCAAAATGGATAAAAAACTGGCTTAGTGACAGAAGGCAGAGGGTGATGGTAGAAGGTTGCTTCTGTGACTGGAGGCCGGTGTCCAGTGGGGTGCCGCAGGGATCGGTGTTGGGTCCCTTACTGTTTGTAATCTACATAAATGATCTGGATGTCAACGTACAGGGCATGATCAGCAAGTTTGCAGATGACACAAAGGTAGGGGGGGTGGTGAATAGCGAGGAAGGGATCTGCAAGCTGCAGGAAGATATAGATCAGATGGTCAGATGGGCGGAGCAGTGGCAGATGGAATTTAATCCTGAAAAGTGCGAGGTGATGCACTTTGGCAGAAATAACTTGGAGAGGGAGTACACCATGAATGGAAGGACCCTAGGGAAGACAGGGGTACAGAGGGACCTTGGAGTACAGGTACACAAGTCCTTGAAGGCAGCAGGACAGGTGGACAGGGTGGTTAAAAAGGCATATGGGTTACTGGCCTTCATTAGCCGGGGCATCGAATATAAAAGTAGGGGGGTAATGATGGAATTGTACAGAACACTGGTGAGGCCACAGCTGGAGTATTGTGTACAGTTCTGGTCACCACATTATAGAAAGGATGTGATAGCTTTGGAGAGGGTGCAGAGGAGATTCACCAGGATGCTGCCAGGGATGAAGGGCCTCGGCTATGAGGAGAGACTGAGCAGACTGGGGTTGTTTTCCCTGGAGCAGAGAAGGCTGAGAGGGAACATGATCGAGGTGTACAAGATCATGAGGGGCATAGATAAGGTAGATGGCGGGGAACTTCTTCCACTGGTGGAAGGTTCAACAACGAGGGGACATAGATACAGGGTAAGGGGAGGGAGGTTTCGGGGGGATGTGAGAAATAACTTTTTCACCCAGAGGGTGGTTGGAGTCTGGAACTCACTGCCTGGGGTGGTGGTGGAGGCGGGAACACTCACAACGTTTAAGAGGCATTTGGATGGGCACTTGAAATGCTACAACATTCATGGCTACGGTCCAAATGCGGGAAAATGGGATTAAAATTAGACTGTGTTTGGTAACGGGCGGCGCGGACACGATGGGCCGAATGGCCTCTTTCTGTGCTGTAGGACTCTATGACTCTAACTGACAGTGGTCTGCTGGTCAAGAGGTCCAAAAGCCAATTTATATGGAGGTCCCAAGCCAGAATTTTAGATATGAGCTTAATCAACATTCTACTGTCGAGCTGTAGTCAATGAATAGCCTTGACATGTCATCCAGACATGATTGATCTTATTGGTGCAGTGAGCCAGGGCTAAATGTAGGGCAAAGGCAATAGCCTTCTCCGTAGACAAACGTTTCCCATATGCAAATTGCAAGGGGTCTAACTTGTCTGGAGGATTTCAAAGAGTTAATGAGAAAGCAGGTTTAGGAGAATTGTAATGAAAGTTAATTTGTGCACTAACCCGTGTAGATCAGCTGCTGACTGTCTTGCTTGAGGAATCACATATGGTGCATGCACCGTTATTCTGAAATTTTTTAAGACAATCATTACAATATACTTTCCAAACCAATATAGTTGATAATACTCAGTTGGAAATTTGAAATGATTGATGGATTCCAATCACTAAACTATAAGCCAATGGAAAAAATATACATATTCATTGTAACATGGTCCATAACCTGTGTTTATATTTTACAGGAATTTTATTTCAAATGTGGAAACCATCCAACCTCCGAGAGCGACGCTTCAGTGGTTTTGAACTTAATTACTCCCAACCGGCAAAATGTCCCCTGTATAACCTGCACTGACACTGTGTAAGTATGGTATTTATTTACATACTTTGTTGATGATGAAAGACTTTGGTAAATAGAGAGACCATTTCCAGTGGCAGGAGAATTAGTGATGAGAGAAGAAATAAGTGGTTGAAGAACCAAAGGTGTTATGCATCTAGTTGTCATGATCAGAAATTATCATAGCGGCAGATTCAATAAAAGCTATCAATAAGAAATTTTAGACATATATTTGAAAAGGAAAAGTTTGCAGGGTTTCATGGAGGAAGCATGTGAGTGGAAATAATTTGAGATCTCTTTCAAACTGGCAATGCAAATGTGATGGGCCAATTGGCCTCCATCTATGCTTAATTATTCGATGTTCATAAATTAATACTGGAAACAGGCAATAAGCTATGCAGCCAAGTGTTATTTCATTTTTAAAAATGCGTGGTTGTCCCCTGATTGTGTTAGGCAGTTTTCAGCAGAAAATCTGCCCATTGTTGAGAAGCATCAGCTTGTGACACGGTATTTCATAAGATAGTTCTAATTTAGGGCATGTTATTCGTTAATTTGTTTATTGCTTCTGGAATCTAGAAAAATTCTTCTGGTAACATTTTTACACAGATTAGAGAATTATGGGTTTTGCTTTTCATCTGAAACAAACTAATTGCAGACTGCTGCTCCACTTCCCTACCCCGTCCCAAGTGGTCTAAATGCTTTTGAGGTAGACACAAAATGCTGGAGTAACTCAGCGGGTCAGGCGGCATCTTGGGAGAAAAGGAATGGGTGACGTTTCGGGGAAGAGAGGGACAGAGGAAATATCTGAAGTTAGAGAAGTCAATGTTCATACCGCTTGGGTGTAAACTGCCCAAACGAAATATGAGAATACACTGGAATTTAGAAGGATGAGAGGAGATCTTGTCAAAACGTATAAGATTATTAAGGGGTTGGACACGTTAGAGGCAGGAAACATGTTCCCAATGTTGGGGGAATCCAGAACAAAGGGCCACAGTTCAAGAATAAAGGGTAGGCCATTTAGAACTGAGATGAGGAAAAACTTTTTCAGTCAGAGAGTTGTGAATCTGTGGAATTCTCTGCCTCAGAAGGCAGTGGAGGCCAATTCTCTGAATGCATTCAAGAGAGAGCTAGATAGAGTTCTTAAGGATAGCGGAGTCAGGGGGTATGGGGAGAAGGCAGGAACGGGGTACTGATTGAGAATGATCAGCCATGATCACATTGAATGGCGGTGCTGGCTCGAAGGGCCGAATGGCCTCCTCCTGCACATATTGTCTATTGAGATGCTGTTCCTCCAATTTGCGCTGGGCCTCACTATGACAATGGAGGAGGCCCAGGACACAAATGTCAGTCTGGGAATGGGAGGGGGAGTTGAAGTGCTGAGCCTTCGGGAGATCAGGTTGGTTAAAGCGGACTGAGCGAAGGTGTTGAGCAAAATGATCGCCGAGCCTGCGCTTGGTCTCGCCGATGTGGAGAAGTTGACATCTGGAACAGCGATACAATAGATGAGGTTGGAGGAGGTGCAGGTGAACATCTGCCTCACCTGGAAAGTGTTTGGGTCCTTGGATAGAGTCGAGGGGGGAGGTAAAGGGACAGGTGTTGCATCTCCTGCGGTTGCAGGGGAAAGTACCTGGGGAGGGGGCGGTTTGGGTGGGAAGGGACGAGTGGACCAGGGAGTTACAGAGGGAATGGTCTCTGCGGAAAGCAGAAAGGGGTGGAGATGGAAAGATGTGGCCAGTAGTGGTATCCCGTTGGAGGTGGCGGAAATGTTGGAGGATAATTTGTTGAATACGACGACCGATGGGATGGAAGGTGAGGACAAGGGGGACTCTATCCTTGTTACGAATGGGGAGAGGGGGAGCAAGAGTGGAGCTGCAGGATATAGAGGAGACCCTAGTGAGAGCCTCATCTATAATGGAAGAGGGGAACCCCCGTTTCCTAAAGAATGAGGGCATTTCTGATGCCCTAGTATGAAACACCTCATACTGGGTGCAGATGCGGCGTAGACGGAGGAGTTAAGAGTAGGGAATAGTTTTTACAGGAAACAAGGTGAGAAGAAGTGTAGTCAAGATAGCTGTGGGAGTCAGTAGGTTTGTCGTAGATGTCAGTCACTAGTCTGCCTCCTGTGATGGAGTCACCATTTTTTCCGAAATGCTTCTGATATATCTAATTTTTGTCAGTTTCTCTAGGTTGATCCATGCATTGTGCTATTAATTGAATTGATTTTACTCCAAACAGCCAGTGATTAAAACAAAATTTTAAATACAGCCATTTGACATTTGCACCTAAAAGGATGGAAATAAATCTTATCTCCAACAGCTATTCAATGTTGACATCAATTAATGTCTAATTCAGCTTGCATGCAAATAGAAATCCTGAAAGATATGTTCTTTAGGTTACATTTTCTTCTTTCGTACTTGTTTTCAATGAATTTGTTTTAATGTTTAAATTGAGAACTGACAGCATTTGGTTAGTTACATGTTCCAAAATCTTTTCACTTTTGGTCGTGGCTGCTACTTTAGAATTTATCTTTGTTTGCCTCCTGGTTTGGTTTTCAGCAATGGAGAAGTATTTGTGGTAGGAAAATTGAAATTTTAAATACTTCCCACAAAATGCTCATAGCCAACCCAACGGAGCAGCCTGCATTGGTTTTCAGCCCAGAACTATCCATACACTTCCACATGTCCTTGTCACGAACAGTACAGCCTCTCTGGCTTGCTGCTTTCACTACGATGTTAAATGCCAAGCCACCCTATAGACATCATTTGTGTTCTCCATTGCTGAGTCCATAAGTGCCATAAAAAATAATTTGCAAAATGCACTGTGCCCAGCACCTTTCATTACAGAATGCTTCTATCCTTTAACTCCTCTAATGGCACTGGTGTTGGTCAGCTACTTTGTTATTGAATTAAACATTTATGCAGCAATACCAATAATTCATTTAGATTTGCAGTTAAGAATTTGGTGAATCTTGATGGAATTAAATTGCACCTAAAAACTGAAAGGATTTAATCCATTCAGAATTAAATCTGCACATTTTTCATATGGTGACAATCATTTTGGGCCATCGTTTTTACCCTTGCCAGGAAAGAGAAAGGAAAATGTTCTATTGAACTGACTGATTGAATTTCACAGGTGGCAATACAGATTGAGTCCGACATATTGGAAGAAGAAATGTCCAGCCCAAACAAGACATGTTGCATCAATCTCTTCTGGCTGCAATGTTTGAGAGCAGCTGAAACAGTGACATTGATTCCATTGGAATCTGTATTCTCTGCTGCCCTGCAGCAAGTTAAGATGGATTTATTTCAAAAGCAGGCTGAATTTAGTCTTCATGTCCTACTGTAACAGAACCAAGGAACCACACACTGTATTGTGCTTATTTTTAAATTTCAAAATAGACTTTATTCAGTAATAAATATGCACAATACATGTACCGTGCAAAAAACTTCATCTGACATTCTCGGAGATGATACATACATTCAATACATTTTAACCAAGTACAATTTTACCGCATACCCTTGCCACTCATGTGGCCCACTGGCGTGGAATCCCTTCCCTTATTTTGAGGGTCGTCTCCACCACACCCTCCTCCCGAAGTCCAGCAGTGGATGGATGCTAGACTGTCGCCCTCCTCCACAGAGCCTTGGCATTGGCTGCACCAAGCTTCAGTGTGCCCTCAGCACGTACTCCTGCAGTCTGCAGCGGGCCAGTCGGCTACATTCCCTGACGGACATCTCGCTCTGCTGGGAGGTCAACAAAGCTCGGGTAGACCAAAGAGCGCCTTTCACCGCGTTGATGACCTTCAGCAGCACTTGATGTCCATCTCTGAATGCGTCCCTGGGAACAGTCCGTAAATAACAGAGTCCTCTGTGATGGAGCTATTCAGAATAAATCATGACAGGAGCCCTTGCAAACCTCTCCAGACTCTCTTTGCAAATCCACACTCTGCGAAATGGTAGGCAACCATCTCCTCGCCTTGGCAGCCGTCCCGAGGGCAGCATGCGCTGGTAATGAGGTTCTGACGGTGCAGGGAGAATCTGACTCGGAGGGCTCCCCTCACCGCCAGCCAAGCCAGGTCTTGATGCTGTTGGTGAGTTCTGGCGATGAGGCATTTCGCCAGTGCTTATTCATTGCTCTGATGAAGCAAAGAGATCTTACAAAACAAGCTCATCGTCAAGGTTATTAATTTAATTGCACCCATTGTTAGGAAAGGATCATATTTCTTTAACATTTCAGCCAGGCAGTTTTAATAGCAGAATCAGCATGTACTTTGTTTCCACCACAAAGGTGGTGAAATCTCTGACAATCTTCCCTGCACATCTCTTTTCATATTCCCAGTTTTGCAATTCATTTTATTGTCCTTTGTTCTTATTTACCCGATTTGTGCTTCTGCTTGCACCATTTTATGCATTTTCCTTTGGCTTAACTTACTGATAACTTTATTTTTGCAAACCCAAGCTCTCGTTCATAAGGATTTAAACTGGCTCTATATTTTATTAAATCCCACTGATCATCTATTATTGAATCGATTAACAAATTTAACATAAATCTACTAAGGGGTAAACCATTACTCCATCATGGTCAATTTACCTGATTAAAAAATACGTGAAATAACTTGTCAGTATATTTCTTTCTTTCTCCTAGCATCATTTTAAACATTCAATAGTGAGGCATTTGAGTGAGATTTGGAAATATTATAACATTGGTCCGATTATTAAATGAACATACTCATTGACCAAGATGTAGCATTTCCGGAGTTGTCAACTCGTAATTCCACTTCCCTGACATACTTTGGAAGGTATGTGTGCTGCACTGGATAATGATCTTAGGTCGCATTTGTTATAAGATAAGTGATAGTGGCAGGATTAGGCCATTCGGCCCATCAAGTCTAATCCGCCATTCAATCATGGCTGATCTATCTCTACTAACCCTAGAGGATAATATTCTCAATCACGCTGTATTTCATTCAGAGAATCTGGAGGAACTTTACTATCCAATACATGATTTTCATTTCCAATTTCAGATGTGTTCCACTCCCCATGACTCCCTCCTCCTACCTAGCTCCATCTGCCTCCATATTGTTTCTTTCTCCGTAAGAGTCAACCTATCACCCACTAGTTACTGTCTTCCAACCAGCCCTCCTCCTCCTCCACCGGACACCATCTACCCAACATTTATTTTCACCTTGTTCCACTGGTTATCTGCCAGCCCTTGCTGCATTCCTCTCTCTCACCTCTTTATACTGTCTGTCTCCTCTCTACATTCTCAGTCGGGTCTGGAACTGAAACATAGACAATTCCTTGCCCCCACCCTGCTCCATAGTGACCCACTGAGTTCCTCCAGCAATTGTTTATCGCACAGTATTTTACTAGCCCATTTACTAGAAAAGAGACCTCTCATTGACCAACTTTAAAGTTTATGTCAAGTGAATGCATGCAGCTTGCTTTTCTTAATATGTGCTTGTTTTGAACATTTTATAAATAGAATCCAACTGCTGGTATTTTTTTCAAGTCTGTACACATAGACTTTTAGTCGCGCATTGTCCCTGCTATTATACACTCAACATACCAAAAGTAGAACTGCAGATGCTCGTTTACAAAAAAAGACACAAAGTGCTGGAGTAACTCGGCGGGTCAGGCAGCCTGATCTGCTGAGTTACTCCAGCACTTTGTGCCTTTTTTTTTACCAGAAGTAAAACCAGTTGTGCAGCATCATGCCTTGAAGCAATGTTTTATATAGCAACACATTGGAGTGCATTTACAGAATTTAAGTTCTCTTATGATGCTCTTTACCTCTAAGATGGTTCTAAATGCTGTTGTTTGCTTTTCTAGCACCGCCTATTCAGAGTGAAGCCATTCTCTCCTCCACAGTTTCTCATACCAAGCAGTTACATACTTCTAAAGGGTAGGCAGTGGGTGATTATTGAAGTCAATGGAAATAAAAATCAAGAGAGGCAGATATAAGGCCTGAAATCAATGTTGGCCATTTTTACATTATTAAAGTAAATAATCACAACTAAGTGCAAAATGAGGAAACACATTTCATTCCCAACACTGACATCCCATTGTGGACACAAATAAATGACTGATAAAGGGCACATTATCGCTTTCCAGACAACGCTTCAAGCTAATAGTGCTCTTCATTTTAAATTTCTGTCAATAGTTATTACTGTAGCAACTTTCTCTTACATCTCTGCTGACTTAAAGTTGATTTACCAGTTGCCAAAAAAAACCTTAAATAAATGATGAATGTTTTGAACAAATTAACCACATCTCTTCTGGTTTTCTCCTGGGTTTGTCATGTTAAATTGCTGAAACACCAATGATGTGTATACAGTCATTGAAGTTTAGCTGTAAATATTGAAACATGATTACCCAGAAGCTTTAGTCTCCTGCGAGCGCTGTCTTTATTCTTTCCTCTGGCTACAGCTGGCATCTTCCTGAATATAGTTGATATCTCTGACGAAGTCTGTTTGAGACCAGATGTATTTTAATCAAACTGTATGACATACAGAATCATTGCAGGATGTGCCTCTGTTTGTGAATAGGAATGTCTCCCTGCTGTTCAGATCATTAACCTATCTAGCAATAGGTTAAAGTAGTTGAGCTTCTGATGTAGACTACTGCTTTTGCCTTTCGAAACAAAGAGTGTATTTTCAAAACAAGGAAACATTATCATGGAAGCATGAGAAATTGCAGATGCTGGAATCAAGTAAAAGAAACAGTGCTGGAGGAACTCAGCGAATCAGGCAGCAGAGGGAATAGACAGACAATATTTTGGATCAGGACACTAGTTCCTGATCCCACCACCCACCTTCTTTCCAAAATCCCACCACCTTTGGTTACCCAGTTCATTTCCCTTCCCTCAGCTGTTCATAACCCATACACTTAACCCACTGGGTCTCCAATCTCCTCCTCCAACAGGTCCTCTGCCCATCAGATGATTTGTCTGTGGAACTGATGTGTTACAATGCTCTGCACTCTGTATCTTCCACTTTGTTGGAGGATTGGTGACTGTGGGTCCGGAAGTGACTGGTGAGGCCAATCCGGGCCCGGAAGGCAAGCCCACACGTAGGACACAAGTGGATGGGTGCTGCAGTGGAAGTGGAGGCAGCCCGGGCCTTGCGTGCGGTGCGTTTCATCTGGGCCTCTGCAGTGCGTCTGTTCTCTGCTGCACGGGCTCCTGTGGTGAGCTTGCTACGCCAGGTTGGACGGTCCAGAGCATGAGACTCCCAAGTGCTGAGGTTGATGTCCAAGTCTTTGAGGGACACTTTGAGGCAGTCCTTAAACCGTTTCTTCTGTCCTCCTACGAGTGCTTGCCTTGACACAGTTCTCCATACCGAAGCTGTTTTGGCAGTCGACTCTCGGGCATTCTGACGACATGGCCTGTCAATCTGGCTTGGGCTTTCCGTAGGAGGGTGTGGACGCTGGGGATTCCGGCCCGTTCCAAGACCTCTGTGTCGGGAATTTTGTCCTGCCACCTGATGTGAAGGAGTCTACGTAGGCAGCTCAAGTGAAAGTGGTTGAGCTGTTTGGCATGTCTGCTGTAGACAGTCCAGGTCTCACTGGCATAGAGAAGAGTGGTGAGTACCACTGCACGGTAGACCTTCAGCTTGGAGATAAGGCTGAGTCCTCTCCGCTCCCAAACATTCTCACGGAGTTGCCCAAAGGCAGCGCTGGCCTTGGAAATCCTGTTGTTGACCTCAGCGTCAATGTTCACCACTCGCAAGAGTGTACTACCCAGATAGGTAAAGCTGTCGACTGTCGAACTTCATTTGATTGTATTTATGTGTGGTATATCTTATCAGTTTGGACAACATTCAAAAACAAAGCTTTTCACTGTACCTTGGCACACGTGACAATAATAAGCCTAACCCTAAATCTAAACCTAAATTAATACAATCTACTTAATAGTTATATACTTTTGACAATTTTTCTTACACATATCAGGGAGTTATATCAAAAATGGTTTTTTGAAAAAAGCTTTTTAATGTTGGTTCATCATTAATTACAAAGGTTCAACTGGATTGCCTTTTAGATAAATACTAGACTGACGTAGACCAGTGGATGCAGGCCTCTCCTGGGGCAACTCTCCCCCCACTCACCCACTCCATCCCCCTCAACCCCCCTTATTCCCCCCCCCTCCTCCCCCCCCCCCTCACCCACTCCTTCCCCCCTGAATCCCCTTCTCTCACCCACTCCATCCCCCAACCCCCGTCCTTCCCTCGCCCCCCTCCCTCACCCATACCCACTCCATCCCCCTGAACCCCCCTCCTCCCCCCCATTCATCCACTCCTGTCCCCCTCACCCACTCTCCCTCTCCATCACCCTGAACCCCCTTCCTCCCCCCCACTCACCCACTCCATACCCCTGAACCCCCCCCACTTCCCCCCACTCCCCCACTAAGTCGGGGATTAGATCGACAAGCGCCAACTGCGCACGCCCGGACTGACGTCGAAAACGCTGCTCGTCTTTCCCGGCCGGGGGGGGGGGGGGGGGGGGGGGAGGGGTGGTGAGCCCGTCCGTTGCCGGGCAGGGAGTGTCCTCCTGGGCCGTGGGTGGGTGAGGAGGGACAGGGAAGGGGAGAGGGAGCCACCCACCTCGGCCCCGTGCCGACAATGCTGCAGCCAGAGCGAGTCGTGGACCCGCGTCGAACGGAGGCGACTGCCATCTTGTTGGACCCTCTGCATCACAGGAGGGAGGTCAGGCCCGGTGCACGCCAGGATGGGCGCTGGTCCTCCCGACGGGGGGGAGGGCGCATCTATTAAAGTCAGCGGCAGCTCGTCGGCTCAGCAGCGCCCCCCCCCCCCCCCCTCCCATTGGCTTCCACTCCCGTCACTCTGGCGGATTCCATTGTGACGCAAAAACTGAACATGGGCAAGGTAAGTGTAAAAGTGAATTTTTAAACTTTAAAATGTCAATAACTTCAAAAATGAGAGATGAGAGTTTTAGCAATATGTAGATAGATAGATGATAATGTGCAGAGGATCTTGGGGTTCAAGTCCATAACTTCCCGAAAGCATATGGTATGCTTGCCTTCATTGGTCGGGGAATTTGAGTATAATAGTCAGGAAGTCATAATGCAGTTTTGGTTAGGCCGCATTTGAAGTATTGCATGCGTTTCTGGTCACCCCATTACAGGCAGGATGTGGAAGATTCGGAACGGAGGCAGAGGAGGTTTACCAGAATGATAACTGGGTTAGGAGGTATTATCAGACTTGGATTGTTTTCTCTAGAACGCAAAAGGTTATGGGGAGACCTGATAGAAGTATATAAAATTATGAGAGTCATGGATAGTTTAGACAGTCAGAATATATTTCCCTGGGTGGAAATGTCGAATCAAGATGGCATGGCTATTACAGTGCATTCAGAAAGTATTCAGACCCCTTCATTTTTCCACATTTTGCTACGTTACAGCCTTATTTTAAAATGGATTAAATTCAATTTTTATCATCAATCTACACACATTACCCCATAATAAAAAAGCAAAAACAGGTGTTTAGCAATTTTTGCAAAGTAATTAAAAAGAAATAACTGAAATATTACATTTACATAAGTATTTAGACTCTTTGCTATGACACTCAAAATTGAGCTTATGTTCATCCTGTTTCCATTGATTATCCTTGAGATGTTTCTACAATTTGATTGGAGTCCACCGGTGGTATATTAAATTGATTGGACATGATTTGGAAAGGCAAACACCTGTCTATATAAGGTCCCACAGTTGACAGTGCATGTCAGAACAAAAACCAAACCATGAAGATATTGGCCGTAGACCTCCGAGACAGGATTGTGTCGAGACACAGATCTGGGAAGGGTATAAAACAATTTCTGCAGCATTGCAGATCCCGAAGAGCAGAGTGGCCTCCGTCATTCTTAAATGGAAGAATTTTGGAACCACCAGGACTCTTCATAGAGTTGGCTGCCTGGCCAAACTGAGCAATCAGGGGAGAAGGGCCCTGGTCAGGGAGGTGACCAAGAACCCGATGGTCACTCTGACAGAGCTCCAGAGTTCCTATGTGAAGATGGGAGAACCTTCCAGAAGGACAACTATATCTGCAGCACTACACCAATCAGGCCTTTATGGTAGAGTGGCCAGACGAAAGCCACTCCTCAGTAAAAGGCACATGACACCCCACTTGGAGTTTGCCATAAGGTACCTAAAGGACTCTCAGACCATAAGAAACAAGATTCTCTGGTCTGATGAAACCTAGATTGAACTCTTTGGCCTGAATACCAAGTGGCACCGCTTATCACCTGGCCAATACCATACCTATGGTGAAGCATGGTGATAGCAGCATCATGCTGTGGGGATGTTTTTCAGCGGCAGGAACTGGGATTCTAGTCAAGATCGAGGGAAAGATGAATGGAACAAAGTACAGAGAGATCCTTGATGAAAACCTGCTCCAGAGCGTTCTGGGGCAGAGGTTCACCTTCCAACAGGACAATGACCAAGACAATACAGGAGTGGCTTCGTGACAAGTCTGTGAATGTCCGTGAGTGGCCTAGCCAGAGCCTGGACTTGAACCCGATCGAACATCTCTGGAGGGATCTGTAAATAACTGCATCGACGCTCCCCATCCAATCTGACAGAACTTAAGAGGATCTGCAGAGAAGAATGGGAGAAATTACCCAAATACAAGTGTGCCAAGCTTGTAGCATCATACCCAAGAAGACTTGAGACTGTAATCGCTGCCAAAGGTGCCTCAACAAAGTACTGAGTAAAGGGTCTGAATACTTATGTAAATGTGATATTTCAGTTATTTCTTTTTAATTACTTTGCAAAAATTTCTAAACACCTGGTTTTGCTTTTTTATTATGGGGTATTGTGTGTAGATTGATGAGAAAAAAATGAATTTAATCCATTTTAAAATAAGGCTGTAACGTAGCAAAATGTGGAAAAAGTGAAGGGGTCTGAATACTTTCTGAATGCACTGCAAGTGAGAAGGGCAAAGTTTAAAGGAGATGAGCAGGCATGTTTTCTACACAGAGGGTGATAAGTGCCTGGAATGCACTATGGGGAGGGGTTGGTGATTGAGGCAGATATGATCGTGGCATGCAAGAGACTGTTGGATAGGCACATGAATATACAGGAGATGGAGGGATATGGATCACGTGCAAGCAGATAAAAGTTGTGGCATCATGTTTGGCACGGACATTGTAGACCGAGGGCCCTGTTCCTGTGCTGAACTGTTCTATGTTCTACATAATGCAGCATGGCAGCCCATAGGTATGCATAATAATATGATAGTTAACACGCAGGGATAACCATTGAGAACCGCTCAAAGAGTCATAGAGAAACTGTTAACTTGAAGGAAATTTCTGTAAATTAGCAGTAAATGAGCAATAGCAAAATACTTGCTTTTATACTATGCCTTTTCAAGTCAAGTCAAGTCAATTTTATTTGTATAGCACATTTAAAAACAACCCACGTTGACCAAAGTGCTGTACATCTGATTAGGTACTAAGGAAAAAAAAATGAAACATACAGTAGCACGCAAACATAACAGCACATACAAAACAGTTCACAGCGCCTCCTCAATGAGCCTCAAACGCTAGGGAGTAGAAATAGGTTTTGAGCCTGGACTTAAAGGAGTCGATGGAGGGGGCAGTTCTGATGGGGAGAGGGATGCTGTTCCACAGTCTAGGAGCTGCAACCGCAAAAGCGCGGTCACCCCTGAGCTTAAGCCTAGACCGCGGGATAGTGAGTAGCCCCAAGTCGGCCGACCTGAGGGACCTGGAGTTAGAGAGGTGGGTTAGAAGATTTTTGATGTAGAGGGGGGAATGTCCATTTAGGGCTTTTATTGCATTTCAGGCCATGCAAACATCATAAAGTACTTTTGGAGCCTTTGTTTTTTCACAAATATATATTATTCATAACATACATAGTAAATACAATAGTTGCATCTTTCTTCATATTCATTATTTGATCAGTTCAATATATTCTCTTGAAATGAGTCAATGACACTCATGCTTTCTCCTTAAAAAGTACACCCACAAAATGTTTGAGAGTCCAGTTATGTCTGTAACAAAAGAAATGCAGCAGCCATTTGCGTCCCATGGTATGGGACAGCATCCCAGGGTAGTTAAGGAAGTGACTCTAGAAATCGTGGATGCATTGGTGATCATTTTCCAATGTTCTATACATTCAGGATCAGTTCCTGTAGATTGGAGGGTAACTAATGTTATCCCACAGTTTAAGAAAGGAGGGAGATGGAAAACAGGGAATTATTGACCAGTTAGCCTGACATCAGTGGTTGGGAAGATGCTGGAGTCAATTATAAAAGGTGAAATAGCAGCACATTTGGATGGCAATAACAGGATCGGTCCGAGTCAGCACGGATTTACGATGGGGAAATCATGATTGACTAATCTTCTGGAATTTTTTGAGGATGTAACTAGAAAGATGGACAAGGGAGAGCCAGTGGATGTAGTGTACCTGGACTTTCAGAAAGCCTTTGATAAGGTCCCACAAAGGAGATTAGTGGGCAAAATTAGAGCACATGGTATTGGGGGTAGGGTACTGACATGGATAGACAATTGGTTGGCAGACAGGAAACAAAGAGTAGGGATTAATGGCAGGCAGTGACTAGTGGGGTACCGCAAGACTCGGTGCTGGGACTGCAGGTATTTATAATTTACATTAAGGACTTAGATGAAGGGATTAAAAGTAACATTAGCAAATTTGTCGATGACACAAAGCTGGGTGGCAGTGTGAACTGTGAGGAGGATGCTATGAGGATGCAGGGTGACTTGGACAGGTTGTGTGAGTCGACAGACGCAAGGCAGATGCAGTTTAATGTGGATAAATGTGAGGTTATCCACTTTGTTGGGCAAGAATAGGAAGGCAGATTATTATCTGAATGGTGTCAAGTTAGGAAAAGGGGAAGTACAAAGAGATCTGAGTGTCCTTGTTCATCAGTCACTGAAAACAACAGCAGACAGTGAAGAAAGCTAATGGTATGTTGTCTTCATAACAAGAGGAGTTGAGTTTTGGAGCAAAGAGGTCCTTCTGCAGTTGTACAGGGCCCTAGTGAGACCACACCTGGAGTATTGTGTGCAGTTTTGGTCTCCAAATTTGAGGAAGGACATTCTTGCTATTGAGGGAGTGCAGCATACGTTCACAAGGTTAATTCCCGGGGTGGCGGAACTGTCGTATGTTGAAAGACTGGAGCGACTGGGCTTGTATACACTGGAATTTAGGATGAGAGGGGATCTTATTGAAACATATAAGATTATTAAGGGATTGGACACGCTAGAGGCAGGAAACATATTCCCGATGTTGGGGAGTCCAGAACCAGGGGCCACAGTTTAAGAATAAGGGGTAGGCCATTTAAAATGGAGATGAGGAAGAACATTTTCACCCAGAGAGTTGTGAGACTGTAGAATTATCTGCCTCAGAGGGCAGTGGAGGCCAATTCTCTGGATGCTTTCAAGAGAGAGTTAGCTGGAGCTCTTAAAGATAGCGGAGTCAAGGGATATGGGGAGAAGGCAGGAATGGGGTACTGATTGTGGATGATCAGCCATGATCACAGTGAATGGCAGTGCTGTTGCGAAGGGCCGAATGGCCTACTCCTGCACCTATTGTCTATTGTCTATAAAACTTTTTGTCTCAAACTTCAAGATGAATGTGATCAGATGATCTGTTTAAACAATATTGATTAAGGAGTAAGCTTTGGTCAGGACATAAGAACATTTTCCCTGCTCTTCTTTGAGAATCTGTCCAGGATTATTTTATGTAGAAACAAGGAACTGCAGATGTTGCTTTATACTCAGCGGATCAGGCAGCATCCTGGGAGAACATGGATATGTGACGTTTCGGGTCAAGACCCTTCTTCAGGGATTTTTTAACGTTGACCTCAAAGGGCTTTAGATTTGCCTTTCATCCAAAAGACAGCTTTGAAAGTAATGCACTCCCTTAATACGTGAAGTTCAAATTTTTACAACATGCTCACATATCTAGAATGGAGCTTAAACTCACAACCATTTGACTCAGAGGCAGGAGTGCTTCCATTGTGCCACGTCACATGGAAGTAACTGATATTTTTTTTGATCAGTGCAAAAATGTGTCAACGCACAGAGAAATTAAGTGAGTGTCAGTATATCATGTCATCTTGTCCCAAACCCACTGTTTTTTATAAGCTGGATGTCCAGTTGTACACTGAGCTTAATTTCAAGTAACAGAACGATTTTTATAACATAGACTTCCATCTGCATATCACAGTCCTTCTCTTAGGATATTACAAGCTTTGCAAAGAGCTCTGCGCAGACAGTGACTGCATTAGGAGTGGTCCTCCACTACATCCCATTGTTATTGTTGTGATAAATGAAAACAAAGATTAGAATTAAGAAGTAGCAGACACTTAACCAATCAAATTAGAATTAAATGGAGTCAGCAAAGTTTTATGAAGGGAAAATCACATTTGTAGGAGAGATTAAAGGAAATTAGTGGATGTAGTTTATCAGGATTTTCAAAATTAATTTGAATCAATTAATGAAACATGCAACACGGAAACAGGCCCTTCGGCCCTCTGAGATTACACCGACCATTGATCAGTCTTTCACACTAGTCTTATGTTATACCATTTTCACGTTCATTCCCTACACACGAGGGGCAATTTACAGAGGCCACTTAGCCTTTAAACCGCATGTCTTTGGGAAGTGGGAGGAAACTGGACCACTCGGATGAAACCCACGCGGTCACAGGGAAAATGTGTGAACACCACACCGACAGCAACCAAGGTCAGGTTTGAACCCGGGTTACTAGCGCTATGGGGCAGCAGCTCTACCAGCTGCGCCACTGTACTGCCCTCAGGTTGACGAGGTTCTGGGTAGAGACTCTGTAATTGAATGTGGGTGTAGGAATGTGAGTTTATGGAGTGTGGGGGGAAACCGAAGATCTCACTATCCCACCTTGCTGACCTGAGCCCCAATGTTCTTGTGAAGTTAAGCCATGCTTTACTTATTTATTTTTCATTTAGTGAACACGTGCTGTTCGCAATACAGTTTTTATTCTGGTGTCTTGTCTTTTATTCCTTCCTGCCATCCATGGGTCACAGACCTTGCATCTTGTTCTTATTCCCCTTCTTTTCTTCTGCATGTTAAAACATACCTCTATCATCCCCACTCTGATGAAAGAACACGTCCATTTCTTTCCCCACAGAGGCTGCCTGACTTGTTCAAAGTGGCAGCACATTCTGTTTCTGTTTGAGATTCATGGTATCAGCAGTTTTTTGCTTTCCTGTTGTAGATATTTTAGGTCTTTATTATCCAGCCTGTGGCCTGAACTGTGCCATAAGCATAGAAGAGTGGGAGAAGGCCAAGGGTTTTCCTGCACTGGCAAGTTGAAGAGTAACAGAGGGCGGCACGGTTGCGCAGCGGTAGAGTTGCTGCCTTACAGCGCTTGTAGCACCGAAGACCCGGGTTCGATCCCGACTCCAAGAGCTGTCTGTACAGAGTTTGTATGTTCGCCCCGTGACGGTGTGGATTTTATCCGAGATCTTCGGTTTCCCCCCACACTCCTAAGACGTACAGGTTTGTCGTAAGTTGACTTGGTATAAGTGTAAATTGCCCCTAGTGTGTGTAGGATAGTGTTAATATGGATGGATTGCTGGTTGCTGCGGACTCAGTGGTCTGAAGGGCCTGTTTCTGCGCTGTATCTCTAAACTTTAAAAAAACTAAAAGATGAATTGCTACCTTGTTGAGTATATGTGGGCCACTGTTAAGATGAAGGAAGGGTAGATTCTCAAAATCTATGCTGTGCAATCCTTCTATTAAAGTTTACAATTCGACCTACCCTCTCTTTGCCCCTTGTGACTCCAGCAATCTTTTTCATTGGAGTTTGTCTCTAAATCAGGAGATTCATATTTTCCCTTGCACTTTGGTTAGCACTGCACAAGCTGATATCACATTCATGCAATCTGTAGACAGCTGGAATCAATCTTGATATGACTATAAAGTAGTCTCTCTTTCCTGTTCCAGAAAGGAAAAGCACCAAGTGTGTAGGAAAGAACTGCAGATGCTGGTTTAAATTGAAGGCAGACACAAAATGCTGCAGTAACAGCGGGACAGGCAGCATCTCTGGAGAGAAGGAGTCTGAAGAAGGGTCTCGACCCGAAATGTCACTCATTCCTTGTCTCCAGAGATGCTGCCTGTCCTGCTGAGTTACTCCAGCATTTTGTGTCTACCTTCAGAAAAGTACCAGCCTGCCTGATCTTTCAATGTTTCCAGTAAAGTGCATTCAAACCTGCCAGTGTCTGTCCGTGTCTGCGCAAATGCTCCTTTTCCTGCAGTTTGGGGTTCAGTGATTTTGGGCTAGGGTGGACAGGGGCTCTGCTCCAGTGTACTTACCATGATGGAACAGAACCACTTCAAAACCACATTGTTAAATCTGTTGTTCCATCTAATCTTTCAAAGGAGGATGATTTTGCGACTTGCTCACTTACAGTTAACATTTATCATTTATATTTTATTATATTTCAGATACAGCGCGGAAACAGGCCTTTTCGGCCCACCAAGTCCGCACCGCCCAGTGATCCCCGCACACTAACACTATCCTACACACACTAGGGACAATTTTTACATTTACCCAGTCAATTAACCTACATACCTGTACGTCTTTGGAGTGTAGGAGGAAACCGAAGATCTCGGAGAAAACCCACGCAGGTCACGGGGAGAACGTACAAACTCCGTACAGATGGCGCCCGTAGTCAGGATCGAACCTGAGTCTCCGGCGCTGTATTCGCTGTAAAGCAGCAACTCTACCGCTGCGCTACCAATGAAATGTGATCAATTAAGAGCATTGGAAGAGTACAGCCAGATTATGAATTAGCCAGAGTATATGAATATGGGCTTGATATCTGGATAGGAAAATGCCAGGAAGATATTTCTGAACAGTTCAGCAAGATGAATAAGCCGAATGATACATTATTTTTTCTATTTTTTCTCCGCTGATGTTTTTTTGTCCCCTGTAGAATATTGCCATAAGATGTTCTGTATTAGAGCAGATGTAATCAGGTTGTCAAAACAATAGATGCAGTTTAGACACAGTCAACAATCATAATCATGAATGTGCAATATATGCCTTGAATGGTGTGAATTGTTGTGTTGAATGGAAAATAATTATGCTACACTTATCAGAGGATGGCAGCTGTAAATCAGGAAGACAGCAAATCATTAAACTCAATCCATCTGTCATGTTATCTGCCTTTCTCTTGACGGAGTAACTTATGAAAATTCCTGCAGGAGAAGATGGCTCAGCACAAAGCTGGTAACTCCATTTGACAGCTTCTATATTTTTGTATCTCATGAGATGCAGGTATTATTTTCTTTAGGTTTTCCTCCAGTAGAGTTTTTAATTATAGAAATATGTTTACACCACTAATTCTATATTCTATGAATTTATCTGACTCCACTGAAAAGCTCTGCGTTCCTTTCATTCATTCAGTTAAGCAATGAAGCTAATGTGAGGAGGAAGCAGTGAGGTTTCAAAAGGACATAAACAGACTCGTCAGGGGCTGAGGAAGGGTCTATGCCCAAGATGTCACCTGTCCGTGTTCTCTGGGGATGCTGCCTGGCCTGCTAGGTTGCTCCAACACTTTATGTCCTTCTATGTTTAAATAGGCTAAGTGAATGGGCAAGGATGTGTGATATAGTGTGGAAAAAATTAGATCATCCACTGATAGAAAAAATAGAGAGTATTTTTTTAAATGGTGAAAAGATTGAAAGCTCTTACATAGATACAAAGATACATAGACAATAGGTGCAGGAGTAGGACATCCGGCCCTTCGAGCCAGCACCGCCATTCAAAGTGATCATGGCTGATCATCCACAATCAGTACCCCGTTCCTGCCTTCTCCCCATACCCTTTGATTTTGCTAGCCCTAAGAGCTCTGTCTAATTCTCTTTTGAGTGCATCCATTGAATTGGCCTCCACTGCCTTCTGAGGCAGAGAATTCCACAAATTCACATCTCTTTGTGTGAAAAGGTTTTTCCGCATCTCAGTTCTAAATGGCTCTTATGCTTTATTCTTAAACTGTGGCCCCTGGTTCTGGAGTCCCCCAACATCGGGAACATGTTTCCATGTTTTCTAGCATGTCCAATCCCTTAATAATTTTGTGTGTTTCTATAAGATCCCCTCTCATCCTTCTAAATTCCAGTGAATACAAGCCCAGTCGCACCATTCTTTTATCATAATGCAGACCTGCCATCCCGGGACTTAACCTCGTGAACCTACGCTGCACTCCTTCAATAGCAAGAATGTCCTTCCTCAAATTAGGGGACCGAAACTGCACACAATACTCATGGTGTGGTCTCACCAGGCCCCTGTACAACTGCAGAAGGACCTCTTTGCTCCTATACTCAACTCCTCTCATTATGAAGGCCAACATGCCATTAGCTTTCTTCATTGCCTGTTGTACCTGCATGCTTACTTTCAGTGACTGATGTACTAGGACACCCAGGTCTCGTTGTACTTCCCCTTTTCCTAACTTGACACCATTCAAATAATAATCTATTTTCCCGTTCTTGCCACCAAAGTGAATACCTCACATTTATCCACATTATACTGCATCTGCCATGCATCTGCCCACTCACCCAACCTGTCCAAGTCACCCTGCATCCTCATAGCATCCTCTTCACAGTTCACACTGCCACCCAGCTTTGTGTCATCTGTAAATTTGCTAATGTTACTTTTAATTCCTTCATCTAAACCATTAATATATATTGTAAATAGCTGCGGTCCCAGCACCGAGCCTTGCGGTACATCACTAGTTAATGCCTGCCATTCTGAAAGGGACCCGATAATCCCTACTCTTTGTTTCCTGTCTGCCAACCAATTTTCTATCCATGACAATACCCTATCCCCAATTTCATGTGCTCCAATTTTGCCCACTAATCTCTTCGTAGCCATTGAAAATTAATATGCAGATCCACAAAGCAATTAGGAAGGCAAAAAGTATGACGGTTTTATTGAAGAGGATTTGAGTCTGATGGAAAAGACATCTTACTGGATTATACACCGATGAGCCAAAACATTAATACCACTGACAGGTGAAGTGAATGACATTGATTATCTTGTTACAATGGCACCTGTCAAGGGGTGGGATATATTAGGCAGCAAGTGAACAGTCAGTTCTTGAAGTTGATGTGTTGAATGCAGGAGAAATGGGCAGAAGTAAAGACCTGAGCAACTTTGACAATGGCCAAATTGTTATGGCCAGATGACTGGGTCAGAGCATCTCTGAAACGGCAAGGCTTGTGGGGTGCTCCCGGTCAGCAGTGGTGAGTACCTACCGACAGTGGTCCGAGGAGGGACAAACCACAAACCGGCGACAGGCTGTTGGGCGCCCAAGGCTCATCGATGCACGAGGGCAACGAAAGCTATCCTGTCTGGTCCAAACCGACAAAAGGTCTACTGTGGCACAAGTCACAGAAAATTTTAATGGTGGTCACGGGAGGAATGTGTCACAATACACAGTGCATCGCACCCTGCTGCGTAGCCGCAGACCGGTCAGAGTGCCCATGATGACCCTGTCCACCGTCGAAAGTGCCTACATTGGGCACGCGAGCATCAGAACTGGACCTTGGAGTAGTGGAAGAAGGTCGCCTGGTCCGATGAGTCCCGTTTTCTTTTAGATCATGTGGATGGCCATGTACGTGTGCGCCGTTTACCTGGGGAAGTGATGGCACCAGGATGCACTGCGGGAAGACGACAAGCCGGTGGAGGGAGAGTGATGCTCTGGGCAATGTTCTGCTGGGAAATCCTGGGTCCAGCCATTCATGTGAACATCAATTTGACTCGTGTAACCTACCTAAACGTTGTTGCAGACCAGGTACACCCCTTCATGGCAATGGTATTCCCTGATGGCAGTGGCCTCTTTCAGCAGGATAATGCACCCTGCCACACTGCATACATTGTTCGGGAATGGTTTGAGGAACATGATGTGTTCACGGTGTTGCCCTGGCCTCCAAATTCTCCAGATCTCAATCTGATTGAGCATCTGTGGGATGTGCTGGATCGGCAAGTCTGATCCATGGCGGCTCCACCTCGCAACTTACAGGACTTGAAGGATCTGCTGCTGATGTTTTGGTGCCAGATACCACAGGACACCTTCAAGGGTCTTAAAGAGTCCATGCCTCGGCGGGTCGGCGCTGTTTTGGCGGCACACGGAGGAGCAACAGCATATTAGGCAGATGGTCATAATGTTTTGGCTCATCAGTGTATATGTGCATGGTACGATCATATCTTTACAGATCTAGTTTCCTTGCTTTAAAAAAACATACACATGTCAGAGAAATTGCGACAAAGCTCCATCAGATTGATACCTAGAATGGGGCTTTCGGAGGAGAGTTTGACCCCAAACTCGCTTGAGGCTTGAAGAATGAGCTGATTTCATTGAACGATAAAAATGTCTGACAGGATTTGGCAGAGTAGATGAAAGGATGATGCTTCCTCTGGATGGGATGTCTGGAGCCAGGGATCACAGTCTCAAAATAATAATAATCCACTGAGAGCTGAGATGAGAGGAAATTTCTTCACCGAGACAGGATTGACTCTTTGGAATTCTCCACCCAGTGAGATTATGGTGTGTTCGTGATGAATTATATTCCAGCCAGAGATCAATACCTTTTACTTATAAAGGGAATCAAGGGGTATAGGCAGTGCAGGAAAATTGAGCTTAAATAAAGAACCAGCTCTTAGCTTATTGAATGATAGCAGGCACGAAGGGCTGAACAGCCTACTCCTATTTCTAATGTTCTGTCCCATAGAAATAATTCAGCATTGACCCAAAAGACTCCTTATATTGTGATTGGGAACACATCGCATGCTTCAACCCGTTTCGTCCCTAACTAGCCTGTCAGTGTCATGTGCCTGCTGTTGGAATCCAGTTTGGATATGAAAAGGGGCTCACTACCAGAAAGGAACAAGTGTTTGAAATGCCCCTTGTTAAAGTGGCCACAGGCTAATTGTCAAAAGTTCCAGAGGTAGGAGTTAATACACAAACAGCACAGTAATAGGCCTTTCAGCCCACAATGTCTGTTTCGAACTTAATGACAAGTTCACTGATCTCCTCTGCCTGCACATGATCCATATCACTCCATTCCAAATCCTACAACCTCTGTAAAACTGCGTAACCCATATCCCTCCATTAGCTGCATATCCCGCAAATGGACTTACCATTGGAGCCTGCGATCCCGTACCTGGGATCGACGCTCCAACCGCGGCCTGCGGATTTCAGCATCGAGGAGCTCGCAGTCTCGGGGAGAGACTGATGTCGGGAAGTTCCAAGCCGCAGGAGATTTGACCAGTCCCATCTCGGGAGTCCGATTCCCTGGCGCGGGGAGCTGAGATTCCCCCATTGTGGGAGCTTGATCGCCCCAATGTGGAGGGCTCGACTGCCGGTTGCAGGAGCCAAGACAGCGGAAGGGTTGAGTGCCTGACCGTGGGAGAACAAAGAAGGGAAGGAGATTTAACTTATTTTCGCCTTCCATCACAGTGAGTCGCTGTGTTGGATGTTCATGTTAAAAATTTATTTGGGTGTCTTGTTGCTCTTTATTGGTATGACTGTATGGCAATCTGAATTTCACTGTACTTTCATTGGTACATGTGACAATAAACTCACCTTGAAATGCCCTTGAACTGCAATAAAACCAAAAGATACTGGAGATGCTCGGTGCATCAGGCTGCATCTGTGGAGAGAGAGAAACAGCTGACTTTTCCTTGGATGTACCATTGAGTGTTAATGACCTGTAAAACCATGGGACCAGCTAGTTTATTCTCAATGGATGGAGATTGTCACCAGGAACTATGGCTAATTTTCCTCTTTTTCCTCTTTGTTTTTAATCCTCGAATCAGAATGAATGATTAAGGGCAGAACCCTGTATTGTGTGTGGTTCAGCGCTGTGGTTCAAAGTGCATCTGTTCTGTTCTGTTCTTGGTTCTTGGTCCGCCAAAATATTCCAAATGGAATTTAAACTGGAGGTGGCGGAGTATGGACAAGCAAAAAGGTCTTCTTGGATTCCCGGGCTGTTGGAATCAAGGCTGATTAGTGGAGAGTCAACTCAAAACCTTTATAGAATCAATTAAAATGTCTGAAAGTGATTCTCATTAAGGTTGAGGAGATTGATTTCTATTTTCTGTGGCAGTTCTTCCACAATATTTTAATGACTTGCAGCAGTTTTATAAACACTTTATTCAGCTCTTCTCATTATGCTGCCTGATCCTATTGATTTAAAACAGATCCCACCACCCAACACCATCTTCCCCAAACACCTCACACCCCCAACACCCGTCATGTACATTCAGAAGATTGTCGCTTTTAGTTTTCACAGTTGTGACTTGCACTATAAGCAGCAGTAGGAGGTCCTTTTTAATTGATGAAAAGTACAAATACTGTGAGTGTTGAAGTTGTGAAATTAAAATGTAGTTGCTGGGAACACTCAGCAGGTCAGGCAGTATTCATGGAGAGAAAAAAAGGTTACATTTCAAGTGAATGACCTTTCCTCCAACTGGAAACAGTTGGAGATGTCGCAGGTTTTAAGTAATTGTAGAGGCTGGGAGGGAGGGGAGGGGAGGAAAGACCGGAAGGGAAATTCTCTGATCAGCTGAAAAACAGGAGGAACGAAATGTCAAAAAGGAATGTCAGATGAAATGCAGAATTCAGTACTCATAGTCATATAGCATGGAAACAGGCCCTTCGGCCCAACTTGCCCACTCCAACCAACATGGCCCATCTACACGTCCCACCTGCCTGGGTTTGACCCATATCCCTCTAACACTATCCTATCCATGTACCTGTCTAAATGTTTCCTAAACATTGCAATTGTACCTGCCTCAACTGCACCATTTTTCCATTTCGTTCCATACACCTACCACCCTTTGTGTAAAAAAAAAGTTACCCCTCAGGTTCCTATTAAATCTTTCCCCCTCACCTTAAACCTATGTCCTCTGGTTCTCAATTCCCCTACTCTGGGCGAGAGACTGTGTGTTTACCAGATCTATTCCTCATAATTTTGTACACCTCAATAAGATCACTCCTCATCCATCTGTGCTCCAAGAATGGAGCCCTAGCCTGCTCAATCTTTCCCTATAGCTCAAGCCCTCGTCCTGGCAACATCCTCGTAAATCGTCTCTGCACCCTTTCAGCTTGACACCATCTTTCCTATAACGCAGTGCCCAGAAATGAACACAATACTCTAAATGAGGACTCTCCAACGTCTTTTATAATTGCAACATGACCTCCCAACTTCTTTACTCAATACTCTGATTAAGCCTTTTTGACCACTCTAAATACCTGTGACGCCACTTTCAAGTAACTATGTACCTGCATTCCTAGATCCTTCTGCTCCACAACACACCCCAGTCTTCCCATTCACTATGTAGGCCCTGCCTATTTCAGACTTCCCAAAATGCAACACCTCACATTCCTTTGTATTTTTAAATTCTATCAACCATTTCTCAGCCCTCCTGCTACAAATTTTGACAACCATCTTCACTATCTACAAACCACCCACTTTTGTGTCATCTGCAAACTTGCTAATCATGCCATGTACATTCTTGTCCAAATTATTGATATAGATGACAACCAGCAATGGGCCCCGCACTGAACCCTGAGGCACACCACTTGTCCCTTCATGCTGGCAAGGTGTCGTAGCATGTGGCAGACTAACAAGATTTTGAATCCTTGTTCTACTGTGACTGCATGGATTTCCTCTGGGTGCTCTGGTTTCCTCCCATATCCCAAAGGCGTATGAGTTTGTGGGTTAATTAGTCTCTGTAAATTGCACCTGGTATGTAGAGAGTGAATGTGAAAATGGGATGACATAAAACTAGTGCGAACAGTGATCGATCGTTGGCGTAGACTTGGCGGGTCGAAGTGCCTGTTTCCATGTTGTGTCTCTAAACTAAACTAAACTAATAAATGGGATAACATTGAAATTATGAACAGATGATCAGTGTTTGGCATGGAACCAGTAGGCCGAAGGGCCTATTTCCATGCTGTATTTTTCAATAAATGTTTCAATCACTCAATGCTGAAGTCAGCTAATCATTGAGGGAGCATAATCCCTTAATGTTGTGACATGTGGCTCTTCCAAAACATTACGAATACAGTCAGTGGCACCTTATGACATGAAGACAATTGATATACTTGTAAAGCCCTGTCCTGTCTCTGTCTTCTGGTCTCTGATAAAAGACAATGAAATGTACTTTCTGCATAGAAAACTTCAGAACATAATTTTGTCTGTGTCTAGAAATTATGAAACGTCATAAAGAATAGTTGATTTAATCTTGAGATACTGCATTTTTCATTGCAATCAGAAATAATCCCAGATCAGATTACTTGAATTGCTCAACTCTGCCAATGGTTAGATATGATTTTGATATCCTTATACATGTATGATAAATCTAATTTGAATCTTTGAAATGAACTCAAATTATTCCATAGAATTATATTTCTTTTCATTCCATGTCAGCTTTATGCTCATGAAAATAAATATTGATGCTGTTAAACTAGATCCACCTGCTGTTCCAAGTAATGCAGTCAATTCATTCTCAATTTCTAAACCAGAAGAGACAGCTAATTATTGGGCAAGGATTTTCATTTGGCCTTCATTTATTTGCAGAAGAATGTTCTCCAATTTGATGTCTCGGTTAGAAATGGGAGCATTCGATGTCAAGAGTATTAGACAGGGATTGCCATTCAAAGGTGATCTTGTCATTTACTCTAACATCCTAACAACGCTCAGAATACTAACATTCTTTCAGTGTGACCAGAATTTCCAGTCATCCACCCAAGTGACAAGTATCTAGATGACTTTGTCTTTTCTTAAGCTGACATGCTGAGCACTGTGTATATAAAAAGGGAATACACAAAAGGGCACTGAAGAGCAAAAGTACAATTTTGGAGTGCAGATGAATCTTTGTGAAAAATCTTACTTGTGTTGCATAAATTGCAACTCCTTCCTCATTACATTCTGTTCAAAATACCTTTCATTAATTTGTTACCAAGTGGCATTTTTAGAATTCTATGATACATATTGACACCAAAATACTGTTATCATAGACCTAGAAAATTATAGCCAATTATCAAGAATTACAGCCAGAACTTGAATGCCAGGCAAATGGGCTGGAATGGCTAATGAGGTTTAATTCAGGTGGCATGGGTTGTTTTTTAGGAAGTCAAACCAGGACAGGCCTTCATCATGAACAGAAAGCCCCTGGGGGATGTTGTAGGGCAGAGGGATCTAGGATCAAGCGCATTGTTCCCTGAAAGTAGTGTCACAGGAAGATAATAATAATAATAATAATGCATTACATTTATATAGCGCGTTTCAAACACTCAAAGACGCTTTACAGGGATTTCTAGAACATAGAGAAGTGAATAAATAGATAAATAAGTAAACGAACAGAGAAAGGAGGCAGAAGGTGAGGTGACCTTCAGTGGTTGAAGGCAGTGCTGAAGAGGTGAGACTTCAGTGATGTTTTGAATGTGGTGAGTGAGGAGGAGTCTCTGACGGTTTGGGGTAGTGAGTTCCATAGGGTGGGAGCAGCGATGGAGAAAGCCCTGTCCCCCCAGGATCTGAGTTTGGTCCGGATGGGGGGGGGACAGGAGATTGGCAGCAGCAGAGCGGAGGGTGCAGGTGGGAGTGTGCCTGTGGAGGAGGTCAGTCAGGTAGGATGGGGCCAGGTTATGGAGGGCTTTGTAGGTCATGAGGAGGATTTTGTATTGGATTCTCTGGGGGATGGGGAGCCAGTGGAGTTTGTAAAGGACGGGGGTGATATGGTCACGGATCGGGGAGTGGGTGAGTAGACGGGCAGCGGAGTTTTGAATGTATTGAAGTTTACTGATGATTTTTGAGGGTGAGCCATAGAGGAGGCTGTTGCAGTAGTCCAGACGGGAGGTGATGAAGGCGTGGATGAGGGTTTCTGCAGCTGTGAAGGAGAGGGATGGACGGAGACGGGCAATATTTTTGAGGTGGAAGAAGGCTGTCTTTGTGATGTGTTTAGTGTGTTTGTCGAAGGAGAGGGTAAGATAGGGTAAGGAAGAAGGCTTTTGGTATGCTGGCCTCCATCAGTCAGAGAATTGAGTACAGAAATTGGGACAATATGTAACAGTTGTACAAGACACGGTGAGATGGCATTTAGAGTATTGTGTGCACGTTTGGTCACCCTGCTATCGGAAATATGCTATTTAGCTGGAAAGAGTGTAGAAGAGATCTACGAAAATGTTGCCAGAACTGAGACATAGGGAGTGGTCGGGCAGGTTAAGATTTTACTCCTAAGAGTGCATGAGGTTGAGGGGTGACATTATAGAAGTGTATAAAACCATAAGGAGGAAAAAAATAGGGTGAATGTATAGTCTTTGTCGCTGGGTAGGGCAATCGTGAACTAGAGGGCATAGGTTTAAGTTGAGAAGGGAAAGATTTAATAAGAACCTGAGAGACAACTTTTTCACACAGTGTGGTTATATGAAGCAACCTGCCAGAGGAAGTAGTTGAGGTAGTTATAATCTGTATATTACTAAAACTCTCATCTTGTATGTTTGTTCCGTATGTTTGTTCCTGTTATTTCTCCCGTTATTCCTGTATGCCCTTCTTATCCGCAAAAAGCGGTACACGACCCGCACAATTTTAGGCCCACCTTACTCACCATTGTGCTGGGGATACATTCATCCAAGTTTCATTCAAATTGCGCTTATATTTTTCGTTAAAGTTTAAAAATTACCTTATTAAACCGATTGCTTGTCATGTTCAGCGTGTGACATCACAATGAGACCCGCCCGAGTGACCACCAACGAGGGGGGGGAGCACCATGACCGCCGGGTGTGACGGAAGCGGGGGGGGGGGAGGAGTGTGGGGGGAGCGGGGGAGGGGTTGGGGGAGTGGGGGAGGTGAGGGTGCTAGACCAATGCAGGAGAGTTTTGGGGGAGTTTTAAGGGGGGATGGAGTGGGTGGGGGGTGGGGAGGAGGGGGGGATAAAGGGGGTTGAGGGGGGATGGAGTGGGTGTGTTGGGGGTAGTGGGTGAGGGGAGGGTGCTAGGCCAATGCAGGAGAGGCTTTGGGTCCATGGCTCGCTCTGGCTGCAGCGCTGGCGGTATGGGGCCGAGGTGAGTGGCTCCCTCTTCCTTTCCCTGTCCCCCAATCGCCCGCCCACGACCCCGGGGGACACTCCGCACCCAACAACGGCCTTCGTTAGTTGGAGAGAGTTGCCGGGCCCGCAAGATCGTCAGTTGGGGAGGGTTGCCCCAGGAGAGGCCCACAGGAGGGATTTGGACCCAACGGATCCACCTCAGTCCAGTAACTTTTAAAAGACATTTGGACAGGTACATGGAAAGGAAAGATTTTAGAAGGATGTGGGCCAAGCATGGATAAATGCGACTAGCTGAGATGGGGCATGGACGAGTTGGTCCAAAATATCTGTTTCCATGATGGTTACTCCATGGCATATAGTTTGCAGAATTTGTTTAAAGAGCGCAAAGAATAATGTTTTCCAATAGACTGCTGCCTCACAGCGCCAGAGACACGGGTTTGATCCTGACCTTGGTTGGGGTGTGTGTGTGGAGTATGCGTGTTCTTCCTGTGACTATATTTCCTCCTGGTGATCCAGTTTCCTCCCAACTCCCAAAGACATGCCTGTTTGCAGCTTAATTGACCTCTGTAAATTGCCCCAGCTGTGTAGGGAGTGGATGAAAATGTGGGATAACATAGAACTAATGTGAATGGGTGATCAGCGGTCAGCATGGACTTGGTGGGCTGAAGGGCCTGTTTCCATGCTGTATCCCTAAACTAAGCTAAACTAAACTAAAATGAAAGAAAGGCAGAACCAAGACCAAGTAGCACCCTGTAGAGTTTCGGAACATGTTTATATCTTTACGCTTACCTTAAGTTTCTTATAACAGAGGCCTGAGGCAGAGTAAATGTCCAGCGTTCTAGAATTCCCCAAGGTCCATCCTCAGTTTAGCAGTCTGTTTGACAACAGAATTAAATATCCCCCACCAGCCGTCCTCATTACCCAAATTTAATGCAAAATGTAACAAATTACCTCTAGGCTGGATTACAAAGGAGGTTATGCGAGTGCTCAGATTTTGCCATGGGCTTGCCTTCAGTTCTTAGCATCAGGAGGAATGCTGTGGTCTTGGGTGAGTTGCAGAACGATTAATTGTCTCATTTCCGTTATCTTCTATTTTTGTAGCACTTGATATCTGTTATCAAGCTTCCATAAACGGTACTATCCAATTCACCTCTACCCTATTGTAGACATTGGACTTTGAACTGGTGAACTATATTCTGCTCTCTGCATCTTTCCTTTTGCTCTACATATTGTACTTGAGTTTGGCTTGATTATACAGTGCCCTCTATAATGTTTGGGACAAAGACCCAACATATATATATTTGCCTTTGTACTCACAATTTGAGATTTGTAATAGAAAAAATCACATGTGGTTAAAGTGCACATTGTCAGATTTTAATAAAGGCCATTTTTATACATTTTGGTTTCACCATGTAGAAATTACAGCAGTGTTTCTACATAGTCCCCCCATTTCAGGGCACCATAAAAGGCATGTTCAATTGTGTTCAGATCGGGTGATTGACTTGGCCACTCAAGAATCGACCATTTTTTTCGCTGTGAAAAACTCCTTTGTTGCTTTAGCAGTATGTTTGGAATCATTGTCTTGCTGTTGAATGAACCGCTGGCCAACGGGTTTGAGGCATTGTGGGACACAGCAATATCGTGTAAATGAAAGTAGTCATGTTTAGTATTTTGGTGCATATCCTCTGCATGCAATGACTGCTTGAAGTCTACGATTCATGGACATCACCAGTTGCTGGGTGTCTTCTCTGATGATGTTCTGCCAGGCCTCTGTTGCAGCCATCTTTAGCTTATGCTTGTTTTGGGGGCTTCAGTTTTCTCTTCAGCATATAAAAGGCATGCTCAATTGGGTTCAGATCGGGTGATTGACTTGGCCACTCAAGAATTGACCGTTTTTTAGCTTTGAAAAACTCCTTTGTTGCTTTAGCAGTATTTTTGGGAGCATTGTCTTGATGTTGAATGAACCATCGGCCAATTAGTTTGAAGCAATTGTTTGAACTTGAGCAGATAGGATGTGTCTATACACTTCAGAATTCATTATACTACTACCATCAGCAGTTGTATCATCAATGAAGATAAGTGAGCCAGTACCTTCAGCAGCCATACATGCCCAGGCCATAACACCCCCACCACCGTGTTTCACAGATGAGGTGGTATGCTTTGGATCTTGGACAGTTCCTTCTCTCTCCTCCATACTTTGCTCTTGCCATCACTGATATAAGTTAATCTTCATCTCATCTGTCCATGAGACCTTTTTCCAGAACTGTGGTTGCTCTTTTTGGGCAGTGGGCAGGTTTCATAGACCTGCATGGGAAGGTAGACGCTCCCGTCCCCACGAGTCTCGGGCAGATGAGGCTCATCAGCCTGGGAAGGCAGTCCATCTAGGAGAAGGAAAACTCTGATCTAAAAACCTCCACTGCCTTGTGGCCATATCCAGTCATGGAAAAGGCTCCAGGAGTAAACCTCAAGAAAGTCCGGAGTCGGAGTCCCGAAGGCAGTTCGTCGTTATCTACAACCTTGTTCTGGCAGCTCCGGCGACGGCTCTGGTGCCAAACTGTAACAGTTCTGCTGTTCCTTTGGATCAATCAGCGACGTGGAGAGAGGGGACGTGCTGTATGGGCAACAGCCTGTCCTTCATATGACATCGCCCAGGTTTGCATCCGATCACACATCACTGCAAACCTACAGCTACAACCTGGAGAGGACACTCCAGCTTCGCCTGCGGCGTCGACACAACACGGGGAGCAACAGTTACCGGTTATAAGTCACCGCTAGATTGGCGTAAAGCGAGACGCCAGGGGTTGCTCCTGACGGTGGGAGGGATTTTCGGATCTCACTGGACAGCTACCGCCCGCCTCAAGCTGGGCGTCCCCCAGCCAATAAGATGCTGTCCCACCACGGTCTGCTATCCTCACTGGGTGCACGGGGATTAGGAACCATCCAAACAGCAGATCGCAACCATCGCACCTGCAAACAAAAGAACACATCAAAAGAGACCAGCTCTAAAACTGGGAACTTGGAATGTCCGGACAATGATGACCGGCCTCTCTGGAAACCCAAAGGACATCAGCGATTCCAGGAAAACAGCTGTCATAAACAACGAGCTCAAGAGACTCAATGTAGACATAGCCACCCTTCAGGAAACAAGGCTGGCAGACTCGGGCATATTGAAGGAGAAGGACTACATGTTCTACTGGCAGGGAAAGGACTCTGACGAGCCCAGAGAGCAAGGAGTAAGCTTCGCAGTAAGGAACAGCCTCCTGAACACGGTGGAACCAGTCAGAAATGGCTCAGAGTGACTCCTGACTCCAGGCAATTAAACACACCTGAGCAATTACAAATGCCTGTGTAGCCATGTGTCCCAAACATTATGGTGCCCTGAAATGGGGGGACTATGTATAAACACAGCTGTAATTTCTAAATGGTGAAACCAAAATGTATAAAAATACCCTTTAATAAAATCTGACAATGTGCTCTTCAACCACATGTGATTTTTTTTCTATTACAAATCTCAAATTGTGGAGCACAGAGGTAAATAAATAAGTGATGGGTCTTTGTCCCAAACATTATGGAGGGCACTGTATTTATGTATAGCATGCAAAACAAAGCTTTTCACGAAAACCTTTGTACATGTGACCACAATAAACCTATTCCTAAAGTTAAACTGTATCTTAAACCTGTATCATATTTTAAAATAAATCTTTCTTAAGAAGATAGGCTAGAACATGTACTGTAAAAGGATTTAGGATTCACTATGAGATGTTTTCTGAAGTCCTGTGAAGTTGATGCAGCAGCTTAGACTGGGTCAATTTTAAACCTACTGGGATTTGGGTGACGTGAAAGTGCCATTGCAGCAAATGCAACTTTATACTCTTTGACTACTTGGAGCAGCTGCTGAGAAATCCACAATGGTATACTCGAGAGAGATTGAAAAGGAATCTATATCTGAAACAGCTCTGAATCTAAACTTACTGCTTTAAACATGCACCATTTATCAAACGAAGGTGGTTTGAAACACTGACGTTCTTCTTTGACTGTGGACATTTCATTTAGATTGAGATGGCCACCATCATCTGCTCAGATTTCAGTGTGTTGCCTTGCAGTCAGGGCCAGAGTGAGTCAGTGTTTAAATTTTTTTGATTTGCTTCATTCATGAAGTGATATTGAGTAGCATGTAGTTGCCTTCACATCTGCTCTATTCAAACTAGATGTCTGTGATATGATTCTCTACAGATCTTACTATGTGACTAGGATTAAAACTGAAATTCCTCCATCAGAACAGATATTAGATATGTAAAAAATATCCAAGTAATTAGAATTGGGAATTTGAGTACTTTGAGGAATTTGGTTGAAATATTATACAAACTGCAAATTAGAATTGGGATTTATAAAAACATGATACCAAACACAGAGTTTGGATTAGCTCAGTGCCAACCAGACACATCTTCACTACCATTTGTTCAGAGTTTGTTTGATTATCAATCTGGCTGCTTCTAAACTGTTTGATGTCTTAAGGGAGCTTATCAAATTTTAATTAATCTTTGCAAAAAAAACATACAAAGCTTAGCCCCAATTGTTTGCTGTTATCACTGAATGGCAGTAAAATGTCTAAATACTTATTATCCAAACCCAGCTGCTATTTCTAATTAAAGGTTTATTCCACTCACGTGATTTTTTTTTGACATTCACACTGACACACACACCTCATTTGATTTTATGCTTTTTCATGCTTTCTGCACAATGCTGTTATCTACTAAAATAAACTCCTAGAAAATATCCCAGGTATTGAATCTGGAGTGTGGACTGAATGATGACAATGCAGTATCACTAATGGATGCATGGAAAGCCCTCACATGTGTTACCTGTTGTGCAACAATTCAGTATAAACTTTCTTGAGTTAGACGAATGTTGAAATAAAAAGAAAGAGAAAAGGAAGTGGACTAACACCATCGTAAGTGCTATATCTTCAAAGCAGAGGATTGTGCCAAAGGAAATGTCAACCTTTTGCTGACGGCTGACGGCTGAAAAGCGACCACTGGGTCACAATAATCCTTTCATTCGGGGTCATATCTGTACCTTTGATAAGCAAAACATTTTCTCCAAGACACAGTAAAGTGACTTAAAGAACCTGATGGTGCAAGGCATCGCCTACACCAAATATCTGACCTGTCTCACACAGCTGTTAAATTCCAGGGAGCACAACGACGCGCCATCTACATACACCCCTCCCAACCCTTCCGAATTTGGCGGAAAGTTTCCGCTTTCTTATTTCACTTACGCCATTCCGATTTCGCCTCACATTTTTCCGCAAAACAGTCGGTAATTACAATTTGTCAATTCGGCTGCTAGAGGTCGCTAGGGGTTCCACGAGAAATCCCCTCGTCCTGGAAGTCTCCCCGAAAATGTGGCACCTAGGCTGGGCAAGGCAGCCAATCTCGACCTCATTGGGACTTCCATGGCCAATCGGTGGGTTGAATTTGCAACCTGCAGCCAGGGCTCTGGAACTCCAGCCCAGCTGGAGCAGCACATCTATCCCCATAGCCGACCTCCTTGGCCGGCTGGATAAACCAGCAAAGCTCTGGAACCAAGAGTGCCAGAAAATCAGTGGTGGAACTGTAATGAGTATATATTAAATTTAAATGCAAAATTATATAACTATATTGATTAATTAAGACGGGGTTAAAATATAAAACACAGCAGAAAAGCCAATTACCACCTTTTTGGGCTGATTATCAATGAATGTGCAAATTTACTTCAACAAGTACTTCCATATGCTTAGTCGAGTCACATATATCAACTCTTTCTTCATAACTTAGTCATACATTTTATGACCATTGTTCTTTTATTCAATACCAAGAGAATTTGGATGTGTAAGGAAAAAGCAAAATAGAAAAAAGAAAACAAAACAATTTTTTCGTTGTGTTGCAAAAAACATCTCTGTTCAATAACCTTTCTATAAATAGCAGAATATACTCGTGATAGGCCTGACATTGTACATGTAGTCCAAGAACTACAGACTGTTGGAAATAATGGTTGTTTTTCACACATGAATGTAACGCAAACGCGTATGTGCATTTGGCGTGCATACTTTTTTTTGCTGAAAAGTTGCATTACATGCCATATTATAAATTTTGATGTAAAATTCTGAATTTTGGACATCAAAATTATGAATTTGTAAAATCAAATGTTGGGAGGTCTGTACATATTTAAGGGAAACCTAGATTTTCTCACCTGCTTGGAAAAAGCATATGCTCAAGTCACTTTCATTAATGTTGATAAGCCTAAAACTAAGGTGAAAACTGGAAGAAAATATTACGTTAAAACCAAATTGAAATTTTAAATCCAACCGAAATAAAACACAGAAAAGTACAGCAATGGAACAGGTCCTTTGGATCACGATGTCTCTGACGAACATGAGACCAAGTTAAACTACTGCCTGTATTATCCATATCACCTCATTCCCTGCATGTCTAATAGCCTAATAAACATAATTAAAATTTGCCTTGTAGGTCAATAGACAATAGACAATAGGTGCAGGAGTAGGCCATTCAGCCCTTCGAGCCAGCACCGCCATTCAATGCGATCATGGCTGATCACTATCAATCAGTACCCCGTTCCTGCCTTCTCCCCATACCCCCTCACTCCGCTATCCTTAAGAGCTCTATCCAGCTCTCTCTTGAAAGCATCCAACGAACTGGCCTCCACTGCCTTCTGAGGCAGAGAATTCCACACCTTCACCACCCTCTGACTGAAAAAGTTCTTCCTCATCTCCGTTCTAAATGCCCTACCCCTTATTCTCAAACTGTGGCCCCTTGTTCTGGACTCCCCCAACATTGGGAACATGTTATCTGCCTCTAATGTGTCCAATCCCCTAATTATCTTATATGTTTCAATAAGATCCCCCCTCATCCTTCTAAATTCCAGTGTATACAAGCCCAATCGCTCCAGCCTTTCAACATACGACAGTCCCGCCATTCCGGGAATTAATCTAGTGAACCTACGCTGCACGCCCTCCATAGCAAGAATATCCTTCCTCAAATTTGGAGACCAAAACTGCACACAGTACTCCAGGTGCGGTCTCACCAGGGCCCGGTACAACTGTAGAAGGACCTCTTTGCTCCTATACTCAACTCCTCTTGTTACGAAGGCCAACATTCCATTGGCTTTCTTCACTGCCTGCTGAACCTGCATGCTTCCTTTCATTGACTGATGCACTAGGACACCCAGATCTCGTTGAACTCCCCCTCCTCCTAACTTGACACCATTCAGATAATAATCTGCCTTTCTATTCTTACTTCCAAAGGTCAATACATTTAAATCAATACAACACTCCTTTATGCATAAGATTTTGTTTCTTTTCTACATTTACCATACAACATAAATTAAGATGATTTATTAATCTTGTGGGGTGCTAGTGTGCAGGTGTGGGTAAGGGGCTGCACCAATTACTCTATTTTTGATTGTTATCTCTTCCCTTTTTTGATTTCAAGCAAAGAGGGTGGACAGGACTCTCATACATCTGTTGAAGGACCTGTCCTGAAACGTAGCCTACCAATGTCCTCCACAGATGCTGTGTGACCCACTGAGTTACTCCGGCACGTGTTCAGCTCAAGATTCCAGCCCCTGCAGTTCCTTGTATCACCACATCTCGTAGGTCAGCCTCAAAGATATTTGAGAAAGTTAGCCAAGATGGTGGTTTAATTTTCTCTCCCTCTGGACCCAGCTCAGCTTTGGACCTTTACCTAACTGCATGGTTGAAATCAGCAATTCACCACATGGGAAATCACTGGAGTGAACCTGCAAGGGGTTAACACATGGCATGTCCCATTGGTAATTTTAGTTGGAATTGAATATTCCATCACTGTACAACACATTTGAAGTCTGCACAGATTTACCTCAGGCTAGTAAAAACTCATGCTGTAAATCTCCCATCGTTTGCAGCAACAAAAGTCTTAATATGTTCATGAAGCCAGTAATGAAATATCTCCCGGCATGTGCACTGAATCATGGTCAAAGGTTAGTGTGCAAGCATTGAAAAAGCATTCTGCTCTGAATATGATCTAATTTTCCACATTGTAAGCAAGACTCCATTAAGGTTTCAAATGTCTTTTATTGTCACATGTGCCAATTAAGGTACAGTGATATGCGAATTACCATACTGTCATACAAAAAAAAAGCAACAAGACACATAACTTTTATAAGTTAACATAAACATCCACCACAGTGGATTCCCCACATTCCTCACTGTGATAGAAGGCAAAAATGTCCAAGTTTCTTCCTCTTTATTCTCCCGCGATCGGGGCAGTCAAACCATCCATCGGGGCAATCAAAGCTCCCACAGCCGGCAGTCGAAGCCTCCGCATCGGGGCGATCTAAACTCCCGCCTCGAGGCAATCAAAACTCCCGCATCAGGGCCGTCGAAACTCCCACGGCTTGGGGTTCCCAAAGCCGGTCTCCTACCAGAGACCACGGCCTCCGTGATTTAAGTCCGCAAGGACCCACGGTTGGCACTCCGAGGTCGATCCCTAGCAAAGGGATCGCGAGCTCGGCGATGGTAAGTCCGCAGGCAACCACGGTGGAGGTCTCAAAATTGGTCTCCAGCAAAGGCTGCCAACTACTCAATATTAGGCCGCAATACGGACGGAGATAAGATATGGGGAAAAATCGCATCTCTGTCGAGTTAAGAGATTAGAAAAAGTTTCCCCCAACCCCCCACCCCCCAACCCCCCACATAAAACAAGCTAAAAGAACACTAAAAACATACATTTATCACATACAATTAAAGCACAAAGAAGGAAAGGACAGACAGACAGTTGGCGAAGCAGCCATTGCTTGCGTCACCCGGTGGTTAGTTCCGCTGGTTACAAAAGTACTTTCTCGAATGTAAAGCATTTTGGGAAGTTGGGAAGTGCCAAAGTTATGAAAGATGCTTTATGAATTGAGAATGTTCATTAACACATCTAACATATTTGTGGTAATTGCCAGTAAATATTACCATTTATTTACGAACGCAAGTCCTACACATTTTGCTTTAGATGGAAAACAAAAGGGAATATATCTCGTCATGATCCAGCAGGCCTCTGGTGCTGGGCTGCAAACTGTTTGGATCATTGACTTGAAAAGTTAACTCCGTTTCTGTCTCTATATAAGCTACCTGACCTGCCAATTCAAGCATTTCCTGTTCTATCGTTATTTTCCTTGGTCTTGTCTGATCTCTTACACTAAATTTGCATTGTATCATAGCTTTGATATCTATTCCTTGATTTCAAGTTGCAATTGGACCCCAATATCCTGATGCAAGCCAATCAGCAACATTGAAGTAGGACCTCACTGCTTTTAGCAGGTGTCAACACTGCATAAACCATCCAAAATTTATTCTAGTGTCTATTGCTTTGGCAAAGCAGGTATCAAAATGTTTTTCATAACTGTGTGCATACTTGTGTACAGTGAGCTGCCTCAGATGTCATATTGATAAGGGGTATTAATGCAAAGCTTTGAGTACCTGGCCGAAAAATGCACTTCAGGGAGATCATGATATCAATCAGAGCAAAATGATGACACAAGGAACTGCAGATGCTGATTTACAAAAAAGACACAAAGTGCTGGAGTAACTCAATGGGTCAGGCATCATCTCTGGGGAACATGGATATGATTAGTCTGAAGAAGGGTCCTGACCAGAAACGTCACCTATCCATGTTCTCCAGAGATGCTGCCTAATCTGCTGAATTATTCCATCATTTTGTGACTTTTTTAGAGTAAAATTATTTGGATTGTTACCATCATTTTTGAGCTCAATATTTCAGATATAAAACAAAAATGGCTGGAAATACTCATCGGGTCAAGTAACATTTGTGGATAGAGAAACAAGTTAAGATTTCGATCTAAGACTCTTAATTAGTGTTTCCTGAATTTTCTGATTTTATTACATAATTTCAGCCACTACATGTTTTATTAATATTTAATTTCTTATGATAGTTTGATGGCTTCATGATTGTAATTATTGATATTTGATTATTCACAATTAATTCAAACTGAATTCAAATTTGCAAACTGCCATAGTGGAATTTTAGGTTTAGATTGAGGTTTGTGGAAGTGGCGGCGGAAGTGGCGGCGCCTAACGGCTGCGGCTCGCTAGCAGTCTGTTCGTCTTTTTTCCTTTTTTTTTGTTGTGTGTCGGTGTTGGGATGGTTTTTGTATTTTTTTTTGTGGTTGTGTATGTGTGGGGGGTGGTGGTGTGGGTGGGGGGTGGCGGGGGGTGGGGGTGGCGGGGGAAACTTTTCTCTTCCTCACGGCGCGGGGTGCGGCTCGGCTGCGGGGCCTAACATCGCCCGGTGCGGCTCGGCCGCTGGACTTTACATCGCCCGGTGCGTCTTGGCCGCTGGACTTAACAGTGCCCGGTGCAGCTCGGCTGCGGGACTTTACATCGCTGGTGCGGCTCGACCACGGGACTTTTCATCGCTGGTGCGGCTCGGCTGCGGGACTTAACATCGCCCGGTGTGGCTCGGCTGCGGGACTTTACATCGCCCGGTGCAGCTCGGCTGCGGGACTTTACATCGCTGGTGCGGCTCGGCTGCGGGACTTAACATCGCCCGGTGCGGCTCGGCTGCGGGACTTAACATCGCCCGGTGCGGCTCGGCTGTGGGACTTTACATCGCTGGTGCGGCTCGACCACGGGACTTAGCTGCGCAAGGCTTGGTCGCGGGGCCTTTCATCGCCCGGCTCGGCCGCGAGACGTTTCAGCGCCCAGTGCGATTCGGCCGGGGGGACTTCCATCCCCTTGCGGGGACTGTGCGGGTCGGTCGGGGACGAGCTGTCTGTCCGTGGGCGTGGGGAAGAGAGTGGAAGTTTTGTTGCCTCCATCACAGTGAGGGGGTGTTTGGAGTCACTGTGATGGACGTTTGTGTTGGGGCTATGTGTCTTGTGTTCTTTTTTTTCTATGACTGCTATGTAGTTTCGTTCGGTACTTCGGTACCGAATGACAAATAAAGCTCTGTTATACTGTTATACTGTTATTATTGTCATGTATACCGAGGTATAATGAATAACTTTGTTATACATGCTACCCGAATGGATCAGATATACCATACATAAATGCAATCAAGTCAAAGTCAAGTACAAAAGATAGAGCAAAGGAGAAAATACAGAATGCAGAATATCATTTTCAGCATTGTAGTGCATTGTCATGCATCAGTTCCACAGACAAAGTCTAATATTCTTCAGATTATTTCTACAAATGGTACTGGACTAACAACGATCCTACTCCCATGCTTGATGCATCTACATATGAGAGGCTCATCAGTTTTTCCTTTCTAGTGAGTATTGATTTCCACAGGGTGTAATGGCAATGACTGACAGAGATTATACAATCCAAAGGCAGCTAGTTTTCCTCAACAAGCCATTGAAACCTTGAGCACCTGTGTCAGCAAGAGCTGATAGCTTTCTTGTGTTTAATTATGAATTAGTTTGCTGGACATTGACAGAACTTTGGAGATTGACCCTGGATTTCAATTGACTTTTCATTAAATACAATTCTCAAGTATTTCCACTTCTGTGCAGTTGTGGAAATGTGTCTGTGACCATTTCAAGAGAAGGACCAATGGGATTGAGTTAGGAATGATGTTTCCGCAACTTCCCTGAGAATTCTCAATTCTGTTATACAGAGATATTATCCAGGCCGACACTTGTTCAATTGATAGGGATTGGGCAGAGGAGTAATATTTCAGATTGAATTGTGGCTCTTTTGCTCTTTTTGTTAGTTGTAAAATAACCCATGGCATTATTTAAAGATGTGAGGAGAACATCTGTGTTAATAATTGTCCCCCAGACAATACTACTCAAAAGATAGTATTTGGTGACCAGCTCATTTTGGTTTGTAGGACTTTGCAATGTGCAAACTCGTTGTGTACCCTGCTGCAATGAGTACACCTAAAACATTTAATTAGCTAGAAAGTACTTGGTAACTGACAGAGACTGTACAAGCCAAAATATACTCCAACACCCTATATGATGGTGAGTTCCAGGCACTAACAGCCCTCTAACTGGAAAAAAACCCTTAATTTCCCTCTTATTCTACAAATTATTTTAAATGATGCCTCGCAGTGCTTGACTTCCTTTTATAGGGAATGAGGTTCATCGTACTATTTGGCCTCTGCTCCATATATCAATTCTCCCCTCAGCCACTTCCATTCCAATTAAAACAACCCAGCCTTTTCTTCATATCTACACTTTTCCAATGCTGCCAATATTCTTGTCAATATCTGCTGCGGTCGCATCTTTTCTCTGATGTGGTGACCTGAACTGTATGCAGTTGAGCTGTAATGTAACAGATGTGTTTAATAGTTTTAGCTTAACTTGCACATTCTGATACTTTACACTTTGACCAACAAACTCAAGTATTTTGTAAGCTTCTTTAACTACAACGTTGACCTTTTTTGCTACCCTGAAAGATTTGTGAACTTGCATTCTCATAACTCTACACAATACTATCCCATTTGATTTGTAATTCCTGCATTGTTGTATTTTCCAAAAGGATTACCTCACATTTTCTGGATTACATAGAACATAGAACATATCCCTTTAAACTTTTCCTATTTATGTACCTTCCAAATCTCTTTTAAATGGTGATTCTGTTCCTGCCTAAGCCATTTCCTCCAGCAGCTATTTAGTATTTCTTTCTTTTTTTATCCCCAATTTCCCTTTTACTTTAATCTCCACATTTGCTGCTATGAATAAAGTAGGTGCATTAACATCACAGAAAATTAATACGATCAAATTGCCAATATGGATATGTGGTTGCAGGGTGACCAAAGCTGAGTACTTTTAGGAAGAATAGGCTTAAAAGGGAAAATGAGGTGGAAATACTGTTATTAACAGGTGACAGCAGAATAGCAGTCAGAAAGAATCTTGGTTTGACTAACTGTGGTATAGAATTAAAATCAGTTTGGATGAATCTAAGGTGTAGCAGGAGGCAGAACTCGTTGATAAGAATTGTCCTGATGTCAACTGTCCAAAAAATAGGGGTGATATAGGGCATGTACATACAGCATGAGAAAATCAGAGGTGCCTGTAACAAGGATAAAATCATGAGGGGATTTAGTCTTAATTTGGTTCAGAGATACAGCGCGGAAACAGGCCCTTCACCAAGTCCGTGCCGACCAGCGTTTCCCGCACATTAACACTGTCCTACACACACTAGGGACAATTTACACATACACTAAGCCAATTAACCTACATATCTGTACGTCTTTGGAGTGTGGGAGGAAACTGAAGATCTCGGTGAAAACCCACGTGGTCACGGGGAGAGTGTACAAAGCTCCGTACGGACAGCACCCATAGTCAGGATCTAGCCCCTTGTATGTAGGTTTGAGTATCATTAGTGAAAAAAATGTGCCTGTGTCTATTGCATTTTTGCTAACTCACTTCGCAGATAGTAAAATCAGCTTTACCACAATTTAGAACCCATAACCTTGTTTCCTCGTTGTTTCTTATGATTACTCGCTGAAATTTGCTCATCACCACAAAAATGCTCTCCCACTGATACTCTTTCCATCTACCCAACTTAATTAATAAAGCTACAAACAGAAATAGATTATTTTGGCTTAGATGGTGTCAGGATCATTGTGTGTTGGAGCGACATTCATCCGAATAAGAGAGTTATGCATCACAGTCCTAATTTGTGCCTTGTCGTTGGTGGATGCACTTTGGCATATCAGGAGGTGAGTCTACATATCAGGAGGTGATACTACAAATAATCCTAGCCTCTGACCTTCTCATGTAACCACAGTATTTATGTGACTGGTCCAATTAAGATACTGGTCAATAGTATCTAATATGTTGACAGCAGGGGATTTGGTGATGATGATAATATTCAATGTCAGAGCAAGGTGGGTAGACTCCACCCAAAAAAAAAGCTGATCTCATCTCCTTTGGCGATCTGCCCTTCACAGCCTTCAACCTTATTGTTCCCTAGCTCCACAGTGCCTGCTTCTGTCTTCTCCCCAAAATCCATAGACAGGACTACCCTGGTAGACCCATTGTTTCTACCTGCTCCTACCCCTCTGAACTCATCACAATCCTTAATTCCATCCTATCCTCCCCTTTTCCAGTCCCTTCGAACCTACATCCAAGATACCTCACACATCCTTCAACTCTTCAAAAGATTCTGTGAGACTCTCTGTTGTTGGAAGTGGTGATTTCCTGCCATGTCTGTGATGATTCGCACTTTCTAATTTTCAGCCATTCTCAAATGTGGACACTACTTCATCTGAGGGGTTGTGAATATAATTGAAGAATGTGCCATATTCAGTAACTCTCCCCCATTCTGCCTTATATTGGAAGAAGAGTGATTGACCTTTGAATTCAAGATTAGACTTTAGATATTGATCTGAAGAACTCCAGTGCTGTGATGGGCTGCGATGATTGGCCTCTAGCAAACACACCCATCCTCCTTCTGTGAGATATCACTGTTTGGGGGAGCTCGTTGCCACACTTCAGCCATGATTAAATGGCGGAGTAGACGATGGGCCGAATAGCCTAATTCTACTCCTATTCCTTACGATCTTAGGTCAAAAGATCACCTTAGTATCAAGGATGACTACATTCACATCACCTTTAAAATTCAGCCATTTTGTCCATGTTTGGACGAATGCTGTGATGAAGTTCTGAGCAGTTCTGGTGAAACCCAAATTCGGAATCAGTGAGCAAGGCTGCAGGGATTAAATTATTTCGAAACAAGGAACTATAGATTCTGGAATCTTGAATAACACAAAAAGTATTGAGGTAACTCAGCAGATCAAGCAGCATTTATGGAGGGAATGGACTATGTGTATGAAGGAACTGCAGATGCTGGTTTAAACCAAATATAGACACAAAATGCTGGAGTAAGTGAGACAGGCAGCATCTCTGAAGAGAAGGAATGGGTGACGTTTTGGGTCGAGACCCTTCTTTAGACTGACGTCAGGCGGGAGGTAGATAGATAAAGAACTGTGAAGGTGTGAAAGCAAGGCAAAGGGAATGGAGATCAAGGAAAATGGAGATCAAGGAGATCAGTTGTATAGGGCCCTGGTAAGACCACATCTGGAACATTGTGTACAGTTTTGGTCTCCTAATTTGAGGAAGGACATCCTTGTAATTGAGGCCGTGCAGCGTAGGTTCACGAGATTGATCCTGGGATGGCGGGACTGTCATATGAGGAAAGATTGAAAAGACTGGGCTTGTATTCACTGGAGTTAGAAGGATGAGAGGGCATCTTATAGAGACATTTAAAATTATAAAAGGACTGGACAAGCTAGATGCAGGAAAAATGTTCCCAATGTTGGGCGAGTCCAGAACCAGGTGCCACAGTCTTAGAATAAAGGGGAGGCCATTTAAAACTGAGATGAGAAGGAACTTTTTCACCCAGACAGTTGTGAATTTGTGGAATTCTCTGCCACAGAGGGCAGTGGAGGCCAAATCACTGGATGGATTTAAGAGAGAGTTAGATAGAGCTCTAGGGGCTAGTGGAATCAAGGGATATGGGGAGAAGGCAGGCACGGGTTATTGATTGTGGATGATCAGCTACGATCACAATGAATGGTGGTGCTGGCTCGAATAGCCGAATGGCCTCCTCCTGCACCTATTTTCTATGTTTCTATGAAAATGTAGAATAGAGCGTTGTTAATTGGGAGAAGGTAACAACAAAGCAATCAGATATAAAATGTAGTCGGAGACAGTAAGACTGGTCGGAGAACTGGGATCGGGGAGGGATGGAGAGAGAGGGAAAGCAAGGGTTACTTGAAGTTAGAGAAGTCAATGTTCATACTGCTGGGGTGTAAGCTGCCCAAGCGAAATATGAAGTGCTGTTCCTCCAATTTGCGCTGGGCCTCACTCTGACAATGGAGGAGGCCTAGGACAGAAAGGCCAGTATGGGGATGGGAGGGGGTCCAACGACAGGGAGATCAGGTGGGTTCAGGCAAACTGAGCGGAGATGTCAGCGAAACGATCGCCAAGCCTGCGCTTGGTCTCACCGATGTACAGGAGCACACCTGGAACAGCAGATACAGTAGATGAGGTTGGAGGAGGTGCAGGTGAACCTCTGCCTCACCTGAAAAGACTGTTGGGGTCCTTGGACGGAGTCGAGGGGGGAGGTATAGGGATAGGTGTTGTATCTCCTGCGGTTATAGGGGAAAGTGCCTGGGGAGGGGACGAGTTGTCCAGGGAGTTGTGGAGGGAACGGTCTCTGCGGAAAGCTGAAAGGGGTGGAGATGGGAAGATGTGACTAGTGGTGGGAACCCATTGGAGGTGGTGGAAATCATAATCATAATCATAATCATAATAGTACTTTAATGTCAGTGGATTATGTGCTGTATGCAACGGCTGATGGGGTGGAAGGGGGACTCTGTCCCTGTTACGACTGGGGGGAGGGGGAGGGGGAACAAGAGTGGAGCTGTGGGATATCGATGAGACCCTAGTGAGGGCCTCTTCTATGATGGAATTAGGGAAACCCCTGTTCCCTAAAGAATGACATTTCTGATGTCCTGGTATGCAACACTCATCTTGGGTGCAGATGCGGCATAGACAAAGGAATTGGGAGGAGGGGATAGAGTCTTTACAGGAAGCAGGGTGGGAAGAAATGTAGTCTAGATAGCTGTGAGAGTCAGTGGGTTTATAGTAAATGTCAATTTTGATAGTCTGTCTCCTGTAATGGAGATGGTGAGATCAAGAAGCGGTAGGGAGATGTCGGAGATGGTCCAAGTGAATTTGAATGCAGGATGGAAATTAGTAGTAAAGTTAATGAAGTCAGTGAATTCTGCAAGGGTGCAAAAGATAACACTGATGCAGTCACCAATGTTGTGGAGGTAGAGTTCGGGGATAGGGCCAGTGTACACCTGGAACAGTGATTGTTTGACATACCCTACAAAGAGGCAGGCTGGGGCCCAGACGAGTACCCATAGCTATGCGTTGGATTTGGAGGAAGTGGGAGGAGTCGAAGGAGAAGTTGTTGAGGGTAAGGAACAGCTCTGCTAGGCGTTGGTAGAGAGAAATTGACTGGACTGAGGGAATGGACTGTTGCGTTTTGGGTCGGTACCCTCCTTCGGACTATGTTTTGCAACATTGTATTCCCAATGATTGAAGGTGGATCAAAGCAATATTTATCTAGATTATAGATAAGGCATACCTGGACAACTTTCCATATTGCCGGATCGATGCCCAGTTGTAGTACACTGGTAGAACTTGCCTGGAATAAATTATTTTTCAAGTTCTTCTTTTAATTGCATTCATTTTTATTCTTACTTTGAGCTTACATAAATCAGTTCTTAATCTAGGGGAGAGGGTAGCAGGATCCAAAATCCTATTCACTATCACATTGCTAACATTATGGTTCTGAGCAAAGTATCCAGCATGGCAAATTAATTATCCCTTTCCTCGGATTCGGATAGTTACTCTTGCAGAACGCCATTTCTGCAAATGTAACAAGAAGACAAACATTCATGTTATTTAGGGTGAAAATACTTGAAGTGGAAAAGGAGATACAGCACTCCAAAGGCTTCTGCCCACTTTTTAATAGCGTATCCGTTAATGCTTGTTTAATTTTCACAGGAGGAACTGCTTATGCTAAACGTCTGTTATGCACCATGAGCATCCTTGGGCTATTTCCCTTCACATTAATAATGCTTGTCAACTGTAGTCACCAGTCCCTGGACTGGCAAAAGTGTTTTATTCCCGAGTGGGTCCCTTACCTTAACAAGATTGTTGGTCAAAATATTCTAGCACCCCCACCCATTAACTCCATCCTTGCACTGCAGTTCTGAGCGTTTTAATTTGGGGCACTGATGATCTTGGTAAAGCATTGAAGTCTGCATGGATGTTTTCTCATTTAACTGCAAGCTTTAACCAACTATTTGTGCCAGCATCAAAGTGAGGTCCCTTTCTAACCAGTAGGTGCTGTTCAAAGACCACAATGATGTTTCTACTGTCTTTTAAATTTAATGCGGCAACGTGAGCCTAGGAGCAAAGAGGTCCTTCTACAGTTGTACCGGGCCCTGGTGAGACCGCACCTGGAGTACTGTGTGCAGTTTTGGTCTCCAAATTTGAGGAAGGATATTCTTGCTATGGAGGGCGTGCAGCGTAGGTTCACTAGGTTAATTCCCGGAATGGTGGGACTGTCGTATGTTGAAAGGCTGGAGCGATTGGGCTTGTATACACTGGAATTTAGAAGGATGAGGGGGGATCTTATTGAAACATATAAGATAATTAGGGGATTAGACACATTAGAGGCAGGAAACATGTTCCCAATGTTGGGGGAGTCCAGAACAAGGGGCCACAGTTTAAGAATAAGGGGTAGGCCATTTAGAACGGAGATGAGGAAGAACTTTTTCAGTCAGAGAGTGGTGAAGGTGTGGAATTCTCTGCCTCAGAAGGCAGTGGAGGCCAGTTCGTTGGATGCTTTCAAGAGAGAGCTGGATAGAGCTCTTAAGGATAGCGGAGTGAGGGGGTATGGGGAGAAGGCAGGAACGGGGTACTGATTGAGAGTGATCAGCCATGATCGCATTGAATGGCGGTGCTGGCTCGAAGGGCTGAATGGCCTACTCCTGCACCTATTGTCTATTGTCTATTGTGAGTAGATAGAGCCAAATTAGGGGGCTTCTGTAAAGATCGGAAGTCGAGGAGCCAAGAATCATTGGCAGGAAACAGGCCCATGTCGACTAAGATGCCCCATCTACTATATTCCCACCTGCCTGCTTTTGGCCATTACCTTTCCTATCCATGTACCTGTCTAAATGTCTTTCAATTGTTATATTACCTGCCTCAACTACCTCTGGCAGCTCATTCCATATACTCACCACTCTGTGTGAAAGAATTGCCCCTTGAGTTTCTGTTAAATCTTTTCTCTATCATCTTAAACCTTAAACCTTAACCATCTTAAACTTTTCCCTTTAGTACGTGATTCCCCTACCCTGGATAAAAGACACCAAGCATTCACTGTATTTATTCCCCTCGTCATCTTATACACCTCTGTAAGATCACCCCACATCCTCCAGCACTCTAAGAAATAAAGCCTGGCCATCCTCTCACTATAGCTCAAGCCTTCACGTTCCGGCAATGTCTTAAATCTTCTCTGAACTCTTTGCAGCTTAACAACATCCTTCCAATAGCAGGGTGACCGAAACTGAATACCTAAAGTAATCTAGTTCAATCCAAATCCAAGGTTTTAAATCTAAATGAGGCAAGCTACAAAGATGTGAAAGGTGAGTGGCTTATGTTAGATTGGAAAATGACATTAAAAGGTAAATAACAGTAGCTAACATAGAACATATAGCATAGAACAGTACAGCACAGGAAAAAGCCCTTCGGCCTACCATGCCCGTGCCAAACATGATATCATATTGATCCTCTGCCAGCACATGATCCATATCCCTCCACTCTCTGCCTATCCATGCGCCACTCTAAAAGCCTCTTAAATGCTACTATTGCATCTGCCTCCACCACCCCTCTCTGTGTCAAAAACATGCCCTGCACATCTCCTATAAAGGTTGTCCCTCCTACCTTAAAGCTATGCCTTTTAACATTTAACTAATTAGGGCATAATTTGCAGAGAAATCTGTATCCCTTTAAATCACAAAGAAGTGTTCCAGCATGGCTAACAAGAAAAGTTAATGGTACTAGTTCAAAGGTAAAGGTTTATAATATTGCTAAAGAGGAGCTATAAGCCTACTGAGGGAAAATACTTTAGCAATTGGTCTAGGAATTGATAAAGAAAGGGCTGGAAGCATAAAGGTAAGCTGGAAAACCTTCTACACAAAGGGAGAAGGCATTTTCTTTTCTACGAAATAAAATAAATAAATAAATTTAAGGTGGATCTCTCAAAGACTGAGACAGGGGACAGTATGTTGGGGGAATAAAAAATAGCAAGGAAATTAAAGTATTGTGTTTCTGTCCTCCTGGAGAAAGATATCAAAAATCTCCTGGAAGTAGAGGAGACAATATGTCTGGGATAAAGGGGAGGTAAAATAAATTAGCAATACTTTAAAAAATGTAGAACATTAATGGAACTGAAAGTCAATAGATCAGGACTTGATAATGTATATGGGTTATAATTATGACTTGAAGACAGTGGAGGCAGATTTGTTATCTCCCAAAATTCTACAGGTTGGAGAATAGTCTGCACAAATCTAGGAAAAGATGAAGTATGAGTAAACAGGAAATTATCAGTTAGCTTGACATTATTTTTAAACTAGTTGTTATAGACCACTTAGAAAATAGTAATGTTTGGCTTAAGTTTAAGTTTAGGTTTAGGTTTATTGTCATGTATTGTCATGTCACTGTACAGAGGGTACAGTGAAAAGCTTTGTTTTGCATGCCATCCAATTAAATCAGATAATTTCATACATAAGTACAATCAAGTCAAACTCATATAATAGGTAGAGCGACAGGAAAGGTAAAGAGCGCCGAATATAGTTCACAGCATGGAAAGATAACAGTTCCAGAGACAAAGTCCAGGGTCTGCAATGAAGTAGAGGAAAATCGGAAGGACCACTCAGAAGTCTGATAACAGAAGGGAAGAAGCTGTTCCTAGTCTGGGGTGAAATATCAGGGAATGGATAGGCGATGTTTCGAGTCAGGAATTTGTCCCGATCGAAAACATCACCTATGTCTGGAGACTGATAGGTGATGTTTTCGATCGGGACACATTCAAACTCCATTACGAAGAGGTCCTGACACTCCAACACTGTATTTTGCCTTTGTATAAATCCCAACGTTGTGATAGGATAATGTTCTCTGTTCATGAAATTGGTTGGTGTCAATGAGCACTAGACTATCTTTAACATCCCTTTAATGTAACAAAATGACTGAGGCACTTACAGACATTTCATTGGACAATTTGTACATTAAGTCACAAAAAGAGATAATGAGACAGGTGATTAAAAACTTGGTCAGAGTTTGACTTTAAGGAAGATCTTAAAGGAGCAGTGAGAGGTGGAGGGACAGAGATGTAGGGGAGATATTTAGTGGGAGAGTCTAGGACAGAGACACTAATGGACGATTCTAGGACCAGAGGCCATAGTCTCAGAATAAAAGGATGTACCTTTAGTTAGAGGGTGGTGATTCTGTGGTATTCAATGCCACAGAAGGGTGTGGAGGCCATCAATGGATATTTTTAAGCCAGAGTTTGACAGATTTATGATTAGTATTGGTATCAGGGGTTATGAGATGAAGGCAGGAGAATTGGGTTGAGAGGGAAAGATAGATCAGCCATGAATGATTGAGATTTGATGGGATAAATGGCCTAATTCTGTTCCTATAATTTATAAAATTTCCTGAGCTAATGGTTGATGCTGGCAATAGCGAAAGTAATGAGGTGACAGAAGTGGCGAACGGCAGTATACGTAGATGGTTCCAGATTTGCAAAGACAGGGAGTGATGGAACTGCCGTGGGATTTAAATGTCAGAGTGTGAATTTGATGTACTGCTTCCCCAGAGCTAATGCATGTCCATGAACATGGTAACAGGTGAACAGGACTGTGTAAGCTGTTGGATGCATTTCTAAGTTTATTGGGAATAAAAAATGGGAGGTCTGCCTAGAGAACATTGGAATAATTGGATGGGAAGTAACAAAGGCAGTGAAATGCCTGGTCAATGCCCATCAGATGAAGCATGGAATGATCCCAGATAGGTCAAGGCAGCTGGGACAATGACACTGACAATGCCAGCAGTATTATTGTTTTGAAGTGATTTAACTGCTGGTCCGGGTGCAGCCAATTTTAATGTTCTGCAAATGCTATATTTTGATATTAACATTTCATAAGTACATTATTGTCTATTAAGCATTTGGAACAGACAGAGGTTGTGATAGAATATGTGCAAAAACAAACAAAGACTTTCTTTTGTTTTTTGCATTACCAACAATTTCTGGAAGGTATGGCCTCTGACAAATGAATAATTTGCCTAAAAAGCACATTAATGTTTTCTTTTGAAACAATATATCCTGTTGTGTAAGAACATGCCATTTTCCAATGTCTTTAATATAAATTATCTATTTAGGGCCGGAGAGTCTTTATAATATATTGTTTATTTTTGCTGAAGGCAATTTTAAATGGCACTGTAGTGAGTCCAGACGAGTGGTTTTATCTGAATCCTTTATTAGTATCAAACCCGTAACAAACGCGACAGACTTCTTCCTGGACAAACACTACTTCACTTACTAATCTAATCTCTAATCTGGTTTGGCGCCAAGCATTTAAATACCCCGCGCTTCCTCACCCCGTGACCGTAATCCAATCCGAGGGTTCTATTACCTGGCCAATCCCTATGTCCCTACATGACCCCCCCCAGAACCCTCGAAACCATACCTCACGGGCGGCCGAACCTCCCGCCCAGAACGTGTACGGATGGGGGAAACCGATACCCCCAGTGTGACAGGAGGCGGGGGGGACGCCGCCGCTGGAAGCGATGGGAGGTTCACCGGAGCGGCGGGTGCAGGTGACGTGGGGCACTTGATGAACAACGGCAGCCCGGGACCAACCATAGGCGGCGGAGGCCCAAAAGGTGGTAAACTGGGCGCCGCTGACGGGACCAGTCGAGCAGCCACAGGCCGGCCCCGGCGCGGCGGCTGAGCCACCGACACGGGGAGGTCCTGGTCTAAATGGGCCGGCTTGAGACGGGACACTGAAACCAGCTCCTGACGATTTCCTACCTGCAAGGTGAAGGTTACAGTCCCTCTTTTGAGCACCTGGAACGGGCCCTGGTAAACCGGCTGCAGAGGGGGATGGTGGCAATCCTTCCGAAGAAACACGAAATCACAGCTCCGCAATTCCGAAGGAACGTGAACTGCTGTGCTCCCGTGACTAGAGGTGGGGACTGGAGCCAGAGAACCCACCCGTTCCCGGAGGGAGCCCAAGACTGACGTGACGGATGGCGGCAAGGCGGGAGTGGGAGGGAGAATATCGCCCGGCACCCGCAGGGGCGAACCGTAGACGAGCTCGGCCGAAGATGTGCCCAGTTCCGCCCGCGGGGCCGTACGGATGCCGAGGAGGACCCAAGGCAGCTGGTCAGCCCAATCGTAGCCAGTCAGGCGAGCACAGAGGGACGCCTTCAGCTGCCGATGGAAACGCTCAACCATCCCGTTGGCTTGGGGATGATAGGCGGTGGTCTGCTGTAATCGAGCACCATAAAGCTGCGCCAGCGCGGCCCAGAGAGACGAGGTGAACTGGGCTCCCCGATCTGTAGTAATGATAGCCGGGACCCCGAAACGAGCCACCCAATGCAACGCCAGGGCCCGTGCACAGGAGGCCGCCGAGGTGTCCGACAACGGGAGCGCCTCCGGCCAACGAGTGAACCGATCAACCACCGTCAGTAGATGGGTGTAACCCCTAGAATAGGGCAATGGACCCACCAAATCCACATGGATGTGGAAAAAACGGGCGGGGGGAACCTCAAATGTCTGGTGCGGGGGCTGGACATGACGATGGACTTTGGAGGTCTGGCACGGAATGCAGGCGCGTGCCCAGGCTGCCACCTGCTTCCGCAGGCCATGCCAGACAAACCGGTCGGCCACCATGGCTGAAGTCGCCCTGATGGACGGATGTGCCAGGCCATGAATGGCCTCAAAAACCTTACGCCGCAGAGCGGCCGGCACCACCGGGCGAGGGCGTGGGAGAGTAACGTCGCACCACAACTTGATACCTGTGGGGCCACACGCCACCTGTTCTAAACGCAGTCCCGAGGTTGTGGAGGCGTACACCGCGGCAGTTCCTTCCAGGCGCTGAGCCTCCGCTAGCTCCTGGAAATCCACATGTTTACCAACCACGGCTACGGAGGGAATGGCCGGCCGGGACAGGGCATCAGCAACGGCATTCAGCCTACCCGCAATATGACGGACATCGGTCGTGAACTCCGAAATGAGGGTTAGGTGCCGCTGCTGGCGAGCCGACCACGGATCAGAAACCTTAGCAAAAGCGAATGTCAAAGGTTTGTGATCCGTGTAGGCCACGAAAGAACGGCCTTCTAAAAAGTAGCGGAAGTGCCGGACTGCTAAATAAAGGGCCAGGAGCTCCCTATCGAACGCACTGTACTTGAGCTCCGCTCGAGAGAGCTGCCTGCTGAAAAACGCAAGAGGCTGCCATTCACCGTCAACCTGCTGCTCCAAAACCCCACCCACTGCCACGTCTGAGGCGTCCACCGTCAGAGCTGTGGGGGCGGAGGAGCGCGGGTGCACCAGCATGGTGGCATTGGCGAGGGCCTTTTTGACCGCAACAAAAGCCGTCTCCGCAGCTACGGACCATACCAACTCCGCGGGGTTACCTGCGAGACACTGAAAAAGGGGACGCATAACCCGAGCTGCTGCAGGCACGAACCGATGATAAAAATTGACCATGCCCACAAATTCCTGCAAGCCCTTGATGGTAGTCGGGCGGGGGAAAGAGCGGACCGCGTCCACCTTAGCTGGTAAGGGAGTGGCCCCGGCCGGAGTAACCCGATGACCCAAAAAATCCACCGCGGACAGGCCGAATTGGCACTTGTCCGGATGGAGAATCAGGCCATGGTCTTGCAGCCTCTGGAACACGGTGCGGAGGTGGACCAAGTGCTCCTGGACCGAACGGCTGGCAATCAATATATCGTCTAGATAAATAAAGACGAACGGCAACCCTCGACCCACCCGGTCCATCAGACGCTGGAATGCCTGAGCTGCATTTTTAAGGCCGAAAGGCATACGCAACCACTCAAACAGTCCGAACGGGGTGATGGTCGCTGTTTTCGGAATATCCGGCGGGTGGACCGGAATCTGATGGTATCCCCGCACCAAATCAATTTTTGAAAATATTGTAGCCCCCTCCAGGCTAGCTGAAAAGTCCTGAATGTGTGGAATCGGGTAGCGGTCCGGCCGTGTTGCCGCGTTGAGTCGACGGAAGTCACCACATGGTCTCCACCCCCCAGATGCTTTGGAAACCATGTGCAAAGGGGATGCCCACGGACTACTTGAAAGCCGAATGATTCCCAACCTCTCCAAGTTTAGGAACTCCTCTCGCGCCCTGGCCAGCTTGTCGGGTGGAAGGCGCCGTGCCCGGGCAAAAACCGGCGGCCCTTCGGTTGGAATGAAATGGACGACCCTGTGCTTCTCCGAAGGTGAATCAAAACGCTGGACGAGGAGCTGCGGGAAATCGGCCAGGACCGCATCGAACTGACCGGGAGCCGTGGTAATGGACTGGATGACTAGGCTGGGTGGGGCGGCGCTTGTAGAAGCCTCTGGCCCAGTATCCCGAGGCCGTACATCAGCCAAGGGTTGTAGGCCCCTCCCTCGGACGTCTGCGACCAAGGAAAACGCCCATAGGAAATCTGCCCCCAATATGGCCTGGCCCACATCCGCAACGATGAATTCCCAACGGTAAGTCCTGGACTCGAAGGACAAGGACATGGTCCTTTTACCGTACGTACGGATGGTGCTACCATTCACTGCAATTAGGGGCGGGCCCTTTTCCCCCACTCGAACTTCACAGTCATAGGGGGGCACAATACTTACGACCGCTCCCGTATCCACCAGGAAAACGATCCCGGTACTCTGATCCGTAGCGTAGAGGCGGTGGTTACGGCCAACCGAGACTGCCTCTACAGTCGATCGGCCCCGGCGTTTCCCGGAAACGAACACGGGGATCTACAGCTTCGTGCCTCGCTGCCCCACCGCCGATGGAAAGAGCACCAGCCACGCCTATCCGGCTCTGTTGGTCGAGCCCGCTGCCAATGAACAGGCGCCGCCGCCCTCTCTTGGCGGGCCGGCTGCGCAATAGCGGCCGATGCGTCGCTCTCCCGGCCGCACTCCCGACTGCCGCTGGGCCTCGAGACCCGGTTAACGGAGCCGTCTCGGGCGTTGCGTTCCCTCACGAGCGTGTCTGCCTTCTCGGCGAACGCTACCGGCTCTTCAAAAGGGACGTCCGCCAACACCAACCTGACGTCCCCAGGTAGCTTCTCCCGGAAGGCCGCCTCAAATATCATGCATGGCTGATGGTCGCCCGCCAAAGCCAGCATCTCGGACATCAGCTCCGACGGCAGCCGCTGCCCCAGGTCTGGCAAATGGAGGAGCTTCAGAGCCCGCTGGCTCTGGGCCCAGCCGAAGGTCCGCAGCAGGAGCTTCTTAAGCCCCACGTACTGCTCCGTTTGGGGTGGACTGGTCAGGTATCGGCTGACCCGCGCAGCCACCTCCGCCTGCAGACAGCTCACCACATGATGGTACTTCTCCTGGTCTTCCTCCACCTTCTTGAGATGGAACTGTGACTCTGCCTGCACAAACCACAGGTGCGGCTGATGGGCCCAGAACGGCGGTAGATGGATTTCGCCCGCGCTCGCTCCTGCCTGCGACATGCTGCTGCTTTCTTCCAACGTTCGAGGTCACCAATGTAGTGAGTCCAGACGAGTGGTTTTATCTGAATCCTTTATTAGTATCAAACCCGTAACAAACGCGACAGACTTCTTCCTGGACAAACACTACTTCACTTACTAATCTAATCTCTAATCTGGTTTGGCGCCAAGCATTTAAATACCCCGCGCTTCCTCACCCCGTGACCGTAATCCAATCCGAGGGTTCTATTACCTGGCCAATCCCTATGTCCCTACAGCACTGTCATTTTCCAGTTGCTGAGTGGGCAAGTGTTGTACTTGGTCTGATTGCAGTCCATACAGACCAGAGTCCACTTTGTAGGAATATTGGTCCACAGAGGTGAAAGTTATTCAAAGTCATAATAATTGATTACTTTATCATAATCCCAATTGAAAATATTCATGTCTGGAGAGGTTCAGCTTTGATGCTTTCCATTACCTGGTGGGTCTGTTGAAAAGACCAGTTATTAGGTTGTGGTATGAACGACCACATCTCCCTGTAAAACCATTCTGGCCTGTGTCACATCCTACAGAGCAGGGAGAGAGGTTAGGAAATTAGAACAAAGACGTACGTCCAAAGACGTACAGGTATGTAGGTTAATTGGCTGGGTAAATGTAAAAGTTGTCCCTAGTGGGTGTAGGATAGTGTTAGTGTACGGGGATCGCTGGGCGGCACGGACTTGGTGGGCCGAAAAGGCCTGTTTCCGGCTGTATGTATATGATGATGATGATATGAACAGAACAGCACGTGATTGTGTTCTTTTTTTCCCCCTGCTCTCAGTGATCCAGTGTTGGTATTTCCGTGTGTGGATCAACATGTCATCTGCTTGGATTGCTTCTACCTATATTGCATGACACGGCTGAATGACCGGCAGTTTATTCATGACCCAGAGGTTGGATATTCTCTCCCTTGTGTAGGTGAGTCCCAAATTAAAATGTGGCTCTTACTGTTTTCATCTTTTGTCACATGAAGGATCTGCTTTGACTAAAAATTGTGAAATGAATGCAGTGTTTACATCAGTGCTGTATTTAGACATGGTGGGTTTAAATAACAAGATATACTTCAATATTTTGATTAGAAGTATTTGAGGGAAAAGAACACCACAGCATAGATGGGAAATGTTAATGGGACACAGAAGTTAATTGGAGCAATCTGTCAATTGGACAAGTTTATAAATGTTCCATCTCTGGAAATAATGATGGGAGTGTTCTTTCTTCATATTAAAATTACTGCCCAGAGCACTGTTACCTCTACAACTCATTTCTGTTGTCAGCTTTCACCATTTGGTAATATAGAACTTTACAGCCTAAGAAGTGTCCTGACCCAAAACATCGTTTGTCCATTTCCTCCACAGATGCTGCCTGACCTGCTGAGTTTCTCCAGCACTTTGTGTTTTGCAGAGCTTAAGTCTTCCACTAGTAAAGCCTGTGAAGGAATGGTGAAAATGTGACATTGCTGTTACATAGGTATGGTGGAGGTGGGTAGCACAGATGCATGTCAAGACAAGTGAAATAAATGCGAGATTAAAACACGATGCAAAAAACTGGAGCAAAACACAGTGGTGGAGGAACTCAACGGGTCAGGCAGCATCTGTGGAGGGAATGGACAGTTGACAATTCAGCCAAGACCTTTCCTCTGGATGGAAGAGTGAAGGGATGGGACCCAATACAAAGGGATGAGGGGGTGGGGCAAGCGCTGGCACCTGATAGGTGGATCCCGGTGAAGAGGTGGTTGATTGGTGGATGGAGTCAGATGGGGGAGAGAGGGATAGGGAAATAAATGAATGCAATCTGGGTTTGCACTCCCCTGAGCATTCAAGGCTGATTTTCTCTGGAACATCAGAAACTGCGAGGAGATCTGATAGAAGTAGATAAAATTATGAGATGCATAGAAAGGGTAGACAGTTAGAACATTTTCCTAAAGTAGAAATGTCAAATATTAGAGGACATAGCTTTCAGGTGAATGAGACAAAGTTGAAAGGAGATGTGCAGGGCAAGTCTTTTTACACAAGAGGGTAGTGAGTGCCTGGAACTCACTGCCAGGTATGGTGGTGTAGGAAAATAACTGCAGATGCTGGTACAAATCGAAGGTATCACAAAATGGTGGAGTAACTCAGCAGGTCAGGGGAGCATCTCATGAGAGAAGGAATGGGTGACGTTTCGGGTCAAGACCCTTCTTCAGACTGATGTCAGGGGGGCGGGACAAAGGAAGGATATAGGTGGAGACAGGAAGATAGAGGGAGAACTGGGAAAGGGGAGGGGAAGAGAGGGACAGACTTTAGATAGTTCCTCTGTCCCTCTCTTCCCCTTTAGATAGTTCCTCTGTCCCTCTCTTCCCCTCCCCTTCCCAGTTCTCCCTCTATCTTCCTGTCTCCACCTATATCCTTCCTTTGTCCCGCCCCCTGACATCAGTCTGAAGAAGGGTCTCGACCCAAAACGTCACCCATTCCTTCTCTCCTGAGATGCTGCCTGGCCTGACCTGGTCTCATTTTATGATACCTTCGCCAGGTATGGTGGTGGAGGCACATATGATAGTGGGATTTAAGAGGCTTTTAGATAAGCACATGGATATGCAGGGAATGGTGGGGTATGGGTCATGTGCAGGCAGAGGAGATTAGTTTAGCTTGGCATCATGTTTGGCACTGACATTGTGAGCCTAAGAATCTGTTCCTGTTCTGTACTTTTCTATGTTCAAGGTACTTGATGTGGTGAGGTTACGTAAGCACCAACATACAACATCTGGGCAAAATTATATATGTTAGGAAGCTGACCACATTTGGACACCAGAATATTCTTACAGCCTTTAACTTTTCTCTCTCATTCTATTTAAATGTTACGATGTAAAAAACAACCCAAATTCTTGGTTTGGATGGTTAATAAGAATCTCAACCTGGCTTAGTTATTTCTCTTTTTTTACTTCATTACTAAACACATTATGCTCTGCAGAAAATGTACTGGAGGAGTTACTGAGACAAATGACATTAGGGAGCTGCATTACCATAAACAGATAATTAATGCTAGTATCACTGCTCTTTCATTTCATACTTAATAGCGATCATATCACATCATATCACAGTTCAATTACGAGAATTAAATTACTTTCCAAAATTCATTGAAGAGAATGTCTATTTCTATTCTGGTCTCCATGTTACAAAATGGTTGCAGATTGTGCTGAGCTTGATAGAATCCTTTAAAAATGATGAAGGTGAAGTGCATGCAAGAATTTAAATTTCCTGGCATTGAGAAGGGCCAGTTGTCATCCAATATGTTATGTGTGAATCTTGTGCTCCTGAATCTACAACCTCACAGAATCATAAAGCGTGGAAACAGGCCTTTCTGTCCAACTTGCCCATGCCGACCAATGTCCCATCTACACTAGTCCCACCTGCCTGAAATTGGCCTATATCCTTCAAAACCTATCCTATCCATGTACCTGTCCAAATGATTTTTAAACATAGTGATTGTATCTGCCTCAACCACCTCCTTTGGCAGCACCTCCCTTTGTGCAAAGAAAAGTTGCCCATCAGGTTCCTAATAAAGCTTCCTCCCCTCATCTTAAACCTATGTCCTCTGGTTCTTGATTCCCCTACTCTAGGTAAAAGCTTCTGTGCATATAATCTTTCTATTCTCATGATCTTATAGATCCCTCTGACCCTAGATCCCTCTGCTCTACAACACTACAAAAACACTGCATATTCACTGTGTAGGTCCTGCCCTGGTTAGACTTTCTAAAATGCAACAACTTGCACTAATCTGTATTCTCGATGAGGCCTCCATACCTGGAATTCTGGGCACATTTTTGGTCAGCTTATTCTCGACCCGAAACATCACCCATTCCTTCTCTCCAGAGATGCTGCCTGTCCCGCTGAGTTACTCCAGCTTTTTGTGTTTATCTAAAGAAGAACACAGTTGTAATGGAGGCAGTCCAAAAAATTTCACCGGATTCCTGGGGTGAGGGGATTGTCCTTTCAAGAGAGGTTAACCAAGTTAGGTCTGTATTCCCTGGAGTTTAAAAGAATAAGGGTGATCTTATTCTGACAGGGCTTGACAAGGTAGATGTCAAGATGTTCTCAATAATGGTTGAGTCTCAAATGAGAGCACATAGTTTCAATGGGCAGTCATTTCTAACTGAGCTGCATATAAATGTCATCTTGCAGAATGTAGTAAACCTCTGGAAGTCCCTGCCCCAGAGACCTGTGGAGACTAGCTCATTTAAAGTATTTAAAGTGGAGATGATACATTTGTGAAAGAATCGGGATTAAAGATTACTCAAATTGGTCTGGTAAAGAGGAGGGATTGAAGCATGGGATAGACCAGCTGTGATCATATTGAATGCCGGGTCAGGTTTGAGGGTCTACTCCTGCTATTTTCTTGTGTTCTTGTGTTCGAACAGCAATCTCAAAGTTTCCGTTGCGAGATGTGAAAGGTTTCACTGTCACCCTGTTACCTATAAAATTACAATAGCTAAAAATATTTCATGTAATTATGAAGTTTCAACAAAGTGAATTGCAGCAAAACTAAATATTGGGCGATCCTTAATCATATGAAATTGGAAATCTGATAAGAGTGATGTCATCCCTGGACATTTCTTTAATTGCTTGCACTTTTAGCTGCATGCAACAATTTAATTGTGGGCTACTTGCTTTGCCTGCAGAAATTGCAATTTGTCATTGTGTCCCAAATCCGTGATGCATTCATGCATAAGGATATTAACACCAGTAATCCAGATTTATTGGGGGATATCAGAAACTTTATACTGAACAATTAGGTCATATTATATATGCAACATAAACATAGCACAAAAAGTAAGGAAATTTGTGTTTGGTAGATTATTTCTTTGTTGTAACAATGCTTCTTGGCAATAAATCTTATACCGTTGGAAAGCCTGTTTATTTCCCTTTTAAATGGTGCCACATTTGTAAGGAACATGCATTTGTGGGATGAGCAGCAGAGCTGAGTATGTGGGTTGTGCCCATGAAAAATTTGCCAAATCTTCTCTGCCAATGCCAAACAGCTTATTCTGCCATTGACTCTTGTTCGGTGTTGTTTGGTGGATTGGATGATTGAAGTCTGAAGAAACAAGACATATTGGCAATTTAACAATTTATTCATTTAATAAACAGGAGCCACAGTAGCGTGTGGAAGAACCATACACAGCCATAACAGCCTGGCACCTCCTCCTCATGCTGGTCACCAGCCTGGTCACACACTGTTGTGGGATGGCATCCCATTCTTGTCAGCACCTGGGGGTACCAGAAGCTCAAAACAAGAGTCAATAGCAACAGCAGAATAAGCTGTTTGGCATTGGCAGAGAAGATTTGGCAAATTTTTCATGGGCGCAACCCATATACTCAGCTCTGCTGCTCATCCCACAAATGCATGTTCCTTACAAATGTGGCACCATTTAAAAGGGAAATAAACAGGCTTTCCAACGGTATAAGATTTATTGCCAAGAAGCATTGTTACAACAAAGAAATAATCTACCAAACACAAATTTCCTTACTTTTTGTGCTATGTTTATATAAAAAAAACATTCTTAATTGTATTTTCCTTAACAGCTGCTGCAATGAAGGATGACGAATTGATTTAGCAGTAGTTGTCATTTGCCTCAGGCATCTTCTGGGATTTATGCAAAAGGAAATAGACAGCTTCAAGAGCTTAAATACTGAAGTAAATGAAGGAAATGTATACCACATATACTGTGCCTTTTTTAATGGTGAAAATAAGATTTGTGTTGCAATTGCCACTGCAATATTGCCCCAACACCTTACCTTTTACTCACCAATGCTTGTTTTTACTTATTATGCATGCATTTCCTTTTTGACCAGTGTTTTTTGCCCTGAAGAAGAAAGTGGTGACCTTTTTCTTGAACTATTGCAATGCAAGGTTAAGGTGCTCCCTCAGAATTGTCAGATTGGCTTTAAGGTTTCAAGCTAAAGATGATGGAGCAATGTTTCTTGAATTTAGGGAAATTGTAACTGGTTGTGCTGCCAAAATGGTGGGTGAAGATGCCTAGGAAACCATGAGAAGTGGATATGCTTGAATGCTCTGGTTTCCATCCACATTCAAAGTTCAAGTTTGTAGGTTAACACAGTAATGCTGTCGCACTACATTCTGCACTCTGGTTATTTTTCACTTTGCACTATTTGCCGTACTTGTGTATGATTCGATTTGACTGGATAGCATGCAAAACAAAGTTTTTTACTGTAGCTTGGTGCACATTTCAATAATCAATCAATATCAATAATATACCAATGCTCATTTAGAGCCAACATGGACTGATGGGCCAAATGGTCTCCTCCTTTGATATAATAGGTAAGCAATGCATAACGACTCATGAATGGTTATTGCCTAGTAATATCGGTATAAAAATAGAAAAGAACTGGATCTATTCAACGTGTGATGAGAGCAAAAGAGCAAAGTTTTTATACTGAACTTCTTCAAACTGGAAGATGTTAGAGAAGGATAACATTAATGCAGATAATAGCCAGTGAAAGGGAAAGAGGGCAAAATATCAGCCAAGGATTAGCTCTGTGTTGGAATGGAGAGCAAGCATGAATAAATGTGTGAAAGATTGATGGTGTATGGCAAAGTGGGTTGATCAATGATCAAACAAAAGATGGATCCATAAGAAATAGCAATTGAGTGAGGAACAAGGGGAACGATGTTGTCCTGCATGCACTGGGACTCAACCATTCTCAATGAGGAATATGTTCAAAATGCAAATTAAAAAGTATTCGCATCCAGCTTAAAGCAAGATGGAAGGAAAAGACAAAATTATTTTACAATATTTCATGGGAAAATAACTTCAAAACTTTCAAGTGCATGAACAGATTGAAGGTTAGGATTGGTCTAAAAAGTGTGCCTATCGTTCCATTTGGTAACAAGATATGAATACCACAGAAATTATAGACAGACCAAAAAGACTTCAAGCTCATAACAATGCCAGGATATTTATATTTCTTGAATGGTAGAAATTGAAATTTGTGAAGTGTTGTTACTTTACTGAATGCTGGTTGGGAGTTACTGCTGTGGCAGATTTGCGAAGATAAAACCCATTGTTTAAAGTTAACAAACAAGCCCAAGCAACATCCGTTCTCACATTGAAACTATAAAAGGATTAAGACCAGATTTTGGATGAAAAGGGCCAATCACAACAGCCTATTTTGGATTGTGGAGAACAAAACTTGAAATATCTTGACAAGATTCTTCATGGAAGACTTCTGCGGGACAGAGATTCAAATGTAGTAATAGATAAGGAGGCTGGTAAGCAATCCTTTGGACATACTATGAGAAATCAGTGCTCTGGAGAGGAACAGTCTTTCATGATAATAAGTCAGGTTGTGATAGTATTCTTACTCTGAGTTAGACAGTTGTGACTTCAAAACTAGGCTGATGTTCAAGTGCAATATTGGAGGTGCATTATATTGTTGAGGATAACATGTTTTAAGAATCAAGCGTCAAGAATGTTTAATTGTCATGTGTACCGGCAACAGAAATTGAAATTCTTCTTTGCTGCAGTTTTACAGGCTCCTTTAATGCAATAACACAAAAATACATATTTGATTATCAACAATGCAATAAATTAATAATCTATAATTCAAGGGTAATATTTAACTAGGCCATAATAGTGCAAAACTAAAATCCATACTGCAACCAAAACAAAGTCCATAGTTGCTGAGGTAAGATTGACATTAAAGCAAAGCTCCATAATTCCCTCAGATGTATGTTAAGCAACACAGACATTCTGCCATTGACCTACTGCAATTCTTCCCTCGTCCAACATTAACAAACACGAGTAGTTAGACATCATTGAAGTATGAGGGGATATTGGCAGCTGTGTTTACAACAGTGCCTATATTTAAAAAGTACTTCCAAAGTTGCAATGTAATTTGGGACATCTTCAGTTTGTGTAAACTGCTATAAATATCAGTCTTTCTTTTAATAAAATAACCCTGAAGCACTAACGGCAGCAGATTGGTTTTCTGCAGGTTCTCTAATGTTATAAAACGTCTCAAGGCACTTCACAGGAATGTTATGAAACAAAATCTGACACCAGCTAATTAGTCAATGTTAGGACAACTTAATTATAGAGATAGGTTTTAAGAAGCATCTTAAATAGTGGCGAATGCTAGAGGATAGAGATTTAGGGAGAGAATTCCAGAGCTTAAGAACATAGAATAGTACAGCATTTGAACTGACCCGTTGGCCCACAATGTCCTCACCGAACATGATGCCATGTAAAACTAATCTTATCTGCCTGCATGTGATTTACATCTCTCCATTCCCCAGACATCCATGTGCCTATCTAAAAGCCTCTTAAACACCACTATCATATCTACCTCCACCCCTGGGTAGCACGTTTCAGGCATCCATCACACTCTATGTAAAATAAACTTGCATCTCACGTGAAAATTGGGATGTGCATAACAAAAGAGCAGACTGAATTCCATGATCTTGGAAGACAGTATGATTTTAATGAGCTACCATAAATGAGGAACTTTGCAGAGTTCACACCATTTGAGTTATCCTTTTACGACTAAACCTAGCTGACAGGCAGAGCTTAATAGTGCAAGGCATGTGGATGTTGAAAAAAGTAGGGGAATGGAAGCAGAGTAAATCAAACAGAAGTAATTAGTGTGGTCGTTCCAGGTTTTTAATAAATAATAAGTAGAAGGGAATGCAAAGAGGGAAGCAATTCCAGTTTTAAAACCTGAAGAAAGAATCCATTGGCCTGAAACATTTAGTTCACGTGTTTTTATACCAATAACCACAAATGAAAATCTGGAAAAATGCAGAAATCACTCAACCCATTCTAAACAATGCACATTACAAATGCTATGTGTGCATAACTGATTCCCACAGGATATGAAATTCAATTGAGGCATGCAGTTGCTAGAATATTATGAAATGTTCATAGCTAGTAATGAGCAGTGATTTATTGTTAATTTTTACATGCAGCTTGTGGTTTGGCCAAAGATAATATATATTTTTTAAGCAGGGTAGAATTTTGTGCTTCATTAAAAGATTGAGCTAATGCCCGCTGACACCTCATAGTAGTGGCACAGTGGCGCAGCGGTAGAGTTGCGGCCTCACAACACCAAGGACCCGGGTTTGATTCTGATTACAGGTGCTGTCGGTACGCAGTTTGTACGTTTTCCCTGTGACTGCGTGGATTTTCTCCCACGTTCCCAAAACATGCAAGTTTGTAGGTTAATTGTGTCCTGTAAATTGTCCCTAGTATGTCGGATAGAATTAGTGTATGGGTGATCGCTGGTCAGCATGGACTCAATGGGCCTAAGGGACTATTTCCATATTGTATCTCCAAAACTAAAACTAAAAGTGGCTGGAATTGCCAGCTACTCCCTCAACACTACCCAATGTCAGCCCGGGCTCTACCTTGACTCTGCTCACATGTCGGCCTGGGTGCTCTCTCTTATGTGCCTGTTGTAACCACATGCTTGTGAGTGACGTGCTTGATTACCATACATTTCAATAGTCATCTTCACCTGCAACAGAATGAAATTCTTACTCGCTGCATCTTTACAGTCCTGTTATAATACACATATAAATATATACTAATCAATAATACAATAAATTACTAACAGTAATACTCGGTAACCATACTAGTGCAAAACCAAAGTCCATTGTGCAACCAAAGAAATAGTCCATAGAAGATCATAGTTGCTTGATTGTATTCATGTATAGTCTTTCCTGATGGATTCCAAAGAATGGGTCGACTGGGCTTATATTAATTGGAATTTAGGATGAGAGGGGATCTTAGAGAAACATATAAAATTCTTAAGAGATTAGACAGGCGAGATGCAAGAAAAATGGTCCCGATGTTCAGAACTAGGGGTCACAGTTTAAGAATAAGGGGTAGGCCATTTAGGACTGAGATGAGGAAAAACCTTTCCACCCAGAGAGTTGTGAATCTGTGGAATTCTCTGCCACAGAAGGCAGTGGAGGCCAATTCACTGGATGTTTTTAAGAGAGATTCAGATATAGCTCTTAGGGCTAAAGGGCAAGAACGGGGTACTGATTTAGGATGATTAGTCATGATCATGTTGAATGGCGGTGCTGGTTTAAAGGGCCGAATGGCTTACTCCTGCACCTATTTTCTATGTTTTTAAGTTTCCGCTGACTGGATACCACGGAACAAAAAAGCTTTACACTATACCTGTACGCATGACAATAAACTAAACTAAACTAGTGTTGTGCAGTGTTTAAGAGCCAGATGGTTTCTCAGAAGAGCTGTTCTTGAACAAGGAGGTATAGTGTAGTTCAGGGGATTGAGCACACAGCCTAGAGGTGCTCCAGTGTTCATGGTTATCGAGCAGCTCTTCTGATCGGTGACCTGTCTTCATTATCACCACACGGAAGTGACTGCATTTCCAAATTTTTGTGGCTATTCCACACTTCAGGATGCCAAGGTATCTGAAAGATGCTCAAGCAATGCAGATGCTTTGTTGCTTGTTGTTTTCATCATGTAATGCCTACCTTTGCCATGCTCCATCTCCAATTTTCTCTGTTGCCGAAACTGTGCAGCATGCCACATATTATCATGAATCATGAAGGGCTCCCAGTACTAATTGCCCACAGAGCTACCCAGGTGCATGCAGTACATATTCAATGTGATGATGATTTGCTTGATGATACCGTGAGCATCATGTGGCTCTTCTTGTGGTGTTCCTGTCTTTTCTCATTGTTGGTTTCCACGTATATTTCATGATTCATGTCGGGAATGTGTACTCTTGCTGCCAGGAATCTTAAAAGCTGTGAAGCAAAAGATCTGGAAGGCTTGAGTGTTGCAGTGTAAAGCATCATGATATATTTCACGGTATCCGCAGGGTATCTGCACAAATCTCCCTTTGTAGTATGGTTTCAGTGGTGCTGATGTGGTGAGTAAGTCGTGAGCATTGATGAAAACTCCCAAATCACATAGTGATACCATGTGAATGCTTGTAGTACCATCCTTATCCTGTGCTAACGTAACCAAAGTGGTGAAATCCGCTCTCCGCTCATCCTGGCTATTAAGTGGTAAAATTAGTGGATGCCCTAGCAGATTATGAGCATGTGTCTGAATCACCCTGACATAACCTCCGTCAACACACTGGATGGAACCAGGGCAAAGAAACTGAGGATGGTGGTGCTTTTAGAGCCGTTGGCTATGCATAGCCACTAGGTCGAGCACAAAGCAACTGTTCTTCATGGAAGTTTAAAAAGATTACAATCCCTGCCAATTCTATGTGACATAACTTTTGTAATCCCAGGAGTTTAGACTCTCAGGGGTGGTGCGTTTTATAACCTTGGCTCCTTTGTTGCTACCCTTTCTGCTATTCTCCACCCAGCTTTTTTGTTATGTGTTCTCTGAACTTATGTTGTGCACTTCTTGCTTAAGCTTTTGTAGATCCCAACGTAACACAATATTGCCAGTGTGGATGTTTATTATTTTGCCTCGGTCAAGTCTCCACAGATGCGTTAAATGCACTCCTCCATCTTGATCTTATTTATTTGAGGGTTCTAAATATTTGCAAAAAATACCTATCTAAACAAATACTCTCTGATGCAGGAACTTGATACACCAGTGGAATTAATTGGATCTCTATTCAGATGGAGCAAACAAGCCTTAAATATCCACAAGAACTGGGGCCCAATCTTTGCCCCATCTCACTGTCAAGAGTGCCAGGAACGGGGAACTCCATCCGGAGATGTTGAATTTAAAGGTCAATGAAATTTAATTGAAAAGACCTAATTAATGTCTCATAAGGACTTTAATTGCTGTGATAAGTATCTACGTGTCTGCACTTAATTAAGGTCCCAAATGCAGCAAGAACACGACTCACATCATCGAAATGCATTTCTGTTAAATTTGGAGAGAAGCTAATCCAAAAATTATTTATCTTAACTACGTTCCTGCACCTATCTCACTCCTTCTTGGAAGTCAAAATTTTCACTGCCATCTCGTTTTATGCAAGTATTTTATCACAGTGCATAATATGTCATCCAACATGCTGTGGCAATTCAGTCACAATTTGAATAGGAAGTCTCCTGCTAGCTGGATGATCAGCATGTGACATTAATGACTATCATGGTGAGTTTCCGACTGCTACTGTGTCCCTCTTGTAGTTTGTCAAGGATGCACAGTTTCAGTTTACCTGCAGGGGAAAAGTCTGGATTGAAATTGGGCCATATTTTTCCTTTTGTAATTTCAACCTTTGAATAAAAGAACCAAACTTTGATGTCGTGCTAGATACAGATGGGTATTTGATTCATCCTACTAACTAGTTTTACACATTGTTTCTCAGGAAAATTATTCGAATTTTAACCAAGGTGCACAAAGCCTTTGCAAAGTTGAGGCACAGATAGGGTAGTCAGATCCTTTTAGCCAGTGTGGAAATGTCAAAGACTAAAGGACACAGCTTTAAGGTGAAATGGAAAAAGTTTAAAGGAGATATGCGGGGCAAGATTTTTAAAAAGAGGGTGGTGGGTGCATGGGACGGGCTGCCGGCGTTGTCATGGAGGCAACCACGATAGTGGTGTTTGAGAGGCCTTTATACAGGCACATGGATATGCAGGGAATGGAGGGATTATTGATTGTGTGCTGGCAGAGGGAATTATTTTTTTCTTGGCATTATGTTCAGCACAGACATTGTGGGCCAAAGAGCCTGTTCCTGTGCTGTGCCTTTCTATATTCTAAAGCAGCAAGCATAATTCCTGCATTAAACCCATCACTGAGATGAGGCACTTCCCTCTTAATTGAACATAAGAGATCCCAAGACAGTATTTGAAGTAGAAACTAGGCCTTTGGTCAAGTATCTTGGCCAATACTTATTCATTAACCGATGTGACAGAAACAGATAAATAACCTTCCTTTAGTCGCAATACAATTAGGATACTCTAGTTCCACTACTATTTTCAGCAGTTAGCTACAGATGTTTAAAATTGTGGCTTTCATCTTGTGAGTATGTACTTTTATCATAGCGATATGTAGGTACAAGTTTAAAGAATTGATATTGATCTAAATCTGCTGTGGATTTTCTTCAAAATCATTACATTGTCAAAAAGAAGAAAAACATTAAATAGAGAATTATAAAATGTCAGCGTAAATTTCAATTCCTTTCAGACGATTAATGGTACAGCATCACAGTCAGTTGAAGGCTACCATAATGGAAAATTAATACATGTAAAAGAATCCAACCTACTTTACAAGCCTAAAAACAAATGTTAATAATGATTCATTATAGGAGACTATAGATAAAATATGAATTAAATAGTACAAAGGGTATTTACTTTAAATCAGTAGCTCTTTGAATACATTCTTGCCAGCTCGAGTATGCTTTATCTCCAGGCTCCACATTTGGTAGAGGACAGATCTGGAGAAATGTGCTCAATATTCAGTTACTCTGAGAGAATCATTTTCTCTCAAAATACCTTGCAACCAATTTCCAACAGTGAAATAAATCTTAATGATCCTGCGAAGTATTCCCCTCTATCTAATTACATAATCACGAGTTGACTTTAATAGCTAGCTTTCTGTGCACTGGAGAACAGTTAGCAGGACAATTTGATTTGCTTTCTTGTTACAAAATAGATTTTCATTTATGCTTGTTTTAGCAGTTTTCAGATGGATTTTTCCAAGCAATCTAAACAGTGTTTTTGCAGCAATAATCACCATTTAAAGATGCATTATCCAATTGAGCTGAGCTTACTTAAAGTACATTTAAACATGAAACATGAAATCAAAATTATGCTCTTACTAATGCAGATTATTATTTTTTCTACAAAGTCACTTGTTCCCCCAAAGTTAATGGGAATTTTATTCTGGCTGGGTAATGTTTGTCAATCTCAAGTGATTGGCTGAAAATTGCAGAATTTATCAAGTCCTTGTCTGTGACAGTAGAATTGCAAGACAATATTGTAGATGATATTACAAAAGATAAACCTCTTTTGAAAAACTTTCCTCAATGCATAAACTTTGTGTTCATCTTGAATTTACTGGTATGCAGTGGGACGGTTTTTTCTCACACCAATGAACCCTTGATCAAAACCAGGGAACTGTGGTCCCATTGTTGTTTCGAAGTCAGAAAGTTATGGATCGAGTCCCACTAGCAGGACGAGTTTAGTCCTAAGCTGACATTTCAAGCACTATTTCGGGTAAGATGTTAAACCAAGGTCCCAGCTACCCTCTCAGGCAGATATATCTCCTGTTACTATTCAATGAGTTCTCCTGAGTGTCCTGCAGATATTTATCCCTCAACCTACACAAGCAAAACTCTTTATCATACAATTTTTATGTCAATGTTTGTGTGGGCTTGTTGTATGCAAATTAGCTGCCACATTTTCCACAGTGTAACAGTGGCTACATTTCAAACATAGCTGTAAGTAACTTTGGCCATGTAGGGCATGATAAAAATGAAAGTCTTTGTTCCTTCATATTCAATTTTAACATTGGTTCATCTGTGTCAGGTAGAGTATAGGTCAAATAAATTAGAATTATGTGCTCCCTCTAATAACATAGCAACCAAGGTCTTAAAGCACCAGTCAAGTCTGTTTTAGTGTGACACCCAAATCAATCTTATGGATTTTGAATATAATAGATTATATCTATAAACATTGATTAGCGTGTTTGAACTTATGCACACGGAAAACTAGTTTGTGACGAAGAGAACAAAAGATAATTTGCATTTTCGTGCTGTAATAGACTAAACTATCGAGAAGGGCCTTTAGAAATGAACTTTGCATCAAATGCCTTCCTCAGTTTCTAGAATAGTTCTCCGTACAAAAGAATGTTAATTCTGGCATTTCCATATTAACTGCAGAAAACATGCCACATACCAAATTGGTGAAGGTAAAAAAAAAAGAAGCATCCAGTGATGTAAATTTCTTTGTATTTTCATTTATTTAATTTGTTTGCTCATGGAATATGGGGATCATTGGCAATGTATTCCTAACTGCCTTTGAGAATAGGGTGATGAGTTGTCGTTTTGAGTGTTAACAGTCCTTGTGATAATCCTTGGTCAGTGCTGATAAGTGGGGTGAATCAAGATTTTGACATTGTATTGAAGAAAAGAGCAAGGTTTATTTCCAATTCAAGCTGGTGCAAGATTTGGAGGGGAACTTCAGGGTGCTAGTGTTTCTATTGCTCCAGTATCATGGTACTAGAGTCACTTAAATGGAAGCTATTATCATAGAAACCTTGTTGAGTTTAGTTTAGATTAGAGATACAGCACGAAAACAGGCCCTGCGGCCCACTGAGTCTGCACCAACTAACGATCTCTGCACACTAACCCTATCCTGCACACACTAGGGACAATTTAAAATGTTATCAAGCCAATTAGTCTACAACCTGCAAGTGTTTGGAGTGTGGGAGGAAACTGGAGCACCTGGAGAAACCCCATGCAGGTCACGGGGAGAACGTACAAATTCCGTACAGGCAGCACCCGTAGTCAGGATCGATCCCGGGTCTCTGGCGACAGGAGTTGTTGCAATGATAATGGTAAACAAAGTAAATGTTTAAAGTGCTGAATGGGAAGCCAATCAAATGGGTTGTTTTATCCTGGATGGTGTTGAGCTTCTTGACTGTTATTGGAGCGCAGTAGAAAGTGTTCCTTTCCACTTCTGGCTTACCTGTTAAAAAAAATTCCAAGATCGTAGTATAAACACAGTATATCTCCAACTCTGGATCTCAAAGGGAAATGCAGAGGGTCTTTACTCAAGGAAAGCTGTTTCCATTTCTTTGTAGAGAGCAGCAGACAGACGGTTCATGATGATTTTCCAGAATAGTAGCATTCCTCAAAGGCCAAAGAACAATTGACTATCTGCATTGCATTGAGCACTTGCATTGACATGGCTTTTTAAGAGTTAAGCAATGAATAACATGTTTGCTGAATACCTAGCCTCTTGCTGATTTTTAGTCATGGTGATTCTAGTTATGAATGGTACAGGATGACCCAACCGTAGGAGTGTTCATTATGGAAGATATGGTAAAGTTGGAGTTATTAATTATGAACAGGTGTGATTTTCTCTTGTTAGAAATTGTCATTTTATGCATTTATATGCAATGAATGTTATCTATATTCATTTCCAAAAGACACCCAGAGATGGCGTGTGCTGGCACAAGTTAGATTCTCACTTAAACTATGATGCTATCATTCAACCAAGCAGCATGACCAGAAATAAAGTTCCTGAAGTTGTCTCCCCTCATTCTTCTCCTTCACCCCTTTCATCACATTGACCTCATTGGGGCTCTGGAAAGTGTGGTGTTGGGGATGATGCTGGATATGTCAGTAACCACACCAATATTCAGCACTTCAACTCCCCCCCCTACTCCCAGTCTGACCTTTCTGTCATGGGCCTCCTCCATTGTCACAGTGAGGCCCACTGCAAATTGGAGGAACAACATCTCATATTTCGCTTGGGCAGCTTACACCCCAGCAGTATGAACATTGATTTCTCCAACTTCAGATAGTTCTCTGTCCCTCCCTTTTCCGTTCTCCCACTGTCTTCCTGTCTCCCACTACATTATATCTTTGTCCCACCCCCTCCCCTGACATCAGTCTGAAGAACAGTCTTGACCCGAAACGTCACCCATTCCTTCTCTCCTGAGATGCTGCCTGACCTGCTGAGTTATTCCAGCATTTTGTGATACCTTCGATTTGAACCAGCATCTGCAGTTATTTTCCAACACACCAATACTCGCAGTGGGCTGAACTCACATTTCTAGTGGTAGGATAGTCCAGCACCACATGGGGCACTGTCCCTCACCATCAGGGCACATGTGCTATGGCGCTGGCGATCTGGGCTTGTCCCAGCAGCACAGTCCTGGTCTTGAAGGAGGAGGCGATCTCAGGCTTCTCGTTACAGTTCACCCTTGCCTTGAAAGGAGGCTTTAGTGATCTCAGGTTTATCCTGGTGGTTCAGCTTTGGGGCTTCTTTCTTCCTCTGTTCTGGCTCGAATGCCTGGGTTTTATTGGAAGAAAACTAACAAGATTCAGGTGACCAAACCAATATAAGGTAATTGGACTTGGCTGTTACCAATAATGCTTGGAATTGACCTCTCCTGGCCTATCAGCCAGTAATACGGATCAGAGCAGCTTCCAAGGAAGGGGTCACTGCCGCAAGGAATATGGTCAGTCAGCTATTTACAAGATATGTCTCGCTGCCAATTAGCCACTCGGACTCGAGCAGTAAATGGAAGAGTGAGCACAACTTACTCACACACCATGCCATCTTCTCTGCTCGTCTCTGGGGGATCAAGCATCAATATATTCTGTCTGTTCTTGTTGATGGTCTGCACATTAAGGGAATAAAATCTCTTTTGGTTTTAGAACAGTCCTGGGTCCTGGTGTGCAATGCTTAATGCAACACAGGCACAGTCAATTATGACTTGGGCTTTTGGAAATGCTGTTGTGCTGAAAAATTATAATTCACACTCCACCTGCAGCTCCCTACAGAGAAATGGCAACAGCTCTTCTGAAGTAAAGAGTCTTTATTTCCACCATTGAGCACCCATGTACTACAGTGAAAGGTATGACATACTTTTTGACGATCATCTTGGAAAATGCCATAGGCATGGAAATCCAGCACAAACATTACATCCACTGTTGCAAACAAGGCAATTCTGCTGAATATTTGTGAATTTTGCTGTAAGATTCTGGAATCTTGAGCAAAATACAAAGTGTTGGAGTAAATTAGTAGGTCAGGCATTATCTGTGGAGGGAATGGACAGGCAATTTTTCAGGTCAGGACCCTTCTTCAGACTGGTTGCCTTGAATATCTTGAGGAATTGCTGTCCTATTATGACAATTTAAGGTAAATATTTGCTGAAGTCTCTGGCAGAATACGCCTTCCTGACCAGAGCCCCACCTCATCCACCCACTCTTAGATTGTTGCCTTTCTCTGCTGGGCCTTACCTGCTCCTTAGTGTCCTGCTGTAAGCCCAGATGCACATCCACCAAAGCCTTCATAATTCCTTGGAACAGATTCAGGCTCAACAAACATTAAGCCTCGGTGTGCTGTCATGACTTCAGAAAAACCATCAGTTTACAACACTGAGAAACAAGAACATCTGCACAACTGAATTTCATTCCTGTGAACAAACAGCAAATCGTGAGGATTCCTTAAAATAGCACAGTGGGGGAATTTTCTTGGAGCTAGCAGTGCTAGCATCAATCAGTGTCACTCAAGGATTATCACCATGAACTATCTACTATCTACTCTGCATGCTTTCTGCATGTGTGCACTGCATGCACAGTTGCAATAACCAATTCATTACGTGGAGCGAATTGAGCTAAAAATATGCACATGATTAGTGGTCGAAATTGGAAGCAAATCCGCACCTAGAGCATGGAAAATCCCAACTTGATGCAGCACAATGTTGTGGCTGCAGTTTCTGAATATAATGGGATGAGAATCAGTTCAAAAATCATTAAAGAAAATTATTTCATGATTCTTTGTGTAAGACTTGTGAATAATAATTGAAAATTTCCTCTTACTTATTTTGTGAAATTGTCAAAGCATACATAATTATCTGGTTCTCAGAGACGTATAATTATTCCCCATTGAAGTTCACAATGGCATCATCAAACTCACAATATGGTAGATCATGACTTTTGAATGCGAAGGTGCTATTTCATTAGGCAATTATTAAATGCAACAGTTCACGTAAATTATATGTGGGCATACATCCCAAAGCTTTTTCACACACCCAATCATATGGTTTGCCTACTGCCTTGTGAATGTGATATGAGAACACTTCAGAGCTAGAGGACCAGGTGTACGAGATCTTGTAAATTGTGAAGGAAGGATTTGATGAACCAACGATATTATTCCTATCTAACTCCATTGTTCACAGATTTGGGAAGAAATTGCTGTGAAACTGTCTGGAAACATGTGATGTGCCTACAAATGGCTCAGATTGACATTTACCTCTTTTAAGAGATAATCACCAGGGGGTGCCACATGATGGCTGCCTCGCCTACAGTCTGTCGTTTTCGAACTTTTTTTGTTGTTTTTGGTAAGTTTCAAAATTTGTGTAAATGTTCTCTGGTTTGTTTGATGTGGGGAGGGGGAAACTTTTTTTCAGTCTCTTACCTTGCCGATGCGATTATTTTGCGGGTCGTATCTCTGGACGCTCTGCGGCCTACCATCGTGGAGCTGGAGGCCTTGCCTGGGGCTGACTTTGAGCCCCCGCAGGGCATGGTCTTAACATCTGAGCATGAGATTCCTTGCCTGGGATCGACGCTCCAACGCGGCCTGCGGACTTTAACATCGCGGAGCTCACAGTCTCGGGTTGAGAACGGACGGGAGCTCCAAAAGCTGCACGACGTTGGACTGGTCCCTACCCAGGGTAGATTGCCCGGCGCGGGGGAGCTGAGATTCCACGCCCCCAGACGCAGAAGCCAGGTTGCCCCGATGAGGAAGGCCGGCCGCCGACTACGGGAGTCAAGATCGTCCCTTCAAGAGAAAGTTAGAGGCCCCCGACCGCTGGAGGACAAAGAAGGGATAGACTGAACTTTTTTTCGCCTTCCATCACAGTGTGGAATGCAGAGGAGTCACTGTGGTGGATGTTCATGTTAAAATGTATTTTGTGTGTCCTGTTGCTTTTTATTGTTGTGACTGTTTGGCAAATGAAGTTCCTCGTATGTTGCAAAACATACTTGGCTAATAAAGTATTATTGTGATTGTGAATTGGGGCAACCCATCTGGCTTGTTGATTGGTGGAGCAGACCTGATTGGCCGAATGGCCTAATTCTGCTCCTATGTCTTATGGTCTATTCAGGTTCTTGACATGCCATTGAGAATGCCATTCTTTGCAGATGTAACATTCTGCCAAGAAAGTCAAGAGTGTTTAATTGTCTTATGTACCCACACTGAACTTCTTACTTGCAGCAAATTAACAGGCCAGTAAATACAATAAACACAGATAACATAACATAAACAAAAAAAAAATCAATAAATTAATAACCACGATATTATTGCAAAAAACGGAGTTCCCATTAGAACTTCACAGTTGAGGTTCACATACCTGAAAAGAATTGTGTTGTGTTCAAAACCCTAATGGTTGTTAAAAAGATGCTATTCTTAAACCTGGTGACTTACTGTGAAAAAAAAACGTCCCCCACTCTTGAATTCTTTACATCTCCAACTCTGCTCTTACTTTTTCCCATTTTCTGCACTCTGTAGACACCCACTTGATGCCCTCATTTGTTTGTGACCCTATTTCTCATTCTATTTCCTGTGTGACCCATCTTATTCAATTTTGATTTGCTGCTTTCTCTCTTTCCGTTCGTTTCCCAGTTTGTCTCTTGGACATGATCTGTTATGGGTCGGTCATGAATGTTAAACAGACATTTCCATTCATATTTTTCATATTTCAGATACAGTGCGGAAACAGGCCTTTTCGGCCCACGAAGTCCGCACCGCCCAGTGATCCCCGCACATTAACACTATCCTACACACACTAAGGACAATTTTTACATTTACCCAGTCAATTAACCTACATACCTGTACGTCTTTGGAGACGTACATTGCCTCCAGACTTTTTTTTAATGAGAAACACACATACTTGAACAACAAAACTCACTACAGGTGGTCAGTGTAAAAATTCATAATTTTTGTGGATGTTATTTTGCAACAAATGATCTGTCAAAAATTGAATTATTCCACATGCTCACAGTTAGATACTGAACTCTTCCATATTTCCAGTCCACTCAGTAATAATTTATTCTATATATGGAGTAAATCACAGTTGATTCCAAATGTATCCATATTTACAGTCTTCTCCAGTAATTAATTTTCTACATTTACAATTATGACAAGAATGATAATGAATCATTTGATTTAAATTGATTACAGGACTGTAATAGAAGAATCCTTATTTTAATGCCTTGTTTACCAGTTCTAATATTAGAAAATAATTGCAGGATGCTATTATAAATTTCAAGATTTTTGAATCAGTTTGATTGGAGTTTACAAAATACCATGTTTTAAATCTCTTTTTCTTTTCATTTCTCTCACATTCTGTCTGCTCTGCCTGTTCCATGTGGATTCATTTCCCCATTTTCTGGGTTGTTCACCTCCATTGCTTGCCTTCTTTACTCCCTCCCCTTCCTTCACTTCCACTTCCAACCCTCACACTTAAAATATTTTTTCTCTGCTTCCCCCTTTCCATATCTTTGTCTTCTTCCACTCATCCCCCTTGCCACCATTTTTTTGTGATTTCATAACCAACTTGAGATTATTTTAGCATCAAAACATATTTAATTCCTCCCAATTAGCCAAGAGCAATACTTCTTTGTGCTCTCATGCTATAACCGGTGCTTCACACGACTGTTCCTTTGACATATTATGCTACCAGTACTTGCTTCATTGTTCATTTTGTTCTGGAAACAAAAATCTGCATAGCTTTAAAAACCATGGCATTCTGATAGCATAAAATATTGAAATACAAGCAAAGGTTTTCTGACTAAGCTTTTGGATTGCCACATCAGATTTATGAGTACATTTTGACTGAGTTCAGGCAAAGATGGCAGCAACATGAGCCAGGTCAGCTAAGTTTATGATGTTATACACATTTGTTTTCTTCAGAATCTTAAAGGAATTGCCCTCCAGAAAAAAATAAAGAAAGCTTGTTGAAAATAATAATACCACTGTAGAGAATTCTTCCGACTTTCTTGAACTGAGTCACTGCACAGGCTGCAATTGCTGCAAAGATTTGGCAGTATTTAGCGTAAATCCGCATTCCCTGAGTAATACTGCTTATTAGCCCCCACTAATTACCTTGTAGCCGAGTAACCTCTTGGGACTTCATCAGGTAATTATAACTATGGCTTATTCTCGCATTAATCCTGTAAGAATTCTTAACCAGAAAGGATTATGCAGCACTAATATCCAGGTTCTCCACACGATCCATGCTGTTAATTGTTTCAATTAATATTTGGCAGCTCTTCAGTAATTCTTAAGATGCCATTGACTAAAAGTGATTTAGTGAAGCTCCAAAGTGGATGCGAAACAAGCTATTTCATTTGACATTAACATGGTCAGTCTGCTCTACGATTGAAGTTATTCCACTAGCTCTTCGAGGTATCAAAGGGTCTGATAGCACTATTAACTTTCTAGAAGACGGTTCAGCAGTCAGGGGATTAGAGTTGATGTTTAGCTTAACCTCCCTGTGGTGAGGTTGCCATCAGAGTAATGAAGATATGGATAGAAGCCAAAAGCGAATCTCACAGCAGCCACTGCAGTGTGAGTGAATGTGCAAATTCTAGCGAGACTTGCTTTATCACATCGGTGGAGATCCTAATATGCTTACTGCTGCTGAATTCTAAAATACCAGTGCAATTCCCATTTTCTTTACAATAACAACTTCCTTTGAGGTAGTGAAACATAGTGACATGCATCACAGGAGAAAATGTATCATTATCTGCATGAATTTGACACCGCTTTATGTGAAGAGATGTTCAAGCAGTGGATGATGAACTAAGTCAAAGAACACAGAGTGCTGGAGTAACAGATGCTGTCTGACCCATTGAGTTAGTCAATAGAGAGAGTCAAGAGTGTTTTATTGTCATATGTCCTTGATAGAACAATGAAATTCTTACTTGCAACAGCACAACAGAATATGTAAATATAGTATACTGTAAACAATATAATAAATGAGAGAGAAAAAAAAACTTCAGTGTGTGTATATATACACATGCTCACAAATACACGAAAAATAGATTATATATATATAGTGCCCTCCATAAATTTTGGGACAAAGACCCATCATTTACTCTGTACTCTACTATTTGAGATTTGTAATAGAAAAAAAATCACATGTGGCTGAAGTGCACATTGTCAGCTTTTATTAAAGGATATTTTTATACATTTTGGTTTCACCATGTAGAAATTACAACTGTGTATAGTTCCTCCATTTCAGGGTACCATAATGTTTGGAATGCATAGCTTCACAGGGGTATTTGTAATTGTTCCGGTGTATTTAAATGCCTCCTTATTGCAGGTATAAGGGAGCTCTCAGCACCTAGTCTTTCCTCCAGTCTTTCTATCACCTTTGGAAACTTTTATTGCTGTTTATCAACATAAGGACCAAAGTTGTGCCAATGAAAGTCAAAGAAGCCATTATGAGACTGAGAAACAGGAATAATGTTAGAGATATCAGCCAAACCTTAGGCTTCCCAAAATCAACTGTTTGGAACATCATTAAGAAGAAAGAGAGCACTGGTGAGCTTACTTAATTGCAAGGGAACTGGCAGGCCAAGGAAGACCTCCACAGCTGACAACAGAAGAATTCTCTTTATAATAAAGAAAAATCCCCAAACACCTGTCCGACAGATCAGAAACATTCTTCAGGAGTCAGGTGTGGATTTGTCAATGCCCACTGTCCGCAGAAGACATCATGAACAGAAATACAGAGGCAACTCTGCAAGATGCAAACCACAGGTTAGCCGCAAAAATAGGATGGCCAGGTTACAGTTTGCCAAGAAGTACTTAAAAGAGCAACCACAGTTCTGGAAAAAGGTCTTGTGGACAGATCAGACGAGTGATGGCAAGAGCAAAGTATGGAGGAGAGAAGGAACTGCCCATGATCCAAAGCATACATTCTCATCTGTGAAACACAATGGCGGGGGTGTTATGGCCTGGGCATGTATGGCTGCTGAAGGTACAGGCTCACTTATTTTCGTTGATGATACAACTGCTGATGGTAGCAGCATAATGAATTCTGGAGTGTATGGACATATCCTATCTGCTCAAGTTCAAACTAATGCCTCAAAGCTCATTGGCCGGCAGTTCATTCTACAGCAAGACAATGATCCCAAACATACTGCTAAAGCAACAAAGGAGGTTTTCAAAGCTAAAAAATGGTCAATTCCTGAGTGGCCAAGTCAATCACCCGATCTGAACCCAATTGAGCATGCCTTTTATATGCTGAAGAGAAAACTGAAGGGGACTAGCCCCCAAAACAAGCATCAGCTAAAAATGGTTTACAATGCAGGCCTGGCAGAGCATCACCAGAGAAGACATCCAGCAACTGGTGGTGTCCATGAATCGCAGACTTCAAGCAGTCATTGCATGCAAAGAATATGCAACTCTCTGCCAAACAGCAATTTCATTTACATGACATTGCTGTATCCCAAACATTATAGTGCCCTGAAATGGGGGGACTATGTATAAACACTGTTGTAATTTCTACATGATGAAACCAAAATGTATAAAAATACCCTTTATTAAAATCTGACAATATGCACTTTAACCACATGTGATTTTTTCAATGACAAATCTCAAATTGTGGAGTACGGAGGCAAATAAATAAATAATGGGTCTTTATCCCAAACATTATGGAGGGCACTGTATATATACACATTAACACACACGCACACATATGTACACACAAAAAAAATAATAATAGTGCAATCATAACAATAATAGTCTTTGTAGTTTAGAGCTTATTTGAGGTTGTAGTGTTTCATAGCCGAATGGCTGTAGGGATGAAGCTGTTCCTGAACCTGGACGTTACAGTTTTCAGGCTCCTGTACCTTCTTGTGTCCGCAGCTCAGTCAAAGAGCTCGTTTTAAGGAACATGTAAAAGGAAGAGAAGCTGAAAGTGAAGGAGGTATCAGCATTATCAAAACAAAAATTGACACTAAGCCACTTGGGTTCAATGGATCAAGAGATCAGCGTATTAGAAAAAAAAGGGAAAAAGGCAGAAAAGTTTGTGGTAGTTTGTGGAAGGAATTTTAGGAATGATCTAAGGCAAATTAAAGCACTTTGCCATTTGTGGATTGAAGGTGCTCAAAAGAGCAGAATTAGAAGACCAAAGACATCTTGAAAGGTTAAAATAAAAACTGAAAATGCTGCAATATTCAGCAGATCAGGTAGCATTCATGAAGAGAAGCATAGAGTTGATATTTTGAATCATTGACCTTTGATTATACCTGAAATGTCAACTCCATTTCTATCTGCACAAATGCTACCTGATCTGCTGAGTATTTACAGCGTGTTCAGTAGTTTGGAGGTTTGATAGGTTGTTTATGGGGCCATAAAGTGATGTTCTCACATGGATAGAATTATAAGCAGCATCATTTATACGTGGAACATAATGTCAAAATGAAGAAAAGGTGCTTTTCCAATTTTATGAGGCTGTTACGCTAGATTGTTCAAAGTCCATAAGATGTGTGTTGTAGCTCTTCTATGGAATCTTTCATATTATTCAAAAAATGGAGAGCCTGTATTTTCTCCTTGGGGTGAAACACAGATATTTTTTGGACTTTCTTGAAAGTTTGCCAGCTTCGGTGAGGCCTTTCAATTTTTATGTAATTTATTCAGTAATGGATATCGATGCCACTGCACTTGGAAGGAGAAATTGTTGTGGCTCGATTTATTCACAAAATGCTGGAGTAACTCAGCAGGTCAGGCAGCATCTCGGGAGAGAAGGAATGGGTGACGTTTCGGGTCGAGACCCTTCTTCAGACTTGTTGTGGCTCATCTGGTTTTAACCAAAATACAATGTTTTTATTTTAAAATTAGGTTTTGAATGAGAATAAAAATAGAAATAAATAATAGATAAAAATAGAAATAACAATGGAACATGGTGGAGAAATTTAGCAACTCAGGCAATTTCCCTGCGTGGGAATTGGGTGGGATTTAAAATTCCACAGGATGGACATGAGATGGTGAAAATTCAACAATGACCCTGTTGACTGACATAACAAAGAGGAGAGGTTAACTGAACCCCTTCTGAGTCAGGAGGAGCAAGCAGGCTTGTCTCAAGAAAGGTTTTAGCGTCGCTTCTGTCTACTACAGCCGAGCTCTCTGAACTACCATGAATCTCTGAGCCCGTGGAGTCACTGAGGCAGAGTACAACACAGAAATCGACTCTCTCAGCCCACCACTTCCATGGTTGGTTTTTGCCCTTCTACACTAATCCCATTTGCATGCACTACAACGGTATTCTTCTATGCCTTGCCTGTTTGTGACTGTCTAAATGCCTCTTAATCATAGTAATTATAGTAACCATAGGGTAACAAAGACTTTCCCTTCAAATCCCCCGTGATCTCCTCAAAACTCCTCCACTTGTTTTATAGTACCTCTGCCATGGGAAAAAGACTTTAACTGTCTATGCCTCTAATAATCTTATATATTTCTATCAGCACATTCTCAGCCTCTTTTGCTTCAGGAATACTAGCCCAGTCTTTCTTATCTCTCCCCATACCATTTCTCCACTTCAAGCAACATTCTGGTGAATCGTCTTTGCATTTTGACTGGTGCAACCACATGCTTCCAATAGTGTGGCAGCCAGAACTGCACACCAAAGTCCAGGTGCAGCCTAACCACAGTGTTGTAATTTGCAACGTAACAATCCCAATTCTTATATTTGGTGCCTCATACTATGAAGGGACATATGCTATATGCCTTCTGCTCCACCCTATCCACTTCTGCGGCCACTTTTAGGGAACTCCGGACCTGAATGACTCATAAGGTCATAAGGAATAGTAGAATTAGGTCATTCGGCCCATCGTCTACTCCGCCATTTAATCATGGCTGATCCATCTAACCCCATTCTCCTGCCTTCTCCCCATAACCTCTGACACCTGTAGAAATCAGTTTCACTGGTCGGTTTCACTGACTTGGTTTCACTGTTCATCAACCACCCACTGTATATGTGCTACCCCCATTTGATTACCTGAAATGCGTCATCTTGAATTTAGTGGGATTAAATTCCACTTGCAACACTCTGCTGAATTTATCATCTGATCTATACTCTTTGGTAGTCTTCGACAACAATCATCCTTGATATCCATACATCAACAACTTGTGTATCATTTGCATACTTACTAATCATAATTCCTATATTCACAATCAAGTTTTTGGTATACGTCACATACGGGCAGAGATTTCAGCACCATTCCCTGTGGTACGTCACAAATCACAGATTTCCAATAAGAAACAAATCTTTCCACTGTTACCCTCTGCCTCCTATCAACAAGCCAATTTTAGTTTCAAATACGCAAGTTCACCTGGGATTCTATGTGCCTTAACATTTTAGACCAGGATACCTCAGCAAAGTATGCATAGGCAACATCTACCATCCTATCTTAGTTTAGAGATACCACATGATAACAGGCCTTTCAGGACATCAAATCCACGCCGACCATTGATCACCCACAAACTAGTTCTATGTTATCCCACTTTCTCATCCACTCCCTACACACAAGAGGTAATTTACAGAGGCCTATTAACCTACAAACCCACACGTTGAAAGCAACATTCGCTATTCTCTAGTCTACTGGTATCTCACCTTTGGTTAACAATAATCGCTGTCAGAGCTCCAGTTATTCACTCCCTTGTTTCCAAAGGGATTTATCAACCATTAAGTATCCCATGACACCCATCTTAATATTAATCTGCCACAGTTTATCCATGTATCCCTCCCTGAACTCATGATCTTCCACATCCTTCTCCCAGGTGAATACAAGTGAGATGTATTCATTTAGTACTTTGACTATATCCCCTAGCTCCACTTATAAATGATTCCTTTGGTCCTGAAGACGACATTTTTTCCTGAACTATCTTCTTACTCCATATTCATGGCTCCTTGGCACATTCTCACCTCGTAATACAGGTGTCTTCACCTGCATCAATTGCATCTATATATAAGCAGAGCTCATCTCCAACTACTTTCAATGGGTGAATAAACTCCATAGTAGAATGAGATGTTTATAAATTGCAGGATTCACACATCAGTACTTCCTTCACAATCCAGTGCATTATTTTAGAGGGACAGCACCTCGCACCTATGTTTTCTGTGCTTACAAATTCAGCATCAACATGTTTAATGGACACTGTGACTACACATGTCCTCAGATTCCATTCCCATAGTTATGTCAGGAGTACAGCACCTCACGTCTGTGTTTTATGTGCTTACAATTCAGCATAAACATGTTTAACCTACACCGTGACTGTACATGTACTCAGATTCCATTCCCGTAAAGATATGAGGGAGGAATAGATAATAATGCTGGTGACATACCATGCAAGACTGAGGGAGCATTAGGTTCCTGCATTATGAGAACTCTTCCTGTGGCTGCAACATAAATATCTGGTTGAAGCTTGCAATGAGGCGCATACTAATAATCTTGGCTAGTCACTGGTGCTATCAGCTATCATTAAAAACTCTTGTCTTTGGAAGCATACCCAGTGGTGCTGCCAACCCTGGGTCATTAGCTTCAGACTGAGCTCACCTCGCATACATAAGTAACAGATGGTTCCTTCCTCCAGAAGTCAATATTTGCAGAAAGATGCAGGATACAGTACACTGCAAGAGTCTGATGGCTGTTGTCAGGCATGCTTGGTGCAAGGATTTACTTTTTATGGGCAAACATTTCTGCAGGATTACAGTTTCTTTCAGGAGCTACTTTGCTTTGTGGAGGCTGATTCAGCCTGTTGCCCAGAGAACATCCGGGTATATTCCTGCATTCCATCTTCACACCTGATTATTTTGCTCTTGCTCACTATTCTCGTTTATATATTCTCTTCATCTTGAATTCTTGGTGGTTCTTTCTGTGAATTAGGTTAGTCTATTTCTGCTGGATTCCTCCATTCCCTGTGTTCTGATGTGTTATTGTTAGGGCGGCACGGTAGCGCAGCGGTAGAGTTGCTGCTTTACAGCGAATGCAGCGCCGGAGACTCAGGTTCGATCCTGACTACGGGTGCTGCACTGTAAGGAGTTTGTACGTTCTCCCCGTGACCTGCGTGGGTTTTCTCCGAGATCTTCGGTTTCCTCCCACACTCCAAAGACGTACAGGTATGTAGGTTAATTGGCTGGGTAAATGTAAAAATTGTCCCTAGTGGGTGTAGGATAGTGTTAATGTACGGGAATCGCTGGGCGGCACGGACTTGGAGGGCCGAAAAGGCCTGTTTCCGGCTGTATATATATGATGATGATATGATGAACACTTTAAAAAAAAAGAAGCTGCAGGAGTCTTTTGCCGAGCACCCCACTGCCTGTCCGCACAGAGCAACAGCTCAGATTCTGCCCACCACAAGAGAAAGAGTTTAGATCAGAGGAGAACACTTCAGAAGAAGGGACACCTGGCAACAGCGAGCTGCAGCTAGGCAGGGGGGTACGGGGAACTTCTGGAATGCCTCCGTGTAGATGAGGGCAGTCGACAGTATTGACTCAGAGATGAGCCAGCAGTGTCCAGCTTGTCAGACCATCTCTACAAGTTCAATAGAAACATTGACAGTCTGTTCTTCTGGGCACTGGAAGAGATGCAGGAGAACCTGATATCCATTTTAGGAATGACATTGCCGAGACACAGTTCCTTCAGAGCTCTATTAACCCTGAGCCAGCAGTCGGCTGATTCCCAGAGTCACCAGGAGATCAGTGTTGCTCTCAGGCAGGAGGTGAATCATACACGCTCTATTTGCCAACCTTGTCTGGGTCCTGGAGGCGATAATGAGCTTCCTGTCCTCTCTCTTGCCATCTCTGGATCAGAGGCCACATCTAACACAGTCAAGCCTGCTTCCCTGGACTGAGGACACGCCAGTTGGTTCCACAGTTTGAAGTCAGCCCAAACTCCCCTATAGCCCTGGTGTACACTTCCTGCCCTCTGCTGCGGTAATAAGGACAAGATCAGCACTCTTCAGTGGCTGGAAGATTCCTAATAGTGTTATGTACACATGGCTTTTGAATGGACAATAGGAGCATTTAAAAGACATTTTGACAGGAACCTGGATAAGAAAAGTTTAGAGGGTTATGGGCCAAATGTGGGCTAGCTTAGATGGGACATCTTGGACGGTTTGGGTCAAAGGGTGTGTTTCGCTGCTGTATGATAGTCTGGATGCCTGATGTGGTCTTTGCTGCATGGCTAGGTGCCAGCAGTTGAAATAAATTAATCTAGGGTGGCACAGTGGGGCAGTTGGTAGAGCTGTTATCTCACAACACCAGAGTTCATTCCTGACCATGTTGTCTGTGTGAAGTTTGCATGTACTCCCTGTGACAGTATGGGTTTCCTCCGGGTGCTCCGGTTTCCTCCCACATCCCAAATAAGTGCGGGGTTGAGTGTTAATTGGCCTCTGTAAATTGCCCCTAATGTGCAGGAAGTGGATGAGAAAGTGGGATAGCAGAACTAATGTGAACGGGTGATTGATCGTCAGCGTGGACTTGGTGGGCCAAAGTGCCTGTTTCCATGCTGTATCTTTGATTAATCAATCTAGGGCATTTTGGTTATGTCTGCTAAATCTGAAAGAGCATGACGTTACATGTAGGAGCCCAACGGTGGTGTTTCATTTTAATTAGTCAAAGCTAATTTAGTGTAATGTGTCTGTTTTGTTTCTTCCTTCACACTGATGCTGAGTCCATGTTCTTTCTGATGCATTTTTGGGTGTTGAGATAATTTTGTAATGATTGATGGTTAACATTGTACAGTTGATGGACTTAATTGCTGTTGACTTCATTTTACTGACAGTTAATTACTTAATTACAAGATATTCAATACTACATGAAAACTGAGGAGGAGGAGGAGGAGGAGGAGGTTGAATAACTCAGTTGCTTTTCATCTTGAATAAATATAACATAAAATCTAATTTAACAGTCGTGGAGAGAGGGGAGAGGGGAAAGATATGATCTAGTTGGGATCTGTCAGTTGCAAAGGTAGTCAGGAAGAATCGCTCTCATTGTGTTTTGTGGTAGATTTGTAATTATATTCTTTAAGGACATGTTCAAAAATTGGGAGGAAATAGTAAACAAACAAAGCAATCATTCTGTTGTTAGGATTGTGATGAGGATGGTGCCTCTAATCCAGAGGTGGCAGAAGAGAGGACAGGAAGCTCGTTATTATGAGTCAAGCGTGTTTAATTGTCAAAGGCATCGGGAATGAAACAATTAAATTCTTACCTGTTGCAGCTTTACGGGCACATTAGCACACCGACAAAACAAACAAAGACACACAGTGCTGGAGTAACTCAGCGGGTCAGGCAGCATCTCTGGAGAAAATGGATAGGTGACGTTTCAGGCCGGGACCCCTTCTTCTGAATGATTGTGGTGGGGGATGGCAAAAAAAGCTGGAAGAGAGGAGGGGCAGGACATCAGAACCAGCATCTTCAGTTCCTTGTGTCAACATAACAAATAAATATGCAATAATCAGTAATACAAGAGGAATTTAGTTTGTTTGAATAAAGTTGATTTTGGACATTTTGACAAAAAATTGATGTCTGAAGTTATTGCATTTCTAAGTACTTTCTCATGGCATCTCTTTCAAATATTTTAGTTTCATTTATTTTGACCAATGAAATAAACACAGACACAGGCATTGCACTGCATTTAAAGGGGAACTCTTTTCACTTAATTAGATCAATGAAGCAAACACAAGCAATTCACTGCATTGAAAGGCGAATTCTTATCATTTCTTTCTGGGTTGAATATCTGGGTTTGGAGCCCACTTTAAATGTAATGGCTGAGGCCAAAAACATCGCAAAAATTCCCACGCTTACCTGACCGTCAAACTGTCACCTCCAATCTACCTCTCAAATGTCCTGACTGTAAATAAATTGGTTAAACACAAGTATTTTATGGTATTTTGAAATGACTTTACTTATTTTAATATTATGTGCTTCTAAATGTATCTTAAGAGAACCTATCAAACCTGGGGTCAGCATGCGACAGTGACCGCAATAAGCTACGATGCCTGGCGACAAGCCAGCTGTCGCCGAGAGATTTCAAACCGTTTGATTTCTCGGCGACAAAGATCCACTACGATCTTTGGAAGACTCCTCACGATCATGCCCGCGACACCCCGGCGAATGCTCGGCGACAGCCTAGTCGCTGGCAGTCACCTTAAAATCGCTTAAGTGGGACAGGCCCTTAACGCTGATTGACAAGATATTTTAAATATTTTTCCCCAAAACATTCTGTTCAGTTTAAGTTTGAGAATATTTTTCAGCAGGGCAGGAATCTTGCAATGGCAACAAAGATCTGGTTTATACATTTTATTTTAAGTAGCTGCAGTTAATGTACCGGTCACCTTTCTAATAGCTCTAAGCAGATAATATAGTATAATTTGGGTCTAAAAATAAATTTGCTAACATTGATTCATAATCTTCCAATCCACCTTGTTGCAGCCCCTGTACTTTTTTAAATCTGCACTTTCTCTGTGAGAGGGCTGTAACACTACATTCTGATCTCTGCTTACTTTTACATCTGCTGATGTACTCACGCCTGCTATGATTTTCTGGATAGCACGTAAAACTAAGTTTGTCGCTGTATCTTGGCACACGTGAAAATAATAAATTGTCCCAATTTGCACCTTGTTGCCGATGCAGAAATTAGCTTTAATAAAGCCATTCAACCTGAAATTTATTTTGTGGCTGTGAGTGTCTGAACAACTTAAAGAGTCTGAAGAAGGGTCTTGACCCGAAATGTCACGCCTTCCTTCTCTCCAAAGATGCTGCCTGCCCCGCTGAGTTACTCCAGCATTTTGTGTCTACTTACAAATAATTGAAGTTGTATACATGATTTGTTTATTTACGTTATGCCATCCGGCTGGATCTTTGCACCCATGAGGATGACACTTCCTCAGTCTCTGGGTATTGAAGCTGTGAATCCCTTCAGCTGCCGTGAACTGATGACCCAATCAGCTGGTATAAAAATGGTCCTGGCTGTGCCAGAGGTATTCATGATCTGTTTGCTTATCAGCCCAGGAAGGACATGAGGATATGAAAGGCATTTGTTGCTAGAGAGATCAATGGATAGCAGACGCAGAATGGGAAAGGGGGAAAAAGAACATAATGAGGATGCTTGTTTAGAACGAGTTCGGTATTGGGTGGAGTATCATATCATATCATATCATATATATACAGCCGGAAACAGGCCTTTTCGGCCCACCAAGTCCGTGCCGCCCAGCGATCCCCATACATTAACACTATCCTACACCCACTAGGGACAATTTTTACATTTACCCAGCCAATTAACCTACATACCTGTACGTCTTTGGAGTGTGGGAGGAAACCGAAGATATCGAGTGCCAAAGAATCATAGTTATGGTCCTGCAGTATGGAAATTGAATCAACAGCCAACTTGTCCATGCTGACGGTAATGCTCCATTTAAACTAGTTCCATTTGCTCGCATTTGGCCCATATCCTCCCAAATCTTTCGTATCCATGTAACTATCTGAGTGTCTTTTAAATGCAGTTATTGTACCTGCCTCAATTAGCTCCACTGGCAGCTTGTTCCATATATCCAACACCCTCTGAGTAGAAAAGTTGTCCCTCAGTTTCCTCTTAAATATTTCCCCTCTCACCTTAAGGCTATGTCCTCTGGTTCTTGATTCCCCTTGGGAAAAACTGTGCATTCATCATATCTATTCCATGGTGGGAGAGTTACTGTGACATTGACCATGTTGCATCTGATCTGACAATTCTTTCACCAATCTCTCTCACCTTGATGAGGATAATTCACAAGAGACATTTTGATGTCTGTCACGATGCAGCAGCATATCAAGTAGCTGAGATGACATAAAATTGACAGCCAAACAGTGCTGGCTTATTACCACCATCTCAGCCATAATTGTGTTACTCTCCAGGAAGATATTTTGAAACATATCAATCTTTATAATATCTTGCATTAGAGCAATCTCTGCCCTTTCTCACAATGTTGGTATGCAACTAACTAAGGACCCATATCGGCAGCCTGAGTACTACGTACACAAGAAATGGTGCTGTCCTATGTGATCACACAATAAGCATCATGTTTGTTTCACTGACTTGGTGAAGGAAAATATCCCTGTACCTCTATTTATAATATCGTTAATGTAGTGACACAGTCCCATAAACTAAACCTTAAATATAAGTGGCAGATTGTGCTATCTTACATGTGTTGAGTTCGCCCCCTTCAGGCTCTGAAGGAAGGTGCACATCAATATCTATATAAAAGAACTGAAAGAGGATAGATTTGTTACTGAAGCAAAATAACCAACAAACCTTGATTGGAAACTGAATGAATTTTAATCCCTGTGAAGATTTAGTTTGGCAGTTTATCTTGTGAGCCATTCAAATACATGGCCGCTTGCCATTTTCCAGAACATTCTGTTTGCTCACTGCTTCTGTGCTCTGCATAAAAGGGGACATTGTTTTCTGTATTCCAGCAATGGCTGAATTGCCTTGCGCTGCGTGTGAATGGGAAACGCTCTCTTTCATGACTTAGTGACAGTTGGCGCAAGCAGCACAATATCCATGGCAGCAACCAGCAGCAGTATAAAAATTGATTCTTTCAGCAGAGTTCCATGCTATAATTGTGCCCCCAAGACTGAAGCACAAAGCGTGACTTCAGTCCTTCGGTGTGAGTGATGCACTGTTTAGCAGGCTGTCTGAAAAGGATTTCAGGAATCACTGGCTTTGCCAGGATTTAATGCAACTTGTTGTTGTGCTGGGATACGGTAAATTTCGTGAAAGAGGTTTTGCCCGTCTAAATTCATTCACTTACCCTGCGAGCATTTGAAACAAAGGCCATTTCATCCCATTGTTTCTCATGTTTTCAGTTATAAAATGTAAAAACAAAATTAAATTATCCAACGCAAACTAAATGTTTTTGCATCGTCGTTTTCACTTTTGAGTTTAAACAATTTTCTGTTTAGAGGCAGTGCAGTAACGACAGCTTATTCATTTAAGATTGTATTTATTCATAACAAGTATAAGCAAATAAAATGCAGGCAATATTTTAATTCAATCACAGAAAGGCAGTAGCATGCAAAGAGAGAGTTTGGGCCTTCGATGCTATGCTGGCTCTGGAGGAGTGCAGTTCAATTACACCTTCCCTTTAAACAATTGCAGCTTTTTTTCCCATTTCAACCTCCAGTTTAACAATAGCAATTGTGGAGGTGGAGAAGCTATTCAGGAAACAGAAAAGCCGGAAATCTCCAGGACCGGACAATGTTTCCCCCTCCACCCTCAAGCTCTGTGCCGAACAACTGGCACCGATCTACACAGCCATTTTCAACCAGTCCCTGAAAACCTGCACTGTCCCTGCCTGCTTCAAGGTCTCCACTATTGTCCCTGTACCCAAAAAGACAAGGATCACTGGTCTTAATGACTACAGGCCTGTCGCACTTACCTCTGTAGTCATGAAGACCTTTGAAAGACATGCTGGCCCAGCTGAAAAACATCACAAACTCCCTGCTGGACCCCCTGCAGTTTGCATATAGGGCCAATAGATCGCAGTCAATCTAGGCCTGCACTTCATCCTCCAGCACCTAGACCACAAGGGGACCTTTGCCAGGATCCTGTTTGTGGACTTTAGCTCTGATTTTAACACCATTGTGCCAGAGCTACTACACTACAAACTCTCCCAGCTGACTGTGCCTGAACCCCTCTGTCAGTGGATCATCAACTTCCTGACGGACAGGAAGCAGCATGTGAGGCTGGGAAAGCACATCTCGGACCCACAGACCCTCAGCATAGGAGCACCGCAAGGCTGCGTACTCTCCTCTCTCCTTTACTCTCTCTACACCAACGACTACACCTCCACAGACTTCTCTGTCAAGCTCCTCAAGTTTGCGGATGACACTACCCTGATTGGACTGATCCACGATGGGGAGGAATCTGCCTACAGAGGGGAAGTGACACAGCTGGCGTCCTGGTGCCATCGCAACAACCTGGAGCTCAATGCTCTCAAGACAGTGGAACTAATTGTAGACTTTCAAAGAGATCCCCGTTCCCCCACTCACCATCAACAACACCATAGTCACATCTGTTACTCTAGCACTATGTGTCCAACAATCCCACGTCTTCATTCTATTCATGGAACTAAGTTGCTTGCTTATTGATATCACTTGTTATATCCAATTTGTTTTATTTATTTCAATTTTAGGAAGACCATCAATGATGTTCTATAAAAGAAATAAAATTGCTCCAGTATCTTTAGGTCTGATTTCACTCAAGGATATACAGTATGTTTTCTGTTGGTCTGGAAAAGTATTCATGTGCTTGTTTGTGATTGTGCATCATATGCATGGATGTTGTTCTATTTTACATCAAGTTGTGTAAATTGCATCTATAAATTCTATTCTAGAATTGTTTTTGAACGATACTGAAGAATAATTTGACAAGCTTACAGTGAATTGTAGTTTTCACTTTGTTCCATGTTGTTGCTAAAAAAATTGAAAATATGTAGTGATATTCCTTACTTGTGATTCCTCAGCATGTTTATATTTCAAGGTAGAGAAGGAAATGTTTCATACTAGGAACGTGAACATAGGTGTATAAGTAGCCCATTCACCCAAGACAGTTCAATTAAATTATAAACTGATGTGTATCTTATTTTTGTCTGTCTCTATGAGCTCCATCATCTTTAATGCCCTTAGCTAACAAAAATCTGTCAATCTTGGCTTTAAATTTCCAGCTGACCAAGCCTTGACATCTCAATAGAAGCGGATACAATTATGACTTTTAAAAGACATTGGACAGATATTTGGATAGGAAAAGTTCAGAGGGCTAAGGGGACAAATGCATAGCCCTCTGAACCCAATATGCATACTTGATCGGCATATATAAGGTGGGCCAAAGAGCCTGTTTACATGCTATCCAGCTGTATGACACTATCTTCTTGTGGGAGACTGTTCCAGATTCCCTCTACACTTTGTGTGCAGTGTTTCCCCACATTGCTGCTACATGGTCGAGCACTGAGTTAAACATGATGCATGCCCTCTTGTTCTGGATTTCTGATATTATAGCTGAAATTTAAAAACTACTGACATATTAAAAATTTAGTACTAGAACCACGAAAACATTGGAGATATGAAAGGAGGCACAAAGTCCAATGGAAAGCACAGGAATGAAAGAGTTTACAGTGTGGTGGACACTACCCAATCGATCACAGGTACTGATCTTCCCACCATTAAAGGGATCTATAGGAAATGCTGCCTCAAAAAGGCTACCAGTATCATCAAGGACTCACCACACCACCATGGCCTATAGCCACACCACCCTGGCTACGCTCTCATTTCACTGCTACTATCATGAAGAAGGTATAGAAGTCCAAAATCCCTGACCACCAGGTTCAAGGATAACCTCTTCCCTACAATTATCAGGCCCTTGAACACTAAACAACATTAACCTCAACTATGAACTATGGACTTTCTTTGGTTGCACTAAGAACCTAGGGCTTTTTTTGCATTATTAATTTATTGTTTTTTAATTTATTTATACATTATCCATGCATACTGTGTTTCCAGGCCAGTTATGCTGCTGTAAGTAAAAATGTAATTGTTCTCTTTGCCAATACATATGGCAATTCGAGTCATAGAGAGTCATAGTCATACAGCGTGGAAACAGGCCCATTGGCCCAACTTGCCCACACCAACCAACATATCCTAACTACACTAGTCCCACCTGCCTGCATTTGGCCCGTATCCCTCCAAACCTGTCCTATCCATGTACCTGTCTAATTGTTTCCTAAACGTTGCAATAGTCCCTGTCTCAATAACCTACCAATTAAACACTATTTCTTGAGTCTTGACTTTCTTGATGGTGTGTGATTTGGAGGGGAGCAGAGAAATTATGGAATCCCCATGTATCTGCAATCCTTTTCTTTCTTGGTGACAGAGATTACAGGTTTGGGAGGTGCTTTTAGAATAACTCAGATGAATATCTCTGGTACATTTAGTAGATGATGCACACAAAGATCTATGGAGAAAATGTGTGTTCAGGATGGTTGTTGAGATGCCAAGCAAGCATGTTTATTATGTGCTGGATGGTGTTGTGCTTCTTGAGAATTCATCTAGGAAACTGAAGTATCTTCAATCATGTTCCTCAGCTGTGCCTTGTAAACATGGAAAGGGTTTGGGACATCAGGAACTGAGTCATTTTCCACACGATCCGAGCATCTAACCTGCTCTTGTAGCGGTGATATTTAAGCAACTAGTCCAATTTGGATGCTGGTCAATGGTGACCCTCCAGCATTTTGATGGTGGGGAATTTGGTGTCAACAATGCCGTTGAATGTGAAGCATAGCAGTTTAAGAACTAGCAGTTTAAGATGGCTGGACCAAGGACACTGCAGGTACAGGTCTACAAAAATAACACAAAGTGCTAGAGTAACTCAGCAGGTCAGGCAGCATTTCTAGTGGAAACGAATGCCTCCTAATTTTACCTTGTGCACAAGGTAAAATTAGGAGGCAGCTCAAGCGACAATGAAGCATCACTCCCAGATGATCTCAATGCGTTCTATCCACACTTTCATAGGGGAACACTGATGTGCCATCCTGAATCCTATTACAATATCAGTCGCAGAGGCCGACTCTTCACAAGGATGAACTCTCGAAAAGTGTCTGAACCTGATGGTATGCCTGGAGAACCTGTGCACATCAATTGGCTGGAGTTTTTGCAGACATCTTTAACCTCTCATCGCTGAGGTCTGAGGTTTCTACCTGCTTTAAAAGGGCATCAATAATACCGGTGACCAAGATGAGTAAGGAGATGTGGCTCAAGGACTGCCGACCTGTGGCACTAACATCAGTGGTGATGAAGTGCTTTGAGAGGTCGGTTATAGCTCATATCAACTCCTTCCTCAACAAGAACCTGGACCTGCTACAGTTTGCCTATCGCCAGAACAGGGCAACAGAGGATGCGATTTTGCTGGCTCTCCACTCTGCACTGGAGCACTTGGACAATAAAAACATTTACATCAGGCTGTTGTTGATAGACTACTGCTCAGCATATAACACCATCATCCCCTTCAAGCTAGTTACCAACCTCACGGATCTGGGTTTCTGCGCATCCCTTTGCAAATGGATCCTCTCTTTCCTCATCAACAGACCATAATCTGGCACAAATTGGCAACAATACTTCCTCCTTGATAACCATCAGCACGGAAGAACCTCAAGGCTGCTTGCTCAGAGCCCTGCTCTACTCACTCTGTACTCACGATTGTATGGCTGGATACTGTTCGAATCATCCTCAAGTTTGCAAACGACACATCCATTGTTGGATGAGTTAAAATGACGATGAGTACAGGTGGGAAATCGATTGACTGATCAAATGGTGTCAGAACAACAACCTTGCTCTCAATGTCAATAAGACCAAGGAACTGATTGTGAACTTTGGAAGAGGAAGAATGAGGATCGAAAAACCTGTCATCATCAACAGGATGGTGGTTTAGAGATTCAAAAGCTTCAAATTCCTGGGAATGCATATCTTTGAAGATCTGTTCTGAACCCAGCACATTGATACAATCATAAACAAAGCCCATCAGCACCTTCCTTAGATGACTGAGAAGATTTGGTACGTCAATGAATACTGTCTTGAGCTGCTACAGGGGTACAGTAGACTATATATTGACTGGCTGCGAAACAGCCTAGTTCGGCAACTCAAACGCCCAGGAATGAAGAAGATTGCAGAAAGTGGTGAACGCTGCCCAGTCCATCACGGGTTCTGACCTCTCCAGCATCGAAGGGATCTACAAGAGTCCCTCAAAAAGGCAGCCAGCATTATCAAAGACCCACACCACTCTGGCCATGCTTTCATTTCACTCCTTCCATCTGGAAGAAGGTATAGGAAACTGAAAACTGTCATGTCCAGGTTCAGGAGCAGCTTCTTCCCTACAACCACTGGGCTATTAAACACGACAACCTCCAAATTGGCTCTAAACTATAGAGTCTTGGAGGCATTGTTTTTGACTTTGCACTATTATTGTTAATTTATTTGTCTGTTTGTTTTTTGAAATGTATACTGAATTTTTTGTTGTTTATTATAGGATTTAGAGAGTACTATGTTTAATATCTGTTGTGCTGCTGCAAGTAAGAATTTCATTGTTCTGTTTCCGTCGACAATAAAACACTCTTGACTCGACTTCTTGGTATCATTTGGAATGATCCAAATTGGCTGGAGAATAGCTTCTGTGATGGTGAGATATCAGGAGGCCGAGATAAGATGTAAGAAAATAATTGCACTGCCTTTCTCTCTTCCTTTAACTTTTAAATGTGAAAGATTGACTCTCCACTCGTAACTGTTTTGGATTGGCATAACTGCCTATCATTGTACTAAGCCATGTAATCAGAGGGTCATAAGTGCAATTCTTGTGCTGAATTAGCTGAACTCAGCAGGTTCAAATCAGGCAAAGTTACAATCTACTTGTCAAAATCTACTCATTTGACGAAGCTTTAGGTTGTAATATCACTTCATTCAGCTCATTGCTTAGTTTTGATTGATTTGTGTTGCTATGAATCACCACTGCCTGTTTTATTTTATTTAGAGTGCTGTGCAAGTGCAAATTATTATTTTGCTGCTTATTCTGTATGACATCCATGTGCAAACATTTTGGATGACAATCAGGTTGGAATTCTGAGGTAAATGTTTCTTCTTCTTAACCCAGTGTAAATGTCCCGAATAACTGTCACATGAACCTGCTGTGTTCCTATAATTGTAAGCAAGAATAGCATTTAAGACCTTCAGATCGTTTGATCAACACCCAACAGTGTGCCAATCCAACAGAAATCATCACGGAATCGTCATACGTTCACGTTTACAAGTTTGTAAGTCCATGCTTCCTTATAAATGTGTTTTTTTAAGAACTGCCAATTAGCTGGGAAGAACCTACATCATTTTCAATGTAAACAAAAATCAATCATCTCAGCACCTTATAGACTGCTCCCTTTTGGACACCTTGCTGTGCTCTTACTATTTGTGGTCCCAGATTCATTTTACGGAAGCCATAGCTTTAATGTGAGGGCAAAGTTTAAAAGAGATGTGCGGGCGATTTTCTTTTACAGAGGGTGATGAGTATAGTACTAGTATACGGGATGATCGCTGCTCAGCATGAACTTGGTGGGTCAAAGTGCCCATTTCCACGCTATATTTCTAAAGATGGGCGGCACAGTGGCGCAACGGTAGAGACTCGGGTTCGATCCTGACTACAGGTATTGTCTGTGTGGAGCTAGAACGTTCGCCCTGTAACCAAGTGGCTTTTCTCTGGGCGCTCTGGTTTCCTCCCATGCTCCAAAGATGTACAGGCTTGTAGGTTAATTGGCTTCAGTAAGTTGTAAAAAAAATTGTTCTTCGTGTGTGTAGGTTAGCATAGGGGCGATCGCTGGTCGCGCAGACTCAGTGGGCCAAAGGGCCTGTTTCCGAGCTGTATCTCTAAAGTCTAAAGACTGAAGACTAAAAAGTGCCTGGAACACCCTGCCAGAGGTGGTGGTTGAAGCAGGTACGATAGTGGCATTTAAGACACTTGGATAGGCACATGGATATGCAGAGAATAGAGGGATATTGATTATGTACAGGTGGATAAGAATTGGTTTTGGCATCATGTTCAGCACAAACATTGTGGGCCAAAGGGCCTCTGTTCTGCTGCTTTATTGTTCCATGTTCTATGATTGCCCCAAAAAATCAATTTCTGTGAACTTGAGGTAAGATAGCTGCTGAAAATTATCAGTGATCATGCACACAGCATTCTTTTCTCCTTCATGCACTTATTTACCGTACCCTAGAAGACAACTCTGTTCTTCATCGCCAAGCACTTTACAAATCTGTACCCTATTTTCCAACAAATAAAAATAATACATCTAAATCAAATCAGTTGTTACCTGTTCATCATTCAGTAATCTATTACAGTATAAATCGTATAGATCTAAAATGATCAAAACTTCCTGTTACAAATCAAGGAATATGGTTTAACAATATTCAGAAGCATTTCAGCCTATGATTGATCGATGAGTTTGTTAAAACTGAAAGGCATGTTAATTTTGACAAATTGATATGACTAATATTTTTTTGCAGAATAAACATGCACCCTAAATGTTTACAACCTGAGATGTATTAAATTAGCGTTAATCACAATTTCGTAAGAAAAAGTGCCTTCTGACAATTCTAATAATCAGATGCAGAAGCTATAAAAATCTGCCATGTTTGCTTTGGAAATGTTCTTGCCTTTGTAATTTTGGTCAGCCCATATTTGTCCAGTAACATTCTGTAGTACATTGACAAAAATGGTTCTGGAATGAAGTTACAAGGAACTGCAGATGCTTACAAAAGAAGACAGGTATTGCTGGAGTAACACAGCTGGTCAGGCTCTGGAGAACATGGATAGGTGACGTTTAGCGAGGGGAACTTTTTTCAGACTCAGTGTGCCCCTTCCACCTACATTCCTTCCTCTAGTTTCACCATTTGGAACTCTTCAATCCTTTTGTATCACACCTTCTGAATTTACATCTTGGACCTTTGCCCAACCATCTGCCTATCAAAAAGCCCTCCTTACTTGTAACAACCTTTTACCTGCTAAGTTTTGTCCTGCCCCTCCTCTCTTCCAGCTTTCTCCCCCCCCCCCTCCCCGCCTCCCGCCTACATCAGTCTGAAGAAGCATCCTAAATGTCACCTATCCAAGTTCTCTCGAGATGCTGCCTGGCCTGCTGAGCTACTCCAGCACTGGTCGTCTCTGGTTCCTCAATGAAGTGGCTCCAGTCTGGTCAACCTGTTCAATCTTCATGTATGAACTTGTATATTGTCAGGAGATCCTTCTGTCTTTAGAAACTCATGCATCCCATTGGTGTGTTCATTGTCTTGTCCAAGAGTAGTGCAAAGACACCTCAAATTTTACTGCCATTAATATGATTTTTGAACTGATAATATCATGGGTTACAGCTGCAGTTTTGAATCATTAAAATAGATAACATTGGAGAGATTTAACAAACTCATCAATAAATACTTGGCGGAAATATTGCTAACAGGGTACGTATATCGCCTGTTATATCGCCAGTCTGGAGTTACTCCAGCATTTTGTGAATAAATCGATTTGTACCAGCATCTGCAGTTATTTTCTTATACGTATATCGCCTGTCCATTCCCTCCATAGATACTGCCTGGCCCACTGATTTTACTCAAGCACTTAGTGTAGGAAAATAACTGCAGATGCTGGTACAAATCGAAGGTATCACAGAATGCTGGAGTAACTCAGCAGGTCAGGCCAGCATCTCAGGAGAGAAGGAATGGGTGACGTTTAGGGTCGAGACCCTTCTTCAGATTCAGAGTCTGAAGAAGGGTCTCGACCCGAAACGTCATCCATTCCTTCTCTCCTGAGATGCTGCCTGACCTGCTGAGTTACTCCAGCATTTTGTGATTACTCAAGCACTTTGTGTTTTGCACAAATTACTGGCTGGTCTTCCGTCAGAGGACACTCACAGTGATTTAAACACTGCAAACAATGGGGTAAACCTAGCACAGCCACTCATAAATATGGTGATATATTATTACAGGATGGTGAATTGTTATATTTGCAGTTATACTAACATCCTAATTGTACAATTTATTTTATGAATTATTCATTGTAGTGCATTGTCCATTTCTCTGAACAGATTTCTAGAGTGGAGACAAGTCTTCACCTGAACTGCAAACATGGAATAAACAGTGTTGCAATTTATGATCATCAGACAGGTTCGTAAGGTGGGAGCGATTCATCAGCCTTAAGATTGTGTTTTCCGTAGCAGCTAACATAATACACATGCCACATATTGGTTTTGGATTGGCCTTGCCCACAATTTGTGGTTTCCGTTAGCTTCTCTACTCTTCATTTCCAGCCCGTGTTCTTGTCTAAGTGTTCCTTTCTACTTTGAGCACACTTTGTGGCATCTTCATCCACATTGGGAACTCATGGACTATTTACCTCACTCACTTCAGGATGAGTTATTCATTTTATCATATCATATCATATATATACAGCCGGAAACAGGCCTTTTCGGCCCACCAAGTCCGTGCCGCCCAGCGATCCCCGCACATTAACACTATCCTACACCCACTAGGGACAATTTTTACATTTACCCAGCCAATTAACCTACATACCTGTACGTCTTTGGAGTGTGGGAGGAAACCGAAGATCTCGGAGAAAACCCACGCAGGTCACGGGGAGAACGTACAAACTCCTTACAGTGCAGTACCCGTAGTCAGGATCGAACCTGAGTCTCCGGCGCTGCATTCGCTGTAAAGCAGCAACTCTACCGCTGCGCTACCTTTTTGTTTTGGCTCAGCTTGCACTGCTCAAGCTTCTGTTTGGACATTGCCCTAAGAATGGGTGAGGTGCCAGAAGTCTATAGGATGGCTAATGTTGAGCCTCTGTCTAAGAAGGGCTGCAAGGAAAAGCCTGAGAATTATAGACATGTGAGCTTAACATCTGTAGTAGGCAGGTTACTAGAGAGGATTCTGGGAGATAAGATTGTAGCGGCCAGCTTCTCGTCTATCTCAATTAGCTCCCAAGCTGCCACTTGCATAGACCGGGTCAGCGATAAGCGTAATAACTCGAACAACTAATAACAGAGATCCTCCCAGAAGTTTAATAGTTAGTCTTCTTTATTTGAAGGTGCAATAAACATATTGGCATATCTCTTGACATCGACTGGTTATTAATTGCAAGGTAAAATTCCATATCTTACCACCGTCTATGCGATCGTTACGAATTGCCAGATATAACTTCGACACAGTTTGTATTAATCTTCTAGTTAATAAAACTTACAGGCGATTACATCATGGCTGATAAATCTTTTGCCGGAGCTTCTAGCTGACCCTATGTCAGCACCTCCCAGCTCACACACTCTCTGCCAGCACGTACCCAACTGCCCTTACTCTGGCTCCGCCCAGCCCTTATGTAAGCATTACATTAACTCTATAATGTCCAAACTACAGCAGAATACAAGGTAATGATATCAATAAGCAAAAATAACTAATAACTGCAAAATGGCTCCTACAAAGATATATATGCATTTGGATAGATAGGGGTTGATTAAGGATAGTCAGCATGGTTTTTACGTGGGCCAACATGTCTTACGAATTTGATTGAGTTTTATTGAAGTAACCAAAAAGATCCATGAAGGCAAAGCCAGAGATGTTGTCTATCTGGACTTCAGCAAGGCATTTGATAAAGTTCCGCATGGTAGACTGCTCTGAAAGGATAGATCCGTGGGATCCAGGGAGAGCTATCCGACTGCATAAAGAATTAGCTGCATGGGTGGAAGCAGAGGTGATGGTGGAAGGTTGATTTTTGGACTGGAGGCCTGTGACTAGTGTGCCTCAGGAATTGGTGCTGGGCCATTGCTGTTTGTGCTTTATATCAACGTTTTGGATGTACATAGCATGATTAGTAAGTTTGCAGAAGACACTAAAGTGGTGGTATCGTAAATAGCGATGATAGCTATCAGAAATTAAGCAGTCCATGTAGAAAATGTGATTGATTGACCTAAAACTAATAATAATTCAGAATACAAAATCTGACTTTTGTGAAATCTACAGCAGTCAGAAGTTCTTTTGGTGAAGAAGGACTACTAAGCAGGGGCGAGAGAGTTTAAAACAGAACAGTGCCAGTCATTGATTCTTGTGATTGAACAATTGCCTTGATCATTCAGAATCCTTTAAGCATTGTAAATATTCATGATTTTATACTTTAATGCACTGCATTCTGCAAGGAAATGGCTCTACAACCTAAATAATCAGATTTTTCTGAATATCAATGGCAGCAAAAGCATCTTATTTGAATGACACACTTACAAATTCCATTTTGTGAGGTTGCTATTATTCTGATGTCCTTACATTTATTAAGCAGCCGGAGGAACTGAAGGAAATTCATATTAGGCAGGAAATGGTGTTGGGTAGACTGATGGGACTGAAGACTGATGGGACCCCAGGGCCTGATGGTCTGCATCCCAGGGTACCTAAGGAGTTGGCTCAAGAAATCGTGGACGCATTGGAGATTATTTTCCAATGTTCTATGGATTCAGGATCACTTCCTGTGGATTGAAGGGTAGCTAATGTTATCCCACTTTTTAGGAAAGGAGGGAGAGAGAAAACAGGAAATTATAGACCAGTTAGTCTGACTTCAGGGGTGGGGAAGATGCTGGAATCAATTATAAAAGAAGAAATTGCGGAGCATTTGGATAGCAGTAACAGGATCGTTCCAAGTCAGCATGCATTTACGAAGGGGAACTCATGCTTGACTAATCTTCTGGAATTTTTTGAGGATGTAACTAGGAAAATTGAAAGGGGAGAGCCGGTGGATGTAGTGTACTTTGACTTTCAGAAACCATTCGACAAGGTCCCACATAGGAGATTAGTGGGCAAAATTAGAGCACATGGTATTGGGAGTAGGGTACTGACATGGATAGAAAATTGGTTGGCAGACAGAACACAAAGAGTGGGGATAAATGGGTCCCTTTCAGAATGGCTCGGTGCTGGGACCGCAGCTATTTACAATATACATTAATGACTTGGATGAAGGGATTAAAAGTAATATTAGCAAATTTGCAGATGATACAAAGCTGGGTGGCAGTGTGAACTGTCAGGAAGATGCTAGGAGGTTGTAGGGTGACTTGGACAGGTTGTATGAGTGGGCAGATGCATGGCAGATGCAGTTTAATGTGGATAAATGTGAGGTTATCCACTGGTGGTAAGAATAGGAAGGCAGATTATTATCTGAATGGTGTCAAGTTAGGAAAAGGGGACGTACAACGAGATCTGGGTGTCCTAGTGCATCAGTCACTGAAAGAAAGCATGCAGGTACAGCAGGCAGTGAAGAAATCCAATGAAGTGTTGGCCTCCATACATAACAAGAGGAATTGAGTATGGGAGCAAAGAGGTCCTGCAGTTGTACAGGGCCCTAGTGAGACCGCACCTGGAGTACTGCGTGCAGTTTTGGTCTCCAAATTTGGGAAGGATATTCTTGCTATTGGGGTCGTGCAATTGAGGTCTTGCTATTGAGGTCGTAGGTTCACCAGGTTAATTCCCGGAATAGCGGGACTGTCGTATATTGAGCAACTAGGTTTGTATACACTGGAATTTAGAAGGATGAGAGGGGATCTTATTGAAACATATAAGATTATTAAGGGATTGGACACGTTAGAGGCAGGAAACATGTTCCCAATGTTGGGGGAGTCTAGAACCAGGGGCCACAGTTTAATAATAAGAGGTAGGCCATTTAGAACGGAGATGAAGAAAAACTTTTTCAGTCAGAGAGTTGTAAATCTGTGGAATTCTCTGCCTCAGAAGGCAGTAGAGGCCAATTCTCTGGATGCTTTCAAGAGAGAGCTAGATAGAGCTCTTAAAGATAGGGGGTATGGGGAGAAGGCAGGAACGGGGTACTGATTGAGAATGATCAGCCATGATCACATTGAACGGTGGTGCTGGCTCGAAGGGCTGAATGGCCTACTCCTGCATCTATTGTCTAATGGATTCTCCAACCAAAGGATTTTAAAACATTAATGATTTCATAATGTTCTCTTAGTTTTCTTTTTCTCCCTTTCCCATCTCTGTTTTTCACAATTGCTTTGCTTGGCAATGCCACGTGAAAACATGACAGGTGCAAGCCGATGGGGACCTTACCTGCTTTTCACATCTCAATTCAGCTGGCGAGCTTCTCCCAGTCTCACCTATATACCAGTAGTAATGTAAAGCATGGACATCATGAATACGTTCATGTTTAAAAGTTGCATGATGGAGAGGTTATTTGGTGACTTTATCTTTCCAGTGATGTGCATGTGGTTGACCATTTCAGTGTCCTTTCAGTGCCTCTGTGCGACCTAAATGATTTATGAGAAAAATGAATGAATTTTTATAGCACCTTTCCTGATTTCAGGCCTTCACAGATCATTTCACAGCAAATTAAATAATTTTGAAGTGTAGCCATAGTTTCTAATATCCAGAACATGGGCTGCAGAAATGGAGAAACCAAATGATATGGATAAGTTTGAGGAAACTGTGTGAATATTTAGAAGTCATTATAATGCCCGCTCCCGTCAGAAGGTTACAGAATCTTAAAAGTGTGCACCACCAGACTCATAAATAGCTTCTTCCCTCTATTATCAGGCTTTTGAACGGTTCTTCCATAAGTTTGGGTTATGTCTGATTCACCTCATTGCAGACATTGGACTTTGTCTGTGGAACTGGTGCACTACAATGCAGAGAACTATATTCTGCACTCTGTATCTTCCCTTAGCTCTACTTGTTGCACTTGAGTTTGGCTTGATTGTATTTATGTGCAGTATATCTGATCTGATTGGATAGCATGTAAAACAAAGCTTTTCACTGTACCAGAGACAATAATAAACCTAACGGTGTTAATAATGGATGGTTGCTAGTCTTAATTTCATTAAAAAATCCAAGTGACTTTAATTGCCCATCCCTTGAGAAAATTGTTGTCTGCTATCTTGAACCACAGTGGTTCATCTGGCAAAGGTGCTCTCAGTTTGTTTGGGCAGGGTGTTCCCAGTTTTAGATCTACTGATGATGAAGGAATGGTGATCCAGTTCCAAGTCAGCATATTGTGCAATTTGAAAGGGAGGTACTGTTCCCATAAGCCTGCTGTCTTTGTGCTAGGAAGGAGATCATGGGTCTTAGCAGGTATTACCAAAGAAGCCAACAAGTCAAAAGGCTGTAATATAAAATCATGAGAGGAATAGATCGGGTAGATGCACAGAATCTCTTGCCCAGAGTTGGGGAATCGAGGACCAGAGGAGATAGGTTCAAGGTGATGGGGAAAAGATTTAATAGGACTCCGAGGGGCAACTTTTTCACACAAAGGGTGGTGGGTGTATGGAACAAGCTGCCAGAGGACGTAGTTGAGGCTGGGACTATCCCATCGCTTAAGAAACAGTTAAACAGGTACATGGATAGGACAGGTTTGGAGGGATATGGACCAAGCGCAGGCAAGTGGGACTAGTGTAGCTGGGACATTGTTGGTCGGTGTGGGCAAGTTGGGCCGAAGGGCCTGTTTCCACACTGTCACTCTATGACTCTGTGACTAATAGATTCAGAACAATGCTGTGACTTCAGCACACTGAAAGGCATTTGTGCACTTGATAATGTACACTCAGTAGTTTATTTTTTACATAACATTAGCATTGACATCTGTACAAGTAGATGTGGAATGAGATCGAGGCTGTATTACATAATTGAAAGGATAATAAAGATAATAGGAATGTTAGCCTTGCAGGTCAATATACCACTGCTAAAACTAATAAAAGTTCCCATTTAAGTATTGAGAAATTGCATTGCAGAGTGCACGTATATTCGCATCAATTCCCATTCAGTGATTATGTTGCTGTCCGAGTCAGACTTTCGGTTAAAATGGGCCATTTGCCAACAGACTCCTTCAAGGTGGAATCTAATCGTGAGGACACTGTTATTGATGTGTGGTATCATTCACAGAGAAGGATAAATGATTGTGAAGTAATAACTGCAAGTATACCGCGGCACAATAAGCAATTGATTACTCAGTCATAGTCAGCGTGTTTAGCACAAAGAATTGCGGGTTGGAGCAGAGGGTTATAAGAAAATAATAGCTACGACATTGTGAAAAAAGCACCAAGTGCTGGAGTAACTCAGTGGGTCAGGCAGTAACTCTGGAGAACATGGATAAGTGACATTTTGGGTCAGGGCCATCCTTCAGACTAATTGTAATGGGGAAGAAAGCTAAAAAATAGCTGGGGGCAGGACAAAGCCTGGCGAATGATAGGTGTATATAGATTAGGGTTTTTTTTATTGGCAGATGGGTGGACCGACAAGGGGTAAAAAGATGTCCTGGTTGTGTTGCTCCTGGGCCTGGCCAAGCTGGCCATCCGCGACTCACGGCGCCAGGCGGAAGAGGGCTCTGCCCGAGCCAGTGCCTACCCCTTTTCTGGGGTTACGTCTGCGCCCGGGTGGTGTTGGAGAGGGACTATGCGCTGTCCACGGGCACCCTGGGGGATTTCCGGAACCGCTGGGCACGGCGGGGGATTGGATGTATCCTGGATAGGGATTGTAATATAGTTCTATAATAGTTTCTTTTGGTATATTTGTATTGTATTCTGGTGGTGGGTTCTGTTTTGTTTTATTGTATTGTAAATATTGTTTTAAAATAATTGAATACATTTTTTGATAATAAAAAAAAGGGGTAAAAAGAGATAAAAAGCTGTAAGATAAGGAGAGAAGAGGAGTACAATGTGAAGCCTGGGGAAGAGATATAGGTGGAAAGGGCTGGAGTGATAGGGGCAAGGTGGGGCACTGGAATTCAATGTTCATACTGTTGGGTTGTACCCAAGCGGAATCTGACGTGCTTTATCTTCATCCCACTGCAACACTGTCATATTTTTTGTCCATAAAATTAAGGCTAGACACTAAAAGTGATTCAATCGCAATCTGAAACTGTTCCAAATGGGCCTGAGGGTCCCGGACTTGATCTGAAGCCAGCATTGTTAGTTGGTCATAAGAGGAATGGCAAGAATTGTGCAACAACTGGCTTTGGTCATCCTGGGTGAGCAGCAGAGAGAAAATCTGATGGGCTTCTGTTGGCAATTACTTTTTAATTTGGAGATCCTTCCTTCCCCTCCCCCCCACTCCCCCAAGAAATTCCAGGTGAGTTGAACATTGATTGTAGTATCAAAGAGAGGGATAAACATTTTTCCTTCCCCCTCTCTGTCCTGTGCCCCACCTGGATTCAGATCCGTTTCTCCCCTTCTCCCTCACTCCATCCCCTTCCACCTAAATTCCTTCCTCTGGCTTAACAGTTTGCCCCTCTTTATCCTCATCTCACACTTTTTTGACTTTTCATCTCTGGACTTTGTCCAACCATCTGACGATCAACCCCCCCCCCCCACCGATAACTACCTATCACTCACCAGGTTTTGTCCTGCTTTCCCCCTCTTCTAGTTTTCTCCCACCCACCACCACCACCGCAATTCGTCTGAAGAAGGGTTCCAACCGAAACCTCACCTCTCCATGTTCTCCAGAGATACTATCTGACCTGCTGTGTTATTCCAGCACTTTCTGTACTTTTTGAGGCTGAGGCTCATTTGCAATGCTCTCCACAAATGAATTACTTGTCAAGGCCCAATTTCTAGGATCAAACCTGAATCATGAGGCCACCAGCAGATGTGAATCATTGGGGGATTAGCATCTTCAGGAAGGACAACCATGGACACAGAGTGATACCTGATTTGTTGCTGACATTCCCTTGGCAGCAGTGAACGGGAGAATAATGCATTCTATTGGTACGTAATGACTTCCTTCCTAAAATGTTAAATGTTGTGATGTTAATAGCTACAGCATTACTGGACTATGAATCTGTCATTGATAACTGCTTAATAATTCTGCTCTGTGTACTATAAACCAGTCATTCAGTCCAAAGCTCATCTGAAAAGGCAGGTTGAATAACAGCGTTGATACCAAGCACTTGTATGATCTGTTATTTGTGGTATAATTAGGACAGAATTTATACTTCTACAGCATTGTTCCATGACTCATTAATGTTCCTCTGGAATCTACACACAATGGAGCGCATTGAAGTTTGTCCATCAGGTGCAGCTGCTATTTTCCAGAGAATAATGTATCGCCATTGGCAATGTTGAATAGCCTTTTAATCGGATTTTATTGCTGTTACTTAAAGGAAGAGAATAAGTCAGGAAGATAGAGATTCCTAGCACCTAGTGTTATTAAATCCACAACCTTTTGACTGTAGAAGCAGGAGTGGTAATAACCACGCAGAGTAGTGTCTGTTAACAGTCATTGCCACCATTCACATTGATTGTTGAGAAAGTCTTGTGTTGATCAAAATATGTCAGAAGTTATCCCAGAGCTCTTGGAGGCTTTGTCTCCACTCCCTGGGAGTTGCAAATCCAACTGCAACATCATGTCACGTGCCAATCTTTCCACCCAACGGATCTGCTGGAGGATAATCATGCTAATTTCAATACATCCATTCATTTCTCACCCTAGACTGCTGTTGACCATGTGAACTCTTCCACATGGCTGGTTATTACTGTTTTTCTCCAGGTCTTTACTTTAGACTTTAGAAATACAGCACGGAAACTGGCCCTTCAGCCCACCGAGACCGCGCCGACCAGTGATCCACTAGCACTATCCCACACACTGGGGACAATTTACAGAAGTCAATTAACCTACAAACCTATATGCCTTTGGGATGTGAGAGCAAACCAGAGCACCTGGAGAAAACCCATGTGGTCACAGGGAGAACGAACAAACTCCGTACAGACAGCAACTGTGGTCAGGATCGAACCCGGGTCTCTGGCACTGTAGGACAGCAACTCTACAGCTGCTCCACTGTGCTGCCTAAGTCTTCTGGGTCTTCCCCCAGAGCACCTCTATATATCAGACAAGGTGGCGCATGAGATTATTGCAGTTTGCTTGCAGCAGCATCATGGTATTGAAACTGTTTATCTCATTGAAGTCTGCAGAACTAGACCTTCTAATATCTCCCCCACCCTGTGTACTTCTATGCCAATCATCACCAAATCATACTTTAATCTAGTCCCATACTTTTCTAATATTTCCTCCTCCTTTAAGCAATTTGCCTTATTCTACCCCTCTCATCTATTGTTAAAATCTTCCTTCTCCGGTGTCTACCTAAGATCTAGGCTATCTTAACTCTTCCTTTCTCTGCTACCCATATTCAAAGCCACTCCTTTGGCCTCACTACCTCACATGACCTCACCACTTACCTTGTGCAATCACAAGTAAAGCCTCGAGGTGTAAATAATAGGTTGGAGGAACTAAGCGGATCAGGCAGCATCTGTGGAGGGAATAGGCAGACTCTTCAGAGTCAGAAGAAGGGTTGCGATCCAAAATATCTTCTGTCCATGTCCTCCACAGATGCTGCCTTACTCACTGACTTCCTCCAGCCTCTTGTTATTTTGCTCAAGATTCCACCATCTGCAGTTTCTTGTGGCTGCAAGTAAAGCCTTCCTCGATGACTTTCCCAAATTCCTGTCTGCTCACAATCTATATACCACCCTCCAGTCCTACATTCACGTGCTCGTGGCTCTGACAAAGTATTTTTCTCAAATTCCCTTATAACCATACATTAAAAACTCTCTAGCCATTTGGCTCTCTGTTCACCGCATTATTTCTGGGCTATCATCCTGTCTAATCACACCACCTCCACCTTTGATGCCTGGTACCTGTTAAAACATTTATTCCATCTCCCACCCTGGTCATCCGTAAAGTGCAAGGCATAGAGAACATCAAAGGGAAAGTAGATTAACCTTCACTGACAGATGTGTCTGGACTGTATCGAGAAAAAAAAACACTCGGTATAAACGAGCATCTGCAGTTTCTTCCTATACATCACTGTAGTGAGCACCATTGGGCTCAAATGCCAAATGTCCTCCAGACTTCTGCCTGATCCATTGAATCTAGCACCAGCAGTTCCTTGTGTCTCCATTTAAATGTCATATATTTGTTTTCAGGTACCTCCGTCAGTTTGCAACTCCCCAGCTTGCAACTCCCCACGTCTGAAATCTCCTCTAATCCTAAAAACCTCCAAGATAACTGTGGTCATTCAAATTTAGAGTTCATAAGAATCCTCACAGCTAAACTATCAAATTTACCCCTAAATTTCGTCATTGCTTTATAACATTTGGACGGCAGTGTCAGGATTGGTCAAGGTCAAGGTCAGCATGGATTTATGAAGGGGAAATCATGCTTGACCAATCTTCTGGAATTTGTTGTGGATGTAACAAGTAGAATGGATAAGGGAGAGCCAGTGGATGTGGCGTATCTGGACTTTCAAAAAGCCTTTGACAACGTCCCACACAAGAGATTAGTGTGCAAAATTAGAGCACATGGTATTGGGGGTAGGATATTGACATGAATAGAGAACTGGTTGGCAGACAGGAAGCAAAGAGTAGGAATTAACGGGTCCTTTTCAGAATGGCAGGCAGTGACTAGTGGAGTGCTCCAAGGCTCAGTGCTGAGACCCCAGTTATTTACAATATATATTAACGATTTAGACAAAGGAATTAAATATAACATCTCCAAGGTTGTGGATGACACAAAGCTGGGTGGCAGTGTGAGCTGTGAGGAGGATGCTATAAGGTTGCAGGGTGACTTGAATAGGTTGAGTGAGTGGGCAGATGCATGACTGATATAATATAATGTGGATAAATGTGAGGTTATCCACTTTGGTGGCAAGAACAAGAAAGCAGATTATTATCTGAATGGTATCAGATTAGGAAAAGGGGATGTGCAACCAGACTTGGGTGTCCTTGTACATCAGTCACTGAAAGTAAGCATGCAGGTACAGCAGGCAGTGAAGAAAACTATGGCATGTTGGCCTTCATAACGAGAGGATTTGAGTATAGGAGCAAGGGGATCCTACTGCAGTTGTACAGGGCCTGGTGAGACCGCACCTGGAGTATTGTGCGCAGTTTTGGCCTCCTAGTTTGAGGAAGTACATTCTTGCTAATGAGGGCATCCAGGATGGCAGGATGTACATATGATGAAAAAATGGATCGACTGGGCTTATATTCAAGGAAAAATGTTCCCGATGTTGGAGGAGTCCAGAACCAGGGGTCACAGTTGAAGAATAAGGGGTAGGCCATTTAGGACTGAGATGAGGAAAAACCTTTTCACCCAGAGAGTTGTGAATCTGTGGAATTCTCTGCCACAGAAGGCAGCGGGGGCCAATTCATTGGATGTTTTCAAGAGCAAGTTAGATATAGCTCTTAGAGCTAAGGGGGGAAAGCAGGAACGGGGTATTGATTCTGGATGATCAGCCATGATCGTATTGAATGGTGGTGCTAGCTTGAAGGGCCGAAGGGCCGAATGGCCTACTCCTGCATTTATTTGCTATGTTTCTATGTAAATAGTTATTGTTATTGTTGGTGTATAATTTCCACCAGCAGAATCAAACACTTCACACAATTACTTTATAATTTTGTATGAATGCATTTTTGGGAGTGAATAGAAACCTCATCTAATGGTTGCTTTATTGGAATTTAATAAAGTTAATAATCAACAATATATTCATTTTTAGGGACTTTTTTGTGTCTTTTTCAGTCTCAAGGTGAGCATCTCCTCAATCTCACTGATTTAGATCTGAACTCTACTCTTGCATAACTCCTACCTATATAGCAAGCTGCACTAAGTAGTTTGCATGCATCAGTGGAAAACTCCAATCTGGTAATTTATCAATTTTAGATATTCCCATCTATCACTCAGTAATCTATATTGATCACAATAAGCCCTGATATTCGGACGTAAATTCATCTAAATATACTTTGTTCAAGCTTTCCATTAGTATATTGATTTCCTTCCAAACTACATACCAGTTAATGGCTGCTCTGTTAATTAGACTGCTTATTTAAAGGGAGCATTTACTTGGCAATGATTTATTTCCTACATGCTCATCATCATGCAGCAAACAGCAACTGTTTGCCAAAGGAAGCACTCAGAACCTTACACCAAGCGTTGGCCTCTCAATGGGAAAAAGAGCTTGCTTTTGAGAGGTTAAAATCATGGAGAGCAGAATGAGGAATTGTGACACAAGGAACTGTGGATTCTGGAATCATGAGTAAATTACAAAGTAATGGAGTAATTCAGCAGGTCAGGCAGCATATGTGGAAGGAATGTATAGGCAACATTTCAGGCCAGAACTCTTCAGAATGAGGAATAGCATTGTGGGAAGTTTATTCCCACACTTCTACAAAATGTTCAATGAAATATTTTCTTCTTCCTAATAAGAAATTCTGTTGAATCTGGGAAGATATTTGAATAATAGAGTGGAGCTCCCATAAAACCAAAAATCCAATTGGATTATTGAATTGGTTATTATTGCAGGGGAAGCACATCAATAAAGTGGCACTGGTTAACCCAGGGTTATCGTGCACTATTCTGAGGGTCACATTTAGACACACAATGTATATATTTATATTGTTGTCTGTTTTTCACTGCAAGCTATTTTGAAGGGATATTTTAATCTAGAGGGGTTGGATGTGGAGACAAGCGAAACATATGGGAGTTGATCTGGAAGCAACTGAGGGTCTAGAAATTGCTGCATACTAGACTTTAGGCATAAAAACAACATTGCAAGTCACCCTAATGTGGTTTGTAAAAGGCACATGGCAACAGCAAAGAATGTGCTTGTGTGCTGCCTCTTCCAATAGCAATGTTGCAGAGGAAACACGGTTAGAGAAACCAGGTGTTATGGAGTCACAGTCAGGGAGTTGTCCAACATTGAAATATGCCCTTCAGCCCACTACGTCTCGGTCGACCTTTTTGACCATTTACATTAATCCCATTTGCCTGCATCAGAGCTATACCCTTGCCTGTTCAAATGCGAGTCTTAAACATTGTGACTGTATCTGATCCACCACTTTCTCTGGCATCCCGATCCAGATACCAGATATCAACCTATTGCGCTATCAAAAAAAACTTTTCCCTCAAATTCCCTCTAAAATTCCTTCCTCTCACATTAAACCTTGTTTCTGATTCTCTTGCTACGGGTAAAAAAATCTGATTATCTAACCTGCCCGTGCCTCTTACAATGCAATAGACCTTTGTTAGATCAGCCCTCAGTCTCCTTCACAGGGAAAACAAGCCCAGCCTACTCAATCCCTTCCCATAACTGAAGCCGTCCAATCCAGGCAATACCTGATGAACTCCCTCTGCATTCTCTCTAGTACATCCACATCCTGCTTATGGGGTCAAGGAGCATATGTGGAGGGAATGGACAGACCAACTTTTGGGTTGGGACCCTTCTTCAGTCTGGGGGATTAGGGGGAAGAAAACTGACAAAAGGAGGAGAGGGTGGGACAACGCCTGGCAAGTGATAGGAGGGCACTGGTGAGAAGGGAAGGGGTGATTGGCAGTTGGGTGGAGTAAGTGACAATGTCTAGAGGTGAGAAGGAGACAAAGGGGTGTCTGATAAGGAGAAAAAATGGAGTGAAATGTAAAGCCTCAACTATTTTCTCACTTGTTTCCCATAGCATTCTGGAATAGATCTCACCTGACTCTGGGAATTTCTCAATGCTTGTGCGTCTCATGACACCTTACACCTCCTACTTTGTAATACTGACCTGCACCAGATTATCAAAGTGTTCTTCCCTGAACAGACTGTCTTCCATCTAAATACCTTGTTGAATGCAGGAGAGAAGTGTTCGTTTAGGACCTGGCTCTCATCACCTTGCTCCCTACACAGTTTACCCCCTTGGTCCCTTACCAAATAAAGATATACCATGAGATGGACTCTTTTCCTGCCTGTCCTCTGATATAGAATGAATTGGGATTCTCCTTAATCTTACTTGGCAAGGACATATCCAGGCCCCTTTTTTGCCCTCCTTTCTTAAGTTCTCTCCCACAGACTCTATATTCCTAAACATTCTGTATTGCAGATGCCTCTCCCTGCCATATGCTTCCTTTTGCCCCAGATCCAAGTTTCCCTAATCTTATTCTGTGAGTAACTGGTTGTTTCTCAGACCAGTTTGTTTGAATTTTGGATGTGCAGTCAAATGTAGTTTTATACTAAAAATAATGCACAATGCAAAATGAAAGTCTTGTCGACGAACAGAAATAAATTTCTCAAAAGGTGCTAAATTGCTCTGACCGCAGTTGTTTTATTGGAAAAGTGTGGATAAATATCTCATCCAAGTTATCTGAACATATTGTACCATTGATAATACTGAAAAGTAATCGGATGCTTCAGCAATTGATCATTTCTGCAACTAACTGGTTCATTAGATCTTAACACCAACTACATTTGATTGGCATTATTGTATCTGCCCCAACCACTAACCTTGGTAGTGCGTTCCAGGCACCCACCACTCTCTGTGTAAAACAATTTCCCTGCACATCTCTTCTAACCTTTGCTCTTCTAACCTTAAAGATATTCCCTCTGGTGTTTGACATTTCCACCCTGGGACATAGATTATGACTGTTTACCCTATTTACACCTCTCCTAACTTTATATACTTCCATCAGGTCTCCTCTCAACCTCTGAAGCTTCAGAGAAAGCAATCCAAGTTTGTCAAACCTCTTGTACAGCTAATACTCTCTAATCCGGGCAGCATTCTGGTAAACCTCTTTTTCACCCTCTCCAAAGTTTCTACATCCTTCTTGTAATAGGGTGACCAAAACTGCATACAATACTCCAAATCCAGCCTAATCAAAACTGCAACATGACTTCCTAATTATTTTATTTAATGCCCCGATCAAACAAAGCAACGTAGAAAATTGTAAATAACAGGACAATTCCGGTTAACAATATGGGCTTTGGTTTTAAACAATAGCTTGAGATTTTAAGTGTAGGAAGGAACTGCAGATGCTGGTTTACATCGAAGGTAGATAGAAAATGCCGGAGAAACTGCGGGACAGGCAGCATCTCTGGAGAGAAGGAATGGGTGACATTTCGGTTTGAGACCCTTCTTATTTAACTTATAGAGTCATGCAGCATGGACTCAGGCCCTTGGGGATCTACAATTGGTATAATAATTACTATTATTTCCTAACAACAACAAAGTGAAATAGCATGTTTAATAAAGAAGTCATTCAATAGAAACTTCACAGAGGTGTAATCAATAAAATCAAAATTGTTCTGTTGAAGTTAAACAGGGCACCTTAACTGAGTAATGATACTAGTCTTTCTCTTTCCTATTATCACAAAAATACAAATTTATGCCAATTGTTCAGAATGATTCAGTCCATACCTTTTGCATAGCTTGTTTCACCTCACTGAAAAATAAACGAGATCAGTGACTCAAGCCAAGTTTCACCTAATTTACTGATCTACACTATTCCACCAATATCTAGTATGGATCGCGGGGGTATTCATCTATTCCTGATAATGGCATTGGTGTTTCAGCATTTTTAATGTGCATTGGATTACTGGGATATAAAATTGCTTTTTAGATTACAAGTAAAAAATACTGTCAGTGTTCATTTATTTTAGTTATTATATTTATGTTTTGTTTCCGTTGGGGAAAAGCACCAGCAATAATTTGGGCATACACTTTGCTGCAGGTTAGATAAACTCCATGCTCTTTATCAATATGTATATGAGTAGCCTCACTATAATGGTTAGAGTATTAACCTCTTGCCACTACTGAATATTTGAATCTAACGCCATGCATTTTAATGGAAAAATTACTGCAAACCCAGCAATCAGATTAGAATGATTTCCGACAGGAACAATATTTTATCATTAGTATTCATTGCTCCTTATATCCACCAGAGACCACAAATCTACATCTTCGCTTCTAACCTTTAAATCTTCCTTCAGTCTTCATTGATAACTCTTGGGGCTGGATTATATTGCTGGCAGCACAAGAGCATTGCTGTCTCATAGGAATTATGATTTTTGACCAAACTTAAGCAGTCCATTTAAAGACCTGGCACTAGATGTCCCAGAGGCATAGCGCAGGTTTGGGGAAGTGGGAGGGACATGCTTCAACTTAGCTAGGTCACCAAAACCGTCAGCCTGCTATCTATCTTCCCTTCTGCTAGCAGTAAAATTAGGCTCGGCTGCAGCAGGAACAAACTGCCTCCAGCTATTTCACGGCATCGAAGGACACAAAGAACAGCTTAGCAAGAATACACTTCCATTTACTTCGAACCTTCCATGAATTGAAGTCATCCCAAGCACATGTTTTATTATTCATTTTTTAGGACATGGCCAAAACCTACATTAATCGTCCATCCCTAATGAAAACCCATCTTCTCCAACTGCTGCAGACTTTATGGGGAAGGTTTTTCCACAACACTGTTGGGTTGGGGACTTAAACCCAGGGATTAGGCAAGAACATACAGTATTTTCAAGTAATGACGCTGTGCGATGTGGAGAGAAACCTTAAGGCACTGCTGTTGACCTGCCTCTCCTGCCTTTGTCTTTCTTAGTAGAGACCCTGGTTTTAGGAGATGCTTTCACAGTAGCCTAAACAAGAAATTACAATGCATTTTGTGGATCATTAATAAAGCATTTAAGATAATCAGACTGAAGTTACTGCCCAAGGGAACTCCTACAGTTATTCAGAGACATAAGGAACTGCAGATGTTAGTTTACAAAAATAGACACAGTGCAAGACTCAGTGGGCCAGGCACCATCTCTGGAGAACATAGGTGATTTTTCGGGTCACAACCTTTCTTCAGAGATGCTCCCTGACCCGCTGAGTTATTCCAGCATTTTGTGTCTTTACCTGCAGTGATGCCCTGCATTTGGGATGACTGACCTCCAACTGTCTTTCTTCATGCCAGATGTGATTGCAGCTGTTGAGTATTTAATCCTTGCTGCCCATTGATTTTAGTTTTACTAGGACTCCAGTAAAATACTGCCATGTTAAGGGCAATTGCACTCGTATTACTTTTGGAATTCCACATTTATGGACCAAAGATGAAATACGGTCTGGAACTGAGTGTGTGCTGATTAGTAGCACTTTCACTTTGCAGATAATTGAGTTGACTGATTGACCCAATTAGCTGGATTGGATTTGTCTGGCATATTGTTCACCACATGCAAAATAAATCTGGGAAATTATGGGAAGATGCCCCGGTACGAAACTGGATCAGCTTGAATAGAGGTTCTACTAGTTTTGGCTCTACAGTACTGCAGCTAGGATTCCGTTTGGTCCCAACTATATCCAGTGCTTCATGATATCATGTAGCGTGATATCATGTATCAAGTGTGAAGACAGACTTGTGTGTTAGTGAGGATTCTACAGATGGAATTATGGCCTCCAGTTCTCGATTTCCCTACTCTGGGAAAGACTCTGTGTTCACACTATCTATTCCCCTAATGATTTTATACACCTCTATATGGTCACCTTAGCTTTATTCTTTAGCCTCCTGTACTCTAAGGAATAAAGTTATAGTCTGCTCAACTTCTCTCCGTAGCTCAGGTCCTCGTCTTGGCAACATCATAAGTTTTCTCTGTACTCTTTCCAGCTTAACGGCATCTTTCCTAAAGGAAGGTGACCAATATTTATTCATCTGCTTAAATTCCACTGAAGCCATGGTGGGATTTGAACTGGTTTATCTGAATTGTCTAACTTAAGCCTCTGGGTTTTCAGTCTGGTCATCTAACGACTGTGCCACTGCTGCATGCACATTTTTGCACAATTTGTGGAAACAAAGCAAGCATAATTATAGTGAACGGGTGATGGATCACTCGACTTATTTATTTGTCATCTGGTTGTATGTCCAGACCTTACAACTGGCCACGTCTTAGGTGTTTCTGGGATAATAAATACAAATTTTCCCGCTGCAATTTTCTGCTACAATTCACTGCTACTCAACTAAAATGGGGACACAGTACATCATGAACTCTGATGAATGACTTGGCTACTTTTGAAACTTGGGAAGGAGAAATACAATGGTGAAAGAAATCAATAAGACGCTGAGAACATTGTCAGAGCAGGAGTGTGCAGTACATAGTGAAAACATCTCATCCTCTTGCAGCCACTGAAAAATGCATTTTATTTGTTCAGACTGAACATCTTGTCAGCTAGCTTGAGAGACATGCTTCATTTGGACTTTTTCTGAGAAACCTTTACTTGGTTTAGTTTAGTTTATTGTCATTGTATCGAGGTACAGTGAAAGAGTTTTAATGCGTGCTAGTCAGTCAGCGGAAAGACAATACATGATTACAATCGAGCCATTTACAGTGTATAGATACATGATTTAGTGCAAGGTAAAGCACATTCAAAGATAGTCCGAGGACTATAGTCCAACTTGGACACAATTCGTTATGAAACCAAGCTTCACCAAATTTAACCTTATTTACCAATCTGCTCAAGTCCAATCCAATATTCAACATGCATCACAAGGTTATTTGTTTATGTCTGATGATGGCTTTGGCATTTCAACATTATTAATTTGTATTTGATTACTAGGATATAAGATTTGGATATAGGCAATGAAATGTGTAATAGATGAAAGGTAGCAGGTGTGTTGAGGAGGTTAAATTGACTTGCTGAGTGGTGGCCATCCTGGATCTGACATGGGAGGTCTCAGTTGACACAGGGGTTAAGCAGCATAATCAGCTCCCTCAGCAGAAACCAGGAACTACAGTTGCTGTTTTACTTTAAAAAGACACAAAGTGCTGGAGTAACTCAGCGGGTCAGGCAGCAACTCTGGATAACATAGATAGGTAATGTTTCTGTTCGGGACCCTACTTAATCTTCTTACTGACCTTTCTTACTGAGTTACTCCTGCACCTTGAGTTATTTTTTAATCAGCTCACGTGTTGGGCCAGAGCTAGCTCCATCAGAACACTCTGGAGGATATCTTTGACACAGAGCGAAGCATCACGTCTGCTCCCACTCCCCTAGTTTAGCTGTCTGTCAAAGCTGTCAACCTTCTTATTAATCCTGGCATTCAAAAATGAAATCAACAATAAAATCAATATTTTTATAGTAACTAACAGTTTTAAAATAGTTTTAAAACACCTGAATAGCTAAAAGCTTTATTGCAGTTGTGGTAATTTGATAACTGCAACCTCCCCTCCTTCCTTGTAGGCATAAAGTCATTGTTTAGATGAATGCGCTTCTGCCCCTGCACCAGGTGTAACATGGCAGTGCAGTCCCAGCCAGGTTACCCAGCATATGACCAGGGAAGGTCATTCTCCAGCTTTAAAATCAATGTGAACTCCAGAAGGAGAGCACACTTGACAGATTCCATCAGGAGTTTGAGTTGCAATGCACATTCACCAATGGCCCTGCTTGGCTGCCATTTACAAGCAATATTCAGCCCATTTCAGTTTCTATCTCTTGTAGTAGATTTTTAATAATATACTCTATGTTCTTGACGTATTTGGGATTCAATGCTGTACAGATGCCAAGAAATTCACTCTGTTTTCAGCATTTAAAACTTAAAAATGAACCTTTTCCCAGGAATAGCAACCATTTCAAAGTTGCTTTTCATTGCAGTAAATATTTTATTTGGGCACATCCGGGCATAAGACCCCAATGTTCTGGTGGAATTTGTGCATAGTTTTAATTCCCATGCAATGTTTTCCCCCATTCAAAACTCGGTCTTCCGGGTCTATCTATTGTACTAGAGTTTGACTTGATTGTATGTACTTATAGTATTACCTGCTCTGATTGGATAAACAGATTCCACACAGACAGTACCCAAGATCAAGGCACCAACTGCGCTTCTGTGCTGCCCTTGCCCTTTCCCCTAATGCTTAAACATTCTGCTGAACCTCAACCCCTCCTCACTAATCACTCATCCCGGCATGTCATCGTGCGGCCCGAGTGCACCTGTGATCAACGCTACTTTAAACCCAAATGCAATCATTTCCAATGGGGTGCGTGCAACCAAAATAGACATCAGCTGTCCACAGGTTGGAACCTGGACAAGACTGCTTTTGATTATTGAATTGCTTGTGACATTGATAGAGAAATAAGCCCATGTCCTGCATTTATCTTCGAGGGGTTTAAAGGAAACCTGAGAAGAACATCTTGTAGCATTTCAATTTCCTTTCTCAGCCCAGCCCCATGAAAGTGAACCTCCCTCCAACCGTACAAGACCAGCGTAAGTAAAATATCATGACAGGATAAATCCTTCCTGCTATTGCTTCTGGATTTGCAAAGCAATCATATCTCTTGCAATCCCCAGTGACATCGGGAAAACAAAGTACATATATAACTGATTAAATTCAATCAAATGAAAAGCTTGCAAATATTTAAATAGAATTATAAATGAATGCAAAAATTCAAAGACAATTTTTTTACAGCACTGTTAATACTGAGACCTATTACCCAAATAACAAAGTGCTATGGCTAGAATTTCAATTACTTCTATGCTTGTGCCATTTGAGACCTAGACTGAAAACAAATTTTTATAAATGGTTATTCAGCAATATCAGAACTTCCATTTCTTTATCCTTGTTTATTTGACATTGTATTTAGACTGAGTTTAGTATTCACAAGACATCCACATAGTGATGCTGTATGGCAATATTTTGATCTTTCATCATTACTTCCTTATAATGCCTCCAGTCTCAAATTAACAGCCATTGTACACCCACCTTGATTATGTTCTGATCTCAGATTCAAGGTCTGTCCCATTGCATCTGGCTCTCACATCAGAAATGTACATGGGTAGGAAAGGTTAGAGGCCTATGGGCCAATTGCAGACAAATGCAAATAGCCCAACATGCCACTTTGTTTACATAGACAGCGTGGGGCCTGTTTCATGCTGTACAACTGTCTGATTCTGGTAATGAAAAACTGCCGACAGGTGCAAATCCCATTTTTCATTGCCTCACATGGAGGAAGTAGAGAAAGAATGGAATGGAAATGGCACAACGTTTTTAAAGTTTTATTTATTCATATTAATAAACTCAAGCAGCTATCATCACTTCGCAAGATAATATTCAAGTCATACGACATCATGACTGGGAAATATGTATTGCCGTTCCTTCATCACACTGCGGCTAATTCCTGGAGCTGCCTAACCAGCAGCCTTGTGTGAATACCCTTAGCATTCGGTCTGTTGTTTTCTGAAGGGCATTTAGGGACAGGCAATTAAATTGTGTACAGCATCTGCCATCAAATTTTTCATATCCCATCCAAGTTTTCCTCAAGTACAGGAATGACTCAGTTAACACATTGACAACTCTCATTACCCTCGAGTCAGCTGCCCAGATCTAATAAAAAAACTCTAAATGTTTCAGCTCTCAGGCAGAGATTAATTCAAAAATGAGAAGGAGCTGCATCTGATCTCAGAACGGATTTGATTCAAAGGCCCTAGTTGAGACAAGCATGATGTCACCTTCAGTAACTGGGGAGAATAGATTACATTTATTCACAACATGGCAGTTTTCTTCGGATATCTCTTTAAAACATCATAGAAAACAGGAAGCATCAGTCTTATTCAGGTGTCATCTTGAGCTCGCACCAAAGCTGCTCTATTTCACAGGACTCATTCTGTTTATTAGGTTTAGGTTTGGGTGTATTATTGTCACGTATACTGAGGTACAGTGAAAACCTTTGTTTTTTCATAAGACATAAGAGCAGAATTAAGCTATTCAGCCCATCGAGTCTACCATTCAATCATGGGTGATCTATTTTTTCAGATCAGATGTACTATACATAAATACAATCAAGTCAAACTCCAGTGCAATAGACAGAGCATAGGGGTAGATATAGAGTGCAGAATATAGTTCTGATCATTCTTGTGCATCAGTTCCACAGACAAACTTCAAAGTCCATAATGGGGTAGAGGTGAATCGGGCAGTACCCTAGCTTATAGAAGGCTGATAACCAAGGGGAAGAAGCTGTCCCTGCGTCAGGAGCTGTACAATTTCAAGCTTCTGTACCTTCTGCCAGGTGGGAGCTTGGATAAGAAGGAATGACTCGGGAGGGAGAAATCTATTATCTTTGATTATGCATAAATGTAGAGATTCATACTTTTCTGAGCACTGAGAATCAAAGCACACATTGATAGTGCTGAAAAATGGCACTGAAGTGGTAGATCTGTATGATCTTATGAATGGCGGAGGCCAAGGTACCAATTGGCCTACTCCTGCTCCTACCACTTATGCCAAAACCCTACACTTTCCCAATGGGTGACATGACAAAGGTGCATTTGCCTGTTTCAGTGCTCAGAATATTTAAGGTTCAAGGAGGACAAAGCACAAATGAAGGTTTAATTTTAATAGAGCATTGAATTTTTAATGTTCTCGTTTAATGAGACATTGGGGAGTCAATTTATTAGACCATATGTACATCAATGCTAAAGTAGAACAATAATGAGTAATATGTCTAGACAAGATGTGCTTGCCATTAAGAAACCATGGGCAACAGTAGAAACGTGAACTTGTGAGAGATTCTTATTGTTTATGCAATGCAGGAGACAAGCATAAATTGATATAATTAAATCAAATTCACAGCCAGCTCAGGGCGATTGTAACATGGTCGCTGGCAACATCCTCTGGCAGCTCGTTTGATACACCCACTACTCTTTCTGTGAAAAAGTTATCCCTCAGATTCTTATTAAATCTTTCCCCCCTCACCTTAAACCTATGCCCCCTGGTTCTTAATTCCCCAACTCTGGGCAAGAAACTCTGTGCGTCTACCCAATCTACCCCTCCAAAGATTTTATACATCACTATAAGATCACCCCTCATCCATCTGCGCTCCAAGGAATAGAGTCCTAGCCTGCTCAACCTAACCCTATAGCTCAAGCCCTCGAGTGCTGGCAACATGCTTGTAAATCTTCTCTGCACCCTGTCCAGCTTGACAACATCATTCCTATAATATGGTGCCCAAAACTAAACACAATACTCTAAATGCAGCCTCACCAACGTCTTATACCACTGCAACATGACAACCCAACTTCTGTACTCAATGCTCTGACTGATGAAGGCCAATGTGCCAAAAGCCTTTTTGACCACCCTATCTACCTGAGATGCTACTTTCAACAAACTATATACCAGTACTCCAAGATCCCTCTGCTCTACAACACTCCCCAGAGCCCTACCGTTCACAGTGTAGGTTCTCCCCATATTACTGCTCCCAAAATGCAACACCTCACATTTCTCTCTATTAATCATTCCTCAGCCCATCTGTCTGACCGATCAAGATCCTGCTGCAATTTTTGACAATCATCTTCATTATCTACGATACCACCCACTTTTGTGTCATCTCCAAACTTGCTATCCATGCCATGTATGTTCTCATCCAAATCATTGATATAGATGACAAACAGCAATGAACCCGAACCCTGTGACACACCACTAGTCACAGGCCTCCAGTCTGAGAAGCAATCTACCACCATCACCCTCTGCTTCTTTCCTTGAAGACAATTTTCTATCCATTCAGCTATCTCTCCTTGAATCTCATGGGATATAACCTTCCAATGCAGCCAACCATGCGAAATCTTGTCAACTGCCTTACTAAAATCCATGTATACAATGTGTACAGCTCTGCCATCATCGACCTATTTGGTCACATCCTGATAAAACTCAGATTCGTGAGCCACGACCTCCAACGTACAAAACTATGTTGACTATCCCTAATCAGCCCTTGCCAATCTAAGTGCCCGAATATCCTTTCCCTCAGAATACTCTCGAGTAATGTTCTGACCACAGATGATAAGCTCACTGGCCTGTAGTTCCCAGCCTTTTCCCAGCCATTTCCCTGCAGCCCTTCTTGAATAGAGGCACAACATTTGTCTCCCTCCAGTCTTCCGGCACCTCGCCTATATTTAACGATGACTCATAAATTTCAGCGAGGGCTCCTGCAATTCATCTCTAGCTTCCCACAGTGTTCTTGGGTGTATCTGATCAGGAGATATATTCTTCATTTGTATCTTCTTCTCATTCGCATAATGTGATATTACTGTAGATGACATATGTTTGCAAGGCCAGCATTTATTGTCAATCCCTGGTTTCCACTGGCATTGACTAGCTTGCTTGACCTGGGCATTAGAGAATGTTATAACAAGTTATATGTTATACAAGAATGTTATAGACAAGTTATAACTGCAGGGAACCAGCCAGCACAACAACAACTACCCACTTATACTATTCTTTGACAACACAGGGAATGCTGAACCCAAGCAATCTGTCGTCTTTCTTGTATATTTGTGTGCAGCCAAATGACAAAACTTCACTTTGTCTGAAGATGGGACCTGACCCAAAACATTGTTTGTCCATTCTGTCCACAGCTGCTGCCTGACTCGCTGAATTCCTCCAGCACTTTGTGTTTTGATCAAACTTCGCTTTTTCTGTGGCATGTTGCCATGGAAGGAAATAGTAACTAAGTAACTTGGGGCAAAAACAACTTCTCATATCTACTCTAGCAAGTCCTGCCTACATCAAGACTCTTTCAAAATGGTTGCAATTTTTGCGACCAACTTGGCTTGAGAGTTTTCATTTTCTGAAACATTGTGTTTCAGCAGAGCAAGGAATCCGGTGCTCCTATTCACTCTGAGTGGAGTGAGTGGAGCCTGCAATAAGATTGGCCCCTCTGCTTCTCCATTTCCTGTTGGATAACTGCACCTTCCTCCACAGCACAAGCTTGCCATTATTGAGGCAACAAGGAACTGCAGATGCTGGTTTTGGGTCGGGACACAGTCTAAAAAAGGGTCCCGACCCGAAAAGTCACCTATGCATGTTCTCCAGAGATGTTGTCAGACCCGCTGAGTTACTCCAGTAGTTTCTGTCTTGCCATTATTGATCCTCATTCTCCTCTTCCACAGGCCAATCAAAAACTGCTGTACCGACATCCACTATCCATCATCCTCTATTGAAAAACCTGTCCAAATCACCCTCTCACACCAGTTACACTCACCCAGAGGAAACTGAAGCAATGGTGTACACACATCCCAGAGCACTGGAATGTATTAAGATTGAACCGTCTTTCAATGCTGACCAATCTCTCCTCCATTTCATTGCCATGTTTCTTACGTCCAAGAATCCTTGCTAATGTTCCCAAATCAGACTCCCTATTACATTATAGGATATTCATTTACATATATTGATGATCTTGCCATAACAGGATACTTGGAATGGCCATTAACCTCCACAGATAAGGTGTGAGTTATTGATAACATTTTACATACTTCTTATCCCTATCCCACTCACTGGTGGGCTGGTGGTTAGCATCATGGTTACACACTCAGCAGTGCAAGGCATGCAAGCAAGACCGCAGATCCACTGTGTGACAAATATACACACAATAGGAAAATGGATTACCATTATTGAGAGGAAAGCATGTTCAAGCAATATTTTAAAATGCTCAAGTAAATAACTATTTACTTTGTACAGTAATTTTTTTATTGGGGTACAAAAAACTGCCGATGTTGGAATCTTGAGCAAAACACAAAGTGCTGGAGGAACTCAATGGGCCAAGCAGTATTTTTTGGGGGAAGGGAATGGACAGGCGACGTTTTGGGTCGGGTCCCTTCTTCAGACTCAAGTTTTTTGCTCAGTTTAGTATTGGGAACTTTCCAGGTGTAGACATTTGCATTTTATGTCTCTCACATTGAATTGTTTCAGATGTACAACAGATGGCAGATGCTGGAATCTTGAGCAAAAAGCAAACTGCTGGAAGAACACAGCAGGTCAGGTAGCATCTGAAGAAGGAACAGGGCAGATGGTGTTTTGGGTTGGGACCCTATTTTGAACGGAAGAAAGATCCCGATCGGAAACACCGTCTGTTCATTTTCCTGCATGGATGCTGCCTGACCTGCAGAGTACCTCCAACATTTTGTTTTGGCCTGAAATGCTCCAGTTGTTTACATACGACATATTAAGTATCGACATGAAAGATGACCTGAAAAGCTGCTTCGCAAAATTTGAAATTATGGAATGGAAGCATCAGCTAAAAGATAAAGAACAAGTAAAATAAAAGATGGACCAGAAAGTTGTTAGCCTGACATCAGTAATAAGGAATATGCAAGAATCTCTTGTTAAGGAAGTGGCAACAGGGTACTGAGAAAATAATACCACCATTGAACAAAGTCAACTTGGATTAATGAAAGTGGAATCAGATTGACAAATCTGTTACGAGTATTTTGAGGTTGTAACCAGCAGAATAAATAAAGGTAACCAGTGGTTATGGTTTAGTTGGATTGTCAGTAGGCCTTTGATAAAGTGTAATATAGTTGTTACTCCAACAAACCTCCTCTGGAAGAGGAGCTAATTTTCAAAAGTAAGACGTAAAAACTGTTTAATCGTCATATGTACCAGAACAATTAAAGTATTCCGTGCTGCAATCTTTCAGGCCCATTAAAACAATAACATACAAATAAGTACACAGTAATCAATAATACAATAAATTAATAGTTAGTCATAGCAGGTAACCAGGCTATCGTAGTGCAAAAACCAAAGTCCGCAGTGCAACCAAAACAAGGTCCATAGCAGATCATAGTTGCTGAGGTACGGTTGTGGTTAGTGTTGTGCAGTGTTCAAGGTTCGGATAGCTTCTGGGAAGGTGTTCTTGAACTTGGAGGTCAGAGTTTTCATGCTCCTGTATCCTCTTCCTGACGGTAGTAGTGAAATGAGAGCATGGCCAGGGAATTGTGGATCCTTGATGATATTTGCTGCCTTTTTGAGGCAGAGCCTCCTGAAGAGTTCTTCAATGGTGGGGGGAGGTCAGTATCTCAGATGGACCAGGCAATGTCCACCACTTTCTGATACCTCCTTGTCCACACAGGCAACAGGAGAAACAGTTAATCCCTCAGCACATAGTGACACTTGGTGTTTGCATACCCAGGCTTAGACACAGCTTGATACACACTGTGAGCATGAGGGCTATGTTGGGTACATTTTCCTCTCCTTTCTCTGGATACCCAATGCACAATGGCCTCCTGAAACAATCCATTTTGGATCTCCAGAAGAGATGGAAGATGGCTTGGGTGACTACAAAGCTTGACATGGTCTATTCCTAAGGCATGTACAGCAACACCAAGAGCATCTTTCTCTTGATAACTAGATTTTTTTCCCCAAAATCGAAAAGGAGCATTGTTCCCTCATTGACAGATTCAGATTTACCTCGGCTATTCGCTCTAGTCAGTTCTTGACTTGGATGAAGGGATTAAAAGTACCATTAGCAAATTTGCAGATGATACAAAGCTGGGTGGTAATGTGAACTGTGAGGAAGATGCTATGAGGTTACAGGGTGCCGGATGACTTGGACAGGTTGTGTGAGTGGGCGGATGCATGGCAAATGCAGTTTAATGTGGATAAGTGTGAGGTTATCCACTTTGGTGGTAAGAATAGGAAGGCAGAGTATTATCTGAATGGTGTCAAGTTAGGAACAGGGGACGTACAACGAGATCTGGGTATCCTGGTGTATCAGTCACTGAAAGGAAGCATGCAGGTACAGCAGGCAGTGAAGAAAGCCAATGGAATGTTGGCCTTCATAACAAGAGGTGTTGAGTATAGGAGCAAAGAGGTCCTTCTGCAGTTGTACAGGGCCCTAGTGAGACCGCACCTGGAGTACTGTGTTTAGTTTTGGTCTCCAAATTTGAGGAAGGATATTCTTGCTATTGAGGGCGTGCAGCGTAGGTTTACTAGGTTAATTCCCGGAATGGCGGGACTATCATATGTTGAAAGACTGGAGCGACTAGGCTTGTATACACTGGAATTTAGAAGGATGAGAGATCTTATCGAAACATATAAGATTATTAAGGGGTTGGACACGTTAGAGGCAGGAAACATGTTCCCAATGTTGGGGGAGTCCAGAACAAGGGGCCACAGTTTAAGAATAAGGGGTAGGCCATTTAGAACTGAGATGAGGAAAAACTTTTTCAGTCAGAGAGTTGTGAATCTGTGGAATTCTCTGCCTCAGAAGGCAGTGGAGGCCAATTCTCTGAATGCATTCAAGAGAGAGCTAGATAGAGCTCTTAAGGATAGTGGAGTCAGGGGGTATGGGGAGAAGGCAGGAACGGGGTACTGATTGAGAATGATCAGCCATGATCACATTGAATGGTGGTGCTGACTCGATGGGCCGAATGGCCTCCTCCTGCACCTATTGTCTATTGTATTGCCTATTGACACATATCGGACTCCTCTGATCCAGATTCTCAGCGCCTTCAAGTAATCTGATCTGACAATTAAGGGAAGAAAGGATCGACGCAACTAGTCTGAAGGTTATGGCTAAGTCCTGAACAGTTGCACGTTGGATATGTTTACAGGCAGAAATAATCGAGGCGACCAGTCTGCAAGTTATAGCTGAATTCAGCAGAGTTGACTGGCACCATCTAACCATTCAGGCTTATCTGGAGGCTGAATGATGAGTGCAGTGTAATGTCAAGGGAACTCCTACAAGAGGTCCAGGTCTGTCTTTTGCCCAACTCATGATTTCCTTCTCATTTGCAAACTTCTGTGTGTTGAAGTCTTCAGTCTGAGCGACATCGATTTAATTAGTGATTTAAACCAATGACAAAACAGCTTAATATAGTCAGTCAGGAAGCAGGCTGTTCTTGCTCAGGGTTTAGTTCAGTTTAGTTTATTATTGTCATGTGTACCAAGGTACGTTTTGTTGTCTGCTATCCAATCAGCTAAAAGACTGTACATGATTACAATCAACTCATCCACAGTGTCTAAGCACAGGATAAAGGGCATAACATTTAGTGGAAGATAAAGTCCAATAAAGTTTGATTAAAGATGTTTCGAAGATCTCCAATGAGGTAGATGCTTGATAAATGTAAAACCATCAGTTTCTCTATGGACCGCACAGAGCAATCTCATCCCAGGATGACAGTAGACTCAACAGCCTTCTGCAGTGATGGCAATGGTGCCAATGTAGGTTGCAGAAGCATTGGCACAGAAATAGATGCAAAGACAACAGAGAGACAAACTCAGTTAAATTGCTATTTTCTGGCCAACTCCATCTATATGTTAAGCAAGGACAGGCGATGCAATGAGCAAGTACAGGGCAAGAAATAAAAAGCAAAAGCATGGAAGCAAATAGAGTAGTCTGGTGGCTTCAGTTCTTATTGTATGCTGGAGCGAGAAGCTTGCAATTTTTTAGTGAATCAGTATTGTTGGGATCCGGTGAATATTCTTGGCAATATTATTAGTCTTGGATTTTATCTTTTGCAAGTATTTTGCTTGGAGATTTTTGTGTCATATGGGTAATTTCAAACTTATTTTTCCATGTGTTTAAATTTCCCATGTGGATTGTGAATATTTAATGGGAAGAAATCAAATCGTATCACAATATATAACTGAACAGCAAGTATCTCAAATGTTGATTTATGAATGGCTCCACACAATGCTTCTGGATTCCACAGTGCGGTTTGATTTGCTGGGTTACGCAGGTTGCATGCTTAAATCATTCGGTTTTTAAAATGAAGAGCGTTGCTTTATTGCTAAAGCCCCTAAAGATCTGACTTTCTTTTTTTGTGCAATGTTTAAATAGCAGCCAAGAACTCTGAAATTCCCAGAGTAGATTTTCACAGTGTATCTTTCAAGTTAAGTGGACAGATCTGTCCTTTTTGGGGAGAACATAGTAAAGGCATTTGTTTTGTGCAGTGAACGGAGCACAATGTAGAATGGAATGTGAGATGATATTATAAAAGCAAACACAGTGGAAAGTTTGCATATTTGTAGCTGAATACTGTAGTAAGGACAAAGACCACAACATTCATATTTATAAAGCTAAAATGCACTGAACTGGTTTAATTATATAAACCAAAGATCCAAAATGCATTGATATTAAGTCCATCGAGAACCACCGGCTCATTGTAGTGCAGATCACATTACACTCCAACTTACAATGCAGTGTTTGTCAGTGACACACTGAAGGTCAAATGCGCAGCTACCAGATTTCTCCCTCAATCCCTGGACTCACCGTTAAGGCCAGGAATTGTTCAGTTGGTTTTAGAAACATAGAAAATAGGTGCAGGAGGAGGCCATTTGGCCCTTCAAACCAGCACCGCCATTCATTGTGATCATGGCTGATCATCCACAATCAGTAACCCATGCCTGCCTTCTCCCCATACCCCTTGATTCCGCTAGCTGTCAAGAACTCTATCTAACTCTCTTTTAAATTCATCTAGGCCTCCACTGCCTTCTGTGGCAGAGAATTACACAAATTCACAACTCTCTGGGTGAGTTTAAAACTACAGTGCCTTTGTGTGGAAGAGGATGCTGATGTAGGTTTCCATACCTTTGCTGGTGGATTTGAAAGTTATTTTGAAATTGTTTCATTGGCCTTCCGTCTGAAGAAGGGTCCTGACCCAAAATATCATTTATTTATTTCCCGCCATAGACGCTGCCTGACCCGCTGCGTTCCTCCAGCACTTTGCTTTGTGCTCAGGATTCCAGCATCTGCTGTCTCTTGTATCTCCAGTGTTGGTGGTACCTCTCCAACGTTTTAAGTATTCCGAGGTACAATAACAGTTAGAAAGTCAGGGATCATTCTGCCCTGTAGATCCGAGTTTTGTGCTGGGTTTGAAGTCTTGATTTGCAAAAACCCTTTATCTGATACAGTCCAAGGCTGTACGGGCACAATAAAGAGAAAGGTGTATTTCATCAATGCTTGCCTTCTCTGAGAAGTGAGTCAGATGACATGAGAAATAATCCATATTTTACAGTGTCTTATTCTGAGCATTTATCGTTGGGGGGCATTTCAGGAACAGCTTCTTCCCTGCTGTTATCAGACTACTGAACAGTCCTGCCATAAACTAGGGTGTAGTCCCAATCCTACATCCTATTTCATTGCGGACCTTGCACGTTTCTTTATCCACATTTTCTCTGTAACTGTAAGGCTATACTGCTGCAAAACTATATTCTGCACTGTGGTGTTTTTCTCTTTGCATTACCTGTTGTACTTGTGTATGACTTGATTGTGCACAATATGATTTGACTGGGTAGCATGCAAACTAAAGGGCCTGTACCACATAGGCGATTTTTTTGGCGACTGTCAAAGTCATAGCAGATCGCCGAAATTTTCTTTTCCTGACGACAATGACCACGACAATGCTGAGTCAGGTCGAGATTACACCGTCTTCGGAAACATCGCCAAATTCCCACGCTGTCAATGCTTCTCCGGCGTCCTAATTTTCGCTGAAATCACTGACAAGTCGGTAAGTACTTGAGAGCTTTGAACTATAACATCTTGTATGGGTTACTTAAAAACCAAGCTTCACTGTAACAAGGCATAAACTGGATTTACTTCCAGTTTACTAATAGCAGTATTAAAAAATATATATTTTTAAGTGGTTAAGTGGATTTTTGTGAAAAGTGTGTGGGCATTCTTTGAAAATGTACGGGAGATGCATATCTGGTTTCTGGGTTGCATATCTGGGTTGGTAGCCCACTTTAAATGTAATGGCTGATGGCCATAAACATAGCGAAAATTCCCACGCTTACCTGACCGTCAAACTGTCGCCTCCAATCTACCTGTCAAATGTCCTGACGGTAAATAAATTGGTTAAACACAAGCATCTTATGGTATTTGAAAATGACTTTACTAATTTTAATATTATGTGCTTCTAACTGCATCTAAGAGAACCTAACAAACCTGGGGACAGCATGCGACAGCGCCTGCAATAAGCAACGATACCTGCCAACAAGCCAGCTGTCACCGAGAAATTTCAAACTGGATGATTTCTCAGCGACGCGCTGACGACGCTACGATTTTTGGAAGACTCCTCACGATCATGCCCGCGACACCCTGGCGAACTGTCGGCGACAGCCTAGTCGCCAGCAGTCGCCTTAAAATCGCCTAAGTGGGACAGGCCCTTTAGCTTTTCACACTATGTCAGTGCAAGTGACAATAATAATAAACCAAACCAAGTGACTATTGCATATAGAATCAGTGAGCTGTTCTGTACTTTCTGTACTTACAGGGGGATGGTATTTATGTATGGTGATAGTGTTGCTGATCTGTATGCAAAACAAAGTATTCCACTGTACCTTTGTACACTTGATAACAAAGAAACCATTGAATTAAAGCAACACTGGGAGCCACATGACCACAAATTGCATTGCCCAGGCATCCCACAAGAGGGGAGTTCGCAATGAGGGCTGGATCCGGCAGGATCTGGCTAGATAAATTCATTTGACCAAGCAGACAATGTGGTTGTGGAACCTGGTGACTGATTTGCTGTTAGGAAACACTTTTTAATTTGCACATTTTTGCTGAGTCATTCCAGACATGTTCAGCAGCCATTCATGCAGACAGGGAATTGACGTTATAATCATTGGTTAACTTTTCTGTTTGTGACCTTGGGCTAATCTCCCACCAACCAGGTAATGCGCTGCACTAACTTTAAAGCACATACTTTGTTATTCATGCAAAAGATTAAAAATTAAAACATGATGTACATTATAAAAATAGATTGGAATTAATTTTTGAATAGGTTAAACTGAACAACATTTGTGGAATAAAAAGTACAAACAAAATTCTTTAATAAATAATAATTTGTAACATTGTTTAAATGGCGAGATGCAGAAGCCTCTTTCATTACTTGTGAGAAATGGTAATATTTGTAGATTAATTTCTGATTCTTATTTTTCTGCAAGTTTATGTACAAAAAAACAGTGTGCATCACATTTTTGATTTTTTAAAAGTGCAATTCATTTCATATTAATCTTTCACAACTCAATCCTGTACAGTTCAAGTAAATCCTGAATTTGGCATACTTTAAGGACTTGAAACATTGAACTTTATTTTAATCATGATCTCAATTGTTGCCCTTTAAATATCTTTCCATCATCAACCAGGACCTTTAACGTGGTCTTATTCTCTTTCAGAAAATGAAAGAGAAAGACCTTCAGCCATTTCAAGTCAAGAGTGCTTAATTGCCATTTGTACCAACAATGGAATAATGAAATTCTTACTTGCTGCAGCTTAACTGGCATGTAAATGCAACACCTGTAACACCTGCATTTGTAACAATCATATATAATAATTTGTAACAAAGTTAAAATGTCAAGATACAGATGCCTCTTTCTTTACATATGAGAAATGGTAATGTCTGTAGATTAATTTAATTGGGTGATATAATAATCAAAAATACAATCAATTAATAAGTAATACTAGATGACCATAATAGATCAAAAACCGAAGTTCATACTGTAAGCTAAGACATAGTTCATAGAAGATCATAGTTGCTGAAGTTAGCCGTATGTAGTGTTCAGGAGCCGGATGGTTGCTGGTTCTTCCATCATTAACAAATTCCACCCTGTCCAGCCCTTCGCACTATGAGTGACCTTGTCAATATTAGGAAAGATAAAATCTTCCACTAACACTACCCTATTGTTCCACAGTGTGCAGCTTATTTGTGACCATAGTCACCCCATCTAAGCTCGTCCCTTTTGCCCTTATTTGACCAACATTCCTCTAAATCTTTCCTAACCTTGTTATTGATACCATAGATTTTGACACCCATTGCTAAATCCTGCAGAGGTTTTGCTCAGGATGCCAATTACATAATTGATGTCCTTTGTGGCAGCATGTGTATCATTGTAGGCACGTAGTATACATGTGCATGGGTTCCAGACCTGAATCCTCAGCATTATCATGTGGTTATCCCACTGAGCTTTTGACTTGCACAGTGATAGCTCAAATGCACAGTCCAGATGCAGAACAAAAAATACTATGACTGCTGCCAGGATAATATTCATTGGTCTGTGTGATAGAGTCATAGTCATACGGCACGGAAACGGACCCTATAGCCAACTCGTGCACGTTGACCACGTTGACTAAGCTAGTCTCGTTCACCCACATTTGGCCAATTTCCTTTTAAACCTCTCCTATCCATCTTCCTGTCCAAGTGTCTTTTAATGATAGGATGACTGTGGTCATAAATCAGCTACACACTGGAAGAGCAATCCTTTCATTTTGGAAAATTAGTTAACTTAAAAGAAACGGGTGAAGGCATTTGGTGCACATTCAGAGGCAGGCTCCACACTCTGGAAAACACTGTGACCCTTGCAAATACCTGTGGGTGCATTTGCCCACATCACAAACAAGGGTAATAAGATAAAGCGGTTTCACCTTGTTTTGAATCTTAGTGACCTCACAAACTAATTGCACAGAGTACTGCAAACTACACGTTTAAAAATAAGAGAATATTTACAGCTTGGAAGATGGCCATTTGAGCAACATTAGTTTAGCTTAAAGATACAGCGTGGAAACAGGTTCATCGGCCCACCGAGTCCACGCCAACCAGCGATCAACCATACACTCTCCTGCACACTAGAGACAATTCACAGAAGCCAATTAAACTCCAAACCTCCACGTCTTTGGAATGTGGGAGGAAACCGACGTACCCGGAGGAAACCCACACGGTCACAAAGAGAACGTACAAACTCCATACAAGCAGCACGTGTAGTCAGGATCGAACCCTGATCTCTGGCACGCTGTAGTGCAGCAAATCTACCACTGCGCCATTGTGTCATGCTAACAGCTACCAAAAGCTGAGTCCATACCATTCCTTATGTAAGAGCTGGTCCCATTCCTCCAACCATCTTTCCATTCACCACAAATTCTTTCCTTTCAGAAACTTTCCCAGCTCCCTCTTGAGCACTACAAGTGAACCTGCCTCCCTCCAGTGCATCTCAGACCCTAACTACTTGCTGTGGAAAAATATTTTTTCTCTCATGTTACACTTGTCGCTCTCCGTCTCTGCTTCTAGCTCCTGAGCCAAGGGAAACAGCTTATCTGCTCTGCCAATCCCCTTAATGATTTTAAATACCTCCAAGAGATGTCCTCATAACCTCCTCTGTTCCAAGGCAAACAACTCTTTAGATACTGTATGTTATCCCTGGAATCTTGTCAGTAAATCACTGCTACATTCTCTCCAAACCTTCACAGAATTGGACACCGTACTGCAACTGAGTCTCAACCAGTATTTTATAAAGATTTGTCACATCCTCCTTGCTCCTGCATCCTGTGCCTCTGTTTGTTAGAACCCAGTATCCTCAATGCTTATTGTTACCACTTCCTTATGGTGCCCGGCCACTTTCAACAATCTCATTGTCAGAGACATGCAGCACAGATACAGGCCCTTCAGCCCATGCTGACCAAGATGCACATCCACAAGAGTCCTACCTGCCTGTGTTTGGCCCATATCCCTCTAAACATTTCCTATCCATCCACCTATCCAAATGACTTTTAAATGTTGTTATAGGACCTGCCTCAACTACCTCCTCTGAAAGCTCATAATGTATAGGAAGGAACTGCAGATGCTGGTTTAAACCGAAGATAGACACAAAATGCTGGAGTAACTCGGCGGGACAGGCAGCATCTTTGGAGAGAAGGAATTGGTGACGTTTCGGGTCAAGACCCTTCTTCGGACTGCTTCGGTTCAAGACCCTTCTTCAGTCAGTCTGAACCCGCTAGGTTACTCCAGCATTTTGTGTCTATTTTCTGAAAGCTCATTCCATAGACCCACCCCGACCCTCTGTGTGGGAATCTATGCACATATACCCCTTGATGTCTTCGTTCCTGTGCTCCATTTAAAATTGTTTTCTCTCTTTTATGTTGCCACTTCTTAAAAGAACACAAGAAATTAAAGCAGGACAAATATCATTTCTCCCCAACCCCCCTCCCCATGCCTTCAATAAAATCAGAAAGAGGGTTCGGTGGAAAAGATACGCAAAGTGCAATGACATGAGATTAAAAATGCAAGAAATTATTAGAAAATTTTCAGAAGCTTAAACTGATTGATTACTTCACAACCATTTGGACCTGGAGTGAGCCATGTGCATCAGCAATGATGGACAATTCTCCTTCAATCATGAAGTAATGGAGCATAAATAATAACTCCTTCAAATCTGTTGTCAGAACATGAATGACTGTCCCTGAGACAAGCTTTTAAGGAAGACAGATTCCCTTTTAATTGGCAGCCTGGAACACAGCCATTTCAACATTAAGGGAAGACAAGATTTGTCACACCAGTTCAATGCTATCTAAATATCAAATAAAGTCATGAAATATTCAACAGCTGTGTGGCAGCATTTCAAGACATTCTTGAAATTCTAATGCAGCTGATTTTAGGTATGCCAGATAGGTTATCATAATTATCTACCTTGCCGTTCATTATCGGCAGATACTATGGACACACAGAAGGTCTTTGTTGGACAGGTTATTTCTGTTTTGGCCATATATGCAAAAAGGCGGTGAATTCCAAATGACACGTTGAAAAAATGCTTTGTCAATTAAGGTCCAGAGAACCAAAAACATAGCTCTGAGATTCTTTCTTGGCATTATGGTTATTCATTAATTATAGGAAAACACTGCTGGCATGTTTCTACCAACCCAGGACAGTGCCCACAGGTGAACGTTATCAGTTTCCCTGATACATGAGAAAGCAGTTTGATCCAAGTAATTGATTTAGAGCCGCTGAATTGCAGAGATCAACAGTCAGAAAATATGGAGCAGATGTCATCTTATCTGATGGGCAGATAGACAGAAGAGGGCTCTTCAGTCCAACTCGTTCGAGCCGACCAAGATCCCCCTCTAAGTTAGTCCAATTTGCACACATTTGACCTGTATCCCTCTCCTTTCCATGTACCTGTTCAAGTGTCTTTTAAATGCTGTTATAGTACTTACCTCAACTACCTCCCCTGGCTGCTCATTCCATATACTCACCACCCTCTGTGTGAAAAAGGTGCCCTGCAGCATTTGGAGATGCCTCCATGTAGGAGAGATGTGCTTGCACGAATGCAATTTTTTTCTGAAATGCTGTGCTTTCGAATGCTGTTTCATAAGGCTTCCATTTGGAATTCATCAGGAGCAGAAAGTTTCGAGTGGAGATTGTTGCAAGTATAAGGTAGTGCACACAATGGTGTTTGTGACATGAATAATATTCTGATTTATGACAAAACTCAGACTCTATATAGCAGGATCTTAGAAGCAGTGCTGAAATCTGTTAGGGGAAGATAGAATTGTTTTAAATTAACTTTTGCAAACCCATGTTGAATTACTGGGATGCATCATAAATCAGGAGGACAATATATTGAAAATGTATATCACAGAGATGGAACCATTTCTGAAGGTCAGCAAAGTTTTTGGCACTTCTTAGCTTTGACTTATCATAGAAACGTAGAAAATTAGAAAATAGGTGCAAGAGTAAGCCATTTGGCCCTTCGACCCAGCACCGCCACTCAATATGATCATGACTGATCATCCAAAATCAGTACCCCGTTCCTGCTTTTTCCCCCATATCCTTTGATTCCGTTAGCCCTAAGAGCTCTTCAAAATGCCCAGTGAATAGAGAAAATATTGAAAATTATTTTCAAAACATAAAACCAGGCGACTCTCTGATCCCAGGCTGCATGCTGGTCCCAGAAGCAGATCTTCATAAGTTCTTAAGTGATAGAAGCAGAATTAGGCTATTCGGCCCATCAAGTCTACTCCGCCATTCAATCATGGCTAATATATCTCTCCCTCCTAACCCCATTCTCTTGCCTTCTCCCCATAACCTCTGACACCCTGCAATCATTCACCCTGCAAGAAGGATGTGCAATCATTCATTACAATTATCCTGTATCTGTACACTGTGGACGGCTCGATTGTAATCGTGTATAGTCTTCCTGCTGACCAGATAGCAGGCAACAAAAAGTTGTTCACTGTACAACACGTAACAATAAACTAAACTAAAACATGGCTAAATTATTTGGTGACTTTCAATTCAATGTATTGTATACACAAGAAAGTACTTCTAACATCATTTTTAACTTTATAAATTGCCTTATATAACCTACAAAACAAGAGTTGGAGCAAGCCATTTGGCCTCATTTGCCAGTTCTGCCATTCATTAAGATCATGGCTGATCTGTTACGTTCCACACCAACCCCATATCCCTTGATTAATTGAGAAGTGAATATTAGATTCTGCATGGAACAGGTATAGGTTTAGGCAAGCCTGCAATAGGGGCATTTTTGTGCGGATACCTTTACAATAATGCCCGTGTTGAAGACTTGCCAAATCAAACATTAAATCTGCTTCTACTAAGCTGCTATAGTACTCAGAAGACTTTACAAGGGTCATTTTCAAAAGGAAATGAAATGCATGTAACTTTTCTTACTTTGGGTTATTTCAGCCTTCTTGACGTTAAATGTCAGTGCATTCTATGAGATCAAAAATAACAGAATTGTATCGAGCCAATGCATCGAAACAGGGCCATTCGACCCCATGGTATTCATATTGCATACAAAAGGCTGGAGTAACTCAGTGGGACAGGCAGCATCTCTGGAGGGAAGGAATGGGTGATGTTTCGGGTCGAGGCCCTTCAAACATGGGTCTCGACCCGAAACCTCACCCATTCCTTCTCTCCAGAGATGCTGCCTGTCCCACTGAGTTACTCCAGCTTTTTGTGTCTATCTTAGGTTTAAACCAGCATCTGCAATTCCTTCTTTCACATTAAAATTGCAGACCTATATTCACTCCTCTTCACCAGATCTATTCCTTTCATGTAGTTTCCCCTCAAAGGTATCAGTGCTATTTGTTTCTGCTGTTCCATTTGGTAAATATATTTCATTTTCCAAGTGTAATGTTTCTTTAAAAGATTTCAGCAAACAGGTTTTTTTATTCTTGGATTTGGAAACAATTGATAGTGTGCAGCCATACGTAGAGCATCTGGAGAAGTAAATCATTCACATCAAGGGACCCCGATGGCACGCTTTCAGTGCAAACAGATGAGAATGATGGAAGTCTACACACAAATGAATGTCAAAGGCATGGGTTTTACTCACTTTTCCCATTGCACGGTTGTCACTGGTGATTTCTTTTGGTCCTTTTTCTTTTGGAGTGAATAGTATGCATTGAATATGCAATTGAGTCCATCATTCCTTCTGATCAAAGGCCAGCCCTGGCAGAACTATTGCACAGAAATGCGTTCTTGAAAGTGAGGAAATGGAGATCAGATCAGCTTAAAGTCCAATAGGAAAGATTTTACACCATGCTGATGTCTAGATGAGAGAGCACCAGCATTTGTTCCTGGGGAACAGATCATGCCTTGATGCTTTGTGAAGAAAAGAGAAATGACAATAATCAAGAATTAGAGGAAAAGACAAATAAATGGAGGCTCCATTTCAATGATGTGCAGTGAATGAGTCTTTGGAAACACTGGAAGAACCTGTGGTGAATCAAACCATAGGCAGTTTTGAAGAAGAAATACCTCACCAGAGAGATGAGACAATGGACATTCAATGTTGTAACTGAGGGTCAAACCATCGAAAGGAAATTAAATGAATGTAACTTTTCTTAGTTTGGAACAGGCGCTAATATAAAAACAGAGAACAGGTCAGGCAGCATCTGAGATGACAAGAGCACGATTAGCTTTTCTGGTTCATCAAAACTATTCCATCATCTATGCTGGTAAGCATCCATGTAAGAAATTATTCCTCTCTCCTGGAGAAGTAAAAAGCTCATCTGAGATGAATGAGGCAGACAGAAAAAAGATTAACTATAAAAGGTGTGGTTCCTGGGAACACAGCACAAATCCTTGAACACACACTTTTTATTTTGCACGACAGTATACATAGTCACTTTTCGGTGAATTATTAACCTTTCTGTGCTATCTTTTGGCTGCTGCTTACTACTGCACTGGGTTCACCCACCTAATCCTATCCACTCCTGCTCGTAATATTGAGTCCAGGCACTGTCTTACCATCTCATTCTGTAGTGAATCAGAAGATAATTAGACTTGAGGTCCAAAAATTACTCAGTAGAGTTCACCAATTTCCATGTTTGTATCAGTAAATTTTCTATAACCCCATATTAAACACAGCAGTGATATGCTAGATAATGATAGGGGTGGTTCCATGCAATGAAAATGTACAAATTTGTGTTTCTATGTTTTTCTCTTTTCGAGAATATAAGATTATCAACGGCTTTAACTGTTACATTTTTTAAATACACGGCGGCACAGTGGCGCAGCAGTTGAGTTTCTGCCTTTCAGCGCCAGAGACAGGGAATCACAGGGAGAACATACAAACTCTAGACAGATAGCACAAACCCGTTAGGATCGAACCCGTGCCCCTGGCGCTGTAAGGCAGCAGTTCTGACACTGTGCACTGTGCTGCCTATAGCGCAGACACAGACCTTTCAGCCATGCTGCAATCAATCACACATTTAAACTAATACTATCTTAATCCCATTTTATTGCCTCCACATTCCCATCAACTCCCAGATTCTACCATTCATTTGCACACTAATAGCAATTCACAGCGGCCAATTAGCACAGTCGTTGGGATGTGGGAGGAAACTGGAGTACACGGGAAAAACCCACGCAGTCAAAGGAAGCTGTGAGGTAGTGGCTCTACCAGCTGCACCACTGTGCCACAACACTTTAAATGTACATTATTGTTCTTGCTTTACTGTCTGTTTCTCTCTCTTAAAGCAAGGATTTTGCCTCTCTTTTTCTGTCTGACAGTAAAAAAACTTGACTCTAATCACTGTTCCAGTACTTGCTTCTGCTCTGTCTTTCCTGTGTTGCCTTCTCAATCCTTAACTTTATTGGTTACTAAGTTAGACAGCTGTTCCCATGGGGTCATTTTAAGATCTTACGTAAATTAGACGTTGAAACTATTTTGAGCGGAGGTGCAGGGGAAAGAATAAATAACATGGACATCACAAGAACCTGCATGATTTTGGCTCTTTTGTACCTTGCCAAATTGCACACTCAAACTACTAGAAGGGGATTTTTATTTGCTTAAGCTCTGATACTCCTTATACTATTAAAATGTTCAAATGTGTTCTGTGGTAGGCAAAGCCAGTTTATTTTTCATATTCAATTTCTGTTATCTTACTTTTCCAAGGGGAGAGATGTCAGTGCTGGGAACAGCTTCCTTGCCGGCACTTGGCATTCCATATCAGCACCATTTTCTCTGAAATAACATAAACAGCTACAAATCTATGGTACATGTTATTTTGCTGGAAGCAGGTTAAGAACCGTGCAAACAAAAGGATAGATTTGCTCAAACGATTCAGAAAGGGAACAGAGCAAGGATATATAAAGCCTCTGTGGCTTGAGAAAATATACCCTTGACATTTGTTGTGCATTCCATGAAAGGTTCAGAAAATGATCTTTTTGTTCTTATGTTCTGGTTGCTCTTTGCTGTCTCCCCTCTTTATCTAAACAGTCTTCCACTGCTGCATGTGTGTTCTCTCAGATCTGACCTTCTGTGCACCTCCACTCATTTGGCTCCCTGCTGCTTTCACTGCCTAGGCTGTGGTCTGGGATTACTTTGCCATTTTACCTTTCCACTTTTGAAGATAAATTAACGGTATTGCTTTATTATTGTCACATGTACCACGATGTAGTGAAAAGCGTTGTTTGCGTGCTATCTAGTCAAATTAAATTAGACCACACATGATTTCAATCATGCCAATAGACAAGAGGTGCAGGAGTAGGCCATTCGGCCCTTTGAGCCAGCACCACCATTCAATGTGATCATGGCTGATCATTACAAGCCATATACAAGTATAGCAGGTAATGTGAGGAGAAAAATACCGAAGTGCAAAATATAGTTTTACAGCCTTGCAGCATTACAAACAGCAAAAAAGTCCAGCATCTACGATGAGATAGGTTGGAATATCAGAACTATACCTAACTTATGGATGAGCCATTCAGTAGTCCACCAGAAAAGGAGAAGAAGCTGTTCCTTATTCTGGTGGTGCATGGTGTCAAGCTTTTCCATCTTCTTTCCAATGGGAGAGGAGATAAGGGGGAATGACTGGGGTGAAAAGGGTCTTTGATTATGTTGGCTTTTTTCCAAAGCAGCATGAAATGTAATGGGATTCAATGCTAATAAAAGTCTAAAATCTACATTCCAGATTCCTAAAAGAAGTAGCCGGGAAGAAATGGATGTTTTGGTTGAGGTCTTTCAGGATCCGATCGATGAAGGGGTGGCCCCTGTAGAGTGGAGAGTGGAAGGTAGCAAATGTAACCCCACAATTTAAACAAGGAGGGACAGAGAAAACAGTGAGCTACAGACCCGTCAGTCTAATCATATTTGCATGGAAAATGCTAAAGTCTGTTTCACAAGGCACTTAAAAAAAGATGAACAAAGTCAGCATGATTTCTGCAAAATGAAATTGTGGTTGACAAACATGCTGGAGTTGTTTGAAGATGTAGCTGGTAGAATAGATAAGAGAATGCCAGTGGAAGTGGCATATTTGGATTTTAATAAAGTTCTATATAAGATGTTAGTATGCAATTTTTTGAAAATAAATTGAGACTGAGGGTAATATATTGGCAGAGAGAGAAAATTAGTTGACAGACAGGAAACAGAAAATAGTGTTTTTTTTTGCAATGGCAGGCTGCTACTAGTGACATACCATGGAGATCTGTGCTTAGATTCCAGAATCACTCATATTTATCAATGGTTTAAATGAGGGAATAGAGTATTAGATTTCTAAATTTGCCAGTGATTTCAGGTTAGACTGTGAGTTGTCAGGAGGATACAAAGGTTCACAGTGCTTTAGGCAAGTTGAATGAGTGGGCAAATACATGGAAGATGCAGTGTAACATGGGAAATGATACGTTAGCCACCGTTGGACCATATCTTTTCGTCAAGGATGTTCCGAGTCCCGTGGTACGTTTCAAGACTTCTTTATTCACAGTTGTTACATATCGAGAAAAACGGAGACAAATGCACCGACAAACGAAAAAATCTAAAAATCACTGCTAGTCACTAAAAATCACTGCTTACTTTATTTATACAGATAATTAAACTATCTCTGGTCTTCTTCACAATGGCTTAAACCCACTTCATGCCCCGTCCTTAATTGGTCCTGCTCCAAGGGGGCTGGTTACCATTACCTCATAACCTTTGTCCAAATAAGGGTTTGGGTCGCGGATCCAAGTTAGATTTGTCAGTTTTCACTGGTTCAGGCTAGTGGCTGGACTCAGGTTACTTGAGACTCACTCCAACAAAAAAACAACAGAATGTCAGTATTATTTAAACAAGAGAAGGAATTATTGCTCATAATGGGAAAGACAGTGACTAAGGTATGAAAAATAATTTTAAATTTAAAGAATGAAAGGTTACCTTATTGAAAAATATATGAAGCTGAAGGGCATTGGCAAGGTCATAGTTATAGTGCCATGCTTTAGTGTTCAAATCTTGCTGTCATTGTTGACATGCAGGAATTATTTTCCCATTATAGAGTCATAGAGGTGCACAGCATAGAAACAGGCCCTTCTACCACCTTGTCTAGGCAGACCATGTTGGCATCTGGGCTTGTCCCATTTGCCTGGATTTGCCTGGATCCCTCTAAACCCAAAGCAAGATGGATGCTGAAAAGTAATTTCCCTACTGGGGTTATCTGGCACTAATTATAGTTTCACAATAAAGAGTCACCCAAGATGTAAATGAGGAGGAATTTCTTCTATCAGAGGGTCATAAAGGTTTGAAATCGTCAACTATGGAGGGCTGTTGAGGCAGAGAATAGAATGTACTTAAGATTGAGATGAATAGTTACTGCAATGAACTCTAGTAGGAAAGTGAAGTTGAGCCACGTTTGGATTAGCCATAATCTCATTGAATGTCCAAGCATGCTCGCAAGGCCAACTGGTCTATCGTGGCTGCTTTTACCAATCTCCATTGTAGATGTGAAAGGCTTCCACTGGCTCCCCACCTTTCCCTGATATTCTGTAAGGAGAGAAGAAAGAGATGGAGCATTGAGAATAATCGTCTATGTTCGATAGAGAATATTTGTTTATGATGAATGTGACAGAAAGACAAACAGTGCAGTCAGGTGAGATTGATTGTCAATACTGCTTGGACAGTCAAAGAAATTCAAAGATGTGCAAGACAGAAAAGGATGCATGCAATTCAAGATGAGAAGATATGGAGAGTGATGTCATTGAACTTGTCAGCACAGTCTTGTATGTCTGGTCCTGCAAAGCAGCTAATTTGCAGTTCGCGAACAATCTTCTTCAGTTTGTAAGATCAATGACTAAATAAAATGTTGACTCTGTTTACAACAACTTCCAGCTCATGCAACTTTAAAAATGTTTCAGCACACAAGCACCTCCTTATATTAGATGACTGTTTGACCAAAACTGGACTATTGCTTCCATTTCTGGTCACTGCACTGTGGAACAGAATCATGCTCAAGATAAGCTGTTAGAGGGTTTATGGGAAAATATTTGCAGGGAACACTGGAGAAGCTGCAAAAAGAGGTTGAGAGGAGTCTTAACAAAAGTGCACAAGATCATTACTGGTTCAGACAGATAAATAGACCCATTAGCAGGTGGTTCACGGACCAGAAGGTACAAGTCTAAAGAAATGGACAGATGGCACTTCATTGAAGCCCCTCTGAATGCCCAAGTACCCCACAAACATTCTCCCCCCCTTCAGTTTTTTTCTGCTGGTTACAACTCAAAAACTTCCAATGGATTTATCAAACATGATATCCCTTTCATAAAAACACGTTAACTCTGCTCTATTATAATTTTCAAAACACAATGCTACCATTTCTTAACTAATTGATTCCAGCAATTTTTTTGGTTTAGTTTAGTTTATTACTATTGTCACGTGTACCGATGTACTGTGAAAAGCTTTTTTGTTGCGTACTATCCAGTCAGCAGAAAGCCGATACATGATTACAATCAAGCCATTCACAGTGTACAGGATATAGGGTTTAATGTTTAGTGCAAGATAAAGTCCAGAAAAGTCCAATTAAAGGTAGTTCAAAGGTCTACAATGAGGTAGATGGGAGATCAGGACCATTCTCTAGTTGGTGAGAGGACGGTTCAGTTGCCTGATAACAGCTGGGAAGAAATTGTCCCTTAGTCTGGATGTATGATTTTTCAAACTTCTGTATCTCTTGCCTGATGGGATAGGGGAGAAGAGGGAATGACTTGTTTTTGATTATGCTGGTGGCCTTGCTGAGGCAATGTGAAGTGTAGGTGGACTGAATGGAAGGGAGGCTGGTACGGTTTTTGCAATCAATGTCAGGGTAATTGGATTGCAGTTCCATCCGTCTCTTTCCTGCCGTTCATAAACAGTTGGGTTAGAACCCTTTCCCTAACTAACCTACCAATCTGCATGTGGCAAGCATTCTAGAATCTGTAGGATCTTGAAAAATATCTATGTATCCATTTTCTCCAAAGCTACCTTCTTCAAAACTCAAGATTTAAGCTATCTGGTTCTGGGGATTTATTCACTTTCAGCTCTGTTACTTTTTACTGAAACTTGTTTCTTCAAGTTTATTATTCCCACTTGGCTAGTACTTCTTAAATATGTTCAGGAATTTATATGTAATTCTTCCATTAAGACAGAGACAGAACAGTTAAACACTATAAGCAATTCCCAGCATAACTCCTCCTGCTTCAATCTGTGAGGAACCCATATTAGCTTTGTCTAATCTCTTCCTTTTCACATGTCCTTAGAAGCTTTTACAATCATTTTATCAAATGGATGCATAGCTATTTTGCAAGATTTTACAGATTCTAGAATAGTTCCCAGTCAAAGATTGGAAAGTTAGTTAGGATAAGGATTTTAACCCAACTGTTTGTGAAAGACAGAAGAGAGTAAAGACGATACTGCAGATCAATTAGCCTGACATCCATAGCAGAAAAATGCTGGAATCTATTACATAGAATATATATTCTGTATTCTGTTTCCACTTTCTTATAAATATCTTGGTCCATCTTTGCTGAATTCTGAAATCGCCCCAGTCCTCAGGGTTACAATTGTTTGGCACTTACCTTTACATTGATTCTGTTTTCAACTTATCTTAATTGCCATGATATGAGCAGACTTTCTGTTTTGTTGCCCCATAGGGAAATATATATTAAACTTTTAAAATATTTGCAATTTTTAATAATGTTACCCATTGTTGGTTGCTCATTGCTCATCATACTGTTGACTCTGGAGCCTGCCTCAGACAGCAAGCTCATACCTCATGCCTCTATATTTTGCATTATTCGGATTTATGAACCTGATTGAATTAAATCACTTCCAATTTTTAAATATTCTTTCATATTATGATCTTTCTTTCCTAAGCAACCCTTATCAACAGGTCATCAATTAACCCTTTCTCATTATACAGTACAACTCTAAATAATTGTTATCCAGACTACTTCTGCTAATTTGGTTTCTTGAGTCTTCATGTAAAGTTTCTCATGATTGATGTTTAGGCCTATTAATATGCAACTTTTATTTCTAGATTTAAACTATGATTTACAATTCCACTACTTCTTGGGAACCTATACACAACACCTACAATTTTTTTCTGCCTCTTGTGGTTAATCTGCTCAACTCAAATTAAATATGCTTCTTCGTTTTCTGAGCTTAGGTCCCTCATTTCTTGTGACTCTATCCCATTCTTTAATATCAGGGCCATCCTGGCTTCCTTTCCATTTTGCCTATCGCTGAAAGTGACTATTCCAGAATCTTTTCATTTCCAACCCTGGTCACTGTGCAACCATATTTCCACAATGAGGGACTCATTTATTTCCATTTAGACTCAGAGTCAGAACAGCACAGAAACAGGCCCTGCAGCCTAACTTGTCCATGCCATCCAAGATGCCTCAATTATACCAATTCTGCCTGCCCCATATTTGATCCATATCCTTCGAAACCTTTCCTATCCATGTACCTTTTCATTTGTGTCATTAATTCATCTCCCTTGACACACATGCTTTATGCTTTCAAAGAGCCTTCAATATTTTCTTTTCCTCATATTTTCCTGCTCTGACTGTATGGGACGTATGCATAGATCATAGAACATAGAAAAGTACAGCATAGGGGCAGGTTTTTTGGCCCACGATGTCTGTGCCAAGCTTGATGCCAAGATAAATTAACCTCCTCTGCCTACATGTGATCCATATCCCTCCACTCCATGTATACCCTTGTGCCTATCTAAAAGCCTCCAAAGACCAATGTCGTATCTGCCTCCACCACCAACCCTGGCTGCCGTTCCAAACACCCACCACCCTCTGTGCAAAAAACACATGCCCCGCATATCACATTTAAACATTAAAGCTATGCCCTCTAGTCTTTGACATTTCCTCCCTGGGAGAAAGGTTCTTACTCTCTACCCTATCTATGTCTCTTATAGTTTTATATATTTATAACATGTCTCCCTCAGCCTCTGATTTCAATGCACTGGCCCTTCCTGACAAAGCCAGCTTGGCATTACCCATTTTGATGCCCTGCTTTGCCCTTTAATTTCACAAATTCCACCTCACCAGTTGCCATACCCCTCCCATCCCTACATTATTTAATTGAAACAGCAGGCAGAGAATAAGCAGATGTAGAATTTACGTTTTATAATGTGCACATGCTGCGGCATTCCTTTGAAGATTTTAGGGCAACATCCAAATAATTATTTGCAAAGTTTACTACATTTTGTGTTGCACAGCCACTCACATATTTAAGGTGTTTGTCAACAGGACCAAAGGCAACAAAATGAAGCTTTATTTGCACAGGAAGTTATTGTGATCTGCTGTGCAGTGACCGAAAATATAATGGAAGTAGATTCAATAATTACTTCTGAAAGAGAATCAGATAAATAATTGAAGTGAAATAAAATTATAGGGCTGAGAAGAAAAAGCAGGAGAGTGGAACTAATTAGATAGATCTACCAAAGAACCAGTAGAGACCCATGGCCTCCTTCTGACCTGTTTCTAGGTATGTTTCCCTGCAGCCAAATACTATTCCAAGGGTAAACTTTATTTTACAAGAAGGCAGATAATAATAAGAATACAGTAACTTTCCCACCCAGTGCAATATTACTATCTATTGGTATCGGTATCGGCCCATTATTGTAACATGTATCGAGATACAATGTTATCCAGTCAAATCAAATCGTAGATAGACACAAAATGCTGGAGTAACTCATCGGGTCAGGCAGCATATCTGGAGTGAAGGAATGGGTGACGTTTCGGGTCGAGACCATTCTTCAGTCTGAAGAAGGGTGTCGACCCAAAACGACACCCATTCCTTCACACCAGAGACGCTGCCTGACCCGCTGAGTTACTCCAGTATTTTGTGTCTACCTTCGATTTTAACTGGCATCTGCAGGTTTTTTTCCAACACAAATCGAATTGTAGTATACACTACAATCAAGCCAGACACAAGCACAACAGGTAGTTCAAAGAGAAAAATACCAGCGTGCAAAATATAGTTTTACAGCATTGTGTAGTATTAGAGTTCCAGATAAATAATCCAATGTCCGCATTGTAGGTTTGAAGATCAGGACTACATCAGAGCTTATTGGAGGACAGTTCAGTAGTTTGATAACAGTGGGGAAGAAGCTGTTCTTGAATCTAGTGGCATGTGCTTTCAAGCTTTTGTATCTTCTGTTTGACTGAGAAGGGGAGAAGAGGCAATGACCGGCTGCAAAAGGTCCCTAATTATGGTGCCTACATCTATTGAACCAGAATTGAAAAGTAAACTCTGACAAGGCACAAAATTGATGTTTACCCCCCCCCCCCAATCTCCGCCCTTCCCTTCCCTTCTCCCCCTACTCTCATCCTGCAAGTTAGATGAAAATTACTCAACCTGTTGACACAAACGTGCCTGGTAAATCGGTTGCTCATAAACAGGGTGATAGTGACTAGGTTGTATTCAGCCTTAGCAACTCAAGACCAGGGGTGGAAACTCTTCAGTAAAGGCGTACGGGTATGTAGGTTCATTTGACTGGGTAAATGTAAAAAAATTGTCCCTAGTGTGTGTAGGATAGTGTTAATGTGCGGGGATCGCTGGGCGGCGCGGACTTGGTGGGCCGAAAAGGCCTGTTTCCGCGCTGTATATATATGATATGATATGATATGATATGATATGATATGATATGATATGATATGATATGATATGAGTGGTAGTGACTGCTGCAGAACGAGGGATGGGATGTCTTGTGCTGAGACAGTACCATTTACTACCTCAAGATACCACAATGTATCTTCCAACAACAAAGTATCTTTCAAGTGTGTGTATACACACAGCAAGCTCCCATGGAAACCATGGAATGATGACGAGACCATCTGCTTCAGAGGTGCATGGAAAATATTCGTTTTGTTTAGAGATACAGCTTAGAATCAGGCCCCTTCAGCCCACCAAGTCCACGATGAGTATCAATTACCCATTCACACTAGTTTAATGTTATCTCACTTTTCCCACTCCTTACAAACTGGGGGCAATTTACAGAGGCTACTTAACCTACACACATGTACACTCTGCACAGGCTGCACCCAAGGATGGAACCCGGGTCTCTGGCGTTATGTGGCATCGGCTGTACTGACCGCACAATGCCACTCGTTTTGGCGAAGACTCTCCTGCTGTTTCTCAAAACAGAGGCATGTGAAATTCCTCATATGTTGCAAAACATACTTGGCTAATAAAGTATGATTCTGATTATTATTATTATGATCTGCCTGCAAGGGCAGAGGAAACTGTATTAGCATCTCATCCAAAAGGTGGCACCTTCAGTGCGACAGTACTCATTGTACTCATCCAGTATTACACTGGATTTTAGGTTCAGACATCTGGAATATAATGTGAACCCAAATATTTCTGACTCAGAGGGGAGGGAAAAAGCATGACTAACATCACCACAGTTTGCATCCGCTGAAGTGTGTGTGTCGTTGTTGGAGAAGAAAATAATGGAGGATGTTACAGAGTCACAGAGTAATAGAGTGAGACAGTGTGGAAACAGGCCCTTCAGCCCAACTTCCCCACACCAGCAAACAATGTCCCAGATGCACTAGTCCCACTTGCCTGCGCTTGGTCCATATCCCTCCAAACCTGTCCTATCCATGTACCTGTCTAACTGTTTCTTAAACGATGGGATAGTCTCAGCCTCAACTACCTCCTCTGGCAGCTTGTTCCATACACCCACCACCCTTTGAGTGAAAAAGTTACCCCTCGCATTCCTATTAAATCATTTCACCGTCACCTTGAACCTATGTCCTCTGGTCTTCGATTCCCCTATTCGGGCCAAAAGACTGTGCATCTACCCGATCTATTCCTCTCATGATTTTGTATACCTCTATAAGATCTCCCCTCATCCTCCTGGGCTCCATGGAATAGAGACCCAGCCTACTCATCTTCTCCCTATAGCTCACACCCTCTAGCCCTGGCAACATCCTCGTAAATCTTTTCTGAACCCTTTCAAACTTGATAATATCTTTCCTATAATATGGTGCCCAGAACTCAACACAATATTCTAAATGCGGTCTCACCAACATCCTATACAACTGCACCATGACCTCCCAACTTCTATACTCAATTCTCTGACTGATGAAGGCCAAAGAGCAAAAGCCTTTTTGCCCACCTTATCTACCTGCGACTCAACCTTAAAGGAACCATGCATCTGTACTCCTAGATCCCTCTGCTCTACAAAACTACCCAGAGGCCTACCATTTACTGTGTAGGTCCTGCCCTTGTTCGGCTTTTGTATCATCAGCAAACTTGCTAATCTGGCCCTGTATGTTCCCATCCAAATCTTTAATGTAGATGATAAACAGTAACAGGCCCAGCACCGAACCCTGAGGCACACCATTAGTCACAGGCATCCAGTCTGAGAAGCAACCTTCCACCATTACCCTCTGCTTCCTTCCATGGAGCCAATTTGCTATCCATTCAGCTATCTCTCCTTGGATCACATGCGATCTAACCTTCCAGAGCAGCCTACCATGCGGACCCTTGTCGAACACCTTAACTGAAGTCCATGTACACAACATCTACAGCTCTGCCCTCATCAACCGTTTTGGTCATGCCTTCAAAAAAATCAATCAGATTTGTGAGACACGACCTCCCACGTACAAAACCATGCTGACTATCCCTAATCAGCCCTTGCCCATCCAAATGCCTGTACATCCTATCCCTCGGAATATTCTTCAGTAACTTACCAACTATAGATGTTAAGCTCACCGGCCTATAGTTCCCTGCATTTTCCCTGCAGTCCTTCTTGAAAAGAGGTGCAACATTTGCCACCCTCCAGTCTTCCGGCACTTCTCCTGTATTTAAGGATGACTCGTAAATTTATTAGATTTGAATCATTCCCACCACAATGCCCAGCAATCAGTGTTCAGGGTTATGCATTAAGAAGGCCCACTTAACCGAAGAATTAGAGAGCTTCTAATTTTGGAATCAAGCCAAATCTTGTCAGTAATTTCAGGAGTGAGGGAGAAATATAAAAGGAAGAAAATCATTTAAACTGCTCCAGCCAAAATGGTGGGGGTGCCTTAATCACAGGCTGCTTCATTAAGGGAATTGATTCTGTCTGCCATTTGACCCTCTGAAAGTAGTACTCGAGTAAAGTCAATAAAATTGCATCTGTTTTTTCTTCAGGCAGTGGTGCCATTTCTGCAACTATTCATAGACTGTCTGATAAGGTATGAAGCCTTCATTCACACACATGTTGTCTACTGTGTTCCCTATGATAAGGTGATCTGTGTAAATTAGTGGTAGTTCTCGTGCCTCTTAGAAAGGAAACTGAAGATTCCAATCAGGACTCCCCACCTTTAATCCCATCTACTTCACGCTGCATCAGGAAAACAGCCAACATAATTTAAAATCTTCCCCATGCCGGTCATTCCTCCATCTTCCTGCTCCCATCAAGAGATACAGAAGCTTGAAGGCACGGACTGCCAAACACAGGAATAGTTTCTGCCCCTCTGTTATCAGACTTTGGAACTGTCCTTCCAATAGCTGGGGTACAGTCCAATTCATTTCTACCCTATTGTGGACATTGGACTTTATTTCTGGAACTGCCGCACGACGATGCTGTGAACTAACTATATTCTGCACTCTGTATCTTTCTCTTCGCTCTACCTGTTGTACTTGGGTTTGGCTTGATTGTATTTGTATGTAGTATTATTTCACTTGATTCAGTAGCATGCAAAACAAAGCTTTTCACTGAACCTCGGTTGACATGACAACAGTAAACTAAACCAAAATCAGGTGAAATTACCTCAGGGAGGACACACGGCAATATGTGTATGATTGAAGACCTCATACTGTACAGTATGCTATTGATGGAGTGCTGCACTATCATAGATGGTGCCTTTTGTAGTGATATGTGAATCTAAGACCCTGCTCATCTTCTCAGATCTAAAGGCATGATTTTAAAGAAAGAGCAGTACTGCAAAAAAAGCATATAGAGTCATAGAGTGATACAGTGTGGAAGCAGGCCCTTTGGCCCAACTTGCCCACACCGGCCAACATGTCCCAGCTACACCAGTACCACCTGCCAGCATTTGGTCCATAATCCCTCCAAACCTATCCTATCCATGTATCTGTCTAACTGTTTATTAAATGTTGGGATAGTCCCTGCCTCAACTACCTTCTCTGGCAGCTTGTTCCATACATCCACCACCCTTTGTGTGAAAAGGTTACCCCTCAGATTCCTATTAAATCTTTTCCCCTTCACCTTAAATCTATGTCCTCTGGTCCTCGATTCACCTACTCTGGGCATAGACTCTATGCATCTAGCAAGAGACTCTGTGCACTTCAGTAGATTTAGTTTGGTTTAGAGATTCAGCATTGAAACAGGCCCACCAGGTCCCATCTGATCATCGATCATCCCGTTCACATAGTTCTATGTTATCCCACTTTCTAATCCACTCCCTACACACTAGGGCCAATTGACAGAGACCAAGCCCGCACGTCTTTGGGATGTGGGAGGAAACCGGACCCACGTGGTCACAGGGAGAAAATGTAACTTCCACATCGAGAAAACTCGGTATCATGATCGAACCGAATCTCTGGCTCTGTGAGGCATTAACTCTATTAGCTGCATCACCGAGCCGCCCTTTACATTATTACCGTTACATTATTAGTTGTGGCTCATGCAATTGCATTCAATTGCAATTTCAAAGTTAGCAGTTTAATTCCCACCTCATAGCCTGAACACAGAAGTGGAGGCTGGCATAACTCAGTGAGTAGAGGTAGTTCTACAACAGCGTGATTGTTGCATTCAAAATAAATCTCGTGTTGTAGAAACTCGCGTTTGTAAAACAATTGTGTCAATGGGGGAAAAGGCGCTTTGGTGCGCTAGAGAGTTTCAGACCTGCAATAACAATGTTTTTTTCCCTCGTAGGATTTTCAAAAATAAAGGTCTTTTTAATAGCTTTAAGTTTATTTATGTTTCTGCAAGCTAAAGATTCTAAAGGCTTCGTGTTACGTTACTTAACAGAGTATCCTTGCACAAGTGTCAATGAAAGCGATTGCTTGTCAACATCTATGGCACCCGCGGTGGAGCTGACAGACTGTTTTCTGAAGAGACAGTGGTGTCTGATTACTGCGGGGACGTTAGAGACCTGGACATTTTTTTACCAAGACAGGTTTTGTTTCTGTTTGTCAATTTCCAAGGCAGCTTTTAAGTAGTTCTCCAATTCCCAGTCATAATCGCATCATATCTCATTTGGCCCACTTAATACAAATAATGTTCCCTGATTCATCAATTGCGCTGCATCCAATCCAGGGTGTAGAATCACGTGTTGTAGCAGCACTACCTGTACTGCACGAACAGAGTGTTGTCTGTGAGATACAAAGTTAAAGTGAGGGTCAATCTGCTCTTTCAGATGGACGTAAAACATCCCATGGAATTATTTCATTAGGGTGGATGGGAGTTGTGTCATAAGACATAGGAGCAGAATTAGGCTGTTCGGCCCATTGAGTCTGCTTCACCATTTGAACACGGCTGATCTATTTTTCCCTCTTAACTCCATTCTCTTGCCTTCTTCCCATAACCTTTGACACCCTTACTAATCAAGAATTGATCAATCTCCATTTTATAAATACCCAATGACGGCCTCTTTGACAAAGAATTCCTCTGGCTAAAAAAAATTCTCCTCATCTCCATTTTAAAGGTACATCTTTTTATTCTGAGTTAACCCAGTCTCCTGACTAAAATTTATCCCTCACACTACCAAGAAAACAAGTTTTGTGGTCATTATTACATTCCTATTTGTGAATTAACTATGCATAAATTAGTCTAATAAGTTTTCTGCATTATGATCATGCTGGAAAGCCATTTTAAAGGACCTTGAGGAGATGTGAAATCTTCATAAAAGAAAGTCTTTCTACACTTGAAACACAAGGAATTGCAGATGTTGGTAACTTGAGCAAAGCACAAAGTGCTGGAGGAACTCTGGGTCAGACAACATCTGTGGAGGGAATGGTAGGTGACATTTCAGGTCAGGACCCTTCTTCACTCAGATTTGCTACATTGCTGTTTGTAGGAATTTTCTGATCACTTTAACTATTTTGGTTCCTAGATTACAAGCATCTGTACATTAATTACCTGGAAAGCACTTCCGTCATCCAATATCCTGATTTTATTTTACCGTCAGCCAATTTACTTATTTGGAGGTTGCACTGTTTAATAGCCTGATGGTTGTAGGAAGAAAGAACAGTGAGTTGGGATATGAAAATCAAATGAAGGGAAGATCACACTTGAAGATCTAAATCTTTCCTGCATCGGCAGGGTTTGGGGAAGCACACTAACATTGGATAGGAGTTTATAATTCATTGTCTTTATTTTTGGTGTCTTTGATGTGATGTGGAAATTAATTTATGTCAGACAAACAATGGTAAATAGTATGTACCGTACATGAAATTATAAGGGGGCATTGTCCCAGAGAAGATAAATCTCATTATTAAAAGGAGCTTCAACAGTAGGTCTGTATATTCCTCTATAAATGACAAGAAATTGTGAGTGTGACGTAGCTATGGGAGGAAAGCTCTGTGTTTTCCTGTGTTGTGTGGAGCCCTGTGTTGTTTTAAGCTACTTGAGATGTCAATCAGCTTGGCTACATCAACCCTGATTGTATAAAATTACCTTATCTCTGATGGAGTGGAGAGTTTATTTTAATTTCCTATGTAAAGTATAACTTTTTTGCACATAAGCTGCAAAAAATAAACTTATTAGTAAATTCAAAACAGAATGCACTGTGTAGGTGCCCTCTGCCTGGAAGGTCAGTTTTAGCTTTGAACTGTATGTATGCTGAGAGAAAATCCCAACAACGTGTGGATTTGCAGGTTAATTGGCCTCTGGACATAATCCCTGATGTGTAGGGTGGATGTGAAAGTGGGATAACATAGAACTAGTGTGATCAGGTGATCGATGGTTAGTGTCGACTCGGTGGGCCAAAGACGCTGTTTTCATGATGTATCTCTAAACCAAACTAACATACAAGAATAACCACAATTAGTTCTCTTTTTCTTTTATTCAATAATAAATAAAAACAATTCCTGTATATGTTAAAAAAAAAGGCTCATTGACAGATACCCATTAAAGAAATAAATGTGAGTATCAGTCCAACGAGCGAGGAAGAGTATCCCTAAATATCTGCAAACATGACAGAGGCAGCAACAAAGCAAAGATCAGTATATATGCTTGTGAGAAATATGTTTCACTTTCATATTTAGAAGCCACTGTGGGGAATGACTTCAAGCCACCTGTCCTCTTTCTTAAATATTGCAGCTCAGTAATTCAAATATAAATATTGAACAATGTTCCATTCTGAGTCTAACTAATGTTGAGAAGGTGACGGAACAGAGAATTCAAAGTCAGACAATCAAAGCGTGCAGGTGGAACCTTTGTGCAAAGGCAGTGCGTTTGCTTGATATCTACAAAACTAGAAACTATTTTACATAACAAGCCGAGTTGAGGGTGTTGACAAACTTTTCTTCTTATCAGTCTACTGTTCAGTAGCTGTGAGGGGACATAACCGTATGTGCCGTCAAGGGGAGTGTTGCGATATTCAACGATGGCATACATGGGTCACAGTCGCTGCGCTTGGCTTTCTTCATGATATTTTTCATGGTTTGCATGCAGCATGTTGCCCGTTGCTTGATATCATGGTAACATTCATGTAATGAGAAAACACATGGTAAAAGCCACAGTGATTGTACATGCCCCAAATATGTAACAGCTCAGAAGTGAGCTTTTGTATGAAAATGCAGGTTGTATTCCACAGTGGCCTTAAAACCTCAGGGACCAACTGATTCACTACCACCCAATTTTTAATTTTATTATTTATTTCATGGGAACAGCAGTGCGTCCAGGTTTTTCCTCCAATTATGACTTTTATACAATTATGACTTTTAAAAGACAATCGTACAGATATATGGATAGGACCTGTTTAGAAGGCTATGGAACCAGCCAAACATGCCAACTTGGTGGCATGGACAAGGTGGAGCGAAGGGCCTGTTTCATGCTCTGATTCTCTGATTCTGAATCACACACCAATCTGACTTAGACATCTCTTAATGTTCCTGGATCAAGCCACCAGAAATCACCATCAATGGCATTGTTGGAGCATTTTCACCAGAATACTGGGCTGATTATGCAACATATATTTAAGATCTTGCAATTCAACTGTATTTGTTTTGTAACAGATTGATTCATTTGCTCATCAGAATAATGTTGGCAATAAAGTCTGGCCTTGACAGTGGAACTTTGTTCATGAGAATTTTATTTTTTGGATACAATTAGAGTTATGTTGTTGGATTTTGCATGTCTGAGAACACAGTGGTATATGTAACAAATTGAGTAAAATATTTAGATAAAGTATCTCTGCTATCTGCAGTCAGTCTATTGACTGTTCAAAGACAACGTTAATAACTTTATTAAGTGTATAAACAAAATGTCATATGAGTAAATGAAGCAATTTGTTTCAAATGGAATACAGCTGAATTGCATGATGTGAAATATATTTTATGTGATTTCACTGTGACCTTATTGTTCTTTATTGTCTGCTTTATCGCCTACTTACATAACCATCACCAGTTGAGAAATTCTCTAAAGGAGAGGGTTTGATGTTGGGGCAATTTAACTTTCTCTGGCTCTTGCCCTGTTTATTTTAAGATAATTAATATCTGTCTCAGAAAATATTAGTACATATTTGTGATCAAACATCAGAATATTAAGCCAAATAAGTTCCTAGAGCCTGGAGAAAACCACATGGACTACAATTTTCAGGTCAATTTTGGAAATGGGATGGGCTGAATTATACTGTGCATATTAATCTGAATACATCAAAGCTACTCATGCAGTGTGGTCTTACTAAGAAAAAAATTACAAAACTGGACTTAGAACATAGAACAGTACAACGCTAGATCAGGACCTTCGGCCCACAATGTCAGTGCTGAACATGATGCCAAGACCATCTCTTATCAACCTGTGCATAATCCACATCCCTCCATTCCCTACATATCCATGTGCCTATCCAAACTTCTCTTAAATCCCACTAATGTATCTGCCTCAAACCCCCCCCCCCCCCCCCCTGATGTTGCTATGAACAATATATTGGTTTTATCAAAATCCAGTGGTTGGATGAGTGCTGCAAATTTACTTTGATTTTAAAGTTATAAAAAAGAAACTTTTTCACCTGTATTCAGTGTTGCAAGTTACCATTGACTGATGTGACGCTATGGCATATTATTGGATAGAGACAGGATAAAATTCTTTGCATTTCATCTGATTTTACAGACCTTACTACTTCTGCCTGTTTCCAACCAACCATTTAAAAATGATACCCCTTAATATGATTGCCAATTAACAATTGAATTTTATGAATGAAAGTGAGATTGTACGTAGGACATTTTTGTAAGATGGGTGAAGAGGAACTGACAGAAGATTATCTGATAAATGAGCAGTCAAAGCCTGGTAAATGGTGCAGAAACAATTAAAAAAAGCATGAGAAAAGGTAATTAAAATGAAATTGACTTTTTCTTAACTACAGCAGAAATTAAACAGAGCATTAAATCTAAGGAAAATCTTATAACATTACTGGGAAAAGCAGTAAGGCTGAGGATCAGGAAAGATGATCAAGGAATTAATAAAAATATGGAAAAATCTTATGTAAAAGTAAACTAGTGAGAAACATAAAAGCAGATTGTAAGAGTTCTATAGTTACCTGAAACCGAAAATACTAGTAGAGTGAAATATGACGTACTGTCAGAAAATGGAGAATCTGTAAAGGGATTAAGGAAATGGCAATGCAATTAAATAAACATGACCCAAAAAAGACCCAAATTCAAGCATTCAAAACATAGATCTCTGGATGTCAGAGAAATAAGGGGACACGAGGATAGTGCAGGGAAATTATGTTGAGGCAGACGGTCATATTGAAATGATGGAGTAGGCCCACAGAAGCAAAGAGCCTGCTGCTGCTCCTCTTATGTTCATAAAGATTTGTTACATTATGTTATCATACATTCATTTTGATTATTCATGTACTGAAAAATTTACTGTCACATATCGTGCAGTATTATCCTTTCATTGCAAATCATCAAATTTTCCACACTCTGTCTTCAAAACAAAAAAAATTAGATAAAGTTCACAAACTGCGGAATGATGCAATAAATTTGCCCTATCTTTGGCAGCTAAACATGAATAAGAATTCATCCCTGGCCATTAATTGTCACTAAGCAGTCTGACCAAACGATGCGATGAAGTGATTTGATTCACTGAAATCGCAGCAAAAGAAATCTTCAGAGCCACATTTCACATTTCCGCTCGCAATAGAATCTAATAAAATGTCGTGCTGTCAGGTCTAGCCACAAATCCCTTTCACAGCAGATTCAGAAAGAAAAATGGAAATAGTCATTCTCTGCAATAAATATACCTCCTCCACTCCTTCAGATTAAAAATAAAATTACTGGGGGAAACTGCCACAGTTCAGCACAAAACAAAGTGTGCACAGAACTGCCTTCCAAATGAAGGAGACTTGTTAAATTTGATCAGTGTGGGAAGATAGCACTGTAAGAATCTGTCTTGCACCCAAGTGGTTCGCCATCTCACTTTTCATTCACTGCTTTCTCATTGATACTGCCAAGTGGCTGGTTTGTTTATTGTTTGCATTGGACCCTTACAACATCAGGCAAGGGAATGTATCTGCCCCTTATAGAAACAGGGAAAAGTATAGCATAAAAGCAGGTCCTTCAGCTCACAATGTCTGTGCCGAACAGGATGCCAAGATACACTAATTTCCTCTGCCTCCATGTGATCCATATTGTTTCATTCCTTGCATGTCCATGTGCCTATCTAAAAGCCTCTTAAATGCCACTATTGCATCTGCCTACATCACACCCCTGGCAGCACGTCCTAGGCACCCACCGCCCCCACACATCTTCAAACTTTTCCATTCTCACCTTAAATCTATGCCCTCTGGACATTTCCACACTCGGAAAAAGGTTTGATTGCAATTGTAAAATCCCATCCTTATTTAGTAAATAATGTGGAATGGAAATAATTGCTTTCTTTCAGAAATCTATTTTGACGATTTATGCTTCAAGCACTTTTTATTAATGGGTTGCATATTGAATAAATTACTTCTCCAGCAATCAGTTTGTAAGAATCCTGAATATGAAGGTGTAATTGTATTGTGATTGATTTTTCTCTTGACGTTGCACTGAAGCAAATTTGATTGAATTTGACCAGATGTAAATTCACAAGTATGTTTCACCTATGATTGATAACAGATATTTAATTTCCTGTTAGTAGATCGAACAGTGATATTGTTTAACTGGAAATATCAGTGATATTTCACCTTAATGCCAAATAAAATGAAGAGTATTAGTTGGGTGAGGATTATTCTATCCATTTACCCTTTGCAACTGGATCCTCGACTTCCTCATCAACAGACCACAATTGCTACAAATTAACAACACCCCTGTGCTATCCTTGATAACCATGAGTAAGGGACACCTCAATGTTGTGTGATCATGCCCTGCTCTACTCACACTATACCAATGACTGTGTAGCCGGACAGTTCTAGCTCCTTCTTTATTCGCCGAAGACATCACCATTGTTGAACGATGAGTCAGAGTATAGAATGGAGATCGGTCATTTTGGTACATTGTGGCGGGCTGTCATTTTGGTTTCGAACCGTCGTTTGTCGGGCTTGAACTCTCGCGTGGACTGGGCGTGATCTGGGCCGACCAATCACGGGGTCCAGGGGGCGAGCTGTCGTATATGGGCGGAGAACAAAGAAATTGTGGTTAGAATTTGAACTCGGGGGATGCGTACGTGAGCGACGGAGCTGTATCTGTTCATTATTAAACGGAGTGTTTCCACAATGCATGGACCTCTACAACATATGACAATTAAACACTCTTGACTCTTAACTCTTGAATGCCAGAGTCAGCAAGAAGAATGTAGATTTGAGCTCTTCCAGCCTTAGCCCTCACAACCTCTGCGGAACATCCGACATGGCATCAGAGCAAAACTTTCCATTACATTTTGCAGTCATCCAAATTCAACATCAGAATGAGATAAGTAACTTATTGAGGAGGATATTTCAGGGATGAGATGTATTATATCCATAACTCAAGAGCAGGGAGAAGACCAACATCCCACCAAGCTGGGCTGCTTTCACATACACCCCACAATTATGAAAGAACAGTGTGCTGTCATGTCAGATCATTCATTTCTCCTGATGATGCTTTACCTTTCCAAATTTGAAGTCGCCCATTCTTTAATCTTCATTTAAGTGATGGAAATATTTGCATCCATATGGATATGTTTTGGAGAGAATGTGAGAGGTTTGCCAAAATGCTGTTTGGAATAGGGGGTATTGGCTACCAGGAAAGATTGGATAACCCCATCTACGGTATCCGTTGTTCAAGATGTGGACTCTTATACATCGGCGAGACCAAACGCAGACTGGGCAATCGTTTTGCGGAACGCCTTCGCTCAGCCCGCCTGAACGTTTTTGCTGGACACCTCCCGGTTTTGCTGGACACTTTAATTCTCCTTCTCACTCCTACACAGACCTTTCTGTCCTAGGTCTCCTCCATTGTCAGAGTGAGACTAAACGCAAATTGGAGGAACAGCATCTCATATTTTGCTTGGGCAGCTTACAGCCCAGTGGTATGAATATTTCTCACTTCGGGTAGCCCCAGCATACCTTCTCTATCCCTCTCTATCCCTCCCCCACCCATGTCACTCTAGCTTCTCATTTTCACCTTACAAAGAGCTAACAATGGCCTGTTTCCCTTATCATCGTTACTTTTTTGCATATCTTTCATTCCTTGCTCTTTATCTCTTCATATCTCTGTCTATATCTCTCATATCCTTTATCCCTCACCAATCTGAAGGGTCTCGACCCGAAACGTCACACATTCCTTCTCTACAGAAATGCTGCCTGTCCTGCTGAGTTACTTCAGCTTTTTGTGTCTATCTGAGGTTGGATAAATCTGGATTGTTTCTTCTAGAATTCTGGAGGTTGAGGGGAATCCTCATAGAAGTACATAAAATTATGAGGAGCATAGATAAAGTAGACAGTCAGAACTTTTTTTCCCTCGGTGAAATTGTCAAAACTAGAGGGCATAGTTTTAAGGTGAGGGGCAATGTTTAAAAGAGATGTGCGGAGAATTTTTTTTACTCTGAGAGTGGTGGGTGCCTCGAATGCGTTGCCAGGGGTGGTAGTGGAGGCAGATACAATAGTGGCTTTAAAAGGCTTTTGGATAGGCACATGAATACACCGAGAATGGAGAGATATGAATCAAGATAGGCAGATGAGATTAGTTTATCTTGGCATCATGTTCAGCCCAGTCAATGTTGGAGGAAGGCTGTTCCTGTGCTGTATTGTTCTATTTTCTAACATTGAAAAATATAACATTTTTTTCAATTCAACAACATAAAGTCACTTCAAAGTATCAGGAGTTACAAGTGACAACTCCCTTCAATTTTCATTGTACTGAACTGTGTACCGATGCAAATGTAGAATATTTCATCAGTTCCGCGTCGACATTTTTATTTCAAAAATATATAGGACGTGGTTCTGAAATGACATTGTTTGTATTTTAAGCATTGTTTTTCATGAGAGCACTTGCAAAGGTGTAATAAAATGCTTTGGGTGATAATGGGTGATAAAACATTGTGCAGGTGCTCATTAACTGAACATTGTGTTGCCAGACGGTTTTATGTTCTCCTAGGCTGGGCGTACAAGAGGTCAAAACCGTCATCCAATGCTGCATCCATTTTTATTTGTACTGGATGCGGAATCTCAGATCATCTTGAATGTTTTTATTGTTTAAAAATACATTTTCCCTGCAGATGCAAATACCTTCAATCTAAAATGTCAGGTTCGGAAGTGAAATGGAGTGTAGTACAGAAATGACTTCTGAGAGTTGTCAAGCCGTCAGCAGCTACTTGTGTTAGCCAAGATAAGAGCTGCCTTCTCTTTAATCAGCAGTATGTGGGAGACCTGGAAACATAAACTCCTGGCAGAGAAAGAAGAGCAGTTTACTGTTTTGACCTCTTGCTCGCCCAGCCTAGGAGAACATAAAACCATCTGGCAACACAATGTTCAGTTAATGAGCACCTGCACAATGTTTTGATGTTGAGGAGATGGCATTTTGATCACGACAGCTGATGTTGCTGGCAGTACGGCAAATAAAAGCACTTAATGGAGCTTACTGATAGTAAATCTCAGTGCTTCAGAAATACTGCTGTATCAGGAAAAGACTGATCAGAAGCTTCCGGAATTCCTTAGATTTTAGCGTGGTTCCCATTCAAACGTAACCCCATATTTTAAGACGGAAGGGAGGTTAGTTGGGGAATTGCAGATCTGTTAGCCTGAAATCAATGGTGAGGGAAGTGCTCAACAGGATGGGAAATAATTATTAGTAATAAAAAAGGTAGTTAGGAAAACAATGACACCTGTGGCTTTAAACTAAGTAGTGGGGGGGAGGGGTTAACAAATTGTGAATATGAAGATGAGGTAAAAGGGAATACAGGAGATATTGCAAAAGACTCTCGGAAGAATGGGAACAGAAGTTCTAGAGCGGAAAAGAAATTAAGGGCAGGGCCAATTGTGAACGATGTGAGAGAGGAGGTAAATACAGAAGTTAAAGTGTTGTACTTAAATGCGCGTAGTATAAAAAATAAAGTGGATGAGCTTGAGGCTCAGTTAGTCATGGGCAAGTATGATGTTGTAGGGATCACTGAGACATGGTTACAAGAGGACCAGGGCTGGGAACTGAATATCCAGGGGTACACAACGTATAGAAAAGACAGACAGGTGGGCAGAGGGGGTGGGGTTGCTCTGATGGTAAGGAATGATATTCATTCCCTTGCAAGGGGTGACATAGAATCAGGAGATGTTGAATCAGTATGGATAGAAATGAGAAATTGTAAGGGTAAAAAGACCCTAATGGGAGTTATCTATAGGCCCCCAAACAGTAGCCTCGACATAGGGTGCAAGTTGAATCAGGAGATAAAATTGGCGTGTCAAAAATGTGATGCTACTGTGGTTATGGGAGATTTCAACATGCAGGTAGACTGGGAAAATCAGGTTGGAAATGGACCCCAGGAAAGAGAGTTTGTAGAGTGCCTTCGAGATGGATTCTTAGAACAGCTTGTACTGGAGCCTACCAGGGAGAAGGCAATTCTGGATTTAGTGTTGTGTAATGATCCTGATCTGATAAGGGGACTAGAGGTAAAAGAGCCATTAGGAGGCAGTGATCACAACATGATAAGTTTTACTCTGCAAATGGAAAGGCAGAAGGGAAAATCGGAAGTGTCGGTATTACAGTATAGCAAAGGGGATTACAGAGGCATGAGGCGGGAGCTGGCCAAAATTGATTGGAAGGAGGCCCTAGCAGGGAAGACGGTAGAACAGCAATGGCAGGTATTCCTGGGAATAATGCAGAGGTTGCAGGATCAATTTATTCCAAAGAGGTGGAAAGACTCTAAGGGGAGTAAGAGACACCTGTGGCTGACGAGGGAAGTCAGGGACAGCATAAAAATTAAGGAGAGGAAGTATAACATAGCAAAGAAGAGTGGGAAGACAGAGGATTGGGACTCTTTTAAAGAGCAACAAAAGTTAACTAAAAAGGCAATACGGGGAGAAAAGATGAGGTACGAGGGTAAACTAGCCAATAATATAAAGGAGGATAGCAAAAGTTTTTTTAGGTACGTGAAGAGGAAAAAAATAGTCAAGGCAAATGTGGGTCCCTTGAAGACAGAAGCAGGGGAATTTATTATGGGGAACAAAGAAATGGCAGACGAGTTAAACCGTTACTTTGGATCTGTCTTCACTGAGGAAGATACACACAATCTCCCAAATGTTCTAGGGGCCGGAGAACCTAGGGTGATGGAGGAACTGAAGGAAATCCACATTAGGCAGGAAATGGTTTTGGGTAGACTGATGGGACTGAAGGCTGATAAATCCCCAGGGCCTGATGGTCTGCATCCCAGAGTACTTAAGGAGGTGGCTCTAGAAATAGTGGAAGCATTGGAGATCATTTTTCAATGTTCTATAGATTCAGGATCAGTTCCTGTGGATTGGAGGATAGCAAATGTTATCCCACTTTTTAAGAAAGGAGGGAGAGAGAAAACGGGTAATTATAGACCAGTTAGTCTGACATCAGTGGTGGGGAAGATGCTGGAGTCAATTATAAAAGACGAAATTGCTGAGCATTTGGATAGCAGTAACGGGATCATTCCGAGTCAGCATGGATTTACGAAGGGGAAATCATGCTTGACAAATCTACTGGAATTTTTTGAGGATGTAACTAGGAAAATTGACAAGGGAGAGTCAGTGGATGTGGTGTACCTCGACTTTCAGAAAGCCTTCGACAAGGTCCCACATAGGAGATTAGTGGGCAAAATTAGAGCACATGGTATTGGGGGTAGGGTACTGACATGGATAGAAAATTGGTTGACAGACAGAAAGCAAAGAGTGGGGATAAATGGGTCCCTTTCGGAATGGCAGGCAGTGACCAGTGGGGTACCGCAAGGTTCGGTGCTGGGACCCCAGCTATTTACGATATACATTAATGACTTAGACGAAGGGATTAAAAGTACCATTAGCAAATTTGCAGATGATACTAAGTTGGGGGGTAGTGTGAATTGTGAGGAAGATGCAATAAGGCTGCAGGGTGACTTGGACAGGTTGTGTGAGTGGGCGGATACATGGCAGATGCAGTTTAATGTAGATAAGTGTGAGGTTATTCACTTTGGAAGTAAGAATAGAAAGGCAGATTATTATCTGAATGGTGTCAAGTTAGGAGGAGGGGGAGTTCAACGAGATCTGGGTGTCCTAGTGCATCAGTCAATGAAAGGAAGCATGCAGGTTCAGCAGGCAGTGAAGAAAGCCAATGGAATGTTGGCCTTCGTAACAAGAGGAGTTGAGTATAGGAGCAAAGAGGTCCTTCTACAGTTGTACCGGGCCCTGGTGAGACCGCACCTGGAGTACTGGGTGCAGTTTTGGTCTCCAAATTTGAGGAAGGATGTTCTTGCTATGGAGGGCGTGCAGCGTAGGTTCACTAGGTTAATTCCCGGAATGGCGGGACTGTCGTATGTTGAAAGGCTGGAGCGATTGGGCTTGTATACACTGGAATTTAGAAGGATGAGGGGGGATCTTATTGAAACATATAAGATAATTAGGGGATTGGACACATTAGAGGCAGATAACATGTTCCCAATGTTGGGGGAGTCCAGAACAAGGGGCCACAGTTTGAGAATAAGGGGTAGGTCATTTAGAACGGAGATGAGGAAGAACTTTTTCAGTCAGAGAGTGGTGAAGGTGTGGAATTCTCTGCCTCAGAGGGCAGTGGAGGCCAGTTCGTTGGATGCTTTCAAGAGAGAGCTGGATAGAGCTCTTAAGGATAGCGGAGTGAGGGGGTATGGGGAGAAGGCAGGAACGGGGTACTGATTGCGAGTGATCAGCCATGATCGCATTGAATGGCGGTGCTGGCTCGAAGGGCTGAATGGCCTACTCCTGCACCTATTGTCTATTGTCTATTGTCTATTATTGAGACGCAAGGAACTGCAGATACTGGAATCTTGAGTAAACACAAAGTGCTGAGTAACCCAGCGGGTCTGGCAGCATCTGTGGAGGGAATGGACAGATGATATATTTAGGAACCAAACCCTTCAGATATTATAAAGAGAAGCAACATGGATTTTTGGAAGGGAATTCGTGTTTGACAAAGTTTTCTGAAACTAATTACAATTAATCAGGGGAACCAGTAGATGTGGTGAACTTGGTGCTTCAGACTTCCAGCAATGTACAACACAGGAGGTTTTTAAACAACATTGCAAAACGTGGCTGTTCAAAAATATGGTTAATGGCCAGAAAGCAATATGTAGGAATAAAGGGGTTATTTTTGAGTTGGGAAGCTGTAATTAGTTTGGTGCTGCTGGGTTCAGTACGAGAGCCTCAGCTGTTCACAACTATCAATGCAAAAAACAATGTGCTGGAGGAACGCTGGTCAACACTTTGCTTTTAGCTTAACGTTCCAGCATCTGTAGTTTCTTGTGTCGCTACAGCCATAAATGATTTAGTTGAGAGGACCACTTGTAATATATCCAAGTTTACCAATGCTACCTGATATGCAGTGAAAGGAGGGATATGAATCAGGTACAGGCAGAGGAGATTAGTTTAACTTGGCATCATGTTCAGTGTGAACTTTGTGGGTCAAAGGGCCTGTTCCTGTTCTGTACTGTTCTATGTGTTAGAAGGAACTGCAGATGCTGGTTTATACCGAAGATAGACACAAAATGCTGGAGTAACTCCAGGCAGGCAGCATATCTGGATAAAAGAAATAGGTGATGTTTTGGGACGGAACCCTTCTTCAGACTGAAAGAAAAGGCCAGCACAAAACAGGGCCAGCAACAGGTGACCTTAGGAAGGGTGGAGTTCATAATGACCCAATGTTGGCTGGGTTAGATGTGCTAACAACAGGAATACAGGGATGTCAACTGTGGAACTAGTAGGATGACTAGGGTGAGGGTGTGGGGAAGAGAGGTGGGGAAAGGGCTGCAGGAGTTACTTGAAATTAGAGAAATCAACGTTCATACCGCTGGGTTGTAAGCTGTTCTACATTCTGTTCTATGATGTATGATGCAAAGCTAGATGGCAATGAGGGCTTTGAGGAGAATACAACATGGCAAAAGCAGAAATGAACAAGCTATGTGTATGGGCAAAGATAGGGCAGTTGCGATACAATGTAGAAAAATGTGAGGGCTTCCACCTTTGTAAAGAAAATGGAAAATTTTCTTTTTAAATAAATGAAAGATGGAAAAAAAATCTGCATAGAGAGGGACTGAAGTCCCTTTCACAAATCATTATTTGTTAATGTGCAGGTGCAGGAAACAATTAGGAAGACAAATAGTTTGTTGGCTTTTATTACAAGAGAATTGGAGTCTAAGAGTAAAGACGTCTTGCTTCAATTATATAAACCCCTGGTGAGATCACATCTGGAACGTTGTGTACAAATCTGGACTCCCTTCCTAAGGAAGGATATAATTGGAAAGGAGGGAGTACAATGGAGGTTCATTAGATTGATTTTTTTGATGGGGATTTTTCTAATGATGATTTATCTCGCAGACTAGGGCTATACTCTCTTGCATTTAGAAGAATGAGGTGACCCTTTCAGGGTTTGACTGGATACTTGCAGTGCTGATGTTAGTTTAGAGATGCAGTATGGAAATAGGCCCTTCGGCACACAGAGTCCACGCCAACCATCGATCACCTGTTCACAATAGTTCTATGATATTCCATTTTCGCCACCGCTCCCTTCACACCAGTGGCAATTTACAAAGGCCAATTAACCCACAAACCTGCATGTTTTTGGGGTGTGAGATGAAACCCATGTGGTCACAGGGAGAACATGCCTTTGAATTTTTTAATCCAGGGGTCAATGGAGACTCAGAGTATATGCAAAGCAAACATAAATAGTTTTTTTAGACAGCGTTACAGGGTTAGTGCAGGAAAGGGACGCTGAGGTAAAACATCATCCATGATCTTCTCGAATGGTGGAGCAGGCATGAGGAGTTGAATAGCCTTCTCTCGCTTCAGTTTCTTATGTTCTATGATGGATGTGTCACCAAATAGACGATGCTGTTTAAAAATACCTGGCAAAAATACCACCAGTGCGATGAGGAGAACAGATATTCAGGAATTCAAGGGATATGGGGTTAACACAGAACCGGTGGTGCGGTAAAAGATCAATCATGAGCAGTGCGGTCTGTTTCTGCTTCTTACCTTCTTTTAATCATGAGCAGTGCGGTCTGTTTCTGTTTCTTACCTTCTTTAAATAACAATATCGCCCACAGTGTGAAGTAACTCACAAACTCAGAATTGGGATAAAAAGAGACTTTCATCAAAAACGCTGTGATATGGAAATAATATTTCAGATGATAAAATGTGCATTTGACACACATTCCGATCTCACACTTTTTCATGAATGAGTCTTGTTTTATGTTTCTTTTCCTGGAACATTCATTTTAAAATAGACTTTTTTTTAATCTTAGACAGATATCAGGCCTAAAAGTGGGCTGGAGTCTAGGTGAATTTTGCTGGATCGAAGGGCCGAATGGCCTACTCCTGCACCTATTGTCTATTGTCTATTGCTTTGAGCAATGTGATTTAGGAGTGATCTAACATCCTTGATGAGATAAATGGAGAGAACCTAGTTCATCTGGTTCATTAGTCCAGACTATTGGGAGATAAACATAGATCTCTGACATTTCAGTTGAGGTTTTAGGAAGCATTCCTTCACGGAAACAGTAGTAGATATTTGGAATTATCACCTTTAGACTTGAGACTTATGTTCTAGGAACAGAATTAGGCCATTCGGCCCTTCAAGTTTACTCCACCATTCAATCATGGCTGATCTATCTCTTGTAAACTCCATTCACCTGTCTTATCCCCATAACCCCTGACATCCTTACTAATCAAGAATGTTAATCTCCACCTTAAAAATATCCATTGAATTTGCCCCCACGGCCATCTGTGGCAATGTATTCCACAGATTCACCACTCTCTGACTAAAGAAGTTCCTCCTCACCTCCTTTCTAAAGGTGTAATGTCTGTGTATAACTCAGATGTGACTAGCACAATAAAGAGACGTCCGACACCGATGAGATCGGCGAGTAGTCCCGCCTATTTAATGAAAGCCTGGCCTCCAGAGGGCGCTCGCATTTACATGTTGATGATGAATACAAATGTTGCATACATAACATCTCCCCCTTCAACTTTGGGGTTTCATATACGTGTACGTCCAAGGCATATAAAGTGTACTGTCGTCATGAAATCATTGACCTATGTTTGTATACATATAAAGGACTTACGAATAGAACATAGTCATTCATTACTGCTAGACTTATAGCTAATGAATAACGATGTACACAGGATATCATTCTTAACCTCGCTGTATTCTACCACAATTAACACTGTGCTCTTTATACTTCGAATGTCATACTACAAACTACAAAACTAGAAACTATTTTACATAACAAGCCGAGTTGGGGGTGTTGACAATCGCCCACTTTTCGTGCGAGTTGTGGCTCAGCTGTTTCATGCGCGGGTCATATGTCCTTCCCGTTTCTGCGGTACTCAGTCCCGCTCGGTGTGGAGATGGAGGGGCCAAGTTTTTGCGCGCAATCTGAACACGTTGCCACGGTTGGTTTGGCGCGAAACCACACTTGTTGTTATCACTGCAGGCGTGGCAGCGGCTCTGCGCTTACCTTCTTGTTGAAGTGTGCTGCCTGGTTTTCCTGCTGGAAAGCTAGTTGCGGTCCCATGGGAGGGACAGGATGGGGCTGTAGGAGCGATGAAGGCGACGGCAGTTTTCTTCTTATCAGTCTACTGTTCAGTAGCTGTGAGGGGACATAATCGTATGTTCCGTCAAGGGGGGTGTTGCGATATTCAAGGATGGCATACATGGGTCACGGTCGCTGCGCTTGGCTTTCTTCATGATATTTTTCATGGTTTGCATGCAGCATGTTGCCCGTTGCTCTGTGGATAGATAGGACTTGAGGTAACATGGGCAAATTCCCATTCATCCTTGAACTTGCGAAACGCAGCACAGTCAAATTGCCTCGCGTTGTCTGACATCAACAAGTCAGGAATGCCATTCCGGGCAAACATGCCCTTCATCTCTCGTATCACTGAATGTGACGTCATGTCTGGCAGTTGCGCTATTTCTGGATACTTGGAATAATATCCACTACTAGCAAATGGTCAACTCCATCCTGATGGAAGATGTGTGTCCCGACTTTAGACCAAGGTCTGCTGGGGATGAAGTGCTGTTGTAGCGGCTCGCTTGCTTGTGCTTTCCTATTCGCTTGGCATATCGAGCACGTTCCCACTGTGTCATATCATAGCATATCATATATATACAGCCGGAAACAGGCCTTTTCGGCCCTCCAAGTCCGTGCCGCCCAGTGATCCCCGTACATTAACACTATCCTACACCCACTAGGGACATTTTTTACATTTACATTTACCCAGCCAATTAACCTCGATCTGTGCATTCATTCCTGGCCACGCAAATAAATTGCGGGCTCGTTGTTTCATTTTCACTACTCCCAGATTTGATTCATGTAGCGTGTTCAGCATCTGCTGGTGCATGCATTGGAGGACTACTATTCGGTTTTCCCTTAAGACTAATCCGTCTTCTTCAACCAGCTCGTCATGCTATGCATGAACGGAATCAATTCCGAGGGCAGATCACACTTGTTACTAGGCCAACCCTTTCTTATGTACTCGCGCAGCAGTGTGACGGTTTGATCATTTTCTGTTTCCACTTTGAACTGCACAAGGCACTCCTCTGACATGTGTAGGATGCCCTCAACAGCATGTATCACGTTCGGCCGTGAGATGCGATCTTCAGTAGGCGCGTTTGCACTGGGCAGCCGGCTCAGGGCTTCGGGGACAAACATTTCACGTCCCAGCTTCCACCGTATCTCCAGGTCGTACCATAGCAGGTGCATTCGTATGCGCTGGAGTCTGGCGCCTAGTTTGTGTAGCGGCTTGGCGAGGAAGCCTACTAATGGCTTGTAGTCAGTAAGGATTACTGTGCGCTGACCGACAATGAAGTCATGAAACCTTCAGCATGCGTACAATATGGCGCACAGCTCCTTGTCTAGAGTCGCATAGTTACGCTCGGCCGCGTTCACACATCGTGATGAGCAGGCAACAAGCCTTTCGTCTTGCAGTAGGATCGCTCCAAATCTGCTGATGGAAGCGACTCTGGCAGTTGAAACGGACTCGTTCACATCGTACAGTTTGAGCACGGGTGGTGATGCGAGAAGATGCTTCAGCTTGTCTACTGCCTGTCTGTGTTTCTGCTCAAAATGCCATGCTACACCCTTTTTGTTAGCTGTCTAAGTGAGGCAGTGATCTCCGAAAGGTTCGGATTGAACTTGGCCATGTATGTCACAATCCCCAAGAACGTTAGCACTTCAGCCTTGTTTGTTAGGTATGGCATTTGTAGCACGCTGCTGACAAGAGATGGGTTTGGTGACATGCCTGCTTGCGAGATGACGTGTCCCACATATTCAATCTCGATAGAGCGTATTACCGACTTTTTGGGGTTGAGCTTTGGGCCTGACTCTTTCACATGCGCAAATAGGGCTTTCACCTTAGCGTCATGCTGGGCTGCGTTCTCACCCCAAACGAGAATGTCGTCAATGACTATCTCCACCCCTTCTAAATCACCGAACTCTTCCTGCATTGCCCGCTGCCAAATCTCATTTGCGGATGAGATTCCAAATGGGAGCATGAGGTATCGGTATCTCCCAAAAGGAGTATTAAATGTGGTCAGGCACGATCGGACACCGCTCAGTGGGAACTGCCAATACCCACTTGTAGCGTCATATTTCGAGAACCATTTTGCCTTCGGCATGCGAGCTGCAATGTTCTTGAACGTCGGCATCGGGAAATGCTCCCTGCGAATGGCCGCATTGAGGTCACGCGGGTCAAGGCATATGCGGACTTTGCCATTAGGCTTGCTAACAACAGTCAATGAATTCACCCAATCTGTCGATTCGCTCATGGGCTTTAGGAATCCCAAGCTTTCCATGCGCTCTAATTCGGCTTTGACCTTATCCCCGAGCTTATATGGGATAGTGCAGGGCGGGTTTTGCTTTGGTTGCGCGTTCTCTTGCAGCACTATGTTGTACTCATCTTTATTCAGCCTTCCCAGCCCTTGGAAAAGCTCGCGGTTTTCCTCAATGATTTTCGCAGTGAATGATTCAGACTCGGAATTTTGCTCCACGCTGCTCATGTCGGAGGTTCCATCATGTTTGGCTCATGCACTCGCTCGTGCTGGGCTCACACCATCAACCACCTCATTTCACACAAGAAGCCCTAACTTTTCACAAGTCTGTTTCCCAAATATGGGTTTCACATCCCCACCCACTATTTGAAAGATAACACTATATTCCTTCTTACCTAATTTAACCTTCCCCTTTGCCTGTCCCACAGGCTTCATTGTGTGTCCAGAGTACATTGTGTATCTCAGTGTTACATTAGTCTTCATTAAGGCAAGACCAGTCTTTCTGAACAGGTTCTCTGGCAGGATGTCAACTTGAGCTCCAGAGTCATTTGAACTCAATGTCCACATTGTTAATGCTGCACAGCTGTCCCCATTCACAGGTCGAATCAATCACAGTGTCAATCACGGCATCAATATAGAATGGGTCGAAATCGTCGTTCACTGGCTCAGGCTGCGATGAAGTGGTCATCTCGGACTCTGTCACGGACGTCACGGCTCCCGTCCCCGGCCTTCTGTCTGATTGGCTGGTCATGTTGTCAGTAACGTGGACGGCTGTTGGGCGCTCTATTTCTCGGGCAGTCGGGGGATCTGGAGAAATGTCCAATCTCTCCGCATGTGCGACATCTCCTGTACTGAACGGGGCAGGAGTTGGTTTTATGCACGTAGGTGTATGACCGGCAGACGGCATCATTACCATGATTACGGGTTTCTGTGTGTGGTTGTCTCAGGAGAGAAGGAATGGGTGACGTTTCGGGTCGAGACCCTTCTTCAGCATTATCCAACACCCTAGGAACAATTTACAACTCTTACTGAAACCAATTAACCTACAAATCTGGATGTCTTTGGAGTGTGGGAAGAAACTGGATTACCCGGAGAAAACCCACACGGTCACAGGGAGAACATACAAACTTCGTACAGACACCACCCATAGTCAGGATCAAACCAGGGTCTCTGACGCTGTAAGGCAGCAACTCTACCGCTGCGCCACTGTGCCTCCCAGGGTTCTGAAGCTGGGTGAGAATGACAAGTCTGTCATTGTTAGTCAATGAACGGGTTGTTGTCCGAGGCCAATTGCTAAAGAGTAGTTTAATCTAGAATAGACACAAAATGCTGGAGTAACTCAGCGGGTCAGGCAGCATCTCTGGAGAAAAGGAATAGATGATGTTTGGGTCAGAAGAAAGGTCTCGACCTGAAACGTCACCTATTCCTTTTCGTCAGAGATGCTGCCTGACCCGCTGTGTTACTCCAGCATTTTGTGTCTATTTTCAGTGTAACCAGCATCTGCAGTTCCTTCCTACACAGTTTAATCTAGAAAGCAGATAAATCCCACTAATTGTAAAAAAATAGCTGGAATTATTTTAAGAGTATGGTTGGCTGCAATTTTAACATTGCTCAATGACATAAAGGATACAAAATTATCAATGAAGTATTGTGCAAGAGAAAGCAAATTCAAAATCACCAGTTTTGCACTATCATTCGAAATAACTCTCTTGTGTATTAGGCGTTCAATTTGGATACACACCAGGAGCTCAGGCACATTTGAGGTGTGTTTAAATTCTTAAAAACATAGTGGAATTCAAACTGGGAATTAGATAATGGCTCCTAAAATCAGAACTGCAATTTATGTTACTGTCGGTATTTCTTTCTTTAAAAATAAATATTCCTTTTTACATTTAATGTGGGATGCTATATCATGACATCGGGCAAGCTGTCCTGGGAGAGTTACTATAACCAGCATTAAGGATGTGAAATAATACCAGCCAAGAAACAATCATTAATCCAGGTGCTGGAGCAGTTATATTACTTCAGCTGAGATATATGAGATCCCTCAACTGTCGATTGCAGTGACTGCTGGAAACTAATCATCCCAGTGATGGAACGAGAATCCATCATTTA